>NC_083402.1:146504526-147732026 GCF_020745735.1 Hemiscyllium ocellatum | reverse complement strand
GAAACTGCTGCACCTAAAGAATATTTTGAACTGTGTGGTTATTATGATTTGTCAATTTGGCTTCCCTTTGTTGTTTTTTTAAACATTGCTACAGCTGAATTAAATTCTCTTAAAAAGCACACATAAATGAAATCTAAAGTGACAAAGTATTCACTTGACAGTTTGGGATTATATTGGGGAAATTGTTCCAAGGGTGCATCCCCATAGACTTCAATGATTCCACTAGAATTGAATTAATGTAAACAGAATAAATAGGGAAAGCCAGCTCAGAACATACTTACTTACTGAGGTCTGCATTGATTTTGTAAATTGAGTTATCTCTGTGTGTGCAATAACGCTTCAGACATTTTAAAATGTTTATACAAACAAAAAAAGTCAACAAACCACATGTCCCTTTGAAAGTTTTATTTTTAAAAAATATAGTTTTTCCTACAAAGATGGATACTGCAGTAGCAAAACTCCAAATGTAGTTCGACACATTTCTGTCTCTGAACAATTCTCTTCAGAATCTAGCAGCCAACATGTTTATTAAATGGTTGGAAATGATCATGGATTGACCATCTTACAAAGGCCCAGCAGGATCATTTTAATTCATACCTCATGTCAAATCTTCACAGCCTTCAACAACAGCAGACGCCAATTTGCAGGATGACCAGCAAGGAAACATATCACCATTACTGGAGAATCTGACAAACCCTTATTAAAACAAAACAATGCATTTGGGAGTGGAACTCATATTTTCTGCTTTATTTGCCAGTCTTTTAGGGCGATTTTTTCATTTCATACCAATTTCTGTTTTCTGCTTTTCCAAACTAAACATGACTTTATATGAATTGAATTTTAAAATGCTAAACATATTCATATCTTCTCTTTGACTCTTTGTTCGAGTTCCATTGTAATCAACTGCATACTATTAAAAATAAGGGCCAGCATTTGCTAAGCAGCAAACAATTTGTTCCACTTGTTCAAAGACATCCTGAGGGATTTTGCACAGTGGGACATCCATATGATGCCCACGTCTGCAGAACACCTGGAGTCTGTATGAACAAGAATAGTAATCGTCAGTTTCCTTAAACCAAACAGAGGGCACAGATTACTGATATCCTTCAGCACTGGAACCAGGAAGTGCTGGTTAGAATGCAACCAAGAACCTCAGATGCTGGAAATCTAAAACAAAAACAGAAATTGCCAGTGAAACTCAGCAGGTCTGGCAGGACCTGTGGAGTGCTACACCACTGTAAGAGGCTTTCCAAAAACGTAAAGACATCACAGACCATGTTAGAAAATCACACAACACCGGGTTATAGTCCAACAGGTTTATTTGGAAGCACTAGCTTTTTATGCTTCGAAAGCTAGTGCTTCCAAATAAACCTGTTGGGCTATAAGCCGGTGTTGTGTGATTTTTAACTTTGTCCACCCCAGTCCAACACCAGCTCCCACACATCATCACAGACCATGTCCTTTTGCTTGTTCAGTATGTGAAGGTGGCAGCTCCAATCTGTTATCTTCCAGATAGACGTATGGAAGGTGTTACAGAAATACCAATTCCAGGTGATACACTTGCTTGTCTAATTATATTTCTTAGCTGACATGACAAGGAGGCAATTTGTGCAAACAACATATGATTGCTTGAGGCCATAGTTTACAAAGTGCATTGTTGGACAATGAATGACCTGCCAATGTAATGTAATTTGGTGCCAGATGTGTGGCATTACTGAATCAGAGGACATATGATTAATGCATTTTCCTCTAACAGGGCTTGAAATTCAAATAATTTCACTCCATTCCTCAGGGACGTCCTCTGCCCACACTTTGTGCAGTGTCAGTATTTGGTATCATTATTGTGTAGATGACTTTGACTTGAAAATGGCAAGCTTCCAACTTTGTGTTCTTGCAGGTGACTTTCAGTTGCCTGAATTGTGGGGTGATTCTCTCTCCTCCCATGTCCCTTTCTGGTTTGCTATCCTTGTGCCCCGATGATCTGTCACTTTCACTAACCCCCGATTCCATTCAGCTCCATTATTTAACTGTAATGCCAAAATTTAGTCTGACAGCTCATCACTTTGCAAATCACTATGCTCCATTGGATCTTGCAGGGCCCAGACTGAGGGGCAGGAGTTCCCGGTCTCTTCCTATGCTTTTTGAGGTCCCACCACTCCATCTCAATTCGCCCCCTTTCACGAATATTATTTATTCAGTGCCCGATTCCAAAGATCTCTATCCCAGAGCTGAATGCTGTCTCCCCATAAGACTTCAGAGATTTTCCCCAGATAAGCACCCTGACTATTATCGAGTAAACCTCCAGGATTGATTGTGGCTCAATCTCAAGAGTGACTTGTGAGGAAAGCGCTGCCTGAGTGCAGCCCAGTTCCTGATGTCTCCATCACACCTTTACTGGTCTGCCTGTAATCTCTGGACTGTTTGCACTTGACCTGCAGGACTGATGGTGGCCTAACCCTCAGATTGCAAAAACAAAGATCCCCCGACTCCAGTAGGACCCACACCTTGACCGAGTGCAGCCAAAACCATATAATGTCCTTGGACATGGGAGGAGAGAGAATCACCCCACAATTCAGGCAACTGAAAATCACCCGCAACAACACAAAGTTGGAAGCTTGCCATCTTCAAATCAAAGTCATCTACACAATAATGATACCCACAATTGACTACAGCGGCAGCTCTCAACTGGCCCAGCTTGACTTTCAGGCTTCGCCATTTGCTTAAAACACATGCAGTGTGTTTGCCTTTTAAGCTAATGGCACATTATAGGTGTGACATTGACGTAGTGTGGAGCTGTAAAACAACATATCGGCCTCTTTGGCTGCTCGCAACTGTAACAAGCCACCTGCCCCTTCCTCTGTGGAAAAAGACAATGCAAACTCCAGAAGGTGGTAGCCTGTCTCTGAGCATTGACGACCCACTGCACTGAAAAACAGTGCAAGCCGTAGAAACTGGAAACATCCAAGTCAGCACAAAGTGAGTGAGTGAGCCAGAAGAAATTAAACTAAGAGCCATAAGATACATGTGAGTTAGATGCATCGGTGGCCGTGCACGCAAATGACCTGGCAACAGCAATATATCATAAGTGTTAATACATTCACATGTTTACAAACTAAACCGATTAAAGACTGAAGTGATACGAGAGTTAGGGAAGTCAGGTGTGGAGATTGAAGGCAGCACTAGGATGGGTCCATAATTGTGAAGGGAAAACTCAACATAGAAGGCTGAGACGTGATAGAGCATTGGAGGGTGCAGTTTCCTGTGGGAGCATCCATCATTGATGCTCACCAGCGCCTTGATTTTGATGTACCATGCTATTTGGCATAATTAAACTATAGGCCTGGGACCACAGTGGGCAAAGTCAGGAGTTAAAACTGAAATGAAAGAAATGCGGAAAGCTCATGGAAGCTCAAACCAGATGAGATAAACAAGGAGTCCAAGATGGAAAAGAACACAAAGGTTTGGGGGTTCAATTAGATTTACAGGATGAGCCCTTAAGTCATTTTGTGAAGAGTTATCTGTGTTAACTTCGATTCTCATCTAAATCGCAAATGAATGATAGAAATAAAATAATGGCTGTCACCACATCTGAAGTGGGAGAGTAAGTGTGTTAGATTGAGGAGACTGTATTGGTGAGCTATCTGAGGCCAAGGTTAGTGTTGAAACTGCATTGGTCAGATAGCGCACATTAAAGATATCTGTAGTCTTGGGTGGAATATTTGGCTAAGTGCGAGTTGCGTCACGGTTTTGAATGGTTTTTCATCATGAGACCTAGAGAGCTTTCTCACTGTATCTTATCAAACATGCCTCATTAACTACCTACCTTGCCTCGATGGGATTTAATGTGAGCCTGCTAGCTGAAGGAAAAGCAAGGTAATGTGAAACAAGACATGGATGCTGTGAGCATCAAGGTAGGCTCAGAGTGAGTACGTGAACAGCCCTGGTGCAAAGTATGAGCTGGATATAATTCTCTGAAGATACAGTGTCTTTGCTGCAGCGTTACAATGAGAATTGTTGATGCAGCCTCAGATGCAGCACTGAAGCACAACAGTGACCTGTAAGTGGATTGGAGCTGTGCCACCAGGGTTCTTAGACACTGGCACACATTGTTACAAATGTCCATGGATGTAGGGTGCATTTGGCCAGAGCCCATGGAGCGTGCCCTTTGATGTAGGTGCCCAGTGTCCAACATGGAGATCCTTCAAAGAAGCAGCGAGCTGAAGTTGCCAGATACCCACTCTGATTTCTTTGTTGAGACTTCTTGATGTCCATCTTGCCTGGTAAGGTAGGAAGCTGAATAATATTGAGGCAAATTGAACTATTATCAAGGAGTTTACAAATAATAATCCATAATTGGCATTTCGCCTTGTTATGTGACTCATCATGCTGCTTATCAAATGCATAAAAGATGGCATGAGATGCTGTCAACATTGAAATCAGCTGGCGTTCCTGTGCGTTTCTGCCACAAATCTCTCTATAGCCCATGTCACTTAGACCACTAAAATATTCCAGCCCTAGAACCACATTCCATGTCAATGTTAGAGAACTGTGTTAAAAAGTGTGGTGCAGGAAAAGCACAGCAGGTCAGGCAGCATCTGAGGAGCAGGACAGTCGACATTTTGAGTATGAGCTCTTCATCAGGAGTTTATACTGGAAACGGTGATCCTCCTGCTCCTTGGGTGTTGCCTGACTGGCTGTCCTTTTCCGGCCACACATTCTTTGACTCCAATCTTCAGCATCTGCAGTCCTCACTTTCTCCCTGAGAACTGTGCTATCTGCTAGAGCAGGGCCACCCTCCCCAGGAACCATAAAGGTAACAGCTGCACTAATCTTCTATGTGATCCACGGGAGACGTGTGTGTGATTTCACAATCATCAACCCACAAATGTATCAAGGCTGTTACTGAAGCATTTTGTGTGAGATCATACTGCTTCATCTCATTTCCCGCAGTCAGTGTTACAGTGCAGGAAGGAGACTTTGCTAACATGGCTTCCCCTTGGTGCATGATGTTATAGACAGTGCACATACTGTATTGACAGTGCCATATCATAATGTGGCTGACTTTATCAATAGAGAAGAGTTCCATTCACTCCATGTTCACGTTATTTGTGGTCATTGGTACCACATCTCAGAGGTCTGTACCGGTACCCTGTAGCTGCCATGAAGCCTATAACTTGAGAAGTCTTGCTTCATTTCCAAGGCCAGATGCCTTCCAAGGATGGTTACTAGGCAACGAGAGCTACCCTCTGCAATTGTCATGACTTGGGTCTACAACACTCCAACTGAGGCCAAGCGTCGATACAGTGCAGCCCATTCTCCCACCAGGGCCATTGTAGAGCAGACAATGCTCCTGAAGATGAGGTTGAATTGGTCTTGAGGGACCTTACAGTGCAGTCTGGACAGAGTGTGCAGCATAATCCCAGCCTGGAGCAGGCAAAGAGGGATGTGATGGACACCAAAGAGCTGAGAGAGTAACACCAGTGTTCTGAAGATAGAATTGAAAGCATTGAGCAGGAGAAACATCACCTTTCACTATGATAGGGTGATGCAGTTTCAGGTGCAACAAGGCAGCCGCAGTTCCAATTGCCACCCACTTCCAACAGATATGAGTTGGATGAACCCAGCTTTTGGCGATAATAGTTCATCTTTGAGAATGTGGTGCTGGAAAAGCACAACAGTCAGGCAGCATCCGAGGAGCAGAAGAATGAATGTTTCAGGCATAAGCCCTTCGTTATTACGCCTTTTCCTGATGAAGGGCTTATGCCTGAAACATTGATTCTCCTGCTCCTTAGATGCTGCCTGACTGTTGTGCTTTTCCAGCACCACACTCTCGAAACTGATCTTCAGCATTTGCTGTCTTCGCTTTTCCTAGTTGGTAGTTCAATTGTTCGAAAGGCAAATAGCCATTTTTATTCCCAGCAATAAATGCAATGTTCTGTTTGTTCTTTGTTTTTCCTGTTGTTTAAAGAAAGTTAACTTCTTAACAGTGTTTTGAAGACTTTATCGTGTCTGATGCTCCCACATTGAAAAAGGTAAGACATTAGGAGCAGATTACTGCAGATGCTGGAATCTATACAGAAAACAACAAATGCTGGAGATCACAGTGGCTCAGACAACACCCATGGAAAGAGAGAGAGGAAACTAATGTTTGTATCTACAAAACTAGAAACGTGAGCTTGCTCTCTCTCCATGGATGCTCTCTGACCCATTGTCATCTCCAGCATTTGTTATTTTCAGACGAGATGTTATGATGGGCATTAGGGAAAGAGTAGTAACTCCAAGGATGGGGAGCTTCTGTAACTTCATTCTTATAGCTGCAGCTGCAATGATTGTAAATCAGAGAGGTGTTGGTTTAAAGTTCCAATATTGTTGCAATGCGATCTTCTATTTCTGTCAGTAAGTCACCCCTGCCATCATGCTAACAGTCTGGACAAACTAGATGCCAGAGGGGTTGTGTTCCAGGGAAGGGGACTCTGTAACCAGGGAGCACAGTCTCTGAATATTGGGTACACGTGAGGCTAAGATGAAGAAAGCATTGTTCACACAAAGGCAAGTGGAGCCTGTAAAATTCTCTGCCACAGAAGACTGTGAAGGCCAAGTCACTGAATGCATTCAAAAAAGAGCTGAATAATATTTTGGATTTTAAAGGCATCAGGGACATGGGGAGAAAGTAGGGATATGATATTGAGCTAAAGCATCAGCCATGATTATATTGAATGATGGGGCAGGATCGAAGGGCCGAATGCCTACTCCTGCTCCTAGTTTCTACATTCCTATGAAATCTGGAGATTAATGCTCTTGAATTCCTGCTTTTTAATATCCTTCCTGATGCTCTGAAATTTGCTTTCTGGACTTTATCCGTCTTCCTGCCTATTCCATTGATATCAATGTGGATCATGTTTTCTAACTGATCCCCTCCCGATAGCATGCCCCTGTAAGCTGGTGTGTGATATCCTTGACTGTGGCACCAGGGAAGCAGCATTCCTTTTTGAAGTCACAGAAATGCCTGTCTTATCCCTGAATATGCAATCCCCTAAGTTTGTGACCCTTCCTCTCTGCCTCTTCCTCCCCTGTATGGTTGAGACACTCATGATGCCACAGAAATGATCATCCAATACATGTTGTCGTTTTCATCATATTTCAGTATCATCACATGCTGATATCTCTCAGGTCACCAATTGATTGAAAATGATCAAGAATTGTGTATTGTTTACTTTTTACCTGCTCAAACTTGACAGCGCAAATGCACATAATTCAACCTCTTAACAAGCTGTACAGAGGATTTTCACCTCATTGGCTTGGGTTGGATGTAAATCTAATTTTGGGGTAAAAAAAGCAATAATGTTATTATTGTTGAAAGAAAGGAGGCACGGTGTCAAAGTTTTTCACCTTTCATTCATCAGCATAGATACAAGAATGCCAAATTTCAAAAGGAACAACAATTCACACAGCATGAAAAGGGAATGTTGATTGGATAGCAAGTCGACTGTGATTGGTTGAGGCATTACTGTTGAGAATGTACATTGGAAACTTTGAAACATGTTCAGGCATTCTGACTTATTTGCATTAAACAGAAGACTCAGGGACACTAGTTCCCTGGTTGCATTTATTTCTCCTCCAAAGATGGATTTTATACAGATTCAATTATTAAAAGTCAAAGTAAAAACAGTGGTACACCATTTAATCAGATCAGGGAATAATTTGCCTAATGAATTCCACATTATTTCCAACGTACAGTTATATGAAAGCATATTCGGTCCAGAGAACTAAAGCATAATGAAATAATCACTTAAACTGGGAATAATCGGAATGCAGCCAGTTTCAATAAGCTGTCAGTTCAGATAAGTGTATGGAAAATGGCATACATTATGTCCAAATATAACCAAATTATCTACATGTTTTGAATTTTAACAGTAAATTTATGTCCATTTTATTTCAGTTTTAAAATTCCTCTGAGATATAATAAATCAACTGAAATTAAGGAATTATAACAATCAGCCCATGTAACTACAATTCCATGATTTTATTGCAGCACTGGACTCTCAAATAGGAAAACCAAGTTCCAGTTCTGGTATTGACTATCAACTTTATTACCATTAAATTAGCTGTGCTGATCCAGTGCCCACTTCTTATCTACAACAGTGTACTCTCATTGTGTGGAATTAAGCTGGGCATTTGCATCATTACATCCCATGTCTGAAGCACTGGTCCTAGTGAAGCAACATTAATGAGAGTACTATTAGAATCAGGCTTCACTTAGGGATTAGGTGATCATGTTGTAGAGTCATAGAATCAGAAACAGACCCTTTGGTTCAACCAGTCCATGCTGACCATAATCCCAAACTAAACTAGTCCTGCCTGCCTGCACTTAGCCTATATCCCTCCAAACATTCCCTATTCATGTACTTACTCAAATGTCTTTCAAACAATATAATTGGACATGCGTCCATCACTTCCTCTAGAAGTTCATTCAATACATGAACAATTCACTGTGTAAAAAAATTGCCCCGATGTCTTTTTCAAATCTTTCTCCTCTCTCCTGAAAAATATGACCCTAGTCTTGAAATCCCCTACCCTGGAAAAAAGACAAAAGAAAAATTCTGGATCCTGATCACTGTGCACAATGACCCTCACTAGATAGGCATACATGAGAATCGTGGCTGAGGACAAGATCATATTTAGCTTTTAATTAACTGCTGACATTTATTGCAATGATCCACATTTAAAGAATGCTACTTGGATAAGATGTGATTGGCAGAGCACAATGGTTGGACACTTCCTGTGATGGTGCAGTGCATCCTTCCCCATGATTTTGTGACTGAGACAGGATGCAAAATGTGCGAAAAACTCATGGTAGAGCACTTAGCAGCAATGTAAGCAAAAAGGGGAGGAAGGAACAGGGGAAAAGTCACAATTGCAAACTGTGGGATTCTAAGTCAGCTAAGCTCCAGATTATATGCATAAAGCTTCAAGATATACATCCTTCTGCCATTTATACGAGCACGCTCCCACTAGTATACAAGATTCATATCCAGTGAAAGAGTCAGATTTATCAATGTAAAGGCCATATTGTGCGAGTCAATAAGTGTGCATCAAAATGACATCCCTGATGAAGAGCTTATGCTCAAAATGTCGATTCTCCTGCTCCTCGGATGCTGTCTGACTGGCTTTTCCAACACCACACCTTTTGACTCTGATCTCCAGCATTTGCAGTTCTCACTTTCTCCCTGCTTCAAAATGGAGCTCCAATGCCAGAGGTGGTAATGCTCCTGATCTCATTTTAACACATTGCACCCAGAATTTCAGGTGATGCTACTAAATTAATTCCCGTGGAATGAACACTTACAACAAAGGAAATTAGGGTCGAGTGAAAATTGCTTCTTAAAAAGTCAGCAACCAATAGAATGAATCTTGCGTTATTTGATTAACATAGCCGGTTTCCTTCCACAAGGCTTAGCGCACTTTCTCACACCGTCAGATAAAAGTCAACTCATGAATTATTTCAATATAGTGCTAAGTGAATTAATGGGGTTAAAGGCTGACAAATCAACACAGCCTGACAGTTCACATCCAAGATTATGAAAGGAAATGGACCTGAAAATATTGGGTGTTTTGGTGGGTCATCTTTCAAAAATCTAGACCAGTTCTGACAGGTTAAAGAGTGAGAAAATAAACAGGGAACGACAGACCTGTAAGCCTCATATTAATAGAAGAGAAAATGCTACAATGTATGAAGAAGGATTGGAGAAACAGAGACCTCGGTGGTAATGACCTGATTGGACATAGATTTGTGAATGGGAAATCATTTTTGACAAATGGAAAATCATGTTTAATGAACTTGTTGGATATTTCTGAAGACATTACTAACAAAATTGATCATGGAAAACCAATGAATGTGGCATACTTGCATTTTCACCTGCTTTTACTAAAGTCCCCATAGAGGTTCGTTAGCAAAATTAAAGCTCATGGGATGCAAGGTAATATGATGGCATGGATTAAGGATTAGCTAATAGACAGAAAACAATAGAGTAGGAATAAATAAGTCATTCTCACTTGACAGACTGAGAATAGTGGGTACTGCAAGACTCAATACATTTGATGTAGCTGTTCACAATTACTTATCAATGACTTGAATGTGGAACCCAAATGTAATATTTCTGAATTTGCAGCTATTAGATTTGTATTAGATTCCCTGTTTTAGAGTTTGTTATTCAGGATGAATGAGATTGAAGATTGATGATAAAATAGGGCTGAGTTAGCATGGCTTCATCATGTCTGATAAACTGTTAAAATTTGTTGAGGAGTTAATGGGCAAATTAGACACTGGAGAACCAGTGGTCAAGATCTATTTGGATTTCCAGAAGGCCTTTGACAAGCACCTTACAGGAGGCTGTTAAATAAGGTAAGAGTCCGTGGTATGAGATGCAAGATACTGGCATGGATAGAGCATTGGCTGACTGGCAGAAGAAAGAGAATGGGGCTAAAGGGGTATTTTTCAAGATGGCAGCCGTAACATGTGGAGTTCTGTAGAGGTCTATATTGAGACCACAACTATTCATGTTAAACATTAAGGATCTGAACGAAGGAACTGAGGGCATTGTTGCTAAGTTTGCAGATGACATAAAGATAGTTAGAAGGACCGGTAGTATTGAGAATGAGAGAGGCTGCAGGAGGGCTTGGACAGGCTAGGAGAGCGGGCAAAGAAGTGGCAGATGGAGTACAATGTTGGAAAGTGTGAGGTTGTGCACTTTGATAGGAACAATAGAAGTGTGGATAATTTTCTAAATGGGGAAAGGCATCAGAAATCTGAAGCACACAGGAACTTGGGAATCCTTGTTCAGAGGAGAAAGTGAGGACTGAAGATGCTGGAGATCAGAGCTGAAAATGTGTTGCTCAAAAAGCGCAGCAGGTCAGGCAGCATCCAAGGAGCAGGAGAATCGACGTTTTGGGCATGAGTCCTTCTTCAGGAATGAGGAAAGTGCGTCCAGCAGGCTAAGATAAAAGATAGGGAGGAAGGACTTGGGGGAGGGGCGTTGGAAATGCGATAAGTGGAAGGAGGTTAAGGTGAGGGTGATAGGCTGGAGTGGGGTGTGGGCGGAGAGGTCAGGAAGAAGATTGCAGGTTAGGACGGCGGTGCTGAGTTCGAGGGATTTGACTGAGACAAGGTGGGGGTAGGGGAAATGAGGAAACTGGAGAAATCTGAGTTCATCCCTTGTGGTTGGAGGGTTCCGAGGCGGAAGATGAGGCACTCTTCCTCCTCTTCCTCCAGGCGTCGTGTTGCCATGGTCTGGCGATGGAGGAGTCCAAGGACCTGCATGTCCTTGGTGGAGTGGGAGGGGGAGTTGAAGTGTTGAGCCACGGGGTGGTTGGATTGGTTGGTGCGGGTGTCCCAGAGGTGTTCTCTGAAACGTTCCACAAGTAGGCAGCCTGTCTCCCCAGTATAGAGGAGGCCACATCGGGTGCAGTGGATACAGTAAATGATGTGTGTGGAGGTGCAGGTGAATTTGTGGCGGATATGGAAGTATCCCTTGGGGCCTTGGAGGGAAGCAAGGGGGGAGGTGTGGGCACAAGTTTTGCATTTCTTGCCGTTGCAGGGGAAGGTGCCGGGAGTGGAGGTTGGGTTGGTGGGGGGTGTGGACCTGACGAGGGAGTCACAGAGGGAGTGGTCTTTTCGGAATGCTGATATGGGAGAGGTGGGAAATATATCTCTGGTGGTGGGGTCCGGTTGGAGGTGGTGGAGATGACGACAGATGATACGATGTATATGGAGGTTGTTGGGGCGGTAGGTGAGAACCAGTGGGGTTCTGTCCTGGTGGCAATTGGAGGGGAGGGGTTCAAGGGCGGAGGAGCGGGAAGTGGAGGAACAGTTCCAATACCGTACAACCCAAATGGCCTCCTTCTTCAAAGACCGCAATTTCCCCCCAGACGCGATCGACGATGCCCTCCAACGCACCTCCTCCACTTCCCACTTCAATAAGTTCATATTTGACGTAAGCATAGCCTCAAATCCAGGTTTCTGCCTACCACTAAAAATCTTAACCTCTTAACATAATTAGAACATAAGAACTAGGAGCAGGAGTAGGCCGTCTGGCCCCTTGAGCTTGCTTCGCCATTCAATAAGATCATGGCTGATCTTTTCATGGACTCAGCTCCATTTACCCGTCCACTCACCATGACCCTTAATCCCTTTGCTGTTCAAAAAATTCTCTCTCTTAGCTTTAAAACATTTACTGAGGAAGCCTCAACCACTTCACTGGGCAGGGAATTCCATAAATTCACAACCCTCTAGGTGAAGGAGTTCCTCCTCAATTCAGTCCTAAATCTGCTCCTCTAATTTTGAGACTATTCCCTCTTGTCCTCGCTCTTGTCCTCATTTCATCTGCCGGTAGAAACATCCTCGCTACTTCTATCTTATCTATTTCCTTCATAATTTTATGTTTCTATCAGATCGTCCCTCATTCTTCTGAATTTCAATGAATATAATCCCAGTCTACTCAGTCTCTCCTCATAAGCCAACTCCCTCAGCTCCAGATTCAACCTAGTGAACCTCCTCTGTACTCCCTCCATTGCCAGTACGGAGTCCGAACCTGTACACAGTACACCAGGTGTGGCCTCACCAGCACCCTACACAGCTGCAACGTAACCTCCTTGCTTTTAAACTCAATCACTTTAGCAATGAAGGACAAAATTCCATTTGCCTTCCTAATTACTTGTTGTACCTGCAGACCAACTTTCTGTAATTCATGCCAGGTCCATCTGCATAGGAGCATGCTGCAACTTTTTACCATTCAAATAATAATCCTTTTTACAGTTATTCCTACTGAAATGGATGACTTCACATTTATTAACATTATACTCCACCTGCCAGACCTTTGCCCACTCACTTAAGGTATCTATGTTAACATGGATTGATCCATCTCTGTTTCCACTGTCTTTTCAGAGAGTTCCAATGACTCACAACCCTCTGAGAGAAAAGCACTAACTCACCTCTGTTTTAAGTGGGTGACCACTGATGTTTTTTTTAACAGTGACCCCTGGTTGTATTTTCTTTGAAAAGCATCATCATCACTCCTACAATGTCAAGATTCCTCAGAATTTTATGTTTCAATCAAGTCACAGACGTTGCAAATCAAAAAGGGAGGGGAGACAAAAGGTGGGCAATTATCAGTCAATTAGCCTACCATTGATTCTTCAAAAAATATTGGAACCAATCAATTTTTAAGGAAGTAATTACAGCACATTTGGAAAATCATGTTCTAATCCAGTAGAGTCAGCACGGCTTCATGACTGGGACTGCTTTTTTTATAGAAGTTACAACATTTAAAAAGCATCTGGATGGGTATATGAATGAGAAAGTATTAGAGCAATATGGGCCAAATGCTGACAAATGGGATTAGATTAACTTAAAATATCTGGTCAGCATGGATGAATTGGACCAAAGGGTCTGTTTCTGTGCTTTGCAACTCTATAACTCGATGCCTCAACCAGAGTGGATGGAGGAGAACCAGTAGATGTGTTGTATTTGGGTTTCCAGAATGTGTTTGACAAGGTTCCTCACAAAATCATAAGATAAGAGCCAATGATTTTCGAGGTAGTATATTGGCATGGATAAAGAATTGGGCAGGAGACAGCAAGTGGGGATAAGGAGTTCTTTCTCGTGTTGGTAACCTGAAACTAGTGGGGTCCCACAGGGATCAGTGCTTGAAATGTAACTGTTTATGATGTATATTAAAGACTTGAAAGAAGGAAGTGAATGTACTGCAACCAAATTGGCAGACAATTCAAAAATAGGTGGAAAGGCAGGTTGCAAGAAGATACAAACAGTTTACAGAGAGCTTGATAAGGTTACGTAAGTGGGCAAAAAAGGTGGCAAATTAAGTATAAGATGGTAAAATGTAAAGTTATTCATTTCAGGAGGGAGAACTAAAAAAATCAGTATGATCTAAGTGGGGGGAAACTGCAGAAAGCTGCAACACAATGGGGCAGGGAGATGCTTGTGTGTGAACCGCAGAAAACTAGCACATGGGGTCAGCATGTAGTCAAGAAGTAATGGAACAATGGCCTTTATTTCAAGTGGGTTGAAGATTAAGAGTAGGGAAGCCTTACTGCAACAGTACAAAGGGCTGGGGAGACCACGTCTCCAGAATTGGGAGCAGTTTTGGTCCCCTGAATTAAGAAAAGACAGTTCACTAAAGGCAGTGCAGAGAAAGTTCGCTGGGATGATCCTGGTCTGGGATGATCCTGGTCTGGGATGATCCTGGTCTGGAGCGATTGTCTTTTGGGCAAAGGTTAAACAGGTTCAGTCTCTCTTCACTGGAGTTTAGAAAATGAGAGGTGATTCCATTGAAACATATTGGATTCTAAAGGGTCCCGACAGGGTCAGTGCTGAGAGGATGTTTTCCCTCATGGGAGAAACTAGGACTAAAGGACCAGAGAGTATCATCTCAGAATAAAGAGATGCCAATTTAAGACTGATGTGAGGAGGAATTTCTTCTCTGAGAGAGTTGTGAGGCTTTGGAACTCTTTGCCATGGAGAGCTTTAGGGGGAGTGGGGAGGGTGAGGACGGATTGGGGGTCAGAGTCCTTGTGTATATTTAAAGCTGAGATAGATTTTTGATCAAGAGAGGAATCAAGGGTTACAGGGAATGGGCAGAAAAGTGGATGTGAGGAATGTCAGATCAGCAATGATCCTGCTGAATGGTGGAGCTGGCTCGAGGGACCAGGCAGCCTACTCCTGTTCCTATTTCATACATCCTCATGGTCAGTTATGGTAATGGGAGTGCTACACAGCACTTGACAATGTATCTTACATGTTGCTGGCACATGGAGCTCTTGGTATCATCGCATAAGCATCGCAGTCCTTACTCACCCATGGAGGAAGGCATAGCTTCTCTCCTTGTAGAGGGTGATTGGACAAACATCAGGCACTCCAGCACTTGCTTGACTCTCTCACTCTCACTTTTCATGAAATGTTGGCTCCTGGAATGAGATAAAGGGAGGATTGAATGAGATGTAAGGGGCTGGCACAGCTGTTGGTGCCACTAGGGGTAAAGCTGGTAAGGTGTCGCGGCAACATCGCGGGAATACAGAGTTAGTACTCTGGGATCTGGAGTGGGTGAGAGCATTTGAGGGAGGATGTTACATGAAATAGTCAGAGTGTTAGACTGGAGGACTCATTAGGAGGTAGGTACAGAGTTGGAGTGACTGAGGTATCAGGGAGAAGATATTGGCACTTACCTTGATTAACCCTCTTCCTCCACTACTGGGCATTCTCCAGACTGCAGATCCATGCAACAATTTTAAATGAGGTGGCAGGGCCTGTTACTGTAATCTTCTCTGGTAATCCTACCAAAAGAGGACAACACTCCTCTCCACTACACCATTCAGCAGAACCTTCATATCCCTGTTAGTAACTTGGCTCAGTTGGCCACGTCTGGGGCAATTGTGGAGGGCACACCTGGCTTGCAGCAACTGACTTACTGGGGTTTGAAGAAGTCATCAGTGGTCCAAATTCAGGAAGGAAATGCAAGTACATCTGCTGTTGTGGAGCACAAGAGCAGGGTTGTAGAGGCATGGTGTACACATAATGAGGTAAGTGGAGGACAATTGGAGGAGGTAACTCACTGGGACTCACAGAGGGAAACCCTCTATGAAACTCTACTGGAATTGACACTTAGCCAATTTTTGGTAACATTGAGCATAGAGGCTGGTGAAGGCCAGGAGAAGCAGGTTACTGTTCCGAATTTCATACTGGGAATTAATACCATCTGGTTTCTCGGGGAAGGGGAGGAGGATTTGGAGCAGCATAGAAACAAGATGAGTTGGACTATTAATGAGATGTAAATGCATGGAAACCAGATAGTTCCTGCTAATTAAAAAGCTCCTGAACTTGCCATTTAAATCCCAAATGGAACATTGGGCATGTTTTTCTTCACGTTGAGAATGAATTTTTTCCATTTTCATTGATTTTTCCCAAGTTCCTTGTCTTTGCCAAAGCTGCTCAAAGGATCAGAAAAGTCTGTCCTAAGTTGCTTTAGCCTTTAGTGATTGAGACGATTATCTTCTAATGTATCACATGGCAAGTCTATGATTAAGCTGTCAAATTTCATCTCTATAGCTTTCGGTCCCAAATTTATTAAAGTCTGATGCCTTCTGTCATGTTACAAGCGAAGGTGTCTAAAAAGATGTTCATTGTTTAAACATTGTGCAAAAATGCCATATGGTTTGAAACAAAGTTGTAAACTTTATCCTTTTTAAAGCATGTCACTGGCAAAGCTATTGAAGTGACTAAAACTACTTTTCTGTTACAACAAGCACATGCTTTAGAAAACTGGAATTGTCCTCCACTTACCTCATTATGTGTACACCATGCAGACAAGGAGCGAATGTGCTAGCTCCACACAGACAGTTACCTGAGGCGGGAATTGAACCTGATGAAGGGCTCTGGCCCGAAACGTCGAATTTCCTGTTCCTTGGATGCTGCCTGACCTGCTGTGCTTTAACCAGCAACACATTTTCAGCTCTGATCTCCAGTATCTGTAGACCTCACTTTTTACTCATCCTCTTGCATCCAAGTACCCAGATACATGCCTTGGAATCCAGCAACTCAAGTGCACCTCTCATCATCTGCATATATTTTCCACTATTCAGCTATGTCACTCAATCACAGTGGAACAAAACTATTGACATTTTGACCTCTCTTTTGAAGAACAGGGAAGTAGATAATAGAACGCAACAAAGCAGAACTGATGAGGGTCAAGGATATCTCTTGAACCCTACAGAGAAGATAATGGTCTCCATCAAGGAGCCAGTTGTGAAGGGGCTGTGACATTGAATGTTCCTGGCAACATTGAGGAAGGTGAAACATTCAGAGCTCATTCTCACTCATGTTAGCACCTAGTAAAGTGAGTGCTCCCTCTTCACCCCAAATGCCTCAAACAAACATTGCCATACATTGCCAGGAATTGCTTCTTGTCTGGACCTCCGGGTGCTCCGGTTTCCTCCCACAGTCCAAAGATATGCAGGTCAGGTGAATTGGCCATGCTAAATTGCCCGTAGTGTTAGGTAAGGGGTATATGTAGGGGTATGGGTGGGTTGCGCTTCGGCGGGTCGGTGTGGACTTGTTGGGCCGAAGGGCCTGTTTCCACACTGTAAGTAATCTAATCTAAAAAAAAGATATTCAAAGATCCTCAAGTGAGCAACAATGCAAACTGATGAAGATACTCCTATCCTTTGATTTGACATTCACAGCCTCTACTTCAGGCAGTGCCTGTACCTTGGAGGCTAGCACTGAGTTGGGATCAAAACATGGTCAGTCACCAGGGCACAAGTTGCCTGCAACCAGATGGGATACAAGATAGTTCATTTGCTAGCTCACTGCAAGTCAAGTTTATAAATTAGTAATGCTACAAAGGGCTTCAGCTGGGCTACATACAGGAAACCATTGAAAAGCATGCACACTAATATCTTTGGTGCATTGACTACTGTACCAGAAAACTTCTTGTGAGGCAGCATTGAGGAAGTTGACTACATTTGCCAGAAGGTTCAGTCCTCTCAGGCTTTGTGTCAATACTTTGTCATTTTGTAGACTCTCAGATGCAGTTATGGCAGCCCCTATACTTATTGCAGCCTTTGTATGGATAGGTCTACTTTTGAGATGATATGTAAAAACTCCTCGAAAAAAACAATAGCCAAGATCTTTTCACTGGAATCAGGGAGTCCAAAAGTGGAGGGCATAGGTTTATAGTGAGATGGGAAAGATTTAAATGGGACCTAGAGGGCAATCTTTTCACCCAGAGGGTGGTGCATGTATAAAATGAATTGCAAGCGAACGTGGTAAAGGCTGGTACAATTACAACATTTAAAAGACATCTGGATGGGTATATGAATAGAAAGGATTTAGAGGGATTTGGGCCAAATGCTGGGAAATGGGGCTAGATTAATTTAGGATATCTGGTCAGCATGGACGAGTTGGACCGAAGGGTCTGTTTTTATGCTGTAGAGCTCTATGTCTCTGTAATTCAATGCAAAAGCAGTTCTGAATAATTTCAGAAACCTTGAAATGGAAATGTTTAAAAGTAATACCTTGCCCCTCAGTTAGGTGCCCATCACGTTGAATAACATTAACCCAGGACCCACTTTCAGATTGAACATAAAAGAGATGCCTTGCTCATTTATCAAATAATGTTGGAATCCTGATATCACATTAACTGATCTGATTGTGTGATGTCAGGATAATGTCCACTGAAGCAAACAAAAACAAAAATTGCTGGAGAAACTCAGCATGTCTGGCAGCATTAATTAAGAGAAAACAGAGTGAACATTTTAAATCCTATGACCATTTCTTCCCAGTTATCTATTTAATGTTAGTGTCCATGCACAAGGATATTGTATGTGGTTTTTTAACCTTTCTATCTTCAGCAATATTGCATTGGCAAATTGCATGGGGAAAAGATATAGAGCATTATAATGCCCCTTTACAGATAGTACTGTAATAACTGGTGCTAACTGAGACAATTTTGCATCCCACCTTCAGTGAAGGAGGTATTGTTTTGCCTGGATTTGTTAATCTGATCTCAAAATTAATAGATGGATTTTGATAAAATATGGAACACAGCTAAATTATGGCCAAAGGAAGAAGTGACTAGGGTTTGGTGAAGTTTGAGATCCAGATTTTGGAATATTTTAAAATAACAAGGGGGCGGCATGTTGGCTAGCACTGCTGCCTCACAGTGCCAGAGACCCGGGTTCAATTCCCGCCTCAGGTAACTGTCTGTGTGGAGCTTGCACATTCTCCCCGTGTCTGCGTGGGTTTCCTCCAGGTGTTCCAGTTTCCTCCCATAGTCCAAAGATGTGCAGGTCAGGTAAACTGGCCATGCTAAATTGCCCGTAGTGTTAGGTGAAGGGTCCAAGTACATATCCTTGCAGTACTCTACTAGTTACATTCGTCAACATGAAAATGCCTCAATTATTCCAATTCTTTGTTTTCTGCCTTTTAGCTGATCCTCAATCAATGTTGTTATATTACCAAAGTGTTTTAAGATTTCTAATTAGGCTTTAAAAATCTTCTGAAAACCCAATTATACAGTATCTATCAACTCATATTCATCAACTCACCTTTATCAATTTCATTTATAAATGTAGGGGAATGGGTCTGGGTGGGTTGCTTTTCGGAGGGTTGGTGTGGACTTGGGCCAAAGGACCTGTTTCCACACTGTAAATAATCTAATAAAAATGCATTTGCATTAGGACAAAGGGCAAATTGAAATTTCTTAGAATGTGTGGTGGCTTGGATTTTAACAATATTACTGATTGTTTTATAATGTTGTAGGAACATAGGAACATGAGTAGATCATTCAATGGGTTAAGTCTGCTCTGTCATTTAATATGCTCATAGCTATTTGAACAAATTAATGCCATTTATGCACATGATCCCCATAGCCCTTTGCACTATGGGTAGTCAGAAATCTACCAATCTCTACTTTTCTCAAAGACTGAACTTCCAGAGCCCTATGGTGTAGGGAATTCCAAAGATTCACAGCCCTCTGAGTAAAAGAAATTCCCTCAACCCAGTCCTCAATGGCATCTTCCTTATTTTTACATTCTGCACACCCCCATTCTCAGTGCCCAATACGTGGTAATGTCCTACCTCCACCTACCCTGTCTATTCCTTAAAGAATTTTGTAAGTTTCAATGAGGTCACCTCTCACTCTTTCACTCTCTGGAGAAGGTAGGTCTAACTTGTCCATTTATTTTCATCCCACCATCCTAGGAACAAGACTACTGAACCTTTGTTCTCAGACAATAATATCTTTCCTGAATTTTAGAGACCAAAACAACACAGAACGCACCAGGTGTGGTGTAACTAAACTCATAAAAATTTAAAGCAAAACTTCATTATTCCCTTTCTTAAATCCTCTAGCGATAAAGGCTAACATTCCATTCGGCTTCTGTACCTGCATGCTAGACTTCAGTGACTTATTAATGAGGACACCTGGGTCCCTTTGTACATGTATATCTTCAACCTCTTACCCATTTAAGAGTAACTCACTTCCCGACTCTCCAGAGTCTGACCACCATCGACAAGGCATAGGCCAGGAGTATAATGGAATACTCCCCACTTGCCTGGGGAGTGCAGCTCATGAAAGACTCAAGAACCTTGACACCATCCAGGACAAAGCAGCCCACTTGATTTCACATCCACATTCGCTCCCTCTATCACCAATGCTCAGTAGCAGCAGTGTGCACTGTTTATAAGACGCACTGTCGGAATTCACCAAGGCTCCTTAGACAGCACCTTCCAAACTGATGGCCACTTGCAACAAAAGGACAAAGGTAGCAATGTCATTTGGTTAATATCCTGGAAAGTCCTCCTGAACAGCATTGTGGGTCTACCTATACTTCAAGAAAGCAGCTCACCACCACCTTCTCAAGGGCAACTAGGGATGGGCATTAAATGCTGGACCAGCCCCTGGTGTTCCACGAATGAATAAAATACACTGCATATCACACTCCTGACTTGTTCATCCTCCCAAAGTGGATAACCACACAATTTTTCATCTGATGGTCATCTATCATGTTCTTGTCCAATCACTAAATCTTTCCAATCCTCCTGAAAATGTTTTACAACCTCCACACAACATGCATTCCTGCTTAATTTTGTATTACCTACAAGTTTGATAATATTACATTTGGTTCCCATGCCCAAACCATTGATACACATTGTGAACAGGTGGGGTTCAAGTACATATCCTTGCAGTACCCCACTAGTTACATTCGTCAACATGAGAATGCCTCAATTATTCCAATTCATTGTTTTCTGCCTTTTAGCTGATCCTCAGTCAATGTTGTTATATTACCAAAGTGCTTTCAGTTTTCTAATTAGGCTTTAAAAATCTTCTGAAAACCCAATTATACAGTATCTATCAACTCATCTTCATCAACTCATCTTTATCAATTTCATTAATAACATCCTCAAAAAACTCTGAGTTTGCTAAACTTGATTTTCTGTTCATGGATTATGCTGACTAGACATAATCAGATCACTTTTATCTTACAGTCTGTTTATCACATCCCTTTCATATAAAATTTAGCATTTTCTCTTTTACTGATGTGAGAGTGATAGGTCTGTTGTTCTTTGTTTTCTATTCCTTGGCTCCTTTCTTAAATAGAGGAATTCTTTTAATGACAGTGATCGAATTTCTCACAGCTGTCAAGGTGTGAGCACAGTTTTCAGAGCAGGTTGTTGAATGAGATTGGGC
This sequence comes from Hemiscyllium ocellatum, assembly GCF_020745735.1. Lineage (NCBI taxonomy): Eukaryota > Metazoa > Chordata > Chondrichthyes > Orectolobiformes > Hemiscylliidae > Hemiscyllium > Hemiscyllium ocellatum. Next base: position 147,710,766 of record NC_083402.1, on the reverse strand, counting down.
TGAAGTTTCCCAAGTGATTTGGGATCACTGAATAAAAAACTTGCTCTTTTCAACATAGTAGCTGCATATCAAACAGGCAAGAAAATCCCATGAAGAACTGCATAATTTATAATATTATCGAGTTAACACACCATGACAAAGGTATGCATTTTACTGAGTGCCCTTTTTCCTCATTTCAATAAATGCCTGAACCACTGTTTTTGGATACAAAGCTGGCAATTGAATTTGCAGTTAAAATATAATTAGGCTTTATGTCAATTTACAATAACAGAAACACAGCACTCAGAGTAAGAAGAAAAATGATATTCAAAAGTTCTCAAATGTTATACATTTTGAGTGGTTAATTACTAAATGGATAGAAGAGAGCAATCTTTCATTATATTTCTGACAAACATAAGTGGTTCAAACTTAGTAGATGCATGTTAATACGTGAGATGGATTATTGATTTATAATCCACAGACAGGTATCCAGTTGCCTATATGTAATTTTGGTCAGTTCATTTACTGCATTTAAGATCTCCAATTCATTCTGAATGTATTTGGTATCGGGCAGTCACTGAATGAGTCACATCACTGTGTATGTTTCTGTTTAACATTACTATACTTAACATGTGTGCTTTTGTACAAAATCAGGCATTAAGAGAAATGAGTTGATCTTAGTTGGTTAATTGATAACTTATATATGTATGCTAAATGAAACATTGCAGTTTTGTTTTTCCCCTGATATAATATTTTACTGAACTGCTGTGATCCTACTGCTTGACATTCTTGGACACATTTTTTTGCCCTTTCCGTGATTAATTATTTCAACTTGCATGACTCGATGATGCAGTGAACCCAGTATGACTTCAGGATACATACTGCGCATTATTGGTAAATGATCTTGCACATTCTGTGTCAAAAAGGAGAAAGCTGGACACCTATTAACGTTCAGTGCAGTTCCATGTGTGTATAATATAACCAACGATAAAAGCTGCAATGAAAATGAAGGTTGGTTAAGGTTCTTCTGGAATCTTGCTGTGTGCAGCAGCTGCCTTTACTTATCAAAGACATCTGGGTAAATTATTAACATTTCATCTGTCAGGTGTCCTTTGTCCTACCTCCTCTTTCCTTTCTGATAATTGGTCATTACTCAATAATACTGCCTTTGTTAAATACTTGTTGGCTGAAGTAACTCTAGGACAGTTGCCAGAATTTCAAAATACACCCACTAGCAGCAAAAGAGGAGGCTTAGCCAGGAGTTTTAGCAGTGAAAGTGTACTTCTCTTTGTTTTGTAATAAGTCAACATATTTCTTGCTTGATTTAGAACAACACATTTTGTTAATAAAACTAACTCTTGTTTTTGTTTTCCTGACTATGTAATGCTATAAGAACGACATTAGTCTATCACTGGGCATGGCAGTTTTAATAAATGCACACATGCATGTTATTGTTATTTTCTGGTCATTTCAAAAGAAAGAACTTTGTCATTCTTTAACACGCTGTCATCCACTTTGCGAATTATTATTTCCCTTGGCAGTACAATTTAAACAGTACACTGTAAATTTTGAAAATGATTTGAAAGTATATGGTGAACTGAAATTCATGGGTTGCTTTGAGCTAACTTGAATTAAAGAGATATTTGCAATGATCATCTGGAGGACAGCGATGAAAATGCTTATTTAGTTTATATATGCTGCTTTAAACATGGCAATGACATAGCACAGTTCATTGTCGTTCTAATACACTAAGTTTTGACTGAGCTTTTGATACTTTTGGCAACCTTACTAGCTGGTTAAAAGCAGAAATTATCTCATATGTATGATGGGTTTTTATCAACCTCTGAAAAGGCTCTAACACTATTTATACTATGACATTTCATGGTCACGGGTTGTTCAGCAATATATGAAGATATCAAGGATGGGATAATGTTAGTTTAATCGTTACTTTTGCTTTGATAGATGACAATTGTAAAGTGCAATCCATGGAGCATTGAAGAATAAAAGTGTTTTCACTGTGATTTCAGTCAATCTGAAATCTTCATGGCCTCTGATCGCCTGAACGGCAAACGTACCTAACATTTGGAACAAAATTCAATCAGTTGGGAGAATATGGATGTGGAAATCTCAGGTAACATGAAAGAGTATACATTATTTTCATATTCAATGAAACCAAAAGCCTAAGATACAACAACTATGGGACTGCTGGGTATCAATCCCACTACAAATGTGGGACTGATGAGTATCAATGCTGAGATGTCTCCATCAGGAAGATGCCTTGCTCTCTCATCTCTTTTACCATTTTCTGTCTTTCCCTTTCCTGACCTCTGACCTCTCCCTAACTGTTTCCACTTCTGTACATAAATTATCAATGTGAGCTAACAGAAGCTACCTTTGTTTCTCCATAGGTCCTGCTTGATCCCCTAAATATTTCCAGAATTTTCTGTTTCAATATCTGATTTCTGACAATTGCAGAACTTCATTATTGCATCGGCAATTACATATGTGCAAAAAGATTTAGACATAGACATAGAACATAGAACTTTACCATGCAGTACAGCCCCTTTGACCCTCGATGTCCCACCAACCTGTGAAACCACATGTGTATCTGTCCTGCCTGGGGAAGCGAATTCATCAGGATCATCTCTGAGATGAAGTAGATTTGGGTGTTTTCTGCATGTTGTTTTTTTAAAGCAAAGTTATTTGGCTTCTGTTCCGGCATTAAAGCCTCAATCCTGGTCAAATGGATCCACAATGACTGTGTTCACCTGTTGTGACCAGACACACTGTTACTCACCGTGTATTATGTCCAAGGGAAGGGAAAGAAATTCCCAACCCAGGGTACCGATGCCCTTCTCACCTGACAGTTAAGGGTGGACTTGCAATCAGCAGATAGAAGTACAATTGCTGGAAGTTTTCTGTAAGCTTGGGACTCAGCATATTCAGGTTGTTACAGATGATTGATCACGATTAAAAAAATACTGCAGGAAGGACAATGAAAATCCAGGGCCTATACCTCTCTGCAAAAGCCACTTCTTAATCCAAATATTCCACCCAATTGATGAAATCTTATTGCGGTGCTGTTAACAAAAAGTTCTAAATTTTCAAGAATTTTGCTTTAGCCCTTTCTATGCCTTCATAAAAACAATGACTTTGCACAGTCATTAAAACAATGCCTGTTTCATGAAGAGTTGTTTAATAAAGCAATGACATTATAAACGCCCATACATCTCAGATCTACTTGCTGGTTCCTATGGAGCTCATGTTCTTTGTGTCTACTTTGATAATCACAGACCTTCCCTTTCCTTTAGGCTCCTTGCCCCTCAGTCACAACTTAAAGACTAACAATACTTGGGTTGTGCCTTGCTGTTCAGCACAGATACAAAGCCATGCAGTGTGGAGCAGTCATTAGTCAGAGGGGTGGACACTTCGATGGATGACACTGTGCTACAGTATCGCCGTCTCAAACATAGTGTGTGCAGCAGCCTATTCGGCCAACACACTGCATCTATTTCAACCAAATGACCAGCTCTCAAAGGGTTAGAGATTTGTGATGTTGATGTGGTGAGGCTGCTGCTATGCTGATGCCAACTTCCAAGTGTGCAGGCAGGCACTACCCATGGAGCATGTCCTGAGATCTTGGAGACTGCTAGACTGGTGATGCCAAAAGAAGATGCCAAACAAGTTGCCAGTTATCTGTTCAGATTTTTACGTTAGTAGACAGGCAGGAGAATGGAAGAACATAGCAAACCAGGCAGCATTAGGAAATGAAGCAGTCGATTTTTCAGATGTAACCCTTCTTCAGGATTTTTATGTTGCCAATTGGCACCATTGAGCTTCTGCCTACTGTCTTGGAAGACCGTATGATCATCAGAAACAGGATGAGGAGTAGGCCACTCAGCCCTTCAAGCCTTCTATACCAGTCAATAGGATCATAGCTGATCAGGAAAATAGCAAGTTGCATACAAATGAGGTGAGATTAGATAATGAGGAGACACTAATGAATGCAAGTAGGATCATCACTGTTCACTAACAAGATTCTCATCGAACCATTGAAACTTGATGAAGAAAATTGGATTTTTTTCTGACACTGAGAATCTCATTTTTCGATTCCTGGTTATTTTCCCAATTGCCTCATCACTGCTAATGTTGTTTGATGACTAGAAATATTCTGTTGCTAAATTCTACCAATGAAACACAATCCTTCCATAGGTTCAACAATGTGACCTATTACAGATTTCTATTTTGAATTTAATTCTTTGAAGTGAAGCTCTGACAATTTATTCTTTGGCTCTCTAAAAAATATTCAGGTGAATTATTTTCAACCCTGATCACTAACACTCTGATGTCACTTTCACAGTTCTTTGAGATCTGCACACTTATTGACCACTGATATACCACAGCATCCAGTTCTCTTAAATGCTGAACTGCATGTCACATAATCAACACTGTAATAATTATATCCTCCAATGGATATGGTACATTAATTCGCACTTAGTTTATGCATAAAATGAAATAAAAACAACTTGGCAGTTCTGAAGAAACATCACTGGATTTGAGATGTTAACTTGGTTATCTCTCCACAAATAGAGTTTCTCCAGCAATTTCTATCTTTGTATCAGATTTCCAGCATCTATAGTTCTTCACTTGATCTTAGAAAACAATCTTTCATGTTTATTTTTGACATCAGTATAAACATTGGTATGTTTCTTTGAAAGGTATAATCTGCTCTTTCTTTAATTTTATTGAGCATAATATTTTTCTCAACAACTTTTGAGTGTGCTCTACCATTCTCTGCATTTTAATTTATTCATATATTTTGGTAGCGATGTCCTTGAAGATGGAAGAAAAATGTTAAGTTCACAAGCCAAACAGAATCTATTATACCATTTCAAAATATTTTCAAAATAAGGTCTCTGATTTTAGTGAAGGGAAGTCTAAAGGTCAATGCAAGAAATGAAGCAAAATATTGGTTTGTTTAATAAATCAAACAGGCAGTGGGAATCATTTATTTTTTCAGCATCATTAAAGCAATCCTTCTCACCTTCTATCATGCATTTTGATAAAGAAAATAGTTTGATGTTAAAACAAATAAATTTCTCATATGATACACAGCATGTTTCTAAAGTAACCTTAATTGATTAATTTGAAGAGATAAATGATAAGCAGTGCGCGTTAGCGGAATTGGCCATGCTAAATTGCCCATAGTAATCAGGGATGTGTAGTTAGGTGCATTAGTCAGGGTAAATGTAGAGTAATAGGGTAAGGGAATGGGTCTGGGTGAGTTACTGTTCGGAGGGTCAGTGTGAACTCGTTGGGCCAAAGGGCCTATTTCCACACTGTAGGGATTCTATGAATAAATGCATTGTACATTTCCAGAGCAATAGTCACTATAGTTGTTAAGCAGTTCAAAGTTATAGTAGGAAGAGGCTGGAATATTGATTTTAATCGATGAGGTTATTTCTTCAGAATAGATTAATATTGCAGTTTTAATTAGTCTTATGCTGTTTTCTGGTTATTCAAGCCATCTATTTCCAGAGTACCCAAACATGTAGACAAACAGCAGCATGCAACTTCCAAAACTGACAACCTGTGCTTTAAAGTTTAAGCTAACAGTTGGTTCCCAATTTGTGAACATCTGACTTACAAATGCCCCTACTTATGAATGTGATTCCATACAGGGATGTATTAGTATTAATTTTAAAGATCTGACGGATGAACATTTCCATTACTTGTGGGCAGCTATCCTATATTCTCCTGCATTGTGTTCCGACTTGCATACAAATTGACTTGTGGATGAGCCGAAGAACAGATCCCATGCACAACGCAAGGACTGCCTGAATATGCATTCACTATTTATTCTCACTTGGCCTTGTTTTGGATTTTGGGAACTTGGTGACTTGAAAATGAAAGATTTTCCTGGGGTTGCCTGACTGGTGGATAAACCCAAAATCAGAATATCAAGATGTCATAGAGTCATAGGGAAGTACAGCATGGAAACAGACCCTTCGGTCCAACGTCCATGCTGACCAGATATCTTAAACCTAATCTAGTCCCATTTGCCAGCACTTGGCCCATATCCCTCCAAACCCTTCCTATTCATATACCCATCCAAATGCCTTTTAAATGTTGCAATAGTACCAGCCTCCACCACTTTCTCTGACAGCTCATTCTATACACATACCACCCTCTGCATGAAAACGTTGCCCCTTAGGTCTCTTTTATATATTTTCCCTCTCACCCTAAACCTATGCCCTCTAGTTCTGGACTCCCCACCCCAGGGAAAAGACTTTGTGTATTTACCCTATCCATGCTCCTCATAATTTTATGAACCTCTATAAGCCTCTGATGCTTCAACCTGTTCAGCCTCTCCCTATAGCTCAAATCCTCCAACCCTGGCAACATCCTTGTAAATCTTTTCTGAACCCTTGCAAGTTTCACAACATCCTTCCGATAGGAAGGAGACCAGAATTGCATGCAATATTCCAACAGTGGCCTCACCAACATCCTGTACAGCTGCAACATGTCCTCCCAACTCCTATACCCAATGATCAATATAGAAAAGCATACCAAACAACTTCTTCACTATCCTATCTACCTGCGACTCTACTTTCAAGGAGCTATGAACCTGCACTGTAAGATCTCTTTGTTCAGCAACACTCCCTCAGGCCTTACCATTAAGTGTATAAGTCCTGCTCTGATTTGCTTTTCCAAAATGCAGCACCTTGTATTTATCTGAATTAAACTCCATCTGCCACACCTCAGCCCATTGGTCCATCTGATCAAGATCCTGTTGTAGTCTGAGGTAACCTTATTTGCTGTCCACTATACCTCCAATTTTGGTTTAATCTGCAAACTTACTAACTATGCCTCCTATGTTCATACCCACATCATTTATATGAATGGCAAAAAGTAGGGGACCCAGCACTGATCCTTGTGGCACTCCACTGGTCACAGGCTTCCAGTCTGAAAAACAACCCTCCACCACCACCCTCTGTCTTCTACCTTTGAGCCAGTTCTGTATCCAAATGGCCAGTTCTCCCTGTATTCCATGAGATCTAACCTTGCTAATCAGTCTCCCATAGGGAACCTTGTCGAACGCCTTACTGAAGTCCATATAGATCACATCTACTGCTCTGCCCTCATCAATCTTCTTTGATTATTCTTCAAAAAACTCAATCAAATTTGTGAGACATTATTTCCCACACACAAAGCCATGTTGACTATCCCTAATCAGTCCTTTCCTTTCCAACTACATGTACATCCTGTCCCTCAGGATTCCCTACAACAACTTGTCCACAAATTATATCAGGCTCACTGGCCTATAGTTTCTTGGCTTGTCCTTATCAAGTTTCTTAAACAGTGGCACCACGTTTGCCAACCTCCGATCTTCCGGCATCTCACCTGTGACTATTGATGATACAAATATCTCAGCAAGATGCTCGGCAATCACTTCGCGCAGAGTTCGAGGGTACACCTGATCAGGTCCTGGGGAGTTATCCACTTTTATGTGCTTCAAGAGATTCAGCACCTCCTACTCTGTAATATGGAAATTTTTCAGGATGTCACCATCTATTTTCACACATTCTATATCTTCCATGTCCTCCACAGTAAATACTGATGCAAAATACTTGTTTAGTATCTCCCCCGTCTCCTGCAGCTCCACACATAGGTTGCCTTGCTGATCTTTGAGGGGCAGTATTCTCTACCTAATTATCCTTTTGTCCTTAATGTATTTATAAAATCCCTTTGGATTTCCCCTTAATACTATTTGCAAAAACTATCTCATGTCCCCTTTTTGCCCTCCTGATTTCCCTCTTAAGTATACTCCTACTGCTTTTATACTCTTCTAAGGATTCACTCGATTTATCCTGTCTATACCTTACATATGCTTCCTTCTTTTTCTTAACCAAACCCTCAATTTCTTTAGTCATCCAACATTCTCTATACCTATCAGCCTTGCCTTTCACCCTGACAGGAATATACTTTCTCTGGATTCTCGTTATCTCATTTCTGAAGGCTTCCCATTTTCCAGCCGTCCCTTTACCTGCGAACATCTGCCCCCAATCAGCTTTTGAATGTTCTTGCCTACTACTGTCAAAATTAGCCTTCCTCCAATTTAGAACTTCAACTTTTAGATCTGGTCTATCCTTTTCCAACACTATTTTAAAACCAATAGAATTATGGTCACTGGCCCCAAAGTGCTCCCCCACTGACACCTCAGTAACCTGCCCTGTCTTATTCCCCAAGATTAGGTCAAGTTTTGTAGCTGCTCTAGTAGGAATATCTACATACTGAATCAGAAAATGTTCTTGTACACTTAGCAAATTCCTCTCCATCTAAACCCTTAACTCTATGGCAGTCCCAGTCCATGTTTGGAAAGTTAAAATCCCCTAGCATAACCACCCTATTATTCTTACAGACAACTGAGGTCTCTTTACGAATTTGTTTCTGAATTTCCCGCTGACTATTAGGGGGTCTATAACACAATCCCAATAAGGTGATCATCCCTTTCTTATTTCTCAGTTCCATCCAAATAACCTCCCTAGATGTATTTCCGGCAATATCCTCCCAGAGCACAGCTGTAATGCTATCCCTTATCAAAATGCCACTCCCCCTCCTCTCTTGCCCCACTTTCTATCCTTCCTGTAGCATTTGTATCCTGGAACGTTAAGCTGCCAGCCCTGTTTATTGAACCACATTTCTGTAATTGCTATAATATCCCAGTCCTATGTTCCTAACTATTCACTGAGTTCATCTACCTTCCCTGTTAGGCCTCTTGCACTGAAGTAAATGCTGTTTAATTTATCAGTCCTACATTGTTCTCCACTTTGTTTCTTCCTGCCCTGACTGTTTGACTTGCTCCCTTTCCCAACTGTACCAGTCTCAGATTGATCTCTTTCCTCGTTATCTCCCTGGGTCTCATATAGCCCCACCTTACTCGTTTAAATCCTCCTGAGCAGCTCTAGCAAATCTCTCTGCGAGTATATTGGTTTACATCTGTGATGTTAGATGTGTATAAATTAATGCGAGCACCAACTTAAATGTTATTTGAAGCCCCTGTATGCTAAAGATTCAGACTTGGTTATCTACTCCATTGCATTTATTCTGTAAAAACATTTGAATATGCACAATACTTGAAATAAATGTACTTCATTCCTGGAGAAGGGATAATGCCCGAAACGTTGATTCCCCTGCTCCCCCGATGCTGCTTCACTTACTCAGGTAACTAACCCTTCTTACTAGTAAGCTCTACTTACTAAAATATTGCTCAGGTATATCTCCAAGCCAGAAATCCCAAATAATACAGACTTTTAAGTGAGTAAGTGCATGGGAAATGATCACCTGAGAGCTGGTCATGAACACGATGCAACCATGATTTGGATGAAGGGAGCTTGATTAAAAAAAAATAACTTTAATCATTTTTATCAATTTCAAGCTTTTATTTGGGATAACTCCCAAAGGAAATAAAGTACAAAAAATGTTCACTCCAGGTGCTGTGTGTTTTATGACAGTTATTTCACAGCAATATAATCTACATTCCTAATCAATTCCAGTCCTCAAACTTTGGCCCAATTTTTTTATTTATCTCATTAGCAAAGTCCTCAAAGCGTTTTTCTGTTTCTGATTATATAAACAAGTCTCACAAATACTCAACAATAATAGCAAAACAAGTGGGAAAAAAAGGCTTTATTTTTCAGTACATCCTTTACTGGAGTATTTCAGGTGTTTAAGTGCTGAGAGATTTCCAGTTTCAACCTTGCACCATTTTCAGGAGAACAATTCTGCAATTTATTTTGTGCTCGAAGTAGTGAATTATTATAGCAAAAGAATAATATAAACATAAGGGAAAATAATTTATCAAAGCTGTAACTGACCACAAGTCTACATTATATATGTAAATGAAGATGTAGCCATTAATCTATCCTGTTGTGAATTCAAGCTGTAGCCACACAATTTACAGGATGTCATAATGGGGCAAGAAAATTACTCAAATATACAACCAAATTTGCCATTAAAAATCTACATGTGAAGATCAATGAAATATGTACAAGCTCTACAAAACCATGCAAAAACATGATAGATTTTCACATCATTTCCTGTTGAAAGTGCTTCCAGAGCCAAGTTATGCAGAAAGTTGTAAGATATGTACAAAACTGTTTTACTTCAAAATGTTTCTATCATGCATCATTCCTATATTTTGTTATAACATTAAAATCCTCAGTGGGAAGACACCATAGCATTGTCAGTGAGAATAATGCAAGCCATCTCAGAGAAACAGTGCAAGAGCCATATATTATGAAATATATAAAATAATGATCAAAGCTAGAAAGATAAACAAAGCAGCATCTGCGCCAAACTGAACATAGGAGTTATTGGGAAAGAAATCTTTTATCATATTGCAGAAGTCAGGGTATCTCTGACAATGATTGGACTCTCATAATATGCCTGATTATTCTTCATTTTTATTGCAACTTGGAGAGTTATAACCTGCACAGCACAGAAACAGATTCTTCGGTCCAGTTCATCCATGCCAACCAGATATCCTAAATTAATCAAGTCCCATTTGCCAGCATTTGGCCCATATCCCTCTAAACCCTTCCTATCCATGCACCCATCCAGATGTCTTGTAAATGTTGTAATTATATAGAGTGCAGTTGCCTGTTGTCACGATTGGTGTAAGAGGCGGAGAAAGAGTAATTGAAAATTTTGAATGATGTGGAGGTGTGAGTATTGGACTGGGGTGGACAAAGTCAGAAGTCACACAACACCAGCTTACAGTCCAACAGATTTATTTGAAATCACAAGTCTGACTTCACCTGACGGAGGGACGCTGCTTCAAAAGCTTGTGATTTCAAATAAACCTGTTGGACTGTAACCTGGTGTTGTGTGACTTCTGACCTTGAATATTTTTAAGGCAGTGTTTGACAGATTTAAATGAATGCGCAAGTCAATGGGTTATCGGGGCTTGGCAAGGAAGTGGTATTTGAGTAGATCAGACACACTCTTATCAAATGGTGGAGCAGGATCACGGGGTCAAATGGCTCTGAATGCTAGTGTCTGTAAGACACCATTTCATCTCAGGAAACTTTGGTAAATGGTTAATGCTCTTAATGTAAGACATGACAAAAAAATGGAAACGGTGCAATGGAAAATTAGATACATTAATAATTGTAAGTGATATGAGGTTTGCCTGTTAACTACAGAAGCAAGGGAGAATGAAGGGAAGATTTCTGAAGCATGTGGTTTTGAAGGAAAGAATGTGATAATTCTTGATTTCAAAAATAAAGTAGATGAGGTAACATTGTGCTGAATACCAGGAGAACAGGGTTTATGGTTTAATCTACATTCAATTCTTGCTTCATTCAGCTCCCCTAATCTGGTCCAACACTAATGGAGTTCCCAGTATGAATGAAGAGATGGGTGTAGTCAGATTTGAAATCCTCAATTCATCCACAACATGAAGATAATTTGGGAAAGTGACAGGATGGGTGCCTGCTGTCTCATCAACAAAGATGAGTCATAGATGAAAAATAATTTAGCACAAAAATACTTGTGAAAGAAGAATGTATAAATGACAAATTACTGTGCACAGAAAGAGATTAAAGCTACAAAAATTGTTCATTATAGGATGATGAACAAAATATTAATTTAAATTTAACTGCAGTGCAGGCCCCAGTAGCTTGTCATACAGCAGCAGGCAACTCCATGTATCAATTTCTTGAAGCCTCGAGCCAATTGTTTTCAGCTAATGATCTGCCGCACTTGGGTTCTCATCGAGATCCAAGTGGTGCGAGTCAATCAGGGGGGAACCCAATACCTGAATCCCAACTGATATAATGAGGTGGTGACCACTCCAAGAGATCCGTTCATAAGACCATAAGGCACAGGAGCAAAAATTCTGCCATTCAACCCATCGAGTCAGCTCTGCCATTCATTCATGGCTGATAAGTTTCTCAACTCCATTGTTCTGCTTTCTCCCCGTAACCCATGATCCCCTTGATACTCAAGAACCCATCGATCTCAGTCTTCAATATACTCAATGACCTAGCCTCCACAACCTTCTGTGGTAATGATCAGGGCAAGAACCATGGAAAAGACCTGAGAACCTAAATAGTGTGAGCTTAGCTGGCCCAGAAGCAAACCCCATCCTGTTGGAGGGCATCGTTGCTGAGGGCATGGTGAGTCTCTCTCGGAAGACAGCCCTTACTTGCCAAGGGCCCGCTCAGTTAGTCACAGAGTAATTACTCAGGAAACCAGCAGCAGTAGATTGTGCCCCTGGTGAGTAGTCTTCCATGAGCCATTTAGGTCCTCAATTGACTTCCGTTTTGCAAGGCCACCCTGACCTTTCCTCCCCACGACCAAATTCACAGGAATTCAGGAGAGTGCAGACCCTTCAACTTCAGTTTGATGGCTCACTCACATTCCAACTCCCTTCAGTTTGTGAGTTAGTCCTGTCCAATGACTAAAATGCCCTGACATTCATTCACCAGCAGAAAACTTATCTAGATTGAATGTTTGTGTGCCTGGTGCTCTGTAATCAAGAATAATATTTTCACAACGATGAGGTGGTATCATTGTTGCCTGCTAAAGAAAAGTTTTCATTAACTTACTTTAACTGTGGGTATTGGCTTCAGCCAATGCTACTCTTTGATTTCAAGTTTAAGGGCTTCTAAATGATTTCAGGTTTTCAATGGCGAAGTTCTCACTAAAGTGAATCACCATTGAATTCCCTATGGTTTATAAAAACTGAAAGGGCTGCAGATGGTGTAATTCAGAAACCAAAACAGAAATTGCTGGAAAAGGTCAGCAGGTCTGGCAGCATCTGTGAAGAGAAATCAGAGTTAATGTTTCAGGTCACGTGACCTTTCCTTAGAACTCTGTTCCATTACAAATTGGGACAATAGACTGTGAGAATAAATTTCTTTAATGTCAGTGGAGCAGAATTTAGTGCTCAAAATGGCTGCTCATGATCATGGCCAGATCATGAAATAATGTGATTAGAGTAAAGAGGATTTGTTCAGTCTATATTTGACTCTTTCATCAGAATACTGCTCCCTTTTAATCACAGGTAGTGAAGTGTATGATTCGTTTGTGAACATTCAAGTAAACAAGACCTCAAGGGGATATAAAAATGAAGACTCTGAATATTGTTCTATATTAATGGATATTCATTTTTGGTAGAGGAACATGTATCACACATGAGAAACAGAATGGAATAGTTTGTACACTATATACATTCAAGGTGTATAAAACTAAATTATTATGGTATTATTCTGAGTAGAGAATTATTTTAAGAGGACAGAACAACACAAAATGTGTCTTATGGCATATGAGTAAACTGGAGTTACCTTATTCCACTGAACAATCCTTCATGCATTTTGTAATCTCTTGAATTACACTCTACTATAACACTCAAGACACCTAATTACAATAGTGCATTATGAGGGATGTTGTATTAAGTCTCGTTCCTTATTTCACCTCAGAACTGGAACAATATAATTAAATATAAATAGATAATACCCACTTTTGCACCATGTGCAACAAAATGGACTGGCGCTTGCTGGACTGGGTCACCTTGTAGCACACACTGTTAGTTTGCTTTCTGCTGAATGCATGTTAAAGAAGTTTACACTATAACTTGCTGGAAGTACAAGGGTAACAGTGTGACAAAACAAGTGGACAAATGAGTCCTCAGTCGAGTTAGTGAAATATAGGACCAACAGTCTATCTCGAAAAGCAATTAGATGTAAGAATAAGAAAGGAACAAATGAATAATGGAGGAGAATGTATTAGAATCAAATAAGATACAATAGAAGAAATTTTAAAAAACTAAAATACATTTTTTTAAAAAATAGAGTCCCTACAGTGTGGAAACAGGCCATTCGGCCCAACCAGTCCACACTGACTCTCCGAAGAGTAACCAATCCAGACCCATTCCCCTCCCCTATTACTCAACGTTTACCCCTGAATTAGACATCCCTGAACACTACGGACAATTTAGCATGGCCAATTGACCTAAACTGCACATCTTTGGACTGTGGGAGGAAATTGGAGCACCCGGAGGAAATCCACACAGACACAGGGACAATGTGCAAACTCCACACAGAGAGTTGCTCGAAGCTGGAATTGACATGGGTCCCTGGTGCTGTGAGGCAGCAGTGCTAACCACTGAGTCACCTTGCACCCAAGTTGAATTAAGATATAGAGACATCTGACATGAAGGAAAAGTCGGTTTTTAAAAACATTTTTATGATTTTTTTGTAAATAATTTGGTACAAGTAGAATGGTTTAAATTAACCTCTTTCAGATTGATTTGGAATTGCACTTAACAATTATCACATGGTTAAAAAGGTGCTGATGCTATTCTGTTCCAATCCTAAGTTTTCAAGGCAAATTTAATTGTGCATATCCAGCAAGAGGTCAAGTGAGCAGTGTAAATTAAGCTACAAGTCTCGACAATCACAACGCACAATATAATCTCCTATTTTTCAGAACTTAGTGGCCAATTTGCACATTACTAATACCATGTGCTGTTATGAATGTATTATTTTTCCAGCGAGCTCCGGCCCAATATTTTATTAGTCTAAGGTGGACAGAGCATTCGACCTTAGTTAGATTATAATTTCCACACTGTTTCAGTAAAAGTCATGTCATATATCTTATATACTTCAAGTCTAAGGATGCTAGGTTGTTTCCTTGCATTTTCTGTTTTTAATAAAACAAACTTTTAAAAGTATTTTGTGACCTTGCTTTGACTGCAGAGACTGCAGAGAGGTTTTGCTGAAACCTAGGGCTGTTTAACGCCAAATATCATTGAAAAAGCCATTTTTTCCCCATTTAAGCTTTGTTAGTGTGCTTAGGAAAACAAACACCCTCCTGAAAAAATTAAATTTACGCATAAATGATTTGAAAAGTCAAAAATAAAACAATCTTTTAGAAAATATACATAAGTGTGAGATATGTAATATATGTGTAAATAAAAGATAGTAAAATAAAAAAACACAAATAACAGACCTGTGCTGGAAGCTTCTCTCCACATGCAATATTACCTATTTCAGTAGTTTGCAGTTTTTAATCTTCAGGTTACTTCAATGCTAGGGATTGGTCCCATCTATTTCTCCAGTGTCCACTATGAAGACAACTGGGTGGTCAGGATGCCAATTGGACAAAGCTCCCATTGCACATGGCCTTAGCTTTGGAAGCACAATTTTATAAAATGTGAAATCTCATCTTTTATTATTTTCAAATTTGAGGAAAGAACATTACCAGATCAGTTAAAGAGAAACAAGGGTTCTTTAAAGCAAAATATGAACATCCCAGGTAAAACCTGATTCCCTTTTTATTTCCTGGAGTAGTGTGTCTAAGGCTGGATTGACAGTACCTTGATTCCTTGGATATTTCACTTCAATGACATAATACACATAGCTTTTGGGATTCATGTTTTTGCTTCCCTCAGACACTGGCTTTATGTGCAAACAGAAACTAAAGGTGAACATTGTGCTTCTCTCAACTGGGAGAGGTAAGGATGCAGAGTCTGAATTCACCAGAAAAGCCTCATTCCGTATTAAAGTTATAAGAATTGGTTCAAATCAAAACGAAGAAGCACATGTGTAGCCATCCCCCACATTGTTCCTTTCTCCATGCTCAACCCTCCGTGTAAATGGAAGACAGCTGGCTGGGACAACGGTCGATTGCATTAATCTGGAGAAAACTACTGTCCTCAGGACAATTGCGTACAGAGTCACCAAAAATCCCAGGGGAAGTTGCTTGAAAGTCGTAAGCTGTAAATTTAAGAAGAAAATTGTCAATAGTTTGCATTGAATAAGAGCATGCTAACTCCAAAGCAGACGAAGAATTTTCGGCTGCAAGTTAATCCCAGTATAGGTATTAGCCAGGAGGACTGGTAAGATTCAAAATGTCGATGGGCCCCAAAACACAAAGGGTTGGATTTTCATACATTCATCTAATGTCAGATTAGATTCAGATTTGATTATTCTCAATTGTCCCCTGTGATATAATCTTTTTATTGATTAACAGCTCAGATATCTGTTTCCCTGTTTCAAAGCCTGAACAGATACCTGATATATCTGAATTATTTCAAAGGCTTTAATATATTCAGCTCTTGACATTTTGTTGAAACTGTTGTGCAATGGAATCTCGTTCTGAATACTCAGCTGAGTTTCAAACCTGAAAATAGATTCAGCTCAGTGGGGATTGATAATACAGTTGGGAGGGAATTCAGAATTTATTTTGACATGTTTATGACTCCTTAATAGCATAATGCTTTTGAAAAGTTGTTTTTGAATGACTGATCATTTACTTTGAAGTTTTATGAGGGTTTCAAAGACTTCCCTACCATTCTAGGGAAAAAGAATTCAGAAGATAGCAGCTACAAGATGAATGGATAAGAGAGACTGATGGGATATGGGATGGGTGATGAGATGTGGAGAATAGGGCAGTGTGCTGGGCTGTGATAGAGGTAAGAAAATAATAGTTAGGGTTTTACACTCATTTACAAAACAGAGCTAGGTCCCAAGAAAAGATGGTACATCTTCAAGTTAACCACTTTTATTTCCATCTCAGGTCTTTTTCTGAAGGAGACAGCATTGACCTCAGATGGCACATGCCAGCACACCACGTAAATTGTCGACAGTGCAGACTGGGAGGTATTCCTTGTGTCATCAGTGATTGGCCCAATTCAGAACCCCTGCTTTGAAGATGAAAATCCAGCCCCTGCTCTGCACCCTGATACCATCTAATCTCCAAGGCTCCCATTGTGAGGTGAAGGAGGTGGAAATGCAATATTGGAACTATGGCTCTAGCATCCTGTTCACCACTGTTCTGTAACAACCTCAGCACATTGATTACATCTGTGGTTAAACCGAAACCCAGTATCAAGTTTTACTGCTTCAAGCTGCAATAAATATATAAAGGTATGTTTTGAGTTGCAATACAAAAGATATTCCTTGCTGGTCTTGTTTACAGGCAGTACTATTTTTCTTGCATCCCCCAACTACATCCATTCCACATCCTCCACCTCAGGTGAGCAGGCGACATTCCTCCTGCTATGTTCAGATGATCCTGCCCTCGGAGAAAGTGAGGACTAAAAATGCTGGCGATCAGAGTCAAAAAGTGTGATGCTGGAAAAGCACAGCAGGTCAGGCAGCACCTGAGGAGCGAGAGAGTCAACATGTCGGGCATAAGCCCTTCATCAGGAATCCTGCCTTGACCATGGGTATTCTGGCACTTATGGTCATCAAAACTGCCTGATTCTGTGTGGTCAGTGATACTGGCACCACATTGAGCACAGCAATCTTTCCAATTAAATACAAGAATCTGCAATTACATTTGGTGCACATAAATGCTCTGCTAGTTTCTAGCAACCTAGTATAAATCTGTAAGGCACAGAACTGTGAAACAATTCTTAATTTCTAACTAGCATGGTGGTAATAAGAAAATTAAACAAAAAGCACTGAAAATAGTGACAATATTAAATAAAGCAGAAAGTGCTTAACGTATGTAACAGGTCAGTCAGCACTGACCTGAGAAAAAGATAATTTAGTGCCTCGGGTGAATGTCCTCAGTTAGAACGGGAGAATAGCTTGGATAACAAACAGCAGCTCGGAAACTAAGAATATTGCTGCCCGTCGTAGCGTTTTTGGTTATTGTTACATACAATACACAGCACAGAAACAGGTCATTTATCCAAAAAGCCAATTCTGCTGTAATACTCCATACAAGTCTCCTTCCATTTCATTGCCCTCATCTGAGCTTTTCAGCATATCTTTTAATATCCCTTTCTCACACGCACATGTCTAATTTCCTTTTGAATTCACCCAGAGTCTTTCAAATGAAATGTTGAACTCAGCTACCATCTGTCTGGTTGGATTGATGTGAAATATCCCATGGCACTATTTTGAAGAAGAGCAGGAGATTTATTCCACTGAGCAGGTCAATATTCATCTCTCAATCAACATCATACAACACAGATTAGCACATTACTACTTCTGAGAACCAGCTGAGATCAAATTTGCAGCTGCATTTCCTAAATTACCACAGTAACTCCACTTCAGAAAGTATTTAATTGTCTCCAAAATGCTGTGAGGTAACCACTGGTCAGGAAAATAGCTTTATGAGTGAAATAATTTATTTTTCTGTTCTAAGAAGGTAGCACAGTGGCTCAGTGGTTAGCCCTGCTGCATCACAGCACTAGGGACTCAGGTGTTAGTCCAGCCTCAGGTGACTGTGTGGAGCTTGCACAGTCTCCCCGTGTCTGCGTGGGTCTCCTCTGAGTGCTCTGGTTTCCTCCCACAATCCAAAGATGTGCAGGTCAGGTGAATTGGCCATGGTATTGGGGGTGTGTCTGGGTGGGATTCTGTTCGGAGGGTTGATGTGGATGCGATGGGCAGAATGGTCTCTTTCCACACTGTAGGGTTTCTATGGTAAGATCTTTGCTTCAATCACTTTCTGTGTTTGCAAGTTTCACATTCCAACTTGGTCATTCTCAAAGTAAAGCAATTCCTCCTTATTTCACATTTAGAGTTATTTATTATTTCCTATATCCTATTTTGAATTTAGCACCCTTAGCTTTGAACCACCCACAAACAAAAACATTCTCTCCTCATCCATGCTGTCCAATCCATTCATAATTTTGGTAATAAGAACTTTTTCAAAAAAAATACTGAAAATGGTGACAATCTGAAATGAAACAGAAAGTGGTTAAAGTATAAAACAGGTCAGTCAGCACTGGAAAAACAAAAAAGACAACTTAATGCCGAGGGTGAATGTTCTCAGTTAGAACTGGACAATAGCTTAGATAACAAACAGCAGTTTGGAAACTAAGAATGTTGTTATCTGTCAAAGAAAGAAGAGATCTATCAGACCATCTCATTTTATTGAAAAAACACTGGTGAGAATCCCATCTCAATGTTCAACAGCTGGTTGGAAACTGAGTCCTTTTGTACTTGACAGTATGAAGCTCCTCATTGCTGATCTCAAGCGATTCATCCAAATTTCTCACCAATACCCATTTCATCCAGGGAAGTTTCTGAATGTAATCTCTTGGCTTTAGTTATATCAAATACTGTGATGTGTGTTCACCATGGCTTCCATGCCCTTTTTATAGTATGGATGCCAGAGCTGTGCACAATTTTCTAAATGTGGCTGACCATAGGCCTATGCAAATATATCATACTTTACTCCTTCGGAATTGAATACCTCTTAAAAGCAAATATCATGTTTTCAAACATTTTCAATTGCTTTGCTAATTTCTGATGTTGCTTTTAATGATTTATACACATGATAGCCCAGACTCTTTTCTTCTTCTTCTCTGTTTCTGTTACTTTATAATCATCGAGTCATAGAGTCGTAGAGATCTACAACATGGAAGTAGACCATTTGGTCTAACTCATCCATGCTGACCAGATATCCTAAATTAATCTAGTCTCATTTGCCAGCCTTTGGCTCATATCCCTCTAAACACTTTCCATTCATGTGCCTATCCTTTCAAATGCTGTAATTGTACCAGCCTCCACCACTTCCTCTGGCAGCTCATTCCATATGTACACCATCCTCTATGTGAAAAAGTTGCCCCTTATATTCCTTTTAAATGTCTCCTGTCACAACTTAAACCTATGTCCTCTAGTTCTGGATTCTCCCACCTCGTCTATTTACCCTATCCATGCCCCTCATGATTTTATAAACCTCTATAAGGTCACCTCTCAGTCTCTGGTGCTCCAGGGAAAACAACCCCAGCCTAATCAGCCTCTCCCTGTAGCTCAAATCCTCCAACCCTGGCAACATCCTTGTAAATCCTTTCTGAACCCTTTCAAGTTTTATAATATCCTTCCAATGGAAGGATTGGGTATTCTATTGTTACAATAGCAGCCTAACCAATGTCATGTACAACTGCAACATGACCTCCCTACTCTTGTACTCAGTGCACTGACCAATAAAGGAAACCATACAAAATGCCTTCTTCACTATCCTATTGACCTGCAGCTCTGCTTTCAAGGAACATATTGTTGGTGGTTCTCTTTTGTCGTATGGTTTTGTGCCAACATTTAAGAATTTGGGTTCAGGACAGATTGGGGGAGGAACAGGCCAAATCAAAAACTGTCTTCAGGCTGAGATGTCTTGAGAACTCTATTTATTGTATGTTAATAGTAGCTACCAATATACATGATAATCTGAGATACACCAGGGTCTAACATTACTATAACATTTTTTGCAGACTATTCCCTTAATTTTATTTACTCTCTATCTCAGTTGCTTCTTCCACTCTAACTCCACTTACAATGTACTATTTATGCCCAGTGGGGTCTGCACTCACAGAACAGCTTCTGTTTTTTTCCAATCAAAGTGCATCAACTCACATTCATCTGTGTTAAAGGTCATTTTCTATGTAACTGTCCAGTGTACACATTTTCAAATGTCTTTTTCTCACATATTGGTTTTCCTATGGCATGGTTTGACCAGTCCAGAATTTGCAGAGCAGTTTCCATGAGATGAAGTATGCCATTCCATATTCCCACTGGAGCCTATATGAAACAGAATTCACTGATTGCGATAATATGGAAAATATACTGAAGTAAGATATCACATATATGTCACAAGGACTTGTGTCCATGACAGACATGTAGTCTTCAGCCAGTTTAGTCATATTACCCAGAAACCTACTGCTCAGTTTCTACAACTCAATCTTTTACTCTCCTTTGACCCTTTTGAGGTTAACCTTTTAGATTAGATTAGACTTAGATTAGACTTACAGTGTGGAAACAGGCCCTTCGGCCCAACAAGTCCACACCGACCCGCCGAAGCGCAACCCACCCATTCCCCTACATTTACCCCTTGCCTAACACTACGGGCAATTTAGCATGGCCAATTCACCTGACCCGCACATCTTTGTGACTGTGGGAGGAAACCGGAGCACCCGGAGGAAACCCACGCAGACACGGGGAGAACGTGCAAACTCCACACAGTCAGTCGCCTGAGTCGGGAATTGAACCCGGGTCTACAGGCGCTGTGAGGCAGCAGTGCTAACCACTGTGCCACCGTGCCGCCCACAATTCCTGCATCAACAGCTGGTTGGACCTGATTAGGTCAACCTATTGGTCACCCATTCTGATACTTGGTGCTTTGGTTGGTGTCTATTTTACACACGTCTATCTGAGTTACAATAGGATTAGGGCAGCACAGTGGCTCAGTGGTTAGCACTACTACCTCACAGCAGCATGGTCCTAGGTTCGATTCTAGCCTCGTGTGACTGTCTGTGTGGAGTTTGTACGTTCTGCGTGGGTTTCCTCTGAGTGCTCCAGTTTCCTCTCACAATCCAAAGATGTGCAGGTCAGGTGAATTGGCCATGCTAAGTTGCCCAGTAGTGTTACTGTTAGGAGGGAAATGGTTCTGGGTGGGTTACTCTTTGGAGGATTGGTTTGAGCTGAAGGGCGTGTTTCCACATTGTAAGGAATCTAATCTAAAGAAAAGTGTGTAGTCTTTCTAATTGCCTCTTTTGGTTCCTTGACATTGAATCTGAATGGTTCATATTGACAGCCACCAATTTCAGTGAAAGAAAGTGAAACACTGATAACACAATCTGGCAGCATCCGTGGAGAGAAAGCAGAGTTAACATTTTAAATCTACTGATGTTTCTTTAGACCTGCTGAGTTTCTTCATCAATTTCTGTTTTTTGCTTCAGATGTTTGGCATTTGCAGTTTTGTTTTGTTATATTGACTATCAGTTAAAACGCTGATTCATCGGCATGTCAACATGTCATTGGTAAGTATTGATTCCTGATGAAGGGCTTTTGCCAGAAAGGCCGACTCTCCTGCTCCTCGGATGCTGCCTGACCTGCTGTGCTTTTCCAGCACCACACTCTCTACTCTAATCTCCAGCATCTGCAGTCCTCACTTTCTCCCATTGGTAAAGTATTACATTGAAGTATTACCCTTCTACTGAATCTCTGACAGTTAGTACCTTGAAAAATAATCTCCATTTAGTTACCATTGACTGAACCTCTCTCCAATGTTGAAGTGAGCATCAGAGTACTTTATGAATACTAATCGCACTGATCCCTGCACAACCTACCTTAAAGTACATGCATATACACAATGGGTCAAATAACTGCCTCTATTCATGTCTACGTTCTCACACCCAGACACATGTATCAGAGAATTCGTTCACAGGAGTTAACACTGTCTCACCCAACTGTTCCTTGCCATGTGATTTGAATCATGGTGTTATATTCTGAGCATTGATTTGGAGGTGCTGGCTGGACAAGGTTAGAAGTCACATGACACCAGGTTATAGTCCAATTGGTTTATTTGAAATCTTTTGGAGTGACTTCACCTGACAGAGAGGCAGCGCTCTGAAAGCTTGTCATTTCAAATAAACCTGTAGAACTATAACCTGGTGTCATGTGACTTCTGACTCTGAGCACTGTTGCTCAACCAGAGAACGAACACTTTCACTCTTAGAATCATAGAATTGAGGTGCATTCTCCAAAGCTTAGAAGTTAATCATAGCAAGTAAACATCCACAGCACCCAAGGCTCAGGTACATGACTTTTGTGAAACCCCATGGATAGTGATTCTTATTTTCAGCTGTAACTATGGCGAGCTGTAGTTGGGAAATGAACCATTGACAGCTGAAATCAGTTTATTTTTCAATTTTGTAGCTTTTTTTCCTGAAATAGATTTTTAAATGATAAAGGGTTGCTGGAGATTCACCCCAATGAGTCTCAGCCAGTAGTAAACCATTGAGCTTTATATTTATTTTCATGAATATAAAAATGTAAGAATTCCATAGGGCATTATTATATTGTCCCAAAGGATCAATAAAATATTTACAGGTTTTTTGGAACACATGCTCAAAGATTATATAAATTATATAGGTTCCTATTACTTTTATAGGATATATTTGAGTCCAATAAGCCAAATGATAAATCAGCATTAAATCTCCCTTATTCTGTGGAAACTTAATAAAGATGTTAATATTCAAGCCTTCTATGACATCTTCAAGGACAGTTGACTTGAGATAAATGCTTATGTATCACAAAAAGGAATGCTAGGGTAGGATGTGGGATCATAAGAACTAGTACAGCAGCAGGCCATTCGGCCCTCGAATCCGTTTGCAATTTAATATGATCCTGGCTAATCTCTTCTCGGCCTCAACTCCACTTTCCCTGTAACCCTTCAAGCCATTGCTCGTTCAAAATCAGTCTATCCCTTCCATACATTTACTCAATGTTCCAGCATCCACGCACCCTGGGGGAGTAAACTCCACAGAGTCATGACCTTTTCCTCCTCATCTCTGTTTTAAATCTGCGCTACCCCCACATAGTTTGATTAAACAATTTGAAAATTCTCTTTCCTGTGTTCAAGTCCCTCCATTGCCTTGTCTTTTCTATTTTCTGCAAGATTATAACTGGGAGAAAATGAGGACTGCAGATGCTGGAGACCAGAGTTGAAACGTGTGTTGCTGGAAAAGCACAGCAGGCCAGGCAGCATCCGAGGAGCAGGAGAATCGACATTTTGGGCATAAGCTTGAGCATTCCTGAGGAAGGGCTTATGCCCGAAACGTCGATTCCCCTGCTCCTCGGATGCTGCCTGGCCTGCTGCGCTTTTCCAGTACCACACTTTTCAAGACTACAACTGCCCAAATATCCGCATACCTCCAATTTTGACCTTTTTATCATTGTTTCCTTATGGTCATGTCTTTGGGTGTTTGGTCCTGAAGTTCTGAAATTCTTCTCCAGAAAGTCTCTCTCTTGCTTCCTTCCTTCAACATTACTTCCTTGTCCAAGCTTTTGGTCATCGACTCTAATACCTCCTTATGCATCTGTGTGTCAAGCTTAATTCTATAATACCTCTCTGGGCACTTTGAGGCAATCTATTGTACAGGTCGTGCTGTGATAACACCCGTTTTATTAATGTGAATTCACTGTAATGCAATTGCTGAACTGGGGACACTGTTACTGAAGCACGCACTTTTAAACTGTGTGTTGGCTGTAATGTGGTTACATCGCCAACACTGTAAGTGCTGTTTCTAAAGCGCAATTTTTCTATAATGCGGGGCTGCACAGGAATGTAACCATAACACTATAGAAGAACTAACTGCATTAAAAATGCAATAAATAATTGTTGTTGCTGTTTAAATTCAGCAAGTGAGAGTTACTAATTACTTACACTTTGCATTCTCACTTGTAGTCTACCCTCTGAGGTGTGCAGGTGCATGGCAACACAGGAATTGAAAATGCATCAAATACAGGACAGACAGCCTGAATACATGCAGAAGTGCCTCTGACTGTAGGTTATTATAGTGGCAAATGGAATCCTAAATGACCAAACAGTGCAAGAAACCAACCATGCAGAGCAAAGGCTTATCAAAGAGTACATTGTTGATGTGCATAGGGTAATTAATTACTTAACTGATTTAGAAAAAGATTATGTATATAGTACTGGTATTTCAATGTGACTAGAAGTTACAACTGAAAAAAAAATGACTGGCCTATCTCCAATTTTAAGTCTTGTTCTGGTACAATTGAATACTGATAAATGTGTAACTAGTTTGCCAAGAAATGTTCTGCTTGAGTCAGGAATATGCTTCATTGGAATTTTTATCTAGTTCAGATAAAAAAATAACCACTTGGCAAACCTTTGTACCACAATCCATTTAATCTTACAGCACTTGAGCCTAAACAAAACAGAATATGATTAATAAATTACATTCAACACAGGGATTAGATTTCTGAAATATACTGGCATCTTATGGTAGAATATCACAGTTGTTTAGCTTTTGTGGTGATGAACATAAAAGTAAAGATGAATAATGGAGCATATTAAATAATTTTGTCCAAAAATGTATATGGCGTAATTTATTAAATGGACTGGAATTCTATACAGTGGGATTAAATTGGATGTGATTCAGCAAATGAGATGCAACATGGTTATTCTGAGCTTAGGAACAAGTCTTAACTGAATGCCGGTAGGGCCCTATGATCATCTTACTTCTGAGCCAGAAGACTTGGGTAAAGTCCAATGTGTTCCAGAGGTCATTGAGGTCTACAACCCATCATCTCCACTCTGGTCAAAAACAACCACCTCACTCTTCTAATGCTATTTTCCAGCACTTTGCTTTTAGCTTTGCATGTCTTAGCATTGCAAGTGTACACCTGAATCCTTCTTAAATGTGATGAGTGTTTCTGCCTCTACCCCCTTACAGACAGTTCATTTCAGATTCTCACTACCCTCTGGGTGAGAAGTAATTTCCTCACATCACCTCTAAACCTCTCACTCCCTTATCTTAACTCTATGCCCTTGGTTATTGATGCCTTCATCAAGGGGGAATGTTTCTTCCTGTCTCCCCTATCTGTGTGCCTCATTATTCTATACAGCTCAATCACGTTTCCTCTCAATCTCCTCTTCTCCAAGGTAAAAACCCCAGTCTGTCTGATCTTTCCTCATAAGTGAAACTCTCCAGCCCAGACAACATTCTGGTAAATCTCCTTCTGCACATTATCCAGTGTTATCACATCCCTCCTATAATGTGGATTCCAGAACTGCATGCAACACTCCAGCTGTGGCCTGACCAAGATTTTATACAGTTCCAGCATAATCTCCCTGCTCTTGAATTATCTGCCTCGGTCAATAAAGGCAAGTATATCATGTACCTTCTTAATCACTTTATCCCCTGCCCTGATATCTTCAGGGACTGGTGGACATACAAACCAATGTCCTTCTGATTTTTCATGTTTCCCAGGGTCCTACCACTCCTTGATCCTGCTTGTCCTGCCCAAGGGCATCACCTCACACTTATTTGGATAAAATCCCATTGGCCACGGATCAGCCCATCTGACCAGCCTGCCGATATCCTCCTGTAATCTAAGGCTATCTTCCTCACTACTTACCATCTCATCCATTTTTGTATCATCCAAAACTTACTGATAAACCCTTCTACATCCAAGTCTAAATCATTTATATAAACCACAAACATCAAGGGCCCCAACATTGATCTGTGTGGGACCTCACTGTACACAGACTTCCAGTCAGAAAAACTGCCCCTCATCATCACCCTCTGCTTTCAATTTGCTAAATTTCCTTGGATCCCATGGGGTCTTACTTTTGCTATCAGTCTCCCATGGATGGCCATTTGAAGAGCCTTGCTGAAGTCCAGGTAGATGACATCAAAAGCATTGTTCAAATCTACACATTTGGTCACCTCTTCAAAGAATTCAAGTTGGTCAGACATGAACTCCCCTGAACAAAACTATGTCGACTGTTCTTCATTAATCCCTGCCTCCCCAAATCCTCTCCTTCAGAATTACTTCCAATTGTTTCCCCACCACTGAGGTTAGACTGACTAACTTGTAGTTGCCTGATTTATCCCTTGCTCCCTTCTTGAATAATGGTACCACATTAGCTGTGCTCCAGTCCTCCAGCACCTCTGTGACAAATGAGGAATTGAACATTATAACCATTGTCTTTGCTGTTTCACAATTTGTTGTCTCACTAAACAATCTGGGATACATTTCATCTGGTTCTGGAGATCTACCTACTTTTAAGCCTGCCAGACCACTAAGAACCTCCTCTCTGTCTATGTTAATCTCCTTAAGTACATCACAATTGTTCTCCCTGATTTCTATATCTCTCCCACAAGTGAATACTGATACAAACCCTCACTACATCCTCTGGCTCCAAGCACAAAGTCCCACTGTGATCTTTAATGTGGAAGTACTGTTGTTGGACTAGGCTGGACAAGGACAGAAGTCACACAACACCAGATTATAGTCCAACAGGTTTATTTTAAATCACAAGATTTTAAAGCGCTGCTCCTTCGACAAGTGAAGTCTCTTTTTAAATAAACCTGTTGGACAATAACCTGGTATCATGTGACTTTGATCTTTAATGAGCCCATTCCCTCAATATCCTTTCACCCTGAATGCATTTGTAAAACAATGAAGGATTTTCCTTTGTTTTGCCTGCCAGTCCCCTTTCCATGTCCCCATTTCTCTCTCCTAATCTCCTTTTTAACTTCCTCCTTGCACATTCTATACCCCTTTAGGGTTTCAGCCATTCTGAGACTTTAGTATCTGCAGTTTGCTCTTTACCCAATACTGTATTTCTCAACATAGGGGTAACAATGTCTCTGAACAGCTTGATTAAAAGATCTTGAACCCAATGCTAGTGTTCAGTGACATTTCTTAAGCACTCCTTTTTGCAGGAGTTGAATCATATTCTCTCGTGTCTACTAGTACTATAGCATAAAAAAGCACATTTCTGCTGAATGATGAATTGGATAACGCAATCAATTTCCTATTTACCTGCCGCATATGTAGCTAATAAGGCCAAAGTCAATTTTAACTGGTTGATGTCAGAGCAAGGGAATGAATAAAAGAATTCGTCATCAAATGTAGTCAGTGCAAACTAATTTTTTGTATTACAAACTAAAGCTAATCCTCAGATTTTAAATACCTGTAGGCCACTTTTCTTGACTTAAATTATAATTATCCCTAATCTGGGAGCCCTTTACCTTAATTCAAATTACTCTGTTTCTTTCTGCTTCTGAGTTTGCTAAATATTTGTCCTTGCCACTTCCTGTTTTAAGACATGCCTGAGTCCCTGTGTCATTTCTTTATATCTCTCAGGTCCAGAGACTTTGTAACACAATGGATGTGAGATGGTAAGGAATACAGAGTCAGAACTGTGTCAAATAGATTGCAATGTACGACGTGACTTCCTTTGGACTGAAGTGGAACCCAGGCAAGCCACATTCTAAAATGAAAGGAGATTGGAAGGAGGGCGAGGGGTTGAGTCCAGCTTTGTAGATCATTAAATGTCATGAACAAGAATAGAAATTAATCAAAAATACTGATCAAATTTTGATCTTTGTATCTAGAGGATTGGAGGACGAGGAGGTTGGAGTCAATTTCAGTTATACAAAACTCTAGTAAGAGTACACTTGCTAAAGAATATCAGAGTGCCTCACCAAGGGGTGTATGGAGGTGTGTGGTTGGGGGTGGGTAAGGAATTCTGCAGGTGGATATCCGACTACTTTGCACCAACCTCCAACCGATTAGTAATTTTACAGCACGGGGAACGGGGCTGAGGGCAGACTGGGGTTACAGCGACCTTGGACCTGGAGTGGCTAATTCTTTATGGTCAATGGGAGGAGGTCAGGGCTGGGGAAGTAACTCCGCAGATCATCCAGCTCAGGTACTGATCAAGTACAAGCCCCTTTTCAGATTGGACATCCCTGCCCCAAACTCTTGCCAAGCTGTCCTCCCCTACGCTCCCCTCACCCACATTCTCCTCCCAAATGCTCCTCTCCCCCAACTCACCCCAAATCCCCCCCCGCACTCCCCTCATCCATTCTCCCCTCCATCAAGCTCTCCCAGACACACCAAGTTCTCTGTCTGTGCCCAGCCTTGCTGTTACAATCCTGGGGTGTCCAACATAGACTGACTGTTTCAGCATCAGTGTACATCACCATCCAGACTGGCAGGTAACTCTCAAAAATGGTAAATGATTAAGAGTTATGGTGAGCAGGTGGATCAGTGGAACTGAGTCCACATAAAGAGCAGCCAAGTTCTAATTAAACGATGAAACAGGCTCGATGGGCCAGATGGCCTACTCCTGCTCCTAGTTCTTATGAAAAGGGGTCTTCCTGCCGAGCAGCTAGGGGAGGGAGGGGCTGGTGGGGTTGAGGGCTAAGGAGAATTCTCTCTCCAGTGGTGGTGCAGACACCAAGAGGTCCCAGACAATCAGATCTGGCAGCCCCGCTGTCCTTGCTTTCCCCCACTGGGATGACAGTGTTAGTGCTACACACAGCAGAGAGCTGTGGTTAAGGAGGGATCTGAGTGTAACGGGGGTGAGCGGGGTGAGGAGGATACCCAGGAAAGGGTGAAGGTTTGGAACATTGTGGGGCTGGGGGCTGGGCAGCAGGGGGAGGAGGGTGGTTTTTAGTACATCCTCCCCCCGTGCCAGGTCTCTCAGTCAGGCACTGTATTGGCATCTCTCACTTTCTGCTTTATCCAAATGTTACCCATTGAAAGGCTTTGCTTGGGTTGGAGTAGCACAGTGATTAAATACCCTCCCTGACCATGGGGAAAGGCATTAGCTGGCAGCTTGGGACTTCATGGGTGAAATTACAACAAACTAAAGTCATATTCCCTGAAGGTTAAAAGGTGTTGATTCATTTGAAATAAGTTTTCAAGCTCTTACAGACTGGAACAGACTGTCCCCTGGGAGGGGAACAGACTGGTGAGGCAGAGAGAAACCACATTCACTAGTTGGGGAGGCTCAGACTAAGGGTATAGTCAAAATATTTAACACAGTTTTCAGTAGTGACCTTCAGGCTCCTGCTCCTCGGATGCTGCCTGACCTGCTGTGCTTTTCCAGCACCACTCTCTCAACTCTGATCTCGAGCATCTACGGACCTCACTGTCTCCTTCAGGGGGAGACATGTCACTGAAAGTATGGTAAAGATTTGGAACAGACTGAATTGATGCAAGATCAATGACAAATTTAAATTTGCAGTTGGTTAACCAGAGATGTGAAGGGATCTGGTCAAATAGCAAATGGAGGCTGGTCACAGATCAGCCATACCACAGGAAAGGCAAAATCGTGGTAATCCTGCTGGACCATAGCAATGCTCTCTCTATAGCGAGACAATGGATGGTGGTTCAACCTGAGATCACTGTGCCTCAGGTAAGGGGAGAGATTGAGGAAGAGAGTCCTTCATGGCAACCTCAGCTGATGCAGGAATTGAACCCTCGCTGTGTCAGTGTCACTCTGTGTCTACAAACTGGCCTTCCAGCCAACTAAGCTAACTGACCCCCTAGCCGGAATACAAATGAATGGCCAGTTTGAAATGCCTTTCCTGTTCCTATTTCTGGAGCAAACTATCTCAGTACCCAGTCATTAATAGATATACCAGTGTTTGTTTTCTTCCTGAAACTTATAGGAAAACACTTCTACCCATTCCCATTCCATGACTGTGCAGTCAAATTCTGAATGAATGCCATTTCCAAGTTTGCTGATGACACCACTGTTGTAGGATGGATACCTAACAACGATGAGTCAGAATATAGAAGGGAGATACAGGGCTTAGTGTCATAGTGCAGTGAGAACAACCTTTCTCTCAATGTTGGCAAAACTAAAGAACTGATCATTGATTTCAGAAAGAAAGGAGGAGAACGCACCCTCATCTATATCAATTTGGAGTTGAGGTTGAGAGGGTTGAGAGCATCAAGTTCCTTGGAGTGATAATAACTGACAACCTCTTCTGAACTTTCCACATGGTTGCGATGGTCAAGAAGACACAACAATGCCTCGTCTTTACCAGGCTGCTCAGGACATTTGGCATCAACTTTGACAGATGCATCATTGAAAGCATACTATCCGGGTGCATAATGGCCTGCTATGGTAACTGCTCTGCCCAGGATGGTAAGAAACTACAGATGATTGTGTGCACAACCCAGACCATCACAGAAGCCAGCCTCCCATCCATGGACTCCATTTACACAGCTCGCTGCCATGGAAAGGCTGCCAACATCGTTAAAGTCCCATCACACCCGATGGCGATCTCCTACAACCTCTTCCATCAGGCAGGAGATACAGAAGCTTAAACACATGCACCAACAGGTTCAGGAACAGCCTCTTCCCAGCTATTGTTAGACTGATGAATGGACCTCTCTACCCTCAAATTATGTTGATCACACGTGTCCTGTATGATGTAACCCACGTGCCTCTGTCTTAGTTTTTTTCTGTGTGTCCTTGCTGACTGTGACCTGTCTGTACTGCTCGTAAACAAAACTCTTCACTGTACTTCGGTACATGTGACAATCAATCAATCAATCAATATTGTAATTTCACTGTAAATGTGCTGGAAATTTTATCAGGTTTACTGCGTAATTCTAACACATTTATTATTCCAGAGGTGGAGCTGTACTGAGGGCTATTTTATATAAAAAAAACTAGCATTTGAAAGTAATTGCTTTTCCAAATCCTTTTTGTGGAAAAAGTGTCAGACGACATCCCAAAATGCCAAAGGCAAGTACAACCAGCTTGAGTTTCTTTGCTATTTCACAATGCAGTTGGAACCACTTGTTTATATTACAAAGTTATTAATGTACTTCCAGTCATCTTTAGTTCTTTACATAATGACCTTTGGCACATTCTGTTTTCTGTGAGAACAGTAAAATGTAAAGTAAACAGAGTGTGAGGATGAAATAACAGCAACATTTTCATTAGACTGATTTGAATAATACCAGAGCAGGTGCTAAAGTGGTTATTCAGCTTGAACACTTTGAAATAAAAGTTTCTCCATTTACAGTGATTAAGTGAATGCTCGTGCAGCTGTTAATGATGTGAACTTCACTTGCATCATTAAAAATATAACACTGAAAACCACCAGGGACTAAACAAAAATTGCATTTTCAAATCAAAATTGCTACGAAGAATATACCGTATTCTTGTTACCAATGATGATTTATTCATTCTTTGTCACTGCTTAAGGGTTTCAATTTTTACTTCCCCCATTCCTTTCGTAAGCTCCCACTTAAATATTTCAACCCAGTTTTGCAATATCAGAACACCCTACCCCACCCTTGGAGTCAAGTAATTTACTCAAAATTCACTAACAATGTCTCTCTGTGACCACTCTTACAGGTAAGCTTTGTTATTCTTGATGTTCCCTCTTTTCCATTGAGGCAATAGCTTAAACCAACAGACATCATTACTGAAACTTTTTTTTAAAAGAATGACCATGGCCCTTTTTTTGTGCAACTGCAGTCATGAGGTCCTAGCAATAACGATAGTTCAAGAATTGCTGCTGGAAAATATCTTTACATGACTGTATTTTCATGGCTGATTAGGAAATAAAGTCAGAAGTCACACAACACCAGGTTATAATCCAACAGGTTTATTTGAAATCACAAGCTTTCAGAGCGCTGCTCCAAGTAGACCTGACGAAGGGGCAGTGCTCCAAAAACTTGTGATTTCAAATAAACCTGTTGGACTATAACCTGGTGTTGTGTGACTTCTGATTCTGTCCACACCAGTCCAACACCAGCACCTCCACATCATTAATGAATGGGGGAAGCAGTGGTATTTTTGACATACGTGAAAATAAACTGACATTCACCTGGAAAACTGGGATGAGCAGATAATGCTCTGTGGAAGGCATCAAATCCAGCTTGTCCCACACTTGTGGGAAGTAGACATTCTTCAAACGAAGGCACCATATTGCGAGGACTAGCTTGGCCTATATTCCTAGAGGTTTCACTATACTGAGGAGGGTAGAATGTCTGCAGTTGGCCGTAGTAACCTATGAAGAGAAAACAAAGTAATTAGATAAACCGACCTGGTTGTTATTTTTGTTGTTTTTGCCAAGTACAACAAAAAAGGAGTTGGGCCGAAGGATCTGTATGTGTAAAACAGGACAACTCTGTGACACGAAATGTAAACTGTAACGTCAGCAGGTTAGCCAAGATAGCAGTAATATTGGACATATCAAAACTGGCGTGTTGCCACAGTTTGTATGAGTGATGGGAAAATGAATTAAAACTTAAAATGATCTAAATTGACTGGAGTGTATTCTAAAGTGATCACAAATAATTTGGAACCAAAGCAGTTTTGTCGCCCTGTTCAGTGCTCAACTAAAATAGGAAAAATTACTGCAGTGTAATTGAAGTCAATTTATTTTATTACATTATTATACACAATTACAAAATGACATATTGAAAATATTGACTCTCTATGTAAATATCTGAATGGAAAAAAGTGCTGATCAGCTTTAGGGACAACACATCTTTGCACATGACTAAAGACAGCTGTTCTCAATGTTCAACAGAAAATTGCAATGAATTAAATGCTACACTTGCTGGAAGTGAATTGCTTTGCTAAAGGTTACAGCTGAGTCCTATTACAGGAGAAAACTGCCTCTATCGAAGACAAGCCAGCTGGCACAGCCAATCGGAACACATCTTCACCCGGTTTTGCTCTCATTCTACATGTTTAGATCCTTTCACAACACCCTATTTACAATTCAGAGAATCACATAATATTAGAGTCATAGAATGCTACTCGTCCATGCTGACCATGTTTTCTGAACTAAACCCGTCCCAATTGCCTGCTTGGCAAATGTTTGGCCTACACCCCTCTAAACCTTTTCCTTTCATCTACCTATCCAAATGTCTTTTAATGTTGTAAGTGTACCTAAATTTAGCACTTCCTCTGACGGTTCATTTCATTGTGAAAAAGTTGCCCCTCAGGTCCCTCTTAAATCTTTCTCCTCTCACCTTAAAAATATGCCTCCGAGTTTTGAAACCTTCCACCTTTAGGAAAAAACCTTATCATTCATTTAATCTATGCCCCTCATGATTTTATAAACCTCTATAAGGTCGTCCCTCAGCCTCTTATGTCCCAGTGAAAAAAGTCTCCTTATAACTCAAACCCTCCAGTCCCCGCAACATCCAGGTAAATATTTTCTGAACCCTCTGTAATGTAATAATATTCTTCCTATAGCAAGGTGACCAGAACTTTACATAGTAATCCAAAAGTGGCCTCACCAACATCCTGTATTATGTAAACATGACATCCTAACTCCTGCATGCTAAATGGTCTGAACAATTAAGGGAAGCATGCTAAATGCCTTCTTATTGTCCGCCCCAAGTAATCATACTTAGTAACAAGAAACCTGGTAATGTAGAAAAATGGCACCTTGTCACAAACCATGGCCACTAATTGATGAAGGGAGTAACAAAAACTTGCATTTGGTATTTCACCAAGAGCTATGTTAAACAAGAAAATGAAATAAAAACAAATGCGCATTGTCCTAACCTTTCTACTGCAAGCAAGCCTGCCCTACTATTCTGTATGATCATAAACGATCAAACACTTCAGTGCATTTACCTGCCCCAACTCCATGACCCTGTTCACCATTAGTCTTCAGAAATCTGTCAATGGGAGACATGATATGGAGGAGCCGGCATTGGTCTGGGGTGGACAACGTTAAAAATAACACAACACCAGGTTATAGTCCATCAGGTCTATTTGGAAGCACTAGCTGTCAGAGCGCTGCTCCTTCATCAGGTGGTTGTGGAGTATAAGATCATACAACACAGAATTTATAGCAAAACATCACAGTGTGATACCATTGCAATGATATATTGAAAAAAACCCCAGAGACAGTGCTTTTCCAGTGCCATATATTTTGACCGAAATCTATCAATTTTGACCTTAAACATACTCAAAGACTGTCTGTCTCAGCCCTCTATCCTAGAGAATTCCAAAGGTTCAAACCCTCTGACACAAAAACATTCTTATCACCTTGGATCTGATTGGTATCCCTCTTATTTTTAAACTGTGACCATTGTTTTAGACTCACCAGCCAAAGGAAATATCTTACCTGCACCTGTCCTGTCTATCCCTTTAAGTATTTTGCAAATTCCAATGCAATCATCCTTCATTCTTTGAAAGCCTAGGTAATACAGGCAGCTTACTAATGCAGCTTAATTTTCCCAATCTCTCTTCATAGGTAAGTTTCGTTATCCCAGTAATAATTCTGGTGATCCTTTGTTGCAATCCAGCTATAGTAATACCAGCTTGCCTAAGATAAGGAGACCGAAACTGAGCACAGTACTCCAGGTGTATTCTAATTAAGCCTGTGTCTGGATTAGTGGTGCTGGAAGAGCACAGCAGTTCAGGCAGCATCCAAAGTGCAGCGAATCTGGTTTCCAGCATCTGCAGTCATTGTTTTTACCTAATTAAGCCTGTGTACAATTGAAGGAAAACATCACAGCTCCTGTACTCAAATCCTCTTGCAACAAAAGCTAACACTCCATTCACCTTCCAGATAGTTTGCTGTACCTGCATGTTAGCCTTTAGTGACTTATCAACAAGGACATCTACAATTTCCCGGCTCCTACCATTTCAGAAATATTCTGCCTGTGTTTCCACTACCAAAGTGGATAACGTCATACATTCCACGTTCCATACCACCTGACATGTTGTAGTCCAATCACTAACCCTGTCCAAATCCTCCTGAATTCGCTTGACACCTTGCTCACAACAAACATTGCCACTTAGCTTTGTATTATCCACAAATTTGGAAATATTGCATTAATATGAATTAGGGCATTTGATAATTTGTTGGAGTAAACATTGCAAAATGTGAAATCTTGTTTCATTCATATGGCTAGCAAATTCAAAAATTTTCTTTTAAAGTTACCAACCTGTACAGAGATGTAACACAGTCCATCGTAATTTGAGCTTTCAGCACAAGTGCATATTTACCATTTTGTATATTTTTGGTGAACTGATGATGTACAATGAAGATTGGGTTACAATGTCCATGATTAGGAAATGTTAATTAAAGTGCAGTTTAATTGGTCATGTGTAAAGCAGAAGTGATTGCATTAACTGAACAGTATAATACATGTATGGGATTTTGGTGGTGGTGGTGATGCTGATGGTCTACAATACATTGATTATTATCGACTGGGCAACCACAGAAATGACCTCTGATGCCTGCACTTGAAAAGAGCAAACAACATTCTGGCTGTTCAAGAGGTACAGATCCAAAGGCCTACTTACAGCATGACATCATGAGCTACAAGATGTACCCAGAATGTTGAACTTGGACCATCTAAAAGGAAACCAGAAATGTACAACTTCCATGTAAAACAGGAAAATGAATGATATGAGTACACAATCCTTTATCTGAAATCCTTGGGGCCAGTTGTTTTTTTTTGGAATTTGGAATTTTTCAGATTTCAGAAAAAATTACTTTTCACAGTGAAATAAAAACAAATCACTGAACAGCAGATGCACGTGTGACTAGCATGAACGCTGAGACATAATTGATGCCATGCCAGCGCTGGCCATGCCACTACGTCACATCTGAGTGATGTGGTTCGAGTGGGTATGGTGTAGAGTCACCTGTCTGCGTGCCAAAACGACAGTCCACATACCACAAAAAGCAATTTGGATTTTGGAGCTTTTTGGATAAAGGCTTGTGTCCCTGTACATTGCAATGTATATTGGTAAGTAAAATGGGGAATTTGGAATGACCTACCAAAACGATGCAGAGTAAATTCAAGGCTAGCTTTGCCTTTACCTCACACAAAGGAAACAGATGAGCCAAAGGCCATTTTGAGAGCTCCAAAGTTGAAAGTAACTTGTGTAAACTTTTGGAAGTTTTTCTAAACCAGCAACAAAAGTTAAGGTAGTAAAAGGTAATGAAACATCTTTTGGTGTTCAATATCTTCTAACAAAATGGAAGAAATAATTTGCAGATGGTAAAATAATAAAAGAAGCAATGACTGAGGCCACTGACTCTTTATTCAAACACTTTAAGAATAAAGCAGAAATAATCAGGGCAATCCAGAGCATGGCACTTGGTGTTTGTGCAGTGGCAGGACAAGGGGAATCTTTCTCCAAAGATATCTTACAGCAACTACAGCTGGACCTGAAGAACTGTGAATGCTCCTCATCGCAGTTCAATGAACATGACAGACACAGCTCAGAATTATAGTGTACAATAATATAGTCTACAAACAAATCTGCTCTGTGAGTTCTGTGATCAGCATTGCAAAGCCACTTCTGATCCTTGACATTTTCGATACATGAGAAAGACTAATCTTGAAAATCATTTTGGTGATTTGTTTACCAGGGTGCAGATCAATCAACATAACAGCCACATTTCTGCAAAATGACATTTTTTAAAGAGAAATGTTTCTAAAACTGCCCAAAAAGGCAGGGGATATGGAATCAAAACAATAAAAATGAAATTGCCCATAGAATCATGGAATGTTTATTGTACAGAAAGAGACAATTCTGTCTGCCCTGACTGTGCCAGTTCTTTATAACTCAACTCAGGAAGATCTCCTCCACAGCATATTTCCCTGTACCTCTGAAAATCTTCTCCTCTTCAGAGAATTACCCAATTCCGTTTCGAGAGCTACAATGAGATTTGTCACTACATTCTCAGCCTGTGCATTCGGATTCAAGTAAAATACTTGAAAAAGTTTTAAGGCCAATAAAAGACAGTCTTATTGCCTCTAGTTTCTTCTGGTTCTGAATCTGCCACCTCCTTCCAATGTTTCCTGTTCCCCTTCCCTGGACCCAGTGTCCTTCTTCTGTACTCTGGGACTGATCTGTCTCTGACCCCACTCCCCCATTCCTGTGCAGCCAGACCTGATTTCTATCACCCCCAGGACCTGACCCCCCCCTCCCTCTCCCATCCCTTCACCTGATCCGATATATCTCACTCACCTTGACTTACCCTACACAGCGCATCACCTACCTGGTCCCCTTGACACCTTACCCCCGTGACCCATTTGGTATCTAACACATGACATCGTACATACATACATG
Organism: Hemiscyllium ocellatum; assembly: GCF_020745735.1. NCBI lineage: Eukaryota > Metazoa > Chordata > Chondrichthyes > Orectolobiformes > Hemiscylliidae > Hemiscyllium > Hemiscyllium ocellatum. Next base: position 147,673,407 of record NC_083402.1, on the reverse strand, counting down.
ACACCCACAGACAATGTACAAAACCCACTTGGCACGCTACTCTATCCATGTGGAAGCTTAATCACATGCCATCATAACCACATGGCACCATACTCCCTACTCTGTTCCCCCACATCCACCCCTGCCAATTACCACCAAAACTTCCTGGCACCCTAAACCCTCACACTTACCTTGGGTAGTGAGCATTTATTAGCTGCTGTCAATGTGGCTGTCAAGATCTTTAAATCTCAGAGTATCAGACAGCTATGGAAAAAACATCCATGGCTTCTCTTGCCCTGACAGATCTTCACTATGAGAGGGAAAGCAGAGCCTGGCATTTCTGAAGGCCCCTTCATTAGAATCTGCTGTCAGAAATGCAGTTCCTCCTTTAAAACATATTAAGGGACAAAGTGACTATCTGGGCTTCTTAGAAAATATGTTAGTGTCAAATATTAAAATAAAAACATCCTTAAATTGAGTTATAGAGTCATAGAGTCATACAGCACAGAAACAGACCCTTTGGTCCAACCAGTTCATGCCGAACATCATCCCAAACTAATCTAGTCCCACCTGCCTGCTCCGGGCCCATATCCCTCCAAACCTTTCCTATTTATGAACTTATCTAAATGTCTTTTAAAGGTTATAATTGTACCCACATCCACCACTTCCTCAGGAAGTTCATTCCGCACATGAACCACCCTTCTCGTAGAGAATTTGCCCCATGTCTTTTTTGACTCCCTCATCTCTCACCCTATGAATATGCCCTCTAGTCTTGAAATCCCCCATCCTAGAGAAAAGATCCTATCTATGTCCCTTCATGATTTTATAAACTTCTATAAAGTCATCTCCTCAACCTCCTCCACTTCAGTGAAAGAACTCCTTATCTATCTATCCTTTCTTAATAACTCAAACCTTCCAACATTCTCATAAATCTCTTCTGAATCCTCTCCAGCTTTAATAATATCCTTCCGAGAACAGAGTGACCAGAATTGGACACAGTATTCCAGAAGAGGTCTCACCAATGTCCTGCACAAACTCAATATTACATCCTAACTCCTATACTCAAAGGACTGAGCTACTTAGAAGCAGCTAAAATGCTAATCTTCCTTATGGATTTTCTAATGCAGTTGGTTTCATCATGTTTCTATGGATGAAAATGAGAAATATAATGCTTAAGCTTGGGAAATTAATAAAGTAAGGAACATTAAGAAGTGTTTTGTTTTCTGAAACATCAGCTGACAAAGTGGTATTAGATATGGGATTCAATCTGTCAAAAATGTTTTAGTGGATTCTGTGTAGTAGACATGTGAAAGATAGTATACCCATTCAATATGTTTTAGATAATTGTTCACTGTGGGATAATGTACACTGTATGAAAAGTGTGAGTCAGCAAAGATTACAGATAGACCTTGATGGTTGAGTGAAGGTAAATGAGAAAAGAGTGTCCAAATTAAAATGCTGATTGCACGTGATCAACTGTCCATTTATTCCTAAAACAAACCTGTACGAAGGATTTATAATGTTTTACAGTAGGATGTGTCATGCAATGAAGTGCTTTGAACATAATATGGAGTACCTTATTTAATTATTTTGCAATTTTAGCTGTGCACACAAACTTCAATTTTCAGATAAAGAGAGGGAAAATAATCTGATAATTACAATTTGGTGGTGGTTACAGCGATGAGGACTAATTTGCAGCTTTCAAAACCATGTTTGAAGTAACGACGAGATGCTGCAGAGGTAGAAAGAAAACATCAGAGCTCAACTTGGTCAAAAAGATTTTGAGAAAGTGCTATGTTTTATGAATTTTTTAATTATCTCTACATCTGGACTTTGGAGTTTCATTAAATCATTACCCTTTCTGCCTTCACTATTCAGAACATACCCCATTCTGTCTTTTTGGGACCAACATGGATGATCCCATTTCAGCCTACACTGAAATTAATTTACACAGTTTTGCTCATTTGTTTAATCGACTTTATTGTAATTTTGTGATTCTATCTACACTCTTTATAATATTGTCTATATTTGCCTCATTGGGAAATTTAGCTATGAACTTTTATATTCCATCATTAATAAATATAGTAAATAGTAGAGACTCCAACACCAAAGCTTGCAGGAGACCACATTGCCCCACCCTGTTAATTACAGTACATGCCTATTACCATTGTCTCTCTCTTCTGCTTAGCCAACATCCTTATCAGGTCAATAATTGGCCTTCAAGATGTTAGCTTTAACTTGGGCACGGCACACAGTATCTTGTTACAAACTTTAACAAATTCTCCTGGAAGCCCATATATACAGCATTCCATTAACACTCCCCTTCCCATTACTTTGGTCACCTCTTCAAAAAACTCAAAAACAGTTTGTCAGACATGACCTATCCTTTAATAATCACTGTTAGCTTCTCAGATTAGTGAAACATTTTCAAGGCGTTCAGTCATTCTGTTCTTAACGGTAGATTCAAGCAATCTCCCAACAATAGATATTTCAGTTTGTGGTTTATAACTTTCTGGTCTCCCTCCATTACATTTCTTAGTACATAATTTTCCAAAATTAAAAAACACTTCTAGAACTGTGAATACTTGTATAACAACAGTTAGGACATCTGCAGTCTCAACTATACACTTTAAAACCATAGAATAGAAGTCATCTGATCCCTGAAATTTTTCATTTTTTTTCTCTTCCGGTTAACTTGTTTATATTTGTATTATTCAGCCCATTTCCCCCAATTGTTAATGATTTTCTTGGGATATGTAAGTATTTTGGTCTCTTCTCCTGCAGTAAAAAATGGTAGAAAATATTTATTCAACATGTCCACTGATTTCTTATTTTCATTGTTGACACCTCAGTATCTGTTTTCACACTGCTCCTGACTGCTATCCCTTTCAGCTGATCAGTGTAGATTGTGAAGTAGGACTGGAGGAGGTGACAATCGAGTGCTGTCTAAAGTAATCAGTAATTTGTGGGCAAGCAGAACAACTTATCGATTCAGCAACATTGGTTAAAAGGGGCTTAGTAAAACATCAGGCACAACATTGCTATAGGCAAGATGTGAAACCTGAAAAGGTTCAGAAATGATTTACTAGGATGTTGCCAGGGTTGGAGGATTTGAGCTATAGGGAGAGACTGAACATTGGAGACTGAGGGGTGACCTTATAGAGGTTTATAAAATCATGAGGGGCATGGATAGGGTAAGTAGACAAGGTCATTTCCTAGGAATGGAGGAGTCCAAAACTAGAGGGCACAGGTTTAAGTTGAGAAGGAAAGATTTAAAAGGGATCTGAGGGGTATCATTCTCATGCACAGGGTGGTGCATTTATGGGACAAGCTTCCAGAGGAAGTGGTGGAGGCTGCTACAATTCCAACAGTTAAAAGGCATCTGGATGGGTATACATACAGGAAGGGTCAGAAGGAAATGGGCTAAATGCTGGCAAAGGGGACTAGGTTAATTTTGAATACCTGGTAAACATGGACGAGTTCGACCGCAGGGTCTACTTCCATGCAGTAAAGCTCTGTGACACTGTGTGCAGCACATGTTTCAAAAAAAAAAGATTTGAGCAGGATAGCTTTTGCTGAGGTTGGAGTTTGTTGCGAGTGCCACTCAGGTATGACAGAAGAAGTCACATTTCGAGACTGCAGAAGCATGGATGAGTGATTGAATAGCAATGGCAGGGCAAGTGGAGGAGTGGGCTTTGTTGTGGAGGTACATACTACCAATTTTGGTCATGGATACAATATGAAAATTGAAATTCAGTTCAGTCTTAAAGAAGACACAAGCTTTACATCATCTGCTTCAACTTGACAAATAGCCAGGGTAAGTGGTAATTTGCATATGTTCTGTTTATTTCTCCATATACTGTAAAGAAATAAATATTTAATAAATTAGAGAATGCTGTTTAAAGAACACAATAAGCTGTAACATTATTTAATGTTTTAAAACTGAATCCTTGAAGGAACTGGATACCGGCCTCATAAACTCAATGGAATGACCTTCAGAAAACTCAAGAGAGCTCTGAATGGGTACCCCCTCAGGCTAATCGAACAGGGAGCCAACTGCTTTCTTAGTTGTGTGCAAAGCCAGCCAGCTTCATCAGTTTGTGTTCGGCCAAATCGAAACATTGTCAGGTCAATGTACATTAGAGTGTTCGCAGATCGCACTCTGTCGTGGATAGCTTGATAGCCTGCAACTACCTTTCATTAGAAACCCTCGAATTTGTGATCAGGGTGTGATTGTTTATCTTGTCTGTTTTGTAAACTTCCTGGCTCCTAATGATACAGGTGCAGAATTTACAACTGGAAATACAAGAGGCATAACTTTTAAAACATACCTTTTCAAATCACATTCTTAGTGGGTGAAAATCATGTTGGAAATATAATGCCATAAAATGATTGCTATAATGCATGACAATTTCTTTTTATTGTCCAGTCTTATAAAGTTTAGATTGAACACAACGATGCAGTACAGTCCTGTTCTCTCCAATGGCTCGGGAGAGCAAACACAGCTTGCCCATAAATAGCAGCCTTCCAGAAAGAGGTTGCACACAGCAACATGCACCTCTGGAGCACATCTGATAGAAATATCATTTCAACACTTTGTTTGCACTGGGTGATCCTCTGAGCTTTGGAGGTAGAAGAATGGGATGAAAGAAGTGATGAGGGAGGTTCTCTTTTCCCAGAGATAGACTATTGAAAACCTTTAGTTGTGATATCTGAAGCAAAGTAATCTTCAAATAGGTTGCACACATGAACAGCGCAATCAGATAAGCCTTGCTGCTGACTTGAACTTTTTGCTACAGGTCGTTCGTTAATGTGAATTCACTGTAACGTGATTGATGAATTGGGAACACTGTTTCTAAATCACGAACATTTAAAACAAGTGTTGGCTGTAACACAATTACATCGTCAATACGTTAGGCGCTGTTTCTGAAGCGTGATTTTTCTATAACACGGGGCTGCACAGGAACACAGCCATTGCGTTATAGAAGAAATATCGTGTGTTAAGTTTCTTCCAGGTCACTACAATTATTAAAGTGGACCAGACAGATGCACCACAATAGTCACTTATAATTTGTTAAACTGACAAATATCTTCATGACAATAAACAGAAATTGCTGGAGAATCTCAGCAGGTCTGGCAGCATCAGTGGAGAGAAAGCAGGGTTAACGTCTTGGTCCAATCGTAGCTGGGAAAAGGTGATATGTGTGTTCAAGGTAAGGGTGGGGGAATGGTGGGGAGAAAGAGAAGTGAGGTGATAGGCTGAAGCCCAGAGAGAGAGTGGGAGTCAGACAGACAAAGGAATGGAGGTTAGTAAACCAGGGAGAATGAGAAGCTGATAATGGGGACAATAAATGGGTTGGCTCTGGTGAAAGCAATCCATGCCATGACACTGCTTGGGGTGTGGGGATGGGGAAAAAAAATTAAGTGTCACTGGACCTGAAGTGTTAGCTTTGATTTCTCTCCACAGATGCTGCTAGACCTGTTGAGTTTCTCTAGCAATTTGTTTTTAATTCAGATTTCCAGCATGAGCTGTTCTTTGGTTTATCTGAGTTTGTAATATCTCCATTATTTTCCAAATGTAAAATTGATTCTAGCATGTGAGGACATAGAAATCCTTTTGTAAGTTAAAATTCCAAATATCTAGAAATTACTGTGAATAATGTCTGTGAATAACCATGATATTATATGATAATGAAGGTTAACACTTGCTTTTTAGGCATGTGTTATATATTTCCATAAAATCCTCTGTGTTTGACTAATTCAGTGCAACATCAGTGCAAAATGTAAGGCTGAGGCATTCACAGCAACCTTCATCCAGAAATGCTGTGTGGATGGTCCATCTTGGCCCCTTTTCGTGGATCCCAGCATAACGGACATTATAGAGTCATAGAGTTATACAGCATGAAAACAGACCATTCGACCCAACCAGTCCATGCTGAACATAATCCCAATCTAAGCTGATCCCACCTGTCTGCTCCTGGTACATATCCCTCCAAACTTTTCCTATTTATGTATCCATCCAAATGTCTTTTAAACTCTACAACTGTGCCCACATCCACAACTTTCTTAGGAAGTTCATTCCAGATGTGAACCACCCTCTGTGCTTCCGAGGATATCAAGAAGCAGTTGGACACACTGATACTGCAAAGTTCTATCAGCCCTGACAATATTCAGGCCATACTGCTGAAGCCTTGTGCTCTGGACCTTGCTGCCCACCTTCCAGCCATGTTGTTCCAGTGCAATTAAAACACTGGAATCTACCCCACAATGTGGAAAGTTGCCCAGATATATCCAGTACACAAAAGCAGGTCAAAACTGACCTGGCCAGTTACTACCCCATCAGTCTACTTTCGACCATCAGTAAAGTGATGGAAGGTGTCATCAACAGAGCTATCAAACAGCACCTGCTCAGCAATAACCTGTTCAGTGAAGCCCAGTTTGGGTTCTGCCAGGGTCACTCAGCTCCTGACCTCATTATAGCCTTGGCTCATACATGGGCAAAGGAGCTGAACTCCAGAGGGGAGGGGAGAGTGACAGCCCTTGACATCAAGGTCACACTTGGCAGACTATGGCATCAAGGAGCCAGAGTAAAACTTGAATCAATGGGCATCAGGAGGCAAACTCTGCATTGGTTGGTATCATAACTGACACATAGGAAGATGTGGGAGGTCAGCCATCTCAGCGCCAGGACATCTCTGCAGGAGTTCCTCAGGGTAGTGTCCTGCTTCATCAATGACCTTCTTTTCTTCATAAGGTCAGAAGTGGGGATGTTCACCGAAGATTGCACACTGTTCAGCACCATTCACGACTCCTCAGATACTGAAGCAATTCACTTTCAAATGCAATAAGATCTGGACAATATCCAGGCTTGGGCTGACAATGGGCATGCCACACAAATGCCAAGCAATGACCATTTCCAGTAAGAGATAGCTTAACCATCGCTGCTTGACATTCAATAGCGTTACTATCACTGAATTCCCCACTATTAACATCTTGGCAGTTACCATTGACCAGAAACCAAATGGGACTTGCCATATAAATAAAATGGCCACAAAAGCAAGTCAGAGGCTAGGAATACTGGAGAGAGTAATCCACAGCTTGACTCACCAAAGACTGTCACTGTCTACAAGCACACATCAGCAGTGTGATGGAATAACTCCCCACTTGCCTGGATGAGTGCAGCTCCAACAACACTCAAGAAGCTCAACACCATCCAGGACAAAGCAGCCCACATGACTGGCACCACATCCACAAACACCCACTCTCACCACCACCCATGCTAGATATACTTCAGAAGTTCACCAGAGATCCCCAGACAGCACCTTCCAAACCCACAACCACTTCCATCTAGAAGGACAAGAGCAGCAGGAACATGGGGAACACCACCCCCTGCAAGTTCCCCTCCAAGCCACTCATGGGGGGGGGGGGGGGGGGGGGGGGGCGTTGGTGTCTATGGAAACTCATTACTGTTCCTTCACTGTTGCTTGATCGAAATCCTGGAATTCCCTCCTTGAGGACATTATGGGTCAACACACAACACATGGAATGCAGTGACTCAAGAAGGCAACTCAGCACCACCTTCTCAAGGTCAATGAGGGACGAGTAGTAAATGCTGGCACACAACTGTGAGCAGAAGAGGCAAATGTTTAGGAAACCAGGAGTACCAGAGTGAACACAAGCGCATTTTCACATGTCTAGAACTCTTTATTTCTGTGTACAAGGAGTGACCCCAATGTAATTAGCCATATGCACTGTACTTGAAGAGGTATCTAAAAACTTTATTACCTATCATTATCCACTTTTTGCAACACACTGGTTCATGGAAGTTGCATGTCACATTGCCAGTGGGAATAATTGTTTCATGCGCAGAACTCTTGACAGGTCTGGCAGAGAGACCCAGGCTGGGAAAAACACCATGTAGTAAGAAATCTTGGCCATAAAGAGACACGGTCAAGGGAACCTCATGTTAGATCTGGAAAATCCCTCGTCAGAAAGCCTGCTCCAGAGAGAGTACAGCACTCAAAGTTCAGTTCTGGAGAGAGCAGCTGTCATTGAATTCTCTGTCCCACAAACACAAACCCTAAAAATGTATCCTTCCATTGTTCCACATATCTCAAGGTATTTACACAATTCTCATTGGCTTACAGACTTCCAAAGTTTGGATAAGAAGATGTCCTAGGTTTTCAATAGTCTTCTCTGATCAAAACTGTTGCCAAGTCAAGCATGAATGGACCTAACGTACTGTTTCACAGTACAAATAGTTCAGCTTTACTGAAACATACTGTCCTGTGTGCAAGCTCTCCTTCATTGCCAATTTTCACCTCCTTACTGCCACCATTGTAGCACATCACATTTACTTTTTTATGTGCCAAGAAGCTAATTTCCACCATTTCAGCAATAACTTTGAATAACGTCAGCTAACATCTGACAGCAAGTCAATCAGTGAGCCAGAAACTTCAGCATTAATGACTCAGTTGTAAGTGTGTGTGATTACTGCCAAAGAAATGTCTACGCTGTGTCTTTTGCACCAAACTGTTCAAATATCTGTCACACAGGACTGAACGTTTTTTCAGTTAGTGTCAGTTTTGCTGAGTTTTGCAAAGGCTTTTTCTCTGTGGAGTCTAAAGAATGTTCTCACTTCTTCGGACTAAACTTGCACATTAACGATGTGTCCCATGCTGCCTCCCTCATCTGCATAAAGCCTCATTCTCCCACTCACCGTATCCGGAACATCTCACCACTGTTGGGATGCCCCAGATTCCCAGGGAGTTCAAAATCAGAGGGCATAATTCTCAGGTGAGAGAAGAAAGATTTGGATTAGATTCTCTACAGTGTGGAAACAGGCCCTACGGCCGAACAAGTCCACACCGCCCCTCCGAAAAGAAACCCACCCAAACCGATTCCCTTACGCTATATTTACCCCTCACTAATGTTCCTACTCTGTGGGCCATTTAGCATGGCCAATTCACCTAACCTGCACATCTTTGGATTGTGGGAGGAAACCAACACAGACACAGGGAGAATGTGCAAACTCCACACAGACAGGCAGGAATCAAACCCAGAACCCAAGTGATGTGAAGCAGCAGTGCTAACCACTGAGCCACCGAGCCACCATGCTCAGGGAGCTGAGGGCTGTCTTTTTCACACAGAGAGTGGTTTGTATGTGGAGTGAACTACCAGAGGAAGTGGCAGATGCAGGTAGAGTTACACCTTTTAAAAGATATTTGGCAGGTGGAAAGTTTTAGAGGGATATGAGTCGGAAAGTGTAGGTCTGGAAAAGCACAGCAGGTCAGGCAGCTTCTGGGGAGCAGGAGAGTCGATGTTTCGGGCACAAGTCCTTCATTAGGAATGTGATGCTGGGCTTATGCCTGAAACGTCGACTGTCCTGCTCCTCAGATGCTGCCTGACCTGCTGTGCTTTTCCAGCCCCACACTTTCAGCCTCCGTCTCTCCAGCATTTGCGGTCCTCACTTTCTCCTTAGAGGGATATGAGGGAAATGCAGGCAAATGGGACTTATTTGATATGGGAAATTTGGTCAGCATGGATGAGTTGGACCGAAGGGTCTGTTTCCATGCTGTATGACTCTATGATTGGCATCCTTAGGGTCAGTACCATATTGCATAGGCACCACCCCCCAGGATGAGCAGTGGAGACCACAATACCTGACCGTGCCAGTCTGGTCCAGGGTTGCCACCCAGGTCAGTGTTGTCTCATCTGTCTGGAGAAATGCCCAGCCGCATTCTTTTCCATTCCACCAGCGATAAGTGCCCCCATCTTCTCCCAATACCTTGTGTGTCACTCTGTGTTTTGCTACTGTACCCAATGTTCATGCTCTCACACTCTCACTATTGCCTGTGACATCTTTTCTCCCTTGCTGGCACTCAGCCCAACCCCAGACATCATTAGCCCTCCTGCCCTCTGCACTGCCCACTCACTCACTCAGGACAGCTCCCCACAGTAACAGTTGTGCCACCTACCATTCTCTCCCATTGCAGGAGGATAGTAGCTCTCAATGGTGCAGAAGGTGGAGGGCATTGTGACTTGGGCCATCCCGAGCAGCTGCCTGACCATTTCCAAGTCTGCTATATGAGGCTGCCTTTTACTGACTGTGCTGGGACATCTGAGCTGAAGGCTATATCTCTGGAGTTGACTGAAGATTGCAGCCAACTATGGCAAGCTTTCTGGCTTTCCACTTGTGCTAAACAGCATAAAAATACAGCAGTACTGAGAACCCAGTATCTCCAGACGAAGGGTATGGCTCAAAAAACTGTGAGCATCTAGTTGGACTGGAAATGAGTGAGTGCTAAGAGAGCAAATAAACAGGCTTGAGATGCGGCCTGGTCCAGTCCATGAGCTGGCTGTCCCATTGACTGCAGTGTCTTTACAGCATTACAGTCATAATTACCAGTGCATCATTGGAGTACAGAAGCATACTCCTGAGGGCTCTTAGATGCTCACACAAGTTGGATGCCAATGCCGATGGGTGTGGGGTATGTATAGCCCTCTATGTTGATGCCTGGTGTCCAACATTGAGATCCTTGGGAGCAAATTCTGAGCTTGCGTGGCCAGTATCCTTCCAGTTTCTATGTGGAGAATTTTCACTGTCTACTTTGTTTGTAGGGGGTTAATACAATAGGAAACTTCATAATAATGAGGTGAAATCAGCAGTTAATAAGGTCATGAACTAATAATAACCCTCCTAAATAAGCAACTTCAATGCCTGAAACTTAGTTAAACGATGCAGCGAATTGTTCCCAATGTCGAGATAGCACCCCCCCATCCCCTGTTCTTCTTCCTGTGTGATTCGGCCAGATTTCCCACCATAGCCTATGTCATTCAGGCCACTAAGATTCTGCCCATTCTTTAGATTCATTTCAAAGAATGAAACATAGATTCTGAAATTATTAAAAAGCTGTCCCAAAAAAATTAAAACCTCCATGTTTCTAAAAATGTCATGATAAGTGGTTAATTTTCAGGCTACTAGACAGTGGAATGCTGCAGGGATGGATGCCCTGGCCTGAACTATTGTGATTTATATCAACAATTTTGGTGAAGGGACTGACTCTATTGTAACGTGGTGTGACGAAGGGAAACAAGTTGTGAGCAAGATACAAGGATTTCTTTGAAATACGGATGAAGTGAGGGTGAGAAATATCGGTAGATGGACAAAAATTGCGATTGTTCACTTCAGCAGGAACAGGAGAAAAGTATGGTATAATTTAAACTGTGAGAGACGGCAGAATGCTGCAGTACAGAGGCACCTGGGTGCTCCAGTATATGAATCACACAACATCACCATGCAGGTATAATAATTCACTAAAAACGCATATTGAATATTGGCCTGTATTGCAAAGGAGATGTGCTATAAAAATGAGTCTTGCTGCCATTGTGCAGAGTATTGGAGAGCCAACAGCATGAGTAGTCAGGATAGCTTTGGTCACCTTAATTACTGTGGGACATGCTTTCATTGGAGGCAGTTCAAAGAGGGCTTACTGGGCTGATTCACTGGGATGGAAGGGTTGTCTTATAAGGAAAGGTTGAGGAGGTTGGGTCTATACTCTTCAGAGTTCAGAGGAATGAGAGAAAGAAGGGAACTGACAGGGAAGTTAGAACATCGAACATAGAAAAGTACAGGCCCGCCATGTTGTGCTGAGGATTAATCTGAATCAAAAATAAAATAACCTAGCCTACGCTCCCCTCAATTCACTGCTGTCCATGTGCATGTCCAGCAGTTGCATAAATGTCCCCAATGACTCTGCTTCCACCACCACCACCACTGGCAACGCATTCCATGCATTCACGACTCTCTACATAAAGTATCTTCCTCTGACGTCCCCTCTATAACTTCCCCCTCACACCTTAAAACTATGACCCCTCATGCCAGTCAGTCCTGCCCTGGCGAAAAGTCTCTGGCTATTGACTCTATCCATGCCTCTCATTATCTTGTAAACCTCGATCAGGTCACCTCTCTTCCTCCTTCTCTCCAGAGAGAAAAGTCGGAGCTCAGTCAACCTCTCTTCATAAGGCAAGCCCTCCAGTCCAGGCAGCATCCTGGTATAATAATTCTTTGCGCCCTCTTCAAAGCCTCCACATCTTTCCTACAATACGGTGACCAGAACGGGACACAATATTCCAAGTGTGGTCTCACTAGGGTTTTGTAAAGCTGCAGCAAAACCTCACGGCTCTTAAACTTGATCCCCCGTTAATGAAAGCCAAAACAACATATGCTTTCTTAATAACTCTATCCACTTGGGTGGCAACTTTCAGGGATCTATGCATTTGACCACCAAGATCCCACTGTTCCTCCACACTGCCAAGAATCCTGTCTTTAAGCCTATATTCAGCATTCGAGTTTGACCTTCCAAAGTGCATCACTTCGCATTTATCCAGGTTGAACTCCATCTGCCATTTCTCAGCCCAGCTCTGCATACTGTCTATGTCACGCTGCAGCCTGGAGTAGCCCTCGATGCTATCAACGGCACCTCCAACCTTTGCGTCATCGGCAAATTTACTAACCCACCCCTCAACCTCCTCATCCAAGTCATTTATAAAAACTACGAAGAGCAGAGGCCCAAGAATGGAGGCCTGCAGGACACCACTCAACACTGACCTCCAGGCAGAATACTTTCCATCTGCAACCACTCTACCTTCTGTCAGCTAACCAATTCTGAATACAGACAGCCAAATCTCCCTATATTCCATATCTCCTGACTATATGAATGAGCCTACCGTGGGGAACCTTATCAAATGCCTTGTTGAAGTCCATATACACCACATCCACTGCTCGATCTTTGTCAACCTGTCTTGTCACCTCCTTAAAGAACTCAATAAGATTTGTGAGGCATGACCTGCTCCTCACAAAGCTATGCCAACTGCCTTTAATCACACTATGCTTTTCCAAATAGTCATAAATCCTATCCCTCAGAAATCTTTCCAAAATCTAGCTGACCACAGACGTAAGACTGATTGATCTGTAATTGCCAGGGATTTCCCTATTATCCTTCTTGAAAAGAGGAACAATATTTGCTTCCCTCCAATCCATTGCTACAACTCCCATGGACAGTGAGGAAGCAAAGATCTTTGCCAGTGGCTTAGCAACTAGTTTAAACCCTCCTGAACCACATGAATAAATCTCCCACCCAGGCCATTTGTACCCCTCCAGTTCAGGTGCAATCCATCCTTCCTGTACAGGTCCCACCTTCCCCAGAAGGCATCCCAATGCTCTAGGTATCTGAACTCTCCCTCCTGCACCAGCTGCACAACCACATGTTAAGCTGCACTCGCTGCACTATCTCGTGGCACTGGTAGCAAACCCGAGATCACTACTCTACTCGTCCTGCTCTTCAGCTTTAAATCTAACTCTCTGTATTCACTTTTCAGATCCTCAATCCCTTTCCTGGCTATACCATTGGTGCCAATATGTACCATGATTTCTGGCTGCTAACCCTCCCCCTTCAGAATCCTGTAAACCCAATCAGCGACTTCCCAGACCCTGGCACTGGTGAGGCAATATACCTTCTGGGAATCCCGTTCCTGACCACAAAATCTCCTGTTAATCCGTCTAACTATTAGGTCCCCTATCATTAGGGCTTATCTATTCTCCCCCCTTCCCTTCTGAGCCTCAGTGCCAGAGACATGATACCTGTGGCTTTCCCCTGGGAAGCTGATCCCACCAGCAGTATCCAAAACGGTATACTTATTGCTGAGGGGAACGGCCACAGGGTATCCCTGCCCTATCTGTTGTTTCCCTTTCCTCCCCCTGACTGTAACCCAGCTGTCCTTATCCTGTGTCTGGGGAGCGACCACCTCCCTGTACATCCTCTCGATTTCTCCCTCATCTTCCCGGATGATCCGCAGATCATCTAACTCATGATCCAGTTCCCTAACTTGATTTTCGAGGAGCTGGAGTTGGGAGCACTTCCTGCAGATGCAGTTGGCAGAGACATGTCATGCCTCTCACCTTATCCCGCTACTCTGAAAGCCTGCACCGGACTAGACAAAGAAAAAGAAAAAAGAAAACCTGAAAAACTTTCCGAGTCTACAGACTCACATTAAGGTTAGAGGAGGTGGGTGGGAGGGAGGCCCTATGGTGTAGGGTCTCAGGTTTAGGTCGCACCCACTTAAAAAAACAATCATTTACCTTCCCAGCTCGCTCCAATTTTTCAGGTCTCCACTCCCGCCATCCAAACTCAAAAAGTCACTGAGAGAATATTTCACCTCATAGAGGAATCTGTAAGTATATAATCCCTACAGTGTCTACACCGACCATCCGGAAAGAATCCTATCCAGTCCCACCCCACCATTCCTACTCCTGTAACCCTGCATCCCATGGCTGATCCACTTAACCTACACATCACTGGACACTATGGGGAATTTAGCATGGTCAATCCACTGTAACCTAGGCATCTTTGGACAGTGGGAGGAAACCCACACAGACATGGAGAGAATGTGTAAACTCCACACAGGCAGTTGCCCAAAGGTAGAATTGAACCCAGGTCCCTGGTGCTGTGAGGCAGCAGTACTATCCACTGAGCTAGCATGGTTTAGCTCCACAGTAAAGAATCTCCCAGTTAAGATGAAGATGAATTTCTTGCCTCAGAAAAGTATTGGTGTTTGGGTCATTGTGAACTATGGAGCTTTATTCTATTTATTCTATTCAAGGCTGAGGTAGACAGATCCTTGATTGACTGGAGTGTCATGGGTTATGGGGGAGCAGGCAGAAATGCAGCAGATTGAAAGCCACATGAGATCAGCAATAAACTTACTGATTAGAGGAACAGACTCAAGGAATTGAAAAGCCTTCTCATCTATCCCATGGTCTTGTAGTTAAAGAACAACATCCTCACAGAGCACTGAAGTCCTCCAGTGATAGTCATTAGCATTTAAATTGAATTATTTATCAAGATTGATTGTACTTTTACAAAAATATTTCTAGAAAAAAACATTTAAATCTTTTCAATCTTAAGTTATTAAAATGAAACAGTTGTTGAATATATCCGCAGAAGATCACTCCAACATTCTGAAATGTTGACAGCTTAAGCTTTCCGTCAGTCATGGGTTCACATGCAAGGGGGCATGGGGATGGTGGGGTAAGCTGTCTTAAACATACATCCTTAATTATCAATAACTCAATAAAACAAACAGGGAAACACACAAAAATGTTCTTCCCTCGGGAAATTAGTAAAGATGGAGATGGAGATAAAATTGAACATGACTTGTCAGGGAAAGGCTCCAATTTTTCCAACCCCCAACTTGGAGAAAACAAGCAACACCGATTTGGACAGGATGGTGAGGCAGTTTAGATTTCAAGCTGGTTTTGCTTATATAACATTAGTGCTTTTATTGACTTATAATCATATAATTAAAATCTGGAGAAAATCTCAGAAACCTGCAGGAAGACTGGAAACTGGATGTGGGGCTGGAGGGGGTGATTCTGGTTGAGAAACCAAAGCAGGGAAAACATTTACAATGTGGAACAAAATGAGAAAAACAGAAACAGTGACTTTCTCTTTCAAGTTTATATTTGCAATCATACTTTAATATGTGGATAAGTTTGCAGATAACAGTATCTTTTTGTCGTGTCTGTTGGTGAAGATGATTCCTGTCTAATTCCTATTTTCCAATGGGATTGCATGTACCAGCTGAATCAATCAGTAGCCATTTATTTCATTAAAATTTTCTGAAATGTCAATTAAATTATTCCAGTGTCTTGGAGCTATATTGAGGAAATACTCACAATAACAATTCATTTGTTTCGAAATAACCAATTCTCATTTGAACTGGCATAAGCCAAATAATCTGCTATGTTTTA
Source organism: Hemiscyllium ocellatum (assembly GCF_020745735.1). Lineage (NCBI taxonomy): Eukaryota > Metazoa > Chordata > Chondrichthyes > Orectolobiformes > Hemiscylliidae > Hemiscyllium > Hemiscyllium ocellatum. Next base: position 147,657,617 of record NC_083402.1, on the reverse strand, counting down.
ATATCAGCAGAATCAGTAACATAAATGATATTATACACAGTAATAGAATTGCACAGTGTGAAAACAGACCCTTCGGCCCAACTCAACTATGCAAACCATGATCCCTAAGAAAAACTCGTCCCACTTGCCAGCACCCGGCCCATATCCCTCTAAACCCTTCCTATTCATATACCCGTCCAGATGCTTTTTAAATGTTGCAATTGTACCAGCCTTCATCACTTCCTCTGGCAGCTCATTCCCTCTGCATAAAAAGGTTGCCCCTTAGGTCCCTTTTAAATCTTTCCTTTCTCACCCAGAACCCATGCCTTCTAGTTCACACCCCTCCTCCCCCGCAAGGAAAATGACCTTGTCTATTTATCCTATCCATGTCCCTCATGATTTTATAAACCTCTACGAGGTCTCCCCTCAGCCTCTGATGCTCCAGGGAAAACAGCCCCAGCCTGTTCAGCCTTTCCCTGTAGCTCAAACCCTCCAACCCTGGCAACATCCTTGTAAATCTTTTCTGAGCCCTTTCAAGTTTCACAACATTCTTTCTGTAGCAGGGTGACCAGATCTCTCTGCAGTTTTCCAAAAATGACCTAACCAATGTCTTGTACAGCCACAACCTGACACCCCAACGAGGAGAAAGTGAGGACTGCAGATGCTGGAGATCAGAGCTGAAAATGTGTTGCTGGAAAAGCGCAGCATGTCAGGCAGCATCCAAAGAGCAGGAGAATCGACGTTTTGGGAAGGGCTCATGCCCGAAATGTTGACTCTCCTGCTCTTTGGATGCTGCCTGACCTGCTGCGCTTTCCCTGACACCCCAATGGCTGTACACAGTGTTCTATCCAGTGAAGGCAAGTGTGTCAACTGCCTTGTTCATCACCCTGTCTACCTGTGACTCCACTTCCAAGGAGCCATGCCCCTGCACCCCTGGGTCTCTTAGTTTGGCAACCTTCCCCAGGGCCTGAACATTAACTGAAAAAGTACTGCCCTGATTTGCCTGACCAAAATGCAACACCTTGCATTTAACTAAACTAAACTCCACCTATGACTTGTCAGCTCATTGGCCCATCTGATCAAGGTCCTATTATACTCTGAGAGAATCTTTATTGTCCACCACACCACCGATATTGGTGTCATCTGCAAACTTACTAACCACACCTTCTATGGTCACATTCAAAATCACTTATATAAATGAAGAAAAGCAGTGTACCCAGCACTGATCCTTGCGGCACACTACTGGTCACAGGGCTCCAAGCTGAAAAACAAACCTCTACCACCACCCTCTGTCTCCTACCTTCAAGCCAATTTTGTATCCAATTGGCTAGCTCCCCCTTGATCTCATGTGATCGAACCTCGGCAACCAGTCTATCATGCTCTGACAGAATATTTATAAAAACTACAAAGGAAGCAGCATAGAAAGATTATTTGGTAATATGTTGCAGATTTACAAACTACGTGAGGATTAATAATCCTAGGTTAGATTACTTACAGTGTGGAAACAGGCCCTTCAGCCCAACAAGTCCACCCAGACTCATTCCCCTACACCTCACACTATGGGCAATTTAGCATGGCCAATTCACCTAACCTGCACATTTTTGGACTGTGGGAGGAAACCAGAGCAAACCCACACAGACACAGGGAGAACGTACAAACTCCACACAGTCAGTCGCCTGAGGCAGGAATTGAACCAAGGTCTCTGGTGCTACAAGGCAGCAGTGCTAACCACTGTACCACTGTGCCACCCATGTTTAGATTAGATTAGATTACTTACAGTGTGGAAACAGGCCCTTTGGCCCAACAAGTCCACACCGACCGCCGAAGTGCAACCCACCCATGCCCCTACATTTGCCCTTACCTAACACTAGGGCAATTTAGCATGGCCAATTCACTTGACCTGCACATCTTTGGACTGTGGGAGGAAACTGGAGCACCCGGAGGAAACCCACGCAGACACGGGGAGAACGTGCAAACTCCACACAGTCAGTCGCCTGAGGCGGGAGTTGAACCCGGGTCTCTGGCGCTGTGAGGCAGCAGTGCTAGCCATTGTGCTGGTGGAATATAAAATGTAGAATTCTGAAAACTGGCAACTTCACACCCCCTTTCAATTTAAAAGAGGGGGAATGGGTATTGTAGTTGAGGGCTGTGGGCAACAAACCCTCCTACAGGAGACAAATAGTCTTTTAAATATCACAATACACAGTGTGCCTTCATATTAAATACCAGCTTAATTGTAAATTTGTCCGGGTGAGTTTCCCGAGTCTCAGCAAACTAGTTAGTCAAAGGCCTGTTGAATCCAAGATAGAAATGCTTTTCCTCTTGCGTAACGGATGCAATTTACCTGCTTCAATCTCTGTAATTATAATCCTCCTTCCTATCCTTCCTGACTGCCCCTTTTGATGAACTTGACTCATCCCATGTCCCTGACAAGGTCTCCAACCTCCACCCAACGTTTATGATTGTTCCCTCTGGATCTCACCCTGCTCTCCCCCTTCAGGTTTCTCCCCCAGGGGCTCTGACACTGTCCTCCTTCCTTTCCCCTCCATTTCTCAAGGTTTAGCCTTGGGTCAGCCAACCCCCTGAATCTGGAGGTCTATGTCCAACTTAGTGAAGCGATAACAGTTTCAGCAACATTCCTGTCTGGTCTTTATGTTATTGCACTAATATCCTGGCCTATATATGATTCAGGTATGGAAAGCTGGCAGACTGTAAAGATAATAGCTTATGAAATGACAATATTAAATTTTAACACACAACATATTAGTATAGAGGACCAATACCTTTACAATGCTCCATTTACTTGTATAAATATGAAAAATTAACATAATTACTTCATACCGTTGATAGAAACCTCATGTTTCCAAAGTGTGGTCTGGACATGCAATGCATGGATCTCTGACACTTTCCTCTGGAGTATCTGAATTCCAAATTGCACATCCCAAGGGATGTGAATGCATCCAGAACAGACGTACATTGTGAAAGTATTCAAAGGTGCAGAACAGGGCTTTCCAAACTTTGGGTCATGACCCCCTCATGGAGTCAGACGCCAACACTTTGGGGTCTTAAACTCTACAGAGATAATCGTTGTCATGCAGCTCAAACTGAGGTATCGAGTCATCCAGCATAGAAACAGGCCCTTCGGCCCACTATGTCGATACTGACCAATGAACATCAAACTAAACAAATCCCATTTCCCTGCACTTGGCCCATAGCCGACTGTGCCCTGGCATTTTAAGTGCTCATCCCAGATGCCTCTTCAATGTTGTGAGACCACACTATCAGAAAAAATCCAATTTCCACCCCCTCTGGGCAAAAACATTTTTTCTCAGATTTCCTTTAAACCACTTACTTTTCACCTTAAACTAATGCCTTCTGGTATCAGATGCATCCGCCATGGGTTAGGTTCTCATGATATATGTCTTTGTCTCCTATAATTTGGCATATCTGAATCATAGCTTAAAATGTGTTGCTGGAAAAGCGCAGCAGATCAGGCAGCATCCAAGGAACAGGAAATTCGACGTTTCGGGCATAAGCCCTTCATCAGGAATCGGGCTTATGCCCGAAACGTCGAATTTCCTGTTCCTTGGATGCTGCCTGACCTGCTGCGCTTTAACCAGCAACACATTTTCAGTTCTGATCTCCAGCATCTGCAGTCCTCACTTTCTCCATATCTGAATCATAGGCAGAATTTGGCTTTTAGGCCATTGAGTCTGCTGTGCTATTCAATCATGACTGACATGTTTCTCAACTCCATCCCTCTACGTTCCCCTCATAACCCGTACTAATGAAGAATCCATGCATCTCTGTCTTACAGACGCTCGATGACTTGGCCTCCCCAGCTCTCTGCAGCAATGAGTTCCACAGATTCACCACCTTCTTGCTGAAGAAATTCCTCCTCATCTCAGTTCTAAAGGGTTGTCCCTTCACCCTGATGTCCTAGTCTCACTCACTAGTGGAAACATCTCTTCAACATCCACTCTATTCAGGTTTCTCAGTATTCTGTAAGTTTCAATCAGATCCCACCCTCATCCTTCTAGTCAGCTATTACGAGGGGGCATAGCTTTAAACTAAGGGGTGGTAGGTATAGGACTGATGTTAGGGGTAGATTCTTTACTCAGCGAGTCGTGAGTTCATGGAATGCCCTGCCAGTAACAGTGGTGGACTCTCCCTCTTTATGGGCAATTAAACGGGCATTGGATAGGCATATGGAGGAAAGTGGGCTAGTGTAGGTTAGGTGGGCTTGGATCGGCGCAACATCGAGGGCCGAAGGGCCTGTACTGCGCTGTATTTCTCTATGTTCTATGTTCTAAACTCCATCAAGCACAGACTCAGAGTCCACAGCTGCACACATACAACAAGCCCTTCATTCCCGGGATCATTCTTGTAAACCTGCTCTGGACCCCCTCCAAGGCCAGCGCATCCTTCCTTAGATACTGAGCCCAATGCGATCTGACCAGAGCCTTATACAGCCTCAGCAGTACATCCCTGCTCTTGTTTCCTAGCCCTCTTAAAATTAATATCAGAGTCAAGAAGTTCCTGATGAAGGGCTTATGCCTGAAACATCGATTCTCCTGTGTCTCGGATGCTGACTGATCTGCTGTGCTTTTCCAGTGCCACATTTTTTGACTCTGATCTCCAGCAGTTACTCTCCTCACTTTTTCGTCCTCTTAAAATGAATGTTAACGTTGCATTTGCCTTCCTAACTGCAAACTGAATCTGCATGTTAACCTTCAGTTAATCTTGAACTAGGATTCCCAAGTCCCTTTGTGCTTCAGATTTCTGATGCCTTTCCCCATTTAGAAAACAGTCTATGCCGCTATTCTTCCTATCAAAGTGCATAACCTCACACTTTCCCACATTGTACTCCATCTGCCACTTCTTTGCCCACTCTCCTAGCCTGTCCAAGTCCTTCTGCAATCTCCCCACTTCCTCAACACTACCTGTCCCTCCATCTATCTTTGTGCCATTTTTAAGCAATGCCCTCAGATTCTTTGCCCAGATCATTAATGTATAACGGGAATAGATGTCGTCCCAACACTGACCCCTGCAGAACTCCACTAGTCACTAACTGCCATTCTGTGAAAGACCCCTTTATCTCTACTCCCTGCCTTCTGCCAGTCAGCTAATCCTCTATCCATGTCATTACCTTGCCCCGAACACCATGGGCTCATTTCTTATTTAGCAGTCTCCTGTGCTGCACCTTGTCAAAGGCCTTCTGGAAATCCAAGTAGATCACTTCCACTGGCTCTCCCTTGTCTAATTAGCTTGCTATTTCCTCAAACAATTCTAACAGATTTATCAGGTGTGACTTTCCCTCAACAAAGCCATGTTAGATGCCCTATTTTGTCATGTACTTTCAAGTACTTCGCAACCTCACTCTTAATAATGGAATCTAAAATGTTGCCAACAATCAAGGTCAGGCTAACCGGCCAATAATTTCCTGTCATCTGTCTCCCTCCCTCTATAAACAGGGTGTTACATTAGCCAGTTTTCTGCCCTCTGGGAACTTCCCTGACTCCAGTGATTCCTGAAAGATCACCACCAATGCCTCTACAATCTCCTCAGCTATCTCCTTCAGAGTTCTGGCATGTAGTCCATCTGCTCTGGTGATTTTTCCACCTTCAGATCTTTCAGCCTCCCCAACACCTTTTGCTTAGTGTTGGTCACAACACTCACCTCTGTCCCCTGACTATCTTGAAGTTTGGGTGTGTGGCTGATGTCTTCCTCTGTGAGAACTGATGTGAAATACCTATTCCATTCCTGCACCATCTCTTTGCTCCCCATCACTACTTCTCCAACTTCATTTTCCAGTGGTCCAATGTTCACTATTGCCTCTCTCTTACTTTACAGATATTTTTAAAAATGTTTGCAATTTTTTTTATGTTATGAGCTAACTTACTCTCATAGTTCACCTTGCCTTCCCCTTATGCTTTTCGAGTTATCTTCTGCTAATTTTTAAAGGTTCCTCAGTCCTCTGGCTTCCCACTATTCTTCACCACATTGTAGACATTTTCTTTTGCTTTAATGCTGTCCCTGCCTTCCCATCCTCCCATCAATGTGCTTCTTCTTCCTTGGGATGAATTTCTGCTGTGCCTCCCAAATTAGACCCAGAAACTCCTGCCATTGCTGCTCCACTGTTCTCTCTCCCTTCAAATAAACTCTGGCCAGCTCCTCTCTCGTATTGTTGCAGTTACCTTTACTCAGCTGCAACTCCCTTACATCTGATTCCAGCTTCTCCCCCTCAGATTATAGGGTGAGTTCTGTCATATTATGGTCACAGCTCCGGAGAGATCCTTTTACCTTCAGCTCCCTAATCACGTCTGCCTCATTATACATCACCAAATCCAGAATTGCCTGTTTCCCTCGACCACAAGTTGCTCCAAAGAAAACATTGTGTAGACATTCTGCAAATTCCTTTTCTTGAGATCGGCCATCAACCTGAGTTTCCCCGTCCATTTGTATATTGAAGTCCCCTAAGATTATTGGATTTCTTCCATGCCTTTCCTATCTCCTGATTTATTTTCTTTCCCACATCCTGGGTACAGCTGTCAGGGTACTTTATCCTTTGTGCCTCCTCAAATCTACCCACACAGATTCTATGCCTTCTGACTCTACATCATTTCTTACTGTCAATTTAATTTCATTTCTTATTAATAAGACAACCCCACTCTCTGCCCATCTGCTTGTGCTTCCAGCAGGATGAATATCCTTAAATAATTATTTCCCAGCCCTGATTCTCTTGCAACTATTTCTATGTGATACCCACATCATACCCACCAATTTCAATCTGTATCACAAAACTCAATTAGCTTGTTTCATATACAATCTGTGTTGAAGTTCAGCACCCACAGTCTTACCTTGATTGCTCCCCTTCTCAAAGATATCCCTTTCCATACTCTCTGTCTTATTACTTAGTTCTGGAAACTTTAATAACCTCTGCTAAGTGCCCCCCACCTCTTCTAACTTTTTCCAGAATTTCCCTGCATTTGAACCCACACTCCACTACAGAGGAACCTCGATTATCCGAAGGACACAGGCGGGGAATATATCACTCGGTTAAACAAATTCGGATAATCGAATGTCGGATAACATAGTTCAGCCAAGCATCGAGACCTTGTGATCTTGCTGGATAATCTGATATTCAGATAATCGAATGTCAGATAATCGAGGTTCCTCTGTATTCAGTTTACAACCCTATCTGCAGCCTTAATTATGCAATTTGCCAGGATCCTGGTCCCAGCATGATTCAGGTGGATCCTATCCCATCGGAACTGCTCCCTCCTTCCTCAGTCCTGGTATCAATGTCCCATGAATTGGTATATCTTGACACAACTCTTTGAGCCATGTGTTTACCTTGTTGACCTGTACTAACCTGCTCATGGCTCAGGCAGTAACCTAGAGATTATTGTCTTTATGGTTTAGTTTTTTAATTTAGCTCCTAGCTGCTCATATTCCCTCAGCAGAAGCTCTTTCCTCTTTCTACCTGTATCATTGGTACCTATGACTGGATCCCATCCCACTCCAAGTTTCTCTGTAGTCCAGGTGAGAGATCCTGAATCCAGGCACTCGGCAGGCAACCCAGCCTTCGGGACCATAAGACATAGGAGTGGAAGTAAGGCCGTTCGGCCCATCGCGTCCACTCCGCCATTCAATCATGGCTGATGGGCATTTCAACTCCACTTACCCGCATTCTCCCCATAGCCCTTAATTCCTTGTGACATCAAGAATTTATCAATCTCTGCCTTGAAGACATTTAGCGTCCCGGCCTCCACTGCACTCTGCGGCAATGAATTCCACAGGCCCACCACTCTCTGGCTGAAGAAATGTCTCTGCATTTCTGTTCTGAATTTACCCCCTCTAATTCTAAGGCTGTGTCCACGGGTCCTAGTCTCCTCGCCTAATGGAAACAATTTCCTAGTGTCCACCCTTTCCAAGCCCTGTATTATCTTGTAAGTTTCTATTAGATCTTCCCTTAATCTTCTAAACTCCAATGAATACAATCCCAGGATCCCCAGCCGTTCCTCATATGTTAGACCTACCATTCCAGGGATCATCCTTGTGAATCTCCGCTGGACACGTTCCAGTGCCAGTATGTCCTTCCTGAGGTGTGGGGACCAAAACTGGATACAGTACTCCAAATGGGGCCTAACCAGAGCTTTATAAAGTCTCAGTAGCACAGAGATGCTTTTATATTCCAACCCTCTTGAGATAAATGACAACATTGCATTTGCTTTCTTAATCACGGACTCAACCTACATGTTTACCTTTAGAGAATCCTCAACTAGCATTCCCAGATCCCTTTGTACTTTGGCTTTACGAATTTTCTCATCGTTTAGAAAGTAGTCCATGCTTGTATTCTTTTTTCCAAAGTGCAAGACCTCACATTTGCTCACATTGAATTCCATCAGCCATTTCCTGGACCACTCTCACAAACTGTCTAGATCCTTCTGCAGCCTCCCCACTTCCTCAGTACTACCTGCCTGTCCACCTAACTTTGTATCATTGGCAAACTTTGCTGGACTGCCCCCCAGTCCCTTCATCCAGATTGAGGGACCTTCGATCCTGACCATGGGGAGCAGTGTCTATTCCCCTGATTATACCATCCCTGATTACAACTATATTTTTCTTTTCTCCCCCACTCCTTGAAAAGCTCCCTATACCATTATGGTCAGTTTGGTCAACCCCTCTCCAACCCGCACTCTCATCCACACAGGGAGCAAACCTGTTAGACGAGCTCAAGGGCTGAGGCTCCTTCAGCACTACCTCCTGGATCCCTCTACTTGCCTCGCTCATAGTCACACCCTCCTTTTCCTGATCAATGACTGAATCAGAGGGAGGAGAAAGTGAGGACTGCAGATGCTGGAGATCAGAGTCAAGGTTAGGGTGATGCTGGAAAAGCGCAACAGGTCAGACTGCATCCGGGGAATAGGAGAGTGTGCTGTGCTTTTCCAGCACCACACTTTTTGACTCTGATCTCCAGCATCCACAATTCTCACTTTCCCGTGATCCTGCGCTTCAATGTATCCTGTTTTTCAAATAGAAACCTTACAAACTATGAGGCAAAAATAGCAAGCAAAAAGCACTTCTTCCTTTCTGAACCAAGTTCCCACTCTGCCTCCAAATGCACCGATTATATACTCACTTGGATGGGATTGTTCCTTCCTGAGTGTGGGACGATTACTGAAAACCAATACCCCTCAGCCTCCTCTGCTCCAAGGAAAACAAACCCAGCCTATCCAGCCCCTCTTCATATTGGAGGCTTTTCATCCCAGGCAACATCCTAGTAAACCTCCTCTGTACCCTCTCCTGTGTAATCACGTCTTTCTGATCGTGTGGTGACCTGTACTATACACAGTATTCCATCTGTTGCCTAACCGATGTTTTAAAAAACTGTAACAAGACTTCCTTGGTCTGATATTCCACGCCCTGATTAATGGAGTCAGGCATCCCATATATCTTCTTCATCACCCTGTCTACTTGTAAAAGCTACACCAAAATGGAATTAGATGTCTTCAGGTAATAGGTATGGAGGACAAAAGCAATGAAAGACTTATTAACTTCTCCTGAGCAGCTTGTACATATAGAGTTTAAGTTGAAGTGTAGTGGTGGTAAATGCGAGCGTAAGCTCCATGACTAAATATCTTGGTACAACAGCACTGACCTAAATTGAAAAAGAAACATTTTCAAAGTGATTTTATTCATCATCAAATCAATTCATTAAAACTTTAAAATAATTCTGGACTGAAGGGTCTGTTTCCTTGCTGCCCATCTCTATGACACTATTTTTCTTAAAGGCAACCCAACTACGGTGATGATAATGAGGGCAGCCAGGTGGACCTCACAGAAGGTGAGTTCCCTGATTGGGGCTGTTAACCTGATCCAATCACTGAAACTGCAAACCATTGAATGTTTAGTTTGGAACATTCAGAACAAAAAGCATCTATGTTGGTGGCAACAGCACATATTGTTTACACTGTATTTTGTGTGCTAATTGTAACAGCACAACATCAGACAATGGGGAGGATTGAAGAAAAACATCTTTAATTTTCAGACTTTAGCTAGCAATGTTTTTTTAAATACGGAAATGGTGCTGCAACCTTCAGAGTTACTGCATGAAACTGTGAGATGAAGCCTAATTCCTTCAGAAAGATGCTATGATCATTTAAAAGCCTTTTATTCTTCTTATGAAGAAACACAGCTGCAAAACACAAGCAATTGATGGAGTACAGAGGACAGTCAATCTTGGACTGATTTCATGAGTGCTTGTTATTTAAGCACTAACACTTGGAGATTCACACAAGCTTCCAAGACATCCCGTCTTCAGCAGGAAAACTGTTTACTGCTCTTTGTTGTAAAGGAGTGTTGGCTATAAACTGCTCTCGCCTCGTACAGCCAATTTAAACTAAACTGACAAGTTTAAGACTGCACATTGAGATAGATAAATGTCACTATTGTTTGGTACCAGATTGAACTGAAATTTCAGTGACCATGGCTACAGCTCTTTAAATCATTCCAAACAAGTTGGAACAGCAAGGTAGTGAACTGCAGGAGATGGTGACTGTTAGAACTGGCTTCCCACAGCCACCTGATATTAGGAAATGTACCAAAACCGATGAAACAGAACCATTGTGCACTCTCAAATGCATTGAGATGATTCAACTAAGGATGATTAAAATTTCTGTCCATGCCTGGGCAGTGAAGCTCAACTCAAAAGCCATAAACACTTAAAAAGACATACGCCTTTCTCTAATTACAACAGTTGGATCAGCAACTGGACTGATCATTTTGTATTTATTAATAACTACAGTTTTCACGCAGTGAGTAAATGACTAAAATTCAATTGTTGATTTTTAAATAAGTCAAGGATTGATTATTTCATCAAAGTTCAGGAGTCTTCACATTACAAGGTACCTTGGCCATACTACATGGTTGGGGAAAATGGGATTAAATAGTTAGGTAGATGTGTCTGACTGGCACAGATGTGATGTTTCCAAGGGCCTTTTTTCTAGGCTGTAGATCTATTAGACTGTAAGATTATAAGACATAGGAACTGAAATTAGGCCATTCAGCCCATCGAGTCTGATCTGCCATTCAATCATGGCCCCGTTCTCCCGCTTTCTCCCCGTAACCGTTGATTCCCTTGATACTCAAGAGCCTATCTATCTCAGTCTTGGGACTATGAGTCCATGGGGAAGACCTGACCCCTAAGTTATCAGGAAGCTCACCAGAGTTACTGCGTGCAGGAGGGCCCACTGGTTATGGGTAAAATCCCCTCAACTGGCCTATGGCTGGGAAGGTTCTCCAACACGATACCTGCTGTTGATCGAATTAGAAAGGTCTTTACCTCACCATTTTAAAACTCCACTGCCAGAAGACCCCATTAAATGTTGCCTATGGAGCAGTATTTAGACAGATGAGTGTGTGGGAAGTTAAATTCTCTAAAGCTGATATTCATTTAGGTTTCCGACATCATGTCCTTTTCTCTTATCAAGAAAGGTTTTGAGGTGAGTGGGCAACTCTCTTAGACCTGCTGGGAAACCTAGATAGTTACAAAAGAGCAGTGCGCCAAAAGCTTTGATTTTAAATAAACCTGTTGGACGATAATCTGGTGTTGTGTGACTTCTGACTTACAAAGTGCTATTTTAATCCTCAATTCTGGATTTAACAGCCCATGCGCCGAACTTTGTGATGTGGTTCCAGAGTTACAGAGGTAAGCCAACCGTCGGAAGAGTTGTCTCATGAAACTGATGATCAGCTCCATTGTGGAGCTCCAGTCATGGCCAGCTGAGAGCCTGGTGTTCAAAGCATTCCCTCAGAGAGACTGGTTTCACAGTTGGATAGGTATTTGCCAACCTCCTGGGAGACCCTTCACCAGTTTGGCACTTCACCTCGCTTCATGCTGACCATTGTATACTCAGAGCTCACAACCGGCTGCCTGCAGCTTGGACAGCTCTATCTGACTGACGAAGGAAGAGGGTGAAAGATAATTGTAGCAGCTGGAAAAACACGAGCAGTGACCCCAGCTTTTCTCACCTCAGCCTCCCTATAGCAGAGGGGAGAGACGTCGAGAGGCAGCTGGATAAAAGTGAGGTCCCCATTTAGAGGTTCATATAGACAGACAAATCAGCTCTGCAAAAGTGAGTACTGCAGATGCTGGAGATCAGAGTCAAGAGTCAAGTGGGCGGCACGGTGGCACAGTGGTTAGCACTGCTGCCTCACAGCGCCTGAGACCCGGGTTCAATTCCCAACTCAGGCAACTGACTGTGTGGAGTTTGCACGTTCTCCCCGTGTCTGCGTGGGTTTTCTCCGGGTGCTCCGGTTTCCTCCCACAGTCCAAAGATGTGCTGGGTTAGGTGAATTGGCCATGCTAAATTGCCCGTAGTGTTAGGTAGGGGTAAATATAGCGTATGGGTGGGTTGCGCTTCGGCGGGTCGGTGTGGACTTGTTGGGCCGAAGGGCCTGTTTCCACACTGTAAGTAATCTAATCTAATTAGAGTGATGCAGGTCAGGCAGCATCCGAGGAGCAGGAAAATCGACATTTCAGGCAAAAGCCCTTCATCAGGAACAATCAGCTCTGTCAAATTGAGAATGCAGAGATACCAAACAGTGCTACATGGAACAGATGTCAAACTCAAGACTGGGCATGCATGAGGCACAGTGGACAATCAGCAATGGCTCAATTGTATTCAAACTGAATCAGCAACCTCATGACTTGGAATATTGTCCACAAGACCAATAGCATCAAGCCAGGGGATCAACCCTGGTTCAATGGGGTGTGTGAGAGGGCACGTCAGTGGCAGAATCAGCAATACGTGTAAATGAGGTGTCAACCTGGTGAAGTTACGAAACAGGACTACTTGCGTGCCAGAAAGCAAAAGCAGCAAGTGACAGACAGAGTTAAATGATCCCACAACCAACAGATCAGACCTAAGCTCTGCAGTCCTGTCAAAGCTAATTGTGAATGTTTGTGGACGAAACAACCCACTGGAGGATGCAGTTGCACAAACGTTTCCATCCTCATTGATGGAAGAGGCGAAGACATCAGTGTAAACGATAAGACTGAAGCATTTGAACATCATTCCCAGCCTCCTTTAGTGGTGCCCAGTATCACAGATACCAGCCGACAGCCAATCTGATTTGTTCCAAGTTATATCAAGAAAGATATCATGATACCCAGTTGGAGACACTGGATACTGCAAAGGCTGTGGGCCCTGACCGCATTGCAAAAATAGTACTGTGCCCCAGAACCTGCTACTCCCTCAGCCAAGTTGGTCCAGTACAACACAATGCTGAAAATGGCTGGTATGCTTTATAAGTAAGAAGCAGGACAAATCCAACCCGCCCAATTACCATCCCATCGGTCTACTTTCGATGACCAATAAAGTGATGGAAGGGGTCATCAACAGAGCTATCAAGCAGCACTTGCTCAACAATAACCTGCTCAGTGACGGCCAGTTTGGGTTCCACCAGGGCCACTCAGCTCCTGATCTCATTACAGCCTTGGCTCAAACATGGACAAAGGAGCTGAATTCCAGAGGGGAGGGGAGAGGGCCAGCCTTTGACATCAAGGCTGCAGTAAACCATGTGTGGCATCAGGGAGCCCTGGCAAAACTGGAATCAATGGGTATCAGGGGGCAAACTCTCCATTGGTTGGCATTGTAACTGACACATTGAAGATGGTTGTAGTTGTTGGAGGTCAGTCATCTTGGTTCCAGAACATCTCTGCAGGAGTTCCTCAGTGGAGTGTCCTAGGCCCAGCCATTTTGAGTTGCTTCCTCAATGTCCTTCCCTCCATCATAAGGTCAAAATTGGGGATACTCCCTAATGATAGCACAGTGTTCAGCACCATTTGTGACTCCTCAAATACTGAAGCAGTCCGTGTCCAAAGCCAACAAGATCTGGACAATGTCCAGGCTTGGGCTGACAAGAGGCAAGTAACATTTGCACCACACATATGCCAGGCAATGACCATCTCTAATAAGAAACAATCTATCCACCAGCCCCTGACATTCAATGCTGTTACTATCACTGAGTCCTCTATTCCCAACATCCTTGGGGCTACCATTGACCAGAAACTCAACCAGAATTGCCATATAAATATGTGGCTACAAATGCACTTCCGAGGCTCGGAATATTGCAGCGAGTAACTCACCTCTGGAAGTTGAAATCAGTTTTCAGAAAGACATTACAGAACATTACATTTTTCAACGAGGTTCCTGTTGTGAATTTACCAGAATTTCTCGTGTTGTGGTCAGTGTTTCTTACCTTGGACATGGATACTGCTTGGTTGTGCGGAAGAAGCTGTGATGGGTGGGTATGGTTTGAGGTGGGACCCTGAAAACTGTTGTACTTGAGGTGGCTGTGATGTCCTTCTGTGCATCAGGGGTGGAGCTGCTGCAATTCTTCTGGGACTGATGTGATGAGGAGAAGGAGCGGAGGATGCAAATCTGCTGGAAAAGTCAAAATGGCAAATTGAAACGGTCACTTTACAAAGTTGTCCCTTATTTACAAGAGACCTACTGACCATTTAAGATGAACTTTAAACAGAATCATGATGTCTTTATTGCATTCACTTGTGGTAAAAATCCAAAGTGTGAAGGAAAGGAGCCCACAGCCGCTAACACATCATCTTGGATTCAGCATCTGGGAAACAATTGCAAGTCACTTTATACTACAAAAGAATGGTTTCATTTAGTTGTGTTTTATGGCATTTAAAATAGTTCAGGAATTACACAATGAGTTCCTGGCCCGCTGACATTAGTGACTACAGCCTTTATTAATAGTCCCACTTACCCTGTAAAGTGGGTATGTTGGACAGCTTTCAATCTACATTCACATTTCTCCATTAATCAGAATTTTCCACTGGAAAGCTGCAAGCCTACTGCTGCTAAAGGAACAGTCAAATGGTGTTTGACACCACATGGACGCCGTTTCAAAATACTCACAGATTGCTTCCCCCACCCTGCCCCTCAACTGTTAGGAAAAATTGTGTTTCTTATTTCTGCAAAAACTTCATATTCATGTAACAGAAAAATCTGGTGGGATACTGAATTGTTTGAATTGCCCTTTAACCATCTTTCTAGTTGAGTTTATAGTCCTGCCAGTTGAATTGGAAGCTACATCGAATGAATTGTAGCCACATTGGAAGCAGTTACCTAGATATTTATATCAGATGTGTCCTCTCTCCCCCTATTTTCCACCAGTTTAGTCTCCCTTTATTGTAGCATGCTACAATATAACCCCATGACAAAGTCTGAACAATATTTGCAATAGATATGGATAGAACCTGAAAATATACTGAGAACTGCTTCAACTCTTTAAGCTTATTATTTGTTGACTCTTTAAGCATTCATAATTTAGTTCTTCCTTTTTTTTCATTTATTTCAGTCTTCATTTTGGTCACCTTCGCCTTACACAGTCCATTCCAATTTAATGAGCTCTGAAATGGCTATAATATACATGACTTGCAGACTCTGCCACACAGGGAGCACGGGATAGTTGAAGTGTTGGGTAGTTGCATTGTTTGGAGATCAGGCATCCCCACGGACAGAGGGATTTGTCCTACTTTAGTCTGGCATTGTAGTATTTAGGAATGTCAACTATGGTTAAAATGTAATGGAACTATGTGACTGTGGATCAGGAAGGATGGTTTTTGTGGGATGAAACTGATGTGATTACAATGCATTACTGTGGCTGGGGAGGAACTTATATTGCTTCGAGCACATGCTGCCTGTGATACACATGCTATAATCAGAGCTTACTCAGGACAACGGCAAAAGCATATTTGATTTGAGGTTGTGCAGTTATGCTTCTGTGTAAATATTCAAACCTCAATCTGTACAGTAACATTTTCTTTTTAAGTTTCATACCTTTCATGATAATTTTTGTTCATTTGTATATTTGTAAATATTGTAATTTTGTAAATTTTGCTCATTTTTCTCCTCCCAGACTCTATTACTGAATTGGAAGGTAGTTTTGGAAATGCTATCCGGAACTATCTCTGACAATGAGATGAGATTAGAAACTCACCAAATGAAAAATTTTAGATGCAGAGTAAATCATGCTGTGGAACATCAAACTAATTAACTAATTAGTGGAACTCAGACTCACCCAGACATGTACATCTGCAGCCTTTAATATTGTGACTGGAAGAAATTTGTTGCAATCATCACCTGGTTCCTAAACTATCCAAGCTAGTGGTACAAAAATTCAACTGGGGTTCAACTTGGGAAATTCTGCTAATTTTATTTTGCTCAATCAGTCTCCCTATAATTCTACATCTGCTATTTAAAGGATTCTCTTCTCTACAGAGATTGGTGCTACAGTATCAGTGGAAAATGGTTCATTATTATGCTACTGTGCATCCAGATTCAGGGATCGTGCTCTTGTAGTCATATTGAATAAATTGTGGTGAAGAAAGATTGTTTTATTGAGTATTTAGGCACCCTTGCTGGAAGAATGTTGGAAACTTTCCAGGAGAGAATAATTGACAGGGTAAATGCTGTCAGCTAACTTTAACAGAACCTAATTCTAAACCAGGAAGATTTTCAACCTCTGGAGATTTCCCAAGGTAACCTAACTCCCAAATACCAGTTCCAAGTATGTATGCTACAAAATATTTGTTCCATAATCTGTTGCACTTTTACTATTATCCACTGAAAAATAGATTTGTTGGAAAATGTCTTGTACTGCATCTAACATTTTGAGGCATCTGCACCACAGTCTCCACTATTGCTTGTTATTTATATAAATAATTTGAATAAGAATATAGGAGGCATGGTTATTAAGTTTGCAGATGACATCAAGTGAGTGGTATAGTGGATAGTGAAAAAGGTTACTTAAGATTACAATTTGGGTCAGTGAGCTGAGAAGTGGCAGCTGGAGTTTAATTTGGACAAGTGTGAGGTATTGCATATTGGTAGTACAAAGGAGGAGAGGAGTTATACAATTAATGGTAGGGCCCTACATAGTGTTGCAGAACAGAGAGACCTAGGGGTTCAGGTACATCATTCTTTGAAAGATAGAAGGGTAGTTAAGAAAGCATTTAACATGCTTGCCTTCATTGCTCAGATCTTTGAGTATAGGAGTTGGGATGTCATGTTGAGGTTGTACAGGACATTGGTGAGGCTTCCTCTGGAATACTGTGTGCAGTCCTGGTCAGCCTGTTACAGAAAGGATATCATTGAACTGGAGAGGGTTCAGAAAAGATTTACCAGAATGTTGCCAGGAATAGAAGGTTTCAGATGTAAAAATAGACTGGAAAGGCTGGGACCTTTTCATTGGAGCATAGGAAATGGAGGGGTGACCTTATTAAGGTTTGTAAAATCATGAGGGGCATATTTTAAGCTGAGACAAGAAAGATTTAAAAAGGACATGGGGTCAACTTTTTTTACACAGAGAGTGGTTCATGTGTGGAATGGACTGCCAGAGAGAATGGTGGGTGCGGGCCCAGTTCCAACATTTGGATAAGTTCATGAAAGGTTTGGAGGGATATGGGCCAGGTGCAGGCAGATGGGACTAGTTTAGTTTGGGAACATGGTCAGCGTAGACTAGTTGGACTGAAGGGTCTATTTCTGTGCCGTATAACTCTATGACCTTATGATATATGTTAAAACACATTGGATTAACCTTCATTATGCTGAACATACCAGTAAAAGATTCAAGAACTCTGATTGGCTAAGTAACCTCATCTTTTTCAGCAGATGGCAGATTGAATTGAGAGAGGCTGAGATTCAGATTATTTGTTTCTGTTTCTCAGTTCTGCTCCCATGAATCCAGTAACCTGTGACACAGCTACTTCCTATCAAGATATACTCAGCCTCCTGAGAAAGAAAACATGATGCCAAGAAGTGTCTGCTATAGTTATAGAGCAAACTCAAACTGAGCATGAGGAAGTAGAGGGATATCAGAATCTCATGTAAATTCCACTGAAACCCAAAGTGAATACATTCATAATTATTCGTTGGCTAAGGATTAGAGGTCCCATTCAACACGAGTGCTGACAATCATGAGAACATTTAAAGCGGGTACATACATTTGTCACACTGCATGGATTTTTCCTGTTCACAGTTGATGTGTTTTGTCATATGAGATTCACAAAGCCTAGTTCTGTGTGTCCTGGTGTAACGTTTCTCACGCAACCTTTAAGTCTTCACCTCTTTAAATATGCAACTGGGGTGATGGTTGGTTTCCTTGAGGAATTATGAGGCTGGAGAGGCAGAAGTGCTGGCTACTGCCTATCGTACTGACAGCAACATAAATAAAGCCAAGTTGCACATCACTTCAGATCTTGCCGACTAGGAAATGCTGCACAAACTGTGGTACTGGGACTGTGTGTAAACCGATATGGTCAAGGCCAGGGTGCAGCTTGATGTCGGCTTCATGGATAGGGAGCTGGGAGGTGTGGGTGGGTGGCATGGTAAATCAAAGGGCAGTCCTTGTTCCTGATGCCTGCCACAGGAGGCCATACCATCAGACCAACCCAACCTGGGCACAGATTGGAGCCTAACTCAAGACTGTGTGGCAGTGTAGGAAGAAAGTCAATGATCTACAGTAAGGGTAAGTGGCACCATCTCTTCTCTGCTATCTCACACTCACAGGACCGGCACTTGTTCTAACTTGGCCACTTCACTCATCTCTCACTTAACCTCATGGACTGCCACAGCTCGACCATTGCATGCGTTATTTTCACTTAATGGTTATCACCTACCTTTCCCCACCCGCCCAAATTACTATCCCTGCCTGCCTTCGTCTGTCATCCTCACTCACTGGTTACACTTCACCACATTTCCTGCTGGCATACCACCACTGACTGCTTTCTTAAGACCATAAGGCATAGGAGCAGGAATTAAGCCATTCAGCCCATCAAGTCTGCTTCTCCATTCAATCATGGCTGATAAGTTTCTCAACCCCATTCTCCTGCTCTCTCCCTGTAACCTTTGATCCCCTTGATAAACAAAGATCTATATAACTCAGTCTTAAATCTACTCAATGACCTGACCCCCACAGCCTTGTGTGGCAGTGAATTCCATAGATTCACCACTCTCTGGCTGAAGAAGTTTCTCTTTATCTTCATTTTAAAAGGTCTTCCCTTTACTCTAAGGCGGTGCCCTCTGGTCCTAGTCTCTCCTACCAATGGAAACATCTTCCCAACAGCTACTCTGTCCAGGGCATTCAGTATTCCATATGTTTCAGTTAGATCCCTCCCCTCATCCTTCAAAGCTCCATCGAGTATAGACCCAGCCACCTCGGTAATACTCAATCCTTCCCTTTGTCTCATTGCAGACAAACCTGGCCCACGGCCCAGGCAGTTTCTCTACACTACCCGAACGCATGTACCTGCATCCCTGAGCAGCTCAGACCTGATTTGGAGCAGGACTGACCTTGGTCGAATGCTGCAGCTGAAATATTGCTGTAGTATGGTGCCACGCAGCAACACGTCTACACCTTTGACTGTACACTGCTCCCCAGTATGACAAACTGCTTCTCTCCTCCACTGCACAGGAAAGAAATGCAAGCTACAGAGGAAGACAGCCTGTAAATCAGAGCTGATGTCAGTGAGTGTGCATTAAGAAAGCACACTCACTGTAAAGGAGACAAAGGCTAGTAGCCTCCAAATAGACAGGAAAGTGAGTGAGTGTTATGAAGCAAGATACACCTGTGTTGGTGCATGAGATGTATGCAGGTGTTCCTGTCTGCAAAGGGAGCTTGCAGAAGCTTGCAAGTCATAGGTGCTCCTGAACTCTGGAGTGGCACGGTATCTCAGTGGTTAGCACTGCTGTCTTACATCACCAGGGACCTGGGTTCGATTTCACCCTCGGGTGACTGTCTGTGTGGAGTTTGCATGTTTTTCCTGTATCTGCGTGGGTTTCTTCTGGGTACTCCAGTTTTCTCCCACAGTCCAAAGATGTGCACATTGGGTGGATTGGCCATAGGAAATGCAGGGTTATGGGGATAGGGTAAAGGGGGCAGGTCTTGGTGTGATCTTCTTCCGAGGGTTGCAGTGCACTCGATGGGCCGAATAGCCTGCTGTCACACTGTATGGAATCTAGGACCCTATTCTATGATTCTAATTCTGAAATGATGTGTAAGTCAGCCTGAGAGCAGCTCTGATGATTTGTGGAGGCTGTTGGGGTTTTGCCAGTGAGGACAATGGTGCTCATATAGCATGCAGTGGCATTGCTCTGAACGCCAGGACAAACATACTATATGTTGCAGCCGCTGGATACCTCCTCTGGTTCACATTTCAAGAATTTGCACCATTTCATTTCTCAGGAAAGGAGATGAAAATTGGAAATGGCAGAAAAATAACACAAGTTGGGACTTGATGAGCATGGACTGAGATGGAAATAGGACAGTCACAGCCAATAGTGAAACCCTGAAGATGCCAGTTGATGAGAAAATCACAAAGATTTTGCTTGACATCAAGATTTTGATTCTTTTCATTCTCTCCATCTCTTTTCACCGATTTGCCATTGCTCCCACCAAACCAGGGAGCAGAAAATAGCACTCATTGTATTTCAAATTTGTCCAGACGTTTATTTCTGAACAGGTAGAAAAAAAGAATGCAGGAAGCAAAAATTGTACTTTGATGTTGGCTGGGAAAGCGAAGAGAATGGGGGAGAAGCTGTTTCCAATTTCTTTCTTGGTGGTTGGTTATTTTTAAAGGTATAATTTAGACATCGAGTTGAATGTCTCTTGGTTGAATTCTGGGTGTGTCAGTTCTTCCTTACTATACTGCTGTTTTGATTATCTGGTCAGTGTTTGCACATTGATCTGGCTTTTCCTTTTAGGCTGGCTTGTTCCTCCATAGCCAGGCTATTGTACATCGCTATTATAGTTCTGCTTGCAACAGATGACAGTGATTTTGGAACCTTGCTGATGAGATTAAACAGTTAAATACCTTTAAAATTATTTAGGCATTTGATAACTGATTTGAGATGCAAAATACATTCCACATAAAAGGTAGGTACATGAGTCTTATTCCATTTATCCGTTGCTACTTCCCAGATGTCTCATAAGAATATCCTTATCCATGACTAAGGTGCACCTCTGTAGCCTGTCCCGGTTTTCAAATAAAGTTATTGACGAAATGCATGACCCAAGAATACTGCTTGGAAAGTTACATTTGACCTACTTAATGGTGGTGATGACAATGATAACGCCACTGTTTCCGAATCAACAATGCATCTATCGAACGTTTTTAATCCATTAAATTTCCCAGGTTGATTTGCTGAAGAAACAGATCTTAATCAGTAAGAACCGAGTCAGAAGAGATGATGATAGACTGTAGATATGCAACCAGAGTCTTCTGACCTGGCTTTCACCCTTCAGTCTAACTTTGTGGGTTTTAAACAAATAATCAAATTCCAGAAAATGGGAGTTAATGTGGATTTAATAGAATTACTTTAAAAAGTTTGGATTCAAGAGGAAGGCAAAAAAGATAGTAGTTACCACTAAAGCAATAAAGGACATAACTAAGTTTTGAATATTCATTTAAATTTTGGCTGAATTGAACTTTTCTTATGCCTATGTTTTTCATTTTAGCTCATTCTGCTGTTTACTTTCAATAATTTGATATTTAAACAAGCAGGTAACATTAAAATACAAAAAATAAATAATCATAGAGGGTGGCTCAATGGTTAGCACTGCTACCTTACAGTACCAGGGACCTGGTTCAGTTCCAGCCTATTGTGAATGTGTGGAGTTTGCACATTTGCCCCGTGTCTACGGGGTTTCCTCTGGGTGCTCTGACTTCCTCCCACAGTCTAATGATGTACAGGTCAGGTGAATTGGCCGTGCTAAATTGCCCGTAGTGTTCAGGAATGTGCAAACTAGGTGGGTAACCTATGGGAAATGTTGGGAAATGCTAATATGGTTGGGGGGTCTGTGTCTGAGTGGGATGCTCTTTGGAGGGTCAGTGCAGACCTGACGGGCCGAATGGCCTCTTTTTGCACTGTAGTAAGACTATTCTATTAAAAATTGACTTTAGCAGTATACAATTTTTAGAAAACATTTTAGAAATATTAAAGGCATGAAACTAATCCTTTAAAGTCAACAGTTATGCAGGTTATTTTATATTGCAACACTAACACTGAAACAATTGCTTCATTCAGCTGGCCAGTTTGTAATGAAATGGTAAGAGAAAACAATGAAGCTAACTGGTTTTGCCTTGGAGCAGTGGAAGTGAGACCACAAAATTTGATATTCATAGAATCCCTTCAGTGTGGCAGCAGGTCATTCGGCCCGTCAAGTCCACACTGACTGTCCAAAGAGCATCACCACTCAGACTCACTCCCTCTCTTATCCCTGTAACCCCATATTCCCCATAGCTAATCTAGGTGTGAACAATTGTGGGCGGCACGGTGGCACAGTGGTTAGCACTGCTGCCTCACAGCGCCTGTAGACCCGGGTTCAATTCCCGACTCAGGCGACTGACTGTGTGGAGTTTGCACGTTCTCCCCGTGTCTGCGTGGGTTTCCTCCGGGTGCTCCGGTTTCCTCCCACAGTCACAAAGATGTGCGGGTCAGGTGAATTGGCCATGCTAAATTGCCCGTAGTGTTAGGTAAGGGGTAAATGTAAGGGTATGGGTGGGTTGCGCTTCGGCGGGTCGGTGTGGACTTGTTGGGCCGAAGGGCCTGTTTCCACACTGTAAGTCTAGTCTAATTAGATCAATTGTTCTAAAATTGTTGGTGATGCTTCGACCACGGACTCATTTTGTGATTCTTCCAAGAACGTCATACTTCACTTTATACTCTTTCCCATTTAGGAAGTCCTTTTGGGTTGCAACACGTTAAGATATACTGTGAATATTTTTGTTTTAAATGCAACTGCTCCAGTGGAGCTGGAAAATCTCTACTTTGCTTCAGAACTCACATCATTAGGAATGTGATTTCACCTGGCATTAATGATGTTTTCCCTTGCCAAACATGCGTAGCTTCCATGTGCATTGTTAAATGAACATAATAGTCGATGGTTCATGCTTTTGGAAACCTGGAACATTTTAGCTGGGTACTATACAGCTTTCAAAATAAAAAATATCCACAAAATTTATATTAGGAAATAGGAGTTGTTTTCGAATCCACTCGATTATAAAAGTCTGAATAACTTAACACACATAGCAGCACAGTGGTTAGCACTGCTGCCTCACAGCGTCAGAGACCTGGGTTCAACTCCCGCCTCAGGCAACTGTCTGTGTGGAGTTTGCTCATTCTCCCCGTGTCTGCATATATTTCTTCCGGGTGCTCCAGTTTCCTCCCACAGTCCAAAAATGTGCAAGTTAGGTGAATTGGCCATGCTAAATTGCCTGTAATGTTAGGTGAAGTGGTCTGGGTAGGTTGCTCTTCAGGGGGTCAGTGTGGACTTGTTGGGCTGAAGGGCCTGTTTCTATGCTGTAAGTAATCCAATCTAATCTAATCATGTAACCCAACAATTCTGAACAATACCAATCCTGAATTCATTTCCAAAACATGACATGTGAAAGACAACATAAGCCATGGTATCCAGTAGTTATAGAAATTGCTCAAAAAATTCAGCAGGTCTGGCAGCATCTGTGGAGAGAAATCAAAGTTAATGCTTCACGTTGAGAGACCCTTCCTCAGGAGTCGCTCAACCCAAAATGTTAACTCTGATTTCTCTGCACAGATACTGCCAGACCCTGCTGAGCCTTTCCAGCAACTTCTGTTTTTGTTTCTGATTTACAGTATCGGCTGTCCTCTCGGTTCCTGTCCAACAGGTATGACAGGAAGAAATGCTAACACTTTGCACAGTCACTAAACTTATCTTCCTCATGGTGAATATTGAGGGAAAAATCAGGGCATGATGAAGAAGACAGGTCTCCTTAATCATTTCAGTGCCATATGAAAATCATAACATGAGCGATTTAGTTGGAACCCATCTGAACCAGATCCTTCAATCTATTTTCAGAAATCTAGAAGTTAGGTGAGTGTAGACTGTCCAGCAGCAGATCCAACCCAGAAATGCCCTCAGCTATTTGGTGCAAGTATTACTTTAGACCAGTTCTAACAGTTCAGAGTTGCAGTAACAGGCAGACATGTCTGAGGAACATGTCTGACTAATGTGACAATTGATGCAGCTGGCTGATTTCGGAACCACCCAATGAATATTGAGTACTGAAATCGCTCAGATCTGTGGACATCTTAGCCGAGAGATCTCGGTGTCCATGCACAAAGCTCCCTGAGAGTTGCCAGCAAGGTTGAGAGGGTTGTTAAGAAGGCATACAGTGTGTTAGCGTTTACTGGTAGAGGGAATGAGTTTCAGAACCATGAGGTCATGCTGCAGCTGTACAAAACTCTGGTGCGGCCGCACTTGGAGTATTGTGTGCAGTCCTGGTCACCGCATTATAGGAAGGAAGTGGAAGCTTTGGAAAGAGTTCAGAGGAGATTTACTAGGATGTTGCCTGGTATGGAGGGAAGGTCTTACAAGGACAGGCTGAAGGACCTGAGGCTGTTTTCATTAGAGAGAAGAAGGTTGAGAGGTGACTTAATTGAGGCATATCAGATAATCAGAGGGTTAGATAGGGTGGACAGTGAGACCTTTTTTCGTCAGATGGCAATGGCTAGCATGAGGGGATATAGCTTTAAATTGAGGGGTGATAGATATTGGTCAGATATCAGGTGTAGTTTCTTTACTCAGAGAGTAGTAGGGGCGTGGAATGCACTGCCTGCAACAGTAGTAAACCCACCAACTTTAAGGGCATTTAATTGGTCATTGGATAGACATATGGATGAGAATGGAATAGTGTAGGATAGATGAGCTTCAGACTAATTCCACAGGTTGGCACAACATCAAGGGCCGAAGGGCTTGTACTGTGCTGTAATGTTCTATGTTCTATCTTATTTTCTATGGGGCAGTGGAGGTGTGGAAGATACACCTTCCAAATGATTGACTAACTCCTAAATTATAAGTTTCTTGAAGGGAAGTAAATAATAAGGTGCATTGCATTATGTGACATGTTTGACTGTTTTCTTCCTAAAAACCAGACTGAGTTCAGTTAGTTGTTTTAAAACTTGAACATTGAGGATGGTTGCTTGAGAAAAATGCCTTGAAGAGTTGCTTCAAGGATGTAAAGCCATCATCCGAAATCAAGGCTTACAGAATACGACAAAAAAGACTGAATACACTCCCTGTGACAGCAATTGATATGCTGCATACAAGCAATGTCTCTGTGTCCATACACTGCTGAATGATACAGCAGTAAACCTCAGAGGAGAAGACAAAAAGGAGAAAGTATTCTTAGCTTCATAAATTTCATATTATCATTCAAGATATTGGTCATGCCAGGAATAACAAAGTCATTTTTCCTGATCTGTGCTACATGTGTAATCCTTTCACGATTACAACTTTTTTAAAATGAGGAATTTCGCTGAGATTTCCTGATATCAATAACAACTGTTGACAATATATTGTCTGTTATTCAAATATTTATTTCTAAGCTACTTATCAATGCTTCAATAGATAAACAAGGTTCCCAGGATGATATTAAAAACATAGTCCAAACATCTTCATGAATGCAAGATGATTGCCACATCAAGACTTCCGAAAAACAGGTCTGTACGAGAGATACAGTTCTTCAACATAGTTTTGAAATTTTGAATTTTTTTCCCTCATTTTCTGCTTGGTTGCAGCATGATGTCAGGGAAAAAAACTTCGAGAAATGTCCACATCTGCTTTCAGAGAGTAGTGACCATGTGAAGTACTGTCTCGGTATTTTGATAAAAACTAATTAGAATACAGTGTCTTTGGAATTGTTCCCAGAAGACTTTTGGTCATCAATCTAAATTCAATTACAAGTGAACATCCATCACCCACTCTCAAAAGATTCTTCTGGGAAGACAGGATCTTGATATATTTCACTGATTTACAAAACTTTGCTGAGGTGCTAAAATGTAAATGCATGTCAATGTAGAAATTTTGAATTTCTCTCCACAACATTTTCGAAAGACTCTATACATATCGCAAAAAAAAATCAGCACTTTTTGAATCCAGGTTATATATGAAGCAGACTATGCCCTTCAATATCTTAACTGGAAGAAAGTTTGGGTTGTAGGAGTGCAGTATAAGTTCTAAAGAAGGGTTATTGGACTCGAAATGTTCGCTCTGCTTTCTCTCCTCAGATACTGCTAAGTTTATCCAGCAATTATTGTTTTTGTTGTTACATAATAAAGGGTCAGGATCCTTTGACAACTCCCTGGCTAATAATGGAGATTGCTGTTTTACTGTACAGTTAAATGAAAGGATACCAAAGCAAGGTGTCCTGTGTTGTGAGTGGAATGATCCTTTGCATCTGTAGTGGCATTCTCATTTCTGAATCAATGCTAGAACGTTTTGAGTTTGACTGTAGGCAGCCTCAACAAGTAAACTTTAGAAAATGCTGTCTCAATCCTGAACTTATGTTCAGCAGAGCACTTGGGTCTGAAAAAGAAGACAACATGGGAATCATGGTGGGTGATCTGGAAGTGTGTGTGGAAGCTGTTCATTGTCGAGGCACACTGGGGTGAAGATTTTGGTATAACAGCACATTGTTGAGGATATAACAAGAAATCAAGAATACAAAAGCCCCCCAGTTCCCCAGGCCCTACCCCTCATACCTTCATCCCCTCCCATGCTAATCAATGCCCTGCACCCACCCTCACAACTCCTCATATTCTCCATGTCAACTCATCACCCTCTGCCCATTTCATATGGTTGTATGGCGGTCTGTGCCCTTCTGTCCCCCTACCATAAACCCTTCTGTTCCCCTACCATAAACCCCCATAACCTTCATGACAAACCATATACTCTTTACCCACCTACAATGGACCCTTTGTACCAAATCATACCAATCCATGCCTGTGCCTGAACACCTACTATGACAACTCACCCACTATTCACAGTGGGCAGACCTCAAGACACATGTTGAAATAAAGTTCTTAAGAAAAAGGTTCCTGAAGAAGGGCTCATGCCTAAAACGTCGACTCTCCTGCTCCTTGGATGCTGCCTGACCTTCTGCGCTTTTCCAGTCACACATTTTCAGTAAAGTTCTTAAGAGTCCATTGACGAATTCACTTCTGATAAAAACTCATTCACTGCATTGGAGTTTCTTTTATCCCTGATTAAAAACAAGTATTGAAATTCATTGTTCCATTTGCAAAAGTCAATAAACACTTGGATCTATGAATCAGACTGTGAGTTGAGACATACCACACTGTGATAATGGAAGGTTATGAAATCAATCACTTGGCATTAACCTAGTAAAGATGCTAGTGCTCAGGTTTATATCCACAAATAGTGAACATTGCTTTATCTACCAGGCAGCCTTTGTGTAAAATATTTAAAGAGAAAACGTTCCTTTTGACAAGTCCAATGAGTTTAAGTGCTTTTCACATAGAATCAACTTTAACAATCCCAAAGGGCACATTAACTTTTTCTTCCAAAGGGTACCTTACCTCTTCCAAATAGAATATCACCGCCTCTAAGGGACAATGTCCAAAAGGGTAACTTATCCATCTGGAGGGCTCTGGCAGCTCTAGATTTTTTTTCTATGAGGTCTAAAGAGCACACCTCATGTTTTCTACCAGTGACAATAAGGTCAAACAAGTGTAACTGCCCCCCCCACCCCGCCTCTGTAAACCATGGAAATGCAACTTAAAATCTGCCCCTCCCCTGTGACAACATGCTTGGCGACAGAATTTCCAGATTTGGGAGTTAGCTGCTCTCTTCGTCATGATGCACAAGTTCTCGATTGTCAAGAAAATTCAGAGTTAAGTGTTTAAAGGAACTATTCTATGTGGATTGAAATTATGATATGGTATGGTATTAGGATTAGTTCAAATAACTCACTGAGAGAATCAACTGGACATTATGGACAGAGGGACCTTTATATGAACATTTAGAAGCAACTTCACCTCAACAGTCAATTGAAGAATTTTTGATAATTGATTAAAATTTGATTTAATTTTGTCCTTTCTGGAATATTTTCAGAGTTCACAGGTCTTGGAAAATCCTCGAGGATTGGGAAATTATTCATATGAGTTCAATCTTCAAAAAATATTTGAAGGAGAATGTGTTCAACTATTAAGCTGTAAGCTTTACTTCTATTGTTAGGAATGTATTTCAAGACAGTGTCATAGAGTCATACAACATGGAAACAGAATATCTTAGAACAGAATGAGCCAATCCAAGATAGTTACCATTGATTTATAAGGAACTAGTAATGTTTAATTATTTATTTGAGAAAATAGCAGATCTAGTAGATGAAGGGATTTGACATTGCCAAATATGATAAAGTACTTCATAAAATCCAAGAGCAAAACACTAATGAAAATAAATTGTAATGGTCTGAGAAATGGACTATTGATTGAAAATAAGCAGAAATCATGCACAAACATGTGTTTAACAGCCAAAGACCAGTGAAGTATCATTTATGTTTCTGTATTGGGGCCATCATTATTGATATTTTATGACATGATCTAGGGGAAGAAATGATATTCCAATTCTCCACACCTACAGATGAGACTTCAGTTAGAGCAGCAGCAGATAATGAAAATCAATCTGCACACATTTAAAAGCATTGTGACAAGATTGCTTAGTTGGTAAAGACATTGCTGGTGCATGGGAAATACATTGTTATGAGGTCAGGCTAATTTGGATTGCAAGTTTAAAGGGAATTATTCGAGCTATCAGAACAGGAGTAAATTCTAAATGGGTTCTTGAATAGGTCACTACAACCATTAGTACAAAGTTCCCATGTTATTAAAGGTGTGTTGGAATGCATAGCAAAGGGAGTAACTTAAATCCAGATAAATCACTTCAAATTACATATTGGCAGCACTCACCAGGTTTAGTTTCTCTATTTCAAGAATTGGGAAATTGTTAAGTGTAAGTGCGAGATCTTTGATCTTGAATTGAAGTGAATGATGCATGAGGGTGGATTGTTCCCTCCCCAACATTGAGCCCTTTCTATATTGAAGAAGAGAAAACTGAGAAGGTGGAGAACAAAAGTCTGTAAAATTATTACATTTTGGACAAAGGACTCCGAATTAGCTTCCTCACCTTGGCAATATGTCAGCACAGGGTATCACATTTACCAATTCTGTTCAACAAAATAGGAAGTACACAAGATTTTGTTGTAGCTAAAAGTATGTTCAG
Source organism: Hemiscyllium ocellatum (assembly GCF_020745735.1). Classification (NCBI taxonomy): domain Eukaryota; kingdom Metazoa; phylum Chordata; class Chondrichthyes; order Orectolobiformes; family Hemiscylliidae; genus Hemiscyllium; species Hemiscyllium ocellatum. The sequence goes on along the minus strand of NC_083402.1, from coordinate 147,628,487 downwards.
TAAATAGAATAACAAATCTTAATGAGTATCATGGAGGAATGGGTCATTTTCAACAAATGAGTGAAAGCTTAATGGAGATACACTAAGGGCACACCGTGAATGTACTGAAGATTTTATGCTTGAAACTGGAACTGTCATACAATATTGTTACATCTGGTCAGCACATTACCAGAAGGATGTGGATGCATTGGAGAGGGTAAGAGGAGGTTCACCAGGATGTTGCCTGCTATGAAGAGAGTTTGAGTAGGATTATTTTCATTAGACAGACAGGGGTTGAGGTGGGACCTGATTGAGGTCTTCAAAATTATGAGAGGTACAGACAGGGTTGATAGCAAAACATTTTTTTCCCCAGAATGGGGGTCAATTACCAGGGGTCACAAATTCAAGGTGAGAAGGGAAAAGTTTAAGGGAGATATGCATGGATTGTTCTTTACACAGAGGGTGGTGGGGGCCTGGAACACTTGCCAGCGGAGGTAGTAGAGGCGGGCACGATAGCATCATTTAAGATGTATCTAGACAGATATACAAAAGGACAGGGAGTAGAGGGCTACAGATCTTTAGAAAATTGGTGACAGGTTTAGGTAGAGGATCTCGATTGGCGCAGGCTTGGAGGGCCGAAGGGCCTGCTCCTCTCCTGTAATTTTCTTTGTTCTTATACCAGGGCTCCAAGTCATTACAGTCGCTGTAAAGGTGAATGATCTGACAACTTCAGTCATATGAAGGTAACGATATAGTTCTGCATTGATTTTTAATGCTTCTTTACTCATGTTTCTCAAGAAAACAAAAGTACTGTAATTGTTTATTGGAACAGGAATGATTGAAAGAACATGTAGCCAGTTCTAGTCATTATGTTTCTTTGGATACTCACTACAGCCGTCCAAATCTCAGAAAAAAGCTCACATGTTTGTACAGGTATTTCCAAATAATATGAAAACATAATATTAGAAATAAACCGCAGGGAGGCATGAAATTTGTCAAAATGTTAAAACAATCAGATGGTTCACAAATGCAGAAGAGAAATAATATAATGCATTGATGCATGAAGTTCTCTCATTGGTAGTGGCCAATGCTTGCTGTACTTTTATGGAAGAGTAAAAAATGAGGTCTGGAGATGCTGGAGATCACAGCTGAAAATGTGTTGCTGGTTAAAGCACAGCAGGTTAGGCAGCATCCAAGGAATAGGAAATTCGACGTTTCGAGCTTATGCTCGAAACGTCGAATTTCCTATTCCTTGGATGCTGCCTAACCTGCTGTGCTTTAACCAGCAACACATTTTCAGCTGTACTTTTATGGAACGCATGTATCAAAGGCTGAGATTCCATGCAGAAATGATGAGAATTAGACACTGAACCACAGGGAACAGCTTTTGTAGAATTCCTCGTTGCTAGTTCAGGAGCAGTAATGATAGAAGAAAAAATACAAATTTCAGCAGAAATTGTAAATGTTATTTTTCGTCTGAAATGTAAGTGCATGCATTAAGAAAGCTGTCACCTGCATTCAGAAAACAAAATGCTTGCCTTGTCCCCTGTGTCAGTTAGAAATGAAAGTTCTGAAGAAGGGTCAACAGCAAAAGCAGAAAGTGCTGGAAAAGTTCAGCAGGTCTGGCAGTATCTATGGGGAGAAAGCAGCATTAATGTTTTGGATCCAGTGACCTTTCCTCAGAATCTTTCCATAACTGGATCAACATGTTAACTCTAAATTCCCTCACTGATGCTGCCAGACCTGCTCAGCTATTCCAGCACTTTGTTTCTGATTTCCTACAGTTCTGTTGCATTTTTAAATCTGAAGACGGGTCTCGAAACATTAATTCTGCTTACTCTTCACAGGTGCTGCCCCTCCTGCTGAGTTTTTCCAGCACTTTCTGCTTTCGTTTTAGAATTGCAGCATGGCCAACCTTTCATGGTCAACCAGAACAGTCCCACAACTGATCGTGCATACTGCTCATTCACGGTGGGAGCTGGATTCTCCCCCATTAGGGCGATGGCTTCTGGGCAGTGAAAGGTGGAGAACTAATGCGTATACTAATCTATCGATTTACAATAAAACAAAACTCTTGCAAATCTTATTTTGCTGCCCAAGTCAATATATGGACACCAGTCTGTTATACGGGATAGTGAGGATTAACTTCTCCAAGTGGGAAGATAAAGAGAGTAAAAGGTTATCCCTTTTTCTGACAGAAATGAAGCTTCTAGTGGCTTGTTTAAATGAAATAGCTGAGTCACACTGCATGATCATGAATTATGACAATCCAAAGGTATTTTTGGAACTGGAGCCATTTGATCAATGAAAAAATGAGCTATAGGTGTAATAGGTCCCTTCCTCAATCAAGAAGCAGCAGAGTTTGGCTTTGGTTTTTCCCTCACAAGGAATGCGTCAAATTAAAACGAAAATATTTTCATAACATGCACCTTTAATAGATTTTGGAATCAAGGATTGATGAGTGCCAACAGTGAATGAATCCAAAAAATCCACATAGAATGAGAATCAGATGTTTCAAGTGTGTCTTGAAATATCACTGTCAGGAATTGTCCAAAAATAAAGAGTCAAATATCTGAAGCAACTCATGAAACAGGAGGTGCCGAGGGCGGATATGATGGGGATGAACAGCAAAAAAATATTGTGCTGGTGGTGAAAACATAAATTCTGTAAAAATATTGTTAGTTGCTAATCGTTCAATTGTAGCGTATAAGGCAATGGCTGTACCTCAACAATATATGACATTGTTTGGCTCAACTGTTATTTGGAAATCTCGGACAAAACAGACAAAATAGTGTCAACAGTAGGAAGATTCTACCTGCTTTTAATTCAGGAATGATAATTGGCTACTATCTTTAAACAGAATAGCTCTCTCTTGTGAAATTACGGGAGCACATCAATGCATAAGTGCGGATGCAATCTAGTGTGATACATCATTATTGTTGAGCAAGTCTTTGATGAAAAAAAGCAAAAACTGTATTTGGATATGAAGAATGAAATAACTTTTACATTCGGTAAAGTGTCAAATTCATGGAATCTGGACATTATTGTACTCCACTGAGGAAACTGGGGCTTCCTTGTCAAGATCTCCAAAAGGTCCATTGCTGTCCTCTGAGATAGGAGTATTACTCTTAAGAAGAGGTTTGTATGAAGTATGCATAATTGGTTTGCTCATCCCCCCTCACCAACAGTAAAACAACTGTTAAAGGATTAGATTAGATTAGACTTAGATTAGACTTACAGTGTGGAAACAGGCCCTTCGGCCCAACAAGTCCACACCGACCCGCCGAAGCGCAACCCACCCATACCCCTACATTTTACCGCTTACCTAACACTATGGGCAATTTAGCTTGGCCAATTCACCTGACCCGCACATCTTTGTGACTGTGGGAGGAAACCGGAGCACCCGGAGGAAACCCACGCAGACACGGGGAGAACGTGCAAACTCCACACAGTCAGTCGCCTGAGTCGGGAATTGAACCCGGGTCTACAGGCGCTGTGAGGCAGCAGTGCTAACCACTGTGCCACCGTGATGCTGGTGTTGTGCATAAAGACCATGAATCTCCTGTAGAATAGATCACGTCACAATGTGATGAATGTATTGAACATTAAAAGACACCACTCTGTCTGCAAGAGGTGTTCCTTTTACTCGGGAATTATTAACCACAGATCTGAAGATATGGAAAGAATGTCTGTTCATTACATATTGTAGATACAGTGACCAGGTTTGGCAGATCCATCATGTTAGACAATATGGAGAGCTGGACTATACTGAAGAAAGTCATGGGAAAGAGGATTGGCACAGGCTTTGGGTCACTAACAAAATAACCAAAGTTAATTTGTGAAATGTCGAAATGTGTGCAAGAACTTAAATAGTGATGTTGCACAAAACACTGGCAGATCAGCCAATCTGTCATTTGCAATGGCACTAGCATGGACAGTGCATGTAAAAAGAAATCTTTATAGATGGTTGGGCTAATAGCCCATACCAATCAGTGAATAATTAGACTGCTAATTGTGAAATACTAGATTTAAGGTGAGAGGGGGAAAGGTTAAAGGAGATGTACGAGGTAAGTTCTTTGAAGCTGACAGCAATAAGTGACTAGAATGTGCCGTCAGGAGAGGTGGTAGAAGCAGGTATGATAGCAACATTTAAGAGGCATTTAGACAGACACACGAACAGGTAGGGAACAGGGAGAAAATGAGGTCTGCAGATGCTGGGGATCAGAGTCAAGAGTAGTGTGATGCTGGAAAACCACAGCAGATCAGGCTGCATCCGAGGAGCAGGAAAATTGATGTTTTGGGCAAAATTGACGTTTCCTGATGAAGGGCTTTTGCCTGAAATGTCGATTTTCCTGCCCCTCAGATGCTGCCTGACCTGCTGTGCTTTTCCAGCACCACCCTAATCTAGACAGGGAACAGAGAGACCATGTGCAGGCAGATGGGATTAGTTTAGAATAGCATCATTGTCGGCATGGACATAGTGAGCCGAAGGGCCTGTTCCTGAGCTGTACTGTTCTATGTTCATAATTGCCTTCAAAACTGCATTTTGATCGTCCAGCACTAGAATGTTTTTTTTCTAACTCCACCGAACTAACCAGAGATATATATATCCCATGATATACATCAACAGAAAAGTGGGAGACAGTGAGGTCTGCAGATGCTGGAGATCAACAGAAAAGTGTTCATTAAAACTAAAGCATCAGAAAGCAAAGGTGATCTTTTAATTCATCGCAGCAGATTATCCAGGTAAGATTACAAAACAAATGACATTGTTTATTATGAGAAGGAGAATGGAAACTTCAGGAAAAATGTTTGGATAATAGACTTGCAGGTAAATAGACCACTCCAGCACAGAAGGATAATAAATATAAAATAATGGGAATCAGCATACACAGGATATTCCTAATGAGTGCTGGAGTTGCATTATTATCTTTCAAACAATGGGAAGATGGGAGAAAGTGTTGATGATGACATAGAATGTACAGAAGAACCTCGATTATCTGACCAAGATGGGCAGGGAGTGTTTGTTCGGATAATCGATTGTTCAGATAACTGATTGTTCAGATAACTGACATGATCGTAAACAAAGGAAGCATTTACGGGACCTTGAGATCTTGTTTGGATAATCCAAAATTTGGATAACTGATGTTCAGATAACTGAGGTTGTTCTGCAATTTACATTCCCTGAAGTTCTACAATCTGGAATCAGAGAGGCAGACCTTACTGCTTACAATTCTGGTCATCCTGCTTTCGGAAAGATGTTGTTAAACTAGAACGGGTGGGGAAAATTTACAAGGATATTGTTGGGACTAGAGACTTTGAGTTATAAGGACAGGCTGGATAGGCCAGAACCTTTTTCCCTGGGGTATTGGAGGCTGAGGGTTGGCTTTATAGAGATTTACAAATTCATAAGGGGCATTGAAAAGGTTTTTTTCCTTGGGTGGGAGAGTCCAAAACCAGAGGGCTTAGGTTTAGGGTGAGAGGGGAAAGGTTTAAAAGGGACATGAGGGGCAATCTTTCCACACAGAGGATGGTGAGTGTATGGAATGAACTGCCAGATGAAGTGGTAGATACAGGCACAATTACAACTTTTAAAAGACATTTGCACAGCTATATCCTTAGGAAAGGGTCAGAGTGTTACGGTCTAAATGCAGGAAAATGGGACTGGTTAAGTTTGGGAAACCAGGTTTTCGAAAACAAATTGGGCTGAAGGGCCTGTTTCCGTGCTGTATGACTCTATGACTATCAATATACATAGATGCATGCAGTGATTGCAAAGAATAAGAGAAAAAACATCTTGTGGGAATCATTTGCTAAATTAGTTTCTCAGATAGTTTTCCACCCAGCAGAGTCAGATGACATGAGGGTGGCTATTGGGTATGTGCAGACACATTTATGGATAAATATAAAAGCTGATGACATGGTCCAAGATTAGGTCAAGAAGTGAGGGCCATGGATTGGCAAAGGGGGTATAAGAGTGGAGGACTAGTAAACACAGTTCCAAGGTCATTCAGGGAATATATTTAGATGGAGAAAGTGAGGTCTGCAGATGCTGGAGATCAGAGCTGAAAATGTGTTGCTGGAAAAGTGCAGCAGGTCAGGCAGCATCCAAGGAGCAGGAGAATCGACGTTTCGGGCATAAGCCCTTCTTCAGGAATCTATTTAGATGGAGAAGATCATGTATACTAGAAAGGATTTCTAGGAGACGTCTTTGTAGTAATAAGGCAGAGAGATCTATATGTGAGAAAACAGTTGGACAAGGCAACATGATAGCAATGGTCAAGAACCCTCTTGACACAGATAAACGTAGGAGTCCCCATGATTGGGAGGCATTTGTACTATTCCTGATGAAGGGCTTTTGCTTGAAACATCAATTTTCCTGCTCCTTGGATGCTGCCTGATCTGCTGTGCTTTTCCAGCACCACTCTGATCTAGACTCTGGTTTCCAGCATCTGCAGTCCTTGTTTTTACCTATTTGTTGCTATCAGTAGAACAGAAGATAGCTTAGAAGAGGCTAAACAAAGAGTTACAGAATGAGAAAGAATTCAGAGTTCATTTGGAAATAGATGATAGATCATCATATAGATGGGTCTATATGGATAGAGTTCCACCAGCTGGAATCTATTATAAAGCCAATGCTACGTTGGGAGCTAGACGCTTTGAGGAATGTTTGGGTGAAAGAGAATCTCAAACAGGCTTTCCGAAGGCTGGGAAGTTTATTTTGAAAATGGTTTTCTGCCATTTAAACAACCTTTTCTCAGAAGGATCCCCTATGGGGGTCATAAGAACTCTTGCTTTGAGCAGGTTCCTATAATAAAATGGCATTTCTTATAGGAACCTGCTCAAAGCAAGAGTTCTTATGACCCCCATAGGAAACACCAGGGATAGAGGAGAAGCTCAGGGAATTACATAAATACATTTTCGGGTGAAATGACAGTTTGTGGGTGCGGTATCTTTAAGTTGGGATAACTCTGTTAACATGGAGGAAGATTCTAGAATAGTAGAGCACAGGAGCAGGCCCTTCAGCCCACCCTGTCTGTGCCAACTTCGATGGCATTCCAAACTAATCCCATCTGCCTGCACATGGTCTGCATCCCTCTATTCCCTGTCTGTTCATGCATCTGACTAAATGCTTCTTCAACTTTGTCAATGAATTTGCTTCTATCACCTCTCTTGGCAATGTGTTCCAGGCACTACCACCAGCTGTGTAGACAAACTTGCTTTGCACATTTCCTTTAAACTTTTCCCTCTCATTTTAAACCTATACCCCTTAATATTTGACATTTCCAACCTGGGAAGTAGCCTCCGACTACCCACACTATCCACGCCTCTCACAACTTTGTAAACTTCTATCCAGTCACCCTAAGCCTCCACTGCACTTGTGAAAACAATACTAATTAATCCAACCTCTCCTGTGGCTAATATATTTCAATCCAGGAAACATCTCAGTAAACAAAATAGAAATTGCCAAATTGCTGGAGAAACCCAGCAGGCCTGGTAGTATCTGTGAAGAGAAAGCAGATTTAATGTTTCGAGTCCAGTGATACATCTTCAGAACATCCTCCGGTAAACCTGTTTTTGCACTCTTTCCAAAGCCTCCACATTCTTCCTATAGTGTGATGACCAGAATTGCACCAATACTCCAAATATAGCCTGGATAAAGTTTTGTACCATTGTAACATGGCTTGGTACTCAACGCCTAGGCGAGTGAAGGCAGAATGCCAGATATGTTGCCATACTCAGGGAACTGTAAACTTGTATCCCAAGATCCCTCTGTATATCAATGCTCCTAAGGGTCCTGCTATTTACTGTATAATGTTAGGCTGTTCACAACGGAATGCCTATCTAGCAATGTTCTATTGGCACTATAATAGAAAACATTTGGGTGTCTTTAAGATGCATGTCAATGGGTGATTGTGGGTGGGGCTTCACCAATGACTTTGGAGAAAAGGAAAGATTATTAATCAAATAAGGAAGGAGTTCAAAATTGGCAGTCAATCTCCTGGAATTTACAAATATCCAGATTTGGGAATTAAGCAGCATGAGTCAATGTAATTCTACATCCAGAGTCTTTTTGGGGGAAAATGTCAATCCTTTCCCAGATATTCATACCAGATCTGGACAGCAAGATGAGGCTGCTATCGAGGTTGAGCAGGAACAGTGGACAAGTCTTGATGTACAGTTCATCTGGCTAGGCACACACACCAGACCAGATATAATTGTAAAGTGTCAGAACTTAGTCTGGCCATGATAAATCCAAAGGTGGAGGATGTCTTATGAGCAAATACAACTTTAAAATAATTTGAAAACAGATAAATTTATGCTGAAGTTCTCAGCTTTGGGTGACCACAATAATCTGACTTAAATGACTTTAAGCATACAAGACTTGGCAATGGATTTTCTCATGCTGGAGGATTTATGATATTCCTTGTGGGAGAAAATGGGAATTGTTTCTCCTTGGCATGGGAGGCAAAAAAAATAAGCAGAATGGAGAAGAGCATGTTAGTGTCTGAAACGCTGGCTCCCACTGATGGTGTTCTATTAGCCCAGGAACCTGAGGGAAATGCTTTATGTAAAAGGGACTAAAAGAATAATTCCAATAAAATGATGCATAGATAATCAGCCTTTGTGGGTTAGTGAACATTTTAGGAACAGTACAAGTGAAAAAAGCCTTCAAATAGATATGAGTATTTTTAAGCAGATGCTGGAGAGCTAAGAAATCTCCAAGTTTAAGTGGTAGGTACTTGTTATCAACAATCAACCTGTTCCACTGAGAAAAAAAAATCAGTGCTTAACATTCTAGAAGAAGGACATCTTGCTACATGATACTGGGAAATCTTCTATTGTTGCTGTTTATTTATATCTCTGCATCCTTGTCTAAATATAATCACTTTCCTTAAAGGAAAGGTGTCTGTCAAAATTTAAAATATCTGTCCTTACAGGGTAAACTAAGAGAGGTCCAGATTTCATTGAGAGCAGGTGATCTTCACCGGACCTTTGAAAAAGATCTTGTGGCAGAGTGGTAATGTTCCCACCTCTAGTCCAGACAATTCAACTTCAAATGTCATCGGTCCTGGAGATGTGTAAATGCATGTTTGAGCAGGTTGGTTAAAATAATGAGCTGGATTCTCACAGGGGCTAGGGTGACAATGTTTCTAATCTGATGATTGGGTGTTTTATTTATTTGTGCCGGGTTAATTTTACAAAGATAAAAGATAAAAGTTGGGTTCTTCCCCAGTGGTAATGTTGGCTTCTGGACAGGGAACTGGTCTAGAGAGAAAGATGGAAACTGGCATTCGTGCTAAAATATTGAAAGACAAGAAATCAGAAACCTTGTAAATGTTTGAATGTTTGCCCAATCCAACATATGGACAACAATCTGTTAAACTCCCAAGGACAAAATAATATACATCTATTTGTTGGAGACAGATTCACAGGGACATGAGTATAGCAGATCAAATTAGGAGGTAAAAACAATGACTACAGATTCTGGATTAGTGGTGCTGGAAGAGCACAGCAGTTCAGGCAGCATCCAACGAGCAGCGAAATCGATGTTTCGGGCAAAAGCCCTTCATCAGGAATAAAGGCAGTGAGCCTGAAGCGTGGAGAGATAAGCGAGAGGAGGGTGGGGGTGGGGAGAAAGCAGCATAGAGTACAATGGGTGAGTGGGGGAGGGGATGAAGATGATAGGTCAGGGAGGAGAGGGTGGAGTGGATAGGTGGAAAAGGAGATAGGCAGGTAGGACAAGTCCGGACAAGTTATGGGGACAGTGCTGAGCTGGAAGTTTGGAACTAGGGTGAGGTGGGGGAAGGGGAAATGAGGGAACTGTTGAAGTCCGCATTGATGCCCTGGGGTTGAAGTGTTCCGAGGCGGAAGATGAGGCATTCTTCTTCCAGGCGTCTGGTGGTGAGGGAGCGGCGGTGAAGGAGGCCCAGGACCTCCATGTCCTCGGCAGAGTGGGAGGGGGAGTTGAAATGTTCGGCCACGGGGCGGCGTGGTTGATTGGTGCGGGTGTTCCGGAGATGTTCCCATTGATGACTGCATTGGCACCACCTCGTGCTCCCGCGAGGAGTTTGAGCAATTCATCAACTTCACCAACACATTCCACCCTGACCTTAAATTTACCTGGATCATCTCTGACACCTCCCTCCCCTTCCTGGACCTCTCTATCTCCATTAATGATGATCGACTTGACACTGACATTTTTTACAAACCCACTGACTCCCACAGCTACCTGAATTACACCTCTTCCCACCCTACCTCTTGCAAAAATGCCATCCTGTATTCCCAATTCCTCCACCTCCGCCAAATCTGCTCCCAGGAGGACCAGTTCCACCACAGAACACACCAGATGGCCTCCTTCTTTAGAGACCACAATTTCCCTTCCCATGTGGTTAAAGATGCCCTCCAACGCATCTTGTCCGCATCCCGCACCGCCGCCCTAAGACCCCACCCCTCCAACCTTAACAAGGACCGAATGGCCCTGGTGCTCACCTTCCACCCTACAAACCTTTGCATAAACCAAATCATCCGCCGACATTTCCTCCACCTCCAAAAAGACCCCACTACCAGGTATATATTTTCCTCCACACCCCTTTCCGCCTTCTGCAAAGACTGTTCCCTCCGTGACTACCTGATCAGGTCCACGCCCCCCTACAACCCACCCTCCCATCCTGGCACCTTCCCCTGCCACTGCAGGAACTGTAAAACCTGCACCTACACCTCCTCCCTCACCTCTATCCAAGGCCCTAAAAGAGCCTTCCACATCCATCAAAGTTTTACTTGCACATCCACCAATATCATTTATTGTATCCGTTTTTCTCGATGCGGTCTCCTCTACACTGGGGAGACTGGACGCCTCCGAGTAGAGCGCTTTAGGGAACATCTCTGGGACACCTGCACCAATCAACCACACTGCCCCATGGCCCAACATTTCAACTCCCCCTCCCACTCTGCCAAGGACATGGAGGTCCTGGGCCTCCTTCACCGCCGCTCCCTCACCACCAGACACCTGGAAGAAGAATGCCTCATCTTCCGCCTCGGAACACTTCAACCCCAGGGCATCAATGTGGACTTCAACAGTTCCCTCATTTCCCCTTCCCCCACCTCACCCTAGTTCCAAACTTCCAGCTCAGCACTGTCCCCATAACTTGTCCGGACTTGCCCGACCTGCCTATCTCCTTTTCCACCTATCCACTCCACCCTCTCCACCCTGACCTATCACCTTCATCCCCTCCCCCACTCACCCATTGTACTCTATGCTACTTTCTCCCCACCCCCACCCTCCTCTAGCTTATCTCTCCACGCTTCAGGCTCTCTGCCTTTATTCCTGATGAAGGGCTTTTGCCTGAAACGTCGATTTCGCTGCTCCTCGGATGCTGCCTGAACTGCTGTGCTCTTCCAGCACCACTGATCCAGAGATCAAATTAGGATCCAACCTGAACATATGGATTGGCTATAGGTTTAGATTTTAAATCTAGGATTTATGGTCACGTGTACTCAAGTAGGTTGTACAGTGAAATGCATACCATGTCACCAACACAGCACCATCTTCGGTACAAAATACCTAGGTACAAATTCTTAGTTACAGAAGTACAAACATGAAGAAATAAGTTAAAAAATTCAGTGCTACAGTCTTCTTAACATAAAAGCAGAAAAATTAGAGAAAATAAAATTGAAACATCAAACATTTCAGTCCTTTGATGGGATAGTGTAGGGGGATGGGCTTAGATTAGTTCACAGGTCAGCACAACATCGAGGGCCGAAGGGCCTTCCCTGCACTGTATTGTTCTATGTTCTTTCTTGAGTCATGGGCCTGCAGATGCTCCAAACTGGACTTTCCCAAGAAAGCCCTCTCTGCCCTGGATTGGGCTAAGACCCAATAGTACCCCAGGTTTTCAAAATGGCCATAGTGGGGAGAGATTGGAATCCTTGTTGATTAGATATGATATACATCCAAATAAACATTGAGAGAAAAATTGGACCCAGCCCACAACCAGGCATGCAGATTGTGAGGCCTTTTTGTTGCAGTGTAGGTAGTCGACAAACTTCATTCACCATGGCAATCCAAAATCAAACAGGCTGTTGGAAGGCAGTGCTCTTCACCAATAATCCAAAGCTAACACCACCTGAAGTTAGACTGCAATTCCTAAAAGAGAGCTGTATTTCTGCTGCATCAGGACCTGAACAGGTACAGAGAGGTTCTGTGCTACAGCACCAAAGACATTAATGAGTTCAAGCTTATGCAGGATGGAAAATGAAAGGGACGGGAAACATTGGTCAAGTCTGGGCATAACACTGACATGGATTAACTAAAGATTGCAAGAGAAATGAAGTATTGAAGTGGAAATCTTGAAGATGGAACTTCTTATGGCAAAACAGATATCTGCAATTTCATTTCATTTTGGACACTGCACGCCTGGGAATAGGTTATAGTGGTTTGGGCTGTGAATGGTGTGCAGAGCTCTGGGATAATAATTTAAGACTTTCAAATGCTCCATACTAGTGGGCAGGCTCAGGGAGAAGGTGACAAATCGTTGGCTTTGCCCATTTTTGGGAACCATAGTTATAGTGGGGTAAAGGTCTCTTATAGAGGATTTGCAAAATTTCTTGACTGTTGTGCCCTGTGCTGCTATTTATAAAGCCCATTGAGCGCTTACACTTCACAACCATTGCACTGTCAGACAATAACTCACAACTTGACCATTTATGTTGTGCAACTATCTTTGCTTCTTTGAGTCTGGCCCTATGCAATATCTGGTCAGCAACTTATCAACAAAAAAAAATTACTTTTGATATTGACTGATAAATATTTTCTCATGTTAAATTGAAACTAATTAATCTTTCAACTTTCCAAGATGGACCATGAAAGAGGACACCAATAGAACATAGAACATAAAATGTTACGGCACAGTACAGGCCCTTTGGCCTTCGATGTTGTGCTGACCTGTGAAACTAATCTGATGCCCATCTAACCTCTACCATTCCATTACTATCCGTACATATGACCAGTGCCCATTAAAATGCCCAAAATGTCAGGGGTCTACTACTGTTGCAGGCAGGCCATTTTATGCCCCTACTATGCTCTGAGTGAAGAAATTACCTCTAATATCTGTCTGATATCTGTAATTCCTCAACTTAAAGCTATGTCCCCTCGTGTTAGCCTTCACCATCTGAGGAAAAAGAATCTCCCTGTCCACCCTATCTAACGCTCTGATTATCTTACATATCTTGATTAAGGCTCCTCTCAACCTTCTTCTTTCCAATGAAAACAGCCTCAGTTCCTCGTAAGACCTTCCTTCCATACCAGGCAACATCCTAGTAAATCTCCTCTGAACCCTTTCCATAGCTTCCACATCCTTCCTATAATGTGGTGACCAGAACTGCACACAATACTTCAGGTGCGGCCTTACCAGTGTCTTGTATAGCTGAAGCATGACCTCAGGGCTCCAAAACTCAATCCCCCTACCAATAAACGCCAACACACCATTTGCCTTCTTATCAACACTATCAACCGTGGTGGCAACTTCCAGGGATTTATGCACCTGGACACCAAGATCTCTCTGTTCATCTACACTGCCAAGAATTTTACCATTAGCCCAGTACTCTGCATTCCTGTTACTTCTTCCAAAGTGAAGTACCTCACATAATTCTGCATTCCACCTCTCAGCCCAGCTCTGCATCTTATCTATGTCCCTCTGTAACCCACAACATCCTTTGCCACTATCCACAACTCTGCCTACCTTAGTGTCATCCATTTATTAACCCAAACGGATCCTTGCGGCACACCACTGATAACTGAGCTCCAGGATGAGCATTTACCATCAACAATCACTCTCTGTCTTCTTTCAGCTAGCCAATATCTGATCCAAACCGCTAAATCACCTTCAATACCGAAATTTCAACTGCTTTACCTTCTTCTGTCTATTTTGTCACTTTCTCAAAAAACTCTGTAAGGTTAGTGAGGCACGACCTACCATTCACAGGACTGTGTTGACTATCCCTAATCAAATTATTCCAATCACACCAATCTACTTCACATGGTGAAAATCTGAAATGTTAAGAGAAAATTCTGGAAATTCTCAGCAAACCCAGGTAGCAACTTGAAGGGACAGAGAGAGAGAGAGAGAGAGAGAGAGAAAGAGAGAGAGAGAGAGAGAGAGAGAGAGAGAGTGAGTGAGAGAGTGAGTGAGAGAGAGAGAGAGAGAGAGAGAGAGAGAGAGAGAGAAATCACAGTCAAACTTCTGGTCCACGATTTGCAAAAGTTTTGACAGACAGTCTCTGACCTTTGTTTCTCTCTGCAGTTACTGCTGGACATGCTGAGCATTTCCAACACTTCCCATTTATCCTGCGAAAAGTAAAACTATTTGCACAACTGCACTTTTAAAACTGTCCTTCCCTATCAGCGTGAAAACTAGCAGCTATTTACCTGAGGTTTTGGTTGGCAAAACATGAAACACGAATGTATACATCTCAATAGAAAATTAAGTCTGGAGAGATTGTCAACAACCTGCTCATCAACAATAAGTAATGTCAAAGGAATAAACTGATGACATGAACAAATGATCTTTAAAAAGTGCCAATAAACATTAATAAACCCTTTTTTGCCTTTTTGCTTAAGAATCAGAGTCAGATAAAGTTGAGGTCCTAAATCCTACTCATTAAAGCAGAAGAGGCTACGGGGCGAAATTAAGGAATTGAATTTAACTTTCATTTAACTTGTGTGTACGTGTCCTGGCTCACTCCATCGCACAGTCCCTCTCTCCTGCTCACTCCCCTTTCATTGTCTCTCTCTTCACCTCACTCCCATTTCACTGACTCTATCTCTCTCCTCCTCGGCCACACTCTGCTTGATCTTCACATCTCACATCATTGTTGTAGTTGCCTATTTCATTACTTACTATCCTGAATGATCAGAGGAGAATATTTTAAATGATGTGGCCTGCATTACTGCTTTAGTTACACTGTATTTATATTATATGCATCAGAGGGTTAGATAGAGTGGACAGGGAGAGCCTTTTTCCAAGTATGGTGACGACGAGCACAAGGGGGCATGGCTTTAAATTGAGGGGTGATAGATATAGGACAGATGTTAGAGGTAGTTTCTTTACTCAGAGAGTAGTCAGGGTGTGGAATGCTTTGCCTGCAACGGTAGTAGATTTGCCAACTTTAAGTACATTTAAGTCGTCATTGGGCAAGCATATGGACGTACATGGAATAGTGAAGGTTAGATGGGCTTCAGATTGGTATGGCAGGGCAGCACAACATCGAGGGCCAAAGGGCCTGGACTGCGCTGTAATGTTCTATGTTCTGTTTAGTCCCAAGTCAGAAGTTTGATGAAATGCTGCCTTTGTGCCCTGGAAGAATACAGTTCCAACAACACACATGTAGCTTGATAACATCCAGGACAAAACAACCCTACCCACCACCCTCAATCTTCACTCTAGCAACTATCAATCACAATGGTAACAGTGTCTGGTATAAACAAGATGCAGTGGAGCAACTCATCAACATTCCTTCGACTGTATTTTTCAATCTCACAACCTCTACCTGCCTTAAAGGATAAAGGCTATAAGTCTATTGGAAGGCTATTACTTGCCAGTTACCCTGCAAGCAACACAATATTCTGACTTGGAGTTGTAGCTACATTCTTTCACAGTCATTGGGTCAAAACCCAAACAATTCTTGACAGCACAGTGAGCGTACCAACACTACACAGACTGCAGGGATTCTCAAAGGTGGATCACTACCATCTTCTCAAGGGCAGTTAGGGATGCTAATTGCCAGCAACATCCATGAAAAAGTAAACAGAACTCATCTTAGAAACGCTAAAGCTGTTGGTTATTGAACCCAGAATCAGTGCTCATTGGCTAAGTTTTCTGTCAAGTTATTTTCACTTCATGGAGTTCAAGAATTTTATCAAAAAATGCCAATGACAATTGGCTTCTAATATCAGATATAAAGCCAGTATTGATGAAACCGACATCCAATCCATGAAATCTAACATTCACCTACCTCTCACTGCCCTCTTCCACCACCGGGAGTGGGGGGAGCTGCGTCTGTGCGTTGTGGGCGCTCCCTTGCACATTATGCACAGGGGAAGGTTGGCTTGGGGGATGGCTGGAAGGAATAATACCTGTTGCTGTTCCACATCGGCTTGAATGGGTGCTGGAAAATATTCCTGAAGAGAGGCACAGAAATGTAACATTATGAAATATCGGCAGAAATATTCTCAAACACTTGCAGTCGTTGCGAAATCAAATGATCTCTCTCTCTAACAAATGTTGGCTTGATGCGAAAAATGATCCGGTTCAACTTCCAACAATTGAAAAAAAATCTCATAAATATTCGTAAGTTATGAATCTGAAAGTACAATTATCAAAAATTGATGAGAGGACTATAAATACATGTCATCCAGAATGTAAGTGCATGACAGAATAATGAAAATAAAGAAATTAAATCTACTTTATTACATCTTGTGCCAGATTGTGTGGAGAAAGTGAGGTCTGCAGATGCTGGAGATCAGAGCTGAAAATGTGTTGCTGGAAAAGAGCAGCAGGTCAGGCAGCATCCAAGGGGCAGGAGATTCGACGTTTCGGGCATAAGCCCTTCATCATTAGAAGTAGGCATGGAGCGAAGGCGGCAGAAGAATTGTTATAACACGCGGCGAGACATTGAACAATTCTTCCACTGCCTTCGCCTCCATGTCTACTTTTAATGATGAACGGCTTATGCCCGAAACGTCGAATTTCCTGTTCCTTGGATGCTGCCTGACCTGCTGCCCTTTTCCAGATTGTGTGGAGTCTTAAACCTTTAAAAATGGTGGGTCACTGACAGAGTTGGAGGTCCTGCCCCCATCCCTGGTCATATCCATTTTCTCCCAAAGGGGAAAGGGGCGTTGGCATGGTACACACCAGCATGGATCATGCCATCTCGTAAAATTTGTTGAGAGTCCACCCCATTTTGGCTGTTGCAAGGTTATAATCCACAATATTATGTTCGCAAGTTGTTGGAGATTTAAATAAAGCTGCATTGGCTGGATGAATGGGAAGTATTTTTCCCACTGTCAGGTGTGTAGTAATGAGAGCTGTTTTAGATTGTTGCAATTTTTAAAAAATTCTTGGGCTTGACTGCTCCAAGTAGCCATATCTGCATGAAAGCAGAATTACGACCGATTTAGATGTTCATGAAGGTAGGGGCCATTCTCATTCCAAAAGCTTGTGTATTCTGAAGTAACAACTGAACATGTATCAAGAGAAATCTATACTCATATTTCAACATATTACTAAAGGATTCAAGATTATTCATGACTATTTATTATGATGTCCTAACTGTAAAATGAAACACTAATTCTCCTGGTTCTGACATGTAGTCACTAAACTTTCAAACATCATTTTCAACAGAAATAAATATTGTCAAAAAAGTCTGAGTAGTTACTGAAAACAGTTTATAAAAATTTTAATTAGGGTATCTTGCAGTCTTGTGTAAAACATGGAATCCATAAATGCAGATGCTTTACAATAACATTTACATTTAATAAGTCACTTACACAAGAAACAATTTTGAAGTGTTTCTGGGTTTTTCACTCACAATGAGAGGTGAAATGATTTATCGGTAACAAAATACACTTGTAACATCCTGTGGTATGCAGAACAATAATGGCAAGCCTGCTGCAATACATTTACACTAAGTGCAGCCTAAGGGAGTTCTGTTCATTGTCTGGATCTTTCAGATTAGTAAAAATCACCTCTTTTTTTGCTGCTGAGTTGCTTTAAAGTTAGTTCTGAGATACTTAAAATGATTGACAAGTGGAACAATTGATTGGGCACGGCAGGAGAACAGATCAGTAATTTTGGAGCTTGTGCAACTGGGAGATTCTGAGGTTAATTTGGACTTGGTACTTGCGATATTATAAAGAATTTCAGAGTATAGGATCTGGTTGTAAGCTCTTTTCTCATTACACATTTGTAATATTTGGTTTCATTTCTACAGAAACAGACATTAATACAGTAACAGGCTGATGTTAAAGCTTTGTACTAAACAGTACTTATTGAGTCAGAGTCATGCAGCATGGAAACAGAAACTTCAGTCCAACTAGTCCACACTAACCGCATTCCCAAACTAAACTAGTCCCATTTGCCTGCATTTGGCACACCATCCCCCCAAACCTTTCTATTCATGTACTTATCCAAATGCCTTGAAAATATTGTCACTGTACCTACGTCCACCACTTCCTCTGGCAGTTCACACATGAACTACTCTCTGTGTAAAAAGTTGTCCCTATGTCCTTCTTCTTCCTCTCAGCTTAAAACTATGGCCCCTAGTCTTGAAGTCACCCACTCTAGGGAAAATACCCTTGCTATTGACATTATCTGTGGCCCTCATGATTTTATAAACACCCTTCAACCTGCTACACTCCAGTTAAAAAAGTACAAGCCTACCTAACCTTTCTTTATATCTCAAACCCTCCATTCCTAGCAACATCCTGGTAAATCTTTTCTGAACCCTCTTCAATTTTAAATATCTTTCGTTTGACAGGATGACTGGAACTGGACACTGTACTCCTGACGAGGCCTCACCAACATCCTGTACAACCTCAACATGATGTCTCAACACCTTTACTCAAAGGTCTGAGCAATGAAGGCAGGTGTGCTAAACGCCTTCGCAACCATGGGAAGCAAATTTCAAAGGATTAAGTACTTACAAAGAACGACACTCCTTGTAAAGCATTTAGTTATTTAAATTAATTTCTTTCAGAAATCATTAAACATCTATATGTGTAGAGCCCATTGTTGACCATGTCAACACTATTTGTCTTTAAACTTCATTTCTTTGGTCAGATCTTTTATAAGGAGAAAGTGAGGACTGCAAATGCAACACATATTCATCTCAGACCTTGTATAAGTCAACTATTTTTTATTTTGCACACAAGATTCAATAGAGGAGGATATTTGTAGATTGTTCCAGTGGCCTTTTAATACCATATTGAGAAGTGGAACTTTTCTTCCTCCTGTTGTTCCCTGGTTATCCCTCTGTGGTCACTATGCAACAATTGTAATTTTCAGCAAACCGATAAAATAATCTATTGTCACTGTGTGACAATAATCTAAGGACACTCTTCCTTCAAATTATTGTATCTCAGAGATCTAAAGCTAAGAACTGACACTTTGTGAAATGTGGATAATTACAACTATTATGGCAGAGGGCATAAATGCACAAGAAGGGACATAAAATCCATTATGATCACAACAGCACTGTGACTGTTACCTACTGTGTCCTGTAACTATTATACCTGGGGTAAAGTGTTTGCCTCTGAGCTAATTGAGGCTCATAAATGATCAATTGATTACCACACAAGGGCTTCATTCAGTTTCAGCTGGAATTGTACCTGCAGTGGGGGAGACCATCCCATGTATCTGTCCCTCTGGGTTCCACCGTGTTGTCTTTGTGCAGGCTACAGGGGCACTTCCTGTTTGGACAGGCCGCGTGCAGGAGAGGCCAACTCCCTCACACATTATTCCCACCACGCTGCCTGGTCAATGCCAGCAGCCTCACAATGACACCCTGCCTTCATCTGAGCTTTTTTACAGACTGCCTGAATTCACAGCCTCATCACTTCTCCCTAGTGGCAGCTCTCAGAAGCGGTGCTTTGTTCCAAAATGGTGGGGCAATCTCACCTTTAGTCAATCGAAGCCTAATGCTGAAAAAATGTAATTTGACCAAACAGAGGCCCCAACTTTGTGGAAGGTGAGGACAGGACCAATAATATTCAGCAGCCATATGGTTTTCCACTTTGTGGTGTCATGCTTCCCCATCAGTCAGTTCATGTTGATCGCTGATTATTTTTGCTCAGATAAGCACAACTACAAAGTGGCAATTGTATCTGAATAGGTCTGAGGTACCATTCAGCACAACATATCCATCAGCTTTATTTCACTTGAACCCACCAGTGAGGTATTACAGAGCTCATATCTGGATTGTCTGCTGTGTAATGACCAACGACATGGCAATGGTCCTCCACAGAGAATGTTGGAGAGAGGTAAAGCATTCCATGTCTTGGATGGAAGATTGGAAATAATTCAATCCTCAAATGCAGGTCAATGACTCAAATCTGATGTTGGTCAGTCTGGTGCACCAGATGATTGATGATCTGGCTTCTTGGTAGAGAGGTAGACCAACACTTTGATGGATTATTAACAAGAATTGTCCCTGTGTCTTTCTAGTTTACCTGGCAGATCAGTCATGAACAGTGAGACGTTTAAGCGTTTGTTCCTCTTCTCATCTGGTTAAACTGATGCAGTGGATAGAGGGGGAGGAAATATCCAAAGTTACCCTGACATAATGGCCATGTTTAAGGGTGGCTCACACAAAAACACGCAGTGTTGGATTTTCCAAGTACAAGGGGTCAATACCAACGTGGGTGAGATTTGACAATTGCAGTGTTGGCAGTCATCTTGATCCTGATGACACTGGTACAGTTTGTCATTTTTATAATTTTGTAATTTTCAAAGGACTGGTTAGATTTGAGCAAACAGGAAGCTTGTTGGCCACCAGTTTACAATCCTCAAAGCTCCTTAAGGAGGTTGTTGAGGACTCTGCCTGGTATAGAACTGAATTTTTAAACCTTACTTTGTGGAATCTGAACAATCTGGTACACATTAGTGTACACATGAGTGTATAACTATCATGTTTTTACAAATAAAGCTTTTCTGCTTTAGATTCAGATACAGTTACAAGATTTAGGACAGGTACATGAATAGGGAAGGTTGAGAGACATATGGGCTAAACACAGGCAAATGGGACTAGTTTAGTTTGGGAAATTTGATTGGATGAGTTGGACCAAAGGGTCTGTTTCCATGCTGTATGACTCGATGATTCCATAACCAACGTTTTCCTGGAACTACTTACATCAACGTGACCACTGGGTCATTGCGTGTGCTTCATAGCCCTCTGAAGGGCCGCCCATTCACTTTGGTAAAGCAATAGTTGTCCCAAACATGGATGCTACCTGTCTGGTCTTTGGCCCCAGACTGGCAACTCCTCCCTTCTAACTGGTGCCAAGCCTATCTCCTGGCCACTGAGATCATTTGAATTTTTAAACAGCAGTATTGTGAGAGTAACAAAGCAGGGATAGGACCCAGAATTGATTTAAAACAAAGAGCTGTGGATGCTAGGGATCTGAAACAAACAAAAACAGAAGTTATTGGAGAAACTCAGCAGGTCTGACAGCATCCGTGGAGAGCGAAAGCAGGATTAATGTTGAGTCCAGTGGTTCTCATTTGATAGTTCTGAAGAACAGTCACTTAACTCAAAACGTTAACTCTGTTTCTCTCTCTCTGCACAGATACCTGCTGAGTTTCTCCAATAATTTCTGTTTTAATATCACTTCCACCTTGTGGAAAAGTTTGCTTGGAAAACTCTCTGTGACCACACACCCATCAGACAGACGTCTACTGGTAACATCCCCGAGACACTGTGTGAAAAGGAGACAGTGAATCCTGCTGGGTAATTCTCTCAGGTCATGGACAAACACATTTGGCAGAATGCTTCATTGCCAAAACAGCCAAACAAGCATCAAGACACAGTTTGGATGGTGACAAGAAGGACAGTTCCTGTCAGATCTTTCCTTTTTGTCTGGAGTTTCAACTGAAAGCATTTAAGCATAGAATCATAGAAGCTCGGAGCAGGAGTAGGCCACTCAACCCCTTGAGCCTGCTCTACTATTTACTATGATCACGGCTGATCATCGAGATCAATACCTTAATCCTGCCCTCGCCCTCATATTCCCTGATCCGTTTAGCTACAAGAGCTATATCTACCTCCTTCTTGGAAACACAATGTATTGGTCTCAACCATTTTCTGTTGCAGTGAATTCCATAGGCTCACTACTCACTGGGTGAAGAAATTTCTCCTCATCTCAGCCTGAAAAGGTATAAACTTCATTTTTAAACCAAGACCTCTGGCTCTGGACTCCCCCACCATCAGGAACGTCCTTCCTGCAGCTAACCTGTCCATCCCCCTGTTAGAATTTTATAGGTTTCTATGAGAGCTCTGCTTATTCTTTGAAGATCCAGTGGATACAATCCTGGAGGTTCTGGAAAAAAAACACTTAATGGCTTTTGTTGAGGTTCATCCAAAGCAGCTGTGGACCACCGTACTCCATATTGTGTGGGCTGTTGTTGGTGATGCACATGGAGCTTAATGTTAGTTGCATATTGCAGGGGACCTGGGATAAGGACTGAAGGATGCATTAAAGATTTGGGCAGCAGCATGTAAGATTCAATGTGCCTAAAATCCTACCACCATAGTATACCAAGTTGAAAACAGTGTAAAATCCTTCGTCCCTTATGCACCAGAGACTGTTTGATCTGAAATACAAATTCACATTGTAAATATAAACTGTGATGGCAAGGCACAACACCTTCCAAATGAAGTAACTGATCTGTGTGGCATTTTATATAATGTGCAAGTGAACCTTGTGTCAGGTACTGTCAACAAATTTATGAATAATGTATACTTCTGAAAACGTACAACGATGGAGCAAAATGTGGGATGCTGACGAGGTTAGAATTCAAAAAGTGCAGTTATTTGGCTGGATTGAAGGACTGGAGCTCATGAAGCAACTTATAAAACTGGGTAGGGCAAACCATGGAAGAAATCCTGACCTGAACAGCATGGACATGGAGAAGATGTTTCCACCAGTAGGAGAAACTAGGACCTGGGGTTACAGCCTCAGTGCAAAGAGACAACCCTTTAGAACTGAGATGAGGAGAAATAATTTCAGCCAGAGGGTGGTGACTCTGTAGAATTCATTGCTGCAGAGGGCTGTGGAGGCCAAGTCATTGAGTGTATTTAAGACAGAGATACATAGCCTCTGGATTAGTATGGGGACCAAACGTTACTGGGAGAAGGCAGGAGAGTGGGGTCGAGAAACATATCAGCCATGACTGAATGGTGGAGCAGACTCAATGGGCCAAATGGCCTAATTCTGCTCCAATATCTTATGGTCTTATGGTCTAACTGAGAATGAGGATGAGAATTTTAAAATCAAAGTGTTATTTAATTAAAAACCACACTTGGTTGGCATGCCCAATGGTGATGTGTGAAAGAGATTTCATACAATTAGAATGCGGACAATAAAGGTTTAGGAGACTTAAGTTTATAAAGACTGTTTTTAAGTTATAACTTTGGGAGCTGGATTGGGAACAGTTAGGAAGAGTTAAATCTAAAATTAACAAATGCATGGATGAGGGTTTCAGTATCAGATGAGCTGACATGGATGCAGAGTTGAATAGCATTGGTGTCCTTACGGATCATGGTTGGAAGCTCAACTTGGAGTCCTCCCTCAACTGTGCACTTGCAACAAATAAAAAGTATTCACATGATCCTCCCATCTCTCTAAGAAAAGCAGTATTTATCGATTAATTTACATTTGTTCAGATTGTCTCCAGTAAATGTACACTTTCAACATTTGCATGTTTAATAATTACTGCCCCGGTGAAAAGAACAGCAGAATATTGATAAATTCTACTTTAAGTAGGCGGAAATTTCCAGGAATGTTCTGCTCTCAGTGGATTTAATTACATTTATATTTGAATAATTTCTTCCACTGCTTTAATTTTTCTTCCAAAATTGTAGTAAACCATGTTTATGAGACCACCATGCTCAGATGACATAATGATTATCTGAAAATTTAACAAACAATGACATTTTGGCTGCTTTCTGACAAAAGTGTTGCAGGAAGAGAATAAAAATTGGGCTCAATGATGTAAAAACAGAAAACCACTCAGTATAAACAATCTGTAAGCCCAAACTGAGGCTGCATAAGAACATTGTCTTTTTAAATGTCACTTTCTGGCAAGAGATGGAATTATGGATACTTTTGATATTCCCTCATAATTTCAATCAGTGTAATAGAAGAACACCTGCTTAATTGTTACTTTGTATGAGAGGGAGAGGAGCTAAGAAATAGTCCTCTCATTAAGATGTTGCATTAGGTCAGACATCACACAACACCAGGTTATAGAAGTCACAAGCTTTTGGAACGCTGCTCCTTCATCAGGTGAAGCCTTTCAGAGCAGTGTTTTGAAAGCTTGTGATCTCAAATAAACCTGTTGAACTATAACCTGGTGTTGTGTGACTTCTGACCTTGTCCACCCCAGTCCAACACCAGCACCTCCACATCATTCGATATTACTTTAGGTGATAGTGTAGAGCAGTTTGATAATTTGTGAACGTTAAGACCAGATTCTGAAACATTTTAAAATGGACCTTAAGAATTTAAAAGGAATAAATTATTGATAAATCAAACTTAAAAATTATCAAGGAACTTTGATTTAGAACTTGTTTTGTTTTGAAAATGGGTATCTGTGGCCAGGATATTTGCAGAGGCTGGAATTTACATTACCTCCATGCATTTGGAAAGGCAACAGCTGATTAGGGATAGTCAGCACGGCTTTGTGCGTGGGAAATAGTGTCTCACAAAACTGTTTGAGTTTTTTGAAGAGGTGACTAAGAATGTAGATGAAGGTAGGATGGTAGACATTGTCTACATAGACTTTAGCAAGGCTTTAAAATCTGATTGAAGATTTTGTAGCTCGGGTATCCGTTGTTGTGGTTCTGCTCGCCGAGCTGGAAGTTTTTGCTGCAAACGTTTCGTTCCCTGGCTAGGGAACATCATCAGTGCTGTTGGAGCCTCATGTGAAGCGCTGCTTTGATGTTTCTTCCAGTATTTATATTGGTTTGTTCTTGCCGCTTCCGGGTGTCAGTTTCAGCTGTAGTGGTTTGTATATGGTGTCCAGGTCAATGTGTCTGTTGATGGAGTTTGGGGATGGGGACTTTAGCGAGGCCTTTGATAAGATTCCACATGGTAGAATGGTTATTCTATCCTAATGTTACCCACCCATAGCGTCATCAAGCACTGGGGCAGGCTTCTCTTCCGTTGACTAGCTTGTTACCAACTCTCCTTCTGTCTTTTTTGGATTGGTGCTGTGCAAGCAGAGCACTCCACTGTTTAATTCTGCTTTAGCTGTAATTTCGGCTCAGTCGACTTTCCAGGCTTTTTTGAACGTAACTATATTTAAGGAATGGTAAGTGAGGACTTTTCTGGAACTTTACAGATGCAGGTCCCAGTGAAAGTTAATATCATTGGGCTGCTCTCTCATTAGAGACAGAGTGAGCGAGTGAGAGAGACACTGGTGATGGTTAAACCTGAGGGTCACCGTGCCTCAGGTGAGGGGAGGGGTTGAGAAGGACAGTCCTTCATGGTAATCTCAACCGATATGGGAATTGAACCCACGCTGTTGTCATCCGTCAATATCACAAACGGCCACCCAAACTAAACCCAGCCCCAGTCCCATGTGTTCTGACATTAATATGAAATACATTATTACACACATCTTCAGTAGGTGTTAATAATAAATATCGCACAACTTATACATTGCTGAATTGTGCTTTTGGAAACTGAAACAAAGTACAAAATGAACCTTTTCGTTGACAATAGTTAATTTCACGTTTTAGCACAGTTTTCACAGTAAATAATCTGCATGTTGTCAATAGTTCACATTCTTGGTCACCAAGGGCTGAGTTTTACAGTTGGGTTGAGTTTATAGGGTCGAGAGTGTGATGCTGGAAAAGCACAGCAGGTCAGGCAGCATCTGAGGAGCAGCAGAATCGATATTCCGGGCATAAATCCTTCGTTAGGAATGGCTTCCTGATGAAGGGCTGATGCCCGAAACATCGAACGCTGATTCTCCTGTTCCGCAGATAGTGTCTGACCTGCTGTGTTTTTCCAGCACCACACGTTCGACTCTGATCTCCAGCATCTGCAGTCCTCATTTTCTTCTAGTTGAACTTATAGGGTGGCATTTTCTCTGTGGGGCCTGGCTAGTTTCCTGACAATATCTCACCAATGTTGCTTCATTCATGTGCCCACCCTGCCACTATGTTGTCTCACTTCCAATTCTGGGCCTTTCTTACTAAATGCCATGCCCAGGACAACTCGCCATTCAGCAGATATCTGCTGAGAGACCAGCATCCCTTGTGCCTGTATCATCTTTGAATTCCCCACTGTGCCACCCAATTGTGCACTGGTGTTCTGAAGCTGCCCTATATGATTCAGAATGCCCGCTGAAGAAAGCAGAGAAGAGAAAAATGGCACCATGAATCTCCACCAGGGACCTGAAGTTCTTGGTCAAGAAGATGGTGTAAAGGAGAGGACTGGCCCAGGAGGCCATGCCACTAGACTCTAGCAGCCTAAGCAGAGGTCATCACCTGAGTCGATACAATCACTGCGTTGCAGAGGAATGGCCAGTGTTGGTGTCACTGAGGTCCTCAATGATATCTGGGGCAGGAAGGTGTGCTGCAAACAGGGAGTGGATGGTACTGGGTGCCCAGGCTTTAGGGACCCTGCGGTTCTGTGTCCTGGACAGAGCCTGTGTCTGTAAACAACGCCATTTCCTTTTAAAAAGCCCAAATATTGGTAGATCCTGCAGCCCCACCCTCACAGCTTGAGTCGCTTATCCCATGCACTCCCAGTCTTGTCTCAGCCTTTTCATTCCCTGCTGGGCTTTTTTTTTTGATTGCCAGCATGATGGAAGTGCTCGTTGGACAGAGACTTCCAGTCACTGCCTCAACATGTCAGTGAGCCCTTGAACATCCCGATGCCCTCCCTTGTATTCCTTCATATGGACTTCACTGTCTTTGCGTGAGCTCAAGGGTCCCCATTCACCCAGTTACATGGACCTGTAACTGCCCAGCTCTCCGCCCAGCTCCTGACATGGGATGTGACCATGCCAGCTGTGGCTGCACACTGTCCCCACCCCATCTCCCCCCTCCACCACCACCCTGCCCGTGCCCCCCCCCCCACCACCTTGAGGCCAGACTCCTTCTGAACACTGACTCCAAAGTGGCTCTGTGGTTAGCACTGTCACCTCACAGCACCACGGACCTGGGTTCAATTCCACCCTCGGGCGACTGTCAGTGTGGAGTTTGTACATTCTCCCCGCGTCCGTGTGGGTTTCCTTTGAGTGTTCTAGTTTCCTCCCACAATCCAAAGGTGTACAGGTTAGGGCGGTTTGGAAGTGGGAAATGTCGGGTGGGGACTGGGTTTGGGTAGTATGCTCTTTGGAGGTTCAGTGCAGACCTGAAGGGCCTTTCTTCACACTGTAGGGAATCTATTCATAGCTTAGTGGACCTCTCCCTCATGGGTAATATCCCCCAACACTGCCCAAAGCCTGCAGCCCCCAACGGATGGTTATCAGAGGCTGCCCTTGCCTTACTGAGCTGGGACTCCCTGACTGACTGGTGCCTTGATAAACTTTACTGAAAACATTGCCCCCTGCCCTCCGCACTCCCACCAGACAGTGCGATATGGCTGCATGCTTGCCACACATACAACAAACAGGTACATGGTGTAGCTGTGAGACAGACATAGCAGATGGTTGTACAGTAAAGTACCCTCTTGACTAAAGGCTAGATTGGAGAGGGGCCACAATAGTCAGGAAGGATTAGCGACAGTCAAATACCAATGTCCATGGCTCAGGGATGTGTATAGCAGGTAACTGTAGACCAGGCTCTGAGATACTGTTTGTGTTGTGTGCAACGTGGGTCCGGTAGTTCCAGCGATGAGCTGAATCGTTAGGGGCCTGTTCTGCTTTCCATTATATCTCATTTTTATTTGGCATCTTTGGTAAGATCAGAAATTGAACATGAACAAGGTAAGTTGGGTCATTAACGAAGTACTTAACAAGCAACAACCCCTTTTAATTGACAACTGGCTGCAGCCCAGTGAAAACCAAGCACCTATGGTAGGTATAAAAGTGTAGGCAGGTACTTGATATCACTGGATTAGTAAAGAGAGTCAACAGTTACGAGGAGAAGGCAGTGGAATGGGTTTGGGAATCATCTCAGCCATGATCCAATAGCAGAACAGATGTGATGGGCTTTATTCCTGATGAAGGGCTTTTGCCCGAAACGTCGATTTCGCTGCTCGTTGGATGCTGCCTGAACTGCTGTGCTCTTCCAGCACCACTAATCCAGAATCTGGTTTCCAGCATCTGCAGTCATTGTTTTTACCTTGATGGGCTGAACAGCCTAATTCTGCTCCTATATGTTATGGTTTTATGGTCTCCCAGTGTTGAGGTCCACTTCTCCAGATTTCTCATCTGATTTTGCCAGTAATCCCATCATAGCCCACATTGCTGAGACCCCTATTAGATCGTGCCCTCAGCATTTTCATTAATTAGATGAGAGGAATGCATTTTTAACCACACTGTGTATATTTTATTTTCTCGTGGAGAAAAATGGACAATACCATATTAACACTCACTGTAATATAAATTATGTGATACTGGATACTTTCAGCTGCCATATTGCTAACTAGTGACATTTATTAGGCATCTGTGTAATAGACTTCAACAGCACTAAGTCTGAAGCAATGTCAATGCTTGTGAAGTGTTGTGTTCGTTGGATACAATTCCAATACTTGCTAATATTTTAAACCTTACTGTGTTCAGGAAAATTACTTAGCTAGGTGACGTTGGACATTTTCAATTCACAAACTGTGGTGCAGAAGTACAACCTAATTTTAAAGAAGTGCAGGAATATCTCGATTATTGTAATGTTAAGCTAATGGAGCTAACACAAACATGCACAATGTATAACCAACAATAATTTCAACAGTTACTTCTGCTCACTCCTATGTTCCTCCACTCTCCTTTTGTTGTATCAGTTTATATTAGTCATACTTAACTTACATTTTTTCAAAAATATCTAAATTAACCTTGAAATTCCCCAAAACTGACACACAGTCAAAATATGGGAAGATCCAGCCCATTGTGTCGAACAAAATTTAAATGTAATCCTTTAATTGATTGTGTTTTTTCTTTCTATGAACGCACACACTTTAATTTGATCGTGGGAGGAAGTTTCAGAAAAAGAACATGGGCTCAGAAACTCAATATCACCGCAACTCTCTTACAGATTTAAAACAGGTGCCCAGTAATGCAATATGGAAGCCAGGGAACATGCACTCACTTCATTCCTGCAGTCCATTGATAGCTATGTTGGTAAAAGCATAAAAAGCACTATTCATGGTCTGCACATAAAATAGGTGAATGGTTCTTTGAATTAGCAAATAGGGGACCTCACAGTTTTAAGAGGACCCTGGTTAAGGGTCAGATATCCTGTGTGCAGTTGGTCTTGACT
Source organism: Hemiscyllium ocellatum (assembly GCF_020745735.1). Taxonomy (NCBI): domain Eukaryota; kingdom Metazoa; phylum Chordata; class Chondrichthyes; order Orectolobiformes; family Hemiscylliidae; genus Hemiscyllium; species Hemiscyllium ocellatum. Next base: position 147,599,303 of record NC_083402.1, on the reverse strand, counting down.
CAGCAAAATATTTTATGATTAGATTACAGTGTGGAAACAGGCCCTTCAGCCCAACAAGTCCACACCAACCCATACCCCTAACCTAACACTACTAGCAATTTAACATGGCCAATTCACCTGACCTGCACATCTTTGGACTGTGGGATGAAACTGGAGCACCCGGAGGAAACCCATGCAGACACGGGGAGAATGTGCAAACTCCACACAGAGAGTCACCTGAGGCAGGAATTGAACCCGGGTCTCCGATGCTGTGAGGCAGCAGTGCTAACCACGTTGCCACCGTGTCACTCACTTACGTGGTCTTAATGTGCAGGTTGCTACTAAAAAGGTAACTTCAAAAAATGTTAAATAACTGATTGTGAAGTTGGGGATTTGAATAAATGGTTCTCTTTGTTCCACTATAATTCCTGGTGACTATTCCGATTTTCTCCTGATCACCCCTGCCCTCTCCTTATGATCCTTTTCTCAATGGCTTCCATTCCTCTCAGGCTTCGCTTCAAGTCCACTGCCAGTGACACAACAGCAACAAACACCTGTCCCCTGTGGTCTCGGTAAATGAAGCCTAAGGCACTATATCAGGTACGCCTCCGGCCCACTAATTCTGACACAGAGATTACTGCCTGCATTCTCGACCTACGTTTTTGATGTATAACCTTAAAGACTGATATTTAGGAAATCTGAAAACTCCAAATCTTAAGTTGTCGCAATGCATTTTGTGAGCCTAAATAGGTCCACATTTGGTGGTCATTCCAATCTGTGCTGCATTCAGAGAATTAAAAAGAATAGCATCTATCTGGGACTGAGTCTAAGGCAATGTTCCCACAAAGCTAATAGAGTTCTGTCTTTTTGTGGTTGCTGATTTCAATAAAAATTGCTTGATTGAATAACATGTCTCGAAGCCTACTGTCAGCAATCCTAGAAACATACACCGACTTACAATAAAGAAACCGTATTTGATCTTAAGAGCCAGATATCAACTGGAATGGTCATATATTGGAGAGATTTCTGCACAGTGAAATACTGTAATGTGCTGAGGTATTCAAGAACCCACAGGCAAATTTCAAGGATCTATCAGCCAATAATATTAAAATAAGAAAACAGAGACAAGGGATTTAGCCATTTGTGTCTGTGTTTTCAAGACTAAAGTCTTGAGCTAAAGCCCTTTGGAAGTTAAAAAAAAATCAATTACATTGTTGTATGGAAACAAATTCCCAGTTTTGAGAATTCAGGCCCTTGTTATTAAAATATATTAATTTTCCTTTTTAAAAAAGAAGTCAGCAGGATATTGACATTCATTTTTGCAATGTCTGCCATATGAAAAAACAGCTGGCTAAAGGAAGTGGATTCACCATTTTAATCCCCTCATCATCAAAGCATTAATAATGTATAGAAAATGTTATTTTAGACAAAAGGCTGAATTCCTTTCAGTCCTTTGGTAGCCGTTGTTTATTATCCACAGGCAGATGACTAGACAGATCCTTTCATCTGAATCAGGTCCCTCTCAGGGTGACAGCACAAGAACTGTTTTGTCTCTGATACAAACGCTTAGCTAATTTAGTTGCAAACAATACTACATCCTCTTGCACTCCATCACTAAGAAAATAAACACTTGTCGACTGACTGATTACTACTGTAAATGCAAAACATGCACATTTAAGAAGCTGCTCCATTAATTAAAACAGGCAGCAGGTAAGGGTCTTTACAACTCTACAATGCTCCAAAGCATTAAGAACAATTTTGAAAAGTGCAGATGAAACTCAGTTATTTGGTATTTGATTAACCAAACTTCAGATCATCTAAAGAAGATCACAAGGTCCCAACGCATGGCTAACTCTGTTATCAGGCATCAATTATTTGGCACTCGATTAACAGAACAAAATACTCACCACCTGTGTCCTTTGGATAATTGAGGTTCCTTTGTGTACCAGAAAATAAAACAGGGATTGACTGTGATGACACGATGGCTTTAAAAAGGTCTATTTTTTAAAAAAGAAAGGTTTTAAGACAGAGGTGCCGATCTGTGTGTCGAAAACTCAAACAGTTGTGTAAATCTATTTTTTAAAGATGGAACAATAGAAGCAGCCTGAATGGATGGGGTCAAGTTCCCACAGAATCTGAATTTTTAGTTTCTTAGCTTTTCAGTAACACTTGATGACAAGGTCTTAAACAAGTGGAAGCTATTTTTCCTTTTTTTTGATTACATCTAAAAGCTGGGAGTTTTCTTCTTGCTGCTGGAGTTGTATGTGAGACAATCTATTTTCTAAACTTGTCTTCTGTCAGGGATCTGTTAATGGGATGTTACTATATTGGAACAGTTAATTAGTAATAGTTGCTGTATCTATTATTTTGTTAAGAATTTTGAAAGAGTTATAGCTAAACCAGTTCTTTTTTGTTACTATTTCTTTTGCTGTATTTTATCTACAGTGCTGGAATAAAGTGTTTTTTTTACTTAATGTCAAGTTGTTTAACCAATCAAATTGTAGCTGGATAGCAATACTTCAGGTTAATTTTTAAAATAATAAAAAGCTTAAGTCTCGGTTACATTCTCAATATATTTTGAGATTTGACCTGATCCATAACACTGATACTTAAATTAACCATTTTGGGCATACAATATTTTAGTTAAAAATGAAAAAAAAACCTCATTTTCTTCAAATAATTTAAGTCAATAGATTGAAAATGTGTACCATGCCTGCTACAAGACATACTCTGAAATCTCAGCATTGAAATTAGCCTAAACTCCCAGAAATTCCTGTTTTTAACCTCCTCATATGGAAATAAGATATGCTGACCCTATTTTTCCAAGTGTCAAGTGATCTTGTAATATCGTCCCTAACTCTAGTTCAGAAGATCTGGGTTCAAGTCCCACCTACTCCAGAGGTGTGTAATAACGTTCCTCAACAGGTTGATTAGAAAATATCTATGAATATATCAGCAATACATCTCAGTGTCACCTCATCTACTTTTTCCTTAACCAATTATTTAATCTATTCTTGAGTTGGCCCCGAATTTACTCAAATTAAGAATGCAGAGATGGCAAATTTCACAATTCCAAACTTAGAAACAAATGTCCCAAATGGTGATATTTTTATTTCAGGGGGTGTATGTTAACTTCACCGCCTTCTGAGTCAGTGAGGACAGGACTGAGGATGGGCTTTCTGAAAGTTGTGGGTGGAATTTGGACCTAATGTCAGCTGAAGAGAGTTTGGGGTAGTCTCGGGGAGCTTTAAGGCACAGAGGTGGGTTATGGGTAATCCAGGTCATTGTCACAGCTGCAGAAAAACAAAAACAAAATCCTTTCAGACCTCACCTTCATACCCAGAAACACTCGCTTTGCCCCAACCATGTCAACTCATACTTTCACCCAACCCTTGGTCTTTTATAGTTATGCTGCCAACTTAATGCTTACTCCTGCCTGCACCCATCATCCATTGCTCCTACACTTTCCACTGGCCCACTATCTATTATAGATTATTATTCGGACCCATGTTGAGATACATTTGAAGTTGCCTCCTAAATTCACTGTTTAAAAACAATACATTTAATGAAAACCCAATCATGACATTTAACTTTCTTCAACCACTTAATCCTTTATTAAAACAAGTATTTGTATTCATAGTTTAACTTCAAAGCTTTAATCAGCACATGGAACCATCAATCATAATGTACCTCTCATTACTTTATAAACTTTTATCAGGTCGCCTCTCAACCTCCTAGGCCCTATTGAAAAAAGTCCCAGTCTTCCCAGTCTTTCTTTCTAACTTAGAGCTTCACTTTCTGCGGACATTCCTGTCTACTTTCAACAAACCTAACAGGCAACCTACTTCTCCCAAAAGACACATTGAATGTCTCAAAGATTGCCTGGACCTATTTAAAAGGCTACGATAAATATTTAAAAGCATATCCTGCATTGTCAAGGAACTGTGCAACTTTAGATTTGCTTGAAAGTGTACAAGTTATGTTTCAAGCTCCCCACTTGTGAAGCTGTGATCTGCCTGATGCTACCATGTGCAGTTACCTCCATGAAATATGGATATGTAAAGCACAAACCGCCCTCATTTCCTTCCCAGGATAATCAGTGTGGGCAACACTCAGAAATGGGGCTTTTAGAAACAGGCTTAGATCTCAAATCCCTTTGCACCTGCAAACATTCAGGCCAAAGTGTCTATTACTTCATTCTTTCGAAAAAAGTATACGACCTGAGGAAACAAAATGCAACGTGTTCACCTTCCTTCACTATTTCATCCATCCAGCATGGTAGCTCAGTGGTTAGCACAGCTGCCTCACAGCACCAGGGACCTGGGTTTGATTCCAGCCTCGGGCGACTGTCTGTGTGGAGTTTGCACATTCTCTCCGGGTGCTCCGCGTCTCCTCTCACAATCCAAAGATGTGCAGGTTAGGTTGATTGGTCATGCTAAATTGACCATAATATGGAGGCTAGGTGGAATAGCCATGGGGAATGCAGGGGTAGAAGGTGGGTTTGGGTGGGATGCTCTTGGGAGGGTCAGTGATGGGCCAAATGGCCTGCTTCCACACTGAAGGGCTTCTGTGAATTATCCACCATATCAGACTTTAAGAATTTGGAGCTATCAATCAAACTGTGAACTGACCAACATCCCACTGTAATAACAGGCTGTGAAATCAGTCATGTAGCGTGAATCTGAAATGCCAGTCCTCAGACAAATGGCAGATGGAAATAGCAGGCACTATTTCTCAGCACCAGTTGTAGCTGGTCAAAGTTTCGCAGCAGAAATGTAAATTTAAAAAACAAGTGTTAAATTACATAAAATGTAATCATGCATTTCACATGCAGATTGAGAAGAGATGTAAATTTGAATGAAGTGATCTTTAGTGTCTAAAGGATAGATCTTTATGTGGTAAAATAAAATGGAACATATGGAGTTTAGTTGCATTTCTCCAGATTCTTCAATAATGACCGGATCTTCACTTTGCAATGCAAAGGTAATTTGGATGATTGTGAATTTCCAGTTTATTTGATATTTGATCTCAGGCTGGAACTACAGTTGAGGAACCAGGTCTATATTTTATAGCCATGGGAAATTCTTCATGCTATAATACCTTTAGATGTATACAAACAAGCAAAACAAATGGCCTTATAATGCTTATAATGCTTTTGCAACTGAAATTAGGTAGTCTATATTCTGTCAATCTGTATATGTTGTTATTTTAGCTGAGCTACTTCAATAAAAACAAGTTGCTTGTATTTAATTAACTTGTGAACAAAAATACAGACAGAAAATGAAAACATATTTAGGGCAAATTTAAATCACGGAATAGACTGTACGTCTGCCTTGCTAAATGAATTTGTTTCACTACCACTTTCAACATTCATCAATGTAACCAAAACCGAACAATATAAAATAACTTTTAAAAAAAAATTATTACATTTTTTACTATCTTTTGTAATAATGTGTTTTTTTTTCTTAAAACAAGTGGCAAAACATGATTTTGTGAGAAAATCGCTAGATTTATGATAAGCCATCAAGTACCTTGTTTAGAGTTTGGTAAGACTGTTAATGTGAGGCATTGCCCAGTTTGGCCTGAATACAATGAAAACCTGACTTTTTAAATCGATGAAGCTCGTAAAGTAATGCAGAAATACAGAACCAGTATTATGGCAATGTACAACTCAGTATGTAATTGATTTTAATCCAGTTAATAAGTGGAAATGTCATGAGTTTTACTAATTAAATGGCATGATGGCTTTTGTCTCAATGAAGGCTAAATAAAAAAAATACTGTGTGTACTTGGGGCTGAAATCCACTCAACTACTTCAATTCTTGAAGAGAAAAAAAGAAGTTCAGTGAAAATTATGAGAGGAAAGTGTCTCAAGAGTACCTAAAGCAAAACTACAGCAATGCTGTTTTGCTTATCAAAGTAGGTTAACTTTCTCTAAATGTATAGATGTCTTTTTTATGTTCATGTGTGATAACAGGACATCCAGGCGATGGACCAAGTGCTAGAAAATGGGACTGGAAGAGGTACATTGTTGTTTTTCACCAATGCAGACAGAATGGGTTGAGGTGCCTTTTTTCTGAGCTGTAGATCTCTATGACTATGAACATGATTACCTCAGTTTACAACGGGATCTTGATCAGATGGGTCAATGGGCTGAGGATTGGCAGATGGAGTTTAGATTAATTTTAATACAAGGTGCTGCACTTTGGAAAGGCAAATCAGAGCAGGACTTATACACTTAATGGTAAGGACCTAGGGATCTTTGTTGCTGCACAAAGAGACCTTGGAGTGCAGGTTCATAGCTCCTTGAAAGAGGAGTTGCAGGTAGATAGGATAGTGAAGAAGGCATTTGGTATGTTTTCCTTTATTGGTCAGAGTATTGAGTACAGGAGTTGGGAGGTCATGTTGCAGCTGTACAGAACATTGGTTCGGCTACTTTTGGAATATTGTGTGCAATTCTGGTCTCCTTCTTATTGGAAGGATGTTGTGAAACTTGAAAGGGTTCAGAAAAGATTTACAAGAATGTTGCCAGGGTTGGAGGATTTGAGCTACAGGGAGAGACTAAGTAGGCTGGGGCTGTTTCCCTGGAGCGTCGGAGGCTGAGGGGTGACCTTATAAAATCATGAGGGGCATGGATAGAGTAAATAACCAATATCTTTTCCCGGGGTGGGGAAGTTCAGAACTAGAGGGCAGAGGTTTAGGGTGAGAGGGGAAAGATTTAAAAGGGACCCAAGGGGCAACCTTTTCACACATATGGTGGTGCGTGTATGGAATGAGTTGCTGGGGAAGTGGTGAAGGATGGTACAAATACAGCAGTTAAGAGGTATCTGAATGGGTATATGAATAAGAAGGGTTGAGAAGGAGATAGGCCAATGCTAGCAAATGGGACTCGATTAGTTTGGGATACCTGGTCAGCATGAACGAGTTGGACTAAAGGATCTGTTTCCATGCTGTATATCTCTGACTCATACACCAAACATAAAATACCATATTTCAACTCCATAAGCACGTTTTTATAATATTAGTCTAAACTTTAGCACATCAAAGTGGTTTAGTGATTTATTAAGGATTGGACACTCTGGAGGCAGGAAACATGTTTCCGCTGATGGGTGAGTGCCGAACCAGAGGACACAGCTTAAAAATAAGTGGTAGGCCATTTAGGACAGAAATGAGGAGAAACTTCTTCACCAAGAGAGTGGTGGCTGTGTGGAATGCTCTGCCCCAGAGGGCAGTGGAGGCTCAGTCTCTGGATTCATTTAAGAAAAAGTTGGATAGATCGCTCAAGGATCGTGGAATCAAGAGTAATGGAGATAAGGCGGGAACAGGATACTGATTTTCCCACTTTATGAACGCATGAATTTGAAACACAGGTAGTCCATTAGGTCCTTGAGCTTGTGAGAAGTTTGTAAGGAATTTGTCATTGCAATTGCATCAACTCCTCACAGCAGCTCCATTGAAATGGTTGTTTCTTTATTTAACAATATTAGAATTTTCAGTTCTTTAGGATTTCTTCCTGGACAACTTCTGCACAACATACATCCTTATATCACATGGAGCAAGTTGTACCACATGATATTATGAACTTGAAACCTTTTTGCATATTATTATTGTCAGAGGCAAAATTCTTTTGTCTGCTTTTTAATAACCAAGTCTTTCTTTTTAAAAACATATTCCTGCTAACTTACTTTCAATTCTTGACAGGAAGTCTCTACTTAAACAAGGAGGCCATTCAGTCTGATATCCCTGTAGAATCTCCCTACTGGAGCAATTTCTCTCATCCAAATTCTTTGCCCTTTCTTCAAGTCTTCATACTTTTCTATGTCAGTGCTAATCTAATTCTTTCATCAATGTTGTGGTTGATTCAACTCCAATAAATATGTGATAATGAAATTTATTTTCCAATTATCACCATGTTCATTTCCTCATATACTGTATTTTTTTTACTGCCAAATTTAAGCTTGTATTTTTAAATCAATTCTGTTTGATCCTAAAATCCCTTCCATTTGCTACTCCTCAAAATGACAGAGTGAGACATTGATCTATTTTCCAGTCTCTGCCAATTTTTCTTGGAAAACTAACAGAGATACATAATTCTTTCGCTTCTCAAAATTCGATAAATCATGAATGTGAATCATGAAAAAGAAATTTAAATGCATCAGCACTCGCTGATGTTATGAGTTAAGTAAATGGCTCTTTGACCACCTGTTGCGAGCTTAACTCCAGTACAGATTAAAACACAGAATGTGCACTTGGTTGGTTGATCATGAAAAGTTCTCTATGAATATAGATTTGGATGATCTCAAATTAGTTTCTAATCACTTACAGCAGAGCTCTGGCAATACGTTTGAATCAAATTAGCAACTTAGATGTTGTAAAGACTGTAAATAGTTCACATGCAGAAAGAATGGCTCAGTGGTTAGGACTGCTATCTCACAGTATCAGGGATCTGGGTTCAATTCCAGCCTAGGGTGACTTGTGTGGAGTTTGTACGTTCCCCCTGTGCGTGTGTGTGGGTTTCCTCTGGGTGCTCTGATTTTTCCTTCCATAGTCCAATGATGGGTTGGCCATGCTAAGTTGCTAATAGTGTCCAGGGATGTGCAAGGTCAAAAATCAAGTAACAGGTTACAGGTTAATGGGTTTATTTGAAAACAGTAGCTTTCTGAGTTCTGTTCTTTCATGAGGTGTTAGTGAGAGAGGAAGACTGTAGACACAGAATTGTCTTCCTCTCTCATTAACACCTCATGGAGGAGCTGGTTTCGTTTGATCTTTGACCTTTTCTAACCCAGCCCAGCACCAGCACCTCCACATCAGGGATGTGCAGACATGGACAGAGTACCCCTGGTAAATGTGCAGTTATAGAGTAGGGAGTGTCGGTGTGAGTGGGAGGGTCAGTACGGACTCGATGGGCTGAATGGCCTGCTTCCATGCTGTTGGAGCTTGAACTAGAAAATATCACATTGGTAGCTCCACTTGATCATTTTCTGAAGTTGTATTTGAAACATATTATGAGGACATTTCTCAGTTGGTTATTGATAATGCTTCTTGTATATTGATTTACAATTTTGTAGTGAATGTTGAGCAGCCTTGGTCTGGCCACATCAGAAGAAGAAACGCTGCAGTTTTTTTGTGTCACCTTTGACTGGATGGAGAGTTCTCAGTTTTAACTCAATGTCCCCATCGGCAGGCCGGGAGCGAATGGGGCACATGGTTACATGAGGCAGCGTGCAAACCAATAATCTGGAGGGTGTTGTTCAAACAGGTGCTATAGCTCATCTTTATTCAAAGACTTCTGGCCCAGCAGGTACCCGAACTGACCACTGGCAACCAAGACCCTTTGCCGGGGTGGTTCAGGCTGGGGTGGGATAGAGGGAAGACCCGGAGAGTGCATTGCTTTGATTTACCTTTCCAGAATGGATTACCTGAAAATATAGCACATGCAACATGGAGTAGGCATTTTTGATTAGATGGAGGCTTTACATAAATGTCCATTTATATCTACAATATTGTGGATCCTAACATAACCTAATATTCAATGAAAACATAGAACATTGATATTTCTGTTGAAGCAGTGGTCCCACATCTCCATCTTCTGAGTGGCCCTTCATCATGCATATATCACTATACATGGTAAGACAACAAGACCATCAGAAATAGGAACAGGATGAGTCCATTTAGCCCCTTGAGCCTGCTCTACTATTCAGTTAGATCATGGCTGATCCAACATTCCTCACATCCACTTTCCTGCCTTTTCCTTGTAACCCTTGATTCTCCGACTGATCAAGAATCTATCTCAGCCTAAGGACATACAAGGATCTGCTCCCACAGCTCTCTGTGGCAACGAGTTCCAAAGACTACAACGCTCTGAGAGCAAAAATCCCTCTTCATCTCAGTCTTAATTTAGTGCTCTCTGGTCCTAGACTTTCCCATGAGGGGTGACATCCTCTCAGCATTTGCCCTGTCGAGCCCCTTAAGAATCCGATATGTTTCAGTGAGATCACCTCTCATTCTTCTAAACTCCAGTGAGTAATCTCAACCTGAATAGCCTTTGTTCATTAGACAATCAATGATAATAATGATTGCCATAAGGAGGCACTTAGTTTTATAATATTAGATGCAAGTCCTAACTATTAAAATTGTGCATGAATGCCAAACTCTATTTTTTTGCTATTTCCACAGTGATCTTATTTCTTTGTTTGAATATTTAACATATTTTTAGTATTTTCTACGCTCGGTGAAACATAATTAAAGCATTAGTTGTTTTCGGTATTGTTAGGAGCTAACAATGTATCTTCAAAAGATTCTTCAAGTGAATGGGAACTGTAATGTGCTTCTACAATGCCAAGATCTATGGAGACAAGAGAGTTGTGGTTATGTCACGGAATGAGTAATCCAGACACCTAGGCCTGGCAGGTGGTGAGGACCAATCACTGGTCCTACTGGAGCGGCTCTTGGAATTTAAATGCTATTACTAAAGTCTGGTGTTGAAACCTAGTTTAAGACATGGCGATCATGACAATTGCCATAAAAAAAATCTATTGGGTTCAATGAGGAGAGAGGAAAGTCTGCCCTCCTTCCATGCCCCAGTTGGTTTCCAACACAATACTGGCAGGATGTGACAGTTGGCTAATTGCCTAGAACAAAGTGGCAGAAAGAATGGTGCCTGGCACCAGGTAAGATAGTCAGGGAAGGAAGGCCTACGTATGATTACAAATTGGTTGACTCTAAACTGCCTTTTTGAGATGGTCCTGTGAGCCATTAATCCATGGGCATTAGACATGAGAGACAAATAAGCCCTGTCCACATTGCATCAAAGACGAAAACAAATCATCCTACCTAAGGATATACTGTTGAATCCAAACTAATAGCAGATCAAAGTGCAGTTTGTCAAGTTATGATACCTCACCACACTCCAGTCACAATATTCCTTACTTTCAATAACACTAGATGGAATAAGATGTGAGGCAAAGTACAAGAGATGGATTGGTTATCCTAGGGTCATCAACAACACTTGTAATGCTTCTTGCCATTAATTTGCAGATAAACAGGAAACCATTTAAGGAGCCTTGTCATTGGACACTAGCAGCCAAACCTCAGCATATAATTAACAGCGAGCAATAGTTCAGCAGACAGTGAGAATCATTGTGACACTTCCTCAACCGTCAACCTACTGCAAGCTACGATTTTAGACCTTTATTTGAAAAGAGAAGAAAATACATCAACGTACAGCTATAAAACTGTTGATCATAATGTCATCAAGCCTCAGATGCTATTCTGACAGAGGTCTTGGTTGGGAAGCAGTTAAGAATTGCCAGAGTAACTATAGAGATGAGGAGCAAATTACTGCAGACGCTGGAATCTATACGGAAAACAACCAGTGCCAATGCTGGAGATCACAGCAGGTCAGGCAAGTATCCATGGAGAGAGAGCAAGCTAATGTTTCAAGTCTCAATGCCTCTGCATCAGGGCTGACATGGAGGGCAGCATTTATAAGACCATAAGACATAGGAGTGGAAGTAAGGCCATTCGGTCCATCAAGTCTACTCTGCCATTCAATCATGGCTGATGAGCATTTCAACTCCACTCACCAGCATTCTCCCCATAGCCCTTAATTCCTTGTGAAATCAAGAATCTATCAATTTCTGCCTTGAAGACATTTAGCGTCCCGGCCTCCACTGCACTTGCGGCAATGAATTCCACAGGCCCACCACTCTCTGGCTGAAGAAATGTCTCCGCATTTCTGTTCTGAATTGACCCCCTCTAATTCTAAGGCTGTGTCCACAGGTCCTAGTCTCTTCGCCTAATGGAAACAATTTCCTAGCGTCCATCCTTTCCAAACCATGTATTATCTTGGAAGTTTCTATTAGATCTCCCCTTAATCTTCTAAACTCCAATGAATACAATCCCAGGATCCTCAGCCGTTCCTCGTATGTTAGACCTACCATTCCAGGGATCATCCGTGTGAATCTCCGCTGGACACGCTCCAGTGCCAGTATGTCCTTCCTGAGGTGTGGGGACCAAAACTGGACACAGTACTCCAAATGGGGCCTAACCAGAGCTTTATAAAGTCTCAGTAGCACAGAGATGCTTTTATATTCCAACCCTCTTGAGATAAATGCAACAGTGTGGGGTATAGTACGGGGGAGAAAGTGTGTTGATAGTCCAGATGAGGTGATCGGAATGTGAGAATGGGAGAACAAGTGCGTGTCCAACTGCCAGACTGAAAAGAACAGACAGTTCCACTGGGGTAGGGGAAGGGGAGGGGAGACAGGACATGCCGACAGAGAATGCAACAAGTGAAGCTAAAAGAAAGGGGCAATTTGGCAGTTGGATACTTCATAGTTCTGCCATTCTCATATTCCGATCATCTAATCTAAACTATCAACATCCTTCCTCCCCCAACAATCCATCCCTACATGATTGCACAAGTACTGCCCTCCACACTTCACGTCAACCCTGATGAAGAGTCATCTTGACTCAAAACATTAGCTTGATCTCTCTCCACAGATGCTGCCTAACCCGCTGTGATCTCCAGCATTTTTTTGTTTTCAGGAGTAAGGTGAAGAATTGGGGCCAGAGGAGCACCAAACGGTGAGGTACTTTGTTTACTTTGTGCTTTTCTGTATGTCATGTGTTGACAGTAAGATTGCAATGAATGGAGTGCTATCCAGTGGTTGAAACATAAAACCAAGCCCTTGTATATTATTCTATGCAAACTGAACAAATGCCATCCATAGTAAGTTAGTACTAATCTTTCTTTTCTTTCCTTGTAATTTAGTTACTGCCCGGAAGATTCAGTAAGAATGCAACACAGCCACATTAGAAGTCAGAAGGGAAATGTGGTCACTGCGATGAGATCTTCACCAATAAACTGGGCCTAATGAGGAGTGGAGAACTTCCTGCTGTGTGCAAAATGAATAAAAAATAAAGTATAGCTGTTCTTAGAGCCAAAGACGAGAGAAAACTGACAACCTGATGTGTTGGTAAAAATCTATTGCACGTTAGGCATTTGAACGAAGCAACTTGTATGGATAGATTACGTGCGTTGTAAAAGTTGGTGATATTCCAACCTGCAATTGGCTTGCTCCTACCTCAGCAGTCAATAACTGCCTGATTCCATTCCATCAGGGAGAGAATTTCACTCGCCCCCCCCCCCCCCACCCCCACTGAGAGTAATCAGCCAATGAAATGGCCGAGAGCTCACAGCTCATCAGTGCCACTGGAAACTATTTAGCCTCCTTACATGTGAATAACATTCACGGAACCTTCTCTGAAATCATTATTTTGATCAGATTAATTTTTCAGATTTGTATTAACGTGCTTGAAGAAATGCATTTTTATATCAGGCATCCCATGTCATACGTGTTGTAAACTGCTTTCTCTTTTGAAGCAGTAATCACTCAAACACCAGATAGGAAAAATGATGTCAGAAATTGTATAAATTTTCAGAGCTGTTAGGGAGCCAGTTACTGCAAGAAGCAGTAAGAATTAGAACAGCAGTCTGCAACTTTGGATTGTAGGGTTACTCAATATGGCTCAGTATTTTCCTGCTCCAAGTGCTATGGGAAAGAAAGGCAATATAAGACACAATTGAAATTTCTTCCTATCTCTGTAGTAAAAATAAAGTTTGATGAAGAAGCCAGATTAAATAAGAGTTGCAATTCTATTATCAGTGCTAGGGGAAGACTGATAGAAGGTATATTGCATTCTTGATCTCATTGAGGACCAGAAAAGCCAGAGCAGACAAATTACAAAGGGTTTGAAGGCACATTTTGAACTCTCTGTTAATGTTACTTATTAAAATTATGTGTTCAACAAGCTTTGGGAAGCTTGATCTGTGTGTGTTGTGACCGATACATCTGGTTGATGTTTTTGATAATGAACAACAAAACGAAGATTTCATCAGAGATGTGATTATTTTAGGTAGAAGAGATCCTGCCATGAGAGCACATCTGCTGAGAGGAAATACAGACTTTCAAGGAAGCTACCAACATGTGTAGAAGATCTGAGTTGCCAATGTTCTGCTAGAGAGAGGATTAAGAAAGGTATGATCACCTTATTAGGATTGTATTATAGACACCCTAATAATCAGTTGGAAATTGAGAAACAAATTTGTAAGGAGATTTCAGTTATGTGTAAGAATAATAGGGTGGTTATTGTAGGGGATTTTAACTTTCTAAACATAGACTGGGACTGTCATAGTATTAAGGTTTGTATGGAGAGGAACTTATTAAGAGTGTAGAAGAAAATTTTCTGATTCAGTATGTGGGTGTACCTACTAGAAAAGGTGCAAAACTTGACCTACTCTTGGGAAATAAGGCGGGGCAGGTGACTGAGGTGTCAGTGGGGGAGCACTTTGAGGCCAGTGACCATAATTATATTAGATTTAAAATAATGATGGAAAAAGATAGATCAGATCTAAAAGTTGAAGTTTTGAAGGTATTAGGCAGGAACTTTCAAAAGTTGATTTGGGGGCAAATGTTTGCAGGTAAAGTGATGACTGAAAAATGGGAAGCTTTCAGAAATGAGATAACAATCCTGTTGGGGTGAAAGGAAAGGCTGGTAGGTATAGGGAATGCTGGATGACTAAAGAAATTGAGGGCTTGTTTAAGAAAAAGAAGGAAGCATATGTCAGGTATAGACAGGAGAGATCGAGTGAATCCATTGAAAAATATAAAGGCAGTAAGAGTATACTTAAGAGGGAAATTAGGAGGGCCAAAAGGGGACATGAGATAGCTTTGGCAAATATGGTTAAGGAGAATCCAAAGGGTTTTTACAAATACATTAAGGACAAAAGGGAGAGAATAGGGCCCCTCAAAGATCAGCAAGGTGGCCTTTGTGTGGAGCTGCAGGAAATGGGGGAGATACTAAACAAGTATTTTGCATCAGTATTTACTATGGAAAAGGATATGGAAGATATAGACTGTAGGGAAATAGATGGTGATATCTTGAAAAATGTCCATATTATAGAGGAGGAAGTGCTGGATGTCTTGAAATGGGTAAAGGTGGATAAATCCCTAGGACCTGATCAGGTACCCTAGAACTCTGTGGGAAGTTAGGGAAGTGATTGCTGGGCCCCTTGCTGAGATATTTATATCATTGATAGTCACAGGTGAGGTGCCGGAAGACTGGCTAATGTGATACCATTATTTAAGAAAGGTGGTAAGGAAAGCCAGGGAACCATGGACTGATGAGCCTGGGGCAGGATGTAAATGTATTTGGAAAGGCAAGGACTGATTAGGGATAGTCAACATGATTTTGTGCGTGGGAAATCATGTCTCACTAACTTGATTGAGTTTTTTGAAAAAGTAGCAAATAGGATTGATGGGGGCAGAGCAGTGAACATAATCTATATGGACTTCAGTAAGGTGTTTGACAAGGTTCCCCATGGGAGACTGGTTATCAAGGTTAGATCATGGAATACAGGGAGAACTAACCATTTGGATACAGAACTGACTCAAAGGGTGGTGGTGGAAGGTTGTTTTTCAGACTTGGAGGCCTGTGACCAGTGGAGTGCCACAAGGATCAGCGCTGGATTCACTACTTTTTGTCATTTATATAGATGATTTGGATATGAACATATAATCAGTACATTTGCAGATGACACCAAAATTGGAGGTACAGTGCACAGCGAAGCAGGTTACCTCAGATTACAATGGGATCTTGACCAGATGGGCCAATGGGCTGAGGAGTGGCAGATGGGGTTTAATTTAGATAAATGCGAGGTGCTGCACTTTGGCAAAGCAAATCTTAGCAGGATTTATACACTTAATGGTAAGGTCCTAGGGAGTGTTGCTGAACAAAGAGACCTTGGAGTGCAGGTTTATAGCTCCTTGAAAGTGGAGTCGCAGGTAGATAGGATAGTGAAGAAGATGTTTAGTATGCTTTCCTTTATTGGTCAGAGTATTGAGTACAGGAGTTGGGAGGTCATGTTGTGGCTGTGCAGGACATAGGTTAGGCCACTTTTGGAATATTGCATGCAATTCTGGTCTCCTTCTTATTGGAAGGATGTTGTGAAACCTAAAAGGGTTCAGAAAAGATTTACAAGGATGTTGCCAAAGTTGGAGAATTTGAGCCAAAGGGAGAGGCAGAATAGACTGTGGCTATTTTCCTCGGAGCATCAGGAGGCTGAGGGGTGACCTTATAGAGGTTTATAAAATCATGAGGGGCATGGATAGAGTAAATAAACAAAGTATTTTCCCTGGGGTGGGGGAGTCCACAACCAAAGGGCATTGGTTTAGGGTGAGAGGGGAAAGATATAAAAGAGACCTAAGGGGCAACTTTTTCGCACAGAGCATGGTACATGCATGGAATGAGCTGCCAGAGGAAGTGCTGGAGGCTAGTACAATTACAGCATTGAAAAGGCATCTGGATGGGTATATGAATAGGAAGGGTTTGGAGGGACATGGGCCAAGTGCTGGCAAATGGAACTAGTTTAGGTTGGGATATCTGGTCGGCGTGGACGAGTTGGACTGTAGGGCTGTACATCTCTGTGAATCTCTGATTAAATGGAAGAATAGACAAGTCTTTGCTTTACACTGAGAGATATTTCAAACTGTACAAGAGCAATATCTTGGGGAAAAGGAACAAATATCAACAGAAGGATTAACAGAAGATCAGTGTCAGAGTCAGGATATAAACATTACACATATCATTTCACAAAGATAAGGAAATAGGTTCGCAATCGGGAGAGCACTACTCCACTTCAAGAAGCTGAATCACCTTACATGCAAATGTTCAGCTAAAAAGAAGCTGGTGAACGGTTTCTGCCTGAAACATTGATTCTCCTGCTCCTCAGATGCTGCCTAACCTGCTGTGCTTTTCCAGTGTCACACTTTTCGACTCTGATCTCCAGCATCTGCAGTCCTCACTATCTCTCTATATAGAAGCTGCAACGATGGCTGCTGGGGAGATATCAATTGATTATTCACTCGACATGCATGCATGGCATGGATGAGTTGGAACAAACGGTCTGTTTCCGAGCTGTACATCTCTATCACTCTATGAACAGGTTGGAATCATCAGGTCAGAAAGTAAAACATGGTTTGTGACTGCTAGATTGATGGTTGCAGAAAGGTAGCATTGATTGCCCTTTGTGTTGAATCTGAAAGATCTGGTCAATATCCTGTGCAAGCACTCACTTTGGGAGTGATACTCCTCAGAGGAAGAACACCACCTCAGAAATGAACAGATGACCCATGAACAACAACTCATACATGCCCTTCGAACATATGATTCTATTCAATTGTTTGGAGATTATGAATGAAATGTATATGCCGAGACTGACTAACGTAGGGCTGACTGGAATTAAAGCATTGAATTGTAATTTTTTTCTTACCGTGCACACAGGAAACTTGTAACTGTAAATGATAATTCACACTTCATTTGGTGCTTTTGTTTGAGGTGAATGCGAATGATTGAGAAGTGCATTTGTACCATTGCATTATCTCGCTGGCCAGTTATGTGAACTCTGCTATAACTTGCTTTTATTTTTAGTAACCATTAAAATATACTACTTGAAACAAAGGGTAAAATAAACAGCAATACTGAAGTGTACTTTGTCCAAGCTATTTTGGAATTTTTGGGAAGCTTACCTGAATACATGTCATGGGGATGTCCAGGTGACTGGCCGATTGTACTGTCCACAGCATCTTGTGGTGATGTAGCAGGCTGCAGTGGTTGGATAGTGAGACAGTCATTCAACATTTCCTGGTCTGGCTCATTGCTGGATCTTAACTGTAGACAAAACAACAAAAAAAAAGAGTGAATGAAGAATAAAGCATTAACTTTATACTAGAGGCATCAAATTATGTTAAGATAAAACATAAGGCTATTCATGGGCACATTAACAGCTTGTACAAAGACCAGTTAAGATGGAGTACTGTGTATCGATCAGCCTGCACGGCAATCAAGGGAAAGATAGAAACACTACTTCACCCATTTCCAGAAAAGGGCATCTCTTATCAGATTAGTGGAATGGGGAAATGGAGACAGTGCCTGATAACAATGTGGTATAATTGTGCATATCTAAATGATTTGAAATATCTCAACGCAACTACTCACTGCTTGATGTAGGAATTTAAGTGTCAACATCAAGAATACATGTCTCAGAATGTTACAAAGTAACATTTTAATTTGAACTACAGGCAGTCCTTGGATTGTGAACGTGTTCCTTTCTTGAGTCCACTCTCAAGTCGATTTATACATAAGTCAGAACACAATGCAGCACAGTATAAAATAAGAATTCATCAGTACAGTAAATCTTGATGTCAGATTTTTAAAATTACAGCCCTTGTATGTGTTCTTAAATACCAGAGTTCATAAGTCAGACATTTGTAAATCGCATGATTTTCCTGTACACTTTTGTGCTTATTTTTGATGGGCTGATATTTCTACATAAAGTATATGTGAGATGCTAATGCTCAACTCACTACGTGTAAACCATGGCTTTCAGATCAAATCTAACATGCGCATTGTGGTGTTGGCCTGATTGCCACTACTGGCATCTCATGGCATCTGCCATCTCTGCCTGTATGTGGTTCAGTGTAAGGGTTGGTTTATCTTACTTTGTACTGTGGTAGAAGATAAATCACAGGAGAGTCTTTACAGAAAAGGCACTGTTGTTAGTAAACGAAATGGTTTATTGCACAATAACAACAAGTCTATTACCAGTCCAGAATCACTATTAGATCTTCGGGGAACAGCATAGAACACATTTGCTCTCTGCAAAGGCTAGTGTAGAACTTAATTTCTACACTCACACACTGTGAGGTATCAACAGAATGGGTGGAGCTAATGCACTTTCGACATTAACTCTTTCATAACCATTACCTAATGCCTCATGCATCT
This sequence comes from Hemiscyllium ocellatum, assembly GCF_020745735.1. Classification (NCBI taxonomy): domain Eukaryota; kingdom Metazoa; phylum Chordata; class Chondrichthyes; order Orectolobiformes; family Hemiscylliidae; genus Hemiscyllium; species Hemiscyllium ocellatum. The sequence goes on along the minus strand of NC_083402.1, from coordinate 147,580,478 downwards.
CCTGCTCTCAGCAATAAAGCTTTATTTGGCCTTTTTTTCCCCCGAACCTGCCTTTTGTGGCACTGTATGGCTGAACTGTGTGGATTGTGTGCAGAATACATGTTACCTTTTCTCAGGTTTTAGTTAATTATTCTAGCATCATTTAACACTTGTGTGGCATTCCCAAAAAGATGGTTTCAAATGTATAAAATGTGACAAGAATTGTTAATGGTTAAATAAACTGCTGCTTGACATAGAGTCAGAGAGTCATAGAATTGTACAGCACTGAAACAGACTCTTTGGTCCAATTCGTCCGACGAGATATCCTAACCTAATCTAGTCCCGTTTTCCAGCAATTGGCCCATATCCCTCCAAACCCTTCCTATTCATATATCCATCCAGATGTCTTATAAATATTGCAGTTGTACCAGCCTCCACCACTTCCTCTGACAGTTCATTCCATACACGCACCACCCTCTGTGTGAAAAAGTTGCCATTTAGGTGTCTTTTAAAATCTTTCCCCTCTCATCTTAAACCTATACCCTATAGTTTTGGACTCCAATACTCCAGGGTAAAGACCTTGTCTATTTACCCTATCCATGCCCCTCATAATTTTATAAACCTTTACAAGGTCACCCTTGGCCTCTGATGCTCCAGGGAAACCAGCCCCAGCCTGTTCAGCCCCTCCCTATAGCTCAAATCCCCCAACCCTCGCAACTTTTTGGTAAATCTTTTCTGAACCCTTTCAAGTTTCACAACATCCTTCCTATAAGGAGGGAGACCAGAATTGCATGCAGTATTCAGAAGTGGCCTAACCAATGGTTAAACAGTGATTTTGAAATGTATTCCAGATTTGTGAAATAAAGATTTGAATTAGTTTTTGATTGCCCGAACCCAGAAACACAAATTCACAGGCAGCAGGATAGCTCAGTGGTCAGCACTGCTGCCTCACAGCACCAGGGTTCAATTCCAGCCTTGGGTGACTGTCTGTGTGGAGTTTGCACATTCTCCCTGTGTCTGCGTGGGCTTCCTCCCACAGTCCAAGGATGTATGGGCCAGGTGAATTGGCCATGCTAAATTGCCAGTGGTGTTAGGGGCATTAGTCAGGGGTAAATATAGATTGGGGGAATGGGTCTGGGTGGGTTACTCTTCAGAGGATCGGGATGGACTCGTTGGGCTGAAGGGCCTGTTTCCATACTGTAGGGAATCTAATCTAATCAAACTCTGGCACATATTAAATATTAATAGTCATAGTAATTTGTACAGGAAATAGAAATATCATTCCAGCACAATACAGGTTCTGATGAAGAGTCACTGAACTTGAAACTTAACTTTGCGTTCTCCCAAATACCAGACTAATGCCATTTACAAGTTTGCTGATGACACCATCATAGTCAGTCAAACCTCAGATGTTGATGAAACAGACTACAGATGAGAGGTGGAAGACCTGGAAAAATGGTGCACCGAGAACAACCTAGCTCTCAATGCCGGCAAAACCAAGGAACCCATTATTGATTTTCAGTGGGATGTTACTCATGCCCCCCTACACATTAACAGCACAGCTCCTGGGAGAGGTCATCCACAACAAGCTTTCTTGGACTCTTCATGTGGACGCACTGGGTACAAAGGCCCAACAACATCTCTTCTTCCTCAGGCAGCTGAGAAAATTTGGCATGACGGCGAATACCCTTGCCAACTTTTATTAGCGTGCCATTGAAAGCATTCTGTCTGGATGCAGCACTACCTGATAACTGTACCATTCAAGATTGGAGACGGTTACAGAAAGTGGTGAACTCGGCCTGGACAATCACAAAAGCCAACCTACCATGTATAGAATCTATCTACCAGGCCCACTGTCAAGGAAAGGCTGCCAGCATTCTCAAAGCTCCATCCCACCCTGGCAATGCTTTTCTACAACCTCTACCATCAAGGAGAAGGTACAGAAGCCTGAACGCACACACCAACTGGTTTCAAAACAGTTTCTACCCTACTGTTGTTAGAATACTGAATGGACTCACAACTCTTAACATTCGCCTGTGCCTGTATTTTGAGTTTTGCTGCTGTTTACCTATTGTTTACTTATCTAAGCTACTTAACTCTGTGATCTGCCTGTATTGCTCACAAGACAAAGCTTTTCACTCTGCCTTGGTACACGTGACAACAAGTTCAATTCAATTCAATTCCCAACAGATACTGCCAGACCTGCTGAGTTTCACCAGCAGTTTTTGTTCTGTGACAGTTTCTGAACCTGGTCTTGTGACCATACAATTTAACTTGTCTGATTGGAAGAAATATGTGCAGGCAAGGAAGCAGTAGTGGGATCTACAAGTAATTTGACAGCAAAACAGGAAGAAATCACGAGAACACTTTAAAACTAGCTTTCACTGATGTTTTATGTTGCAATTTCTAGAATTTAATAGTTTATACAGGAAGTACTGTCTAAGTTGAGAATACAAAAGGGAATAATTAAACACACAGTTTATGACACCAGTGAGAATATTGAATAAGTTACAAGGTTTTTAGTGTGTGAGATCAGTCAATTAGTTATTTCACTGCTTAACATTATATGCACTATTTATACAACAAATGAATTTGTATGGCAGTTACATCGTACATTTGCAATGTTATGACAAGATTTCAGATTTTTAGCCAAGTACTGGAGCCCCTCCTCTAGGTATTCAGTAAAATTGGAAAACAGGTTATAATGTGAAAATATTTTGAGAGAGGATCACACCTTCACTCTTCAGCTGGAAGAAACTGAGGTTTGTTTGAAACTCACTAAAACCAATCTGCTCCGGTAATTAACTGCTGAAATATGCAGCTCTGCAAGGGATAATATACCACAGTGACAAATCTAAAACATCCTATGGAAATATTTCATTGTACACATGTAGATTTATGTTTTCTCCACCAAAGTAAGAGGCCATGGTATTGATATCTCCAGTGAAATGTAACAATAATACAAACATTTAACAATAGTATACAATGCTTAGCAATCATTTGCACATGCTTTTACTAAAGTTTTCAATATTGTACTTTTTTGTCACAAACTTGTCACAAAATTGCCAGGGTATTTTCAGAAGCAGATAGAGTGAGAACAGAGGTGGAATTTTGACAGGCCAGTCAGTTGTTGCAGTGGGATAATTGTTAAGGTCATTATGATGTTATAGATTCACAGAGTCATACAGCACAGAAACAGACCTTTTGGTCCAACCAGTCCATGCCGAACATAACCCCAAACTAAACTAGTCCCACCTGCCTGCTCCGGGCCCATATCCCTCCAAACCCTTCCTGTTCATGTATCCATCCAAATGTCTTTTAAACATTGTAATTGTACCCACATCCACCACTTCTTCAGGAAGTTCATTCCAGACGCAAACTACCCTCTGTGTAAAGAATTGGCCCCTCGTCTTTTTAAAAATCGCTCTCCTTTCACCTTAAAAATGTGCCCCTCATCTTGAAATCCCCCATCCCAAGGAAAAGACAACTACCCCTAACCATATCTATACCCCTCATTATTTTATAAACTTCTTTAACTTTCAGTAGTAGACTCGTTAACTTTAAGGGCATTTAAACGGTCATTGGACAGGTATATGGACGAGAATGGAACAGTGTAGGATGGATCGGCTTCAGATTGGTTTCACAGGTTGGCGCAACGAGGGCTGAAGGGCTTGTCCTATGCTGCAATGTTCTATGTTTGATGTTCTATGTTCTTTAAAGTCACCTCCAGTGAAAAAAATCCCAGCCTACCGAGCCTTTCTTTATAACTCAAAACCTCCGTACGTGAAACACCCCAGAAAATCTCTTCTGAACTTTCTCCAGCTTAATATTTCCTGTAATTAACGGTGTTGATCAGAAGGTGACTGGAGATTCCCTGATGGTCTGTGAGCTCTCCTGTGGAATCAGGAGCATGGTAGCTGCCTTAGTTGACCCCCAGCAACAGATTGGGGTTCAGAGCTCCAGGAAAACCCTGAAGAGTCTGCATCTCCAATCCCATCCCACCTTTACCTACCTGGCCACAGCTGTTGCTGCAGAAACCCCATCTCCCCCTACACAATGATGTCCCAGCATGAGTGACCAGTTGTAAAGTTCTAAACTTTGAGAGGAGACTTCATAATGGAGGCCTTTCTCTCTCCTACCTACAGTAGCACACTGTAGCTTCTTCCTTGCTGTGTCCTCCTAACAACAGCGATGCTTCTTTAAGCAGAACGGAAGCATGGGTAATGTACCTGACTGGACAGATGGGTGAACAAGCCAACACCTACATGTTAGCCACTCTAATTGAATCAAACCATCACAGTGGTGATCAATCTGGTATCAATTGGCGGTTTTGCACTGAGAAGATTCACATAAATTGAGATCAGGTTGTGGTATGTTTGAGTTTTCAATGGTCTTTATTTGCTTTTCTTGCCAGACACTTGGCATTGGAGATAGTGAGGACTGCAGATGCCGGCGAGTCAGGGTCGGTACAGTGTGGAGCTGGAGAAAGCACAAATAGGTCAGGCAGCATCCAAGGAGCAGGAGAGTTGACATTTCAGGTCAGGGCCCATCATCAGGTCAACTTAGCATTTCCATGTGGGCACAATCTCATTCAAACTAAGCTGGTCATGTTCTCTTACTGAATTGTCTTGTGATCAGCTATGAACTTAAATCCATATTCTTCTCTAAATGGACAGTGAGTACTTCTGTCATCCTAGAGTATTTGAATTTGAGATTTTACAAGATGTGAAAATGGGTTTCAGAGGGTTTCGGATGCAATGTTCCCCAGGGAGCTCTTCCCAATGCAAACAGTGAGAAAACTATGTGTTGCCTTCTCAGACTGAATCTCATAGAGACATGACTAATGTGGGCTATGGCGTAAAATGTGGTAGAACCATGCAAAAAATCCAACGAGGCTTATCTCGATACTGGGAACAACTTCACTGTATCTTTTATCTGAGTTCTGGGTGTCAAAGCAAGATTGGAGCAAGTTGCTGATTGGGGGAGGGGGAGACTATCGCCTGTTAATGACTTTTAGTCTCACATCTTGCCTTATTAATATGAAATGTCCTATCCGACTGCTCATGGCAACTAAACTAGTGAGTCTGACTAGCACATAGGATGATGGCTGTGGGGGTTGTTCAAGGTCAGTCATCTCAGCTCCAGGACATCTCTGTGGGAGTTCCTCACAGTAGTGCCATAGACCCAACCATTTTCAGCTGCTTCATCAGTGACCTTCCCTCCTTCAGAAATGGGGATGTTCACCAATTATTGCACAATGTTCACCACCTTACTGCAAACAGCCTCCATGTTGTTTATCATCTAACAGCATTTCATGGAATGATCCATGGATGCTAGCTACATTCACCCATTGTCCGTTAACCCCAGCAATTCCTTACAATCTTCTTGGCACCTCTCTGTTCCACATACAAGATGCTTAGGAAACACAGACCTCCATCATAGTCCTCAGATATTGAAGCAATTCATGTTCAAATTCAACAAAATCTGGACAATGTCCAGGCTTGGGCTGACAAATGACAAGTAATCTTCACCCTACACAAGGTAATGCCCATCTCCAATAAGAAACCATCTAACCACCAGCCCTTCACAATCAATGGTGTTACCATCACTGAATCCCCTACTATCAACTTCTTTGGGATTACCATTGACCAGAAATTCAACTGGACTTGCCATATACATGCAGTGGCTACAAGAGCAGATTAGAAGTTAGGAATACGACAGAGAATAACTCGCTTCCTGACTTCCCAGAGCCTGTCCACCATCGACAAGGCACAAGTCAACTGTGTGATGGAATACTCCCCACTTGCCTGGATGGGTGCAGCTCCATCAACAGTAAAGAAGCTTGATACCAGCGAGGATAAAGCAGCCCACTTGATTGGCACTACATCCATAAGCATCCACCCTCTCCACTACCAAAGCTCAGTAGCAGTTGTATGTACTATCTACAAGATGCACTGCAGGTATTCAGCAGATCCTTAGACAGGTCTTCCCAAATCCACAACCACTTCCATTTAGTTGGACAAGGGAAGTAGATACATGGGAACATCATCCCTGCAATTTCCCTCCCAAGCTGTTCACCATTCTGAATTGGAAATACATCACCATTTCTTTACTATCACTGGGCCAAAATCCTGGATTCCCTCCCTCAGTGCATTGCGGGTCAACTTACAGCACATGAACTGCAGTGGTTCAGGAAGGCAGCTCACCCCCACCTTCTGAAGGACAACAAGGGACGGGAAATAAATATTGATCAGTTAGTGATTCCGATGTCCCATGAATGAGTAATAAACACTAAGAATTCTCGACATGGAAGTCAGAATGGGTACCAGGCGACGTTAGTCACCCTCTTGCTGTGAGGAATCTCCATGTTGTTCACCAGCTAACAGCGTTTCAGAGAACAATCTATGGATGCCAGTGACATTCACTCCTTGCCCATGGACACTGGCAATCTCACAATCCTCTTGACACCTCTCTGTTCCATATACAGGATGCTTAGGAAGCACACACCTCCTTCATTTTGCTGACAATGAGGGAGAGATTGTTGTCTTTACACCATGCCACTAGGCTGTCTGTCTCCTTCCTGTCCTCTGTCTCGTCGCTGTTTGAGTTCGGACCCCACTACGGTGATGCCATCAGCAAATTCATAAATGGCGTCTGTAAAGCAGAATGATGCCAACAGCGTGGGTTCAATTCCTGCACCAGCTTAGGTTACCATGTAGGACTCTCCTCCACCTCTCCCCTTGCCTGAGGCATGGTAATCTTCAGGTTAAACCACCACCAGTTTTCTCTCTCTCTCTCTCTCTCTCTCTCTCATAACAGAATAGCCTTATGGTTTGGCAGGACTAATGCGACTTTATATCTTGCTGTACAGTGGCGGGTTATGTCACTCCAATTCCTGCACCATGTTCCGATAGTTTACAGGACAAGCCCACTGCACATGCAGCAAGCAGACCTCCATGCCTTAAGGACAATCATCTTCACTAAGTTCCATGGAGGTACCTGCCAATGGGTTGTCATTGCTCATTGGTCCAGGCTCTGGAGTCCCTGGAGGGGCTCATGGTCAGTGCTGGGCCAGTCTGGGGGACAGTGGGCACCGATCCAGTCAGGGAGATGTATCAGGCACTTCCCAACCAGAGATGTCCAGCTAGGTTGCTCAAGAATGTGGGCCACGGTCAATCATAGAGATGTACAGCATAGCAACAGACCCTTCAGTCCAACTCAACCAGATATCCTAATCTAATCTAGACTCATTTGCCAGCATTTACCAACCATCCCTCCAACCCTTCCTATTCATATCCCCATCCAGATGCCTTTTAAATGTTGTAATTGTACTAGCCTTTACCACTTCCTCCGGCAACTCATTCCATACACACATAATCCCCTTTGTGAAAAAGTTACCCTTTACATCCGTTTTAAACCTTTCGCCTCTCACCCGAGACCTATGCCCTCTAGTTCTGGATTCCCCCATCCCGTGGAAAAGTACTTGTCCATTTACCCTATCCATGCCCCTCATGATTTTATATGTCTCCATAAGGTCATCCCTCAGCCTCCGACGCTCCAGGGAAAACAGCCCCAGCCTGTTCAGCCTCTCCCTGTAGTTCAAACCCTCCAAACCTGGCAACATCCTTGCAAATCTTTTCAGAACCCTTTCAAGTTTCACAACATCTTTCCTATATTATGGAGACCAGAATTGCAGTACAGTCAGTTCTCCTATAACATATATTTCTTCAATGCGAATTGGCTTTAATGCGATTGAAGAATTTAGACCATTATTTGTAGAACACAAACTTTCCTTACCTGTATTGGCTATAACATGGGGAATGTGGGGGTCAGGGATGTCAGAGTGCAGGGTCGGGGAAATCAGAGTGGGGGAGGGGGAGGTTAGGGTCAGGGGTGCTTGGGAAAGGAACTCAGGAATCTATTTGTGCGGGTTGGGGACTACAGACCAGGGATGCTAGGTTCCTCATGCCCCTGTTATCATGTCTTCCCACATGATAACCAATGGCTGGGGTGATGGAGTGCAGATGTGAGGGCAAATCAAGCAGACCCTGAGTGCTCTGGATGTGGGTCCATGGACACAGCCAGATGATCACATGCTTGGGCCAACATCATCCCCATCGTGTAGCTACAGTCCAGCAGTCCCTCGGCAACGATGACCTTTCCCTCTTCTATCCCTGCCAGGCCTTCCCATTCCTCCCCGATTTCTGACACGACATGCTATTCCCCTCTCTCTGGCTGAGTAGGTGACCAGTGTCTGGCCTAAAAGCCAATGCACTCTGGTATTCCCTCCTTGGCCAGCTATGGAGGTCTCACAGGGAACTGCTCACTCGTTTGTGCTCCCATACTCACTGAGCGTGATGTTCCCACAGAGGCCCCAGGATCTGAGCTGGTGAGAGGCCTGAAAGAGAGAGTATTTCTGATGCCTCCTCTCAAGCCCTTGAACTCTCTTTCTCCAAGATGTGAGAAGTGGTTTCTGGGACAGCAGCCAGTTCCTCTATAGGGACTGTGGCCATCCCAATGACACCTGCAAGACACAAGGGGCGATGTGGCCAATGGTTCAAGCTGCTGTGTAATGAATAACACTGACAGCAGGATACATGTCAGAATCACAGTGGATCCTGCAGGATCTGTCCATGCCTTCTCCTGGGAGGCACAGGATTCTGTCCCTTTCCCCTTCCCCACTAATCCATGGTCTTTCCATCCTATTCTGGTATGTTTTCTCTTGGAATGAGGGGAAGGGAGGAATTGAGTGAGATGATGGCATAGCAGCCAGTGTTGGAGCAGTGGGTAGGGGCAGGTGCTCTGAGGGAGTGGGTTAGTCGTACAGAGTGGGGTTAGAGGTGAGGGAGGGTGAGGCTGAGGAGGGAACAGTGAGTGAGGGAAGATGTCCTAGGCAATCGTGGGAGTGGCAGTGTCAGACCCTTACTGGGAGGTGGGTGCAGTCACAGAGGTAGAGTGCACGCGAAGTAGAAGAGAGAAGAGTGTGGTGCTTAACCTGGCACTGCTGGGCGAGCCCCTGAGTTTCAACCAGCACTGCTGGCCATGCCACTGCACCGTGGAGGTCAAACTGACTCCTGTGGTGACTTCAGACCAGGCTGCCAGGGTCTGGGGTGGTGAAGCGCATGGAACATCTCCCCTGGTGGTCCTTTGGTTAAATGACAGCCCTCGTTTGCTCCTCCAGGTCCTATCAGAGAATGGTGGCACAATTTTCCCCTTCTCTGATGTGTTCGGAATGAATGTCGTTCACAAAGCAGGGCACCTTCGGAGTGTCAGCCCTCATCCTGGGTGCACAACAGGAGTTTTGATAAGATACACGTGCCAGGGAAACTGGCCTTTGGGAAAATATCCAGTGAGTGGTGAGTCGTTCCCTGATTGGTCAGGAATAGGGCTAAAATTGGGCACCAAATGGGTGGGGTGGGTCATTATAGAGGTGTGCTTGGGCAAGAGTGCTCCTGGAGGCGTTGCTACGGTGAGACCACAGCAGAAGAGAAGTGCTTCACCTTGAAAAGGTGGGAGATCCACCAGGCAGAAAGTGCCAAGGCATTTGGAATTGTTAGCTGCCATATTGAATGACATCAGTGTGAGCCCGAGGGCTGCATGTATTGTAGCAGAGTGTTATATGGACCCACATGTGGACTGAAGATCAAATGAAGAATATTCAAATGCTATATCCTACCACCTGCTCCATTTGTCTCTCAGGTCACTCAATTCACCCAGGCACCAGCGATATTTAGCTCCCAGGTCTCTGCAGTAAGACATGAATTTACAATCTTTTCATGAGCTGGCAAGAGTTTTTCTATTTCATCAAAATACTACACAGAAGGAGACTCACTGCTCAGACCACAAACAGAAGTTGAATGCACATAAAGAATGAATGGCTGTGAACAGCTAAATGCCTTCTTAATGTTTCTGGAGGGAAAGGCTTCCTGCAGAGAGCACACAGTTTGGAGTTACCCCCTAGTACTTGTTAGGTTGAGCAATGGAAGATGAAATTTGATATGAACAAATATGAAGTATCGAATTTGGCACAAAAGAATTGGCGACGTGAATAGTGAGAAAGAGCTATGGAAGAAGTTAAAAGAGATCTAAGCGTATAAAGTAAATTCAACACTCAACACATTTAATCACTAGAGACTTAATGCATGATGCAAAATGAATACAACAACGTTATCATTAAAATGCACGATGCAAGTCAAAGAAAAACAGTTCCAAATCATACGGTGTGTCAGCCACTCCAGATCTTCAATTTAATGTCTATCCCTTGAAACACAAGAAAAGCACTCAGGCTTTGAGTAAGTCATTAATCTGATCCTTCCTAATACCCGAGAGAAACAAAATTAAGACATCTAAACTTTTCAGCTTTGACAAAATGAAACAGGGAAGATAGAGATGATGCTGAAAAGTAAATCTGTTTAAAAAAAAACTATAATTGTGATATCAGGATTGGGGGCACAGTATCAAATTTACAAAAAAACCTGAGCATCAATATTTGGAAGTTGTTGTATCGACAAGGAATTATTACCACATGGATCTTTGGGAACTGGATTTTCAGTAGACCTAGGCAGGAGTTTGAATCAATGAATGGGATTGGATTTCCATCTCCATTGTTATCATATTGAATTTTTAAACATGGAAGTGTTTAAGTGTACAAATAGCAACTCAGAGTAGTAACTGCTGAGGTGAAGAGACGGTGTCCTTACCTCTGAGATAGGAGACCCACTTCAAGTCCTACTGCTCTTGGGGTGTTCCATAACCTCTCTGAAGAGGCCGATTGAAAAATAAATATCTCTGGCCAGCAATCCACATGCAGCCTTCCCCATTACAGGGTTGGATATTTTAACCCCTCAACTATTCCCATGGGGTTGGGTCTATTTTGGCAGCAGGTGTGATTCATGGCTCCTTAGAGGAGCTGTGAACCATTGAAGAGGCCTAGTCATGATAAAGGTGATTGACACCAAGCATTCTTCAGACTTGCATTTTTCCATTGATTTCTAAAGGTATTGCATGGCTAGTTGCTGTTGATGGGCGGCACGGTGGCACAGTGGTTAGCACTGCTGCCTCACAGCGCCAGGGACCTGGGTTCAATTCCCGCCTCAGGCGACTGACTGTGTGGAGTTTGCACGTTCTCCCCGTGTCTGCGTGGGTTTCCTCCGGGTGCTCCGGTTTCCTCCCACAGTCCAAAGATGTGCGGGTCAGGTGAATTGGCCATGCTAAATTGCCCGTAGTGTTAGGTTAGGGGTATGGGTGGGTTGTCGCTTCGGCGGGTCGGTGTGGACTTGTTGGGCCGAAGGGCCTGTTTCCACACTGTAAGTAATCTAATCATAAAGACAATCAAATAATGGGGCAAATAATACTTCTATGTGACCATCTGGGACTTGTGTACAAGTATCTCCTTAACCAGTGAAATTGAAAACGTGTCAAACGGACACAAGTCTAAATCAGGGAGGGTTATGTATAGTGAAATTAATATTAACTCAGACGGAAAAGTAATTAAATAATGAGAGAAAGAAGGTGAAATAACTGCACAGGGGCCGGTAACCTGTAACCAAGTCACCCTTTATTCACACGTCCATAGTACATGACACTGACTCAGCTAGAACAGTAAACAGAATGTCTGACACTCCTGTTTCTATCTGTCAGCCAGGGCTCCCTGATTGGACCAGATTAACAGTCCCAATCTGGGAACCCGTACTCTATGAAGTTCACCAGGCTGACCACATTACAATCACTGCAGAAAGATTTCAATTGAGAGAGATAGAGTTGAAGGTGAAGGAATTATCCAAGATAGAATTTGAGTGTGGCATTTAGAAGCCTAAATAAATTGAAACCACTGGAGATCAGCTGCCGAGAGAGACCCCGAGCACAATGGATGAGGACTGTGGCTGTTGGAGGCCACTGCACATTTTATGCTCGATGATCTATCTGTTGGTCCGGTTTACTGTGTGAAAAGTGGAGTCTGCCTTAAGACATTGCAGTTTACTGCATCCTTTCAAAATGATTTTCCCATGGAGAGGTTCAGACTGCAAACACAATAATTGCTGAAGTGTAATTTTTCTCACGTTATACACCATCTATCAGGATGCATAAATAGACAAACACAAGGCTGGGCGAACACAGCAAGTCAGGCAGCATCAGGAGGTGGAGAAGTCAACATTTCGGATTTAATCCTTCGTCAGGTCCTCGCTTTCTGTGTTCTTCCAGCCTCCTGCCTGTCTACTTTGGATTTCAGCATCTGCAGTTTTTTTTGTCTCTAGTCAGGATACATAAAGCTGGTGTCATGTCAGGCAATGATCTAGTTCCAAACATAATGCAAAATCACTTAATTACATGATAAAATTAAAGACAGTTAGACCTTTCACATTCATTTGATGAGAAATACTCTTCTGTTTGTGACAATAGAAATGATTGAATAACTGTTCAGTTCTTTTCTAAAATAGAAATGCCAATGGCATTTGGAAACTGGGGAACATGGCCTTCATCACTTATTTAATTTACATGTTCCCAGATTAAATTCTCCCCATTAGAGTGAGCAAGACTCACTGGCTCCAGAACTGGTATGGGTATACCAGAATCCACAATACCAATTTTTGCCCCATAACTTATTACTTACTTAGATTAGATTATTTACTTACAATGTGGAAACAGGCCCTTTGGCCCAACAAGTCCACACCGACCTGCCAAAGTGCAACCCACCTAGACCCATTCCCCTAAATTTACCCCTTCACCTAACACTAAGGGCAATTTAGAATGGCCAATTCACCTAACCTGGACATTTTTGGACTGTGGGAGGAAACCGGAGCACCCGGAGGAAACCCACGCAGACACGGGGAGAATGTGCAAACTCCACACAGTCAGTCACCTGAGGTGGGAATTGAACCTGGGTCTCTGGCGCTGTGAGGCAGCAGTGCTAACCACTGTGCTGCCCAAAAAGCCATGGTTTGTTTTTGCAATTGTTAGGTAGAATAATTTACATAAAACTAATTGAAAATTCCTTAATTTAACAAGAATGCTGTTGAAGAAGACCTGCATAGAAAAAGACCTAGAATCAATCTTTAAAATTCGGTAATACTTGATAACAAAAATTAAAATACCGCTTATAAAATTGTTAACGTTGTAAATAATGCCAAAATATCAAAAAATTGATTTGATGTATTGTAGTCACATCTCCCTAAGTACAGTGAAAGGTTTTGTTTTGTGAGCAGTGCAGACAGATCATAACATACAAGGACATACAGATCATAGATAGAGTGAGGCACATAGGGTTATGGCTGCACAGGAGGGCGAGCAAAGCAAGATCAACATTAGCAACATCAGCATTAGTTGAAGTTAGAGAAGTCCATTCAGCAGTCGGATAAGCATGACAGACTGTATTACAGACTGAAATCTAAATTGCTCTGCCATTTTGCAGGTTTCTCCAAGGGCCGGATGATGTCCATGCTTCTGTCTATGTGTGTAGTTTTGAGGAAACAAGACAAAGAACATCAGAGTTGTTCATGCAGCAGTCTCTCAGGTTGCAATCACACAGATAATATATTTCAGCAGCCTATGAATTGTGCAAGATCTGGTCCATTTATTCCATTCATTCAAGCAAGTTCATTTCCATTTTAGTTTTTTTTATTAATGGTTACCTCCATTTCATATTTTTCAGTTGTTTAATTAAGATGACTATCGCACTCTTGATTTATGTTAGTTATTTTTGTTTTACAGTGGCAGCAAGAATTCACTTCGCTTCTGATTGCTGTCGTCGAGTAACTCATATTTATGGATAATGTATTGCACAACTACAATCAAAATGTTGACACATTGACTATGTAAATTATACTTTTAAGTATCCATCCTTATCTTACTGCAGGGCACATAAAATAATGTGTGATTTTTTTTAATGCCTGGGATAATACTGACTGCATAATGATTGGGTTTTCTAACACCACCAAGGATGGGCTAGTCTTATAAATAAAACTGAATTTACAGAAGTTAGCCAACATCATTGTCCAAATCAGCTGCTTTCAGGTTTCTATTTGTTTTTTTTAATTGCAAGCTCTTCCGAGCTAGTTGCATTGAAGAGTAACACTAACTTGTAATTTTCTTCACTGTGGGTCATAACTGAGCTTTCTTTAGAACTGGGAGTATTCTTTTCTTTATGAAAATCAGACTTTAGTAACTGCTCCAGGAAAAATGCCAAATGCTTTATGAGCCAAACAAATACATAATTCATCACAGACAATTCCAATATGCCATTTCTATTTATGAAAATTATGAACTGCAGAATGTATAAGACATTTTTGTTTGATCATAGCAGTATTAAACCTCATTGAAGCATCACCGTTATGCTAACTTACTGACATGGTATAATGTATTGCAAATTACTAAACTTAGTTACTATTGAGTGATCATAAAAATGTTAGGAAAGATTCTTCTAGGAAATGATTAGAGACATAATCTAAGTGCAGGTATACATCGTGTTGCATTTTCCAAACGAGAGGAGACAAAACATTGTTGGAGGAATTATTGTGCAAAAAAAGGCCCTTTTGGAAGAGGCAAGTGTCTTAATTTTCATCATTGCTTTAACTCTTTTTCTTAGAGTGGGCCTCATAAACATTTTTATTTCCTCATCAGTTCTTTCTGTAGTGCATTTGCATGAGTTGTCTGAGATTTGATAAGTTTCTACATTGAAAATGATCTGATATTGAACTTAGAATATGGAACATAGAACATTACAGCGCAATACAGGCCCTTCAGCCCTTGATGTTGCATTGACCTGTTGAACCAATCTGAAGCCTATCCATCCTACACTATTCCATTCTCATCCATATGCCTATCCAATGACCATTTAAATGCCCTTAAAGTTGGCGAGTCTACTACTGTTGCAATATAAGAGAAATATTTGATCAGTCAGAGAAAAACTATTTGCAAGAATATATATATTTTTGGAATATTTATATTTTCCAATGCACAAGGAATGATCAAGGAACTAGCGCAGTTTGGTGAGGGTACTTCTTGAGTATAATCTTGACATTATTCTAGTAATGCTGAAAATGTGTTGCTGGAAAAGCGCAGCAGGTCAGGCAGCATCCAAGGAGCAGGAGAATTGACGTTTCGGGCATGAGCCCTTCTTCAGGAATGTCTAGTAGGTATTATTCTAGTAGCATATGATGAAAGTTGAAGCAACATTTGAACTCTGACTTGTGTATATAATTTAAATAAAAACATTACATTTTGTCATAGAAGCCTTACAGCATGGAAGCAGGCCATTCCGCCCATTAAGTCTGCACTGACCCCCAAAGAGCATCCCACCCACACCCTCCCCCTTCTTCTATTCCAGTAACCCTGCTTTTCCCATAGCTAGCCCACCCAAACTATACATTCCTGGACTGTTTGGACAATTTTCCATGGCCTATCCACCTAAAGTGCATATCTCTGGTCTGTGGGTGGAAACTCATGCAGATCCCAGAGAATGTGAAAATTACATAACAACACTAGCCAGAGGAGGGAATCAAACCCAGGTCCCTGGTGCTGTGAGGCAGCAGTGCTAACCACTGAGCCACTGTACCAGCCAATTGTGTCCGCATAATCAAGTAACAATTTAATTTACTTATGATTCAGCTAAATCTGTTTCTTGTGCTGTCACCATTGCTAAGAAGAACTGATGATCTTATTTTTGGGATGCTGATGTACTGGATTATTCATTATTTTTCCTTTTCCATGTTGTATAAGTATGGAAATTGTGATTACTTTAAATAGCTCAATGCTCAGTTGCAGAATTAATGGACAATATGCCCTCTAAGCTGCACACATATAAATACATAAATTGCTGGACAAACTCAGCAGGTCTGGCAGAATCTGTGGAGGAAAACAGAGTTAACGCTTGGGTCCAGTGGCCCTTCTTCATATGCATCAATAAAGCAGTTCAACAACTTGGAAGATATGGCAATATCTGGTTAGAAGATTTCCCCTACATTTTACTACACGTACACAATGCGCACAAAATACTTTTTAAAAAGCATTGCAAAAAACAAAACCAAAGAAATTGGAGGTGATATTCCTTGTTTGGTAATATTACTTGGCATAATTTCAGGTGCGAATTTCAGAGTTACAGACTTTAAACAGTGCAAGGTATATATGCACAGACTGTAATACTCAAGGGCTTCAGGTGAAATATCTCAACAAGCTTAGAGCCTTTGAAACAATGGCCAAAGGCCAGAATGAAACATAGGTCTTACTTGAAAATTGTGCACATAATTTCATTGAGATATAATTACTTTTAAATATGCCTTATTACTGAAAGTGAGTTTGCCTGTCATTGTTACCAGCAGAAAATTAGATCAGAACAGTTTTCCCCACAAATTTTTTTTTAAAAGCATGGATCAAATGAATTAATTTAGGATGTGTCATAAATCACAGTTGTTGAGATCTATCATCAGAAAGAAATATTTCAGTTCAACATATTAGGCTGAGGATTGATTTAATTATAAGGGAAATGAGTCCAGCAACTCCAAATTCTGCATCGTTAAAAAAAAGCCAGAATCTTATAGGGAGCTGAACGACAATGGGCTATGATGAGAAATGTGGCAGAATCATGAGAGAAATCCACCAAGGCCTGAATCGACATTGGGAACAAATCGCTGTGTATTCTAACTAAGATCCCGGTCTTGAAATGAAATTCTTGCTAAGCAGCAGTGAGTTGCCTACAAAGCGGATTATTGTTGATTAATGACCTTACTATCTGCACAGCTCGCCTCACTAATGTCCACGTTTCTGTCACACTGTCTGCCACCGTCAGGAATTCTCACTGTGAAAGTCTGAGTAGGTACCTGACGGATTCAGCTCACTGCTTGCTCCATTGGACCTCCAGGTTGGACACTGGGCTCCAATAGCTTGGTGCACCCTCTCTGGGCATTGGCCACAGGCATCCCACATCCGCGGACATTGGCATTTGGCATGTGCCAGCCTTTAACAATCCTTATGCACATCTCTGATCCACCAATAGGATACTTCTGCACTTCAATGCTGCCACACTGGGGCAGAATGGTGACTCTCAGTGTAATACAGCGGCAAGCACCTTTTGTGTTTAGGGACACACACCCAGCATATGGGTCCTCAGAGCATCCCTGTCTTACCTTGCTTTTTGTACCTTCGTACCCAGTCAGAGATACCAGGCCTGCATTACTGTCATATTGCCCTGATGATTAGACCAGACACAAAGCTTGAAATTTGTCAGCAACCCTCAGACAAGTCAAGGCACTTAGCCTTCACTCGGGGGGCCCAGCAGGTAAGCCAACAGCATTCTCTGATACCCATTTAGACACTGGCAGGCAGCTACTCTGGATAGTCACAGCGAATATTGAGAGTCCACCACCTGTTTTCTGGCTGTTGTGGGTTGTTATCCACCTCAAATGAGAGAGGGGAAGGTTTGGAGGGAAATTAAAGAGGGCAGCACAGATGTTAGTTTTATTGTACATGGTATTGAGGATGACAGAGCATGACAGAGCTCAGTGGTTAGCACCGCTGTCTCACAGCACAGGGGACCAAGGTTCAACCCTAGCCTTGGGTGACCGTCTTTGCAGAGTTTGCACGTTCACCCTGCGTCTGTGTGGGTTTCCTCTGGGTGCTCTGATTTCCTTCTACTGTCCAAAGATGTGGAGGTTAGGTGGATTGGCCATGCTGGATTTTCCATAGTGTCCAGGGATGTGTAGGCTAGGTGGATTAGCCATGGGGAATGTAGGGTTGCAGAGATGAGGGTTGGAAGTAGATGGGATGCTCTTCGGAGGGTCGGTGTGAACTCAATGGGCTGAATGGCCTGCTTCCACACTGTAGGGATTCCATGATTCTCTGATTCCTGATGGGCGTAGGCTACATTAGCAGGGATAGTGTGTGAGGAAGCAGGGAGAAGATGATGGCATGTGCACTGGTGGATTTGGAAATGTCATTGACATTCTTCCTACGTTGCTGTACACTGTTACTCCAGATGGTGGAGTCTGCACTGACCCAGGTGGCTGGCATGGTCTAGTTTCGAGGCCCGCTCTGCTGGCTCCGGGGGAGGAAGATGCACGGTGGCACAGTGGTTAGCACTGCTGCCTCACAGCGCTTGAAGACCCGGGTTCAACTCCCGACTCAGGCGACTGACTGTGTGGAGTTTGCACGTTCTCCCCGTGTCAGCGTGGGTTTCCTCCGGGTGCTCCGGTTTCCTCCCACAGTCACAAAGATGTGCGGGTCAGGTGAATTGGCCATGCTAAATTGCCCGTAGTGTTAGGTAAGGGGTAAATGTAGGGGTATGGGTGGGTTTCGCTTCGGCGGGTCGGTGTGGACTTGTTGGGCCGAAGGGCCTGTTTCCACACTGTAAATCTAATCTAAAGATATCCTGCCTCTGTAGCACCTCATTCAGCAGGGTGTCTAGGTCCCTGTCTACAAAGTAAAGTGCCAATTTTCCCCTCTCTGCCATGTTCAGGGCAAGTGTCAGGGGTGCTCCAGATTGGCAGTGCTTGTCTGAGTGCCCAACAGCCTTTTAAAGCTGGTGTCGGTGTTTGGAACACTGCCTCATCCTTGATACCTTGCAATAGTGTGTTTTTGAGTGTGGTGAGTTGGTAGAATAGTTGAGAATAGAACGAGGTGCGTCTTGGGGCTGGGGTAGGTTGTTAATGAGGTACGTTCGGTAAGATACAGCAAGAAAACTCTTTAGGCCTCAAGGAGAGAAACCTTCTGTAAAAATAAAACTGAGAACTTGCTAAAAAGAATGTTTAATCTGTAGGATTGCCAACCCTTTTAGCTATTCTTAGATTCTTTAAATCTTGCTAAAATTGCAATAAATAATGGATTGGGACTTCAGTCATCACCTTTAAAAGTAAATTAATTCCTTGTTACATAAGTGGCTGTTTTATTTTAATAGCTCAGTTTGCCTTGATGTGATCTGAATTTTATTATTTTGACAGTGAAGCTCGTGGGTACCACTTCAGTACTTCAGCGAGAAGTATTGTTCATGTGACTGGAAAATCGTCTAGACCTGGCATTATTACTGGGTATTGCTGACTTGCACCACTCTGAAGAAGGTATTTGTGTTCATTGAAACACAGTACCGACATAATAAACATAATCAACACATTACACGTTAAGCAGCTCGATAAAATGAAGAGTTGATTAGTTATTTGGTTATATTTTAGGTACATTTCCGATTGAGTGGTGAAAAAATATTGTCTTGGTCTTTTAATGCACTTCAATAAATTTTCTCAGTTAATTATACTGATTTATGATTAGAAAAGTAAATTAAGAATGATTATGGATGGTTTGAGATGGTCCAAACTAGCACTAATTACTCTGCTCCAAGTACACAATGTTGTTACAATTTCCAATGTTTGCTGTTTAGATATTGCTCACCTTGGTATTTAATATTAACTGTAAAGCTGCATAATTCTAAAACAATCTACAACATAATATAATTCACTGGGTTAAATTTACAAATTGATGCAAAGGAAATCTTTGCTGCCCTACATGAATGAATTATTTTGAATGAGTGATTGTTGTTGTCATGTGTATTTTACAGTGAAATACAACAAAATACAGTGAACAGCTTTCATTTGTCACCATAATCTGACACCATTTTGTTAGTTTAAGAATAAAAAAATGAAAATATATATAATGAAAATATATGCATGCCTTGATATAATGCATTGGTCGAGGATTGAAACTGCCTGCAAATATATTTAGTTGAGTGTCAGTCATGACTAGTTTATAATCACTTTAAAAGTATGTTTTGTTATTCACCCTTGGCTGCACAAAAAAGAATTGGTCACTCACTGCCTGAAAAGTTTTACAACAAATTGTGTGATTAAATTCCTTAAACTCTTTTGACCATTACTAATCCTCTTTTGCCAACATCCTTTTCAGTAAAAATTGCTGCACACCATGGTGCCTGATTTATATTTCATTCCTGAACAGGAAGTAGGGGGGATTAAGGTTTCAGGATTAAAACACTTACTCTTCATTGCATTTTTGTCGAGAATGTATCCTAGATACCATTTACACTGCTCACTGACCCTGAGTCTTTCTGCATACCTCTTTACACATATATAAAATATCTTAAATTAGCTTGAGGAATGTTTAAATATCTTCTTCAGATGTGAGAGCTGCAGAACAAATTAGAGTTGTTTCCTCGTGGTATTGCACATTTTTTTTCAGTTTAAGGTCAACAATTATGAACCATTGTTTGATGTGAGAAACAGAAAGGCATGGAAGGCATTAAAATAGAATCATTTTTCAGTAAAGACCTTCCATTTTAAGGTTCTTTATGCAAAGGTTTAAACATTCAACATGAGCAAGATATGAATCTCAATCTTGGTATAACAAATGTAGTGTACAATAAGAAAACGTGAGCTTGATTCTCAATTGCCCATGGGGGTTAGTACGGCAATATGTAGGTGTTGTAAATAATGCTTCTGTACGGTGGCTCTGTTCCTTGATGTCTCTGGAATGTATTGCTACTTTCAAAGGTTGCTAATGGGCTAGAGAAGGTCAGAAATTGATTTTCAAATTGCAGGTCAGCAAACCCAAATGTTCTATAGCACCTAACCACACAGCGGCTGCCTGTAATTCAGGTACCATCAACATCATGGTGTTTTCTCTGAAGATCACTCATTGACATTAAGGGTTATTGTTTCAGATCGGTTGATGTAGGTTTTCCGTTAACTCCATCTCTGCATCACCTTGTGGCTGATCCTCTGGTTCTCTACTGTCTCACTTCTGCAATCTCCACGTTGCGTGCCTTCTGCCATTCAGAATTGCTCTAAGCAGATGTCTCCCTCCTCCTAGGAGCATTTGGCACATAAAATGGGGCACCAAATTCACCACTGACCTGATGACAGGATCTGTATGGGAAACAACTACCTTGGGAACAGCTGCAGAAACTCCAATTAGGCTCCTGACTCTGTATAGCAAAACCAAGTCACTGGAAATCTTTGAAAATATGAATCGGCACATTTTGTTTGCCATTTCTAGGTTTATATCAAATTATGTGGTGGTCCACTAATTAGATCAATTTCAAATAAGTACTAGCAGTTTCATTTTTACATGAATTGACTGGAGAACTATTTTTATAATTATTAATTCTGGAACCAATAGCCTAACTGCAGAGCAAATAATTCGAACTAAACTTAGATAAGCACATGGGATAGTGTAGGGGGAGGAGCTGAGAATAGTTCACAGGTGGACGCAACACCAAGGGCTGAAGGGCCTGTTCTGCGCTGTATTGTTCTATGTTCTAAACGATTAAACTTTTCAGCCTGATATTGACTGTTTTTCACTCTTTTATTTATTCAGGATGTGGGTGTCACTGGCTGGGTCAGCATTTATTGCCCATCCCTAATTTCCCAGAGGGCAATTGAGAGTCAACCACATTGCTGTGAGTCTGGAGTCACATATAGGCCAGACCAGGGAAGGGTGGCACATTTCCTTTCCTAAAGTTCGTTAGTGAACTAATCACTAAAATTCATTGGTGAACAAGATGGGTTTTGCTGGTAATTAATTCATGGTCATCTTTAGACTCTTAATTCCATATTTTTATTGAATTCCACCATCTGCCATGGCAGGATTTGAATCCTGGGTGGTGTGGATTAATAGTTTTGTGATAGTACGACTAGGCCATCACCTCACCCTAGGATCGAAGGCATAGGAGCTGATAAACTAATGGGGAGCTGCTCCAGAAGTTTCCCTCCTGAAGGTGGGTGTTAAGGCTGATTTCATGGCCTCACCACCATTTTGCTGCTGCACAGTGACCCCTGTCATATGTAGAGAGCTACAGCTCAGTGAGGACATTCACAAACATCCACTCCTTCCACCACCGATGCTCAATCGCAGCCGTGTGTACTGTCTACTAGATGCAATGCAGAAATTCAACAAAGATCCTCAGACAGCACCTTCCAAAACCCATGATCACTTCCATCTGGACGGACAAGGGCAGTAGACACATTGGAACACCACCAACTGCAAGTTCACCTCCAAGCCACCCATCATCCTAACTTGGAAATGTATCACCGTTCCTGGAATGTCCTGCCCAACAGCATTGTGGGTCAACTTACAGCACATGGACTGCAGCGCTTCAAGAAAGCAGCTCACCCCCACCTTCTCAATGGGCAACTAGGGATGGGCAATAAATGCTGGACCTGGCCAACAATGCTCACATTCCATGAATAAATTAATCATGGTGATCACTGCAGTTTGCAGATGACTCCGAAATTGGAGGTGTAGTGGACAGCGAAGAGAGTTACCTTAGATTACAACAGGATCTGGACCAGATGGGCCAATGGACTGAGAAGTGGCAGATGGAGTTTAATTCAGATAAATGCGAGGTGCTGCATTTTGGGAAAGCAAATCTTAGCAGGACTTATACACTTAATAGTAAGGTCCTAGGGAGTGTTGCTGAACAAAGAGACCTTGGAGTGCAGGTTCATAGCTCCTTGAAAGTGGAGTCGCATGTAGCTAGGATAGTGAAGAAGGCGTTTGGTATGCTTTCCTTTATTGGTCAGAGTATTGAGTACAGGAGTTGGGAGGTCCTGTTGTGGCTGTACAGGACATTGGTTAGGCCACTGTTGGAATATTGCATGCAATTCTGGTCTCCTTCCTATCGGAAAGATGTTGTGATACTTGAAAGGGTTCAGAAATGATTTACAAGGATGTTGTCAGGGTTGGAAGATTTGAGCTATAGGGAGAGGCTGAACAGGCTGGGGCTGTTTTCCCTCGAGTGTTGGAGGCTGAGGGGTGACCTTATAGAGGTTTACAAAATTATGAGGGGCATGGATAGGATAAATAGACAAAGTTTTTTCCCTGGGGTGGGGGAGTCCAGAACTAGAGGACATAGGTTTAGGGTGAGAGGGGACAGATATAAATGAGACCTAAGGGGCAACTTTTTCACGCAGACGGTGATACGTGTATGGAATGAGCTGCCAGAGGATGTGGTGAAGGCTGGTACAATTGCAACATTTAAGAGGCATTTGGATGGACATATGAATAGGAAGGGTTTGGAGGGATATAGGCTGGGAGCTGGCAGGTGAGACTAGATTGGGTTGGGATATCTGATCGGCATGGACGGGTTAGATTGAAGGGTCTGTTTCCATGCTGTACATCTCTATGACTCTATGACTCTATAAGTCAGAGTCTGCAAGACTCATTGACAGGCCCTTGACCACCAAAGGCTTCAATTGTGGCTGATCCCCATCCAGCAGAAGGATCTAATCTTGATCCTGATGGATTTCCCAGAGGGAAAGAACAGTTAAAATAAAAAGTAGCACTTGGAAATTAATGGGTTTGTCATACTGGAACTCCATTTTGAAGTACAGGCCAATTTGACTGATCTTTCCTTCTGCATTGCCAGCTTTGATTCTGTTTATTTATTCACCATGGTGCAGACCAGTGAGAGGCCTTTTATGTCGAAGTGCCCCTGTATTCCCCAACCTGCTTTAGTTGCACTAACTTCTCACAGTGAAGTTATTGAGGCTTTGGACCCACTAAATAAAGCTGCAGACTGTCTTTGTTGGAAAGGACAGAGGGGACCAATCAGGTGATAGAACATAGAACATAGAACATAGAAGGATACAGCGCAGTACAGGCCCTTCGGCCCTCGATGTTGCGCCGACCGAATCCTACCTAACCTATACTAGCCCAATAACTTCCAAATGCCTATCCAATGCCCGCTTAAATGACCATAAAGAAGGAGAGTTCACCACTGATACGGGCAGGGCATTCCATGAACTCACAACCCGCTGTGTGAAGAATCTACCCCTAACATCTGTAAGGGTAGATCTGATGGTGCTCCAGGAGATTTCTAACATGGACTCACTACTGACAAGGACAGGCTTGAGGTTTCCAGTCGGTTATGACATCAGACTCTTGAAGCCCACAGGAACAAAACAATCCAAAGTTTCTACCCCAGGAAGCACTGCTCAGTAAATACAAAATCTACAATCATAGCTCGAAATAGGTAAGTAACTCAGGTAATTTGGTCCACCATTGGGAATCAGAAATCTGTCAACTTCAATCCAAAGATGTGTGGGTCAGGTGAATTGGCCATGCTAAATTGCCCGTAGTGTTAGGTAAGGGGTAATGTAGGGGTATGGGTGGGTTTCGCTTCGGCGGGTCGGTGTGGACTTGTTGGGCCGAAGGGCCTGTTTCCACACTGTAAGTCTACTCTAGTCAATCTTAAATGTACTCACAGTCAGAACTTCTACAGCAGTCTGTGGCAGAGAATTCCAAAGCTTCACAACTCTCTGACTAAAATGCTTCCTTCATCTTAAATCCAAAAGGCAGCTTCTTATTTTCAAATTGTACTCCCTGGATCTAGACTCCTGAACAATGGAAAATCATTATCTGCATCTAACACTTTCAGTATTTTTTAAGTTTCAATGAAATCCTTTTTCATTCCTTGAGACTCGAAGGTTTAGAGGCTCAGTTTGCCCAATCTCTCTTCTAAGGACAGTCCTGCCTTCCCAGAAACAAGTCTGATGAACAAGTCCCTCAATGGCAATAATACTAGGTTGATTCCAGAATTGAGAGGGTTGGCTTATGAGGAGAGATTGAGTAGACTGGGATGATACTCATTGGAATTTAGAATAAGGAAGGATCTTATAGAAACATATCAAATTATGAAGGGAATAGATACGATGAAAACAGGGATGTTGTTTCCACTGGCAGGTAAAACTAGAACTAAGTGGCATAGCCTCAAAATAAGGGGACAGGCAGGAGGCTGGAAGAACATAGCAGGCCAGGCAACATGAGGAGGTGGAGAAGCCAACATTTTGGGTGTAACCCTTCTTCGTAAGGGGGACCAGATTTAGGATTGAGTTGAGGAGGAACTTCTTCACCCAAAGGGTTATGGATCTGTGGAATTCCCTGCCCAGTGAAGCAGGCTACCTCGCTAAATGTTTTTAAAGCAAAGATAGATAGATTTTTGAAGAGTAAAGGGAGTAAGGGTTATTGTGAGTGAGTGGGCAAGTGAAACTCAATCCACCAAAAAGATCAGCCACGACCTTATTGAAGGGGGAGCAGGCTCGAGGGGGTCAGACGGCTGACTCCTGCTCCTAGTTCTTATGTTCTTATACTTTTCCTGAGGTAAAGAAACCAAAACTGCACACATTACTCCCCATTGGGCCTACCTGAGCTCCTGTGTAATTGAAACAAGACTTCACTGATTCTCTATTCAAATCCTCCTGGAATAAAGACTAACATTCCATTAGACTTCCTCATAGCTTGTTGCACCTACATATTAGCCTTTAGTGACTGATTGATAAGTCTAGTCGGGCCCCTTTCTCATCTACATTTTCCAACCTCTTACCATTTAAGAAATACTCACCACCCTGTTCTTCCTACTAACGTGGATCACCTCACTTTTTACCACATCATACTCTATCTGCCATGTTCTTATCCATTCACTCAGCCTGTCCAAATCCTCCTGACGTTACTTCATCACATCCCCATCCAGGCTTGAGGCATCTGCAAATTTAGAAATAATACGTTTGATCCTCAGCTCCATGATTACACCCTTTTTTCTGGAGAGATACCTAGTGGCCTCCATTTCTTTGATGTGGTATTTTCCGCTAACTGTTCTCTATTTTTAACATTGTTATACATTTAAATTAACTGTTAACCACTTCATTAAAACAGCACAGACTCTAACTTTCTCACTGGTGTGTTAAAAATTGCACAGAGGAAATTAAACACAGAAGTGGCCACTTGGAATTTTCAATATCAGCACCATTGTTTAGACTTGAGTGAATTCTGACCACAATGATAATTACTCTTGAGAATCTTGTGCTTAGGTCTGCAGATTAGTACTGTGTTAATACTAAGCTAAATGGTGCCTTTAACGATATAAAAAAGGCTGGAATTCAAGTTGAAAACTAAAGAAGAAAAGGATAAGACATACTCTAAAACAGATGTTTACAATCTGATAGGAATAAAATATACTCTGAAGACCATAAGATGCAGGAGCAGAAATGGGTCACTTGGCCTATTGAGCATGCTCCATCTTTCAATGAGATTATGGCCACACAATTTGTAAATGGCAAACCTTGAAGAAGACTGCATTGGATCATTTGAGGCACTGACCAGGGCTTTTGGAGGCAGCAGTGGCCTGATTGTTAAAGTAGCGGTTATTATGAGCACAAGCAAATTGAAGGAGAAGATCTGGATTCTGTGACTTTGGAGCTGGTGAAGTTGCTTGATTGCATCGTCTTCTTGTGTCCCTCTTTCTGAATGACAGGACCCTGAGGGTCTTCCCAGCAGAAGCAGTGAAAGGTGGGATTGTCCAGAGAGGTTTCAGGAGGCTTCATAGTGACAAAATTCAATTATCTTTCTTTGAAGAACTCATCGTCTAAATCATGGGGAAAGATTGGCTTCTAAGATTTGGAAAGGTCAGGCAGGTGAATGCCAGCACAGAGAGGGCCGTAGATTTCAGGAAGATGGGTCAGATCCAGATCAGACCCAGCCCTTGCTGTCTATATCTCCACAGGAATCCTCATAACAAATCCTAACCCAAGATTTTCTCTAAAGAGATGTTGGAATTCGGACAGGACTGGACACTTCAAACACGACTGCATTCAACAGCTAGTTCCTCCCTTGCCTCCCACAATATCCTAGGATATATCCCGGCTGGCCCTGGCGACCTGTCTACCCTCATGTATTTCAAGACACCCAACACTTCCTCCTTCATTTTTTATGGATTAGATTACTTACAGTGTGGAAACAGGCTCTTCGGCCCAACAAGTCCACACCGACCCGCCGAAGAGCAACCAACCCAGATCCATTCCCCTACATTTACTCCTTCACCTAACACTATGGACAATTCAGCATGGCCAATTCACCTGACCTGCACATGTTTGGACTGTGGAAGGAAACTGGAGCACCCGGAGGAAACCCACGTAGACACAGGGAGAATGTGCAAACTCCACACAGACAGTCACCCGAGGCTGGAATTGAACCTGGGACCCTGGTGCTGTGAGGCAGCAGTGCTAACCACTGAGCCACCGTATGTTGACAGGCCCAAGAGTAACCTCAATATCACTTATACCCCTCTTTATTGGTGAATACTGATGTAAAATACTTATTAAGGATCACACTCGTTTCCTCTGGATCCACACACAACCTTCCTCTTTTACCCTTGGGTGGGCTACAATTTCCCTAGCTACCCTCTTGTTCCGAACATATGTAGAAATTCCTTGGGATTCTCCTTAACCAGCAGGCCAAGGACATTTCATGGTCCCCTTTCAGCTCTTCTAACTCCTCCTTGAGTTCTTTCCTACTTTCTCTATATTCTTCAAGGACTTCATTTATTTTTAGTTGCCTTGACCTTAGGTATGCTTCCTTTTTTTGACTAAGTTGATAATTTCCTCTAACATCCAAAGGTTCCTAAATCCTGCCACTCCTGTCCTTCATTTTCACAGGAACATGCCTTTCCTGCACTCTAATCAACTGGTCCTTAAGAGACTCATGGAATCATAGAGATATACTGCACAGAAACAGACCCTTTGGTCCAACTTGTCCATGCTGACCAGATATCCTAACCTAATCTAGTCCCATTTGCCAGCACTTGGCCCATATCCCTCTAAACCCTTCCTATTCATGTACCCACCCAGATGTCTCTTAAATGTTGAAATTGTTCCAGCCTCCACTAACTTCTCTAGCAGCTCATTCCATACACACACCACCCTCTGCTTGAAAATGTTGCCCCTTTAGGTCGATTTTAAATCTTATCCCTCCCACCTTAAACCTAGTCAGATGTGGATTTACCCTCAAACAGTCTCTCCCAATCCACAATCTCTCTTGTTTAATTCAGTTATAGTTGGCCTTCCCCCAGTTTAACACTTTCATTCAAGCTTCACTCTTGCCCTTATCCATAAGTACTCGACAACTTAAAGAATTATGGTCACTATTCACGAAATGCTCCCCCACTGAAGCTTAGATCACCTGGCTAGGCTCATTTCCCGACACCAAATCCAGTATGGCCTCCCTCTCTCATTGGACTATCCACATACTTGTTGAAAATACTCTCCTGGACTCACCTATTCAATTGCTTGCCATCCAATTCCCCAGCACTAATTGAGTCCCAATCAATACAGGGGAGGTTAAAATCACCCATCACAACAATCCTGTTATTTTCACATCCTTCTAGAATCTGGCTACATATCTCTTTGTCTCTCTCCCATTGGTAGCTGGGAGGTCTGTAGTACAATCCCAGCATTGTGATTGCACCCTTTGTATTCCTGAGCTCTAACCATAATGCCTCATTGCAGGGTATGCTGTCTAACCAGTGACACAACTCCCCCATCTTGTTTGCTTCCTCCTCTGACATGTTTAAAACATTACGTTGCCAATCCTGTCCCTCTTTCAACCATGTCTATGTGATAGCAACAACATCCTGACTGGATGCATTAATCCAGGCTCTAAGTTTATCCACCTTACCTATTATACTTCTTACTCTGAAGCAGATACAGTCTAAGCCTCCAGTTCTGCTGGGTTCTGCAACCTCTCCCCGACTGCTCTTCCTCTTAGCTGTATTTGCCTTAGCCTCAGACTCTTCCCCGTTCTCTATATTTTACTGACCGGCTGCCCCAGTTCCCACCACGTACTCCCCCCCCCCCCCCCCTCCCCCCTTCCCAACCCCGCACTAGTTTAAACCCTCCTGAGTGACACTATCAAACCTCCCTGCCAGAACAGCGGTGCTTCTCCAGTTTTGGTGTAACCTGCCTTTCTTATACAGGTCCCACCTTCCCTGGAAGACATCCCAATGGTTCACATTCCTGAAGCCCTCTGCTGTACACCAGCTCCTTAGCCACATGTTCAATTGTACTCTGTCTCTGTTCCTAGCCTCAGTAGCACATGGCACGGGGAATAATCCTGAGAGTACTACTCGAGAGGTCCTGCTCTTTAGTTTACTATCTAACTCCCTGAACTGCTGTAGCAGGACCTTGTCACTCCTCCTATCTGCATCATTTGTGCTAATATGGACAATGACTTCTGGCTGTATCTCTCCCATTTCAGGAAGCCCTGTACCTGCTCAGAGACATCCATGACCCTTGCACTAGAGAGGCAACATACCATCATGGCCACTGAAGCTTCTATCTGTGCCATCGACTATTGTAGATAACCATGTGGAGATGCAGAAGATGTTGGTAGTGTTGAAACTAATAGATTTTTGAAGACTAATAGCATTAAAATGTTATAGAATTACTTAGAATTGTAGGCATTTAATTGTTTGATCATGCTAAAATGGTGGATCTCACACACACACACACACACACACACACACACACACACACACACACACACACTGGTCCGGATGTCCTATGTTCCTATGGTTCCTGGAGAGTACTTTGTCTCTGTCTTCCCAAAGGAAAGGGATGATGTAGACAATCTAACTACCGAGAAGGAATGTGAAATGTTAGATACAATAATCATTAAGCAGGAGAAAGTATTGAAGAGACTGATATTCATGAAGGTGGATAAATCACCAGAGCCAGATGGATTGAATTAAATCTTTAAAAGAAGCCAGGGAGGAAATAACAGATACTCTGAGATTTATTTTAATCCCCATTAGATACAGGTATGGTACTAGAGGATTGCTGATATGCAAATTGCTTTTAAAGTGCGCAAGGGATAGGTCAAATAAGGTAAAGTCACCACAGTCCTACTAGACCACAGGGCTGCCCTCCCATTGGAGAGAGATAACTGGTGGTGGTTTAACCTGAGGGGCCACCATGCCTCAGGTGAGGGGTGAGGTTGAAATGGAGAGTCCTTCAAATAACCTCAGCCGGTGTGGGAATTCAATTCATGTTGTTGTCTTCACTCTGCTGAGATGGCCACCAATATCCAGTACAAACCAACAGACTACCAAAGTTACTTTGACTATACATCCTCATACCATTCATGTAAAGACTCCATTCCATTCTCCAGTTCCTCCATCTCTGCCACATCTGCTTTGATGAGGCCAACTTTGATAAGGCTGATCTTTACCGACTCTTTGTTTGCCCAACTGCATTTCTTTCTCTCAACCTGTCGCTTAGATCTCCCCCCCACCACCCATCCCTTCTATAGCAAATATACCAACCTTTACCTAGCTGCTATCAGTTCTGAAGAAGAGTCACAAGACCCGAAACTCTGCTTTCTACCCATAGATAAGGGATTCCACAACAGAAGGGAAGATATTGAGAGAAGTAGGAGTAATGAGAGACCTTGGAAATGCATGTCCATATGGCTTTGAAGGCAGCAGAATAAATGGATAAAGTTGCAAAGAAAGATGTGGAATGCCTTTCTCTAATGAATGCGGTGGAGAATACCAAAGCATGGATCCAAAGCTGGTTAGGCTAAAGCTGGAATTTAATTTTATAGGAGGGACACAATTGTTCAAATCAGAACGTTACTAACTTTTAATTCCATAATGGAATTTGTAGTACCGAGCGTTATTTATATAGCTCAGCACATTTCCAAGTTCGACTGCGAGCAATTGTTGAGTCTGATAATTTGATCCTGTGTAGTGTTACCAATCTACTAACAAGTGCGAACTATAATATTTGTTCTATAATAATGTTTTTCAAATGGTACTCTATTGTGTAGGGTTAGGAGGACCCTGGAGCTAGCTTGCTAATGATGTCACAGAGCTGCACATCATTGGGAATAAATAACACACTGTATGCAGAAGTTAGAACAATCTGGCAAGAACAATAGATGAAGCCCACAGTACAGAATGTCTCTCTGAAAGGCATACAGAGAGCATATTGATATGAACACAGTAGGAAGGCTTTCATTTATTGCAGCTCTACAGAGTCTTGGTGTGACCCATTTGGCGTATTATGTGCAGTTTTGGATTCCTTAACTAAAACAAAATAAACTTTTCATCGAGGAAGCAATGGTTCACCAGACTATTTCCTGGGAAGGTAGATTTGTTGTATGAGGAGAGATTGGTTCAACTGGGCCTCTATCCTCTGGTGTTTAGATGAATGAGAGGGAACCTCATGGAAACATATAACGTTTTGAGAGAGCAGGAGACATTGATGTTTCCCCTGGCCAGGTGGTAGCAACAGGAATCACAGTCTTAGGTTTCAGACTGCGATGAGGAGAAGTTTGTTCATTTAGAACCTATGGAATTAACTACCAGAGAAAGATGTGGAAGTCAAAGCTCTGAATATATTTAAGAAAAAAAAAACAGGTTTCTAGAGGCTAAAAGTGTCAAGAGCTAGGAGGGGAGTACAGCAGTATGTGGTTTATTTAGAGAATCAGCTATGATTATGTAGAAAGAAAATACCAGCATGAGTATTTTCTTCTCAAGCCCTTCAAGCCTGCTCAATCATTTAACATGTTCATGGCTGATCATCAACTTAGCACCTAATTCTCACTTTCTACCCATACTTTTTGATCACTTTATCCTGATGAACTGTATCTAACTCCTTGCTGAAAACATTTAATGCTTTGGCCTCAACTGTATTCTGTGGCAGAGAATTCCACAGGCTCGCCATTCCCTGGATGAAGACATTCCTCTCATCTCAGCCTATCCTGTATCCTTAGACTTTGACCTCTGGTTCTGGACTCCCCCGTCAAAGGAAACATCCTTCCTGCATTTATTTTGTCCATTCCTGTTAGCATTTTATATGTTTCTATGACATCCTCCAATGAGATTCATTCATATTCAATGAGACTGAATGGTGAAGCCCACTCGATTTGCTATGGTTCTGCGATAGAAGATATATTTAAACTAATGACAAATCTAAGTCAGAGCTTGTTATAAGATGATTATTGAAACTAATAGTATGAAGGTATAATAAATAATGTGGGATGAAGATGAGCCTGAAGATAGCCCTTGACTTGCCTTCTCCTTGACTAGACTGTCTCAAACCAAAACTGTGATAAAAACACACAATAAAAGATTCTCTGGTCCAGTGCACTGCTTTGTGAAGAAATAATTCTACCCAATGATATACAATTCTTTCTTCAGTCTGTTGAGTTTCTGGTGGCATTTCCTGATCCACCCAAGCATCTATCTCAGTTCCTGTAGGACAGCATGAAGGAATATTTGCTGAAAAATGTAAGTCAAATGGTGGACAATTTTTCTAAAGAATGGTCATTATCTTTTGCAATTCTTTTTCTGTCAGACATATGTAGTTATCTGCATTCAGACATCAACACTCCAAGTACTGGTTATGTTAGGATCTTCGAATAAATAAATTGGATGAATTTATGGGATTCACCATCCATTCACCATCCCATTCCACAGAATACATTCAGTGCACAAGATATTGTTTTCTGAATTTAACCATTTCAGAAATCTGTACTCCGACTGTGCAGATCTCTCTGACAGAGGTTTACAATGAAACGTTTGCAATATGGTAACTTAGTAAGGGATTGTGGAGAGTATTGGATAATGTTCATTACCTGACCAGCTGTTTTCTAATGTGTATCAGGCTGACTGCATTCAGACATGCAGAATCATGTCAACGAATTTCTTTTTCTCCTGGACTGT
Organism: Hemiscyllium ocellatum; assembly: GCF_020745735.1. Classification (NCBI taxonomy): domain Eukaryota; kingdom Metazoa; phylum Chordata; class Chondrichthyes; order Orectolobiformes; family Hemiscylliidae; genus Hemiscyllium; species Hemiscyllium ocellatum. The sequence goes on along the minus strand of NC_083402.1, from coordinate 147,548,011 downwards.
GTTTCTGTTGCTGAAGAACTGTAAGAGTTACTTTTATACTTTTCATTAATTATCTTGCTATCAACCGACTTTGTAATTTAGAAACTCAAGAAAACCTTCATTTGTTCATGCATTGCATTGTTCGTGAGATGAATACAGACAGACACGGACTCAGCACTCTCACAGTATATTACCTATGGCCATGGAACTTGCAACCATACAACAATGAAATTAATCTCTGATCTAAGAGTAGAACTTGTTCTTCAATTGTGCATTTTTTGGAAGTAACTTGAGAAGTTTTTTGCTATATAAATGTTGACCAAATGGAACAATATACAGGTGGTAACCTATCCCAGATAGCTTAACATTGTGATTAGTTACACATTACTCCTGTGCAATAATTATTCGTACTAGGTCTGAACTGCAACTCCAAATGTATATTGCCTTTTATAATTTTTAATGATTTTTCTTTTGAAAATAATGCTAAAAGTCAAATGAAGAGCGTTTGTGAATGTACTGTAGAAATGAATCCATGACTAACAGGATGTGACAGGAGAGGTCTTTTATCTATTTGTAGGACAGCGGAAACCTGCTGGTGCAGAATTGTTTCACTGAGCCTTTATCACCATGGAATTTTTATGGCAATTTTCATTTTATGAATTTCACATTTTTGTACAAGATTGCTTGGACTCACGCCATCCTTCAAGTTTAATTAAAGTAATAATTCAGTTTTAAGACAATTTATTGTTTCTTCAGCTTTTATTGTTATTAGCTGGGAATGTTTGTCCATGCCAAAATGAGACTAGAGTTCTCAACTGAAACAACAAAGATACCACAGAAGCTTAGCATGCTGATGTCTGAAGTCACCAGGGCTTAAAATATTTGAACTTGTCTGCATTTATAGCAGATAAATTGCTACTGCATACTACAGAAATTATTCTTTGGTTCTAATCTGTTTTCAAGATATTGATGGAGTTGAAAAATAACTCGATAGATTAAGAATGAACAGAACCAGGGAGCATATCACATGAAAGGGGGAAACAAGGGGGGAAACAAGTTACCAGAGGGCTTAAATTAGCTTGTCCTACTTTCTAAATCTTGAGAACATAATAGAGCCCTTTGGAATTTCTCTTTTCATAAACTGTAACCTGCCCTGAGTTTCTAAAGCAGAGCAGAGTTTCTGATCTGGAGGTTTAGACAGTAGGACTAGTAAGCAACAATTGAAAGCCTCTCTCAGAATCCACATGCCCACCTCACTGCAAACTGGAGGATTGGATCAATTCGACATGCAGTGTGAATTCCAGGGCGGAACGTGCCTACTTCTGGGAACTCCCGGAGTGAGTTGAGAGGGGAAAATTCCATGTGCTGTTGCAGTCTTGTAAAATTGATTTGTGAGCGGAGCCACTTAAAGATGTGATGCAAAACATTCAGCGAGTTAATGAATTTGGCCGCCAAAAAGCAAGAGAGTAATTAGAGTGTCACAGGATGTCCAGCTCACTGTTCATGTGTAGTGAAGTGGAGGTGCCCCTACATGAGGTAGTTTGCCAGGCCAAGAAGTAGGTCTTCATTGACACTACAGAGCACCCTCTCGAAAGAAAATAAACTATATAGCCAGTGTAGACAGAGTCCGGGAAGTGTTGGAAATGATGGCAGACTTTTCAACAGCTGTAACATAATACTAACCAGCAGTTTCACCTCACTATCAACTGAGAAAGTAAACAATAAAATATTGCCTGTTAATTTGCTACATAGTTAATGTAAGTGCATTCTCAGAACTTAGATTTCTCGTTTCTTAATCGTAGATGATTCTTATGTGTATTGCAACACATTCCAACTGTGACTGAAAACTGAAAATCTTGGGACCTTAACACATTAAAAGCACTTCACCTGGTAAATTATTATAATACAAAATAACTGCAATATACATGTTTTTACAGGGGACTGGCTGCAACCAGAGAAAATGACTTATGTGTCTGCTCCTTCACTTTAGAAAATCCTGATAAATTTACAGTATCATAATCTCAGGGCTGAATTGCTAAACCACAATTATATACATTTTCCTCTTGCTACTCAGTATCAAATTTCAACCAACTGATGACTGCTTCATATTAGAAATCCTTCTGCTCTGAATGGAGGAGAACCTGACTGTCTTTTGTAATATTGTTCCATCAGTCTGATGGTGATTGATTACATGAATCCTTGAAGTTATTTAACCAGCTCTGTGATGTGGACGTGCCGGTGTTGGACTGGACTGGACTGGACAAAGTTAAAAATCACACCACACCAGGTTAGAGTCCAAGCTGCCAAGCTAGTTCTTCCAAATAAACCCATTGGATTAGAACCCGGTGTGTGATTTTTAACTACCACTGTGTGGAAGATGTTGCCATAGTTTTGTTTCATTCATTCACGGGATGTGGGTTTCGTTAGCAAGCCCAGCATTTATTGCCCATCCCTAATTACCCAGAGGGCAGTTGAAAAGTCAGCCACATTGCTGGTGGGTCCAGACCAGGTATGGATAGCAGTTTTCTTCTCTAAAGGACATCAGTGAACCAGATGGGTTTTCCCAACAATCAGAAATGGATTCACTGTCATCCTTAGACTCTTAATTCCAGATTTTTGTTCAATTCAAATTCCACCATCTGTAACAGTGGGATTCAATCCTGGGTCCCCACAACATTACTTGGATCTCTGGATAAACAGGAGAAAGTGAGGTCTGTAGATCTCTGGATAAACAGTCCAATAATAATACCACGAGGCCATCACCTCAACCTCCCCTCATTTAGAGATGCATAATGGAAGGTACAGAGTTAATGGCTCTTGTATCCTTGATATACCATTTTATTTTCATTTTTATTACTTCAGCCTATAGTTAATGCAATTAAAGTGCATTAAAATAATTCTCGTCATTACTTTTGAACTGACTTGCCATTCAACAGTGAGCTGCCAAGTTGTATCCAAAATTGGCTCAGTGTCAGAGAGCAAGGGGTGATGAGAGCTAACTGCCTTTGTGACTGAAAGGCTGTTTCAAATGCGTTCAACGAGGTTCCGAACTGCTCCCCTTGCTTCTCGTGGGATGTGTGAACGACGTAGAAAAAAACAAAGATGGCGGTAGCAGCGGCAGGGCAGGAAGTGTTTGGGCTCTGTGCCCTGGCGCTCTCCCTCACCCACCTGGCTGCATTATTCTTTGTTTTTTGATTTATTTCCTTCATCTCCCTATTGTATCAAAGTTTATCTTTTGTGCTTTTCCTCGGCTGCGGTGGAGGAGGCAGTTAACGAGGGCCTGTGGTGGCAGCAGGGCGGTTGATCCGGATATCCGTACTGTGTGGCCATAGTGACCACAGCCTTATCGAAGGCTCCATCGTTGATGGGCATGGTTCATTCCTGGTGGCTGGGTGGCGGTTTCAGTGGTCGTGGCATGGTATTTCCAGGTCATCCCTTGTGGCTATGGCGGCAATATGGTGGCTTCGGATAGTGACTGAATTGGAGTGAGTGATTGCTTCAGTATCAGTGACTTGGTAGGTCCATGGAGACCCTCCTTGCTGTAGTGCCCATGGAGTGGCTTCAGCAGCAGCATCTGTACCCACTCTAGAAACCCAGGGAGCCATGGATAGAACAAAAGATAAGCTTTGACCTAACTTTGTCTCAATGTTTTTAATATAATTTCTTTTTATAATTAAAATGGTGCTGAATTGTGCTGACTTATGCACGTCTCACCACATTTTCATAAATACATGTGGTGATAAATTGCTATTCTAATTCATTAATCAGGAGCGAAACGTGTGGCACTGGAAAAGCACAGCAGGTCAGGTAGTATCTGAGAAGCAGGAGAGTTGACATTTCGGGCATAAGCCCGTCAGCAGGAATGCTTTTCCAGTTTTTCCACAATTTTCAGTTCTCACTCTCCAGCATCTGCAGTCCTCACTTTCTCCTCGTTACATAATTAAGACATTTGATACCAAAATTAGTCATGTGGTTGATGAAGCAAATGGAAGCTTTAGACTCCTCAAGGTCAGAAATCGACTGCTCTGGTAGGCAGAAATGAGATCAAAAGAATCCAGTCCAGGGAACTGTGAGGGCACACACTTTGGAATAATAAAGAAGACAACAGAATGTGCCATATCTAGAAGGTTACTGAGAGGTATAGGGTACACAAAGGTAGTAAGACTGGCCGATGAAGTGGTTAAGAAGGCATTATTAGTACTTCACTTTATTAGCCAAGACATAGAATAGAAGATTATAAAAATTATGCTTATCATCATGATGTGCTTTGTTTGAAGCCAGTTGGCTAATAGACTATCCACACTTTTCTGTTCTGTGCAAGTCCTTTCATTTACCAATAACTTACTTCAATTTTCTAGCCAACCAACACTTCCTTTTTCTTATTATACTAGAAATTGTCCTTCCGCAACATCTCTTACAATCCATTTCCTTTTAAAACACATCTCATTCTGTATCTCTGTCTTTTCTGAAATACACTGAATAAATTTCTTTATTCATTCACTCTCCATAACATGTGTTGTGATGCACAGTGATGTCAGCAGTGGGCTTTCAATTCCAGCACCAGCTGACGTTACCAGGAAGGACGCTTGTTTTTCAACCCTATCACCTGAGATGTAGTCGACCCTCAGGTTAAATAATGTCCAGTTGTCTTTCTCTAATGAGAGAACAGTGGTCTAGCAAGACTGGTGACTTCAGGTTACCTTTTAAATTAAGCTGCATATTATTGTGAATAGCTTCTATATGGTTAATAACAAAACCCCATCTCCCATAGCAAAGAGGTAAATTACCATTGAGCATAGATTTGAGGCAATTGTTCGAGGCATTACAGGATAGTTGAGAGTATTAACAATCTGCAACTCATTGCCTGAAATGAAGCCAGAGTCAGAAATCCCCATTGTACTTAAAAAATATTAAATATGCACTGTAGATGCAGTCATCTACAAGGCCATGGATAAGAACTGGGAAGTGGGATCAGCCTGTAAGTTCTTTTCTGACCAGGTCAGACAGGAAAAGATGACTGACCTTCTTTCGCACTGTAAATTTCTATGATTTGTTGATTCACCATTGAACTTTGAAGATTTCAAATCCATTTCCTGTCACTTCCAAAGCAGGTACGAATTTTGCATTTCAGGCGTCAATTTGATACATTTTCTTGTCTTAGGAAATTGAATTATCTCTCCAAAGGAAAAACAACTAACAAAAACCTTTAATAAATTCCTTCCACATGTTGTTTACCTTTAGCCAGCACAATGCCTTGCACCAAGAGCAAGTCTATCTCTAAAAACACTTCAAATGTATTCAATTCTGCTCTAGGTCTTCCTTTACATTTTTGATGAAGAATTGGTTATGCTGTAGTGCATTCTATGACCATTATAGTCAACTGTTTCCTTCCCTTTGCTCTCCATATTTAAACATGGCTGAAATACAATTGTCTACAAGGGAAGATGACCCAATGCTAAATCTAACTGGCTTTACATTAATCACCATTCCATTTAATTCAGGTCATTACAATATGTATTGGTGGCATTTCAAAAATGATTTTAATCACTGAAATCAGTCATTGAAAGAAAATTACACCATACAGCAAAATAGAGGCACTTTCTAACACACACATCAACATACATATAAATCTCGTATCTTTAACATTGTAAAATGTCCCAGAGTGCTTCATAGCAGAATGATCAAACAGAATTTGGTACCCAGCCACATTAGGCAATACCCGAACAACTGACTGTAAAGTTGACAAAAATATGCTGAGACTGGAGAGACTTCCAACAGTTGAGCTTTAGGTTATGATAGACAAAGTCCACAGTGGAGAAGTGATAAAAAAGGACACATGCAAAAGACCAGAACTAGAACCACACGGCAATTCTGGAAGGTTCTGGGCTAGCAAAGTCATCAGAAATATATGCACTTGCTGAAAATCAGATGCCCAATTGTGTGGTTATATCCTATTGCAGGTATCTGCCATTATATCCTTTGACTTACACTGTAGCGACATTGTAACATACATTATACTATAGTGTTCCTCTCCATGTGACTCAGTATTAATTTAAACTTTTGTTTCACTGAATCAAGAAAATAATATATTGTTTCTTGATAATAGAATTGGTTTTAAGATTTTAATTTCTCTAAAAGTTTCAAACAATGTCATTAATCTATTAGGGACAGAATAATTTAAGATAATTATCTAACCTTCCAAATGAAATTATAGCCTTGAAACTGCACTTATTCAACTATACGACATATGTGAGGGAGTTCATCAGAGGTGGGGTTAGTTTTTTTTAAAAATTGGCAATAGTTGTCAGCAAAAGCCAATGGTCAGTATGTTTTATTTAGTTAGTTAAGAAGCTGTCCTTTTGATGGATTAATGCCTGTGTTGCAGTATTTCTTTATATTGGGGAGTAAACATAATTTTAAAACAAAGGAGTAATGCTTTCTATAACTCGAGAATGTGATAATTTCACTTGAATTCAAATTAATGTTTAGAAATTTTATGAATATTGAATATGAGCTTTAGCTTTAATTCCTATTCTTTTTGTTAACATTTGCCAATGTGTATCATCTTCTCGCTTGCTAAAGTTTACATATTAAACTTGAGTTTGCAGTAGTGCTAATGCAATGGTGCTAATGCAGTAATTGAGGTCATGTTGTTGTGAGCTTGACTCCCTGGTGTTCAAAAATCATGAAAATCTCACCACTAGTCAACACTACTGCTCATTTGAATGACAAACTGACTTTCCACAACATTAGTATGTGGTGAGTTGACACTCACTTTAAGGCTTATTTTTACTCAACTATCAGGAATGTATAAATTGACTAGTTCTAGAGTCCCTAACCAGTGGAATTAGTTTATCTGTATCAACCCTGCCATTTCCTGTTAATACCTTAAAACCTTTGATTGAATCACCTCTTAACATTCTAAATTCCAGAGAAAACAACACAATATGTATAATCTCTCGCCATAACTTAACCCCTGAAATCCAGGTATCATTTTCTTGTCCCCATCTTTAATGGGCTCACCATTCTCTTTGCTAATCTTTTTCCTTTCATATATCAAAAGTTCTTAAGTCAGTTTTTATGTTCCTAGCTAGCTTACATTTATATTCTCCTTTCTGTTTCCTTATCTTTTAGTGGATCCTAAATTGATCCCAATCATCAGGCTTACTACAATATCTGGCATTCTTATAAGCCACTTCTGTTGCTTCCTTCCCTATCTCCTTTATCATTCTTATCTATTCTCCTAAATGTAGCATATCCTTATATGGTAGTCCAATTGCTCCATTAACTCCAGTGTTGTGGCCAGTGAAATTTGGATAAGTGCCTACCTTAAACGACTCTAAACACTTGTTTGAGGAAAACAACACCAGAATGTGACGAAGGCCATTGGTCAGAGCATTGAATATAGGAGTTGGGAGGTCATGTTGTGGCTGTACAGGACATTGATGAGGCCACTTTTGAATACTGCATTCAATTCTGGTCTCCCTGCTGCAGGAAGGATTTAGTAAAATTTGAAAGGGTTTAGAAAAAACTTACAAGGATGTTGCCAGGGTTGGAGGGTTTGAACTACAGGGAGAGGCTGATTTGGGTGGGGCTATTCTCCCCAGATCATCAGAGCCTGAAGGGTGACCGATATAGAGGTTTATAAAATCATGAAGGGCATGGATAGGGTGAATAGTCAAGGTCTTTTCCCTAGGGTAGCAGAATCCAAAACTAGAGAATATAGGTTTAAGGTGAGAGGGAAAAGATTTAAAAGGGACCTAAGGGGCAACTTTTTCATGCAGCGGGTGGTGTGTGGACAAACAGAAGGCTGGAAGAACAAAGCAAGCCAGGCAGCAACGGGAGATGGTGAAGTCAACATTTCGGGTATTAACCTTGCTTCAGGATTTCTCCACTTCTCGATGCTGCCTGGCTTGCTGTGTTCTTCCAGCCTCCTGTTTGTCTACTTTGGATTCCAGCATCTGCAGTTTGTTTTTGTCTCTATAGAGGAAGTGGTGGAGGCTGTTTCAATTACAACACTTAAAAGGCACGTGGATGAGTAAATGAATTGGAAGGGCTTAAAGGGACATGGGCCAAGTGCTGGCAAATGGGACTAGATTAATTTGGGATGTCTGGTCGGCATGGATGAGTTGGACTGAAGGGTCTGTTTCCGTGCTGTACAGCTCTATGACTCTATTGCATCAGAGTATAACCAAATGGATTTGGTATAGTGAGGGAAGTTTGAAATGAATCTCAGAGATCATGGATCTGGTGTGATCCCTCAGCACCTGTAAATGTTCTGTGAACTTCCGTTAACCTGGACTCTCCCACTCAGCTGCAGTGACTCAGCCTCACTTGGACATATCTACAGCCAACTGTGGCCATAGAGTTTACAGGACAGGCTTAGCTTATTGAATCTGCACAGGTCTTTAACAACCACCTAACTACTCTCATCCTATTTTCCAACACTTGCCCCAATGCCTTGTATACAGGTGCACATCTAAATACTCCTTCAATGTTATGAGGGTTTCTGCCTCTCCCATCCTTTCAGGCAATGAGTTGCAAATTCTCACCCCCCTGCCCCCTCCCCGGTGTCCCAGCCCATTGACAATTCTGCTCGGAATGGCCATTTAGTGTCTACAGCTATACTTCTGATGAAGCCCAGGGTTCAAATGTGTGGGACCACTTTAACTAGGCAACTGCAGGAGTCCCTGGAATCTATAACGTTGCAAATTCCTTTTTGCAAAACAGTGAGGGTGATGGTTCCTCAGGGAAGAGCACCCAGGACAACAGCCCACGGCATGATGGGAGACTGCACAGGGGAGCAGGAAGAAGATCCCAAGGGCTAGAGTGACAGGGGATTCCTTCATCAGGGGATAAGACAGGTATTGTTGCTTCCCATGTCATTGAAGAACGTCCTTCTGAGGGAGGGAATATTCCAGAAGGTATGGTCCATATTGCTATCATTGACATAAGTAGGAAGAGGGATGAGGTCCTGAAATCAGAGTTGAGGGAGTTAGAAATTTAAAAGCAGTAATCTCAAGATTGCTCCCAGTGCCATGCACACATGAACATGAGACCAGGAGGATAGATCTTTTGAATATTTGGCTGGAAAGCCAGTGTAAGAGGGAGGGAATTCTGAGGAATTGGGATTGGTTCTGAGGCAGGTGGGATCTGTGCCAGCTGGTGGGACAGATTTGACAGATTGAAGGTCTGTTTCTGTTCCTACCTGCAGACATAGAGTGCAAACCAGTACAGAGCACAAATTGGCACCTCAGATTTGAGGCATGTTTATGAGTTCAGCTGATTTTGACACAAAGTAGAAAGGACAGGACAGGGCAAGGAATTGCATTGGGATGGTTCAGAAAGGTACCCTTCAGACAAACCAATCCTAATTACACGCTCGCTAGACCACAGAAGGTCTGAGGAAGGCATTTTGTTGGAAGTAATGTCTTGTCTCACCAGCTGGTTACTGCCTGTACTAAGAAGCCCGATAAAACAAAGCAATTTGTTGTGAAAGGAAGCCTTATCTCCGGAATTCTGAATCAGCCACATACAGAAGCCCCATCTGATCGTGTAAATAGACGTTAAGATGGCGAGGCAGCTTATTGAAGCACATCCTGCCATATCCAATATGAGATTTTCTTCCTCTCGCAATTCCATGTTGACTAGCTGCTACCCAGTTACAGCCTATCCTTCTATGGTGGGAGTCAGTTAGGTCAATTGGCTGGACAGTTGGTTTGTGATGTAGGGTTCAGTTCCTGCACTGTCTGAGATTAATGAGAAGGACTCTCCTCCTTGCCTGAGGCATGGTGACCCTCAGGTTAAAGCACCACCAGTTGTCCATTCCTCAGGAGAAAGCGGTCCCATGGTCTGATAAGACTGTGGTCACTTTTATTTATTTTTCCATCGCAGCTCACACGGTCTACTCCTGCTCCCAGCTGACATGGTCTACTCCTGCTCCCAGCTCACACTGTCTACTCCTGCTCCCAGCTCACACGGTCTACTCCTGCTCCCAGCTCACACGGTCTACTCCTGCTCCCAGCTCACACTGTCTACTCCTGTTCCCAGCTCACACTGTCTACTCCTGCTCCCAGCTCACACGGCCTACTCCTGTTCCCAGCTCACACGGTCTACTCCTGCTCCCAGCTCACACTGTCTACTCCTGTTCCCAGCTCACACGGTCTACTCCTGCTACTTGTGTCTTCACTGTGTTCCTGAAATAACATGGATTATGAATTCAAAGCTGAGGAATTCCTTCTTACATTCAAAGTACAATTAAACTTTGACTTATACAATATAAAGAGAATGCATATTCCTGTTTCATCAAAATCTTTGCTTCGATCCTCCCAAATTTACTCACCTTTTTTCTTGCCTGCTGTTCTTTTGTGGAATGTGCCTTCACGTGCTTTCGGAGAGAGCTTGGGTCAGTGTACCGCTTAGTGCAACCTGGGATCTGACATGCATACGGTTTCTAAAACAAGAGAGAGGACATAGCACCAGCTTTAGTACAGCACAAACTCACTTGATGTGAAGTTTCTAATCAAAAACTGATTAGGAGTATTCTCCTGGACTGTCCACCAATCTGACCTCACATTAATCACCTTCACCTGCAGTCAGGCATGCACAAACTCAAATGTAAGTCGAGGGTCGCAAGGAAACACCCATTTTCCAAATGCAAATAACGTAACCTCATTGGGCTACATGCTAACTATTGAATAAAATCACATGCATGCCCTACCGGAAAAATGCACTGTTAAGATTTGAATAAATTCCATTCTCTTGTAGCGTTTGCCATCTTTGTGAATTTAATTTATTTTTCAGTGAAAACTTGCAGCCAACTTCGTAATTATTGTAATTAGATACTTACAATTATTTCAGTCTCTGAGACTCTGCAGCATAGTCAGAAACGATTAGCAAGAGAAAGTATTTAGGGTTTCAGCTCAAGAAACAGCAGAAAGGTCCATGTAATAGTATCTGATCACTATGAGAGAAACTAAAATCTGCTAGGAAAGACAGAAAACAAAGGTAGAAATAAGAAATTAGTTCTGACACACACTGAGGTTTTAGAAGGTTTGGCATTTTTTCCAAATGATTTACTTTAGCTCATTAGCCAGTACACCTGTCACCTGACATAGCAACAACTCAAATGGAGCCAATTCTCTTGGGGAAGCACTACTGACCAGTTATTACTTAAAGGCAGATACTAACTTTATGAAATAGTACAACCACTGTTATTTAATTTATGGGGGAAGGTAGCTGGCCTAAGAATCTCAACACAGAAGGAGGTGGTTTTACCTATCTGCTTGTGCTAGTTACTTGCAAGCACTATATAACTCATCTCACTTCACTATCATCACAAATTCTTCATTTTAAAGTATAGCATCAATTCCCTTTTGAAGATCACTACTGAATCTATTTTTCTGCTTCAGACAGGGCCTTCCATAGCAGAACAATGCTTGTATTTAAAAGAAAATTTGTGGTTTTCCCTCACACTTTTCTCTGCAACTTCTACTCCCACCCAATTCCTTTGCCTGTAAGCTGCAGTAGGGAAATGATAGCCTGGTGGTATTACTGCTGGACTGTTAACTCAGGGAGCTAGATAATGTCCAGGGGACTTGGGTTCAAATCCTGTTATAGCAGGTGAATTCAACACATATCTGGAATTAGGAGTCTGATTATGAATCCATTGCTGATTTTTAGAGAAAAAAAAAATCTGGTACATTAATGTCCTTTAGGGAAGGAAACTGCCATCTTTACCTGATCTGACCTACATGTGACTGCAGACCCAGAGCAACGTGGCTGACTCTTAACTGCCCCCTGGGAAATTAGGGATGGGCAATAAATGTTGCCTATCCTGGAGTGCCCAATCCTGTGAATGAATAAAGAAAAAAAATCCTTTAGCTAACAAATCCCCTGTCTGCGGAAACACTCTCTTCTCATCAACCCTATCAGGACCCTTCATATTTCTAAACACTTCTTTTCAATCTACCCTCAGGTTTTGCCATTCTAAGAAGATTCCCAAATCTCTGCAAACCTGAAATTCCTCATACGAGATTCATCCTGCTAAATCTTCTCTGTGCTCTTTCTAACGCTTTGGCAAACTTCCTAAAGTATGGGGTTCAGAATGTGTCCAAATGCCAGCAGTTCTAAATGATGACAGGAATGTTATTCTGTTGAGACAGACTTAAAAAAAAAGTGCTTTCCTTGTTAAAACAATGCAGCTTGAGGGACAATTTAACCGAGCTGTTTAAAGCTACGAACGCATGGGTCAGAATCAATAATAGCACAATCATCTCCAGTAGTTAAGAGATCCATATTTAAGGGTTATTGATGCAAGATTAAATGTAAGAGATTTAGAATAGAGGGCAAAGCAGACAAAGGGAGTTGTGAGACTGTGGAATTCACTTCCTTGCTTAATGGTTGAGACAGAAATTATGTTAATTTTCAAGATTGCATTGGGGAGGTGAAGCAAGAGGGAACAGGATAGTTAAATGTAATCAGAGCTAGTTAATCTTATGGAGGGCAAGTCTGAAGTAAACAGGTTGAGCTGAATAGCTAAAGTTAGTTTTGTAATCTCTGCTTTTCCATCATTAATTCTGCTGCAATCCAGTAACAACATAACTCCCTTATTTCTTTGTTGTTCTTTGGAGCTTCCATACTTTGCTCATATATTTAGTCTGTCAGTGACGCCGAAGGAAAATATCTCAATAGTTTACACTGATCTGTACTGAAGTCTACATCAGTCAGTGTGGTGTGGAAACTGCACAGGTATTTAAACCAGCCACAACTCTCAATATTCAGCCAGATGGACCAAGATTACTTCTCAGGTTCCTGAACCCATAATGACTAGTGGAACCAAAATAACTGGGCATTAATGAAAGAGGTGAGAACTTGTGCAGCCAAACCTCATTAGTTTATTTTAAGAAATAAGGGAAGTGGATTAATTTCATAATAAGTAAGAAATTGGACTCTGACAATTCTGGCCCATCTTGAAACAGTTCAATCTCAAAGGCAGCTCAAATCCTTTGGCTTCTGCCCTGTTACACTCGAGATGATTGTTTAGAGATTACTGTTACTCACATAAGTGAATATGTGTCTGCAATTCCTCATGAAACTATTTTAACGCAGGCATTTCCACTTCATTCAAGTGAGTGCTCATTGCTTGCTGAGACTTCATCTTGAGCCACTTTCCTGGCAGGTTTAACCATTGGTGGTTTACGATTACCTTGTACCCTCAGGAGCAGGAAGATGCCATTTCTATATTTATCTCAGCCAGAAAAGGAAACCATTGGCTCTACTCTGAAACACACTCTCATCATCTAACGAACTACATTAACCAGTCTCCTAAAACTTGCAGGAACACACTTATTTTAAAATACCAATGCATGTCAGTTATATCCTTAACCAAGTTCTTGGAATCATATCTCTTTACAAGCAAGAGCTGAATGGAGTGAAAGCTAAAGTCTATTAATGCATTCATCTCATATGAAAAGCCAATATTTAAACAAGTTTTGATATTTTAATTGAAAACATTTGAACTCACATAATGACAGATGAAAATAATTAACTGTTACCAATTATTTTGGGCATTTATAGTAGTAAATAGAGTTAAATAGTCAATGTGTTATGAATTATACAGTCTTAAAATTATGTCCCAAGCAACATCTCATAAAATATTGAATAACAAGAAAGTTTATTTCCCTGATATAGAATATGTTATTTCTTAGTTAATAAGTGAGAAGAGCCAGAATAAATGGAACATCTTTGCAAAATATTTCATGTGTCAGAATTGCAGTATTTTAAATACCAAATTATGATTTGGAAGCGATTACAATTTAAATTGAGGCAAGACTGAAAATGTGATGAAAAAGTTAATAGATTAACATATTTATTTATGATAAAACTTGAAAATTCTTATTTTTTAACAGTAGAGTGCTGCTTTCTGAATTAAAGACTCTTACTGTGTCGAGATGTGTTCTCTGATGCTTGGCACGGTCACTTGAGTTGCTAAAAGCTTTTTGGCATCCCGGATGCTGACAAAGGTAAGGTTTCTCCCCTGTGTGACTTCGTAGGTGAATCTTGAGATTTTCCAGTCTTGAAAAAGCTTTATTGCAGCCTTCAAACTATAGGATAGGATTTGAGAAACTATTGTTAGCAATCAGGAAATACCTCTGTTCTGCAAACTACAGACTTCCACTTCAGATGACGGGTCACATCCAATCCATTAACTCCTTATCTTTTCATTCCTGAAAATGAATTACTTATTATGCATTTCCAACGTGTGGTATTTTATTTTCAATAACCAATACTTGTAGAATTTCTTCGAAAATTTTCGAGGTTTCAAGTTCCACAACAGTTGCATTGTTTCAATTCATACCTTTAAGGCGAGTGTCCAGTTGTTTTGTTAAAACCATCAAAACATTGACAATAGTTCTGAATCTATTGGTAACATTAACTTAAAATCTGATTTTTTTTTCAATCTTCCATAGAATCACTACAGTGTGGAGCAGGCCGCTCAGCCCAACAAGTCCACACACATGTTGCCAAGGTTGGAGGGTTTGAGCTATAGAGAGAGGCTGAATAGGCTAGGGCTGTTTTCCCTGGAGAGTTGGAGGCTGAGGGGTGTCCCTATGGAGGTTTATAAAATCATGAGGGACGTGGATAGGGTAAACAGACAAGGTCTTTTCCTTGGGGTGGGGGAGTCCAGGACTAGTGGCCATAGGTTTAGGGTGAGAGGGGAAAGATTTAAAGGACAACGTTTTCACACAGAGGGTGGTGCATGTATAGAATGAGCTGCCAGAAGAAGTGGTGGAGGCTGGTACAAGTACAGCATTTAAAAGGCATCCAGATGGGCGTATGTATAGGAAGGTTAGAGGGATAGAGCCAAGTGCTGGCAAATGGGACTGGATTAATTTAGGATAACTAGTTGGACCAAATGGTCTGTTTCCATGCTGTACATTTCTGTAACTCTATGGCTCTCCAAAGACCATCCCTGTAACTCTGCATTTCCCATGGCTAATCTACCTAATCTACCACATCTCTGGACACTAATGACAATCCACCTAACCTGCACACCTTTGGACTGTGGGAGAAAACCAGAATACCTTGAGGAAATGGGGAGACTGTGCAAACTCCACACAGACAGCCACCCAAGGCTGGGATTGAATTCAGGTCCCTGGTGCTCTGTGGCAGCAGCACAAATCACTGAGCCACTGTGCTGCCCAATCTTCTGCCTAGTTTCAATAATCACACCTTGTAGATAAGAAATATCGATAGAAGCTTTGAAAAGTGATTTCTCATGCTGGCCACCACAAAGATAATTAATTGTATTCAAAGGGTATAAATAACAAATAACTAGATTTTGTTGGGAAAATAACGATGTCATTATGATAATGATGACTTGTGTGAAAATTGACCGTCAAGTTTAAGGAGTTAGGAGATACATTTTTATGAACTTGTCAGATTTGACATTGGTTCCTCATTGTGACAAGTTAACAAGATTGACTAATAGCAACAGTATCCTTTTAACAACCTCGTAAGGTTAATGAAATGCTAGTCAATAAATAATTGCACTTTCAGGAAGCTAATCCTTCTGAGAGAATTTATCAAAGTCAAAATTGAAATCTAATTCCTTACTTTTCCTTTTCTGTCTTTTCTCGTTTAATCCAATTTTTCCTTTCTTCTCTTTATTTGTCTTTTGCTACCTGATGTAATTGGATTTCAACTTGCTTCTGCCATTATTCTTTTTTCTGTTTAGTTTCTCAATTCTTCAGAACATTGATTAAATATATAGATTGATGTTCTCATTGGATACCAAAACAAAAGGATGAGTGTGCCTTGCAGCACCATGATCACTTTCGATAAACTGCCACACAATTTTATTTTACAACAATGACATTTCATCTCACTTTTATCACAATAAAACGTCCCGAGCTGAATATTGAGATGAAATGTCTCACTGACGGGTGTGTCATGAACTCCTCCGAAAAATTGAAGACCATTGCAGCAAGTTGCAAATTCAAACATTGTTTTAATGAGAAATGGGTGAGTTCCTCAATAAATATTTCTCCTCTGTGTTTACAATGGAGAAAGACATGAAGACGAGTGAACTTGGGGAAGTTAGTGGTGATATCTCGGGGTCAGTCCATATCACAGTAGAGGAGGTGTTGGATGTATTAGAAAATATGTAGGTGGATAAATCACCTAGTCCTGACCAGACATATCCAAAAACACTACAAAAGGCTAGAGAAGAAATTGTGGGGGCCCTGGATGATGTTTTTGTATCATCATTAGCCACGGTGAGGTTCTGGAAGACTGGAGGGTAGTGAACCTTGTGCCATTATTCAAGAAGGCCTGCAAAGAAAAGCCTGAGAAATATAAACCATTGAGCTTAACATCTGTGTTAAGTAAGTTACTTGAGAAGATTCTGAAAAATGCATTACATGCATTTGGAAAGTCAGGATTTAATTATGAGTAGTCAGCATGGCTTTGTGAGTGAGAGATCATGCCTCACAAATTTTTTTAGAGTTGTTTGATGAAGTGACTAAGAAGGTTGACAAGTGCAGGGCAGTAGACATAGTCTATATGGATTTCAGTAAGGTCTTTGATAAGGTCCCACATGGTCGGCTGCTCTGGAAGGTTAGATAGCAAGAAATTCAAGAGAATCTGGCAAATGGGATGCAAAATTGGCTTGATGGTGGGAAGCAGAGGGTAATAGTGGAAGGATGCTTGTCGAACTGGAGGCTTGTGACTAGTGAAATGCCTCAGGGGTCGGTGCTGGGCCCATTACTGTTTGTTATTGATATCAATGATTTGGATAAGAATGCACAAGGCATTATTAGTAAGTTTGCTGATGATACTAAAATAGGACGTATCATAGACAGTGAGGAACATTACCAGAAATTGCAGCAGAACCTTGATCAGCTGGGGAAGTGGGCCGAGAAAAGGGAAATAGCACTTAATATAGATAAGTGTGAGGTCTTGCATTTTGGAAAGTCATGAAAAGTTCCATGGTGAATGGTAGGGCCTTAAGGAGTGTAGTGGAGCAGAGGGATCTTGGAGTTCAGATTCACAGTTCCCTGAAAGTGAAGTCCCAGGTAGACAGGGCAGTGAAGAAGGCTTTTGGCATATTGGCCTTCAACAATCAGGTATAGAAGTTGGGAAGTTATGTTGCAGTTATACAGGATGTTGGTGAGGCCGCACTTGCGTTCAGTTTTGGTTAGTTTGCTGTAGGAAGATGTTATTAAACTGAAAAGAGTGCAGAAGAAATTTACATGGATGTTGCCTGGACTCAATGGTCTGAGTTATAGGGAGAGGTTGGACAAGCTAGGACTTTTTTCTTTATAGTGTAGGAGACTGAGGGGGGACCTAATAGAGGTGTATAAGATCATGAGAGGCATGAATAGGGTGAATGCACTCAGTCTTTTTCCCAGGGTTGGGAAATCATGGACTAGAGGGCATCAGTTTTAGGTTGGTGGGGAAAGAATAAAAGGGAACCTGAGGGGCAAGTTTTTTTTACACAGAGGGTGGTACACATATGGAATGAGCTGCCAGAGGAAGTGGTTGAGGCGGGTATATTAACAACATTTAAAAGGCATTTGGATCAATACATGGATAAGAAAAGTTTAGAAGGATATTGCCCAAGTGCAGGGAAATGAGGTTAGAGTGGATGGACATTTTAGTCAGCATGGACCTGTTTGGGCCAAAGGGCCTGTCTCCATGCTGTAGGACCCTCTGACTCTATGACTCTAAATTGGCAAATAATGTATTAAGATATGGGCTTCAAGGGAGGCATTCAAATAACAGACTTAATGGGTGGGTCCTTGAGTCAAGAGAACCCATCTAGAAAAGGTGAATTTCACAATAGAGTGGTGAAGGTTTAGGGTGGCAAAAGAAACTAGCCTGCATCATTTCCAATCTGGCTGGGATAGGTTACACACAACATCCCTCAATTTTCATGGAGTCAGGCCAGATTGTCCACGACTTGTAATTCACAAGATCTCAGGCATGAAGAACCAATGGTCTGGATTCAGAAAGTTTATTTCACCTCCATGGTCCCTATTAACACTCCATGTCAACACATACCAACCCATGCTCCCTACCCTTGCCTTCTCTCTTCAATGGTCTCTCTACTCTCCAGCGCAATTCGCATTGTTATTCATCCAGTGTACACTATGTACTGAACTAATGAATCTTGCAATAGCAACAGCATGTGTGAAATGTCCTGGAAGAAGACATCCATTTATTTGCATTTGGAAAATAAAACTGGTGTTTATCCAACCTTATAAATGTCAATCAAACAGATGAATTAAACAGCACCAACAGAAGCTTTAAGTACTTAACACCTCTTGAGCTGGGCTATCAGCCATGCTTGATGGGGTGTGAGGTGATGTGAGTTTGGCACGAAGCAGTGAAGTGGTAGGGCAACGGGTAGGGAGGATGATAACGCGTGCGGGTGAGGAGTACAGGGCCGAAAATGAAAGCAAGCAACTGGGACAAGGTCCCACAGAACTGAACTGAAGCAAACCTTTTAACCAGCCATCCTCAGAACTTGGGAATGCCTCCAGTCTGATTTTGGGATATCCTTTCCTCCTATCAACTTCAATTTTAAATTATCACATTTTTGTTGTTTCTTTTCATTGTTTCATTTTGTCTCTCTCTGCAACTCATCCTGCCTCCACCCCATTCTTCACAAACTTTGTGCCCCTCACACTTGAACCTTGCCAGCATGTTGCCTTTCCTTTGAATTTAGTTGAATTAGCTTTATTATCACGTGCACTCAAATGACTACCTGTTGCTCCACTGTTGGCAGTCTCTTCAGTCACCTCGTACCTCATTCTTTGTGGTGCTACCCATGATCAATTCCACTTCCCTCCTCTATCAAAAACTTCCTTAAACATACTTCCTCAATCAAGAATCTTACGCAACATATTCCTCAGAGTAATGTTCATGAACTATGTCATAATGAAAATAATAAAATATCAAGCTGCTTCATGCTGTCATTATTAAGCAGGGAATTTTATTTTCTTACACTGCACATTTAACTTGTGTTTTGGTGTTGCATGGTCGGTACGTCAGCATACCTTTAAGAGACATGCTCAATACTGTATCCCAGTACATGACTTAAAGATATAAAGGACTGAGATTCCATCTTATGTAGGTTCACTTGAAGCACGATTTCTATTTGAATCATATGCTTCTGCTATAACCGAAAAAGCCTATAACTCACCCAGGTATTTGTGGGTCTGTGAAGAAATATTTGAATGTAATATCTAGTTGTAGTAAATGCCAGTGGACTATTCAATGCAATGTTAGCTACACCTAGTTTTTTATGCTATGAGGAACAACATAAGCATTATTATAGCATCAGGTGAAGATATCTTCCTGGAGCCAATATCATGGTTTGCAGCAGTGAGCATCTACAAAGAAGAAGTTCTATGATCTCATTTGCAGATATTTAGAAAACTAATTGAAGATCAACTATACAACAACTTGGGACATCAAAACATTTGGATAATCAGAAGCATCAGCTTCCATGATAACAGACTGCCACACAGATCTAAAGACCAGCCAGAAGACAGAAGCAATTTCTTTCTGATTAAAATCCAAGTCTTTTTCCAGATGTACAAAATGATTTCTTGAATTAAAATTAGTAGAAGTCTGAAGTTATAATAGGCTGAAAACAAAAGACTCAAGACCTCTGCCAGTATGCTACCTGGCTCTCCCTTCTTAAACGAAAGGAAATTAAAAACAAGAGCCTGTTGTTCCAATTTCTAAAAAATAACACGTACTAGCTGCTGAGTGGTCCTCACATCACGGCTGCAGAACAAATGTATTGGCACTTCAGGCGAAGATACCCCATTGCAGGCAGTAAGTAGACAGCACTACATTTATGTTTAAGCACTTTAAATAATTCATTTAAATTTAAGCATGGTCAGTAATGTGACACCTGGAACATTGACCCCAAATAGTTCAGAATTAGTGCATTGCAGAAGAAGGCCATTTGGCCCATTGTACCCAATAGCATACAGCGCTGGCCCAATCATGAGTAAAGGAGCTGAATTCCAGAAGTGAGATAAAAGTGACTGCACTGGACATCATGACAGCAGGGTTTGACATAGTGAGTTTCAATAAAATTGGAGTCGATGAGAATGTTCTAGGCAGATGCATCATTAACTGTCCCTCCATCATAAGGTCTGAGACAGAAGGGACTACACATGATTGCGACATTCAGTCACATTCATGACTCAATACATTCACTTTTACACAAGAGCTGGACAAAAGCTTGGGTTGGTTATTAGCTTGTAACATTCCCATCACACAAGTGACAAGCAGTGGTAATTTCCAATGAAGGAGAATCCAACCACCTCTTTTTGACATTAGTGTCACCAAATCCTTCAGCAACAACTTCCTGGGAGTCACAACTGACCAGAAACCTCACTGGAGAAGTCACATAAATACTGTCATCACTAAAGCAAGCTTGAAGCTGGCTATTCCACAGTGAGAAACTTGCTTCATGAGTTCTCAAATCCTTTTCTTCATCTACAAAAAAGTCAAGAGTATGATAAAAATTCACATTAGATACAGCTCCGGATGATAGCTCCTTTGCCTTACAGTGAGAACCTGTCTGCAATTTCTACATTTTAAACTAAAAATAGGTTTTAAAACACCCTCTCCCTTACATTCTTACATCTCAGCTGTTTTTGAGCTGGAAGATCTCTGATTGACTCTCCAGCATCAAGAACCTACCAACCCAACCTTAATTGGCAACACAGGAACAGGAGGTTTCCATTCAGCCCCTCGAGCCTGTTCCACCATTCAATGAGATTATGGCTGATCTGTGGCCTAACTCCATATACCTGGCTTTGGCCCATATCCTTTAATACCTTTGCTCAACAAACAATTTATTCATCTCAGATTGTTGAACCCACCTCTTGCCATCAATTGGTTGCTGTGAGTAAATCACATTGTTTGATAGTTCTGCACATCTGACACCCATTGGAGCCTGACAACCGGATTCAGAGGCCCATTGGGATAATCTTTTCCTGAACTTATTGAGCAAAGGTGACGGTAAGGCCCTTACCGTGGATATTGCCTTTGGGCATTTATCACAACAAATTGATTTCATGTCCACTCCATGTCACAACCCAATTTCTTCCCCAATACTATCTCAAATCTGGTGAGGTAGTACAATAATTTCAACATATTATCTTACAAAATGGTCAAGCATGAGTTTGTATTTAAATCCTTCATGTATTAAATTCTTGATCTCTATGGTTGTTGTCATAGGAGGAAGCAAACAGTGAGGCAATTATTTCTTCACAGCATAACATTCATAAAAGGGAAATTTCTTGGGTTAAGACCATAAGAAATAGGAACAGGAGTAGGCCATTCAGCCCCTTGAGTTTGCTCTGTCATTCAATAGAATCATGACTGGTCTAATGATTTACAAACGTGGCTGGCTGTTTTGACTATTTGATCTTTCAACTGCAGATAGTGCTTGGAAATGAGGGGAAAGGAAGGAAGAAAACAAATCTGCATTCACATGAAAAAAATCTTCATGTAATGTGATTATTGCACAATGGGTAAACATAGTGCAAATCTTTCAAAAACATTTTGAAGGACATTTTATGATCATGTTACTTTAGGAGCAGGGAATAGCAAAGCTGAAAGAAAATTTTTCCAATTCACTCATGTTATCAACATATCCCAAAACTATTTAATGGCCAATGATCACCTCTGAAGGACAGTCACTAATATAACAAATGGAAACACAGCAATTAAATAAACGCATCAAGTTGGCCTTCTTCAGAACTGAATAAGAGTCAGTCTGGACTTGAAATACTAATACTGTTCCCCTCTTCACACATGCTGCCAAACATGCTGAATTTTTTCCATCGTACTGGTTTTAATTTCAGATTTGCAGCATCAGGAGAATTTTCCTTTTATGAGAACATCAACAGGTGTCACAGCATGATCCTGTAATGTTAGTGCAACACTGAGCAGCAAATGGATATCAGTGATGTTGGTTGAGAGGTGAATGTGGCTCAGACTGTTGGGATAACGACTCTACTCTTTTTCCACACAATGTAACAGAAAGTTGCTTGCCTACTGGAGAGACCACATGTGCTTTGGCTTAACCTCTTACCTGGAAGACAGCAAATCCAATTGTTCAATGCTCCCTTGGTAGTATACCAGGGTGGCAACCTAAACTGTATGGTTAAAACTCTGAAAAGGTTTGAAACCCTTTAACTGAAGAGAGGAGAGTGCTACTGCTCTAACTATAAACTGAAACCATGGCAAAAACGTCAACATCAATGACTTTCAAGTACTATTTCCTGATTAAGCACTTCAGACCTGTAAGTTATGAACTTTTTTGTGGTAATCAATTTTCAATCTTCATAGGTTAAACAAAGTGGTTACCAATGTGGAGTGAGATTTATTTCACATGTACAATCAATAATCACATGTGATCCCAATTCAATGTGATATTTTGCTGCCTTAGCTTTATGTGTATACACCGTCTAAAGGCAAACAGTATTGATATTCTTCAGATCAGGTTTCAGTACTGTCTCTGATGTCCGTGAAACTGAAAACATGAAGGATTGTGTGTCAAGTAGATGCCATTTGACTTCAATTAGAAGCAGAGAGTACAAAGTTGGCCAATTCTATCAGTCAAAGTCCCACACAGCCCTATTATTAGACAGAGGTCAATGGGAGATGCTGTCTATATAACTTGACAGGCAACTTTATACTCAAGACCGTATTAAACTGTCTGACAACTTAATTACATACATGAACAAACTTGGAAAAATGAAGAGTTTTGCAATACTACATTAGACTAACACTTGCAAAGCTATAGAAATAAGTCTGAGCTTCAAAGCAAACCTCAGTTTCATATTTTCCCTCCAAAAACTTTGAAGGTTGCAAGTTAGTTCATAATTTATTATTCTTTTCATCACTGCAGTAAAAGGTCTGCCACAGTTTAATCATTCAGTCAACAACACATTTGTAATGTATGACCAAGCTGTCTGTGGTAGACATGAGTTCAAAGGAGAAACCTGTCATATATATGTCTAGGTTTGACATCAGCCATACTGGTGAACATAAGACCAGAAATGGCAGGCTTGATACAATGTGACTTTTATTCCATGGACAGGTTAAGTTGCATGTTGTGGCATTATAAGTCATTACCACTGATTTCAAGAAAGTAGATCCTGGAACTTAAAGGGTTGAATAACATATTTTTTGTTTTGCCTTTGCCCTTTAGGATTATTTCAATTAATAAGTATTAAATGAAATAAGAGTGAACTTGGCTACGATTCCTTGAAAAAATAATTCCATTTATAAGGTGCTTTTCACAGCCACTGAGTACTTGAAAGCATTTTGCAGTCAACAAAGTGTTTAAAAGTGTAGTCACTGGTGTAATGCAGCAAATTTATGTTCAGAAGATTCCCACAAAGTGCAACGTTGCCCATTGTCATTGGGAAACATACGCCAGAGATTGTAATAGCTGGAGGTGCAATATCAAGATTGCTACAGAGACCCTCTGCTTTGAGCTTGTGATCAGCAGGAAAGTCAATGTTTTGAGCATAAGCTCTTCGTCAATGTGGTCAAGACATCGATTCTCCTGCTCCTCAGATGCTGCTTGACTGGCTGTGCTTTTCCAACACCACACTTTTTGACTCTGACCTCCAGCATCTGCAGTCTTCACTTTCTCTCCATTGTGCTTGCTTTGTCAAGACATACCAGGCTATGGGCCAACGGCTAGAAATGGAATTAGAATAATGAGGTGGTTGCATTGATTGGTTTGGACATAATGGGCCGAAGGGTCTTTTTCTGTGTTGTGAATCTCCAGGACTCTATGATCTTTGAGACTGAGCAAAAAGCCAAACTGTGAGAGAAAAGGATCATAGCATCCCTACAGGGGTAAACAGGCCATTCGGCCCACCAAGTGCATGCCAACCCTCCAAACAGCATCCTACCCAGACTCACCCCATCCCTTTAATCCTGAATTTTCCATGGCTAATCCACTCAATCTGCACATCTGTGGACTGTGGGAGGTAACTAGACCACCCAGAGGAAACCGTGCAGACATGGGTAAGAAAGTGGAAACTCCACACAGGCGGTTGCCCAAGGGTGGATTCAAACACAGGTCCCTGGTGCTGTGAGACAGGAGCGCTGACCACTGAGCCACCATTGTCCCAACAGTGGCTGTGCCTTTACCTGTACCCACTATAGGGGGATTTACTGATTACGTAGAAGCATGAGCCCAATTTACCATTGAGCTTACAAGCAATGAGTGTAACTTTCCTAAACTCTACATCCATGAAGAACGGCCAAGAGAGAAAGTCTGATTGAAGTTTTCATGCACAAGCAGATCATTTGAACAATTTGACACGTGATTACATCACTAACCCATTCTTAAAATTCCTTCCTTTCAGTTTTCATCTTTTGCAACTGTATTTTTTAAAGAATGCAGAGGTAGTAATGATAAAATTCACTCTCAAATGATAGGCTGTTAAAATAAAGTGATTTTCATTTTGAGATTAATGACAACTCAGATTACAGGAGATGAAACAACATTTCCAATCATCTTTACAAAGTACTGCAGTGAGAATGGTGGGACAGTTCATACAAACCCAGTTGCCTGCTATACTCTACTTTAAAACTAGAACAAAAAAAACATATTCCCTACTTTGGCAAATTTTAGATTAGATTCCCTATAGCATGGAACCAGGACCTTTGCCCCAACATGTCCACACTGACCCTCTGAAGAGTAACCCACCCAGACCCGTTCCCCTACCCTATATTTACCCCTGACTAATACAACTATCACTATGGGCAATTTAGCATGGCCAATTCACCTGACCTGCACATCTTTGGATTGTGGGAGGAAACCGGAGCACCTGGAGGAAACCCGCACAGATACGGGGAGAATGTGCAAACTCCACACATACAGTTGCCCGAGGCAGGAATCAAACCCAGGTCTCTGGTGCTGTGAGGTAGCAGTGCTAACCACTGAGCCACTGAGCCGCCCCAAACTTTAACAAACTGCAGATACTTTTGGCAGCAAACTAGTTCTTTGAGAATCCCATCACAAGAAGATGGGAGGATTTGAAATCAATAAAATCAGGAACTAAAGTCTCATGCTGGCTGAGTAAAATTGTCCATTTTCATAAAACTCCCAACTGGTTCACTAATATTCTTTAGGGAAGGAAAACTATCCTCCTTATCTAGCCTGGCCTGCATGTGACTTAACCCACAACCATGCAGCTTATAATTGTGCTCTGAAATTGCCTATCAAGCAATTCAGTTGTATCAACTTCTGAAGAAGGGTTAGACCCAAAACATTGACTTCTCCACCTCTTGATGCTGCCTGGCTTGCTGTGTTCTTCCAGACTCCTTTTTGTCTACTTTGGATTCCAACATCTGCAGTTATTTTGGTCTCACATCAAGTACTATGATGTCTCAATAACAAAGGAATGAAACCAGACAGAACACCTGGCGTTGAGTCAGATGCCAGAAACGACAATGGTCAACTCAGCAAAGGCATAGAGTGAATTTTGGCCAGGGGAGCTCAATGTCCATCACCACAAGTGGCTTGACATTATGCTTGCTTGATTGGCACAATATTGATAGGCATTCAACTCATCCACTATTGACACTCAGAAGTGTGAATATGCACCATCTACAAGATGCGCTGTAGGAATTCACCAAGGTTCCTTAAGACAGCAAACCCCATGACCACTAGCATCTGGAAGGAAAAAGGCAATAGATAAATGGGAATATCACCACCTATAAGTACTCCTCGAAGCAAATCACCATCTTGACATGGAAATATATCACTGTTTCTTCAGTGTCGTTGGGTCAAAATCCTGGAATTTCTCCCTAAGGCCATTGTGGGTCAACCTACAGCATGTGGACTGCAGCTGTTCAAGAAAGCGACTCACCCCCACCTTCTCAACAGCAACTAGGGACAGGCAATAAATGCTGGCCCAGCCAGTGATGCCCAGATCCCCTGAAGGAAAGTAAAAGAAAACTTAACTCATTTAATATACTTTCTGATGTGGATGTGAGAAATAGCCAATTGATTTCCAACTGGAAATGAGAAAGCAATGTATTAAAGCTGTCACTTTTTTCTCCAAAGTAGGTTTTGCCATTCTTTTGCATGAACAGAGCCTTGAACTAATACAATTAGCCTGTGAAATTTTGAGATCGTGATTCCTCTCCCTGTTACAGGTAAATGAGTTAATGCCTTGACTGAAATAATGGAAAGGAAATTTCATACGATTAGAACAAATTTTTGGCGTTGTTGTCCAAAGGTGAAATTTCAGTGCTGGATGTGACAACATAAGTCACTTTGTAATGACACCAAGGCCATTACCTGAGGTCTGGTGGCCCTCAGGTTAAATTAGATTACTTACAGTGTGGAAACAGGCCCTTCGGCCCAACAAGTCCATACCGACCCGCTGAAGTGTAACCCACCCATACCCCTACATTTACCCCTTACCTAACACTATGGGCAATTTAGCATGGCCAATTCACCTGACCCACACATCTTTGGGAGGAAACCAGAGCACCCAGAGGAAACCCACGCAGACACGGGGAGAACGTGCAAACTCCACACAGTCAGTCGCCTGAGGCGGGAATTGAACCCAGGTCTCTGGCACTATGAGGCAGCAGTGCTAACCACTGTGCCACCGTGCCGCCCACAGTTCCATCTCTCTAGTAAGAGAGCAGTCCCT
Organism: Hemiscyllium ocellatum; assembly: GCF_020745735.1. Lineage (NCBI taxonomy): Eukaryota > Metazoa > Chordata > Chondrichthyes > Orectolobiformes > Hemiscylliidae > Hemiscyllium > Hemiscyllium ocellatum. The sequence goes on along the minus strand of NC_083402.1, from coordinate 147,521,303 downwards.
GTGGTCTGGTAAGATTATGGTGACAAGACATAAGGCCATCTCAAAATAGAATTGAATCATAACAAATCTGCTTTGGCACTCTTGCAGAATTTGCAATAAAAAAGAATTTGCAGATTTTAAACAAAACTTTGCCTAAATAAAGGTGATTTTGCTTGAATAGTTTGTTCAGACATAATAATCTAAAACAAAAAAAAGGTGATGGCAGAACAAAATATTTAAGATGTATCTTCCGTTTCCATGAAAAGATGGATTTGTGTTTGTATGTTGGATTGTTAGCCTGGTCACAGTGAACAAGCAGTTTTAATATCTTTTACTGATTCCCCAAAACCAGGAGTTTTCTTAATCAACAATGCAGATCCCAACAGAATAATTTTATTTGTTCAGTAATGTTTTGTTAAGATTTTATTTGTGTTGTGGTTAAAAAATTAAATTACATGCTGAAGGTTTCATTTTATCCCAAAGCTGGTTTGTGCTACTTGTATTTGTGCAATTGCATACAAATTCAAACCATACAGGACCACATAAAATGTAATTTCCTGACTGCTTTCATTTCCTGTTTTCCCGGCTCTCTCTTAATGAGTCTCAAATAAAAGGATTATACCTATTTACATTACATGAATTGTGCTCAGAATATAAAGTGGAGACATTCTGAAACCTTTAACAAGCTCAACATTTGATGCCAAATCAACGTACAGCAAAATGCATCAGAAATTGTTTCAATCTATGCCCGCTTGATTTTTCTTTGCTTTTCATAATTTCAGCCTGGTTCACTGCTGATTACAACGGCATTAAAATTGAGTCTGGTTTTGATAAAGGCAGGCTGGTTTGATCTTTCCATCTCTGCTGTACATTCTGTTAAGGTGTTAACTTTTCTGTTGTCAGCCTTCACTTAAAGTCACTTTTCTTCACTAACAATGTCGAATTTAAAAAGTGTACAGACTGGACAGAATTCTATGAATATGAATATTCGAACGTTTCAAATATTTGTAAATTAACTTTGAAATGCTGACATAGTGGATTCTTGTTATGTCACATACAGTACAAGAGACAAAAAAAAGACAATGGGTCAAACTCCTAACTCTCTGCATATCTGTGGATGAAATGTTGCAGTCAAACAGGTCAGACATAAACCCATATACCATGTTTGGAAAGACAAATCTGCATCAGCTAAGATAGGCAGACATACAGCATGCCTTACAGTTATACTTTTATCATCGAAAGAAAAGATTTGGGCTTTGGCGTAATTCCACGGATTCATATCACTTAGAGCCTAGGAGCAAATTACTGCAGATGCTGGAATCTGCCAATGCTGGAGGTCACAGTAGGTCAGGCAGCATCCATGGAGAGAGAGCAAGCTAACGGTTCGAGTCTAGATGACTCTTCATCAGAGCTGATATGAAGTATGGAGTGGGCAGCATTTATACAATATTGGGACGGGGTGGTGGTGGTGATGGGAGGGAGATTTGGAGTGCTGAGGTAGAGAGAATGGAATCTGAACTACTAACAGCTTTTCTCCCCCAGTATTCCAACACCAACCCTCCACACTGTTGCATCAATCCTGTTCCCTCCCCTTTACTTCAGCTCTGATGAAGAGTCATCTAGACTTGAAACATTAACTTGCTCTCTCACCATGGATGCTGCCTGACCCGCTGTGATCTGTCTTTGTTTGTAGACATTTAGAGAATGTTATGTATCTGGACTTTAATATATTTTAAATTTTAAATACTGATTTTATATTAGACACATTGGACATAACCTCATTCTTGCTCATCCAATTGGATCAAGTGCAATGCTCATTTGACAGCCCACTTGGGTTTTACTCCTCATTGATTTTAATACACACTAAAATAGATTGGGTTTCAAATCAGAATTCAACTTGACTCTGTCTACTTGTTACTAACTTAAAATTACTCCTCAATGAAGTGGATTTTAGAGGGTAGAGAGGGAAGGAGGGCATGTAGATTTCCTCAGATAAATTGCCTACGTATCAGAATCTTGTCGACATAAAATCCAACTGTTCTGCAGGGATGTCATGGTTGGAGAATGCTAACATTAATCAACACAAGCAGAGAGTATCGGAAAACTCAAAAACACCTATGCCCACACCCCTAGCTCCTGTTTTGTACAGGTTACTCCCAACATAGCCAACCCATTTTCAACCCTTTTCACTCCTCATTAGCATCCCAGCCAGCATTTATCTCTTTCTCTCTCAGCTTATCATTAGATTAGATTAGACTTAGATTAGATTAGACTTACAGTGTGGAAACAGGCCCTTCGACCCAACAAGTCCACACCGACCCGCCGAAGCGAAACCCACCCATACCCCTACATTTACCCCTTACCTAACACTACGGGCAATTTAGCATGGCCAATTCACCTGACCCGCACATCTTTGGACTGTGGGAGGAAACCGGAGCACCCGGAGGAAACCCACGCAGACACGGGGAGAACGTGCAAACTCCACACAGTCAGTCACCTGAGTCGGGAATTGAACCCGGGTCTCAGGTGCTGTGAGGCAGCAGTGCTAACCACTGTGCCACCGTACCGCCCTCATGCCACCGTGCCGCCCTTTGTTTGCCTATCCCTTTTCACACTCTCTGAGCACCGTTTCCATGTACTCTATTCATTCTCCTGCCGTCCCACCATCAGTGTAAACACCACCCTTTCCCAGCTACTTTCAGTTCTGAAGAAGGGTCACGGGACTTGAAACATTAATTCTGTTTTTCTCTCACCAGGTGCTACCAGACCTGTTGGGTTTCTCAAATACTTGCCGCTTTTGTTTCAGATTTCCAGCATTTGCAGTCCTTTGCTTATATTCTGAAATTTGTCAAGACTGGGCTTCTGACCTTCAGGAAGAATTGTCAGACAATTTGTTTCGCAAGCAGTTCCACAGCTCCACTAGCACCGAAGAGAATCATCCCACTGCTGGGGTGACATTCAGTCCCACAGGTGAAGTAACTATCAATATTCCTGGGGATTTTGGGAAGGCGTGGCTGTGAGACCAAAGCATGGGGAGGCAGAGATTCGGGGATTGTGTGAGACAGGCCAACAGAAGGGGTGATGGATGGTACTGCCTTTCTCCAAAAAGAGATTGCTAAAAAAAGAGTGTAGTAGGATGATGTTTGCAAATAAACAAGGAACTTCTTATGTACAGATAGGATTTGGTGAACATGAGCAGTCACAGAGCAGTCTCTAATGTTACATAGAATGACATACTCCATAAGTTTCACTTGTAAATTGGACAACCAGGAATGGAAAATCAAGCACAGTATGTTCACAAATGCAATAAAATTATTACCTGTTATTTGTAAATGTGCCTGATTACAGTGATTTTAAAAATTGCTGCAATAAACAGAGGAAGCAGTAAAAGGTTTTCTCTCTTGGTTTATGCAGACATATTAAGGAATGCAATTCATCAATAAAGTCTTGGTAAAATAAGCCCCGCAAGATTAGTTTGTAAACCAGATAATTCTGAGTGAAACAGACCTGACTCCTTCTGCAATCAGAGCAAACCAATTTCCGGTTTGGGTTTTAAAACAGGCATACGTTCCTTTATTAGCATATTCATTTTAGACAACCACCAGGGACATCTTTGACATGTCCAAGTCGATGTGAAATAAAATATTTCTCTGACTTTGCTCATTGGCTGCTCAAGTGGGCCATTCTGTACCTGCTTTATCAGCATATGAATCAATAGTAGAAGTAAGCCATTTGGCCTCTTGAACTACACAGCCATTCAATAAAATTATGGCTGATCTGTTTGCTTCAAATTCCTTATTGACCCCTGGCACACATTACTTCCTTTGTCTAGCAAGAATCCATCTAATTTTGCTTTAAATATATTCAAAGACCCGCTTCTCCATCATCTTCAGAAAGTTACATTCGCATTACCTTCTGAGACAGAAATAAAAATCCTCACCTTTGTCCTAAAAGGAAGACTCCTAAATTTTTAAAGAGTGTTTCTGGATTAACCCACAAGTGGAAACTTCCTTTTCGCATCCATCTTGCTGAGAATGTTCAGGAACTTACCTGTTTCAAACAGGACACCCTTCACTCTTCTAAATGCTAATGAAAACAAGTCCAATCTGTCCAAATTTTCTGCATTTGACAGCTGGCTCATTCCAGCTATCAATTTTGCAAACCTCCTCGCTGGTTTTAATGCAGTGTGCCTTTTGAAGGTGTACATTGAAGTAGAAATTAAATTAATTCAGGTTAATTACCTCTGGGCCATTGGTGGAGAGTTCTGAGGACTGCAGTAAAATGTTTGTTTCCACTGTCAACTGAGTGCAGTTTCACGAGGATTCTGCATTGTTGGGACAATGTCCATCAGATCAGATGTTATGGCAGGGTCTGTTCTTCCTGTGTACAGATCAGAGAGGTGCTCGAAAAGCGCAGCAGGTCAGGCAGCATCCGAGGAGCAGGAAAATCGATGTTTCAGGCAAAAACCCTTTATCAGTAATGGCTTTTGCCCAATACGTTGATTCTCCTGCTCCTCGGATGCTGCCTGACCTGCTGCGCTTTTCCAGCATCACACTAATCTTAACTCTGATCTCCAGCATCTGTAGTCCTCACTTTCGCCTTCCTGTGTACAGTACTGCACTGTGTTCAATATGAGATCTTTCCTGAAATAAACTTAAGATGTCTGACTACAGTTTGTCTCCTCTAGTAGTTCATAGGACTACAACCTGGTGTTGTGTGATTTTTAACTTTGTCCTCTAGTAGAGATCACATCACTATGGGAGATTAAGAAGGACACTTGTGCAGAATGCATTTTAATCCAAATATATACAAACTAAGGAGAGAAACTTGCATGAATTCCTGTGCATATTTTGAGTTACTCAAATTACCAAATTTACACAATCCTGCACATTATTCCTGTCAATCTCTGCATATGCAATGCACACATACTCCTTAAATTGCACAGGTCTTTAAATGGACAAGGTGCATGTTGTTATCACTGACCAAATATCCAGGTGATGCTGTTACCACAGTGTCCATTGTTCCGGCATCATTTATTGTCTTCATGGGGTACCTTTGTTCCCTTTCTGCTATTGGGTTACTGTGGACACCTAAGTATGATGGTCGATGAATGATTAGTGTAGCTGGTGTGTTTACCTACTCTTCACCAGCCATTTGCAGTTATGGATCATGTTCTCCTGTTGATTACGCATGCCTGTGGCTGTGATGGTATATATGGTCATTCACTTCCACTGCGTATGATTGAGCTGAGAACAACTCTGTGCTGATGCTGGTTTTTGTTGTGAGTGTTGAAGGTTTGTCCTGTATCTGGTGTCCAAACTCTGATCATGGTTTGTCAGTCCTGACAAAATGAAGTTTGGTTTTTTTTCCATTTCTTCTTCATGCTGTCACTCACACCTCGCTAACTTGTCCTCAGTAGTGTTTTGCTCTTGCAAGAGTGGTTTGGATGTGGTGTGACATGAAGCTTTGCAATGAATTACTTTTTATGCGATTAATAGATGTTTTTCCACTCAAGGATTATCTCAAATAGATTTGGAATCAAATAGATGGTAATTTCAGAAATGTTGCAATGGTTAAAGAGTCCTTTTACTCTTTTGACAATCTCACTGGTAGTCAATGAAGTCAGCTCTACCAGATCCTTGTTCACGCTGTTGCAACTGACTTACAGAGTAGTCTGTTCTCTGAACATGAGCATTGTGCCATGTAATAATACTAACGTTACTTTTGAAAGCTTCATTTCAAACAATTCTTTGAGAGTCATGACACTTCACTATGCACTGGTGTCTGTCAGACACTATGTTGATGATGTTTTCCTTCTAGTAAAAAATGAGGTCTGCAGATGCTGGAGATCACAGCTGAAAATGTGTTGCTGGTTAAAGCACAGCAGGTCAGGCAGCATCTCAGGGATAGGGAGTGCTCATTTCAATAGTTACCAACCACATCTCACCCATTAACTTGTTTGCACTAACCTGCTGCATTGAGTAGTGTCTTGCATTGGAACCGTTAGCCAATACCGCTTCAGTGGTCATCTGTACCTGCTTGTGGAGCTTCCTGTCAGCACACACCAGTGTACAAAATGTTGTTCAGTTTCTTGCAGTGAAATCAGTGCTTTCCCAACAATTGACATACGGCAAACAATACAAGCAGCCTCGATGGGTGTGGCGAGCTGTCACAGACCAGGATTTCTAGATTATTTTCTGTTTTACATTTAACAAGTCTTTTATTCGTGGCACCTTTGGGACCAGCAGTTGATCTAATATTCCAGTTGGTCCACATAATCAATGTAAAACCACAAATTAAATAATCAAAACGTAATGCAGGGGGGTATACACATCACTGTTATACTTTGTTTACAGCATACATCACTTAAATAATAAGCAACTTTGCTTTAAATAAAATTTACCAGCAGAGAGCTTTCTCACTTGAACTTTGAACTGACTACTCAGACATTGTATGGATCACGATAATACAGTAAAGTGTTCCAGTGCTTCAGGTATATCATTTGTGCCAGTTTATCAAAGTGCCAGTTCATAAGAAACTGATTAAAACAAAGTTTGCTGTACTTTCATCTCCTACACATGCAGTCCTTTGCAGTATATGCTGCTTGCCCTTTGTCTGTGCCTGTTCTGCCCTTTGACCCTGGAGAATCCATCAGCAGAATTCAAGACCTGGTTTGTTCTGCCATTAATCTGCTCTAGCTCTTGTTTCACAATCTTGGCATTTTTGAACAAATCAGTTGGTTTACTGAGCACATGTTTCTCTTCTCTTAGTTGACATGTTCTCACAATAGGATCGTTCATACTTAATAAAACCTGTCTTTAATTAGATCATCCTTTGATTGTGAAAAATTAATAGTTTAAAATGTTATTAATATTATGTGCTGATCAATGGACTCTTTTTCACTTTGGTCCCTAATATTGTATGTATACCATTCATATCTAATACTTGCTTAGGGTTCAAAGTGGTCTTCAAAGCTTTTCAAATTTCTGATGTGTATTTTTTCTGTTCTTCATAGAGATTTAGGATGGATATATTTTGCCACAGTCTCTTCCTCATAGTGATAAAAGTGCGGTGACTAGTGACATTCAACAAATCCGTTACTATTTTATAATTCTGCCATTGTGTATGAAAGAAATGCTAATTTTGCTTCATATCACCTGCCATTTGAATGGGAATTTGAAAAGCCACAGACATTTTCTTTTGCCCATGGTTTTAGCTGTGGCTTGCCTTGTTGTTCTTCATTTATTGTTTAGTTTCAATAGCAGCTCATAGCTCTGCATGCACCTGTGTCCCTCTATCTGTAGCTGTGCTTCCTCATAGCTCTACAACACTCACATCAGTGTTACATCTCATACCATGTTTCATGTGTACAACACAGCACTGTTTTTAACATGAGGTCCATATAGACCTCTGTTAACAATATTTGTGCTTCATGGTGGAGGTCAAATGGCTATGGGAAACTAGGAAGACATTTATACATGATTGCATTTTAATCCAAACAGTCTGGTTAACACTGGTGCCTTGGATGAAAGTCTCAAAACATTGGTTCACTGAAAAATAATAAGGTACAATTGAAAGTTCCCCCAATTTAGTATCAATGCATTACCAATTATTGAATGAACACACAAACTATTTGTAAATTAATTGGAAGAGATGATATTTCATTAAATCTAATCTATTAATTTAAATAAAGATATATTTTAGACAGTCAGGCTACACTAATTGTTTCTTTGATCTAGTTTTCCAGCCATGAACTGACAAATTTTCAAAATAATAGCTTGGATATTAAATATCAAATAATTGAGGGCATTTTCAACACATGTAACAAATCCAGAACATAACTGTTGATCACGCACAGCCTGAAAGGATGCATCTTGTACCTGTTAACCAAAATAAGGCACAAATCCAGAAGAAGAAAGTACACTTATGCTATGCCTAAGAATTATTCCAAGTGTATGCACATTAAAAACAAATTCATATAGAATAAATAGTTCAATTAGAGACAAATAATACATAGGCTGATGTTACTACATTCTACATATCTGCTTTTGAGAATATCCACTTGAAGAACAACAAAGCAAGCCACAGCTAATACCATGGCTGTAGTTTCTCTTGAACCAATTCCCATTCAAATAACAGGCGATAAGAAGCAAACTTAGCATTTCTTCCACACACAGTGGCAGATTCATAAAATAGCAACAGGTTTGTTGAGCAAGCCAAAAAATTACAAGTCTCTGTTGCACATGACCTACCGTAAATACACATTTAACCATTCTGACAACATCTGTTATTGCAATTAAAACTATCAGGCTATTTTAGGGCAGAAATTAATATTTGGAAAAGAAATGTGGGCAGTATGTAAGCTGAGCTATGATTTGTTATCATCCATTTCTGGCTGTCATTAAGCCGAACATCTACAAAAGAGCATTCAAAAGAAGATTTGGGCCAAAGGTCATGATATGGAGAATTTGTTTGCAGCATCACTATTCTGGATCTGTATTGAGGACTTTGTTTGCTACTGCTCAGGTAACACTTGGCAATGTTATTGTCACCTGTGGGTTGAAGAGTATAATTGACATTATGGAACCTTCAGTCAATTGGTGAGCTGCAGCATTGAGGCTTTTTAATATTATGGAGCCTTTTTATGAAATGATCTCTATTAAAACTTGGAATGAAAAGTATAAGACTGGCTACCTCAGTGTGGGGTGAGAGGGTGGAGGCAGATGCTGAGAAAGAGAAATGCAGAAACTGAAAGGAACATTTTCTAATTAAAATGCAGTGAATACTTAATAATCAAAAGACTATCTAGAAAGAACATATTTAAGGTATCTTAAAGACTGGTTAAAAAAAATTGCGATGTCCTGTACACTACCAATAAACCTAACAAAAACTGAAAGAGAAAGGTCAGCAGGTCTAGCAGCATCTATGGTGAAAAATCAGGGTTAATGTTTCAGGTCCAGTGACCCTTTCTCAGAACCCTGATAAACTCTATACTAACATTTTCAATCAACTATTCAAATCCTCAATCTGTATTGTGTCATCCATTTCTTAATCATTTTCTTTTGTTGTGATCACTTTCAGTGCCAGATGACAAACACTTTCTGCTGAGTTGGTTAAGAGGGGGAAACTTTCAGCCAAATGTAACTTGGTGAAATTGAAGAGAAATAACAGACACAAAACTCTATGTTGACTAAAATGCTCAGGTTTCTGAATGACAGAATTTTGTTAATGTGATACTTAAACCATTTGTTGGCTCAAACCGTATTTGTAAACACAAAATTCTTTCTGAATTGTATTAGCTAATATTTCAGCTTGCTCCTGTACCAGAGAGTTCCATTCACATTTATTGTAGAAACTTTTGCCAAACACAACTAGGGTTGCACCTGCATCTTGTTAATTTTGGTGAGTCCACAGGCGCTTGCATTTGTTTTACACTGTAGTTACTGAAATCACTTGAAATGAATGCAATTCAATTCAATTAGATGCCATCTAAGTAACAGTGCTATCTAATGTAATATTTTATTAAATTATTCAGAGTAAATTGAATTAAAATCCAAATTCATAACAAACTTGATAAAGTGGAACAAGTTATTTGCAACGTGGTGAAAAAAATGTCTATTTATAGAGCTGGGTTCCTTTTATAGGATTTGTAATTTTGTCATATTCTTGAACCTTTTCTGTTTGATTTAGGACTTCCTATACCCCCTCACATGGGGCCCACTTTAAGCCACTCATTACCCAATCACTTATACAAAGTTAACATCAGCTGTCCTAAGTCTATGATTAAGTCAGTTACATACACTTTTCTTAAATGGTTGGATTCTGATTCCATGTTCTTCTCTGGACTGTGGGGAAATTGATGGACAGAGATCAGGAGGACAATTCTGGGACTCCAATTGGCATGAGAACTCAAGCTGTAAGACAATATTCTGGCATTATACTCTCAGGCCATTCTCCAGGGGGTAAGGTAGGGCAACAGGGCAACTCACCCTCAAAGTGACATGTAGCCCACTGGCCAATTGAAAAACTAAAACACAGTAAAGCTGATGAGTGAGATATGCTTTTTCAGATTGCTTTGCATATTTCGAAAGGGAGATCTTGTACAGCTAGGATGTTCATTTCCAAAATTACTGGACTTCCCCTCTATGTAATGGAAATTGAAATGCCACTTGAGTCCAGAGGCTGTCTGGGAAGTCCTATTTGTTCCCTGAGATATCAGGGATTAGGCCAGCTACTCCCAATGGTAGACCAAGGAACAACTGCTGAAGGTATACTTTGAGAATATTCTCTGCCTGCCTGGTTTGGCCATAAGTCTCCCTAAAAAGAGGCAGCTACCTCCAAACGTTCGTAAAAGTTGGAAAGAGAATGCCTCCACCTTGACCCACTGTCTCTCTTATCTGAACTGAAAGCTGTGGCTTTATCCTTTTGGAGGTATTTTATTGGCCCTCCAACAATGAGGGCTTGCCCATTATTTTTAATTGGGCACCCAACCAGCCCTCTGGTCAATAATTGACCAATTTGGGGGAAGTCACTACCCTGTGACTGTTCTCCATAGAGAATCAGGTTGTGACCCCCCTTTTTGTCAGTATCACGACCTAATACCCAATTTTGAGCCCCAAAAGGGATGGAACATTGTAGAGAAAGGCAACTCACTCATTTTATATATTGACAGCCGCTGGTTAGAATGCATTTCCAATGGAGGCAAGATAAAAGCCTCCTTAACTGGAAGATTGTACTTTTCATCTTAGAATTCAGGCATGGACCAAAAAATAATAAGCATCTACAACAAGGCTAAAAATAAAAATAGCAATGATTACTTAGAAAGGCAGTTATTTAAAGATTGACAAACTGAAAATTTCTCAACGTGACAATGCTGTGACCAAATGTATGATTAATAAACAAAATGCTGAAAATAGAACATTGCATTTATGTCCATCCTGACAAAAACTTCATTTATTTCTGGGATGTTTTAGCACTTACAAATTGTGCAAATTGTCTTGCACAGGTATCAAAACACTGAAAATCTTTGTCAAATTTTATGAGACACTTTAATCTGTTTTAGAAATGTATCACTGCCTCCCATGACCTTCTGAAAATGAGGTTAAAAGTTTTGCTTGAGCTTTTCACATATTCTAAAAATATCCCAACATTTTTACTTTTTCTGTGTGTAATTTTAGTAAATTTCACGCAACGTTTTGTCAGTTGAAATTTTCAATTAATAATAGAAAATTAATTTGAATTGTAGAACAGATTTTTTTCTGTTTATGTTCACCGGAATTATTATGATTATTACAGATAACAAATAACATGAAAAGTCATGATTTCAAATAGCTTCAAATGACTTCTAAAAATAATGGTTTCAAATGGTCCTAAACTTTTAAAGTTATTCAGCAATTTTCTGAGCAACATTCCATCCTGAGCAATTTATCTATAAGGCCTTATTTGATGATTAATTATGATTATTACAGGGAGGTTTGTTGAGTGAGAGTGCATTCTCAAAATTCAGGAATACATTACCACAGTCAGAAAATTGAGGGCAGCACATGCCTGAATTTTCAATATCTATTCTGTTCAGGCAAGGCACCCGATCAGGAATGTATCCTCACGCAGGGCGTTTGGACAAATTTTTATGATCAGAGAAGTAATAGTGATTGTAGGAACAACTTATTGCAGCTGCTGGAACCTGTACGGAAAATAAAATATACTGGCGATCACAGTGGGTCAGGCAGCATCCATGGAGGGAGAACAAGCTAACGTTTTGAGTCCAGATGACTCTTCAGTGGAGTTCTGGTTGTTGGCGCTGATTACACATTAAGGGAATCTGACACAATACCACTGAGAAAAATGTCATTACTGTGAAATCTATTTTGTATTTGGTGTAGAGGATATCACATTTGAGGACAGGTAGAGATGGATTTTGACATTAGCTGTGCTTTCTCTGCACACATGCTGCTAGATCTGCTGAGGTTTTCCAGCAATGTCTGATTTTGTTTGAGGTAGATTATGAAGCTGATTTTAGTGTAAAAGGGAGATAAATAAGTCTAGGAGAAAGTGAGGACTGCAGATGCTGGAGATCAGAGCTGAAAAATGTGTTGCTGGAAAAGCGCAGCAGGTCATTCACTTTACATCTTTCCCCATTGAGGTAAAATGTTGGAAGATATAGAATGAATTGTTGATTTTCCATCACCTGTTTTACATTTCCATGCAAGATTTTGATCTACCCTCTGTTGTGGAATGAAACAACATGAAATGAAGATTTCTTCATGCACAGTGTTGTGAAATTGTATGGCTTTAATTGAACATATTGAGCGTAGGGTGCATGGAAGAAAATATCTTCAGATACAAATAGTTATCAGAATCAGTTTGTAAATAGCAAGTAAATTTAAATTGCACTGAGTTCTTACAAAATTTTGACTACATACCATTACATTTGAGTAACTTAAAACAAGTTACTTTATGTAACAAAATATATGAATGACAGCTTTGAGATATGATTTATATCATTTTTGAATTACTTAACAGATGTGATGTAAACTACAGAATGTGATGTAATTCTACAGAAACTGGGTACCCTGTCACCAAGTCACCCTTTATTTACACATGGAGAGAGTCCCTGACACTGATGCAACTCCCTCAGAGCCAGCTCTCAGAGTGAGCAGTACCTCTGACACTCCTGTTTATATCTGTCAGCCAGGGCTCCCTGGTTGGACCAGTTTAACAGCCCCAATCAGGGAACTCATACTCTATGAGGTCATTTATAAATGCCGGAGGAAACATCACAGAAGCGCTTCACAGGAGGCTCCCAAGCACTGAGGATGTCACCGAGACAGGGGACAAAATGTTTGCAACACAAATTCCCAGCTTGGCGAACAGAACCACAACAATAATAGGCCAAATGATGATGTGAATGTTATGTGAGGCTGTGATGAAGTGGTACAGGCTCATGGTATGCGTGGTGGGTGTGCAGTGTTATGTGGCAGGTAGATTGTCACACAACACAATGGACAATAGAGGGCATTATCTCCATGAGGACTGGGTAATGGTCAGTCCTACTGATTCTGTCATGGGAAACCTTGCTTTTGCATGGGTAGATTACTGAGGACTCTGTCATGTAGATTTTCCACTCTTATTGGTCCCCTCACTGCTTGCTACAGATCCAGTTTAGTAGCTATGTCTGTCAGGACTTAGCCAGATTGAAAAGTAGTGCTACTGCTGAGTGACAGTTGGTGAGGGACAGTTGGTGAGTTGAAGTCTCCTTTCTCAAGTACATTTTGTATCCTTGCCATCCTCAATGTTCAACATGGAGGAGTACTGATTCATCAACTAAGAAGGGATGCCTGACCAATGTTTGAGTTAATACCATGTGATTTCATGAGCTCCAGGATCAATGTTGAGAACTCCCAGGGCAATTTCTTCCTGACTATATACCACTGTGCCAATGTGTCTGGTGGGTCTGTGGTAGCTCCAGCCTCAACTATTGAAATGTCGGTGATCCATTATAACCCATATCCTGAGGTGGGATGCCAAAATGATTGTTTGAGGAAAGTTATGCCAGAGCCCAGCTATAAGGATGTTAGTTTCCCAACTTGAAAACAAATCCACCATTCCGGTAGGGACTAAGTGACCAAAGTTTACAGAACAATGGATGTTGGAAATTTGAAACAAAACCAGAATTTGTTGGCAAACAAGGGAACGTTCCTCTCTCCTGCCTTGTCATGGGGTCCATTCTCTCCGAGACACCTTGGTCCACTCTTTCACTCCCAACAATCTTCCACAACCCCACAGTACCTTCCCCTGCAATCCCTCCTCACTATCCAAGTTCCCAGACACACCTTCCAGGTGAAGCAGTGATTTACCTGCACTTCGTTCAATGTGGTCTGCTGTATTCAGTGTTGACAATGTGTCTGCTCTATACGGGGGGATACAAAAAGCAGACGGGGTAACTGTTTTGCAAATACCAATGTTCTGTCCACAAAAATAACCTAAACATTCAGTTGCCATATCAAATTACAACACTCCACTTGTTGCCTGGCCAATGTCTCTGTCTCAGGCTTGCTGCAATGCTTCAGTGAAGCTCAAACTCTTCTCCCTCCTGCCATCTGGCAGAAGATACCAGAGCGTTCGGTCTCTCACAGCCAGACTGTGCAACAGTTTCTTCCCCCAAGCCACCAGGCTCCTTAACAATGTGTGATCGGACTCTTTCCCATCTGAAATTCTTTGCATCACTTCGAATTGCTGCAAGAAAAATGTCTATTATTTATCATTTTTTTATTACGCTGTAACTTGTGCGGTTTTCACTTCTTTATGCCTCCCTTTGCATGGTTGTGTAGTTTATATTGTCCATGTAGCACCTTGGTCCTGGAGGGACGCTGTCTCGTTTTTTTTACTGTATCAGTTGTGTATGGTAGAAATGACAAATCTACTCTCTCTCTCTCAGCACAAGCTGGAAGAACAGCACTTCATTTTCCACTTGAGAACTCTGCAGCTTCTGGACTCAGTATTGAGTTCAATCATTGTAGGGCCTGAGCACCTTCTAGGAGAAAGTGAGGACTGCAGATGCTGGAGATCAGAGCTGAAAATATGTTGCTGGAAAAGCGCCCGAAACGTCGACTCTCCTGCTCCTTGGATGCTGCTGCGCTTTTCCAGCAACACATTTTCAGCCCTGAGACCTTCTCCCATGTCCTGACCACAACCCCTATAGGTCCCCATTAGTAGCTATTGTTTCCCCCAGACTGACCTTTATACATTCCTTTGTCTGTCCAGCTGTTTTTTTTTCTCTCTCTCTCTCTCCAGCTTCCATCTCCACTTACTGCCTACTCCAACCCCCTCACTGGCATGCCACCTCAACATATTTACCAACCTTTCCCCAACTACGACCTGTGCTGATGAAGGGTCACTGGGCCATAAATGCTAACTCTATTCTCTCTATTCAGATGCTGCCAGACCTGCTGAGTTTCTCCAGTAATTTCTGTTAAGGGGCAGATTACTGAACATTGATAGATGCAATCATTAATGCATGATATTTCTCAGCAACTATGTCATTTGAAGTATGTAACATAATTCAATCCAGAGTTAGGAGCCCCATATCGCCAATTTCCAATCGTGCTTCAACATTTAATTCAAAATATTCAGAATAGAACTACAGGCAGTGTTTCAGATGGTGAAAATCTGACTATAAGTGAATTGTCTTTAAACCCCGATATCACAACTATATTACACAGATTTCTATATTGTAAATTCTACTCTGTGTTCCCTAAAGATAAATAAAATATGAAATAGAGCTGCAAAACAGCAAAAATAAACTGGCTGGAAGGGTCAAGTCAGACATCTGTGTCTCTGCCAACCAACATCTGCTGTCAGGTATCATCACTGCAACTCTCTGACATATGTGCAGCTTTTCATATTGACCAGAATGATTCAATAGATAATCAGATAAAAGATGGCCGTATCCAACTTCAAAGGCTTTAGAAAAACCATATGAAACTGGTTATATGTAACATAATATTTTTGCAGCGCTGAAATGATAGGACAATTTTCAGATAAGTGCCATTGTGCACTGAAGCATTTGGATCTGAAGTTCACAGATGTGTTCTTTAATTTATGGAAGCTGTTTGAAGAAGTCTGAATACCTAGCTTTCAATCTGTCATATTTAAACTTCAGCCTATTGGGTTTTCTAAGGAATATTTCCTCTTTTGATGATAAAATATGCCTACTCTCATCAGGCAACTATTATGAAAATAACTCAAAACAAAGTCAGCAGTGTGTTGGATTATTTTTGTCACTAAGATTTTAGTTTGTGAATGTAATTGCATAGGCAATCTCTTCAATTCGCCCTTCTACCATGACTGTTTTATTGCTGGATGTGCAGGTGAAGTTATAAAGATTGTCTATAAACATAGGGGTGTTTAAGTGTTCAACCTTAAATAGTACCATAATCACAATTTCCTGCCTTTCACAGCCAGCTCACAATTCAATATGGGATATTACTTAGCCAACAATTATGCATTAAACTAGAATAATTAGCTGCCTCAGAACTGGCTTGGCTATTCAGAACATAAACAGCAGGATATTAATTTTTAAGGGACTCTGGTAAGTGTCATGATTTTAAATCCATGGGCTGGTGTTATATTCCTGTCTTTTCTCAGTTAACGAGTCGGTATCCCTTCATGTTGAATGTAACATAGAAAGTGCAACAATGAGCTGAGTTCTGTGGATGTGATGTGAGTCGACTGCTCTTGACAACAATGCAGCATCAAAGAGTCGTAGCAAAACTCAATCAATGACAGTTGGGTAAAGTTGTTCACTGGTTGGAGTCTTTTTTAGTACAAAGGCGATGAGTGTGGTTGTTGGAGACTAGCACCTTAGTCTCACAGCATCACTGCAGAATTTTCTCAGGGCAAATATCCTGAGCTGCTACATCAATGACCTCTGTTCCATGATTTTAGAACTGAAGATGTTTGCCAAAGTTTGCATAGTACCCATGCACGACTATTCACATTCTGACACAGTCCTTGGTTTTCAGCTTTATGAATTTGTTGCACTAAACTGGTCAGTACCAAACTGAGGTGGCAACAGCTAAGTAATATGATAAAATACATCAATATTAATGGAAGATAGAGGAGCTCCCTCTGAAAATTGGATATTTGCAGTTAAAGAGCAATTTTACAATCATAATCAATTGGCATGTTGAAACATTTAATATTTACACTTTTCAGATAATTTCAATTTAACATTGTAAATACACAATCAATTGTGTTCTGCCCCTCTCACTCTGAGTAACACTGCTACTCAGTATCATAAATGCAAACAGCTGTGGATAAGATGTAAAATAAAATGGAAATGGGTCATTTCTTTATATTTGCTTGTATTCCTATCAGTGTTCAATCAAGAATTGTTAAGAAAATGACCAAATCAGTCTCTGTAAATATGGTTTATATTTTCTACTTTCTCTTCCAAAAACTAACTTGTCTTTAGTTCTAGCCAATGGCTTTCCTTCCTTTAGATAAAACCATCTTATTGGAATTTTAAAAAAGCTGGGAATTCAGTTTTAGGACCTTAGTACAATATTTTTTTCTTCGGCACATATATGTCATCTTTTCTCACTTTAGTGTTATAACTACAATCTTGACAAACTCAATTACAGTCAGTAAGCTAAATCTCAGCTTGGTCCCTCCTTTTGTACACAATTATACTTATTCATATGTTCTATAATTAATAGAAAGGGAAAAAAGAGGAGGGAAGAACTGAAGCACTGGAAGGAAATTGGATGAAGGATTTATTGTGAAAGGTAAGTAAGGATCTACTGACATAAAATATTTAGTGATCTGAAGAGATAAGTGTTTGAGGCTGTGGTTAGTGATAGATATAAATCTATTCAAGATGACAACTAACTCATTGCTCTTACTCCTTCTCATATTCTCCTCACCTCACAACGTTTTCAGATTTGTAACCATGCTCCTCTTGTGCCTTTTACCTTTCAGGCACTCAGGACTACAACCAAGCTTGGCTGTACTGGCAGAGAAAGAGTGTAATGAAGAAGAAGCTTTTCAAATTAGCTCTCAAACTCTCACCCATCATCTCAGATACGAACAATGCGTACACATCAGGAAACTGCTCTGGAGGGTGAAATACCAGGCCAGCGTAGCCAGGGCAGAATGCAAATGTACTATAGACTTTAGCTTGCTCAAGGAACACACATGGGCTCTGCAGAAAAGAGCTCGATGAAGATGCCATTGGATCGGCCTATATAAAAAGACAGATGAGAATGAACTCAGAAATACCTTGTGCAGCTGAGAAAGCCTGTGTTCAATGTGATGGAGACTGGCGTAAGACCTTTATTTCCAAATTGGCCAACTCTATGAGAACACTTAGGGACCATTCAGAACACAGAGTCTGTTATCGATGTCTCGGCATCTATTTCTGCAGGACCAGAGGCCACCCAATGTTAGGAACCTCAGACTGATGCATACAAGGTCAGCTTGCCATGTTAGATGCCAGGTGCTGAAACAGGGTGGTGGGATGACACAGCAGTCTTGCTAACTGCCCTGTGACAAATCACCAAGGTTACTGAGGTGCAACTTGAGGTTGTACAAGACAAAGGTGAATCATGGCATGTGTTCTGCTGAGTTCAGTAGGCGATTCACGTAGTGCAAGCATTACTTAAGCACCACAGTGGCTACATGATAAGACAGCTTTCCTTATAGGATTGTAGCACTGGAGTCAGGAGAACATGTGGTCAGTGGGTCTCTGTCATCAGTAATCATGGGAAGGAAAACCAGCTTCTGATGGATAAAGATCCCCTTGCAGGTTCTGACAGCTCCAATGTTGTCACTGTTTTGGGGCAACATCGATGTTGATGATAGAACAAATTAGAATGGGAACCATCCAGCCTTTCTCAGTGGAGCCAATTAGATGTGCATCCTTATGGACCCTCACCCTGATCATGCCATTGTCGAACAGCTGTGAGCACCAGGAGCATAGGTGTTGCCATGACAACTTTTACTTATCTCTCTGATGGAACAAGGTACTGATTATGATAAGGGTTTGTTCTCAACATTTGTTCAAGAGTGTGACGTTGATGTTGGTTTTCCTAAGCCCTCTCTGCTAATTATGTTTCCCCAGAGCTCTATGTCCTTTCCAGCTTGGGTGTTGAAATTGTCAAGGAGCATCACCTTAAAAACTGCTGGGACTCATACCAGGGAATGCTCCACATTGGTGTAAAATTCCACAGTACACTAGTGTTGTGGTTCTGCTCGCTGAGCTGGAAGTTTTTGCTGCAAACGTTTCGTTCCCTGGCTAGGGAACATCACCAGTGCTGTTGGAGCCTCGTGTGAAGCGCTGCTTTGATGTTTCTTCCGGTATTTATAGTGGTTTGTTCTTGCCGCTTCCGGGTGTCAGTTTCAGCTGCAGTGATTTGTATGTGGGGTCCAGGTCGATGTGTCTGTTGATGGATGTTCTTGCCGTTTCCGGGTGTCAGTTTCAGCTGTAGTGGTTTGTATATGGTGTCCAGGTCAATGTGTCTGTTGATGGAGTTTGGGGATGAATGCCATGCTTCTAGGAATTCTCTGGCTGTTCTCTGTCTGGCTTGTCCTATGATAGTGGTGTTTTCCCAGTCAAATTCATGTTGCTGGTTGTCTGAGTGTATGGCTACTAGAGATAGCTGGTCGTGTCGTTTTGTGGCTAGCTGATGTTCATGGATGCGGATTGTTAGCTGTCTTCCTGTTTGTCCTATATAGTGTTTTGTGCAGTCCTTGCATGGTATTTTGTAAACTACGTTAGTTTGGCTCATGCTGGGTATTGGGTCCTTTGTTCTAGTGAGTTGTTGTCTGAGCGTGGATGTTGGCTTGTGTGCTGTTATGAGTCCTAAGGGTCGCAGTAGTCTGGCTGTCAGTTCTGAGACGCTCCTGACGTATGGTAGAGTGGCTAGTCCTTTTGGTTGTGGCATGTCCTCGTTCCTCAGTCTATCTCTTAGGCATCTGGTGATAAAGTTGCGTGGGTAACCGTTTTTGGCGAATACCTTGTATAGATGTTCCTCTTCCTCTTTTTGCAGTTCTGGTGTACTGCAGTGTGTTGTGGCCCTTTTGAATAGTGTCCTGATGCAGCTTCGTTTGTGTGTGTTGGGGTGGTTACTTTCATAGCTTAAGACTTGGTCTGTGTGTGTTGGTTTCCTGTGTACCCTTGTGGTGAATTCTCCGTTGGGTGTTCTCTCTACTAACATGTCTAGGAATGGGAGTTGGCTATCCTTTTCCTCTTCTCATGTGAATCGGATTCCTGTGAGTGTGGCGTTGATGATTCGGTGTGTTTTTTCTATATCTGTGTTTTTGATGATTACAAAGGTGTCATCAACATATCTGATCCAGAGTTTGGGTTGGATTTGTGGTATGGCTGTATGTTCTAACCTTTGCATAACTGCCTCTGCTATGAGTCCCGAGATTGGTGATCCCATGGGTGTTCCGTTGATTTGTTCGTATATCTGATTGTTGAATGTAAAGTGTGTGGTGAGGCACAGGTCCAGTAGTTTAAGTATGCCGTCCTTGTTGATAGGTTCGGCCTCCTGTGTTCTGTTATGTATGTCCAGTAGGTTGGCTATTGTTTCTCTGGCTAGGGTTTTGTCAATTGAAGTGAACAGTGCCGTCACGTCGAATGATACCATAGTTTCTTCTTTGTCTATGTGTGTATTCCTGATGACGTCCAAGAATTCCTGTGTTGATTGTATGGAGTGTTTGGATCCGCTGACCAGGTGTTTCAGTTTTTGTTGTAGTTCTTTGGCCAGTTTGTATGCTGGTGTCCCTGGTAGTGATACTATGGGTCTGAGTGGGATGTCTGGTTTGTGTACTTTGGGTAGTCCATAGAATCTGGGGGTGTTGTTGCTTTCAGGTTTCATTCTTTGCTGGTCCGCTTTGGTTATCTGTCCGTTTTTTTGTAGATTCCTTAGTCTCTAGCATCAGTGTACTGTTGATGTGTTCACCAGTTCTGGGCAAGGGTGAGCTGAAGGGTTATGGGGCATTTGTTTACCTCCCCACCCCCACCCTGGCAGGCCAGTTCCTGCCTGTCAGCTATTACTCTGGTAGTGATGCAAAAGTTAGGTGTCTGAGCTCTTGGGCAGTTTGCGGTACTAGAATGATCCTGTTGGAGCTGTCTTTTGAGCTCCTGATATTCTGGATCCAAGACTTTATCTTGAGATGGTGGAATGTTCCTATCCATGGATTTGTTTAATGTGGCGTGGTACCAGTTGCACTGAGTGAGTCTTGGATCTACAAGCACACACACTCCTGCTGTACTGCACACTGACAAAGAAAAGCATTTCCCCGTGCTCTTGCTGAATAAGGTTACAGTTCAGATTTTTAAATATTCTTATGTACTCCCATTCTATCCACCAAGTGGATGGGATAAGGAACCCTCAGGTTGTGTGTCTCAATAGGGATTGAGTTACATCACAGAGACACAGCTGACCTTCCAATACTTCCATCTGAAAATGCTAAGAGTGCTTGCTGGATCTTCATACTTCCTCAAGGATTCTTCAGCTGTTGGATGTTGTCAGTAACTATAACCCCAGTTGTAATTGGAGTCCAATGGCTTCCATCATTGCACGCAGTGAAAATTGACAATGAAGCCTCATGTGTGAAATGGTCCTCACTGAAGCTCCTGATTGGTGTAGAGCGTGTTCATAAAGCTCACTCTCTCTGCTTCTCCCTGATAATGGACATTGATGCTTCTTTTTAATTTATTTATGGAATGTGAGCTGGCTGGCTAGATGTATTGTCCATCCCTAATTGCCCAGAGGGCAGTTAAGAGTCAACCACATTGCTGAGGGTCTGGAGCCACATGTAGGCCAGACAAGGTAAGAATAGCAGTTTCCTTCCCAAAAGGCCCTTAATGAGTCAAATGGATTTTTCCTGACAATTATCAATGGTTTCATGATCATCAGTAGAACCTTATTTCCAGATTATTACTGAATTCAAATTTCACCATCTGATTTGAACCTGGCTCCCCAGAACATTCTCTGGGTCTCCTGATTAACAGTTCAGTGATAATACCCTAAACCACCGACCTCCCTGTATTCTACTCTCTTTGTATATGGAGTTCTGGTCACTTTTCCTTTGCCATTCCGGCTCACTGGAAGCTATTGCACACTTCAGCCTGGAAGGAATCTATTGCATAAAAGCTCACAATCACTGCCCCTTTCACAGGCACTGATTATACTAGTCTTACCCTGTTCGAGACTCCAGTTGTGTCTACAGCAGGTAGCATCTCATTAATGAAGCAGTTTTCTCTCACACTGTTCCTCAATGAGGTTCAGGTAGGCCAATTGCTCTTCAAACACCCTGGGTGGATATGTTCTCCAGTACTTCTCCACTTTTCACTTTGATCAATCTGTCATCCTCTGTGTGTCGTCTCTGACCATCCTTCTTGTCATGCCATGGGTCAAGCTTAATGGACACAACAGCATCTGAGTCTGGAAGCCAGTGGTCTGTATTGAGAATCTTCAGTCCATCATTCTCTGTAGACCCAGTCACTTCAAATTGGGCTCATAGCAGATTTCACCAGCAAGCTTAAGAGAGGGCATTAGTTCAAGCAGGGGTCTCCAAAGTAGTATCACACCCTGATTAACATTATAATCTGCCTACTCTTCACTTTTCCAGTGCATTCTAATGCTCCATGAGAGCTGGGTCTGAGGCAGTATTGTACGTGTTTGTGTGTGTGTGAGTGCGAATGTGCAACACACCCATCAGCTGGTTTGGCAACAATTAACACATGCACTAGCTGTTTTCAAAACAGTTTCTACCCTACTGTTGTTAGAATACTGAATGGACTCACAAACTCTTAACATTCCCCTGTACCTGTGTATTTTTGTTTTTGCAGCTGGTTACCTATTATTTACTTATTTGTGCTATTTAACTCTGTGGTCTGCTTGTATTGCTCATAAGACAAAGTTATTCACTGTGCCTCGGTACACATGACAATAAATTCAATCCAATTCTGTGCATGTGCTAGGTGTGTGTGCTGGGTGTGTATATGTGAGTGTGTCTGTGTGTGGGTGTGCATGTGCTGCGTGTGAGTGCACACATGTGCGTCTGTGTGCGTGCTGGGTATGTGTGTGCACGTGTGTGTGTGTGTGCCTGTGTATGTGGATGGACGTGTGTGTAGGTGTAAGTGTGTATGCCATTTTTGGGAACCAAAGCAGAGTATATCGCAGCACATATATTGGGAAGTTTGGGAAGTGTGCAGAAGCAATTCATTCAGGGTGAGACGTTTTAATTATCAGTTAAAATGAAAGACTAGAGAAATTGGGGCACTTTTCATTCAATCAAAAAATGTTAAAATATGGTGTGAGATATTATTTTATATCATTTTTATTATTTTCATCATTAGTGTGTTTGAAATTTGAAAATTTCAGAACACCAGCTCATAGGAGTATGTAACTTGGCAGCTCGAGCCTATTCAGGTCATCAACAGCAGAATGGAGAGGTTAGATGATCTTTCTCAAAAATATAGAGAGAAATTAAGGAATCTTATGTCCAGTCAGGAACAATGGAAGCAGCAGACTTGTAAATAGTTTTAAGAGTCTATAAATACTTGACAAGAAACTAAAATGATCTGGAAAAAGAGCAATAGAATGGGACTCAGTGTATAATTCTTTCAAAAGAGTGCTTCTTTATCATGGCTTTAATCACACTTTGCATGTTGTAAAATTATTCCATTTTATGATATTCCCTCTTCATTCCTTTTCCAGCATTTGTTACATAAGGTAATGATTATGAACGGTTAATGTACATTGGCTCAGCCCTTTATGTTGATGTCATGCACAATCTACGGGTTGAGTCAAGGAGTTTTATTCTAACTTTTGGAGTGAACAGATGTATCTGTATCAGCTCTGCAAGGTCCTAGTAATCAGGCCTGACCAAATGCAGCTTTGTTTATTTCTATCATTCAATAAACCTTCTTGTTAACTAAGAAGAATGGCTGTTCTGCAGATTCTGTACAGTGGTATATCTTCCAACACCAATCAAGCCCCAGACCAGGCAAAGTCAAAGAAGGATTGGTGACAGCAAAGTGCCTCAAACAATTCTTACTCAGTACAACATTCTGGCAGAAATAGCCATTTGGAAGATTCTGAATCTCAACTCCACCAATATCCCAGATCCACAGTAGGATCTTTTTCCAGAGCAGCACAGTTATGGAGTAATGGTCAAATAAGTTCTAATCCTGCAGAATAAGGAAATATATATTTAAATCTTGTAACTTTAAGAAACTGGTTTGCGTGAAAAAACACAGGATTGATCAGAAACAATGTCTTGTTCACATACATGATTTCTTGACTTCACTCAGTACTGAATCTTCCTACATATGATCATGTTATTAAGAATGAATGATATTACATTTTTTGACGTCCATCCCTATAAGTTTCTTAATGAAATAATTAAAATTATGGTTTCTGTATTTCTTTATTACTTTAACACTATATCAACACAAAGAGAAAATAAAATCATCCATTACTCTGTGGTATTACACTAAAGACAAGGAATTGGAATGATACAATTGTAGCTATTATACATCTTGTTAATCCTTTTAGAAAAAACAAATTAAATCAAACTAATACAAAAGGGTCAACTGGCATTAGCTCAGATACTCATTCGATTATTTATAGTGTGGAAATAGGCCCTTTGTCCCAACAAGCCCACCGAAGCGTATACCACCCAGACCCATACATTTACCCCTTCACCTAACACTATGGGCAATTTAGCATGGCCAATTCACTTAACCTGCACATTTTGAATTGTGGGAGGAAACTGGAGCACCCGGAGGAAACCCACACAGAGAGTCGCCTGAGGTGGGAATTGAACCCAGGTCTCTGGCGCTGTGAGGCAGCAGTGTTAATCACTGTGCCACCGTGCCGCCCATGGAGCTCAATAAGTGGATTCTGATTTCAGACGACAAAGAAAAGAATATGTTCAAAGTTCCTATTCCTCACTGCCATCCAATGACCTTTGACTGAAAACATGCTTATGGGTATCTAAGACAGAAAGTATCAGACTGGCTGTTGCAGCTTCGAATGGTGTGTATGTTGTTCATTCCTCTGACCTGAATGAGTTACCCAGGGCTTCTGTTCCTTATATAACCCCGGAAGGTCATGGTGAAAAAATACAACAGAGAAGTATACTAATAACACAATGTCAATGACATTAAATAAATGTATTAACACCTTTTGTGAACCTGGAAAACCAATCATAATTAGCAACAATCTACTGCTAGATACACAATCGGTCAGTGAGGAACTGGAATTTTAACACATTCCTTGCTTGGCTGGCTGATCAACTCTTCTGCTATTTCTATCAACATGGCAGAATTTCTTTGCTGCAGTTATTAAGCTTGTCAAAACTAATTTGTCAGCCCAACTGTGGACCCTCTTGCATTTGACAGCAGCACCAGTATCTACCTGCTCTGCAAAAAAAAGCACTGGGCACAGCAAGGCAAGGGGATGACAGATTCACAGCAGCACACTGTTTTCACAGGTCAATCTAGTGAACATCAAAACTATTGGAATAAAAGTAATCTCTAGTGTGTGGTATTGCCACAATGGCACACTGCGAAATTTCATTTTACCTAAAATAATGATCCTAACGTCTGTTGAATGAAGAGCCTTAGAATTGGATCAGATGATTGGAAACAATCACCAGTTCCTGACTCACTCAATAATACTCATTCTTCAATATTTGTCTAAGTTCCATAGATTTCCAGTTATTCATTTATGTAATGAATGCTGATGGAATTTTCTTTCGAAGCAAACATTTTTTTTGGAAGCAAATAATTTGATTCAAAACTTTCTCAATACTACCCCTCCTCCCTTTTGTAATGATGTCATTGATTCCATTATCTGTTACATCAGCATCTTTTTCCCCTCCTTCCTTTGCTAACTGCCACTGAAAACCTGGCAAACGTGATCTCAGTGGTATTTAGTCGTTTCTCACTGCACTCACAGCCAAAGCCTGCTGAGATGTGAATGTTAAGTTGTTTTCCTTTGTTTCTGCTTTCGTTGATGCACTCGAAGCCCTGCAATCATTTATGCTGAGGTTATTCTCATATTTCATTCACCCTGCTCTCTGTTCTTCTACAATTCTTGGATGAATCAAGTTTCATGAATCATTTGAAGCTTCACAAAGTTAAGATGTTGCCACAGCATACAGCATTAAAATGACATTTTTCAAATAATCCACAAATGGTAAAAAAAACTAATGGTCTAATGCTTCAGAATGCAACATAAAGCAATTGCACGTTCTGCAAACACTTTAGAAAACTTGACTTGTTTCACTTGCAATATGAACGCACTATAAATGTGTATCATGTTCATACAAATAAAAAACAAAGGAAGTTCAATGGAGCATAGAAAGTCAAAGACAAAGTTATTTAATTACTATTTTGTTTATAATTTCTGCTGCTGTAAAATTCGCACACATGATCTGTAGTCCTGGTAAAGGAATTATGGATTCAAGCACTCCCTAAATTTTCCATTATTCTGGAATCTTGGGACTTTTAAATTGATGCTGAAAATGTGTTGCTGGAAAAGCGCAGCAGGTCAGGCAGCATCCAAGGAACAGGAGATTCGACGTTTTGGGCATAAGCCCTTCTTCAGGAAATGAAAAAGGGCTTATGCCCAAAACGTCGAATCTCCTGTTCCTTGGATGCTGCCTGACCTGCTGCGCTTTTCCAGCAACACATTTTCAGCTCTGATCTCCAACATCTGCAGGCCTCACTTTCTCCTCGAAACTTTTAAATTGATACTTGGCATTATCTAAGCACTACTTTCTCAGTTCCTTTATATTCTCTGATACTACATAGAATCATAGAATCTCTACAGTATGGAAGCAGGCCATTTGGCCTATTGAGTCTATTCTGACTGTCCAAAGAGCATCCCACCCAGATCCTACCTTGTCCCTGGAACTCTGCATTTCCCATGGACAATCCACCAAACCTTCACATCTTTGGAATGTGGGAGGAAACCAGACATCTGGAGGAAACCCACATAGACACGGGGAGAATGTGGAAACTCCATACTTACCAACCATGGTAAATAGAAACATCTGAGTTATAAATTTTCCTTATTAATGACTTAAAAATCTAATCATAAATTATGCTTTATCCTCTGATTATCTGCAGAAGTATTGAATGCGACATAAGTTATAGTTCTGTTGCCTGCTTTGTCTTAATAATATTTGTACAGATCCATCCACAGTAGCTGAATAGCAAAATCACTGCCAAAAGGAAAAATGCTAAACAAATGAGTTACAACTGTTAGACTATTGAATTTTCTTCTGGATAATCACAGATCAAATTAGTTCAATAGCTTATTTCATAGAATCCCTACTGTGTAGAAACAGACCATTCGGCCCAACAAGTCCACACCCACCTTTTGAAGAGTAACCCACCCAGACCCATCCCCCTACCCTATTACTCTACATTTACCCCTGACTAATGCACCTAACCTATTCATTGAACCTGAACATCTTTGGACTGTGGGGAGAAACCAGAGCACATGAAGGAAATCCATGCAGACACGGGGTGAATGTGCAAACTCCACACAGTCACCCGAGGCTGGAATCAAATCCGGGTCCCTAACGCTGTAAGGCAGCAATGCTAACCACTGAACCACTGTGCCATTTTGACGATGAAAGATGTAAATATTAAAAGTATGAATTTAGACTCATACTAGCTACAAAATTAATTACCTCTTAATGGTCTGATCCACAAGATGTGTTTTAGTTTTTTTTAAATATTTAAGTGGATCTTCACATAGGGAGCATCACTGAATCCCTAATAACAACAAGGATAAATGACATTTATCTACCATATTATGAACAGAAGCGTTGTAAAACAAAGTATGATATTGAATCACATGGAGAGATACAATATCAGATGACCAAAACCTTGGTCAGAAATGTGGGTTTTTAAGGAGGGTCTCAAAAGAAGAAGATGAAGGTTAGACAGCAGGGAGATGATGAGAGATTATTCTAGAGCTTGGAGCCAAGGGAACTCAAGGCATAACCACCAGAAGAGGAGCAATTATGATTCTGAATGCACAAAAAATCAGAATGAGATGATACAGACATCGTGGAAGGTTGTGAGGCTGGGGGAGGTCACAGAAATAGGGAGGGATGTGGCCCATGGAGGATGGAAAACAAGACTGTGAATTTTAAAATCAAGATGTCACTTGACTAGGTGCCAGTGTAGATTAATGAGTACTGGAGTGATTAGGGCTTGCCGTTTGCATTTGAAGAGGCCACGATGTGGAGGTGCTGATGAGGTAGACAATGCCAGAAGTCAGACAGCACCAGGTTATAATCCAACAGGGTTGTTTGTAGATATAGGCTTTCATAGCACTGCTCCTTCATCAGGTGACGTGAGAGAGAAGCAGACAGGCACAGAATCTATAGGCAGAGACATCAATGAGCAGAGAGATCAAAAGATCAGACAAATGGTGTGAGTGGAGTGTCGGCAGGGCGAGTTATAGGTCTCTGTAGGTGAGCTTCGAGTAAGCGTCCTCCAAGGCAGACTTCAGATATACAACAAGACAGAATAACTGAGAGAAACTGAGAGCCAAGTTCCGTACCCATGATGATGCACTCAACCGTGATCTTGGGTTCATGTCGCGTTCTATGTAACCCCAGCACACTGTTCTAGATTTGTAAACTCCTCCTTATTGTCCTGTTTTGACACCATTGCCTTGATAACTTGTTATGTTCTCTCTACCTTAATTAGTTTGTAATTTCTGGATTACTTGTGACTTTGGTTAGACCCTCAGCACATAACTCTTATACCTATCATGTTATTCCAGTCATTTGCTTCGTCTTCAGCACCACCTTATTTTTAATCCTTTGTAATTATCTCTCTTCCTCATGTAATCAGATTCTAGATCATCCCTGTGCTTGTTATTGTTGACACTTTATTCACACTGTAAAAAGTGAGGTCTGCAGATGCTGGAGATCAGAGCTGAAAATGTGTTGCTGGTTAAAGCACAGCAGGTCAGGCAGCATCCAAGGAGCAGGAGATTCGACATTTCGGGCATAAGAATTCCTGATGAAGGGCTTATGTCCGAAACGTCGAATTTCCTGCTCCTTGGATGCTGCCTGACCTGCTGCGCTTTAACCAGCAACACATTTTCAACTTTATTCACACTGTCCGACTCTCTTGATCACCTGCAGAGACCTATTATTCAGCCTGTCGACATGCCACTCACACCATTTGTACCATCTTTTGATCTTTCTGTTCATAAATTCTGTGCCTGTGCACTTCTCTCCCACTTCATCTGACGAAAGGGCAGCACAGAGAAAGCTTGTGATTTCAAACAAACCTGTTGGACCATAAACTGCTGTCACCTGACTTCTGACCGAGTTTAACGAGACAACTGGGTTCGAAATGACCTTGAGTTTACTGAGGGTAGAATACGAGAAACCAAGCAAAGGTGTGTTGGAATAAACAGGATTAGAAATGTCAAATGCATGGATGAGAATTCAGTAGCAGGTAGGTGGAGGTAGGACTGAAGCTGACTGATGTTATGAAGGTCATAGAAATTGCACACATATGACACAGGAAGCTCAATCAGGATCAGGTTGCATGAAGTGACAAACAGACCGGCTTAATTTCAGACTGTTGCCAGGGAGACAGATGGAGTAGGTAGTTAGAGAATGGAATTTGGAGCGAGGATCGAAAACAATGGCTTTGGTCCTCCCAGTATTTAATTAGCAGACATCTATTGTCATCCAGTATTGCATAGTGCATTAGTAGTCTGATAACTTGGCAACAGTGGAGGGGGTTGAGAGAGATGGTGCTGAAGGAGAGCTAAGGGTTGTCAGTGTACACACAAAAATGAACACCGTGCCTCTGGTTGATGTTACCAAGAGGTAGCATGTGGATGAGAAACAGGATAGCTCCTTCAGGGACATTAGGGGTAACGGTGTGGGAGCAGGATGAGAAGCCAGATTGGTTTAGTACTACATAAAATGCATAGAATATGAATGCTTATATGGTGGCCTGGATTTCATCTACATTGAGAATACACTGAAGTATGACTTCAATATATCCCACATTATTCAAAATATTTAAACTTCAACCAAGAATAATTGGTCCAAATCAATGACAAGCGCAGTATGTTTAAGATATTTTAAAGTCAGTGGACTGGTCTGCAAGACAATAATAATTATTTCATATACATTTTCTGATGATGATATTTGTTTGCAGAAATAACTGAAGGAAATATGTTTAACTTTTGTCTAAAACAAGTATCTTTCTGGAACAAAACTGATTGTTGCAATGAGACTAACAATGAGAATAGTTTGTGATTTTTACCTAAACCTCGGTGTTTTGTTTTCAGATAAAGTCAAGGTATAACAATGACACTGTCAGTAGCGTAGATCAGTGCTGAAAGTTGCAACAAGACACCGATGGAGTGGACCAAGCTATGACAGATGTGTTTCAATATGAGGATGTATAAGGACCTCCACAATGGATGAAAGTGAGATTTTCTAAATGACAAGCAGCTAGAAAGAAGCCAAGACATTCAAAGGTCCATGGTCAGAAATCACAAATATAGTGAACAACTGCAAAATGTAATTTAAAATGAAAGTAGAATGACAGCCTTTAACATAAGGGATCGAAACGAAAACAACCACAACAAAGCTCTATTTAAAATACTCACTGCCTTTATTCCTGATGAAGGGCTTTTGCCCGAAACGTCGATTTCGCTGCTCGTTGGATGCTGCCTGAACTGCTGTGCTCTTCCAGCACCACTGATCCAGAATCTGGTTTCCAGCATCTGCAGTCATTGTTTTTACCTAGTTGTTTTTATCTGTTTAAAATACAGCATTCTGAAACATTCCAGATGGAATCACCCCAGCCATTGAACAGAGTGGGCAATATGAGCAATTTGGCAGAATCACATGACATTAGCTGGAAGGAGATTCCCTATCTTGCGAGCAAAATGTCCCATTTGCCAACCAAGTGTTGAATGGTGAGCCAACTCTGGCTAGTGAGCAACAAGAGGTTTTTCTCTATTGGCTGGAGAGAAACTAGATGGTGTCACCTCCCAACATGAATGTCCAAGCTATAATCTGCTATCTCCAGTTCACAGCTTGCTCCTCCAGCTTGCTATCCTGGAAACCAGGCATCCCCCTTTCATGGAGCAGGCTCCATGGGCAGAGATCCATTTAGAGCCCGCCCATCCACAGGTTGTTGTTGGCAAGTAGCTGCCAATTTCCCTCTGATCAACATGTCTGGGCAATTGACAGGAACCATGTGGGGCAACTGTGGACTGCCAGCACTTGTCTGGGTGCACAGGTAGACTTTAAAGATGATACTGGTGTCAGGGTACACTGTAGCCCCAGCAGTGGCCAGTACTTGTTCCTGTGGAGTGGAAGAATATGACATACAGGCATGGAACAATGGTAATGAATTGTCTTTAGAAAGATTGAGTCTGAGGATTTGTGCATAGACTAGGCTTGCATCACTTTAGTAGAGAGAGGTAGTGCTCCAGTTGAAGTGTTGAAGAAGATTCAAGCATTCCACACAGATGGTGAGTTTCCGCATGAACCAAATCAGGATCATATAAACATAGAATCAGTGCTCCATCAATCAGGAAGCACTTTTTCCAGCAAAGAGTAGCAGAAATCTCAAGATTCTATTGAGACCAAACATTAAAAATTGAAAGAGATAGATTTTTGTTAGATACAAATGTTAAAATTTTAGAGAAAAGACAGGAAATACTAATTTAACTGAATAGTAGGACAGGCTTGAATGTGAACGATCTACTCCCATTTCAGTGTTGCTAGGAGTTACGAGTGACAGAAACTTTGCCCATGGAATACTGGAATCCTGTGAATACTTCTACATCAGCCTGCACTTCACCTGGAGCTTTTAGCACTAGGAACGACGGTGGAGTAGTGGAAATGCATTAGATGGTTCAGGGTGATTCTCTGAATAGATGGGTTCAAACTTAGAATTTGATGGAATTTAATTGCAATGAGCACTGATTTGGAGTTTAAAGCATTCTTCATAATATTGACTATGAAACTGTCATTAACAAAAACCTTGTGATTTATTAATGTTGTTTTACGAAGGGAATCTGCCCCCACCCCTCCCTCCCCCTCCCGCCCCTCCTCCCCACCCCATGCAGCTGTGGCTGACAGGATTCTCGGCAACTTTTGGATTAGTGGTGCTGGAAGAGCACAGCAGTTCAGGCAGCATCTGAGGAGCAGCAAAATCGACGAGAAATAAAGGAGGGCAAAGGATGAATAAAGGAGGGATTTATTCCTGATGAAGGGCTTTTACCCGAAATGTCAATTTTGCTGCTCCTTGGATGCTGCCTGAACTGCTGTGCTCTTCCAGCACCACTAATCCAGAATCTGGTTTCCAGCATCTGCAGTCATTGTTTTTACCTCGGATTCTCAGCAATACCTGTGATTGTTCGCTAACCCCTGAAATGGCCAAGCAAGTAAATCATTTCTGACAAGTAGGATTGGACTTTTCAGCATTGCCCGAATCACATGCAAGAATTAGATATCAAAAAGCACAGCAGGTCAGGCAGCATCCGAGGAGAATTGACGTTTCGGGCATAAGCCCTTCCACGCTCTCAATTCTGATCCCGAGCATCTGCAGTCTTCATTTTCTTCCTCTTCGTATCAAATCTCAGACTTGGAAATGAATGTATTGTTTATTCTGTTCCTCCATTTTGAAGTATATCAGACAAGTTGTACCAGTATGCCTCATTTTCTAGTTTCAATGGTTTTTCAATCAAAATGTCAAGCTCAAGCTTGTTAATATGCAGGTTAAGGAATCTTATGGACCAGACTTGATGGATTACTGGTTAATATGGACAACACTGTGATGATGGAAATCTGGCAGAATGAAACTGAAGAAAATAACTACGGGCAGAAACATTTCAGGAAATGGGTGAAGGTGAGATTTGCATTTGGTGTGACTGATCTCAATGCTAGGAGTGATGTTCCATGTATATTGCTTTTGATAGCAGCATGGCGAGTTTCCAGTGAGGCAGCGATAAGTTGCCATTTAAGGTGTTTGACCTTTGCCCTGTGCTGTACATTAAGGTCAACTAGGAGAAAGTGAGGACTGCAGATGCTGGAGACCAGAGTTGAAAAATGTGGTGCTGGAAAAACACAGCAGGCTAGGCAGCATCCGAGGAGAATCGACATTTCGGGCATAAGCCCTGCTTCAGGAATGACCTGCAGGAATGGCCTGTACATTCCTACGGACACCTGGGATGGCTTTAACCCAGGTGGCAAACTCAGAGCAGGCTGACCATGGTGAGCATGGTCTGGGGTCATGGCCTACTCACCAGTGCCGGGCGAGGGGGAGGTCCGCCCTGTGCAACACCCTATCCAGCAGGACCTTCAGATCTCTGAACAAAACAGAGAACAACACATGTCTAGGGACGTGATGGCTTTGCGGTAATGACCCTGGCTTACTCATCCAGCGATTCACGTAGTGTTCTGGGACCTAGCTTTGAATCCCACCACGGTAAGTGATGGAATTTAAATTCAATTTCAAAAAACCTCAAGAATTAAGAGTTTACTGATGAACACTGTCAATTCTCAGGGTTCAAAGGTTCTGGTTAGTCAACCTAAGCCAGTATAGTATTGAGATCACTGTGTTTAACCTCGTACCTGAGTGAGGTGTGAAACCAGGCATGTTTCTCATTACTGTTTACCTCGCAGTTAGTGAAAAAAGGATTTCATTTGGTTTTAACACCTTCTGGAGTCAAATAATAAATGTGATCATTTTCACTCATAGAGTCATAGAGATGTACAGCATGGAAACAGACCCTTCAGTCCAACCCATCCATGCCGACCAAATGTCCCAACCCAATCTAGTCCCACCTGCCAGCACCCGTCCCATAACCCTCCAAACCCTTCCTATTCATATACCCATCCAAATGCCTCTTAAATGTTGCAATTGTACCAGCCTCCACCACTTCCTCTGGCAGCTCATTCCATACACGTACCACCCTCTGTGTGAAAATGTTGCCTCTTAGGTCTATTTTATATCTTTCCCCTCTCATCCTAAACCTATGCCCTCTTGTTCTGGACTCCCCCACCCCAGGGAAAAGACTTTGTCTATTTATCCTGTCCATACCCCTCATAATTTTGTAAACCGCTATAAGGTAATCCCCCAGCCTCCGATGCTCCAGGGAAAACAGCCCCAGCCTGTTCAGCCTCTCCCTGTCGCTCAAAATCTCCAACCCTGGCAACATCCTTGTAAATCTTTTCTTAACCCTTCCAAGTTTCAAAACATCTTTCCAATAGGAAGGAGACCAGAATTGCACACAATAGTCCAACAGTGGCCTAACCAATGTCCTGTACAGCCGCAACATGACCTCCCAACTCCTGTACTCAATACTCTGACCAATAAACGAAAGCATACCAAACGCCTTCTTCACTATCCTAACTACCTGTGATTGTATTTTCAAGGAGCTATGAACCTACACTCCAAGGTCTCTTTGTTCAACAACACTCCCTAGGACCTTACCATTAAGTGTATAAGATCTGCTAAGATTTGTTTTCCCAAAATGCAGCACATCGCATTTATCTGAATTAAAGTCCATCTGCCACTTCTCAGTCCATTGGCCCATCTGGTCAAGATCCTGTTGCAATCTGAGGTAACCTTCTTCACTGTCCACTACACCTCCAATTTTGGTGTCATTGCAAACTTACTAACTGTACCTCTTATGCTCACATCCAAATCATTTATGTAAATGACAAAAAGTAGGGGACCCAGCACCAATCCTGGTGGCACTCCACTGGTCACAGGTCTCCAGTCTGAAAAACAACCCTCCACCACCACTCTCTGTCTTCTACCTTTGAGCCAGTTCTGTATCCAAATGGCTAGTTCTCCCTATATTCCGTGAGATCTAACCTCAGACACAGTCAGCTTATCTGTAAGTTTGAGCAATGAGAACCATCAGTGGTGACTGAGTGGTTAGCACTGCTACCTCATAGCATCAGGGACCTGGGTTCAATTCCAGCCACGGGTGACTGCCTTTGTGGAGTTTGTACATTCTCCCCGTGTTTGCGTGGGTTTCCTTTGAGTGCTCTGGTTTCCTCTCACAGTCCAAAGATGTGCAGGTTAGGTGAATTAGTCATGCTAAATTGCCCATAGTGTTCAGGGATGTGTAAGTGTGGTGCATTAGTCAGGGGGAAATGTAGAGTAATAGGGGAAGGGAATGGGTCTGGGCGGGTTATCGTTTGGAAGGTTGGTGTGGACTTGTTGGGCTGAATGGCTTGTATCCACACTGTAGGGATTGTATGATTTAGGAGAGGAGCAATATCAAAGGCCAATGCTGACATTGGTTGGAGATCAAGAAGACACCTCAAGACAAAAGCTTCCTCAGAGAGGGAGGAAGATGGAGATGAGAGGGGCCAAAGAGTCTGGAGGCTACTTGCTTCAATGTCCCTCTCATTGGAAGAAGGGAGGCTACCTACAGGAGTCCAGCCACTTCCCCATGTGGAGGGGTTAGCTGCTGCAAAATGCTGACTACCTGGGGAAAGCATCATTCACGTGCCCTTCCTTCATTTAAATTGTACTTCTCCTTTCATTTGGCAGCTTCTCATTCTCACTCAGTCTCACTGCTGGAACCCTCTTTTTGACCTTCTTGCCTTGCGAGTAGTTAGGATATGAAATGTTCTGCTTGGACGCAGGTTCAACTGAGGCATTCCAGAGGAGCATTGGATTGAAATGGTGGGCAGGAAGAGGGAAAATGGCAGGAGATCAGCACCAGGTAAAGAGCAGTGTGGGCGTGAAGGCCAAATAGCTTCCTTCTATATCATCACAATTCTAAGATTTTGTTCTTCTGAAATAACAGGCAATTTCTATGAGAGTCATATTTCAAAATTGAAAAGGCTGAAGTTAAAAAAAATGCTCAAAATCAAAGGCTACAAATCTGTGCTGGAGCAGAGTACTCTTCTTTATTTTTAGAAAAATGAGAGGTTGTGGATTAGTTTTTTTTAAACACAAATGACAGTCTTAATTTGTCAGGGAACACAACCTTAAGGGATCCTACAAGAAAATACAGCTGGGTACTTCATTAAAAAGGCTTAGCTGTGTCTAGATGTCGGTCAGTTCCACCATCGTCCTTTCTGAATCAACATGAAAATAGATAAAAAGGGTCATGTGACATCATTATTCCTTCTTTAGGAACAAGTGCCACCTACAGGCTGAAAGCTGCTGCTACAAGTCTCCAGTTCTTAAACTCCCAGCCTTCGGTGCTAAAAAAGACCTTCAATGGGAAATGTCAACTGATCCTGTTTTTGTTAAACACACATTAGTGTTGAGGAAAATCATTTTTAAGATATTTATTATTACATTGGAAGTATTGGTCTTTTACTATTTCCAGTAAAAACAAATATCAAACACAACCTGTCAAATTTCCAAGTATTGGTGATGTTTGTTTTGACATATTGCATTCTGGGAACTTATGTACATACCCCAATTAACGTATACCTTTTTTACAAGTAGAGCCGGTGGTATACTTCAAAATCTTAGCTGGTATTATATTTCCTCCTGGTAAGGAGATGTACGTAAAAGTTACTGCAATTAAGAATGTGTTAATCTTACTCATTGCAATACACAACAAAGTACTCTTCAGACCCCAGCTCAA
The DNA here is from genome assembly GCF_020745735.1 of Hemiscyllium ocellatum. Classification (NCBI taxonomy): domain Eukaryota; kingdom Metazoa; phylum Chordata; class Chondrichthyes; order Orectolobiformes; family Hemiscylliidae; genus Hemiscyllium; species Hemiscyllium ocellatum. The sequence goes on along the minus strand of NC_083402.1, from coordinate 147,485,163 downwards.
TGGAAGCAAATGTGCAGTATATATGATTGGCAATTAAATCCCTAAGATGATCACATATTTACAATTTAAACTTGGCCACTGACTGCAAAGTGAGTCAAGATAAAGGTTCAACATTCCCTGAATGTGAACTTCAGGGAATGTGACTTATCAAACACAGTCTCACAGTAAAATGCATAAGGAGGAGACACCTGGGAAGCAGGTTGAAGCATTACTTTCACTGAACAGCAAAGAATACAGGCAAAAGGCAAGCTAGAAAGATTCACCTGTCCAATGAAAATCAGACAATTCATCTTTCCCTGTACAATGGAAAGCCATGCAGAATTAGAATTGGGCTCCAAAGTCACATTAGAATGCAGAACAGAATCTATGCACATGAGAAATGGTTGATTTTGACAATAATGAAATGGCAATGATGATGTTCTATGAAAACAGCAACTCATCCAAACTGATATTTACAACATTATTGTTGCTCATTGAAGAGTTCTCGTAAACAATCTGTGCATCGACAAAGAAAGGATAAAGAAGGAATCTATTGCAACCTTTGGATATCACAAACCCTCCCCCACACTATCAATGGATTATTGTCTGAAGAATAATTGTTGTTATGTAGGCAGGACTCCAGCCAATTTGGGTCAGCAAAGTCCTACAGGAATACAAATGATTGAATGACGAGATGGATAAAATAACAAACTACATACAAAAGTCAAATAAACAACTCTGCTCATACTTGAGCCAAATGCTGTGGAAACCTTCACATTTTGTTATCTGAAATTGATTATTCCAATGCCCTCCTTGCTAGAACTCCTATTCTATAGGCTACAACTTATTCAAAACTTAGCACTGTTTTCTTGTGCATAAAATCTTGCTCTTTTGAGTCAGATAAAGTGGCTTTAATGACTAACTTGTCTGAAGTTCTAGAAGCATGAGTTTATTTTTAAGAAAACCTGTATGAGAGCAAACCTGTCTCTGGGGTGAAAATGGCAACTTGTTTGTAACAAGTGAGTTTTACCAGTAGGCAGAGTAAACATTGGAGAGTTTGTTTTTGGTTACAAGAATTAGGAATTGATTCTTTGTGCTTAGGAGAAAAACCCATAGCTTGGAAAACGTTTGTTTTCAGTTTGGAGAAGTCCTAGTTAGAGTTATATGTAAAAATCACTTTGGTCTGAAGCAGATACTTCAGAACAATTATGAGAAAGGTTACCTTAATGTAAAGATTTTAATGTGAAGTCTTTGATTTGAACCCTGAAATGGTTATTCAAAGCTGAGAAAGTCTAAGCTCAATTATGTGAATAATCAAGGAAGAATCTATCAAACTCTTAAGATCAGGCATTGAAAGAAACAATTAAGTTGAAACCACATAATGCAATGTAAAAAGGGAATTTGCTCTGATGTTTTGAGTTAAGTGATGGTGTTGGGATAGATCAGAATGCATTTTATTGTGTGTTTTGAAATCTTTCAAATCATGGTATATAGAAATGTGTTGGGTTATTTTATTGGATCTGCTTTTCTTTTGTACAGTAAACTTTTGTTTTGTAGTTAAAAGCAGATATTCCAAATTACACGTTTGTTCTTTTCGTGAAAGATCGCTTTGCTAATTTGAAAAAAAGATCTACCAAGCTAGATTTCAGTGTGGGACTTAGCCTGTCCAGAGCGACCTCAGCTGGGATCGTAACATGTATTAGTTTCAAATTTCAAGCATCCTTAGCAACAAACTTTGCTTTGATGCTTTATGCATTTTCACTGCTATGAGTAAGATTTTGGATCAAAATTGGAATTCATTACACTTGCACAAGAATACTGCAAAGACGCAGCTGCCAGTGTATGCTCCTTCAGGCTCGATATGAGACACCTCTGTTTGCCACTGTTGTGTAAGTGAGGTGACTGAGGGTCCTTATGCAATGTCAGCTGAGTGTATTTCATCTTGCTTTGCCAGAGAGAAGTACACTGGCTGAGTACACAGTTTTGCTTAAAATGCAGCCTACATCACCTTCCTGGGATTAGAACAATAGAACAAAAGGCAATACGCGGAGAATAAATGAGGTACGAAGGCAAACTGGCCAAAAATATAAAGGAGGATACTAAAAACATTTTTAGGTATGTGAAAAGAAAAAGAATGGTTAAGACTAAAATTGGGCCCTTGAAGACAGAAATGGGTGAAGTTATTATGGGGAACAAGGAAATGGCAGAAGCATTGATTAAGTACTTTGGGTCTTTCTTCACTGGGGAAGACACAAGCAATCTCCCAGATGTAATAGTGGCTGAAGGATCTAGGGTAATGGATGAACTGAAGGGAATTTATATTAGGCAGGAAATGGTGTTGGATAGACTGTTAGGTCTGAAGGCTAATAAGTCCCTGGGACCTAATGGTCTGCATCCCAGGGTACTTAAGGAGGTGGCTCTAGAAATCGTGGACACATTGGTAATCATTTTCCAATGTTCTATAGATTCAGGATCAGTTCCTGCAGATTGGAGAGTGGCTAATGTTGTCCCATCTTTCAAGAAAGGAGGGAGAGAGAAAAGAGGCAATTATAGACTGGTTAGCCTGGCTCAGTGGTGTGAAAGATGCTGGAGTCAATTATAAAAGATGAAATTACAACTCATTTGGACAGCAGCAACAGGATAGGTCAGAGTCAGCATGGATTTATGAAGGGGAAATCGTGCTTGACTAATCTTCTGGAATTTTTTGAGGATGGAACTCTGAAGATGGACAAGGGAGAGCCAGTGGATGTAGTGTACCTGGACTTTCAGAAAGCCTTTGATTAAGTCCCACATAAGAGATTAGTGAGCAAAATTAGGGCACATGGTATTGGGGGCAAAATACTGACTTGGACTGAAAATTAGCTGGCTGACAGGAAGCTAAGAGTAGTGATAAACGGGTCCCTTTTGGAATGGCAGGCAGTGACCAGTGGGGTTCCACAAGGTTTGGTGCTGGCATCGTTTACAATATATATCAATGTTATCGCTGAAGGCATTAAAAGTAATATTAGCAAATTTGCTGATGGCACAAAGCTTGGTGGCAGGGTGAAATGTGAGACGATGTTATGAGAATACAAGGCGACTTGGACAGGCTAGGTGAGTGGACGGATGTATGGCAGATATAGTTTAATGTGGATAAATGTGTGGTTATCCACTTTGGTGGCAAGAACAGGAAGACAGATTACTACCTCAATGGAGTCAATAGGCAAAGGGGCAGTAAAATGAGATCTAGGTGTTCTTGTACATCAGTACATCAATGAAAACAAGCATGCAGGTACAGCAGGCAGTGAAGAAGGCTAATGGCATGCTGGCCTTCATAACAAGAGGAATTGAGTATAGAAGCAAAGAGGTCCTTCTGCAGCTGCACAGGCCCTGGTGAGACTGCACCTGGAATATTGTGTGCAGTTTTGGCCTCCAAATTTGATGAAGTACATTCTGGCTACTGATAGAGTGCATTGTAGGTTCACAAGGTCAATTTCCGGAATGGCAGGACTATCATATGTTGAAAGATTGGAGCGATTGGGCTTGTATACACTTGAAGGATGAGAGGGGATCTGATTGAGACATATAAGATTGTTAAAAGATTGGACACTCTGGAGGCAGGAACCATGTTTCCGCTGATGGGTGAGTGCTGAACCAGAGGAGACAGCTTAAAAATAAGGGGTAGGCCATTTAGAACAGAGTTAAGGAGAAACCTCTTCACCCAGAGAGTGGTGGGTGTATGGAATGCTCTGCCCCAGAAGGCTGTGGAGGCCAAGTCTCTGGATACTTTCAAGGAAGAGATGGATAGAGCTCTTAAAGGTAATGGATTCAAGGAATATGGGGATAAGGCAGGAACAGGATATTGATTGTTGATGATCAGCCATGATCATAATGAATGGTGGTTCTGGCTCGAAGGGCCGAATGGCCTACTCCTGCACCTATTGTCTATTGCCTACCATGGGAAGATCTCAGAAACCATGTGGAAATGAACATCTAACAATCTAATATCGCTCCCACCCATAAAAATATCTCTTATTCATGAAACCCATTGAAATCTTGTAAATTTCAAGTGTTTAATCTCTTAGAGAAAACAAACTTCAATTGAGAGCTATCAAAGGATACAGCTGGACTTGGATGATGGGCTGACAAGTGGCAAATGGAATTTAGTGCCAACAAGTGTTAGGTGGACAGGACTTGGTGGCATGTGGGCTGGACAAAGAGGCAAGTGAATCCATGAGGAACGGTAGGACCCTGGGAATCACCAACGATCAGAAGGGCCTTGGTGTGTACATCCACCAGTCCCTTAGGTATCAGGACAGGTGGACAAGCAGGTTAAGAAGGCATCTGGTATACTTGCCTTAATTGGCTGAGACAGAATTTAAGAGCAGGGAGATTATGCTGGAACTGTATAAAATGTTGGTTAGGCCACAATGAGGGCATTGTATGCAGTTCTGGAATCCACATTATCGGAGCAATGTGGTACCACTACAGAAGGTGCTGAGGAGATTTACCAGGATGTTTCCTGGGCTAGAGAGTTCCAGTTATAAAGAGAGGTAGGACTGAGTGGAGTTGTTTACCTCGGAACAGAGTGACTGAGAGGGGACATAACTGAAATGTATAAAGTTCTGAGGGGCATAGATGGGGAGACAGGAAGAAACACTCCTCTTGATGGAGGGATCAATGAACACAGGGCATGAGGTTAAGGGACGGGACAGAAGATTTAGAGGAGATGTGAGGTAAAACCTTTTCACCCAGGAGGTGCGGTGGCTAGGTGGTTAGCACAGCTGCCTCACAGTGCCAGGGACCCAGATTTGATACTAGCTTTGGGTGACTGTGTGGAGATTGCATGTTCTCTCTGTGTCTGTGTGGGTTACTGCCAGGTTTTCTAGTTTTCTCCTATAGTCCAAAGATATTCAGGTTAGGTGGATTGGCCACGTTAAATTGCCTCATAGTGTCCAGGATGTGTAGGCGAGGTGAATTAGCCACGGGAAATGCAGGGGTATGGGGCTAAGGTGATGGAATGGGTCAGGATGGGATGCTGTTCGGAGGGTTGGTGCAGACTTGATGGACAGAATGGCCTCTTTCTGCACTTTCGCAATTCTATGATTCTGTCAACCAATTTTAAACTGCCACTTCAGCTTCCCTCATTTGTATCCATGATCAAAACATGGGAGGGGGGATTTAAAAAAATCAGATCACAACATTAAAAAAGATTGTATGCACTCTTTAAGTGCATTCTGAACTATTCCATTAACCTGCAACTACTGCACTGCATTCAAGGACTCTTAAGGAACTTTAATAATCTTGTCATATAATAAGTTTTAGGATGAGGGACTGCACTATAAAAGAATTATAAATCTGGTTGAAGATTTGTAGCTCGGGTGTCCGTTGTTGTGGTTCTGTTCGCCGAGCTGGAAGTTTTTGCTGCAAACGTTTCGTTCCCTGGCTAGGGAACATCATCAGTGCTATTGGAGCCTCCTGTGAAGCGCTGCTTTGATGTTTCTTCCGGTATTTATAGTGGTTTGTTCTTGCCGCTTCCGGGTGTCAGTGTTCCATGGGATCACCAATCTCGGGACTCATAGCAGAGGCAGTTATGCAAAGGTTAGAACATACAGCCCTACCACAAATCCAACCCAAACTCTGGATCAGATACGTCGATGACACCTTTGTAATCATCAAAAACACAGAAATAGAAAAAACACACCGAATCATCAACGCCACACTCACAGGAATACGATTCACGAGAGAAGAGGAAAAGGATAGCCAACTCCCATTCCTAGATGTGTTAGTAGAGAGAACACCCAACGGAGAATTCACCACAAGGGTACACAGGAAACCAACACACACAGACCAAGTCCTAAACTATGAAAGTAATCACCCCAACATACACAAACGAAGCTGCATCCGGACACTATTCAAAAGGGCCACAACACACTGCAGTACACCAGAACTGCGAAAAGAGGAAGAGGAACACCTATACAAGGTATTCGCCAAAAACGGATACCCACGCAACTTTATCACCAGATGCCTAAGAGGTAGACCACGGAATGAGGACATGCCACAACCAAAAGAACTAGCCACACTACCATACGTCAGGAGCGTCTCAGAACTGACAGCCAGACTACTGTGACCCTTAGGACTCATAACAGCACACAAGCCAACTTCCACACTCAGACAACAACTCACTAGAACAAAGGACCCAATAGCCAGTACGAGCCAAACTAACGTAGTTTACAAAATACCATGCAAGGACTGCACAAAACACTATATAGGACAAACAGGAAGACAGCTAACAATCCGCATCCATGAACATCAGCTAGCCACAAAACGACACGACCAGCTATCCCTAGTAGCCATACACTCAGACAACCAGGAACATGAATTTGACTGGGAAAACACTACCATCATAGGACAAGCCAGACAGAGAACAGCCAGGGAATTCTTAGAGGCATGGCATTCATCCACAAACTCCATTAACAGACACATGTACCTGGACCCCATATACAAACCACTACAGCTGAAACTGACACCCGGAAACGGCAAGAACATCCATCAACAGACACATCGACCTGGACCCCACATACAAACTACTACAGCTGAAACTGACACCCGGAAGCGGCAAGAACAAACCACTATAAATACCGGAAGAAACATCAAAGCAGCGCGTCACAGGAGGCTCCAATAGCACAGATGATGTTCCCTAGCCAGGGAACGAAACGTTTGCAGCAAAAACTTCCAGCTCGGCGAGCAGAACCACAACAGGATTATAAATCATGTTTGCAAGTGAGGTAACACAATCTAAAGTGTTAGATTTGAACTAAGCAAATTGTGAAATTGGAAGAAATTGACTTAGCTAGATTGATACGATACCTTAAAAGATATTGACAGGACTGAGACAATGGATCGACTTTAAATAATTAGTACATTGTTGGTAGCAACTATACCTTCCTTGAAGATGTGAGAGTCTAACAAAGGAAGTTAAGATTGCATAAGATGAAAAGAAAAGACACACAAAGTTACCAAACATTGCAATGAGCCTGAGGATTCTAGAATACAGCAAAGGAGGTTCAAGAGACTGGAAACGAGGAGAATGGAATGTAAAAGTAAACCAGCAAAATAATATAATAACGAGCTGTAAGAGCTTTCATAGGTATGTAAAAATGTAACATTTGGTCAAAATAAATGTGGACTCATTACAGGCAAAGTCCAGTGATTGTATAATAAGCAATAGAAAAATGTCATAGGAATTAAATTATTACAAGAAATTCTCTAGAATTAGAGATTAAAAAGACAAAGAAGAATAAGCACTTACAGAAAATTGGTAATAGTAAAAATATGTTGGAGAAATTAATAGATTGGAAGGTTGATAAATATCCACGACCTAATATTCTATGTCTCAGAATGTTGAACAAAAAGGTATATTTGGGGATATTCGAGGCATTGCCAGCTATCTTACAAAATTCTTTAGTTTCTGAAAAGGCTCTAGTAGATTATAAGTTTGCAAGTGACACTTCACTGTTTAGGAAGTGAAGAAACGCGCAATTGGGCAATGACAGACTTCCGAGCCCTCAATCACTGTGAGGGACAATATTAGCATCTATTAAAAAGAATGTGTCAAATTGACACTTACATACTAATAATCTGAGAGGTCAGGTCAGTGGAGTTTTATGCATAGGAAATCATGTCTGACAAACATTTTGGATTGTTTGAAGATGTTGCTAACAGATGATAGAGGTGAGATGTAAGGTCCTTGCATGTTCAGAAGGCTTCAGGTAAACAGGAGATTGGTGAGCAGAATCAAAACACACAGAAAAGGGATGGCATGGTTTACAGATTACTCATCAGATAGAAAACAGAAACTAGGAAGAAACAGACCATTCTCGCATTGACAGGCTATTAGGAATCAGAATTTAGGCCCTAGTTGTTCTCAATATTAATCAATTAATTAGATGTGGGAATCAAAAGCAATATTTCTAAGTTTGTGGATGACATAATGTTAGGTGGGAATGTGTTGTGTGGGGTGGCATGATGACTCAGTAGTTAGCACAGCTGTCTCATGTCGCCAGGAACCCCGGTTCGATTCCAGCCTCAAGCGACTGTATGGAGTTTACACATTCACCCCGTGGCTGTGTGAGTTGCCCCCAGTGCTCAGGTTTCCTCTCACAGTCCAAAGATGGACAAGTTAGGTAGACTGGCCATGCTAAATAGCCCATGCTGTCTAGAGATATATAGGTTAAGTGGATTAGCTGTGGGAAATGCAGGGTAACAAGAAAAGGGTAGGGCCTGAGTCTGAGTGGACACTCTTTGGAAGATTGATATGGATGTTTTGGGCTGAATGGCCTATTTCTACACTCTAGGGATTCCATGAATTCTAAAAAAACATACAAAGTGGCTTCAAGGAAATTTAGATAGATGTAGTGAGCGGGCAAGAACATAGCTGCTAAAATGTAATGTGGAAAAAATGTAAGATTATCCGATTTATATTCTTGGCCTAGTGTGCTCTGACATTCTGAGGCAACAGACAAATGGGTTCTGTTTGATAGGGCAGTCAGTGGTCACAACTGAAGATAAAGAGCTTGTATTTGGAAAAGCAGTGAGGTGAGACAAAATGTGGTTGCAACAGTTATGAGATGGATATTGAGAACATTTTTTTCTAGGGGGCCTAAATGCTTGCACAATGCAGCACCTTCAATAAAGTGAAGCTGTGATAATTAACAATAATACCACCCACATAGAGGAAGTACATGAGTCATGGGAAGAGATACTCAAAGGATCTGTTGTCCTTTTTTCTCAACATATTTGGTTCAACAGCTGCATAAGACCTTCTGTCACAATATTTAAACATGTGTTGTTATTTAGAAAACTCCATCATTTTTGCCTCAACGCTTTGAAGATCATTGAAAAACACCACTGAGTCCAGTAGCTGCAGCATTGAACCCCCAACTCGAGAGCCTATGTTTAAGTCCGAGTTGTGGGACCTATCTGATCCTTCACAGAGTGAGTTTTATTAGTTCTTTCCTTGATAGTTGCAATGTTTTTCAGGCATGGAGCATTCCACCTGAGAACAGAGCCAGGAGGAAAAGTTCAGCTCAAAACACATTGAAAGGTTAAATGGCAGTAGGGAGGACATAATGTCGTAACAAATGGGATGAAATGAGGCAAGTATAACCATTTTAAAATGCACAGTCTCTTCAAAAGCAGAAAATATAACACTGACTTTGTACATTTCATAGAATATTGATGGTGGGAAATACTATTATTTCGGAGAAAGTAGTTTACGTTTAAAATTAGTGGACACTTCATTAGGTTCCAAAAAAAACAGCAACAGAAGAAATAATGTTAAATTTCTGCTAATGTTGGCTCTGTGTCATACCAATTAACATGGTCACATTCCAGAACTACTTCAGAATAAATCAACGAGAACAATTCAATCAACCAACAAGGCATGACCTGTTCGTAGTGACCCTAACTTGAAACAGTTTCATGTCCCTGAAATGACATCTTAGTATTGGATAGCTTCAATTGATTTTATTATAGAGTCAACCTATTTCCAAAAAAAACCTGGTCAGAGTTAAAAAAAAACTACTTCATCTGAGTGGTTTTGACAATTGCATATGCGGACTTGGAAGTTTAGTAATCGATAATTACAATTGCTGCAGTAAAGTTAAAAGGAATTCACTGTGGGAGCTTGAGAAGAATCAGAAAATATTAACAGGTTCCACCAATGAGTGTCAAAGGATCGGTTTGTTCCAGTAACTTTCAATACACTGGCCTGTCAAACAATAACTGCAAGGTGAAGACAAGGTTCTCAATGACAGAAAGAGGAAAGAAAAATGCATATCGTATTAATTTTCTTCAAATCTTTTCACTTGAGCCTTTGCATTATGAATGCTAGAAAAGCCTATCTTATAATGCAGAAACAGAAATTGCTGGTAAAGCTGAGCAGGTCTGGCAGCATCTGTGGGAAGATATCAGAGTTGATGCTTCAGGCCTAGTGTCCCATCTTCAGACCTGATGGTCACTAGGAAAACAGTGGCTTTTATACAGGAGGTAGGTTGGAAGGAAAGGGTAAGGAGTAAACAATAGGTAGTAATGGTCATTGCCTGACACTCGCATTGTGCAAATGCTATTTCTGACCACAGAAATGTTTTTTGGCATTCTTCCACTCTATATAATCTCCTTTATGTCCATCTTATGTTGTACTCACATCGGTAGTCAGTCTCAATCTTTTAACCCATGAATACATAATTTACTTACCAGCACCCAGCAGTTACAAACAATCAAGCAGGTTATATTGCCTTTGCTGCAAATATGCACAGGAGTTTAGGAAACATTCATGTTTGTACCCAATGCTAATGACATTTCAAAGTTCACTAGAATGCTTGGCATTCAAGTTGACACTCATTTTAGGTGGAATTTTGCATTGCTTTTAAAGTTAACTTACATGGACTCAAAACGTTGACCCTGCTTTCTCTCCACAGATGCTGCTACACCTGCAGAATTTCGCCATCAATTCCTGCATTTGCCAATACTAATCTTCCACAGCATGATTTAAATTACAATTACATTATTATTACAAATTCAGCCTTTAGGGATTAATTGCTGGATGCAAAATCCTGTCACACTTAAAACAGCAAGCTGGTTTTTTAGATTAGACTTACAGTGTGGAAACAGGCCCTTCGGCCCAACAAGTCCACACCGACCCGCCGAAGCGAAACCCACCCATACCCCTACATTTACCCCTTACCTAACACTACGGGCAATTTAGCATGGCCAATTCACCTGACCTGCACATCTTTGGACTGTGGGAGGAAACCGGAGCACCCGGAGGAAACCCACGCAGACACGGGGAGAATGTGCAAACTCCACACAGTCAGTCACCTGAGTCGGGAATTGAACCCGGGTCTGAGGTGCTGTGAGGCAGCAGTGCTAACCACTGTGCCACCGTGCCGCCCACTGCCACCGTGCCGCCCACTAAGGGTTCTACCCTACTTTATTCATAAGACCATAACATATAGCAGCAGAATTAGGCTGTTCAGCCCATCAAGTTTATTTTGCAATTCAATCATGGCTGATTTGTTCCTCAACCCCATTCTCCTGCTTTCTCTCTTTACCCCTTGATCCTTTACTCTCTCCATTTTAAATACACTCAATGACCTGGTCTCCACAACTCTCTGGGACAATGAGTTCCACAGATTCATCACCCACTAGCTGAAGAAATCTCATCTCAGTTCTAAAGGATTATTCCTTCATTCTGAGACTGTGCCCTCGGGTCCTAGTGTCTCCTACAAGTGGCAACCTCTTCTCCATGTCCCCTCTACCCAGGCCTCTCAGTATTCTGTAAGTTTCAATCAGATTCCCTGTCATCCTTCTAAACTCTACTGAGTACAAACCCAGAGTCTTCCACCACTCCTCATACAAGTACTTCATTCCGGGATTAATCTTGAAAATCCCCTCTGGATCCCCTCCAAAACCAACACATCTTTCCTTTCCTTTGATAGGGCCCCTATTAATATTCACAATGCGGTCTGACCAGACCCTTATACAGCCTCAGCAGTACATCCCTGCTCTTGTATTCCAACCTTTTTTGAGATGAATGCAAACATTTTTTCCAATCAATTTTTTCAATCAGAGAATGATATTCTTCAGCATTAGAGAAAAGGAAAACAAAATGCCGAGGAGTTAAGAAATCTCAATGATTTAGAGATACATAAAATATAAACTTTCAGTCAAACTGATGGAACAGAATTGAAATGAATACAAGTCAAAAACAAATTGTTGTTCTTTACAATATTGCATCCCACATCGTTGTTGGAAGTTGGAAAGTGGGTTGTGACCAAACTCTTGATATAGATGTGCACAATTAAATAAACACATTTGTTAATCAGCAATACAGATCGCTCACCAAACATCATCGGACTGCTGCAATTAAGAAAACATTTCGGAGTTATTTTATTTTATCAGCCATTTTACTATTCACACAATACTGTTGATTGTACAGCATAATCCAGCTGTGCAGAATGAATAAAACTGTTACTTTTATCACCTATCCTTGCTCCATTGTTACAAACAGAATGGTTCAGAACTCATTCAAAATTCTGGCTCCACATTGCAAAGTAACCACAAAGGTTTCCTGTGGAATAGACCATGACTGGAGCAATTGAAACCAGTTTGACTTAGTTTGGACAGCGTAGGAATCCAGCTGGAGTAAAAGCCAGATGTGATTCTGGATTCCACATTGATAATGCATTAAACACTGATTCAGTGATGAGATGGTGTCTTGTTAGTGTAATCATGTCATATGCCTGGGGCAAGACATGCATAAAAATTGAAAACACTCTTTGACATTTAGAAAAGCCCCTATTAATAAGCCAAAGCACATTTTCTTTCTTATGACCTAACTGGAACTTTATGCAATCTAGGCAGTAATACTCATAACAAGAACGAATGTGCCATTGACTAAAAGGGTGTTCACTCCATAGACATCTTGTGAAAATGCCTTTTCTTTTAATTTGTCAACTCTTCTTCTCTATTGAATGTGATAATAGATTGTCCTTCTGTATCACATTCAAATAATCTTCATGATTGACCTTAGACAGAACTTCCTGACAGGTCTATTGATAAAGGAGATTTAAGAACATAAGAATCAGGAGCAGAATTTGGCCAGTCAGTCCCTCAGCCTGCTCCTGCATTTAATAAGATTATGGCTAATCTCATCCCGGCCTGTTCTCCATAATCCTTTAGCCCATTACTAGTTAAAAATCTGTCCGTGACTTCCTTAAATTTACTCAATGTCCCATCATCCACCACACGTAGGGGTAATGAACTCCACAGATTCATGACTTTTTGTGAGAAATAATTTCTCCTCAGTTCTGTTCTAAAAATGCTCCTGCTCTTCATCCAAAAACGAACTCTTATTCTTGATTGTCCCAAATGATGAAATACCCTCTCTATGCCTGCTTTGTCACCTCATACACCTCAATTAGATCGCCTCTTATTCATCTGAACTCCAGAGAATATGGGCCTAAATTGCTTAATGTCTCTTCATCAGATAAACCCTTCATCTCTGAAATAAATCTAGAGACCTCCTGAACTGTTTCCAATGCAATTAAATCCCTCTTTAAGTAGAGGGACCAAAATTGTACGCAATACTTCAGGTGTGATCTCACTGTTGCCTTGTACAGTTGTAGCAACATGTCCCTACCACCAAACTCTATTGCTTTAGCAATAAATGCCAAAATTTAATTTACATTTCTTGTTACCTGCTGTTGATGCATTCTAGCTTATAAGCATTTCTTTTAGCCCAAGATCCACATGTTCACACTTTCCAGTGGAATTTGTTGGAATTTGGTGAATAGGAATCTTCAGACTGGGACTTACGGCACCTCTCACCTTTCTTAGTTGAGATGAGGTAACATTGAATCATGGAAGCTGAGATAACCTAACTTAGTACAGACCTCACAAACCAAACTGAGATTTTCTGATGTGCAGGGCTAACTAAACTATTGCTGTAGTCAATGAGCAATCAGCACAGTGGAACTTGGCCAGTGCTGAGGTACATTACAATCATAGAAAATTCGAAAGACTCCCCACTAGAGATCAATGTTGTATCCTTCCTTTGCAGTCTGCGGGAGATTTGTTGAAAGTTTTCTTTGCATGAGGCTACTTAAGTGCAGTAACTTAAAGAGGTTAGATTGCACAGGGCCTAATGAAACTTTTGGGTTGCTCCATTGTTATACAGGAACATTGTCGAGGAAGATCGCTGACAGAGCTCCCAGTGACTCACTGAGAATCAATCCCATTGAGCATTTCCTAATTCCAGTCAAAGAGAAGTAAAGCAAATTAAAAAAAAAATACTGAATTTGCTTTTTCAAAACATATTAAGCTGAAAGGCAAAATAACGAGGCATAGAACATAGAACAATACAGCGCAGAATAGGCCCTTCGGCCATCAATGTTGCGCCGACCTCTGGACGTTTCGGCTTCAGACTGCTCACTTGAAAGTTAAGTAAAGATAATCAGTAAGACATTATTAGGTTGTAATTCCAGACTTGAACTGAGAGCACTTGAAGCCGCTAAAAGGTGAGGTGTGCTCTAACTATGGACAATGGAGAAATGCAGTCAAAGGTCTGAAGTGGCGGTAGAGATGATATCTCAGCTGTAATGTTGAAGACTCCGGTCCAGGCTAGATTACCAGGAAGGAGGAGATCCTGTGTCCTACTCAAGAAGCAGAAAACCATTTCAGGCAATACCACAACCTTCGATATGCATGTTGTCATGAACACGCTGCCTTCCTTCCTTGCAGAAAGTGGTGGGACCAAGCTTATGCTTGAGGTTACGCTCAGAGGAGGTAAAACCTCTCTGCACACCCTCTTCCTGTCACCAACAAAACCGTGTTTGCTATCATCAAGGGGTCAAAAGTGTCATTACTATTCTAGGAGAAGACGTTGGAAGAGACTTCATGCAGGTTTTCCTGTTATTTTATATAATATTTTCTTCTGAAACTTGGGAACGCGATCAGGGATTTATTGACAAGCTTCTTTCCAACAATCCCTTGCACAATGATGTTTCATTTGATGGTTTTATTTTGCTCTGTTCTAGGCTAATATTTCTTGTTCACCTGTAAATTCTCTTGAGAAGACATTGGTAAGCTACATTCTTGAATCACAGCAGTCTACATGGTGAAAGAACATTCATATTATTGTCAGGAAGAGGGTTCAGGATTTTGATCCAGTCATACGGAAGGAGCAGCAATAGAGTTGCTAAGTCAGGATGGTGTGGAGCTTGGAGGGGACTTTGCATGTGATGGGGCTTTCACATGCATCTGCTGCACAGTCCTTCTAGGTGGTGGAGGGGACAGATTTGGAAGGTGCTGTTGAAGGAATAGTGGTGAGTTGCTGCAGATAATACACACTACTCTGGTGGAGGGGGAGAAGGTAGTGGATATGATGACAATCATATGAATGTTTGTACATATTGTGTCAATAAAGCAGGTTGTTTTGCCTCAGGGTTGTCACGTTTCTTGAGTATAGTTGGAGCTGGAATTATCTTCCGCCTCAGAACACTTCAACCCCAGGGCATCAATGTGGACTTCAACAGTTTCCTCATTTCCCCTTCCCCCACCTCACCCTAGTTCCAAACTTCCAGCTCAGCACTTGTCCGGACTTGTCCTACCTGCCTATCTCCTTTTCCACCTATCCACTCCACCCTCTCCTCCCTGACCTATCACCTTCATCCCTTCCCTCACTCACCCATTGTACTCTATGCTACTCTCTCCCCACCCCCACCCTCCTCTAGCTTATCTCTCCACGGTTCAGGCTCACTGCCTTTATTCCTGATGAAGATCTTTTGCCCGAAGCATCGATTTCGCTGCACTTTGGATGCTGCCTGACCTGCTGGGCTCTTCCAGCACCACTGATCCAGAATCTGGTTTCCAGCATCTGCAGTCATTGTTTTTACCTCGGTAAACCCCAGGATGTTGTTTTGGGGGAATTCAGTGGTAATAATACAATTGAATGTCTTTTGATGTACCTTCTAAAATATTGCTCTGCTTAAGCTGTGGCTGTTTCTTTGACCAACATCGCAACCTCCTCTAATCATCAACCTTTCTATCTATCTGAAAACTCTGTAATAGGGAATGTTGAGCTGCCATCCCTGCCCTTTTTTTAAAGCCAGGAAAAGAATTTAATTTAAAATGATATATCCTATGCTTAAATGCCATGCAGGAACATTTATGCAACACTGAAATTGGCTATATTTTTGGAAGAACTGATTCCTAATCTTGGACTAATATTGAATTACTCTGCTTGGATTGACATGCTCTTGTGGAAGTGAGACCGGCTATGCTGACACTGTCCAATCATTAATTACTTTCTCATGACGTGGCAAAATTGACTTAAATCTCAAGGTTTGTGCCCAGAGCCATTTAATGAGTTCTCAAGGATTCCCATGAAACTGTACATCTGAAACAGATGGGCAGAAGTGTTTTTAAATTTAAGTCTTGAGAATACATTTGTTTACGGTTAATCTAAAAATAATGACGGTGCAAATCCACAAAACAGTGCAAAACATTGGCATGGCAGTGGATGATAGCCATCTCCAACTGACAACATGGATTTATAAGTGAGAGTAATATTTGTTCAGTTCTCCAAAATGGCAAAATACAGAATGAATTTGGACAACTGATGCTGTCAGTCTTCAGTATGGGTTGCAACTTTGGTTATTCATGAAGATACACTCCTGTTCTTGAGGCTATTGACAAATAAAAGGTAACAGTAAGGTCACCATTGTCCTAACAGACCATAGGGCTGCTCCCTCATTAAAGGGCAGTTCAGGTGGTCTAACCTGAGGCCTACCATGCCTCAGGGAGAAGTTCAGAAGTAGAGTCTTTCACTAACCTCAGTTGGTGCAGGGATTGAACCTTTACTTTTGGCAACACTCTCTACTGCAAATCAGCTATCCAGCCAACTGAGCTAACTGGTCATCCTACTGCACTCAAAAAAGAGAATGTCCTGTTGGAAAACTTACAAATACATTTATTCAAAAGGTTATATTGGTGACAATAGCTCAACATTTAAATTGCTTTATTAATACTATACCTTTTACATTATAAAGTACCTCAATCATCTCACTGCTCAGTAATTAAGTGGGGAATAGAAACAGAAAGTAGCAATTGGGGAATAACTGGAAGGAATGCCTAAAGATATGGTTGAACAGATTTTATAACACAGTTATTCTTGGACAAGTATTCATTGTCCATCTTGAGTTATCCTTGAAATGGCTGTGATGAGCCACCTACTTGTAGAAAGTCCACGTGGTGTCAGTATAGCCTTAGCGCTTTTAATGAGGGAGCATGAAGGTTTTATTTTTGAACTTATTAATTGTTTGGAATGTGGGCACTGCTGGCTGGACCAGTATTTATTGCCCATCCCTAGTTGCCCCTTGAGACATTGGTCGTGAGCTGTCTTCTTGAACTGCTGCAGCCCACCTACTGTGGGTTGGCCCACAATACTGTTAGGGAGGGAATTCCAGGTTTCCGACCCAGTGACAGTGAAGGAATGGTGATATTTTTCCAAGTCAGGATAGTGAGTGGCTTGGACGGGAACTTGAAGGTAGTGGTAATGTGTCCTTGTCCTTCTAAGATGGAAGTGCTCGTGGGTTTGGAAGGTGCTGTCTGAGGATCTTTGGTGAATTTCTGCAGTGCATTGTTGTAGATAGCACACACTGCTCTTCGGCATTGGTGGTGAAGGGAGTGGGTACTTATGGATCTGTGCCAATCAAGTGGGCTGCTTTGTTCTAGATGATATTGACCTAATGACAGTGAAGGAATGGTGACAGTATTCTAAGTCACAGTGATGACTTGAAGGAAAACCTACGAGGTGTTAGTATTTCAATATGTCTATCACACTTGTCCCTCTAGCTGGTAGAGGTTGAGTTTGCAAAGTGCTTTTCCTTGACCTTTTGTTGCAGTGCATCCTGTAGATGATACACACTGCTGGAACTGTGCACAGTGGTCAGGAACAAGATGACATAATTTTAAGGTAAAGAGCAGGAGGTTTAGAAGGGATTTGAGGAAACAAGTTTTCACCTGGAAGCTGGTGGGAATATGGAATGAACTGGTGGAGATGGAAGGAGAGATGAGACACCTCACAACCTAGGACTTTGATGAACACTTGAAATGTCATTACATTCAAGACTACAGCCCAGTGCTGGTAAGTGGGTTAGTGTAGTTAGATTGGCACAGGCTCAATGGGCTGAAGGAGCTCTGTGTACTCTATGGTTCAATAGTGAAGGAAGAGAATATTAACCAGCCAAACGATGTTGCTTTGTTTTTGAAGTGCTGAATTTCTGATGTTGAGTACTGTTGAAGCTGTGCTCATTAAGAGCACTATAGAAGTATAGTTTTATGCCTCATGTTTATGCCTCATACATGGTGGACAGGATTTAAAGAAACTTTAGAAAGTGCAATGGAGGACTTTAATTCAGGAGAGAAATTTCAGGACATGGTGATGTTCTGGCTAAAAGTCCTGCCAGAATAGAGGCAGTATTAGAAATGCTGCCATGTTGTATCTGGGTGATCAGTGAGAAAGTTTTGAAAAGCTGAGCTTGAAAATGATGTAAGATCAATGTGATCTTCACTCGCGACAGGAAGAGACAAGGACAGAGACAGGAGATTAACAGAGATATACGCCACTGATGGTCGTCGGGATACACACGATATTGAATTTTAAATTAAGTTCAGGATCAAATACTGAAGCTACAACCTAAGTAGCCAGCTGATGCAATCAAATGGAATGGGGGTTAGGTGTACAATCAAAGTTGATCAAACTAGACTAACATCGAGTCAGACAACAGGTGGAGTGACAATTTGCTTTACTGCTATCCTATCCCAAAACATTGTGACATTGCTCATCGGTAGTCTTGAACCAAACTGTTTTTACTGTTTATTGTGGTTGTTTTGGAACTTAAAATCAGCAGTCTCACTGCAATATTTACTGCAGGAATCTATCATCTGTGTGATGCAAAGTAACTGCAGATTTGTATCTTATTAATACTGTGGTCTCAGAGATACTTGCAATACAATTGACTTATTACTTTACAGATTTTAAAAAATGTATTCTTTTTTTTGTGGGATGTTGCTGTCGCTGGCTGGGCCCAGTATTTATCGCCTGTCCTTAGTGCCCCCTTGAGAAGGTGGGGGTAAGCTGCCTTCTTGAATTGCTGCAGTCCACCTGCTGTGGGATGACCCAAATGCCCTATGGCAGGGAATTTCAGGATTTTGACCCATTGACAGTGAAAGAATGGCAATATATTTTCAAGTCAGGATGGTGAGCGGCTTGGAATGGAATTTGAAGGTGGTGGTGTACCCAGGTATCTGTTGCCCTCGTCCTTATAGGTGGAAGTGCTTGTGGGGTTTGAAGGTGCTGTCTGAGGATCTTCAGTGAATTTCTTCAGTGTATCTTGTAAATAATACAAACTGCTGCTATTGAACATTATTGATGGAGGGAGTGAATGTGTGTAGATGTGGTGCCAATCAAGCGGGCTGCTTTGTCCTGGATAGTGATGAGCTTCTTGAGTGTTGTTGGAGCTGCATCCATCCAGGCAAATGGGTAGTATTCCATCACACTCCTGACTTGGGTTTCGTAGATGGTGGACAGGATTTAGGGAGTGAGAAGGTGAGTTACTCACTTTGATTATGATACAAATTACTTTGTAGTTTTAGCTATGAAGAGACTTTGGGACTGGAATTGTTTTCCTTGCAGCTGAGGAAATTGAGAGAAGACATGATTGAGATGTCTAAAGTATGAGGGGCATAGACAGTGGAGAAGAAAGAGGCTTTTCCCTTTGATAGAGGGATCAATGACTGGGTCATACATTTAAGGGAAGGGGCAGGAGGTTTAGAGGAGATGTGAGGAAAACCCTTTTCACCCAGAGGCTGGTGGGAACCTGGAACTCACTGCCTGTGAGGGAGTAGAGACAGAGACCCTTAGATCATTGAAGAAGTGTTTAGTTGCACTCGCAATGGCTAGGCATACAAGGCTATGGGCCAAGTGCTAGAAAATGGGATTAGGATAGTTAGGTGATTGTTTCTGAGTGGTGTGAATGCAATGGGCTGAAGGGCCTCTTTCTGTGCAAGCAATCTCTATGACTCTATCTCACTTAATCAATGAGCAAAAAGAAACAGATTCCAATGAAAAGGAGGCAATAAAAATAGTTCAGACATTTGTACTGAAATGTTCTGCGAAATCTCCTCTGAAGTCAAGTTTGATCATTTTTCACTGAGCAATTCACTTTTCTTGAGGCTTGGTTGAATATTTAAGTGCTTCAAAGTTAAAAATCACACAACACCAGGCTATGGTACAACAGGTTTATTTGCAAGCACTAGCTTTCGGAGTGGTGCTCCTTCATTGGTGTTGTGGAGCATAAGATTGTAAGGCACAGATTTTACAGCAACTGAAATGATAAATTGAAAAGACCTGGATTGTTTGTTAAATCTCTCATCTTCTAGAATGACCATCTGGTTTCAGTTCTTTCATGTGCAAATCCTAGAACTTTCTTTAAAGTTACATTCTCGAGTGAACTTTAACAATCGGTGCCATGTCAGCTCAGATAATGTATTGAAGGTGTAAAGTTAAAATTTATCTGTCTGTGCCCCAATGTTCAGACTGATTCTACTTCTAAAAAAGGGATTCACAGAATCTGACATGGATTCATGCAGTTTTTGAGCAAAATAAAATGTAATTCTGTAAGTACAAATTCACCCCACAAACTTGTATGTGTGTGTGTGTGTGTGTGTGTGTGTGCATGTGGGTGTGTGTGCTGGGGGTGTGTGGAAGACGTGTGAGTGTCTGTGAGAGTGTGTGTGCATGTGTGTGAGTGTAAAGGAGTATAAGTCTGTGAGAGGGTGCATGTGTGGGTGTGAATGTGGGGGGTGTGCATGTGTGAGCGTATGAGAGAGAGCTTGTGTATGAGAGAGGGTCTGTATGAGTGTATGGGTCTGGGAGCGTGTCTTTCAAGATATCATTTCAGTTGCATCACACTGTAAACTTTTGCTATAAATTCAGTGTCTTATGATCTTGTACTCCACAACCACCTGATGAAGGAGCAGCGCTCAGAAAGCTAGTGCTTCCAATTAAATGTGTTGGACTATAACCTGGTGTTGTGTGATTTTTAACTTTGTACATCCCAGTCCAACACCAGCATGTACAAATCACAAGTGCTTCAAAGTATCGATGGATGAAAAGGGGTCAATTTATATATATTTTTGACTGTTTTCACTTTGTAGTGATTGTAATGAGGTCAGTCAGGATAGAATATGAGTTCCCTGATTGGGGCTGTTAACTTGTTCCAATCAGGGTGCCCTGGCTGACAGATATAAACAGGAGTGTCAGGGATTCTGTTCACTCTGAGAGCTGGTTCTGAGGGAACTGGATCAGTGTCAAGCACTCTCCATGTGTACATAAAGGGGGACTTGGTGATGGGATACAGGCTTTTGTAGAGTTATTTCAATTTATTCATTGTCCATTCATCGTTTGCTTTCAAAAAGGCTGAATTATTTTCCCAGTGGGTGAAACGCACAATTGGTTTACATTGTAATAAATATACTCAAGAGTTGGCCATAGTTTTTTTTATAAATAGCAGAAATCAAAGGTCATTCAGTGTTTCTATCTGTTCCCATATTATAGTTTAAGTAACAACAGATTAATTTGGAATAAATATGCAAACCCTAAACCTTTTCCATCTGTAAAACAAAAAGGTTCCTGCTGCCAATTTCTTTTAGATTGTTCATTATGAAATCAGTGTCCTGGTGCTGAATGCCAGAACACTTTTTGTATTGCAGGTTTCTTTTATATTGCAAATTCTTGTGTTGGCTTTCGCACTGAAACAATTGTAATTACCTGTTGCCACAGTGAATGGCTGAGAACATTAGTTAGCCATGTTCTTCCACCAATGATTGCTCTGCATTAAACAGCATGTGGCAACTTTATATCATCAATTTAGACACAGCTGCATAAATAATCAAAAGCAGCAGATTTATTAGCATCTGTTCTTTTTTGAAAAGAAAGGTTTAATTTGAGATTTTTGAATGCAAAGTACAGAACACCTAGGATAGTTCTTGGCCCAGATTCTGGGTGTGAAGTCATGTTCATTTATGCCAGCCAATTACAGAAATCTCTGTCATGGCAACTTTAATAGGTCAGCTAAATGCTGTAATGTATAGAGATATTATTGCCTGCAGGGTCACTGTGCACTAATAAGCTACTGGTTTTGGAGTTAGTAATACCTTTTTGAAACTTTATTAACTACGTCAAATTAATTTTATGGCCTTAATAGGAAATTGGATCCAATGAGCGAAGGATATTTAGCCTTTGGAATTCTCTTAACTAGCTCATTGAATACATTCAAAGCCGAGTTAGACAAAACTTTGATCAACAAAGTAGTCAAGAATTTTGGGAGATAAGCAGGAAAGTGAAGTCAAGGTCACCATCAGAGTGTTCATGATCATACTGATGGGAGGTATGATGTGGAGGTGCCAATGTTGTACAGGCGAGGACAAAGTCATAAGTCACATAACACCAGGTTATAGTCTGACAGGTTTATCTGAAATCACAAGCTATCGGAGCACTGCTCCTTCGTCAGATGAAGTCTGACCTGATGTCCTCACCTGATGAAGGAACAGTGTTCCGAATGCTTGTGATTTCAAATCAACCTGTTGGGCTATAACCTGGTGTCATATGAGTTCTGATTTTACTGATGGGAGAAGCAGACACACTGTGAACTACAACTGCTTCTTTTCTTATGATCTTAAGGAACAAACACCACAGAACAGCAATGTATTTAAAAAAATGACGAATTAAATCATGCAAAGATCATTAAAATTATTCAACTTCCAGCAACACTAGATGGATTTGACAATGTGCTAAGAATCAGATCCGTTTTTAGAAATGGCAGGAGAAAGTTTTGAACTCCATTCTTATTGACCTTGTTGTACCAGATCTCCCCCACCTACCTCAATGCCCTCTGCACTCAGATCCTTGAAGACCAAACCCCCCGTGATAACCCAAGGGGAGGTGGTGGCCTAGTGGTATTATCACTAGACTGTTAATCCAAAGACCCTGGTAATATTCTGGGGTCCCAGGTTTGAATCCTGCCATGGCAGATGGTAGAATTTGAATTCAATAAAACAAATTCTGGAGTTAGGAGTCTAAGGATAACCATGAATCCTTGGCCAATTGTTGGAAAAATCCATCTGACTCACTAATGTCCTTTAGAGAAGGAAACTCCTGGTCTGGCCTACAAATGACTCCAGACTCTCAGCAATGGGCTTAATTCTTAACTGCCCTCTGGGGAATAAATGTTGGACTAACCAGTGACACCCAGACCCTACGAATGGATTAAAAAGGGCCTGTGAATTATTGTTGTACAGGCTGCAGTGATGATATGATACGAGTGAGAATGATGCCGAAGAAAAGAAAGGATTCTTCTAGTTTGGGCCAACTGTAACAGAGCTAACATGTTTGGTTTGGCTTCTACACAGCAAATTTCAGGTCAGCAGATTAAAAAGTATCGTTTAAATTCTCTTTCCTCTCTTCATCCACCTTCAAATTTTTGTTTAGACAATTTGTCAAATTGTCGAGAGAATTGCTTCTCCACTTCTCTATCTTAATTTAGTCACCTTTTGACTTTATAGTAATAAGGAGATGATCTGAGCTTCGTATTAATTAGATATGGCTCTGGTTCCGATATCTGATGCACAGCATGTGTTGTACAGTTGGAGAATTGTCGACCTATGTACATGAGTTGTGGGCCAGTTCTTTTATGTTCATATGTGGTCACGAAATCTGGAATAAAATGTAGGTAACAACCCGATTGTGCACTGGCTATAATAGAACTTAATGTCACTCAACTTGGATTTTCTGAAGATTAACTTACCTTGACTCCAAGTAAGGTTTCTGTAAATTTCCTTAAAATCTGCTCACTTTCTGAATGTAATTGTATCAAGCAGCTTTAGTGGCAGAACAACTCACAAATCTAACCAAAGTCAAACTCTATAATCTTTGTTTATAATTTACATTTTGTTCAAAGTTGAAGGCTGTTTAAAAATCCAGTGCTGTGGCTGACATTTCTACAGAATGGTGATGACTTCAGTATGCATGCACCTAATGTCCTCGAGATGAATGCAGATCATGATGCCAATTGTTGGCTCTAAAGAGAGGTTGGACAAACTTGGATTGTTTTTGCAAGTGTCGGAGGCTGAAGGGCAACCTTGTAGAAATGTATAAAATTATGAGAGGCATGGATAGACCATGAGACATAGGAGCAAAAATTAGGCCACTCAGCCCATCGAGTCTGCTCTGTCATTCAATCATGGCTGATAAGTTTCTCAACCACAGTCTCCTGCTTTCTACCTGTAACCCTTGATCCCTTTGATATTCAAGCACCTATCTATTTCAGTCTTAAATATACTCAATGACCTGCCCTCCACAGCCTTCTGTGGCAATTAATTCCATAGATTCACCACTCTCTGGCTGAAGAAGTTACTCCTTATCTATGTTATAAAAGGGCTTCCCTTTACTCTAAGGCTATGGTCTTGGGGCCAAGTCTCTCTTACCAATGAAACCACCTTCCCAACATTTACTATGTTAAGGGCATTCAGTATCCTTTTAAACTCCATTGAGTAAAATCCCTCAAACATTCCTTATATGTTGAGTTTTCCATTCCTGGGACCATTCTTGTGAACCTCTTTTGAACATGCTCCAGCGCCAGTACATCCTTCCTGAGATATGGGGCCCAAAACTGTACACAATACTCCAAATGTGGTCTGACCAGAGCCTCATAAATCCTCAGAAGTATGTCCCTGTTTTTATAATCAAGTCTTCTCAAAATAAATGGCAACATTGTATTTGCCTTCCTAACTACTGATTCAACCTGCAAGTTTACTCTGAGAGATAGTCTGAGTCTGTTTCCCAGGTGGAAATATCACATACAAGGGGCAGAGGTTTAAAGTGAGAGGGGAGATGTGCGAGGCAATTCTTTTACACAGAGGGAGGTATGCATTTGGAACAAGCTTCCGGGGAAGTGGTATAGGTGGAAACAATTACAATATTTAAGAGGCCTTTTGATAGAGGCATGAACAGGCAGGGGATAGAGGGACACTGATCATGTGCAGGCAGACGGGGTTAGTTTAGAATAGTACCATTTTTGGCACAGTCTTGGTGGGTGAAAGGGCGTATTCCTGTGCTGTACTGTTCTATGTTCGATTTCTATATTCGGGCAAAATTCTCATTTGACTCCAGCCATGTTATTTTACAGTTCAGTGCTTCAGGCAACACCCAAATTGATAAATATGCTTTAAACATTCCAACAGGGTCTTTCATATAGATCAACCAATCATAGGTTACCTACTGGTTGATTTCACATGGCTGTTGCTGCATTCTATAAGTGTTTGGATCCTTTAAGTTGACAATGTTACAGACAGTGATGTGGCTGGTGCTGACAATATTCACTGCTTATGCACAAACCAGTTGTTTGTGGTACACCTGGTACACCCATAGGCATTTCTGAGCAGAAATAGAAATGAACAGTGCAGCAGGACCTAACTGCGTATTGCCTATTGTTGGAAAAGTATTGGAATCAATTATTACAGAAGTAACAGCAGAACATTTACAAAATTACTCAAGCAGAGTCAATATGGCTTCATGGAAGGGAAATCTTGGCTAATTTATGAGAATTTTTGTGGATGTCTCAACCACTGTGGATAGAGGGGAACCAGTAGATGTGTTATATTTGGACTTCCATAAGTTATTCAACAAGGTACCTCATAAAAGGTGAAGTCATACAGCCCAATGTATTAAAGATTATATACTGAAGTGGATGGAGAATTAGCTATTGGGCAGGAAACAGTTCATGTTGGATGATCTGTGACCAAAGGGGCCCTATCGGAATCAGTGCCGGGACTGCAACTGTTTGCAATATTTACTAGTATCTTGGAAGATGGAAATGAATGTACTCTATGTAAATTTGCAGACAACACAAAGATATGTGGAAAGGTAAGTTGTGAGAGAGACACAAACAGTTTACAGAGATATATTGACAGGTAAGTAAGCCGACAAGAAGTTGGCAAATGGAGTATAATGTAGGTAAATGTGAAATTGTTAAATTCGGAAGGGAGAACAAAAGAACAGAGCATTGAGTAAATGGAGAAAAATTGCAGAAATCTAAAATGCAAAGGGACTTGGAGATACTTGCGCACAAAACACAGAAAGCTTGCACACAGAGTGCAGCAGGTAATCAGGGAGGCGTATGGAACATTGCCCTTATTTCAGGAGGTTGGAGTATAAGAGTGGGGAATTCTTTCTGCAACTGCACAAGGTGCGGGTGAGACCACATCTGGAATACTGTAAGCAGTTTTAGTTCCTTATTAAAGGAAAGGTGTCATTTCATTGGAGGCAATTCAGAGAAGGTTTACTTGGATGATGCCTGATATGGAGAGATTGTCTATTTGCAAAGACTAAATAGATTGGAATTCTACTCACTAGAGTTTGAAGAAAGAGAGGAGATCTCATTGAAACATATCAGATTCTTAAGGGGCTTGACAGGGTCAATGCTGAGAGGATGTTTCCACTTGTAGGAATATCTAGGACCAGAGGGTATAGTCTCAGACTAAAGGGGCACCAATTTCATATTGAGATGAGGAGGAATTTCCCCTGTCACAATCTATGGAACTCCTTGCCACCGTGAGATATGGGGATAGAGTTCTTGTGTAAATTTAAGGCTGAGATAGATAGATTCTTGATCAGTTGGTTTTGGGGTAAGGGTAGAAAAGTGAACATGAGGAATGTTGGATCAGCCATGATCCTATTGAATGGTGGAGCAGGCTCAGGTGGATTGATTGTATGTCTCATGGTCTTATGAACAAGATGCTGGAAGGAGTGAGTATGGGTTAGAATTAACGGCTCTCAGGACGAGAATGATTCCACACAGGTTTTTCAGGGAGCAATTTTCAGACCTGCACATGACAAAGATAGAAAGTGAGGAGATGTCTGTACTCTGGTAAGATGTGCTCTCTAAAATCTACCACCTACAATAGCCACAACATCACAGCAAGTCAAGACTGCAAATGTGACCGTGAGAATAAAACTTTCATACATCCAGTTCCTTTCAGGAGATGTTTGTATCATCTCTCAGTTTTCTGTTGAAACAGTGTAGGAAAGGACACTGACACCCTCTATTCACTGACTGGCAACTACATTTCAGTCTCTCATGCTTGGAAGAATTAGGCAGAATGAGCATGCAGCCTTGCTAAGATGCCACGAACGCATGTTTTATGGTGTATTTTTTAATTAATCGGATGCAGGTTTTGTGAGCTAGGCCAGCATTCATTGCGCATCCCTAGTTGCCCAGAGGGCAGTTAAGAGTCAATCACTTTGCAATGGATTCTATAGTCACACATAGGCCAGCAGTGACCTTTCCTAAAGTGAATCAGCAATGGTTTCATGGTCATCATTGAATTCTTAATTACAGATTTTTATTGAATTCTAATTCCATAATCTGCCATGGCAGGATTCAAATCCCAATTCTTGGAACTTTAGCCTAGATCTCTGGATTAATAGTCTAGTGATAGTACCACTAGCACATTGTCTCCCCACACATATGGGTGTGTATATGTATATGTATAAATATATATAGTACATTAAGTTTTCCAGTTACTGAAACCAAAAGGGACTCCACTGGCTCTATGGCCAGCTGGTATGCAAGCATAGGCAGTAAATCAGGGAGACTCATTTCCAGTACACTGACAGCAGACATGATACTTTAACCCCATCACAGTCCGGTTTGCCAACTGCATTTGAACTCAGTCAAGAAATCAAAGGGAGGCCACAAGACGCATCTACTTATGTCATGTCACATGACTTATGTACCTATGCATCCATGTATTATTTGCACGCAATGAAAGCTATGGCGCCAGATGAATTGTGGGTATAGCAGACTGCTGGTGGCTGAATCAATGCTTCTGTAGCCTGGACACTCAAGGTAAGGACTGCAATACTCAGCAGAACATGTGCCAACTTTGTGGTGGCAAGCAGCAGTATCTTGCCATTGGGATGGGTCACATTCCTTGCTGATAATGAGAAAGAAAGAGAAAGGGAGGAAGCATTCTCGACATGCATTACATTCTGAATTCTAGCGTGTAAGCATTCAATATGTGTTGCACCTTTTTCAACCACAATTGCTGTTATATCCACTAAAATAAATTTATTACATATAACTACCAATTTCCAAGTCATAGGCACAGTGAAATGGTGGCAGTGTAGCTGGTGAAATTTAAATTCATTTAATGAAATTTGGAATGCAAAGTGGCACTAATTATTAACAATTATTTGTAAAAAAAGTATCTACAAATGAGAATCACAGAATATTTGGCCTGAAGCTAAAAGCTGCTGAGATGTGAGAAGACTTTAACCTTGTACAATATCTGTAAGGCAGAGAATCATATGAGAATATCCCATCAGGGGAAGAGAGAGACATCAGGTGAAATTATCTAGTAAAGGTCATTTATGTGAAATATTTGTAACACTAATGAGAGTGGGACCTCTCTTTGCCTATGCTCAAATAAAGGCTGCTTGTTTGAACAAAACATCCATTTAGAGGCATTCTTGCATCCTTCACACTGCCAGTTACGGTCCGATTGGATTTTCATCCAAACCCTCTGGTTCGCTAAGGTCCTTCAGGAAATGAAGCCTGTTGTCCTTTCTTAACCTGCTCTGTGCGCGATTGTACATCTATGATTGACTCTTACCTGTCCTTCCAAAGTCTTCAGTTGTATCAGACCATAGCCAGCCAAACCACCAAAGCACCAAAAATGGCAATTCTACTTCGTTGCTCCCTCAAAGCCCTCCTGATTAACATTAGAGAATTTGTGCCAGAATTGGGAGAGTTGGCCCACACACTAAACCAACAAACACCAGACAAGGTCCTATTCAGGAATAATACAGAATCATAACTTTTAACCAATGGTCCACAAATCCTCACCATCCTGAGGTATACCCTGGCCCATCAACAGGGAGACACACCAGAGATGCAACAGAGTGTGGCACCCCATCAAGACAGAGTGATGTGGCAGTGATCAAGCTTTGACTTTGGATCCATGGAGACTCTTGATCTCAGCTCTAAAAGGACGAGGAAACTGCATGTTGCTATGTATTGCCCTCCCTCACCTGCAGAATCAGTACTCAGCTATGTCTTTGGAAGAAGCACTGAGGGCAGCAGGTGAACGGAATGCAGTTTGGTTGATGGACTTTAATATCTAAGAGGATCTTTGTAATAAACTGCTGGCCAACTAAAGCTCTGTTGCTGTCCTTCAGAATTGTATTTTTTAGGAGGTGGTGAGTCAGCAAACAAGAGGGAAATAGCTACTTTACTTTGCTCTCAACAACCTGTCCGTCATAGATCACAGAATCCCAACAGTGTAGAAAAAGACCATTCAAACCAACAAGTCCCACACCAACCCTCCAAAATGTATCCTGCCCATTCCCCAACCCTACTACTCTACATTTTCCCCAATTAATGCACCTAAGCTATACATCCCTGAACACTATGAGCAACTTAGAGTGACCAATTCACTTAACATGCACATCGTTGGACTGTGGGAGGAAACCAGGGAAAACCCACACAATCACAGGAAGAATGTGCAAACTCAACACAGTCGCCTGAGGCTGGAATTGAACCTGGGTCCCAGGTGCTGTGAGGCAGCAGTGCTAACCACTGAGCTACCGTGCTGCCCTTGACATTTGTCCATGACAGTACTGATGTAAGTGATCACCACAGTTTCATCTTCACATTGAGAATGCACTGTGTGCCACACTCACTGTGTCAAATAAGGCAGATTCAATACAAATTCAGCAGCTCAGAACTAGGCCGCCATGTGGAACCTTGGATCATCGGAGCAGAACTGTACTCAATCACAACAATATCAATCATTCCATAAGTTATATTTGTATTGCGCCCTCAACATGCATTTCACGGGTGCATTTTAAAATAAGCACAGTACTAAACCCCATCACAAAATATTAGGTCAGATACCACAAAAGTTTAGTGAGGAGATAAAGCAAGATAGAAGGGGGAGAGACAAAGACTGAAAATTTCATAGCTTGGTCCTAGACCGCTGATATGGCCACCAAAAAAAAACATCAGGGACAATCAAGAATTGGTTGAGCTAGATTTATTTTTCAGTGGGGGAGCAGTTAGTAATGAATCATTTAAGTCTAATAGTATTCAAGGCCTGAACGAGGGTCTTAGCCTCAGATAGGTTGAGAGAGAGAGTTGAGGTTGGATGAATTTATAGAAGTGGATATTTGACTGGAAGGTCACCTTGGTTCCTATACAACAATCTGGTTAGTCTCGTATGCTTGCCAGGGAGAGGGATGGTCTGTAGCTAAGGAATGGAGTTAGGAATGAGGCTGCAAAACAGTCAAAACATAAGGAATAGGGACAGGAGTAGGCTATTTGGGCCTTCAAGCTTGCTCCACCATGCAACAAACCATTGTCCAACATTCCTCACGGACACTTATCTGACTTCTACCCATAACCCTTGATTCTCCAACTGATCAAGAATCTTTCTGTCTCAGCCTTAAACATACACAAAGATTCTTCCCCCACAGCTCTCTGGGGGAAGGAGTTTCAAAGACTCTCAACCCTCTGAGAGAAGAAATTCCTCCTCATCTCAATCTGAAATTGGTGCCCCTTTATTACGAGACTATGCCCTTTGGTCCGAGACTCTGCCATGAGGAGAAGCATCCTCTCAGTGTTGACCCTCTCAAGCCTCTTAAGACTCCGATAGGTTTCCATGAGATCACCTCTCATTCTTCTAAACTTGAGTTCATGTTTGATTAATAGCATGGAGTTTTACCCTTAGAAAGTTTGTTGATGTGGATCTTGTCCATTCTGGGGGCTCACTGGAGTTCAGCTCATGCTTTTAATCCTCTAAAGAACTACTGACATTAAAGTAGAGAGGTTACTAAAATGTTAAGATTACACTTTATTGTTCTGGTACAGGCCCTCAACATCCATTTGGCAGCAAGGTAACTCAGTGGTCATAGGGTGGCATGGTGGCTCAATGATTAGCACAGTTGCCTTACAGCGCCAGGGACAGGGTCTGATTCCAGCCTCCTGTCCGTGTGGAGTTTGCACATTCTCCCCGGGTCTGTATGGGTTTCCTTCAGGTGCACTGGTTTCCTCCCACAGTCCAACAATGTGCAGGTTAGGTGAATTGGCCATGTTAAATTGCCCACAGTTAAGGGATGTGTAGATTAGGTGCATTAGTTAAGGGAAACATAGAGTAATAGGGTGAGGAAGTGGGTCTGGGCAGGATACTCTTTGGAAGGTCAGTATGGGCTTGCTTCCACACTGTACGGATTCTATAATTCTACTGCATTTGCATCATTCCTTTTAGTTTTGCTCAATATCTCTGTATTTAGCCATTTCAAAGTACAACTTTTAATTTTACATTTGCTAACTAATACTGAGTTTATTTGTATTTTTAGATATAGGGTTAATAACCATATTTTGTGGAATTAATCAAACATCCAAGGCAAGGTGAAAAGGTGGTGAATTAAAATAGATGCAGTATAGTACCCCAGAATCTCCCATCATGTTTGTACGTAGACATTTTAAAACAATCCTTTATTTGAATTTCAATACATATGAGACATTGTTAAAAATATTGCAGAGTTGAAACACACAAAACAGTGAATAAATCTATTTCCCAAAGCTCAGAGCTGATTTGGCTATCAGTTTGAATACTAAGAAACTGTAAATATTCAATATCTTCCAAAATATTTACTCATGTTGTCCAGCTTCTATCACAGAGGTCTCAGGGGATCCTTGGCTATAGCTCATTCGAGCCAACATAAGTTATATTAAAAAAAATTGGCAGAAAGACTTCCTAATGCAATATTTTATGTTGCATATTAGAAAGATCCACAAAATAAAATTGCTGGCTGTGTGTTGCAAGAAAAGCTTTCATTAGCACATTTCAGATATCAGCAGTTGTTTATCTGTACCATTTTCCAGTTCTGATGAAAAATCATTGGGACAGAATGGTAGTTCTGTTTCTCTCCGTCCTATCTAACCAGCTGACCATTTCCAGAATTTTATTTTTTATTTCAGGATTTCCAGCAGCTGTGTATTTTAGTTTTTTTAAAGAGAAATCTAAAGTAGTTTCATTCAGTGAGCAAATCCAAAATGGCAGGAGGAAGTACTGGCAGGGCTTTTGGCAATACATGATAAACTGGTGATTCATGGTACCCAGAGCTGTGGAACATATGATTACTCACAAGTTCTTTATTTCAACAGGTTGTCCATGTCAGGCACATAGTCAAACTACTGAGCTTTCCCAAAAGTGGAATGCAGATGCATCTTTTGCAAAATGCATTGCACCAGTTACTGTGACAAGAGAATGAATTGCTTAGATAAACACAGTCAGTAGTAGATTACATTGTACTAAACAACCTTTGGGTCGTGGAATCAATCCAAAAAAAAACGTTTGACAGTAAACTAATAGCAGGCTCTATTTAAATGGAGAGAGACTGCAGAAAGCTGCAACACAAATGGATTTGGAGGTGCTTGTGCATGAAACACAGATAGCCAGCACTCAGGAGCAGCGGGTAATCAGGAAGGCTAATGGAATGTTGGCCCTTATTTCAAGGGAATCGGAGTATGAGGAGGAGGGAAGTTTTACTGCAACCGTATAAGGTGCTGGGGAGTACTGTGAACAGCTTTGGTCCCCTTATTTAAGGAAAACACATTCATTGAAGGCAGTTCGGAGAAGGTTCACCAGGATGATCCCCGGCGTGGAAGGATTGTCTTATGAGCAAAGATTAAACAGCTTGGGTCTCTATTCACTGGAGTTTAGAAGAATTTCATTGAAACATATTGGATTCTTAAAGGGGCTTGACAGGGTAAATACTGAGACATTGTTGTTTTCCTTCCTGGCAGAGTGAAGGCAGAGTGCCAGCGTACAGTTAAGGCTGAGATAGATTCTTGATCAGTCGGGAAATCAATGCTTATGGGGAAAGGGCAAGAAAATAGATGCAAGCAACATCGGATCAGCTGTGATCCTGTTGAATCGTGGAACAGACTCAAGAGGCTGAATGACCTAGTCATCTATTTCTTATCATCTTATGCAAAATGAACATACTACTTTGTGAGATGGAATTAGTTTAAGCTAATTTTCATGGATGGGCTCCATTTCCATACTCCATCAGCAAACTGTTCTGCATTTGCACATGCTTGTTGGTCAGAGAGTGTCTAAAATCTGGAAGTGACGGTGAAAAATCGAGATAAATAATATGCCCAACTCCACAAAAATAACTTGACCTCAACTAAAATTAATTTCAGAAACCTGCTGCAGCTCTGTTAATGGTTTTGCTTCGGTCCTTCAGTTTTGCATTAGAATTCCCGTGATATCACAGGCTACGTTTTTCAAAGTGGCAGAAAACTGGAGGATGGCTGAAACTTGTTCTGCCTTTAGCAGGGGTCAATCTGAAAAGTGTGCATGAATGAGATTCTTTGTCAGTGAATTTGGACAGGCCTGATAGACGGCTTTGCTGAGCAGAAAACACTTAAACTTTGGAAAGTCTGCAAACCTGTAACGATTCATCAAAATGCTAGTTTCAGCTAACAAAATTAAACCGCATACTCTTTGCACCCCAATGTCAAAAGAATCCCTTATCTGCTTGGTGTATTTAAGATTCCTTTCTTTGACACATAGGGAACCTGTAATTTTCTCTGTCATTGTACTTTCTACATCTGATTAAAATGTTAACGAAATACACATCAAAGAGGAGATAATAATCATCTCAAATTGATTCTGACAGTGACGGTTCCAAAATCATCACCTTATACCTTTCAGTTAAATGTAAAGAAATTTACGTTTCAAAGATTAAAAGTGTAACATAATATTTTCCTTGTCAGACCAAGAAACGAGGGTAAAAAGATTCATTTAAGCATAAATTGTCCTTCAAACTGGATAGTAATGCACACACACCAGCAGTGTGTAAGGAATGAAATGTGTTGGCCATCAGCATTGTCTATCTACAATTGGCATCCAAAGCAATTTGGATATTTCCTCTAATTTCCATAATGATCCCAGCTGTTCTGTTTTCATCAAAGTCACAGAATAAAAATATAAACTTTGTAAAGGAATCACGTTTCTGACGCAATTGTTAGCCATACAAGGGACATATGGCAAAAAGTTGATAAAGCAAAGAAAGAACTTACATTTACAAAGCAACTTTCACAGCCTAATATGTGCCAAACCCCACACATTCACATTTATAATGCAGAAAACACAGTAGCCATTTGTAAACAATAAACTTCCATAACCTGCAAGAATGTAACAAACAGATCATCTATTTTAGATGTTGGTCAAAGATGAGAAAAACATACTAAAGCACTCGAAAAGAAAGAAGCCTTACTCCTTTTTGAAGCAATGCCTTATGATCTGTTATATCCATCTCAAAGGTTTTAATGGACCAAAATAATGTAAGAATATAAGTAGTTGAAACAAGAGAAGGCCATTTGACCCAGATCTATCTTCCAATAAGATCATCAACCTCAACCTCAACACGACCTGCTGATCCCTTTAATGTTCAACAATCTTCTCATATCATTTTTGAATATAAATTTAAAAGTTCACCATTGTCCCAGTGGACTCTGGGGTTGCTCTTTCATTAGAGAGACAGAGAGAGAGAGAGAGACAGAGAGAGACAGAGAGAGAGAGAGAGAGAGAGAAAGGGCTTTTGCCCAAAATGTCGACTCTCCTGCTCCTCAGATGCTACCTGACCTGCTGTGCTTTTCCAGCACCACACTTTCGACTCTAATCTCCAGCTTCTGCAGTCCTCACTTTCGCACAATTGGACGAGAGTTTAACTGAGGGCCACCCTGCCTCAGGTGAGAGGAGAGGTTGAGAAGGAGAATCCTTTATGGATGACCTCCAGTGTGGGAATTGAACCCATGCTATTGCTGTCACTCTGCATTGCAAAATGGAGACATTTTCTATTCAATCTTTCCTCATGGAATAATCCTTTCAACCCAAGAGTAATCCAGTGAAAAAATTCTGTGCCCTCTCTAAGGAAAATAAGTTTTGAAACAAAACTGCATGCAGTATTCCAAGTGTGACCTCATCAGGGCTCAATTCAATTTCAATAAGACTTCCTTCTACTTATAAAACAGTTTATTTGCAATAAAGACCAATGTGCCACTTGCCCATCTAATTGCTCTTTTGTACTGGCATGCTATACTTCTGTGTTTTTTTGATACAATGACACTATAACCCCATTTACACAAGCATGTACTTGTTTGTTACTATTCCAAATATCTTTCGTTTTTCTCTTCTTCCTATCAACTGAATAAATCTATGCATCTAGAAGTACAAGATCAGGTGCTATATGGAAACACCACCAACCCCCCTGCAAGTTCCCCTCCAAGCCACTCACCATTCTGACTCAGAAATATATCACTGTTCCTTCACGGTCACTGAGTGGATTTCCTGGAACTCCTCCCCTAAGGGCACTGTAGGCCAACCAATGGCAAGTGGACTGCAGTGATTCCAGAAGGTAGCTCACCCCCACCTTTTTGAGGGTAGCTGAGGACTGTTGACCCAACCAGTGACACAAACACTCACAAATGAGTCAAAAATAAATTCCATATCATACTCTGTTTACCATGCTTTTGCCACTTTTCTGTGTGACTGCATTGATTTTAGGGAACAGGATTAATGACTTCCAGCATGCCTGCATTCTTTCAAAGCAAGATCGGAAAGACAGGAAGCTTGTGTTCCCAGTCTGTGTATCTGAATGGTGGTGGTGGTGGTGCTGGTTGTGTAGTTTCGGAGCTGGTTCAGCTCCCGAGTGCTGCGGGGGAATTTGACACACAGCTCCATAACCACCTGATCAAGGAGCAGTGCTCCGGAAGCTAGTGCTTCCAATTAAAGCTGATGGAATATAAACCGGTGTTGTGTGATTTTTAACTTTGAGGCACTGAAAGTATTGTTGCAAATGACATGGTACCAGCAGCCTGTTCCTTCCTGAAGGCAGTTTGTCTCTTAAAAGCAATTTGGAAATAAAGATTATTGCAATGCAAATTCTTAAAAGTTGAACTCTAGGGCAGACAGAATGATCCACAGTGACCTGTGATTAGCACAAGGAGAAAGTGAGGACTGCAGATGCTGGAGATCAGAGTCGAAAAATGTGGCTCTGGAAAAGCACAGCCAGTCAGGCAGTAGCTGAGGAGCAGGAGAATTGATGTTTTGGGCATAAGCCTTTCATTAGGAATGTATTATTCACAGAGATGAGCATGGGAAATGATGCTGTGCATCCAAAGCCCCTTAACTGAGAAGCAG
Organism: Hemiscyllium ocellatum; assembly: GCF_020745735.1. Classification (NCBI taxonomy): domain Eukaryota; kingdom Metazoa; phylum Chordata; class Chondrichthyes; order Orectolobiformes; family Hemiscylliidae; genus Hemiscyllium; species Hemiscyllium ocellatum. The sequence goes on along the minus strand of NC_083402.1, from coordinate 147,449,304 downwards.
GTAGCAGCAACTGGCCTGCTGGGTCACATCCTTGAGATTAGATCTGGATGCAATGCCATCCGAAGTCTACTGACCCCTCATCGTTGGTTGGTCAGTGACGCATCTGCACCCCGTCACCAACCTCGCTGTAGTAAGGGGTGGTGGTAGAGAGCTAGTCCTGTAACTGGCAGTCTGTTTTCAGTAGCATCCTGCAGATCACAAAAATGGAACCTTGTTTTATGGCAATGCTCATATTCAATTTTGGTCCCATCTTACTTTATGCCATTCCCAAGAACAACTAGCTGCTTGGCAATATCCCAGGATTCAGTGGCATCCGTGCCATTATTAACAGCCCCTTGTGGATGCAGACAAGCAGTCCAGAGCTGCCCTACACAGTTTGTGGGTATGGCAGACAGAGGAATCCCAACACCCCACTGTGTGAGCAGGGTCTAGGAGATCCAGCTGCAGAGGTGGGACTTCCTCTTACCTTTGGACCAGCAGAGAAGGCCATGATGCCAGACAATGCCAGCTGGTCAAAGGTTCCCACCTGGGTCAGTACAGACTCAGCCATCTGCTGGAACGGCCATTACTGTAGGAAGAAGGTCATTGACCTTCTCCACTCCTTCCCCATAAGTGCCACCATTTTCTCTGATACCTCACACTCATTCTCTTGCTGCTACTGCAGCCATCTCGCACCAAGACTCCTATTGTACCATTCTCACTAATGCCTTCCACATCTCCCCTCACTTTCTGTCACCCACATCAACACCACACCCTCCAACATCACTAACCCAGAGAGCTGAGGAGGCTAGATCAACGAATGTATTTAAAGAGGTTGACAGATTTTTCACAGCATTGGGAATTGAGGGTGCAGGGGAGTTAGTCTAAAAGAGGAGCTGAGGCTTGGGGCAGACAAGGGCAGGTTCGAGGGACCAAATGGCCTACTTCTTATAGTTGTTGTGTGTAGATTTATTTCCACAATTATCACCACAGCTTCTGATAAGTCCTCAACATTTGTTGCTTTCCCCATCCTTCCCTGTGGTTACTCTACCTCTCTTTACATTTTTCCCACATGTCCTCTTCTATTTCGACTCTCTCATGTTCTCTTTTAACTTTCTGCTCAGTGCATCTCCTTCTCACACATCACATCACACCACACCACTGAACACACTTGTCCCATTCTCCCTTTCTCTTACACACCCCAAAATAGGGGCGGCACGGTGGCACAGTGGTTAGCATTGCTGCCTCACAGCGCCAGGGACCTGGGTTCGATTCCCGCCTCAGGCGACTGACTGTGTGGAGTTTGCACGTTCTCCCCGTGTCTGCGCACTTTCAGGAAAGAAGGGGAGGTGTGAAAAGGGCAAGGAGAGTGTGTGCTGGGTGGGAAGCCTAGGCTTAGATCATAAACTACCAAAAGCTGCTGCTATCTCACTATACACTGAATTAAACTCTCACAATCTACTTTCCCATAAAGTTTCAATTAAACTGGTGTTTCCAAGTGGGTCTTATTCAATGTTAAAGTTAAACAGGTGTTCATTATATCTGTTGTATTTCTATATAACCTACAACCAAATCTACACTCCATAATGCATTCAGTACTAAATTTACAGCTCAATATTGTTTCATTTTGTTATCTTGCCATAATATGCATTGTTGGTGACATTAGGGACTGTGGATCTTTCAGGTCTGTTCTGCTCCAGGTGGACTCCTGGCCATTGAGAACGAATGAAAAGGGAGCACTCCTGAAAATCCCTCTTCTCTGGATCCAGGAGCCTCATTACATTCATTGAGCTTAACTCACAGGCTGGTCCAGAACAGGAGAATCTTTTGGAATTTCTTCCACTCCTCCAGCTCTTGAGTCAGGAATTCCTCCTGTCTCAGTTATGCAGCTGGCTGAAATAAAAGTAAAATGCTGCTGATGCTGGAAATCTGAAATAAAACAGGAGAAGAGAAAATGCTGGAGAAACACGGCAAGCCAGGGAACTATAGACCAGTGAGCCTGACGTCAGTGGTGGGCAAGTAGTTGGAGGGAATCCTAAGGGACAGGACGTACATGTATTTGGAAAGGCAAGGACTGATTAGGGATAGTCAACATGGCTTTGTGCGTGGGAAATCATGTCTCACAAACTTGATTGAGTTTTTTGAAGAAGTAACAAAGAGGATTGATGAGGGCAGAGAAGTAGATGTGATCTATTTGGACTTCAGTAAGGCGTTCGACAAGCTTCCCCATGGGAGACTGGTTAGCAAGGTTAGATCTCATGGAATACAGGGAGAACTAGCCAATTGGATACAGAACTAGCTCAAAGGTAGAAGACAGAGGATGGTGGTGGAGGGTTGTTTTTCAAACTGGAGGCCTGTGACCAATGGAATGCCACAAGGATTGGTACTGGGTCCCCTTTTTTTTGTCATTTACATAAATGATTTGGATACGAGCATAAGAGGTATAGTAAGTAAGTTTGCAGATGACACCAAAATCGGAGGCGTAGTGGACAGTGAAGAAGGTGACCTCAGATTACAACAGGATCTTGACCAGATGGGCCAATGGGCCGATAGAGTTTAATTCAGATAAATACGAGGTGCTGCATTTTGGGAAAGCAAATCTTAGCAGGACTTATACACTTAATGGTAAGGTCTTAGGGAGTGTTGCTGAACAAAGAGACCTTGGAGTGCAGGTTCGTAGCTCCTTGAAAGTGGAGTCGCAGGTAGATAGGATAGTGAAGAAGGTGTTTGGTATGCTTTCTTTTATTGGTCAGAGTATTGAATACAGGAGTTGGGAGGTCATGTTGCGGCTGTACAGGACATTGGTTAGGCCACTGTTAGAATATTGCGTGCAATTCTGATCTCCTTCCTATCGGAGAGATGTTGTGAAACTTGAAAGGGTTCAGAAAAGATTTACAAGGATGTTGCCAGGGTTGGAGGATTTGAGCTATAGGGAGAGGCTGAACAGGCTGGGACTGTTTTCCCTGGAGCGTCAGAGGCTGAGGGGTAACCTGAGAGGTTTATAAAATTATGAGGGGCATAGATAGGATAAATAGACAAAGTCTTTTCCCTGGGGTCGGGGAGTCCAGAACTAGAGGGCATAGGTTTAGAGTGAGAGGGGAAACTTTTTCACACAGAGAGTGGTATGGGCATGGAATGAGCTGCCAGAGGAAGTGGTAGAAACTGATACAATTGCAACATGTAAGACACATTTGGATGGGTATATGAATAGGAAGGATTTGGAGGAATATGGGCCGGGTGCTGGTAGATGAGACTAGATTGGGTTGGGCTATCTGGTTGGCTTGGATGGGTTGAACCAAAGGGTCTGTTTCCATGCTGTACATCTCTATGACTCTATGACAAGTCTGGCAGCACCTTCTTCAGAACTCAGTCCTGGAGAAGAGTCATATCGGACTCGAAATATTAACTGTTTCCATCTTCACAGATGCTGGCCAGATCTAGTGAGATTCTCTAGCACTTTCTGCTCTTATTACACAATTAACTGTTTTCTCTCCAGCCACACTCTGTTTCTGACTGAGGTTCAATAGTCAATGCATGAGCTTCGTTATATGTCATTTCAATGTGCGGCAAACGTTACGAGAGCTTATCTTGCACAACAAACTTTCGTGTTACACCTTATCAAACATTTCTGGAAAATACAAATATACAATATGCAATGGCTCCTCTTTAACCACCCTGCCAGTTAAGTTCTCAAATATCACAATACTCCTTGCATTTTGCCTCCGTCAAATCATAACACAAGTTCCAAAGTAGGCAAAGTGATCACATTGCAACTTAGAAAATATTTAAAGGAATAGACAGGGTAGATGCAGGTAAGATATTTTCCTTGTTGTGGAGTCCAGAACCAAGAGGCACAACTTAAAAACAAGGCGGATGTTAGGCTAAATGTCCTGTCATTTATTGTGTTCTGCCTCCTGCCCTATAGTGAACAAAAGCATTTCATTTTCTCTTCTACAACTTGAAGAGATTTTTCAATAATTTTATGTCTTAATTATTCTTCATAATATCTTTCTAAGAGTCCATGGGATAAAAAAAATGCATCCATGCCAAAGTTAGTATTCGATTGAAGTCTGCGATGGGGGGAAATATTTTTATCAGAGGATTAGGAAACCTTAGAATTCCCTAAGTCATAAGACTGTGGAAGGTCAGTCTTTGAGTACATTTAAGTTGGAGAATGATAGATTTCTGGTTAGAATCAGAATCAGAATAACCTACATTGTTGCTTATGTAGGTTCTGTATGAGAAATACTGGAATGCAGAAATAAAGTGAAAATTTTAACAATAGCTGCCCTTTAATGGTGCCATCTTAGTACAGGTACCTAGGTACGAACCTTACAGAGTACGAAAAAATTTGCACCTAGGTGCTAGTACCTACGATTACTCGTGGTGTATAGGGTTTTGGGGATGGAGTGAGGAAAGGAATTTAAATAGTCAATTCATAGCAATAATATTGATCAGCAAGAGAAGCTTAATGGCCAACTCATGTTCCAATATCCTTACACTGACATAACTGATCCAATAATACAGAACATAATGCTGCCTTATTACTGCTTGCATAATAAAGCATTCGAAAAATCACCCAGTAACTGACATAAGGAAAAAAATGGCTTGAGTTCATGGTTTTCTCTTGCCTTTTTACTTTAAATTATATTGGTGTTATGTTTGCTAATTTAAACACACTGGCAGAATTTAAAGGAATTTGGACGATCACAACCAGTGTTTTTAGAACTCTTGGATGTAGGACAACAGATGCTGGAGGTTTGTCCAATCTTCAGTCCAAAGGATCTTCAATACTTTTTAAATTTACTAATATAAATCACCTTTGTTAAATTCCTCATTCTCATTTGTCCCCTTGGTTCCCTATTATCTCTGCTATGGTTTTTGTGCGTTCTGCCATGAATATACATATAAAATATTTGTTTAGTGTCTCTGCCGAGATTTTATTCCTCATTATTATTTTGATAGTCTCAGCTTTCGAGAAAGTCATGTTTACTTTTGCAATTCACTTCCTTTCCACCTGTTTGTACAAGTAATTATTATCTGTTTTAATTTTTCTGGCGAGTTTATTCTCAGATGAAATTTTTTCCATCTTTCAACTTTTTGGTCATCCTTTATTTATGTTTAAAATTTTACCAATCCTCCAATTTGCTGATCCTTTTGGCAATATTATAAACCACTTATTTTTAATTGGATATTACCTTTCGGCATGGGTATATTCTTTATCCAGAGACTAATGGAAAGGAATTATGAAGACTATGAAAAGAATGAAGACATATCAACACCAGCTATATAGTCAAGAAAGCCCAGCAGTGTGTCTACTTTCTGTGTAGGCTAAGGAAAGCCCACCTCGCACCCACCCCCCATCCTCACCACAGTCTACAGAGGGTTCATTGAGAGTACCCTGAGCTGCTGCGTCAGGAGTTGCTCCATGTCAGATCATTATACCCTATAACGGATAGTGAGGAGAGCTGAGTGGATCATCGGGGTCTCTCTCCCCTCCATCCCAGAAATGTACACCACCCACTGCATACGAAAGGCTAAGAGCATTGTGGAAAACCCCACACACCCCTCACTCAAACTCTTCTCCCTCCTGCCATCTGGCAGAAGATACCGGAGCGTTCAGTCTCTCACAGCCAGACTGTGCAACAGTTTCTTCCCCAAGCCATCAGGCTCCTTAACACTGTATGACCGGACTCTTTCCCATCTGAAATTCTTTGCACGACTTTGAATTGCAGCCAGAAATGTATCTACTATTTATCATTCTTCTATTACACTGTAACTTTGTGTAGTTTGCGCTGTTCATGCAGTACCCTCCGTCCTGAAAGAATGCTGTCTTATTTTTACTGTATCAGCTGTATATGGTAGCAATGACAAATAAACCTACTCTACATAAAATTATCGAAAGATCTCTTCAAATTGTAGACGGGTAAATGGTTCACGAAAGGCAGGAGACAGAAAATAGTGAGCAACAGGCCATTTAACCGCTGTCATTGGGAGAGTCGACGTGGTTTTGTGAAAGGAAAAGCATGTTTTACCTTATTCTTTCAGGTAGTTACATGCAACTCAGATAAAGGCGAGTTAATGATTAGATTTCCAGGAGGCACTTGACAATCAAAGGTTACTGCACAAAATACAAGCTCAAAGTATAGGGGTATCATATCAGCATGAAGACAGAATTGGTTAGCTAGCAGCAAACAGAGGGTGGCATAAATGTATTGTTTCAGGATGTTGGAATGTGATGAGTGGGTATCCTGGGGATCAGTGTTGGGATCTCATAGAAACATAGAACATTACAGCGCAGTACAGGCCTTTGACCCTCGATATTGTGTCGACCTGTGAGATCAATCTGAAGCCCATCTAACCTACGCTATTCCATTCTAGTCCATATGCCAATCCAATTACCATTTAAATGTCCTTAAAGTTGGCGGGTCTGCTACTGTTGCAGGCAATGTGACCATGCCCCTCCTACTCTCTGAGTCAAGAAACTACCACTGATATCTGTCCGATATCGATCACCCCTCAATTTAAATCTATGTTCCCTAATGCTAGCCATCACCATCCAAACAAAAAAGCTCCCACTCTCCACCCTATCTAACCCTCTGATTATCTTATTTGTCTCAATTAAGTCACCTCTCAACCTTCTTCTTTCTAATGAAACAGCCTTACGTCCCTCAGCCTTTCCTCATAAGGCCTTCCCTCCTTCCTAACATCCTGGTAAATCTCCCTGAGTGCTTTCCAAAGCTCCCATATCCTTCTTATAATTTTAGATTAGACTTACAGTGTGGAAACAGGCCCTTCGGCCCAACAAGTCCACACCGACCCGCCGAAGCGCAACCCACCCATACCCCTACATTTACCCCTTACCTAACACTACGGGCAATTTAGCTTGGCCAATTCACCTGACCCGCACATCTTTGGACTGTGGGAGGAAACCGGAGCACCCGGAGGAAACCCACGCAGACACGGGGAGAACGTGCAAACTCCACACAGTCAGTCGCCTGAGTCGGGAATTGACCCCGGGTCTACAGGCACTGTGAGGCAGCAGTGCTAACCACTGTGCCACCGTGCCACCACCAATGTGGTGACCAGAACTGTATGTAATACTCCAAATGTAGCCACATCAGAGTTTTGTACAGCTGCAGCATGATTTCATGGTTCCGAAACACAATCCCTCTATTAATAAAAGCTAACACACTGTATGCCTTCTTAACAACCCTATCAACCTGGGTGGCAACTTTCAAGGATCTATGTCCCTGGACACCGAGATCTCTCTGCTCAAGTCAAGTACCAAGTACTCTGCATTCCTGTTGCTCCTTCCAAAGTGAATCACCTCACACTTTTCCATGTTAAACTCCATTTGCCACTTCTCAGCCCAGCTCTACAGCTTATCTATGTCCCTCTAACCTACAATATCCTTCTGCACTGTCCACAACTTCATCAATCTTAGTGTCATCCACAAATTTACTAACCCATCCTCATATGCCCTCATCCAGATCACTTATAAAAATGCCAAACAACAGTGGCCCCAAAACAGATCCTTGTGGTACACTACAAGTAAGTGAACTCGAGGATGGACATTTCCCATCAACCACTACACTCTGTCTTCATTCAGCTAGCCAATTTCTGATCCAAACTACTAAATCACCCTCAATCCCATGCCTCCGTATTTTGTGCAATAGCCTACCGTGGGGAACCTTATCAAACACCTTACTGACATTCATATACACCACATCAACTGCTTTATCCTCATCCACCTCTTTGGCCACCTCAGAAAACTCAATAAGGTTTGTGAGGCACGACCTACTCTTCACAAAACAGTGTTGACTATCCCTAATCAAATTATTCCTTTTTAGATGATTATAAATCCAATCACTTATAACCCTTTCCAACATTTTACCCACAATCGAAGTAAGGGTCACTGGTCCATAATTAGTAGGGTTGTCGCTCCTCCCCTTCTTAAACAAGAGTTCAACATTTGCTATCCTCCAGTTGTCTGGCACTATTCCTGTAGACAATGATGACATAAAGATCAAAGCCAAACTATTTACAAGCTGCATCAATGACTTGGATGAAGGAATCAAATAAAGAAAAGCAAAAATAAAGTAACAAAGCAATTTTGAAATGAGAATATAATGACTCTATGAAGGTATACTGATAGGTTAAGTGAATAGGTAAAAATATTGACATATGGAATAGAATGTGGGAAAACGCAAATGTGTTCAATGGGGAGAAGAAAGGAAAAAGCAACACATTGGTTCAATGGAGAGAGACTACACAGCCCTGAGGTCATAGAGATCTGGGTATCCAGGTACACCGATCACAACATGTTTGTAAGCAGATACAGCAAGTGTTAGGATGTTGATTGGTTGTATATGTTTATTGCAGGGGGAATGAAACATAAAATAATAGATGTTTTGGTGCAGTTATACAGGGAACCTCGACTCTCTGAACTTGTGGGTGGGCACTATTTTGTTCGGACAATCGTTTATTCGGTTAATTGATCAAATGCCTTTCCTCTGGGGCTCGGAGCTTTTAAAGTCTGCTCCTCATTCAGGAGAGTAGCAGCAGCACACAGTGCATGAGACCCTGCCCCCTGCTCCCAACCCCGTGCAACACCACCCTGCCCCCCACCCCCCCCACCACCCTGTAGATGCTCGCCCCCTCTCTGGGGCAGCTGGGCTGGACACCAACAACAAGACTGCTGCTGCTGCTGCTGCCTTTGTGGAGTAAGTCTCCAATAGCGCGCGCGCACACACACACACATACACACACACACACACACACACACACAACCTATTACTGCAACTTTTTGACAGGTTCCACCTCTACCCTGTACAGGACAATATTGGTCAGATTATCTGTGGAACAGGGAGTGGTTTAGGGTACACCTCTTTGTAGAACTCCAGTGAAAGTGTGGGGAGAGAGAGAGAGTGGGCAGTCAGTCATTTGGAGAAGGTGCCTGTTTAATCACGATAAACAAAAGATGCGATCAATGTTGGAAACACATCTTTGATGTAATGTTTCCACCTGGACCTCGAGCTGTCCTTCGGATAATCCGATTTACAGATAATTGGTATTTGGATAATTGACTTTCCTCTGTATAAAGGAGAAAGTGAGGTCTGCAGATGCTGGAGATCAGAGCTGAAAATGTGTTGCTGGAAAAGCGCAGCAGGTCAGGCAGCATCCAAGGAACAGGAAATTTGACGTTTCGGGCATAAGCCCTTCATCAGGATTCCTGATGAAGGGCTTATGCCCAAAACGTTGATTCTCCTGCTCCTTGGATGCTGCCTGACCTGCTGCGCTTTTCCAGCAACACATTTTCAGTTCCTCTGTAGAGAGCATTGGTGAGATCACATTTGGGTTTTGTGTGTGCAGCTTTGGTCTCCTTTGTTTGGGAAAGGCTATAATTGTATTTGAAGCAGATCAGAGAAGGGTCAGGTGTATATCTGAATGCATGGCATGGGTCGGAGAGGGATTATGATTGCACAGTGGGTTTTGTTATGAAGAGAGGTGGAACAAGTCATCCCTATGAACATTGGAGTTCAGAATAAAGATACATTATCCTATTGAAATATAAAATCCTGAGGGGACCTGACGGGTGAACACTGAAAGGATATTTCCTCTCTCTTTAAGGTGTTTTGTACTCTCAGATCGTTTACCTTGAAACAATAGATGGGGTCATTGAATATTTTTCGGGCAAAGAGAAGGGGACCTTTGACCAACAGGGAATTGAGCATAATCTTGAGTAGGCAGGATGTAGAAGAAAGGTCAGAAATCATGGTCTTAGTGAATTGTGGAGTAAGGTCAAAGAATTGAACGGCCTACTGCATACATATGAAATATTTTCTTAAATGTTCATCATTGTTCATCTACCTTCATTTTTTCAGTATAATTGTACAATTTACCTTAGTCATAAAGTGAAAGAAATCTTATTCAGAATGTGATAAAATATCTGTAACTCAGTACAATATCTGTAACAAAACAAAGGAGCCAGAGACAATCTTGAACTGGGAGGAAGTTGACATAACCAGGATAACTGAGAATTGGTCCCAGGAAACTCAGGACTAGGGATGAAAGATGGCAGAGTAAAACATATTTAGAAACGATGAAGAGGAAATGGAGATGTGGAATAAATGAACTTATTAAGAGTAACATAATGGGGTAGAACAAAAAGGCTGTTAACAAGTCAAAAATAGTACTCAGAACAATAGTGGCAAAAGACAAATAACTAATAGATATAATCCACAAACTATGTGATACTAGAATGGATATAGAGGAAGAAAAACGCAGACAAATTAGGGAATTGAATAAAGCATATAATAATCGTGGGTGATTTCAATGACCTAGATATTAATCTGGAAAAAGTAGTTCAAATGTGTAATGGAATGGAGTTCCATCACGGACAGGAAACTATGCAAAACCGATAAGCAAGAAGTCCAACAAGCAAACGTTCATTGGATTATACTGTATATACCAGACAGTAAAGTACCTGGGAAGGTAAGAGAACATAAAGCAGGGGAATATATCAGGACTAAAGGGAATCCACAGTACAGGAGTGCATGATAAGAGAGAATAGAAAGATATTAGGAGAGAAAGTTTAAAATAAAACAAAATCAAAGATAAACTATGAAATTCAGTAATCAGGGAACATAAAACAAAGAAGAAAATGTTTTCAAAGCACATCTAAAAAGAAAAAGATTGGGATAGGAATTGGACCAGCAAAGGATATACAGGATAATACAAATAATGTTAGAAAGTTGGAAAAAATATTAAGCATTTATTTCTTTTCAATATTTATCAAGGAAATAGAATAGGTAGACATGGCATTGACTAATGAGTTCTGTAATGAGATATGTGCATTTAAAATATACAAGGGGATATAGCTAATAAACTAAACAAACTCGAACTGACATCCCTTGTCCCAACTGGATTGTACCCTTTCAGTTTAAAATCTAGAATTAGACTGGAGAGATATGGCTACACATATTTAATAATTGATTCAAACATTTGTAGTACAAGAGGACTGACGGATAGTAAACATAATTCATAAACATCAAGGGAATAGAGTTGTGAATTATAGATTAGATAGCTTCTTCAACACTTAGAAAGATAATTGTATCTCTGTTGCTTCAAGTGTGCAATACTGAAATGTCTTCATACTAGAACTTCTTTGAAGTGAACTCAAGATGTATGCCTTATGGTGGACATCATTTGACTACAGTAAATTAGGAAGGACATTTGTACATGATTGCATTTCAATCCAAATGCCTCTTTTTCTTACAATAAAAAGAAACATTGCATGCATTATCATGTACATTTTGAGTTACTCAAGTTACAACTGTCCTCATGCATTAGCAATTTTTTGTTATTGTGGCTAGTTGTACTTTCATCTGTTTATTTAACCACATGGCACTCTATGATCCTTAAAGTGTTTACATCTGATGATGATATATTTGCAAGTTGTCGGCTATTTCTCTAACATCTGCTAGCTGGAGTGATGTGATTCCTGGTTTGGTTTCAAAATCTTCTCAGCTGACTCTGCTAATTTTGATGTTTTCTCAGACACGTTTGCCTTGAGTTGGATTAAGTGCATCTGCCAAGGCAGTCTTTTCATTTTGTGACTTCTGCATTAAGATTCTTTTGTGTTCCTGCAGTCGACTCTCTCTGTCTTGTGTTGTCTGTTTGTCTGTTTGTCAGTCTATGTGGCACGTGAAATGCTAAATCTCTTCTGGAGCATTTAGGATTATTAATTATCCCTTTTAACTTGCTTCTGGTGAGATGAGTGGCTTTAGCTTTCTCTCTAATATCTGGAATTCCATATCTTCAGATTTTCCATCACATTGGGCTCTCAGACTGATTTGTCCTTACAGGGCGAGCACTATTCATTCCACCAGAGAGCCTCAACTTTACAATCAACTGTTTCACGAGCGGATTATCATCTAGGGTATCTTTACACAGGTCTGCAGAACTCATCATGTTGTGAGCACCTCCAGCAGCACCAGCAGCGTATATCTGACAAGTTGTACTCATTAAAGCTCTCATTCTGCTGTCATCTGCACAACAGTTACAAATCATTTTCCTCTTTTAGATTTGACATTCCCTGGTCTGCTCCAAGATGCAGATTGAAGCATCTGAATCTTGATCTGACATCTCTCCAGCAGCCACACTTGATTCATACAAACCATCATCTGATATCTATGTAGTAATGTCTTTATTATCTTTATGGACTGTTTTTCAGCTTCCTGGCTGAACACTTTCTGAAGGAATGTCTTAGCTTCTTGTAGATAAAACAAAGTTTTCTCCATGCTTTCTTTGGTTTTATGTGATGACTTCTGTAATATTTGGAACTTGCCCTTTGAGCTTGATTTTTCTGTTGGTTCTTCTGTGGCTACCCTTTGCTTATCTTCACATTATGAACAAATGTGACTGTTCCTCCAGGCATATGCTGTTACTGTGGATATACAAACTCCAAGCCTCTGCACGTATTTACAACTTCTTTCACAGTCAGATTCTCTTCACTTTGCAGTTGCACAGTGATGGTGGGATCTCCTAAACCTACCATGATTCCATCTTCAATTCACTCATCTTTCACATGCAGGATTCGGGGCTCCTCTAACTCCCTTGGTTCAATGTCCACTTTGCAATACAGAGTAATGCCATCAGCTGAGGTTACCATGAGGGGTTTCCTTCTCAACCTCTCCTCTCACCTGAGGCATGGTAACCCACAGACTAAACTACCATTAGTTGGGTCCCTCTCTCTCTCTCTCTCTCTCCCTCTCTCTCTCGCTCTCTTTCTCTAATGACAGGGCAGCCCTATGGTTTGGAAAGACCATAGTGACTTTACCCTTTAACATATTGATCAATAGACTATTTTCCCCCTTGAGCCCTAATATTGAATACATACTGCTCATATGTAATGTTCAGTTAGGGCTGTAAACGTGCCTTCAAACGTTGTGCTGCGCTTTTTTTCTGCTCTTTAAAGGGATTCAGGTGGAATATATTTTGAAACAGTTTCTTCCAAACAGTGTTAAAAGTGCAGCAACCTCAAGGAATTCCCAGTCTTTCTTCATATTCCCAGTATTGGAACAGAAGCTGATATGGGGAAAGCTGTAGTTACTTTCCCTTAACCAGGCTTCCTTTTGACAGTGATCCTGGTTCTGTTGTTTCAGTGGCATCTCACAGCTGTGCAGCTGTGTTTTTTATTGCAGTTGTGGAAACTTGCTTATTGTCCTCTATCCCTTCCATTCATTCATCAGCATAGATGCTTGTTCACATCCTTCTGCAAATTCACCTCCATGGCACTAGCTTCTAGTTTTATCACCATCTGTGCTCTCCTCCTCTCCTACCTCCTGGAATAGCCTCCCCCGACATTCACTGGATCCACTCTCAAGTTTCAGGTTTGGTCCCTCCTGTTCATCATTTATAATGTGGAGGAGCTGGTGTTGGACAGGGGTGGACAAAGTTAAAGATCATACAATACCAGGTTATAGTCCAACAGGTTTATTTGGGAGTACTAGCACTATCTGATGAAGAAGCAGTGCTCTGAAAGCTACTGCTTCCAAATAAGTCTGTTGGACTATAACCTGGTGTTGTGTGATTTTTAACTTTATTACTTATGTCAACAATGGAGACTAGTTAACTTATACAATAATGACAACGGATTTTATCTCTCAACTGCTTCACCCTTGCACTCCCCATTGCGATCTCTCTGTACTTGATTATTCTTCCGATCTCTTTCACTGTATAACTTTCCACAACTTGATGCCATTACTATGACTAATAGAAAGAGTTCTGTACCATTATCCTAAGTTCCATTAATCTTTCATATTGTAGCTCAGGTTTATCCAGATGTTCAGAGCTTTACTAGGGGTCAAGTATTAGGGACACAGGTTCAAGGTGCGGGGAGGGAGAGAATGTTCAAGTGAGATTTTAAATGGCACAGTGGCTTGGTGGTTAGCACTGCTACCTCACAGCGTCAGAGTTCTGGGTTTGATTCGGGTGACTGTCTGTGTGGAGTTTGCACATTCTCCCCGTGTCTGTGTGAGTTTTCTCCAGCTGCTCCGGTTTCCTCCCACAGTCCAAAGATGTGCAGGTCAGGTGGATTGGCCATGCTAATGTGTCCAGGAATGTGCAGGCAAAGGTGGGTTAGCTATGGTAAGTGCAGGGTTACAAGGATAGGGTGGAGGGATGGGCCTGGGTGGGATGCTGTTCATAGGGTCAGTGTGGACTTGTTAGGCCAAATAGCCTGTTTTCATGAGAATGCAGATGTGCGAGGCAGAGTTTGCACATTCTCCCAGTGTCTGTGTGGGTTTCCTTCGGGTGCTCTGGTTTCCACCTACAGTCACAAAAGTGTGCATGTTAGGTGAATTGGCCATGCTAAATACCCCATAGCGTTAGGTGCTTTCGGCAGAGGGAAATGGGTCTGGGTGGGTTACTCTTCAGAGGGTCAGTGTGGACTGGTTGGGCCAAACGGGTGAACATGAGGACTGCAGATGCTGGAGATCAGAGTCTAGATTAGAGTGGTGCTGGAAAAGGACAGCAGGTCAGGCAGCATCCAAGGAGCAGGAAAATCGATGTTTCGGGCAAAAGCCCTTCATCAGGAATGAGGCTGGGAGCTTCCAGAGTGGAGGGATAAGTGGGAGGGGGTGGGCTGGGGTGAAGGTAGCTAACAGAGGGCTTAGCTACCTTCTATCCAGCCCCACCCCCATCCCCCTCCCATTTGTCTCTCCACCCCAGAGGGTCCCTGCCTCATTCTTGATGAAGGGCTTTTGCCCGAAACGTCGATTTTCCTGCTCCTTGGATGCTGCCTGACCTGCTGTCCTTTTCCAGCACCACTCTAATCTTGTTGGGCCAAATGGCCTGTTTCCACACTGAAGGGAATCTAATCTAATAGCAACATCCAAGCAACACCTGGTCAAATCCATGAATAGGGAGAAAATAGAGGGGTACCGATCCTATAAGTGGAGACAGTTTTAATATGGAAGGGCAAAATGTGTTGTCACAGGATTGGAGGGCCAAAGGACCTGTTCCTGTGCTGTACTGTTCTTTGTGCTTTACCATCCTATCTTCCTCATCCCTTCTAATCCACCTTTGAAATATTGTCTGCCATGTCCCAATCTCAGTTTATAACTGCCAGAATCTAAGTCCATACCCTCATTGTACAAACAGTAGAAATGATTGATTAACTTCCTGTTAATTTCTCTGCCTCCAGTCTCTGCAATCTAACCTTTCAAGAAAGTACCAGCATACGTCAACTTACTTTTCCACTCAATGTTTATCTATTCTGCAAAATTTTGCAATGTCCTCCACATGAGAGGCATTGTGTCAATGTAAATTATTGTAAACATGATTATCTTACCTCTTTAAATAAAATTACTGTAGCAGCCTTCAGTCAAGCTATCATTAAATTTGTTTTTTAAACAAAGGCTCTTGTTTGGATTAATTATCTCATGAATGAATGCATTAAAAACATTTGACAGGTGCGACTACTCTTCCAGTAAAGTGACAAGATTTGTTGCTTTCTATAATTAGATCTGTCAAGACTATTTTAATTTGCAAGCAAAAGCAGAATTTGGAGATCACATACAACTGTTTAAATAATAATTATATTATTTCATTAAATCCATTTTTTATTTAAAAATAACATTGCTGTGAGCAGACTATTAAGAGGAGGATGCATTTCAGGTCAATTCAGAAAGTATCATGCAAAACGTTCACACCATTGGAAATCACCTGTAGGTAGTTACTGGTGTTTATTCTTTCTCAAACTTCTAATGCGCAGGAGGAACAATCATAAAAATGTATTGAATGCTTGAAATGCTTTGGCAGTCACTTCATTGTGTAAGCCTATTGAAGTGTATGACGCTACAGAATAGTAATTCATTCAGTGTCTCTTTGTCACGTATCTTGACAACAGCAGGGTAGTTATTATGCTCAATTATCTTTGGTATTGCTTCTGAAAAAGCTGCATTAACAGCTGTATTATTCTGTTAAACCATGACTGAATGGTATGTTCACACCAACCCCATTTTAAAAAAAGTATCAGGTTTTTATTCAGGGGTCAGACTTCTCATCGGCAAACTGAGACGTATTAAGTCTGAATTACATTTTTGTGAGGTAAAAGATTTTATTTGAGTCAGAATCTGTAGGAATCAATGATTTTTAGACTTTGCTTAGTTAACGTATGACCACAAAATTCTCCACAAATTACTTAGGTAGGCCAACTCTAGTTCTGAAGAATAACTGTAGAAATCTGTTTGAGAGGCAAAGTTCCACTCTGAGAACACAAAATGACACTGTAACTTCAAATCCCAAATCAAAGTGGACATTTCTGAAAGATTCCCTTCACCAAAATAATCAGAAAACTTAAAATTAAAGCTTAGTGCATTTGTATGAAATTGCTCTCTCTAACATTTTGTAAAATGACTGCTAAACGTGCAGATAGAGGAATTTCAATTCATATGCTAGCAATTACAATGCTCAAATGTTGCTAAACTGTAACACTCCATAGGAAATAGTCATGTTTAAAAATATCAGGAGTTTCCAATTGATCATTTGGTTCAGGGGGTGTGAATCTGGTGACATTCAAGTCAGGAAGGTTTAATATTTGCTCTTAGCTTTTGAACTCAGTTTGTCTGTTTCTGTGTTGTATGACTCCAAGACCATCAGGGTAGTCTCTAACACAAACCATGCCCTCTGCCAGTGTAAGTATTACTGGGTCCCCCTGAGACCTCTCCTTCACTCTGTCTCTATTACTGTACCCAGCTCCAACCATGCCTAATGCTACACAACTCTCATTACTACCTGCAACATCTTTCTCATTCCTTTCAACCACCCCAACTCTTAACTCTACCAGCTCTCTCTGCTCTCTGCGCTGCCAACTCACTTGCCCGGGATACCTTCCCACTTGCACCAACATGAACAGCTGTGTCACCCATTTTCATCTCTCTCAGTATCTACCTCTCGTATTCCAGGAGGAAAACAGACCCCCCAGTGGAGCAGAATGAATCAAGAAGGGTCCCTGACATTTGATTGCGCTCCTGTTATGTGAAGAGCAGTTGGTTATGATCACCCTGAGTGGCTGACTGACCATGTCCAAGCCCCTGGACTGGTATCACAGGTTGTCTTGGCTTACTGTCCTAGCATGCTCTACCTCTGGGACACGCAACAAACAACCCCACCGCCCTGTGGCCCACCACTTCAACTCCCCTTCCCACTCCTGGGCCTGCTCCACTGCCAAATCTGAGCCACCTGACGCCTGGAGGAAGAACACCTCATCTTCTGCCTTGGGACCCTTCAACTGCACAGCATCAACATCGACTTCACCAGTTTCCTCTTGTCCCCTCCCGCCACCTCAACCCAGATCAAACCCTCCAGCTCGGCACCGCCCTCTAGAACTGTCCCACCTGCTCATCTTCCTTTCCACCTAACTACTCCATCCTACCCTCTGACCTATCACCATCACTGCCCACCTTCATTTACCTATCATATTTCCCCAGCCCCACACCCCCTCTTATTTATCTCTCAGCCTCCCCAGTTGCCCCACCCCATTCCTGATGAAGACCTTATGCCCAAAGCGTCGACTATCCTGCTCCTCAGACGCTAGTTGACCTGCTGTGTTTTTCCAGCGCCACACTTTTCTACTCTGATCTCCAGCATCTGTCATCCTCACTTTCTCCTAGCATGCCCTGACTGAAGGCTATCCTCCTTGATGTGACTGAGGGCTTTTAGCAATCATGGGCAAGAATCCTGGATTGGCACCTGTGCTCTGAGCATCCAGGTATGCCCGGTGGAGTGAATGAGCACTATGATAGCAACCAAAGAGTCCAGGCCAGCAGCTGGGTGCATGATCCTGAGTACAAGGTGACCTTGTGGTAGCATTACAATGATAGTTGCCAGTGTATCCTGTGAGTGATTAGAGATGTGCCATGCATGAAAGTTTGTAGAGGCTTGTACAGGTTGGATGCCAAGGTTGGGGTGTGTGGGTGCTTTTGGCTGGTGACCCGTGATGTTGGCACCCAACCAAGAGGGTAGTTGTTAGGT
Source organism: Hemiscyllium ocellatum (assembly GCF_020745735.1). Classification (NCBI taxonomy): domain Eukaryota; kingdom Metazoa; phylum Chordata; class Chondrichthyes; order Orectolobiformes; family Hemiscylliidae; genus Hemiscyllium; species Hemiscyllium ocellatum. Next base: position 147,431,283 of record NC_083402.1, on the reverse strand, counting down.
AGCACTCTGTCTTCCACATTGCGAATTCTCAATGTCCAGCACACATGGTAAGATGACTATCAATGAGGCAAACATTAACAAGGCGCTGAACAAGCAATAATCCTCATTTATTGGTAACTCATCACTGCCAGGTGAAAAAATCCCCTTCTTGCTCAGCAAAGGTATAAAGGAAGATACTCCCAATATTCATTAAGGCCTCGCTGCATTCCCCATCTTATTGTGCTACAAATCCCACTGTAACCATGTCGCTCAGATATAAGATTTAATCTTCATATGACTCTTCTTTAGAACTGAAAGGGAGTGCAAAACGCTTTCCAACCGACTTGCTCATCCAGCCCTGCCCTTGTATTTTCATGTTTACAGATACCCTGAATCTACAAGAACAGCTGCACTGCCTGAGGCTGAAGACCCAGAGGGAGAGCAGACTGAGAAGGAGGCACAGACCCATGACTGGGTCTGATTCTGATAAGTAAGGTAGTGAAAGGTTATCAGGAGTAGGTGGGAAATGTGGAGTGATCAGATCAGACATGATCTTATTAATGGAAGAGCGGTCTACTAATAGAAATAGGAGGAGGCCATTCAGCCCCTCAAGCCTGTTCCACCATTCAATGAGATCATGGCCAATCTGTGATCTAACTCCATAACCGGCCTTGGCTGATATCTCTTAATACCTTTGCTTAACAACAAAAAAAGCCTCTCAAATTTAAAATTGATAACTGAGATCTGCTCCCAATCTACAGCCTAGGAATACCCCATGCAATATTTATCGTTATTGTACCCCGTTAGTATGTGCTGTTCCATACCTGTACTGGTATCATACCTGTCGTATGAATATACAAGGGGTGTGACTCTAAAGACCCAATATACAAACATTTCCTGTACTTACAACTGATCCTTATATTGTCCTACTTTGTGTTCTGTTTTGCAAATTTGTATTGCATCCGCTATTGAATATATAAGATTGTGTTTGTAAGTATTAGCATTCATAAATCAGTCATTTGTAAATTGGGGACCTCGCGTATTGTGTTTAGGAATAAAATGAAATATAAAGACCACATCATAATTAACATCATAGTTAATCCTAACATTATTGAGTAGAAAGAACCTGTCTCCTAGCTAACAATTATACTAATATTCCTTTATGCAGTTTGGGACTTCACTGGTCAGGGACAACATCCCTAACTGACAGTGACCTTGAGAATGTTGTGGTGAGCTGCCTTCTTGAACAGCTGCAGTGCCTAGGGTATAGGTATTCTCATGGTGTTGTTAGAATGGGACATCCATCATTCTGATCCAGTGAGAGTGAAAGAATAGTAACATATTTTCACATGAATTTGGTGACAGGCTTGGGGACAGACTTGCAGCTACTGGTGGAGCTCCCATGTCCTTATCCTTCTCGATGATGATGAGCAACAGGTTGATTAAAAATATCAACAGTGTTAGCTATTCATAGAATCCCTACAGTGTGGAGACAGGCCCTTCAGTCCAAACCAAACCTCCAAAGAATATCCCACCCAATCCCATTCCCCTAGAATGGTGTACCTAAACTACACATCCTGAACACTAAGGCTAATTCATCTAACCTGCACATCTTTTGGATTGTTAGAGGAAACTAGACCACCCAGAGGAAACCCATGGGGGGGATATGTAATCGCCACACAGTCACCTGAGGCTGGAATTGAACCCAGGTCCCTGGTGCTATGAAGCAGCAGTGCTAACTACTGAGCCACCACACAGCCCCTATAACACATGATACAACAGGTTCCACCTGAACTACTACACTACAAATCCATAACTACATTCAACCATGTCTGATGCCCTCAGTTAGCTCAAATCTCAACAACTGGCTGAATATCACTGAATTTATTTATGCTTTATTCTCTCTAAAGCAACTAAAAATTCGAAATCTTCACACCAGTAGTCATGGTGAAAATATAACAGTAAAATGAAAAACTCTCCAATTGCAAATGAGCTGAGGGGGCAAACAGAAAACTGTCATTTTTCCTGCTTACTTCAAGTGCTCCCATCAAGGAAAGGACTTTCCCCAATCACATAAGATTTTCCACTTCTTGCTATTTGATATGAGCTTGGGTAGTGTGATTCAAGTATTTTGGCAGGGAGAGCATTGTGTTTTTTTTATTACATTCATTCTGTCCTTTCAGTTGAAATAGTTATTGTTTAAGGGAATAAAAAACATTCCTGCTCCATCTTTGACAGAAGGATGTTTGGTCTTTAAGTTTTCGTCTCTTTGACTGCAAACTATCCTGAGCAAGAGCTTTAGCTTAAACAAGAATCGCAGTTGATGATTTTTGCAGAACTTTAAATGACCATGAATACCAGGACCAAGTTTGAAGGATCACATTTCTTATTTCTCATCAACTCAGCTTTCCAGATTTTTTACAGAGGTTCAACACCCTCAACCCCATGTTTCAAAACAATATCGTTACTGCACATTTATCAAATGCCAGATGTTCTAATCATGCTGGGGGACATGTGGGCCAGAGGAACACGGGTGTATGGAACAATTTAATATTGCAAGACAGATCCAAAGAGCTAACAACTCAGGCAAAGATGATATGGGCTGTTAACAGAAAATACTCTTGCGAAAATCTAGGGCACACCAGCTGGGTGCCTGTAACGTCTGAAGTTATCATGAAGAAGTCTCCTTCACACCATTAAGTTAAAAATCACACAACACCAGGTTATAATCCAACAGGTTTAATTGGAAACACACTAGCTTTCGGAGCGACGCTCCTTCATCAGGTGATTGTCTTTTCCACTTTAAGCCGGCGGTTAGTGGTGTCGATAGTAGTCATCACCTGATGAAGGAGCGTCGCTCCGAAAGCTAGTGTGTTTCCAATTAAACCTGTTGGACTATAACCTGGTGTTGTGTGATTTTTAACTTTGTACACTCCAGTCCAACACCGGCATCTCCAAATCATGACTTCCTTCACAACATCTCTCCTCGCCTAAGATGTGGTGACCCTCAGGTTAAGCCATTGCCAGTCTTCTGTCTCTAATAACAGAGTAGCCCTATGGTCTGGTAAGACTATGGTGACTTTACCTGGCATGGTGACTCAGTGGTTAGCACTGCTGCCTCACAGCGCCAGGGACCCAGGTTAGATTCCAGCCTTGGGCGACTGTCTGTGTGGAGTTTGCACGTTCTCCCCGTGTCTGCGTGGGTTTCCTCCAGGTGCTCAGGATTCCCCCCACATTCCAAAGATGTGCAGGCCAGGTGAATTGGCCATGCTAAATTGCCCATAGTTGTTAGAAGCATTAGTCAGAGGGGGGTGGGTTACTCTTCGGAGGATCAGTGTGGACTTTAATGGGCGGAAGGGCCTGCTTCCACACTGTAGGGAATCTGATCTAATCTAATAGCAACTGATGAAGCCTTCCTGTATTACGACAGTAAAGCGGCCTTTAAAGCTCTGAACCTCTTGACAATTCAATGTCTAATTCCCGAGAGGAGGTCAATACTGAGCTAGCTGTACATTGAATGGCTTATCTATTATTTATTACAGATTTTGCTTTTATCTTCATGGAATACCTTTGCATTTAGCTGTCATGAATTTGATTTTACCATTATCTGCTTTGTTGCATAATCACTCTAAATCCTGCTGCGGACTGATTGCTATACCCTCCAGATATACATTATTCTTCCACATCAGCAAATTTGACAAGTTTATATTTGGTTTGGATAAACAGTCATTGATGAAAATTATAAACGAGAGGGTGACAACATTATAATTTACTAGAAATTTTGCATTAAAAATAGTATGGTGGACTTTGTGACTGTCCATCCTAACTGTGGCAACTATTCCAGGATTAGCGTCATTATCGTAATTTTGGTGGATTCCAGGCTGGATTCCCACCTGTAATGGGGATCTTGCCTCAGGGAGTGAAATGGCTGTTAACAATTTGAAAAATCGCAGAGCATGGGAGAATTGTCAAACTTTTAAATTTAAAATCCCTTGGTGGTTGCCTGAGTAATACAGGATGCCAACAACATGCAGACCTGCCCCACCCTAACTTCGACCCAAAACTGGGTAAAAAGGGAATGGAAAATCTCACTTCATGTATCCAAACAATAATCCTTCAAAAAACATTGCTTAAAATGCCCTCTTCAACTCACACCAAGGGCTGTACTTTTGACACAGTCAGGGAAACTAGGCGCTAAGTCTGCTTTTGTCTTCAATGGAAAACTGATTAAAGTTCAGATTTTAGGTGGTGTGCTGGTGGCACATCAGCCATTAACTGAGATGGATGTGTGTTTCATATGCATTTATAGTCCGTAGGGGAACAGAGGCTATCAAGTGAAGTCTGGGACACATTCAGAGTCCCCTCTGGCAGTCATCATTGAGTCTAATGCTTGTCCTAAGGGAGATACATACCGATTGTACTAAAGCCTCATTTAGCAGAGGGAAGAGAACTGTCACAATGATGCCAGAGGCTTGATAACAAGAACAAGGCAAACTCTCACTTCAACAATTTTGAATTTAGGAGTCTCAGTTGAAATTAACTTGAAGTGATTCTGTTGGAATTTACTTCTAGGTTAAGAAAAGGGCAAAATTCATAATTTTAACTAGTACTGGAATAAATTGGTAGTTGTTTGTGTAGGTATGTGGTTAACTGAACTGTCTTCTGACTTATGTGCTTGTGGAAGCAGCGTAATTTTCAGCATATTTCACTTTTTTAGCGGACACCCATGTTGCTGCAGTAATCATACAATATATTCATTGTACCTAACAAATCTTGTGAAGAATCAGTTGATTTAATAAATGTTCATCATTTTGGATATAAGTTTACTCGCTGAGCTGGAAAGTTTGTTTTCAGACGTTTCGTGACCATACTAGGTAACATCATCGGTCAGCCTCCGGTAAAGCCCTGGTGTTATGTCTCACTTTCTTTGATGTGTTTAGGTTTCCTTGGGTTGGTGATGTCATTTATGGCTCTTTTTCTCAAAGGGTGGTAGATGGGGTCCAAATCAATGTGTTTGTTGATAGAGTTCTGGTTGGAATGTCATGCTTCTTGGAATTCTCATGTGTGTCTCTAGCTTGTCCTAGGATGGATGCGTTGTCCCAGTCAAAGTGGTGTGCTTCCTCCCTTTTCTGTATGTAAGGATATTAGTGATCCTTACTAGTATGCAATGAGGCATAGTGACTCATTGGTTAGCACTGCTACCTCACAGCCTAGGGACCTGGGTTTGATTCCAGCCTTGGGTGACTGCGTGGAGTTTGCACATTCTCCCTCTGTCTGCATGGTTTCCTTAGGGTGCACCAATTTCCTCTCACAATCCAAAGATGTGTAGGTTAGGTGAATTGGCTGCGCTAAATTGCCTATAGTGTTCAGGAATGTATAGGTTAGATGCATTAGTCAAGATAAATATAGGGGAATGGGTCTGTGTGGGATACTCTTCAGAGGGTTGGTGTGGACTTGTTGGGCTGAAGGGCCTGTTCCCACACGGTAGGGATTCTAATTCAAATTCAAAAAAATATCCTGACTCAGATCCAATAGGTATGAGGGTGAGGAAGATGGCCCCTTTGTTTTTTTCGAGAAGATCAGCCACCTCATTGTGTAGCAGAACGCTCTCTCCATCCAGCATTTCCTTTTTCCAATTCCACTCATCACTTCCCACTTGCTGCTTCCTTGATGAGGAGTCTCCTACTAGCATTTATTGTCCTCAAGGACCACATTTCTCTGGGAGGGCGATGTCTGCAGAGTACCTCAATGACTGAGATCCTAGCAGGAGAGTATCAGAGGGAATCAGACAACTGCTCCAGTTCCCAGAATGGAGTCCCCAGAATCCCGATGGCTTGTTTGATGTTTGTCCCACTGAACAGGTGGGACAAACCTTTAAACTTCAATTTGCCTTCGGTTGGGGAATCAGTGCCCACCTCTTCAACTGATCCCCCTATCCTCTAAGATCAATCCAACCATTTTGGTTCGATGCCCTTCATTGTATATCCTTCACTACCACAGGGCTCAAAATCTGAGAGCTGTATCCCTACTATTATCCAAACCCTCCTTCTGGGCAAATGGCCATTCATTGTTCTTGGTAGTCTTGCCCCCTGTTGTTGTGCTGCATGGGTACTCACTGTCCAGTCTCCCTACCAGCTGGGTATCACTAAGCACCAAATAGCAAGTCCACCTTTGAATGGGGCCAGATGATGCACTAATACAGTCCTGACTGCCTCATTAAAATGTACCTAACTTGCCTTAGCTATTGTGAAACTAATAAACAACCAGCCCAACCCCATTCCCTTCAAACAATCCAAAACAGCTCTTAAACCAACAAGTGTAGTTGACCAAAATGGAGATGTGTAGAAGGATTCCTGTCCTGCCCACCCCCTTGTATTGCTCATTGCAGCCAATGCCAAGGCTAGTTCTTTGCGACTGACACACTGCTCAGCACTAATACTTAGGAGAAGTCTTGACCTTATTTCAAACATCAAGGGCCTCAAATATTCAGCTTCATATTTCACATGGTTTCCTATGTCAATCATATGTTCCTTCAGTTTTGTGGATTTAGCTTTCTAGTCATTTTTCACTTAAAATTTGTCAAAACATATTTACATTTTAAAGTCGGTCAGAGGATGTATTTTACAACAATGTCAGTGAATATGAACGTCAAATCTGTGGAACCTCACACAATATGTCACTGAGTAAACTCAATGGGAAATTGTCCAGGCCCAATGACCCCACCATGGCCCAAGTTCTAATTCTATGCTGCTTGCTAATCTCCTGGAGTTTAATAGTCACGTTACATGTTACTCTTAAATATAGGACAACTGGATAGGAATTGTGAGAAAGCCACTGCTTCAGAAAATATAGTTGTAGAGACCACAGAGAATTTAGTGAGACTTTTCACTAACAGGCTGCAAAAAAAAAACAAACTTGCTACCAGCCTTCATAGTTTCAACTCACAACTGTTGTCGATGCGAATAGTTCTGAACCAGTCAATATTAAGTTACATTGGTTCCAGCCATTCTACTGATATTGCACACAATCTGTGTGTAGATGGGTCTGTTTCCATGTTGCATGACTCCATTACTCTATAAGTTCTACTCTAGCTTTTGGAAGGGACAAATATCTGTACTAGCTCCGTAAAAACCTAGTAATTATACCTGACCAAATGTTGTTGCTATCTAAATTCAGAACATTTGCAGTTGACACTCTATGGTGGCGTATCTTTTACCACTATTTTTCTTTTATTCTTTCACGGGACATGGGTGTCACTGGCTGGACCCATAATTTAATCCCATCCCCCAGTTGCTCTTAAGAAAGTGGTGGTGAGCTGCCTTCTTGAATTGTTACAGTCCATGTGCTGTAGGGTAGACCCACAGAGGAGGGATGCCAGGATTCTGACCCAGCAACAGTGAAGGAACGGTGATATATTTCCAAGTCAGGATGTTGGGTGGCTTGGAGGGGAACTTACAGGTGGTGGTGCTCCCATGTATCTGCTGCCCTTGTCCTTCTAGATGGAAGTGCTCGTGGGTTTGGAAGGTGCTGTCTGAGGATCTTTGGTGAATTTCTGCAGTGCATCTTGTAGTACTTCACACACATATCTAGATAACAAGGACATCTCCATCAGACTCCTATTTGTTGACTTTAGCTCTGCTTCAATAGCATAATTCCAACCAAACTCATTTCCAAACTCCAAGACTAAGGTCTTTGCTCCCATTTCAGCAACAGGATTCTTAACTTCCTGATCCACAGACCGCCCCCTCCCCCCCCCGCAATCAGTGAGGATAGGCAGCAACACCTCCTCCATAATAATCCTCAACACCAGTCCCCCTGCAAGGCTGCATACTCAGCCCCTTACTATATTCTTTATACACTCACAGCTATATGGCCAAATTTAGCTCGAACTCCATTTAACACATTTGATGACACCACTGTAGTGGACTGGATTTCAAACAACGACGAGACAGAGTACAGAAAAGAGATCGGCATCTTAGTGGCATGGTGTAAAGACAACAATGTCTCCCTCGATGGCAGCAAAACAAAGAAGCTGGTCATCGACTTCAGGAAGCAGAGTGGAGGTCACGCCCCTGTCTGTATCAATGGGGCTGAGGTGGAGGTGGGGGGAGTAAATGTCACCAGCAATCTATCCTGATCCATCCACAGTCAAGAAAACACACCAATGTCTCTACTTCCTCAGAAGGCTCAGGAAATTCAGTGCATCCACAATGATTCTTACCAATTTTTATAGCTACACCATGGAAAGCATCCTATCCAGATGCACCACAGCTTGGTATGGCAACTGCTCTGCCCAAGACCGCAAGAAATTACAGTGAGTTGTGAACACAACCCAGTCCATCATGAAAATCAACCTACCATCCACTGACTCTATCTACACTTCCTGCTGCCTCAGGAAAGCAGTCTACATCATCAACCCACTCTGGTTGTACTCTCTTCCACCATCTTCCATTAAAAGTTTGAAAACATGTTCAAACAGATTTAAGAACAGCTTCTTCTGCACTTTTATCAGGCTTATGAATGGACTTCCCACATATTAGAATTGATCTTTCCCTGTATCTTCTCTAGCTGTGATACTATATTTTGCATTTTTTTCTATTACCCTGACATACTTATGTGAGCATGATTGTCTAGTTAGCACACAAAACAATACTTTTCACTGTATCTCAGAACTTGCGACAGTAATTAACCAGATCAAATCAAATCTTACGAAGGTATAAAACATTACTTTATGATTCTAGATACATAAACAAGTTATACTTTGTTAGAACAGGGCATGAAATGTTGATCTCATCAAAGCATGCCAAGTTTAACCATCAATAATTCCTGACAAATTCCTTTTGAAATGCATTGTTGGATTGGAAGGGACTTATATAATCCAGATAATCCTATTAGCCAGACTTTGAATTCCATCAGTAAAATTCAAAATCCATAATTATGGCTGATAACAGTCTCTTCAACAATATTTTCAAAATGTTTCCATAAATCTTCTGCAATTTTTTTTGTGCTTTATTTCTCTTGTCAGTAAATTTGACTTGCTTATATTCAACTTTGACATACCTGTCATTAATGTGTATTGAAAAAATAAAAGGGTAATGTTTTTTACTTGAATCGAAAGCTCACAAAAGAATAGTGTTGTGGATTGGACTGCCTGACTTCCTAACTACTGACAATGACAAATATTCCAAGATCAAAGTCTTCACTGTAATTTTGGTTGGATCCTAGCTGCACTAGTAACTCAGGAAGGGATTGAACAAATGTAGAAAATCAAATTCAACAGGGCAGAAAGCAAATGGATAAGCTTTGATGAAATAATGTGAAATATATTTGGATGATTGGATATTAGGTGACGATAGTTTTCAACCTGGTAGCTTTTTGATATGGAGGCAAGTCGTACAATTTAAATAAAAACAGAAATGGCTGGAAAAACGCAGCAACTCCAGCAGCATTTGTGGAGAGAAAGCAAAGTTTCAGATCCAATGACACTTCTTCAGAACGAGGAACGTTAAGCTGATTACCTTCAATAATCTCCAACTAAAAATATTTAACTATTGATCCTTCCTTTGATTTTCAATTTTTGTTCCGCTGTCAGGTGTATTTTGAATTGGATTATATATTGGGAAGGTTAAACTTCTCAGAGAGCTTGCTGTATGAAACAACTGAAGCAATTCATCATAATCTCCTATGGAGTAAATTCCATCTACCTCCATGAGATTCAGTGAATCAATGACCTAGCACAAAGTATTAATTATTGCTCAGATTGTCACTCTATTTGATATCACTAGTTATACAGATAGCGCTTATAATAGATATTAGATGACGCAGAAAGATTGAAATCCACATTCACACAAACTGATTGTTATTGGAATTACCTATTGGACACTATTGACCATAATCTGGGACATAGGAACCAGGGAATAGGAATCACACATTTTGACTTGGGTCACTCATTTGACATGAATTCTTACAAAAAGCACAAAGTATATATGAAATCACATTCCTTCTGTTATATAAGTTAATAGTTCTGGAAGGGTTCATTTTAGAGACTGCATTAAGCCCCACTCAGTTTGATGATGTCATAAGGACTATATCGACAAGCTGTACTTAATTAAAAGGTGCAAACAAGACAAGAAATGTTAATCTCATCAAAAATGACAAAATTAGTGATCAATAATTCCTGACAAGTTACTTTCCAAATGCATTGTTAGATCGGAAGGAACGCTTAAAACCCATGGAGAGCAGCAAAAGCCAGAACACCTTAGGATCTTGTAGAGTGTACAGGTCCTTCAATTATCTTGGTAGCAATTTAGATTTATTTATGTAACTCACCCCTGATGCTTATAATGCAATAAACTGCATCTTGTGTTAATAGAAGACTCTCCTTTCATTAAGACTCATACTGATTTGTTCCACACTCTAAATGTAGTAGGCCCTTAGACAGAGACAATGGAAAAGATGGATGCAGCAAACTACTTCAAGCTGATAGTGGTTGTCATTAAAGCTAAAGTTACCATGAGTGAGCAGATGATAGGGTATTCTCTCACTAAAGAGAAAGAGAGAGAGAGAGAGAGAGAGACCACTGATGGTAGCCTGATCTGAGAGTCCCCACACCTCAAGCGTGGGGAGCAATTGAGATGGAGAGTCCATCATGGTCACGACCACCAGCGTGGGAATGGAACCCAAGCTGTTGTCATCACCACATTGCAAACCATCTGTCCAGCAACCAAGCAAACTGACCCCCTAATAAGCCAGTTTCTCTCGTTCTCCACTCACTGATGAAATTAAACAAGTCTATGTGCCATCTAAAACAGCAGTCAATTTAACAATATTAGTTGCAAACCAAATGATGTGGGTAGGGAAGGATAAATAGAAATGCAAATCCTATCTCTGTAATTCATCACCATATTTATAAGCAGTTGTTTGATTCCTATATGTTGTATAAGAAAAAAATACACTTAAACCATGAGTAATCTTGTAAAATACATCTATTGTTCAACACTTTAAATTCATAACTTCAAATTGTTGCTTAGCAGTGTATAAACAAAAGCACCATTGCTTTACATTATAACAAAAATATTCTTTCCTGAAGCAATCCAAAAGGCTTGAATCCAAAATTGTATTACTTAACATCTTTGCAAATCACACCATCTTAAGAACAGTGAAAAAACACATAACCTTACATTGTGCTTACAAAATCCCTTGTAATGACATAGTAATCAGCAGAAAAGGGCAAAATGATTTGATGCTTTTTAATTGCTTAAATTTGATTCTAATAGACAGAAAATTCATGAAGTCCAAAGTGACTTTAACTGGTTGTTATTTTTTATGTGGTAAACTGTGAGAACAGATAAGTGAAATTGATATTAAGTTATTTATTTGCTCAGTCTTAATGACTTGTTTTCCCTTGAATTTGTTATAAATGTTCTAAACATGTTTGATCAAGATGTTATTTTGCCTCAAATGCATACATTTTACTGGAAAACAGTAGGTGGGAAGTGAGAGTTAGTTAAACAACTGTAATGGAAAATATAAAATTCAAATATGGTTTTAATAAATCAGTTACCTTAATTGAAGTGGTATAAGGAACTAATTATATTTTTTCACTGTTCTTCACGGTAGTGACATTGGCTAAAACTGAAAACCATATGTAATTTGGGGGTTTATTGCTGAAACAGATTCTCAACTTTAGAAGGAATTGTATGTAGAGAGCTCAATCCTCATATTCGCATAGTGAACCCAGGTTCTCAATGTCATATTTAAGGGACTTCAGAGGTTTTCATGAGTTCAGATTCATAAATCTGCTGTGGTTGAAGTTATACTCACTTGCAATGAAGATTATTGTTCTAAATTTTTCCTGATGTTGTAGGATCCACTGCCCCAAAAGCTTGCACTGCCATGACAACTGTCATGTTGATAATTCACTTCGATGTATCTATTTCTATGAATAACTATCCTTGACGTACAATCTCCCCCATCAATTTGTTTTTTTTTCTTTTTTCTCCCCCGTTGGTGAGAGCAAGATTCACCACTTTGGAGGGATTATGTGTGTTCTTCTCTTAGAGACGGAGAGTCACAGAGATCTCCAGCACTGGAAAAGGCCATTTGGCCTTTCACATCTGTACCAGTCAAAAACAATCACCTAACTATTCCAATCCCATTTTCCCAGCACTTGGCCTATTGCTTTGTATGCCCTTGGCATCACAAGTGCAGACAAAATTTTTCCCAAGTGTTTTGAGTTTCTGCCTCTTCAACCCTTACTCTAGATTCCCATCCTACCTCTGGATGAAAAGGGTTTTCCTGACATCTCTTCCAAATCTTCTGCTCCTTGCCTTAAATCCATGCCCCCAATCATTGATTCCTCCTTTAAGGGGAAGAGTCTTCTCCTGTCTCCCCTGTCTATCCCCTTCTTAACATTGGACATCTCAATTGTGTGCACACTCAATCGCCACTGCTCTAAGGAAAACAGCCTCAGGCTGTCCGATCTCTCCTTATAACTGAAACTCTCCAGCCCAGGCAACCTCCTGGTGAATCTCCCCTGCACTTTCTCCACGCTATCACATCCCTCCTCTAATGTGAATTCCAGAAATACACACAGTACTTTTGCTGTGGCCTAACTAACTTATTATACAGCTTCACCATAACCTCATAGGTTTTAAACCCTATGCCTCAAAGAAAGGCAAGTCTCCCACATTTTTCTTAACCACATTAACTCCTGTCCTGATATCTGAAGTGACACATACACCAAGGAGTCTCAGATCCTTGGTGCTTCCCAGGATTCTACCATTCATCATTGATTCATAGAACATAGGACATTATAGTATATTACTGGCCCTTCAGCCCTCGATGTTGCACCGACCTGTGTAACCAATCTGAAGCCCATCTATCCTACATTATTCCATTTTCATCCATATGTTTATCCAATGACCATTTAAATGCCCTTAAAGTTGAAGAGTCTACTACTGTTGCAGGCAGTACATTCCACGCCCCTCCTACTCTCTGTGTAAAAATCTACCTTTGACATCTGCCCTTTATCTATCACACCTCAATTTAAAGCTATGTCCCCTTGTGCTAACCATCACCATCTAAGGTAAAAAGCTTTCACTGTCTATCCTATCTAACCTTCTGATTAGCTTATTTGGCTCAACTCAGTCACCTCTCAACCTTCTTCTCTCTAATGAAAACAGCCTCAGGTCCCTCAGCCTTTCCTCCTAAGACCTTCCCTCCATACCAGGCAACATCCAAGTAAATGTCCTCTGAACACTTTCCAAAGCTTCCACATCTTTCTAATAATGCAGTGACCAAAACTATACGCAATACTCCAAATGCGGCCACACCAGAGTTTTGTACAGCTGAAGCATGACCTCATGCCTCCAAAACTCAATCCCACTAGCATTAAAAACTAACATGCTGTGTGCCAATTTAACAACCCTATCAAGATGGTAAAAACAATGACTGCTGAAAACCAGAGTCTGGATTAGAGTGGTGCTGGAAAAGCACAGCAGTTCAGGCAGCATCCGAGGAGCAGGAAAATCGACGTTTCGGGCAAAAGCACTTCATCAGGAATACCACTCTAATTTCAACAACCCTTTCAATCTGGGTGGCAACTTTCAGTGATCTATGTAGCCGGACACTGAGATCTCTCTGCTCATCTACACTACCAAGAATCTTACCATTAGCCCAGTACTCTGTATTCCCGTTGCTCCTTCCTAAGTGAACCACCTCACACTTTTCAACATTAAACTCCATTTGCCACCTCTCAGCTAGCTCTGCAGCGTATCTATGTCCCTCTGTAACCTGCAACATCCTTCGGACTATCTATACCTCCACCGACCTTAGTGTCATCTGCAAATTTACTAATCCATCCTTCTACATCCTCATCAAGGTCATTTATAAAAATGACAAACAGCAGTGGCCCCAAAATAGATCCTTGCAGGACACCATTAGTAACTGAACTCACATCAACCACCACCCTCTATCTTCTTTCAGTTAGCCAACTTCTGATCCAAACTGCTGTCACCCTTAATCCAATGCATCCCTATTTTGTGCAATAGCCTACCGTGGGGAACCTTATAAAATGCTTTATCCTTATCCACCTGTTTGGTCACCATCTCAAAGAACCCAATAAGGTTTATGAGTCATGACCTACCCTTCACAAAGACCGTTAACTATCTCTAATCAACTTATTCCACCCTAGATGATTATAAATCCTATCTCTTCTAACTTTTTCCAACAATTTACCCACAACCGAAGTAAGGTTCACTGGTCTATAATTACCAGGGTTGTCTCTACTCCCCTTTTTGAACAAGGGGACAATCTTTGCTATCCTCCAGGCTTCTGGCACTTTTCCAGTAGACAATGACAACATACAGATCAAACCGAAAGGGTCTGAAATCTCCTCCCTGGCTTCCCAGAGAATCCTAGAATAAATCCCATCCAGCCCAGGGGACTTATCTATTTTCACATATTCCAGAATTGCTAACACTTCCTCCTTACGAATGTCAATCCTGTCTAGTCTAGAAGCCTGTATCTCAGTATTCTCCTCAACAACATTGTTTTTTTTCCAGTGTGATATTGATGAAAATTATTCATTTAGCACTTCCCCTATCTTCTCAGACTCCACGCACAATTGCCCACTACGATCCTTGATTGGCCCTAACCTTTCTCTTATTCTTTTATTCCTGATATACTTATGGAAAGCTTTAGGGATTTCCGTGATCCTGCCAATGACTTCTCCTGCCCCCTCCTGGCTTTTCCTAACCCTTTCTTTAGATCTTTCCTGGCTAACCTGTAACTCTCAAGCGCCCTAACTGAGCCTTCATGTTTCATCCTAACATAAGCCTTCTTCTTCCTCTTGACAAGAGCTTCAACTTCTTTAGTGAACCATGACTCCCTCACTCGACCACTTCCTCCCTGCCTGACAGGTACATACTTATCAAGGACACGCAGTAACATTCCTTGAATAAATTCCACATTTCAATTGTGCCCATGCCTTGCAGTTTCCTTCCCTATTCTACACATCCTAAATCTTGCCTAATCACATCACAATTGCCTTTCCCCAGCTATAACGCTTGCCTGCATCATATAACTATCCCTTTCCATCACTAAAGTAAACATAACAGAATTGTGGTCACTATCACCAAAGTGCTCACCTACCTCCAAATCTAACACCTGGCCGGGTTCATTACCCGGTACCAAATCCATTATGGACTCACCCTTGTTGGCTTGTGTAAACACTATGTCAGGAAATCATTCTGCACACATTCGTCAAAAACTGACCCATCTAAAGTACTCAAACTATAGTATTTCCAATCAATATTTAGAAGGTAAAATACCCCATAACAACTACCCTGTCACTCTCGCTCCTATCCAGAATTCTCTGTAATCCTTTCCTCTACATCTCTGGAACTATTCGGAGGCCTATAGAAAACTCACAACAGGGTGACCTCTCCTTTCCTGTTTCTAACCTCAGCCTAAACTATCTCAGTAGACGGGTTCTCAAATGTCCTTTCTGCTACCATGATACTGTCCTTGACTAACAATGCCACACATCCCCCCCTCTTCCACAATCTTCTTTGTTCTTACTGAAACACCTGTTTGTCCCTGCTTTATCCACACCTCCGAAATTGCCACAACATCAAATTCCCAGGCCTTTGGATTCGTTGGCCTTTATCATCCTGACCAGGTGAATCACCTCACATTTATCCAGATAGAATTCCATGTACCACCTGTCAGCCCATCTGAGGAGCCTGTACAAATAACCTCCTGTGATCTAAGATCATCCTCTTCACTATTTATCACCCCATTAATTTTTGTATCATCTGCAAACCAACTGATCAACCCTCTTCCATAATGCATCACTTCCATTTGAATGAGTTATCTCCAGGAATCCATTTGAGCACCCTGCATTCAAACTGCCTGTTTGAAATTAGGAACTTTGTGTCTGTAGAAAGGGAGGCTGAAAGTGGCCCCTTATTTATCTTGTTCAATAATTGGGCTCGGGCTCACTTCAGCACCACACTAACTTTTATTTTTAAAATTAGATTTAATTGGTGACTCAGTAAATTTAACATAACTGGGACCACAGTGGCAGCACAGAGGATTTGTTTCTCAAGTAAAATCAGACTTCAGTATCTCTTCGAAAAGAAAACAACATTAAATAGAAAATTAATTGTTAACCATTTGAAGTAGATTATATCTTTCCAGTTAGGAACATTTAAAGAAAGCCTGATTGCTGTAAATCAGTTTTGTTGTTGAATCCAGGTAATAAATACTTTCAATTTTGTGGACATGATCCAAATCCAGCAATTCTAGTTGAGTAATTATTGCTATTTAGCCAACAATCACAGTTTGCTTCGAGCATCATTAATTCATTATTTTTAAAAAATTAAAAACAATCGGAAAACTCAAATTCCTTAAAGCCCGGAACGTACAATAAGGAGATATCTAAGTTTTCGAAAATGGCTAAAAGGTAGATGGTATCATATAGGAGAAAGCATAACGTTAATAAATACATCAATAGTTTAATTGAGTGAACAAAATTGCTGCAGATGCAGATGAAACCAGGAAAGTATGCTGTTATATATTTTGGCCAAACAGAACAGAGCCAAGCATTTATCTAAGCTTCTTTTTAAATGGTGGAACACCAGGTATCACAATTTCTTTTTATTACTGGGGGATAGAGACAGGTAAGCTGCTACAATGAAAATCTATCCACCTCTAAGGAATCCGCGATTAAATTTGATGAGTCAACTGAGGAAGAAAATGTCATGTGTAGGGAGAGTATGGCGATTCACAGGGAGCGAGTCTGTAAATAATGAGTACTGAGTGTACACTGAAGGTCTAAGGAGACTGTACTTACACATATATAATTAAAATGCAGTCAGGTACATAAAGAATTTAGAGAAACTAATTGAACGTTAGTCTTGATGACTAAAGATCTGGAATATACTGAGTAGATAGCTGTCCAATGCCCTGGGTTAGATTGTATCTGGAGTGCTGTGTATGTTTCTGGACACCACAACTAAGAAACAGTTAGTAACCCTGGAAAGATGTGCATTACAGATTCAGAAAATTATAACAAGACCTACAAGGATTTGTTTATGAAGAGAGTTTACACAAGGATTTGTGTGTTGTGGAACATGAGAGGTAATTTAATTCAGATTCATTGGAGTTTGAAAGGCATTAGTAAAGTAAATAGAGAGTAATGTCACCTGCTGAAGGGATAGTCTATGGCTGGGAGGCATAATGTTAAAATTGGATGTAGGCCATTGAGGAGAGAGTTGGGGAGCATTCCTTCATATAAGGCATGGTCGAAGTGTTGAGTTATTTCCTATTAAAAGCAATAGACGTTACCTTAACTATTCATTTGTGATCGGAGGTCATTATATTTTTGCAAACACAGGGTATTAAGAAATATGGAGCTAAGTTCGGTTGTGTACAGATGGGCCATAATCCCGTATGGTAGGACAGGCTTGAGGAGTTAAATAGCCTACCATTGGTCCTAGAATCAAAGAATCATAAAGAACTAAAGCATCCATTTGGCCCGTCGAGTCTGTACTCTCCAGAGTATTCTGTTACTTATGCTAGTCCCACTTCCCTGCACAAGGCCCATAACCTCGAATGTTCATCCAAGTCCATTTAAAAAGTAGCTAACAAGTTCAAGAACAGCTTTGTCCCTGTTGGTATTAGACTTCTGAAGGGATTTCTCCAACTTCTATTCTAATCTTGACCTTGCTTTTTGCCAAACTTATTGCAACCAAGACTTTGTAATCCTCGCTCTGTTCAATCACCCAATGATCTTTGTGTTTTTCGACGTAATGATTTGCTGTACTGCACAAAACAAAACTTTTCACTGTACTGAGGTATCTGTGATAGCAATAAATCAAATCCAAACAAATCAAATAAAATATAATAAAAGCTGGGAGATTTTGTTGCAAACTTTTCGTCCCCTTTCTAGGTGATATCTTCAGTGCTTGGGAGCCTCCTGTGAAGCACTTCTATGCTGATTTCTCCGGCATTTATACTGGTTTGAATCTGCCGCTTCCGGTTGTCAGTTGCTGTCCGCTGCAGTGGCCGGTATATAGGGTCTAGGTCGATGTGTCTGTTGATAGAATTTGTGGATGAGTGCCATACCTCTAGGAATTCCCTGGTTGTTCTCTGTTTGGCCTGTCCTATAATAGTAGTGTTGTCCCAATCGAATTCATGTTGTTTGTCATCTGAGTGTATGGCTACTAGGGATAGCTGGTTGTGTCGTTTCGTGGCTAGTTGGTGTTCATGGATGCGGGTTGTTAGCTGTCTTCCTGTTTGTCCTATGTAGTGTTTTGTGCAGTCCCTGAATGGGATTTTGTACACTACGTTGGTTTTGCTCATGCTGGGTATCGGGTCCTTTGTTCTGGTGAGTAGTTGTCTGAGAGTGGCTGTTGGTTTGTGTGCTGTTATGAGTCCAAGTGGTCGCAGCAGTCTGGCTGTCAGTTCAGAAATGCTCCTGATGTATGGTAGTGTGGCCAGTCCTTTGGGTTGTGGCATGTCCTCATTTCTTTGTCTTTCCCTGAGGCATCTGTTGATGAAATTGTGCGGGTATCCGTTTTTGGTGAATACCTTGTATCGGTGTTCTTCTTCCTCTTTTTGCAGTTCTGGTGTGCTGCAGTGTGTTGTGGCCCTTTTGAATAATGTCCTGATGCAACTTCGTTTGTGTGTGTTGGGGTGGTTGCTTTCATAGTTCTGGACTTGGTCTGTGTGAGTGGCTTTTCTGTATACCTTTGTGGTGAATTCTCCGTTTGGTGTTCTTTGTACCATCACATCTAGGAATGGGAGCTGGTTGTCCTTTTCTTCCTCTCTCGTGAATTGGATTCCTGTGAGTGTGGCGTTGATGATCCGGTGTGTGTTCTCTATTTCTGTGTTTTGAATGATTACAAACTGGACTTCTTCATTCCTGAGGACGGGCTTATGACCAAAACGTCGATTCTCCTGTTCCTTGGATGCTGCCTGACCTGCTGCGCTTTTCCAGCAACATATTTTCAGCTCTGATCTCCAGCATCTGCAGACCTCACTTTCTCCCTGACTGTCTGTGTGATGTTTGCACATTTGCCCTGTGTTTGTGTGGGCTTCCTCCCACAACCTAAAGATGTGTTTGCCAGGTGAATTGGCCATAGTGTTAGGTGCATTAGATAAAGTGAAATGGTTCTGGGTGGGTTACCCCTCAGAGGGTTGGTGTGGACTTAGGTTGAAAGGCCTGCTTCCATACTGTAGGGAATCTAATCATCCATGCTGACCAGGTTTCTGAAACTGAACCATGTCCCTTGATAATTTGCCTGTCCATGTATCTGTCCAAATGTCTTTTAAATGTTGTAATTGGATGAGCCTCCAGCAGTTCATTCATGCACCACCCTCTGTGTGAAAACGTTGTACCTCAGGTTTTTCATTAATCTTCCCCTCTCACCTTAAACCTATGTGTTCTAGTTGTGGACTCCCCCCACCCCAGGGAAAATATCATGTCTATTTATCCTATCCATGCCCCTCATGATTTATAAACATCTGTTAGATCACCCCTCAGCCTCCGATGCTCCAGGGAAGAAAAGTCCCAGCTATCCAGCCTTTTCTTATAATTCAAGCCTCCAGTCTTGGTAACTTCCTTGTAAATCTTTTCTTTGGAGAAATGAATGAATTCAGATATAAAGCAAGGATTCTTAAGTTGCTAATGTTTATGTTACATTGGCCCACATATTCTACTGGGATGCAGAATAGGAGTCATAGAGATGTACAGCATGACAACAGACCTATCGGTCCAACTCGTCCATGCCGACCAGATATCCTAACCTAAACTAGTCCCATTTGCCAGCACCCAGCCCATAGCCCTCTAACCCTTCCTGTTCATTCACCCATCTAGATGCATTTTAAATGCTGTAGTTGTGCTAGCCTCCACCACTTCTCCTGGCAGCTTAGTCCATACATGCATCACCCTTTATGCGAAAATGTTGCTCCTTAGGTCTCTTTTATATCTTTCCCCTCTCATCCTAAACCTATCCCCTCTGGTTCTTGACTCACCGATCCCAGGGAAAAGACTTTGTCTATTTACCCTATCCATGCCCTTCATGATATTATAAGCCTCTATAGGGTCAACTCTCAGCCTCTAATAACCCAGGGAAAACAGCCCCAGCCTGTGCAGCCTCTCCCTGTAGCTCAAATCCTCCAACCCTGGCAACATCCTTGGAAATCTTTTCTGAACCCTTTCAAGTTTCACAACATCCTTTTGATAGGGGGAGACCAGAATTGCACACAATATTCCAAAAGTGACCTAACCAATGTCCTGTACAGCTGCAACATGACCCCCCCCAACTCCTGTATTCATCACCCTGACCAATAAAAGAAAGCATACCAAATGCCTTCTTCACTATCCTACCTTCAACTCCACTTTCAAGGGGCTATGAACCTGCACTCCAAGGTCTCTTTGTTCAGCAACACTCCCTAGGACCTTACCATTAAGTGTATAAGTCCTGTGAAGATTTGCTTTTCCAAAATGCAGCACCTCGCATTTATCTGAATTAAACTCCATCTGCCAATCCTCAGCCCATTGGCCCATCTGGGCAAGATCCCGTTGTACTCTGAGGTAACCTTCTTCACTGTCCAATACATCTCCAATTTTGGTATCATCTGCAAATTTACTAAGTACACCTCCTTTGTTCACATCCAAATCATTTATATAAATGACAAAAAGGAGTTTTACTGTAGCTTTCAGAAGTAACAGACTATTTTTTTACCAGATTCTGAAGATACTTGTAATTATGACAGACCAGAAAAAGTTATACTTATAGCTATCATGCAACAAATCTCCTTCTTATCTAATAAAAGCACCTCTTTTGTAGACTCTCAGCAGTGTCGGATCCTTTATCAGATTGGGTCACTAGATAAGCCCAAGATAAAATAAAGATAAAAAAGGATTAGTGACAACAGATTACCTCAAAAAAAAACTCTGATCCAGGACGACAGAGTGAGAGAGTGGCAAATGGTACAACATACCAGCATGATCAAATGGGAAAATACCTTAAATTGCACAATCCACAAAGCCACACACTGCTTCTCTGTTCCTATGTCCATAGCCACTTAACCTTTATCTTATTTGTCTATCTGGTGGTGGAAGAGTAGTCATGATGACATAAATAATATTTCTGTGCACCTTGTGGTGTAACTCATTCAAGGTGT
The DNA here is from genome assembly GCF_020745735.1 of Hemiscyllium ocellatum. Lineage (NCBI taxonomy): Eukaryota > Metazoa > Chordata > Chondrichthyes > Orectolobiformes > Hemiscylliidae > Hemiscyllium > Hemiscyllium ocellatum. The sequence continues at coordinate 147,410,106 of NC_083402.1, read as the reverse complement.
AATTGAAATGAACCAAGTAGCTCCCGAAAGACAAATGACTCTTCGATCAATATTCTTGGAAGGACACACTTTATCCCACGGAAATATGTACACAAGACAAATTCTGAGCTATTTCCATTGACTGTCTTGATTAGAAAAAACATACTTCAACAGTTTTGTACACAGGCTTGTGTGTTTTCACAGGCTTCTGCTTGATTGCTGTCTGGTAGATCAATATGTTCCATACAGCAGAATCGGCAAATACTTCTCTTCTGTCAGTATTTATTAAAATCAATCTCTGCTTTCTAGGGAATGACGCTGAGCTGACATACATGGCCTGGGAGAAGACCCATGTTTTCAGACTGTACAGATTTATCCCCCTTAATAATTTTGCCAAAAATTGATTTGTCTGACTCGAGTCATGGAGTCATCCAGAATGGAAACAGACCCTTCAGTTTAAGGTGTCTATGCCAACCATGTTTCCCAAATTAAACTATAGGAGCAGTGATGCAATTTTCTAAAATAATTCTAATTTTGCTGTGCCATGCTTTTAACATTTGTTTGACTACAATAATGCTCCTAATATTAATGGAACCTAGAGTTGCAATTCTGTCATGACTCAATTTTCTCTCCTGTAGTTCAGTCTCTTGCCAGTTATATTTGTGACTCTCCTGGTGTTTTATTGTCAGTTCTACAATGCACAAATTTTCCTGGCCCCCAGTTGCCCCTTCTTCACCAGGGATATGTCATCCCTCTACCCATTCGTTCCCCATTGGATTGTTTCATCCTTCAAAGGAGACCTGAACAGTCCCATCCCCCATCACGCCCCTTCACTTGGCTGAACACTTTATCATTTCGGACAGCTGCTCCCTTAACTTTAGAAAATCCCAAAGAACTGCAGGCGCTGGAAACCTGAAACAAAAACAAATTGCTGGTGAAACTCAATAGGTCTGGCAGCATCTGTGAAGAGAGAAACAAAGCTAATATTTTGGGTCCAGTGACCTTCTTCACAAGTGATTGTGGCTAACAAAACATTGGTATGTAGTTTAAAGGTGGGGCGGAGGGAGGGGACAGGAATAAATAATTGGTGGAAATGAAGCCTACACACAGAGAGGGAAAATAACAGTCAGACAGACAAAGAAATGGCTAATGGTCAGCTGGGAAAATGAATGGGGACCGATAGTGGCTGACATTAGATTTTTTGCAGTAGCAGCTCATGTGATGACAAGGAGTCGGGGTAAGGGTAGGGTGCCTCAAGCCTTAATATTGAACTTGATATTGAGTCCAGAAGGCTACTGACCTCCCCAAGTGGAAAATGTTCTTCCAGTTTGTGTGAGCTTCACTGGAGCACTGCAGCAAGCCTGAGACAGATGTTAGCCAGGGAACAGGATGGTGTGTTGAAGTGGCAGGCTATTGGAAGCTCAGGGTCAGTTTTGTGCACCTTCTAGCCACAATCAGCTCTGGAAGGAGTGTCACTGCAGCTGAAATATTAACTCAACTTTCCTTTCACAGAGGCTGCCAGACCCACTAAGTTTCTGTTTTCGTTCCTTTAGCTCACCTCTCTTTTGAAATGTCACAAGTGTGGGTATGAGTGCCAGGTCTACCAGTCTTGTTGTGGAACAATGGATGATCCTCTGTCGTTTCTGCCAGCCACAGGCAGGATGCCACATCAAACCCATCTTTCCCTCTGCTCCACTGCCAGCAGGCACTGCTTCCCTGGTCCAGTCCTCCATCACACCCAACAGATCCTCACCCCTTATCCCTGCCATACAACCAAAAGAAGACATTACTCTTGCCCATTTACTACCTCCCTCTTCACTGTGCAAGGGCCCAAATACACCTTCCAGGTGAAGCAGTGGTTTAAATGAACATTTTTCAATCTGCACCCACACTTCCCCCTAACCTCCATCCAAGGCCCCAAAGGATCCTTCCACATCCGACGGAGATTTTCCTGTACATCCAAACACCTTACCTCTTGATGTGGTCTCCTCTACATCAGGGAGACAGGACTCCAACTTGTGGAACATTTCAGAGAACATCTCCAGGACCCACGCAACAAACAACCTCACTGGCCTATGGCCGAATACTTTAACTCCCTCTCAAATTCTGCCAAGGACATGCAAGTCCGAGGCCTCCTCCACTGCCAAATCCTAGCCATCCTACGCCTGGAGGAAGAACACCTCATTTTCTGCCATCTGACCCTCCAAACCACACAGAATCAATGTCGATTTCACCAGTTTCCTCATCTTCCCTCCCCCCACCTTATCCCAGATCCAGCCCTTCAACTCGGCACCGCCATCTTGAATTGTCCTACCTATCCATCTTCCTTCCCACCAATCCACTCCACTCCACTCTGAACTATCACCATCACTCCCCACCTTCATCTACCTATCACATTCCTAGTTACCTTCCCCCCAGCCCCACTCCACTCCCATTTAACTCTCATCTCTCTTGGCCCCAACCCCTCCCCCCAACATTCCTGATGAAGAGCTTGTGCCCGAAACATCGACTCTCCTGCTCCTCGGATGCTGCCTGACCTGCTGTGCTTTTCCAGCGCTACACTCTCGACTCTGATCTCCAGCATCTGCAGTCCTCACTTTCTCCTTTTTTCAATCTAGTCTATGGTATTCACTGCTCACAATGTGGTCCCCTTTACACTGTGTGATCAAACCTAGACCTAGATGACAGCTTTGCAGAACACCTCTGCTGGGCCATAAGAGACTCAGACCTTCCAGCAGGCTGTCATTACAGACCAGTCAGTTTAACGTTGGTGCTGGGGAGGCTTCCAAATACACTTGTTCAGGATTAGAACTACAAGTCGTTCTGCTATAATGTTAACACTAATTCGCTAATTAGTTAACACTAGCACTAATTAGTTAACACTAATTTGCAATAACGCGATTGACAAATGGGAGACACTGTTTCTAAAGCGCCAAGTTTTAAAGTGTATATTTGGTAATAATGTGATTCCAGCCCCATGAGTTTAAATGGTGCTTCACTTATGCAATTTTCTTATAACATGGGATTGAATGAGAACAGAACTATCTCACTACAGCAGCACTGACTGTAGTAGTCATGTGGAAACACGTGGGTTGATCAGGACGAGTTGGTATGGATTTCTGAAGGGGAAATTGTGACTAACACACTTGCTACAGAAGAGGTAACAGAAAGGTTCAATTTGGGTGAAATTGTTGAACATGGAATACATGGATTTACAGACAGTGTTTTATACTATTCCAACTAACAACTTGTGAGGTCATGGCATAGAAGGGACAGTATAATGTGAATACAAAATTGGCTGCGTGATAGGAAACAGAGAGTAATGGTCAATGGATGCTTTTCAGGCTGAAGGAAGGTTTGTAGTGGAGTTCTCCTGTTCCTTGGATGCTGCCTGACCTGCTATGCTTTTTCAGCAACACATTTTCAGCTCTGATCTCCAGCATCTGCAGACCTCACTTTCTCCTTGTAGTGGGGTTCCTCAGGGTCTGGGATTGGAACCCTCGTTTTTCCTGATATACATTTAATGATCTAGATCTCGAGTGCAGGGGCACTTTCAAAATTTACAAATGACTAAACTTGGAGAAATTGTTGGGTGTGAAATTGTCAGTTTGGAAGTCCAGAAAGACATTGCCAAGTTAGTGGAGTGGGTGACAGATCAGGTTCAATGCAGAAAATACGTGATAAAGCTTTGTCAAAAGAACACTGAAAGATGTGAGAAATAAGGGGTACAATTTTGAAAGGAGTGCAGGAGCTGAGCATGCTAGGTGAATATGTGCACAGATCAGTGAAGGTGGGAGAACAGGTGGAGAGCAGCTAATATTGCACACAATGCCCTCAGCTTTATTACTAGGGGCATGGACTACAAGAGCAACGAGGTGATGTGGAATTTGTAAAACTCACTTGCTGGACCGCAGCTGGAGTATTGTGTACGGTATAGTTGTGCTGACCACATTATAGGAAAGAAGCAAATGCATTGGAAGGAGTGCAGAAGCCATTTACAAGAGTGGTCCCAGCAATATAAGGCTTTGTGATAAGGATAGATTGAAGAGGTTGGGACTGTTCTCCTTGGAGGTAAGAAGGTTAAGAGGAGTTCTGATAGAAATCATGCATCAAGCTGGATTGAGTAGATAGGGAGAAGCTTTTTCTTCCAGTAAATGGAACAGAATGAGAGGACACACATTTGAAGTGATGTGCAACAGAAGCAAGGGTGATGTGAGAAAAACCCTTTCTCAGACAGCCAGTAGTTAGGAAAAGGAATGCACTGCCTGGAGGCAGGTTCAATTGAAGAATTCAAGATGAGAATTTGGAGGGAAGTAGTGTGCAAGTTTGTGTGGAGAAAGCAGGAGATTGGGGGCACTAGGTCATGAGGTTCATTTGAAGAGCCATGCAGGTGAATGGGCTGAATGGCCTCCACTACACCATAGCCATTCAGTGATTCCATTACCCCATATTGCTCACATTTCTCTCCTGGCTCTGCCCCATTGTCCCAATGAAGCCCAGTGTGCGCTGGAGGAAACAAGCACAGAAAATACTGGAGAAACTCAGTAGGTCCAGCAGCAACGAGAGAGGCAGACACAGAGGTAACATTTCAAGTTTGATATGACTCTTTTCCAGTAGAGAAGCATGCTGGGAAAACAGCTCCTCATTTTCCACCATTGAACTTTACAGGCTTTCGGACTCAACATTTAATTCAAAGGTTTGAGAGTAATGAAAACTCTCCACTATTTAACTAAGTCCCCACTATTCCTTTGCCTTGTTGGTATGATTTTGCTCCCAGTCTATTTTCAACTCTTCACATCTATCATTAACACCTATTTTGCATTGCGAATTTCCTTTCCTATCATTAGCACTCCTTTGATCTACTGCTCTGGGCTCTCTCACCATCTGTTCTACTTGTTCCTCCTCCTTTGTCAATAGCTTTAAAAACCATCATGTCCCTGCCTTCTTTGGGTCCAAGGAAGCCTTGCTACACTCAAAACATTATGTTACTCTCCACAGATGCAGCCCCTGCTCAGTTTGTTCAGCACAGTCCCTTCTGATATAACAATATAGTTCTATTCTTGTACAACCCTGTGTTATAAGTAAATTGTGCAATAGCCACACCATTTAAACTAATGGGGCCAGAATCACGCTATAGCTAATTCAGATAAGGAAAGTTCACATTCTACAAATAACGGTCTAAATTCTTCAATGGTGTTAAAGCCAATGTTGTAGCAGAACTGACTGTACTTTCTGTTTATTTTTTCTATCTCCAACATCCAGAGTATTTTGGTTTTCTTTAAAGTTAAATCTAGAGGAGTGCAGAATCTCAGAGTGCTGTAGTGTTTGAGGAGATCACAAAGATAAAGAGGAAACAGGCCATGAGAGAGATTAGGAAATAAGAATAAAATCAGTGGGCCTGGAGAAATGCATGAATACAGCAGCACATATGTGTCATGACAGGGGCAACATCAAGATTACAGAGAGTAGATAATAGGAGATCCATCATAGATAATGCATCCAGGAATGCATTAGACCAATGAAGTGTGGAAGTAACTAGGATATCGAAAAATATTTCAGTACAATATGAACAGAGGCTGAGCACAGATGGGTGATGTTAGGTGATCTTACTGACAGCGTACATATAAGCTCATATGGAAGTCAAATATGATAAGATTCCAAACTGTTGTTGAGCCTCAAACCTTTTCCAGGGCTACAGAATGCTTTGTGTAACAGGGAATAAAGATTGGTCTTCCTAAATTCACTTTGAAGACATTTCAGCTGAGAAAAAGCATTCATAGAAGGAATAAATGAGAAGATCCTTGGGAGACATGACCAGTAACTGTAGTTGAATGGGATGAGAAGTCAAGATGACAGTTCAGCGGCTATGATCAAATAGCTGAGCTTAGGAGTAGGTGAAGGCAGTGTCACTCAGCTTGATATCACTGGAGAAGGTTCCAAGGAGAATGATGTGATTTAACTGTGTCAGAAGACTGCTCACAAATTTGGAAAGAAAAACAGAGACAGGTATTCTTTTTCATTGTCATAGGCCAGATCAGTTGTGACTTATAAGCAAATCACTCTGGCACAGTGGAAACTGAGGGGACTGATAGGATGCACTCAACTATCAAGAGGAAATATGAACATATGTGGGGCATTGGGCAAACAAAGCCGTAAAGGACACAAAGTTTCTGTGCTGATACATTAGGGCCAGGATGAAGGCTGGGAAATATCTCACTACAGAAAGGCATGGTGACCTTACAGCATCCAGCTGCTCACTTACACAGACATTAATGTGTATCTGGTTGAGCTCCAGAAAAGCCCTCACCAATGGTTCTTCTATCCTTATTCTTAAAGTGGCAGAGTCCATTAATTTGCCACTTTCTCTAGATTCTTTTGTGCAAAAATTTAGAATTGGCAATTACAGGTCCAAATCAAGAAATCTGCCCTTTTGGTCCCCATTCACAACATAACCAGATGGCTCCTAATTGTGAATAAAAATGTTCTTAATTTTTCCACTGATACAAACGGGTTCCTCCAGCCAACCCTAGCCTCGAAAGCCTGGCTTCATTCCTGTTAATGGCTTCAGCCTCCTTCTCACGAACAACCCAACCATTAATTCCTAACTCCACCTCTCGGTTTCTGGTGCCAAGCCCTCCCCCTCTCCCCACCTAAGCTCTGCTGTCCCCTAGAAAGCACATGTCATGTTTCATTGCACATTTATGTTTGTTTTCCCATCTGCTTTTTGATCAGATGTTTTCAATAGTGGGGGGACTAGTAGGCCTGAGTTGTAGGGAGAGAAGGGCCAGGATAGGACTTTATTCCTTGGAATGTAGGAGAATGAGGGATGACCTTATTGAGTTGTATAAAATCATGAGGGGCATAGGCAGGCTGAATGCTTATAGTCTTTCTCCCAGTAATGGGAATTGAAAACTAGAGGACATAGGTTTAAGGTGAGAGGGACCTGAGGGATACCTTCTTCACACAGACAGTGGTGTGCATATGGAATGGGCTGCCAGAGAAAGTGGTCGAGGTAGGTACAATAGCAACATTTAAAAAACATCTAGATAGACACAAGAATAAGAAAGGTTTAGAAGGATATGAACTAAATATGGGCAATTGGAATTAGCTGAGTGGGCACCATGGTCAGCATGGACCAGTTTGGGCCAAAAGGCCTGTTTCCATGCTGCATTACTCTATGACTGGGAAACAGGGAGAGGAGGGGGAGCCAGTGAGGGGTTGTTCCAGGCCTGAAGTAGGGGTGTCTGGGCAGGTGAATTTTATTTACCACAATGAAGCTATCATTGTCCAAATTTAAAATTGTTTTCTGCCATCAGATAAGTCGTTCAACAATAATTCTGAAGCTATGAAAACTGAGGAAGATTTTCAAAGTTTTTTTTGCAGGAAGTCTCATTGTGTTTAAATTTATATCCATTCAAGTAAGTTCCAAGATTTGCATTTTTGAGAGCTTCAAAGAAGTTCCAGTGGAAGGATCAATTCCAACAACTTGTCAGTCGCCATATTTCTCATTTACATGAGAAGTCTTAACCCAGAGTGTGATGGGCTGATGGAATTCATTACCACAGGGAGGAGTTGATGCCAAAACATTGACTGTATTCAAGAAGCAGCTAGATATAGCACTTGGGGCGAATGGGATCAAAGGTTATGAGGAGAATGGAGAATTAGGCTATTGGGTTGGACGATCAGCCATGACCATGATGAATGGCAGAGCAAGCTTGAAGGTCCGAATGGCCTCCTCCTGCTCCGATCTTCTATTTTTCACGTTTCTTCCCCTCTCTTTACTTTCTGTAGTTTACTTTGTATAAAATTAAATATTACTTTTGGACTTTGCCTTAGTGAGGATTCTTCGATCTGACTGATTAGAGAAACAAGCTGTTGATTATCCTTTATTCCTACACCGTGCAGAACTCCAGTCCAGGGTGCTGCACTGCATCAGACCATTGATAACCACACATCATGAGCTAAAGGTAATTTTAACCTATGCAAGCAACCAGTCATGATTATTAGCAGAAGAAAGCTTGGGAAATTGCACTGAGAATCAACAGGCAAGCAATACTTTTACTTCCAAAAGTATGTCTTACTAAACCTCGAAACAACAATTATTCTCGCTATTAAAAATAGTTTCAGAAAATGTACACAGACATCCAGACTCGAAACATTAGCTGGCTGTCTCTCCATGGACCCGCTGTAATCACTTGTTGTTTTCAATGCATACAGGGACTCGTACTTATGAATGCGATTTTCAGGAATTTATTGTTAAAAAACAGCATATGAGTGTTTTCTATACATATAAACAGCTCCTTTACATTGTCCTGCACTGTGTTCTGACTTGTGTACAAATCGACTTGTAAACAGAATGGAATCCATTTGCAACATGGGAAGACCGTATATTTATTCACGTCAGAAAATTGGAAAGTGCTCATTTGATAAAAAAAAGTCTCGAATCTCCACTGCACAATACAGATTTATGCTTTATCCTCCAAATTACTATTTAATAGATTAACAAAACATTCATCATAATTATTATTCTGTCATTGCAGAGAATGCACATCAATAACACTGAGTAATATAAGTCTTCTTTAAGACATAATGATGCAAAAATTTATGCTGTAGTCAATAAAACCACCTACTCATCTCACAACATGTATTTAAAAAGGTGGAGAAAGCAGGGGAGGTACATAAAGCCTAACACATTCCAAGGATTCAGTTGAAGGTTCTGACAATATTTGAATATTTCAACAAAATTATTGCCTTAGAAACATGTACGACATTGCTTATTTCTTGTGTAATTAAGGAATACACTGGAATCAATTGTGCTACTACAGATGCTAAAGATACATATAATTTATATTCCAATAAGTCTTCTCAAAATTTGTGTGGCAAAGCTTTAGACTTGCATTTTCAAACTGAAAATGGTTGCTATGGAGGATATTTTGTGAATCAAAATTCAACTTTGAGTTGTTGTATACACATATGTTGCAGTTAGCTTGAAATTTCTGATACATGCTATCACAAAGAAGTTATGTTTCCAAGATTAATATTATCTCTGCCATACACCAGTGGCCTTGCTTCTGGAGAAAGAAGTGAAATGTTGCTTGGAAACCACAAATTTACCTGCTACCAATTAGAAAACTGACAGAATCTTTGTTACACAGGTGTACTAGATTTATTCAAGATGCCCTAATTTGGCACTGCTTGTGAATGAGTTACAGTGCACTGTGGGTTCTGTTGCAGGAATTTAATATGAAAAATAAAAGTTATCTAATGAGGTAAATCTCAGTTTTATTAGGTGTGGTAAAAAATTGTTAACTGGCCAGCTGAAGAAAAATTTAACTTGCTTTAATGAGATCTGGTTCAATTTCCAGAAGCCCTGTTTCCATTAATTCTATATATTCAGCATATGCCGTCCTGTGTGTTAATACACAACTCCACTGGACAGCATTTATCAAAGAATCCAGACTGTGCCAAGAAATGTATCAGAAACTAATTTAAGATTATTGTTCAGGCTCAATTGGGCTTGCTGGAAGCCACATATGCAAACACATCTGTTTTATGTAGACAAATGGAATTTGTCATTGGTTAAGAAAATGCCATGGAGACTGTATTTCCATGGCAGCACTTTGACTAATCAATAGCTGCCTTCTTGGTTCAAGAACTAGGACTGAGAGTTAATTGTTCTTGCTGCAACCAATCGACAACCCTCTTTCTGTTTTGCAAAAAAAAATTGTTTTTCAACCCGGATTTCTTGCATCCTATTTCTGATCAATATGACACAACAATCTTTGACTTTGTGTCTCCTGGCAATGTTTATGTTTTATACCACAGACAGTTATTCAGAGATAGGTGCACAGTTTCAGTAAGACATTTGATAAGGTTCCCCATGGTAGGCTAGTGCACAAAATACGGAAGCATGGAATTGAGGGTGATTTGGATCAGAAATTGGCTAACTGACAGAAGACAGAAGATGGTGGTTGATGGGAAATGTTCATCCTGGAGTTCAGTTACTAGTGGGGTACTGCAAGGATCTGTTTTGGGGCCACTGCTGTTTGTTATTTTTATAAGTGATCTGGATGAGAGCATAGAAGGATGGGTTAATAAATTTGCAGATGACAAATAAACTTGGTGGAGTTGTGGATAGCGTGGAAGGATGTTGTAGGTTACAGAGGGACGTAGATAAGCTGCAGAACTGGGCTAAAAGGTGGCAAATGGAGTTTAATGTGGAAAAGTGTGAGGTGATTCACTTTGGAAGGAGTAACAGGAATGCAGAGTACTGGGCTAATGGTAAGATTCTTGGCAGTGTAGATAAACAGAGAGACCTCAGTGTCCAGGTCCATAGATCACTGAAAGTTGCCACCTAAGTTGATAGGGTTGTTAAGAAGGCATACAGTGTGTTAGCTTTTATTAGTAGAGAGAATGAGTTTCGGAGCCACAAGGTCATGTTGCAGCTGTACAAAACTCTGCTGTGGCTGTACTTGGAGTATTGCTTCCAGTTCTGATCATCGCGGTATAGGAAGGATGTGGCAGCTTTGGAAAGGTTTCAGAGGAGATTTAGATTAGATTACTTACAGTGTGGAAACAGGCCCTTTGGCCCAACAAGTCTGCACTGACCCACTGAAGCGCAACCCACCCACACCCCCACATTTACCCCTTACCTAACACTATGGGCAATTTAGCATGGCCAATTCACCTGACCTGCACATCTTTGGACTGTGGGAGGAAACCGGAGCACCCGGAGGAAATCCACGCAGACACGGGGAGAATGTGCAAACTCCACACAGTCAGTCGCCTGAGGTGGGAATTGAACCCGGGTCTCTGGAGCTGTGAGGCAGCAATGCTAACCACTGTGCCGATATTTACTAGGATGTTGCTTGATTTGGAGGGAAGGTCTTGAGAGGAAAGGCTGAGATACTTGAAGATGTCTTCATTTGAAATTAGAAAACAAAAGTGCTAGAAAAACTCAACAGATTAGGGAGTAGTTGTGGAGGGAAACACAATTAAAGTTTCAGGTTATTCATCAGAATATGCCAGAATTATCAAAATGTTCTTACTCATAGTGGATCTCATATTTGAGCTGCTTAAGCTTTAGGGGATCAGTTAGCTCAGTTGGCTGGATGGTTGTTTTGTAATTTTGAGTGATGCCAACAGCATGGATTCAACTCCCACACCTGACGATATTACCATGGAGGACTCCCTTTCCACCTTGTCCTTTGTCTGAGTTGTAGTGATCCTCAGATTAAACCATCAGTGATCTCTCTCAAATGAATAGGCAGCCTATAGGCTGGTAAGACTGTGACAACTTTACATTTTTATGCTATAGTTTTCTGTTATGAAGATGTGTTTCTTGTGTCACCTTGATGCAAAATGCTCAATATAAACATGACGCAATGGTTAAAAATCACACAACACCAGGTTATAGGCCAACAGGTTTATTTGGAAGCACCAGCTTTCAGAGCACTGCTCCTTCACCAGGTTGTTGTCCACCCCAGTCCAACACCGGCACCTCCAAGTCATGACACAATGGTAGAGAAGTTAATCTTGGTTTGTCAATAGAGTGGGATGTGTATTATGCAGACTCATGCTGTGCTGGGAGCAAGCATGCAAATACAAAAGTTTGCATGGCCGCTGATTAAAAGCTGATCAAAAAGAGATAAGTGAGTCTTGGCTCTGTAGAAACCTGGCTTTAAGTTGGAAAACTATGTTAAAAAACATTGTTCCATCCTTCTCTGACTCTTCAGCGCAATTATTTCCAATATGGATTAATGACTTGGATGAGGAAAGTGAATGTACTACAGACAAGTTTGTGGAAGACACAAAAATAGGTGGGAAGGTAAATGATGAAGATGTGACAGAGTCCACAGGGGATATAGACAGGTTCAATGAAAATCTTGACAAATGGACTATAATGTGGACAAATGTGAGGTTTTGCACTTTGGCAGGAAGAATAGAGGGGCTGAATATTATTGAAATGGAGAAAGACTGAAGAAAGCTACAAAATAGAATGATTTAAGAGTCGTTATGCGTGAATCAAAGTTCAGCAGGTAATAGGGAATGCAAATGGAATGTTAGCCTTTACTTCAAAAGGATTGGAAAATAAAAATACCAATGGCTTGCTTAAACGATACAAGGCACTAGTCAGACCACAGCTGGAATGCTGTTCAATTCCCTACAGTTTGGAAACAGGCCCTTCGGGCCAACCAGTCCACACCGATCCTCTGAAGAGTAACCCACTCAGACCCATTTCCCTAACACAATGAGCAATTTAGTTTGGCCAATTAACCTGGCCAGCATACCTTTGGATTGTGGGAGGAAACCCACGCAGACACAGGGAGAATGTGCAAATTCCACCCAGACAGTTGCCTGAGGCTGGAATTGAACCTAGGACCCTGGTGCTGTAAGGCAGCAGTGCTAACCACTGGGCCACCATGCCACCCCATGCTGTTTTGGGCCCCTTATCCAAGGAAAGATATTCGGGTACCCAAAACAATCCAGAGAGGGTTCACTAGGCTGAGATGAGAGTGTTAGTGGTAAGGCCAGCTTTGTTGCTCACCTATAATGGCCCTGAAACCAAGTGGCTTCCTCCACCATTTTAGAGGGCATTTAAAATGTCAGCCATATTGCCGTGGCCCTGGAGTTACATGTAAGCCAGACCATCTGCGGACAACACATTTCCTCCCTTAAGCGACATTAAAGAAACTGGTGGGATTTTATGACAATTAATAAAAGCTTCATGGTGACCAATATTACAAGTAGCTTTCAATTCCAGAGTTTATTAATTGGATTTAAATTCCATGTGCATAGATCCCAGAAAAAAGTGTACCTTCAAGACCATGAGATGATGTGCTGATGATATGTGAAGCTGTGGTCTGAAAGTTCTCACCTCACCTGTAGTCAGTGCAATAGTGTTCATGTAGTGTGTAGTCATTACAGTCAAATCCATGTAGTGTTACAGCCATGGGGAGAAAGTGAGGGCTGCAGATGCTGGAGATCAGAGTTGAGAGTTTGGTGCTGAAAAAGCACAGCAGATCAGGCAGCATTCAAGGAGCAGGAGAATCGATGTTTCGGGCATAAGCCTGATGAAGGGTTTATGCTCAAAATGTCAATTCTCCTGCTCCTCGGATGCTGCCTGACTTGCTGTGCTTTGTCAGCACCACACTCTCGACAGTGTTACAGTAGTAACCTCAATAAACATGGAACCCAGACTATGTGCAGGTCTGGGATCTCAGAACAGTGTTAACAATTAGTTTATTGATAATCTTCAAGCTGACAGAGAGAAAGATCACATTATATGCTAGCAGTGGTATTTAACAGCTAAAATCACTGGGAAAATGTCCTTTGGTGTCTTTGTCCAGGTGTCAGTCCATTCCACTGCTTTGTTTTATGTTTACAGCAAGAAGCTAGAAAGTTGCACATGATTTTACTCTGATTTCACCCTGGGCATGAACATCACATACAGGCACTGTTCAGCTACTATCTCTCAGGTGACAACTTTGATAGCAATAACAATAAGAAAGAAAGAGGAACAGAAAGAAACCAACATGAACAAAAAGTAAGAAAAGCCTTACACTGCAATACAGATCCTTGGATACTGCTATTTATTTTTTGAAGAGAGTAAAACTGCTCAGTCATAATGGAAAGCAAACATCTGAGCATGGATTGGCAATCAAATTCTGTGCAGTAAAATTCTGCTGCATCACTCTTGGTAGATCCCTGCATGGAAACTGGAGATCCATGCAGAAGAAAGAAAAATTAGCAGAAACGCTGAATGGCAATCCGTTGATATTCTGTTCAGTTAAAGCAAGGATACATCTTTACAGAATAAAATCGCTATTCTGCAATTTGACACATCAAGTCCACACCAACCCTCTGAAGAGCATGCCAGCCAGACTCATCCCCACTCCCTCACCCTATCCCCATAATCCAACTTTTCCCATGGCTAATCCACCTAACCTGCACATCTCTGAATTGTGGGAGGAAACCCACACAGACATGGGGAGAATGTGCAAACTCCACACAGATTGTCACCCGAGGCTGGAATCAAATCCAGATTCCTAAGCGATGTGAGGCAACTACGCTAACCACTGAACAAACATGCCACCCCATAGATTATAGTAAAGCAAGACAGCAATAAAACATCTTACTGTTTTGGAAATCAAAGGGTTAAGAAGAATAAAACCATCAAATACATCAATGATGACAGCAGAGACCCTGACAAAAATTTCTAATTTCCAGAAGGTCAACTTAAAGTTCACATCCACTTCAGGTTTCACAGGTTTGAGTTCATGTCATACTGACAACCGCCAGATGAAACAATTGCTCAATTTGTCTTTAGATATTGACACAAATGTACAAAACGTGATTTAATCAAAGCTCACTTAGTTGCAAGGCTAATGGAACTGGTCATTGCCTCGATACCCATTAATTCTTTCAGAAAGACTCTTCTTGGTAACCACAAAGATAATGCCATTGGTATGCTGCTCAAGGAAGGATGCAAGTACAGAGAAATTGTAGTAAGTCAGCAGTATCTACAGGTAGTTGACTATGCAACAGATATCACAGCCATCAAAAGGGTCAGTAAGTCACCAAAATGCTGTATCCCATGTGACTTATCTCGCCCACCAAAACCAATGATATTTGTGAGATTGTGAATTGTCATTTCGGGCAAAAGCCCTTCATCAGGAAAGGGCTGATGAAGGACTTATGCCCAAAATGTTGATTCTCCTGCTCTTTGGATGCTGCCTGATCTACTGTGCTTTTCTAGCATCGCACTCTCTACCCATATAGAGATATGTCCACCCCTTGACTGATGACTCTTAAAAGTGTTGGACTGGGGTGGACAAAGTTAAAAATCACACGACACCAAGTTAGAGTCCACCAGGTTTATTTAGAAGCACTAGCTTTCGTAGTGCTGCTCCTTCATCATCACAGCTAGTGCTTCCAAATAGACCTGTTGCACCGTAAGCTACCTGATGAACAAGTAGCACTCCGAAAGCTAGTGCTTCCAAGTAGTGCTGGTGGTGTGCAACTGACTCCTGAAAAGAATGACAAGCTGCCTCGCTTTGTGTCTGCAAGGCAAGACAGGAGTACTGTTGTTGAAAAATGTGGTGCTGGAAAAACACAGCAGGACAGACAACATCCGAGGAGCAGGAGAATCGATGTTTCAGGCATAAGCCCTTCTTCAGGACTCTTATGCCCAAAACGTCGATTCTCCTGCTCCTCGGATGCTGCCTGGTCTGCTGTGTCTTTCCAGCATCACATTTTTCAACTCTGGTTTCCAGCATCTGCAGTCCTCACTTTCTCCAAGACAGGAGTACTGGGAGTGTTTCCAGTGAGTGTGTGTGTGCTTGACTTTAAAAGGGGAATTGAGGTTGTGTTCACTAATAACATCCATAAATGAGTTTAACATGGGCAGGAGACACAATGCAGATTGTCTCTTCCTCATGTTCCTGCTCCAGAGCCTTTGCCTGTACAATGTAGCAGACAATGAATTCTGACACACACGGTAATAGGTTTTGCTGAATTGCTCCAGGGTATTCAGGCCGTGGGAGCATTGTTTCAGCATCACAGTGGTCTGCACGGTCACATTTTGTGCTATCCCATGACTTTCACTGTGTCCATGCTCTGCCAGAGTGTGTGGACTGTGCCCTGTAGCCATCAGACATGTGGCCATCACATAGCTCTCGTCACTTAGTAACAATCCTTTGGTTTGCCGGGGTGGCTCAGACAGGGTGGCATTGGGATCGGTTGGCATCTTGGTTGTTGCCAGAATGCCATACACTCTCCGCATATGGTCACACACCAACTGGTGGCTGAGGAAGTGGAATGTGTTTCAATTTTTGTCTGGGGCAGACATTGCAGGTTTTACTCGCAAAGTGATGTGTGGGCAATCAGTGCTGCTCCAGGTCACAGGGAAGCCTACAATCCTGGTGAATTGACAGCCACCGGCTTCTCCCTCTCAGGACAGAATGAAATAATGTAATATAGTTCACTTGAAATGGTTGGACAGCAACATAGTGGAGTCTTGCTGGACTTGAAACATTACCTGGATGCTGCTAAACCCACTCAGTTTCTCCAGTACTTTATGTTTTTTTTATTTCAGGTGTGTTCTGTTTTAACAGGTAAAAACTTTAAGGTACTGTAAGTATCTCCAGCTTTAGCCTGGAAGAAGCAGATGCATTAAAAAAAATTATTATGGTCAACTTCAAAACCATTGACAACGCAGTCTTAGAATCCCTACAGTGTGAAAGCAGGCCATTCAATCCATACTGACCCTCTCAACAATATCCCACCACGATTCACTCTGCATTTCCCATGGCCATTCCACTTAGTGTGCACATCCCTGGACACTACTGGGAAATTTAGCGTGGCCAATCCACCAAACCTGCACACCTTTCGACTGTGAGAAGAAAGCAGAGGGAACTGACACAGACATTGGGAGAACATGCAAACTCCACAATGGCAGTCACCCAAGGGTGGAATCAGACCCAGGAGCCTGGCACTGTGAAGCAGCAGTGCTAACCATTGTGCCACTGTGCTGTCTCTTCTCTCAGCTTGGAGGCGTGACTGTGGCAGATTTCAGTGAGGTTGCCTTGTTTGAAGCTGATTCTGGTTACAGGTCAGAGACAGTATTGCTCCCAGAATGTTCTGAGCATATTTGGCCTCCTGCAAGTAGTCTTTTTTTTTCCTCTTTTTACCACATCTTTCAGCAAGCTGTCTTGTGCTGCATGGATTCCTCTCATTCTCTGAACTATGCTGTACCTCGTTCACATATACCTGGAAGCAACAAATCTGTGCAGAAGACAGCGAAAATCCCTTGAGCATCTGCTACTCCCTGTCGACTGCCGATTTTAATCAACTACAGAAAGCATCAGACATGAATAGAATTGAAACAAGTGCCAGAAGACGTTAACCAGTAGCAAAACTATATTTAGTTGATCACAGTGATGGTGCAGAGGGTTGCATAGGGATGTGATGTTCTTTCTGCTGCTGAATGCATGCTCATCTGTCTGAGGTTAAGTCATTAACAACAGCATTGAGCTCCAAAATGACAATGCTGGCATGAAGGAGGAGAAAGTGACAACTGAAGATGCTGGAGATCAGAGTTGAGAGTGTGGTGCTGAAAAAGCACAGCAGGTCAGGTAGCATCCGAGGAACTGGAGAATCAACGTTTTGGACATCAGTGTTTCCTGATGAAGAGCTTATGCCTGAAACATCGATTCTCCTGCTCCTCGAATGCTGCCTGACCTGCTGTGCTTTTCCAGCACCACACTCTTGAATGCTGGCATTAAATCAATATCATGTGTTGGTTGATGCCATGCTCTGTTTGTCATGTAAGTGTTCATTGTATGTGAACTAATGCTTTCACAAAAGGTCACAGAACATGACTCACTTTAAAAGCGTGCATGCATGCAGAGGTCTCTATTTTTAACACTAACTGACTGCTATACTCCATATGATACAAGGAGATAAACAAATATAATGATCAAACTGTTGCTATGACTCTGACAATAGTAAGAAGGATTGAGAGAAGATATTGAACTGAAAGAAATGTGGAAAGGGAGAGGTGGTAGACACAATACAGGAGAGCTATATTAAAGAACCTGTAATGTGCAGATATCAAGAAAAGTATGCCTGAAGTTAAAATGCCTTTTTTAGAAATATAGTGTCAAGGGATAGTGTGTGTGTTAGTAACATCAGACTAATGTACACGTATGGCCTGAAGTTTATTAAGCAAGGCTTCATTTTTTTCACAGAGATTAGATCGTTACAAACATGTGGGAAAACATTAAAGTTAACTAGAGAAAACACTAATTATACAGAATTTGATCATATTTAGTTGAGGAAATCCTTCATTGGTCTCCTTCTGACAAAGACACCCTTTCTTTCAGAAAGGCTCTACTCAGTTGCTCAAGATCCCCTGCTTGATGACCACCCTCACCTTCACCATCTGCTGCTGGAGGCCCCATAACATGTAGACTCCTCTAACCTGAGGATACTAAAGATTAGTAAGTGGATGTGCAAGATGGGTAGTATTAACTTTAACCACACATTAAAGTATGGTGGCAGGTCAAGAAAAGGAAACTACAGAACTAGGATCTTGGAAATATATCACCATTCCTTCACTATCGCTGGGTCAAAATCCTGAAATTCCCTCCATACATGCCTTGGAGGTCTACCTACCGCACATAGACTGCAGCAGCTCAAGAAGGCAGCTTAGCACCACCTTCCCAAGGGAACTAGGGACGAGCAATAAATGCTGGACCAGCCAGTCATGACCACGTCCCATGGGTGAATAGAAGAAATCTGGTATCAAAAACAGAGCCCATGGTACACGACTGAACATGGAAGACCTTAAAAGGCAGGATGACAGTTTAGACTTCAAAGACACAAGTGCACGTAGAAAGTGCAGGAAGTCTCCCAAGGTAGGTCAGGACACTGAGAAAAAGCTGGAAAAGGGGAAGACTTCATAATACAGGAAGAGACACTTGGAGCAGTTTGAAGACAGTGAAATAGAACAATAAAACACCAAAGGGCAGAAAAAAGAAACCTGAAAAACATTTATGTAAAGCCTCAAACTGTCAATACTCTATCGAATAGAAACTCTTCAACAATCAGAAGAAAAAGTCCAAATTCTCATGTGAGTCAGTTAAGTGCAATAGTCCATATGGATGGTATCTCCTGAAGAAAATTTGCCATTATCACATCCAACAATAAAACCTGGATATTTTACATCGAGAGCTTTTATGGAGACCAGCCAATGTACATAGCCTTAAAACATTTGCATTTACTTGGGGATGTGAAAGGTTGGTGGACTTTCTTTTGGGACTGAAATTCCAAGTCATGATGGACCCACAAGTAATCTTACTGGGATCAAAATAAATCTCAAAAATGCCTCTATGCAGACAAAGATTCAGGCTGAGACTGATGAAATACAACATGGAATTGTCCGTGTTCCAGGCAAGGTATAAATAACAGTGGATACATTCTCAAGGGCAACATTGGATTTTGCAGAGAAAGATGATCTTATTTTTGTGGAAGAAGTGGGATGTTGTTTTACAGCAATGACCAAGGTCTTACAGGCACCCAAGGAAAACCCCAGTGAGATTTGTGCAGCTCAAAAATCTGACAGCGAGAGCACTAAGGTTGGAGAATTCTGTTTGTAAGGGTGGTAAAAGTATCGCCCATCAGGCGACGTGCTGAGTTGGTATGAAGGGAAAGATCAACAAGCTGGAAGGTTTATTCATATTTGACCGCAGAATTGTTATAAAGTTAATGTGCATGGAGATTCTGTAGAAATTCTGAGGGAGACACCTTGGCATCACAGAGCAAAAGCAGTCAGTTTGGTGTCCAGGCATTTCAAAACACGTGCAGGATTACATTTCATTTTGCAAGATATGTGCTCTGCAGCAGAGACAGTCTTATTTATTCACAGGATGAAGGCATCACTGCCGAGTCAGCATTTATTGCACATCGCTAACTGTTAAGGTGAATGACAGCTAAGAGTCAACCACATTGGTGTCACGCTTAAGCTGGACCAGATGGAGTTTCCTTCCCAGAAGGTTGATATGGTATCTCAGTGATTAGCACAGCTGCCGCAAGGCGCCAAGGACTCAGGTTCAATCCCAACCTCGTGTAGCTCTCAGTGTGGAGTTTGCACATTCTCCGTGCGACTGTGTGGGTTTCCATTGGGCACTCCAGTTTCCTCCCACAATCCAAAATGCGCAGGTTAGGTGGATCGTCCATGCTAAATTGCCCATATTGTTCAGGAGTGTGCATGTTAGTTGTGTTAGCCATGGGAAATGCGGGGTTACAGAGATGGGGATTGATCCGATTGGGATCCTCCTTGGAGGGTTGGTGTGGACTTGTTGGGTTGAATGATCTATTTTCACATTGTGGGGATTCTATAAGGATATGAGTGAACCAAGTGGGTTTGCCCTTGACAATGGTTCATGGACATCATTAGTTCCACTCTTAATCCCAGATTTTTAATGGATTCAAATTCCACCATTTGCTGTGGTAGGATTTGAACCCTGGACCCCAGACATTACTTGGAGCTCTGGATTAACAGGGTCCAGTGATAAAACCACTAAGCCATTGCCTCCCATTTTGAACTAGATTTCTGTAAAGGGAAGGTTAGCAATGAACTTATTCAGAATGAAAGAGTAGATGTATCAAATCCTAGTCAATTACTATTCAAGATGGATTTGTTAGGTGAATTGGCCATGCTAAATTGCCCGTAGTGTTAGGTGGAGGGGTTAATGTAGGAGGTCTGGGTGGGTTGCTCTTCGGAGGGTCGGTGTGGACTTGTTGGGCCGAAGGGTCTGTTTCCACACTGTAATCTAAAAAAAATGGCAAACTTGCTTTCAACCACATCAGACACAGCGATCAGAATAGCAAAACGAATCTTTGCAGTGTCCAGGTTCCTGGATGAATTAGTATCAGACAATGGATCTCAATTTGTGATTTTGTCAAGTTCACTTTGGAGGCAATCATTAAGCAGGTATGAAGTTCTCCACTCCTACTGGAGATAAGTGGAGAGGCAGTCAAGACAGTGAAGTCATTAATGCATAGAAATCAAGACTAGAAATGAGCTCTATTTATTTGCAACGGCACAGCCTGAAATTGTTAAAGCAACACCAGCTAAACGGTTAATGGGAAGGATGTTATAAATGGATGTGACAGTTTAAAAGCAACCTTATTGAACTTCTCAAGATGAGGAAGTTGAAACAAATGGACAAACTCCACAGGACAGAGCAGTAGTGATGGCCCAACCCTAGAAACAGGGTGAAAGCTGTCTCAATCTTAATCAGATGTTCTGCCTGATCATCAGACCAAAACATTAACTGAGATCTTGTCAAAGTGCCAGAATGGACATTCAGAAGAAACAGGAAGACAATGATCTTACTCAAGCCAAGAAGTGAGAGTGAGTATAATTATTGTAGACAAGAACAGAAATTACTGGAAAATCTCAACAGTTCTGCCAGGATCTGTGGAGAGAAATCAGAGTTAAAATGTTGGGTCTAGTGACTGTTCCTCAGAACTGGTGGTAGCCAGGAAAAGGTTGTTTTTTATAAATAAGATGGGGTGGGGGGGCGGGGAGGAGAGTAAGTGACAGATGGAAATAGAGCCCAAAGAGGGAGAGTAAAATAGTTTGACAGGCAAAGAAGTGGATCAAGGTGAGCCTGGGAGAATGAATAACTGCTAATGGAGACAATGTTGTCCCCTCTACATTGGGGAAACGAAGCATTGACTGGGTGACTGCATCACAGAACACCTACTTTCTGCCCCCAAAAAGACCCTGAGCAGCCAGCTGCCTGCCACATTAACACTCCAGCCCATTCCCTGGCCAACATCTCTGACTCAGGCTTGCAGCAGTGCTCCAGTGAAGCTCAGCACAAGCTGGAAGGACAGCACCTCATTTTGCGCTTGGAGATCCTCCGTAAGGAGAGGGTCACTAGCAAAGGTAGGGATGGTGGGTTGAGATGGAGGGTTGGATAATAGGACAGAGATATGGATCGCAGCAGCCTACCCACTCCCACCCCTATCCAGTTACTGGATCTCTCAATCAGGTACTGGATGCCTTTGAATGAGCAATCCCACTACCCGGCAACTTAAGAGACTCAACAGCATCATGATTGAGCCTTCTGGTTCAAGGTATAATTACAGCTAAGCCCTCCACATCTCAGAACTCACCTCCAGGGAATATAAAAATTCCACCTTTACAGTGTAGAAGGTCACTACCATAGTGATAGTGTCCTTACATGTGAGCACAGGGGTCTGGGTTCAAGTCCCACCTGTTTCAGAAATGTGTACTAACATAACGTCATAGAATCTTACATCACAGAAACAGACCCTTTATCTCAACTCATCCATACTTATCCAGTTTCTTAAACTGAACGCGTCTCATTTGCCTGTTGGACCATATCCCTCTAACCTTTGCTATCCATGTATCTGTCCCAATGCCTTTTGAATGTTGTAATTGTACTCATCTCCACCACTTCCTCTGGCAACCTGTTCTATACACACTACCCTCTGCGTGAAAAAGTTGCCCCCTAGGTTCCTATTAAATCTATTCTCCTCTCAACTTAAACCTATGTCCTGGAGTTTTGGTCTCCCCCACCCTGGAGGAAAGACCTTGGTTATTCACCCTATCCATGCTTCTCATGATTTTATAAATCTCTACAAGGTCATCTCTCAACATTCAAAAGATGGAGCTGTAGCTGCCAAACCCACAAGCAGATTTTCAGCAACCACATTAGATGGCCTGCCTTCATTCTGTTCATTGTTTTAATGCTGTTGGGCACACTCCACCATTCTCCTCCCACTGCCTCAATATCAATTCAATGTTCCCTCAAAACACCCATCCACACCCCCATGCTGCCATTTTATTCATGTTCCCTGTCAATGTGCTCTGTAATGGGCACAGCCACTAGGAGATCTGTGACAAGGATACATTGGCTTCCAGTTCTGGAAATATCTGCTGGGCACGAATTTCAAAAGACCATACAATGAGAAGAAAGGCAAATGGGAAAGTAATCCCTCATGCTTTTCCCACTGATATAAACTAGTTCTGTTATCAATGGAGATTATACTTCCACACTACAAAAGTTCCACATCCACAGATTCTTCCCACCTTTGTGAAAATGCAGCTTTCTGTCCCTGTTATGGCACATTGCTTCAAGCTTTTAATTATGTAATCCATTTGGAAATTTAAAAGCCTTAATGATAAAGTCTTCCAGACTCCAGAACCAAAATGAGAAACTAATAAACGACATACTTTAAGTAGTTCATTCCCTATTCTGAAACTACAGTCAATATGGGACTCCCTGTGGTGACTTGACAAGATATACATGCATTATAAATTCCAAATTGCATAATGCATGTGGCTTAGCTTTTTAACTGTAATGATATACACAGCAGTGATTACTAAAGACTTCAGTTGGATGTTTATAATATCCCTCAGCAAAATCATTTAACATTTTGATCTTCAATCATTTCTGACTCAAGGGAAAGCAGCTCAACAATAATATAAATATAAGCAAGGACATCTTTGCATTTATGTTGAAATCATTTGAAACAGTTAGTTTCACCTAAGTCTGGCAAGAATTGAATCTTCAAATATTAAATAGGCATTCCTGTTTCCTATCAAAACTTAGCCAAAATCTCTTTTCAATCTGTAAAAGTGATTGTTACAATGAAAATGGGAAATAACCCTGAAGAGATTGATATCAAGCCATATTTCCTATCATCAATTTCTTTCGATTGTCCGAAAGGAAAATAGGCTGAAAATTTAATTGTTGCACAAAATGATGCTCAATCATTTTGTGCATGTTCAAGATCATGCAGGGAGCATATTAACTTTTTTGATTGATTGCTCGATTTGATTTATTGTCAAGTGTATCTAAGTACAAGTACAGTGAAAAGCTTTGTTTGCATCCAGTACAGGCAGATCATAGTAAGCCAGGACAACATACCATAGGATGAAAAAGAAACTTGGGCAGAGTGAGATATATAGGTTACACTGCACAGTAGGTGTACAAAGCAAGCTTAATATTAACAAGATCAACATTAATTTGAGGTAGAGAGT
Source organism: Hemiscyllium ocellatum (assembly GCF_020745735.1). Classification (NCBI taxonomy): domain Eukaryota; kingdom Metazoa; phylum Chordata; class Chondrichthyes; order Orectolobiformes; family Hemiscylliidae; genus Hemiscyllium; species Hemiscyllium ocellatum. Next base: position 147,386,543 of record NC_083402.1, on the reverse strand, counting down.
TCATTCATCGATCTATTAATGGCACGGTAATAAAGCAAGATATAAGATGGCGCTGACACCGGGTGACTCATTGGGAGCTCCCTGCAGCAGATCTAGCTCGAAATTTGTGTCCCATCTACTGCCCTTCCAACATAAAACTATTATCCCCATGCTCTGTCGTGCTGTTTGTGAATCTGCTGACCCCGTGCTCTGTTGCACTCCTATGGTGGGAAACTGTGGTCCTCATTCTCTCTCCTGCAGTTTCAGTCATGCAGGGTCCTTCCCTCTCTCACTCCAAGGCACAGAGGTCATTGTTATTTCTGTCACCCTGAGGATCTGGGACAGACTACTGCAAGTCAAAGTCAGTGCATTTATCTTCATAGAGTCATGGAGATGTGCAGCACAGAAACAAACCTTTCAGTCCAACTTGTCCATGCCGACCAGATATCCTAAATTAATTTAGTCCCATTTAGAAGCACTTGGTCGATATCCCTCTAATCCCTTCTTATTCATATACCCTTTCAGATGTCTTTTATATGTTATAATTGTATCAGCCTCCATCACTTCCTCTGGCAGCTCATTCCATACATGCATCACTATCTGTGTGAAAAAGCTGTCCTTTAGGTCAATTTTATATCTTTCCCCTTTCACCATAAACCTATGCCCTCTAATTCTGGACTCCCCCACCCCATGGAAAATACTTTGCCTATTTACCCTATCCATATCTGTATTTATTTCCTTCCAAAGGAACCATCACTTTTACAAACTGTTCCATCCAACACTCTCTTCTCATTCACGCAACAACAATTTTGAACAAGCACATTAATGCCTGATATTGATAGCTTAGCTGATCTTCAATCTAGCATCTAATGGAAGCCTCCATACCCACATCTCACTCCTTGAACATATTGTCAGCTATTCAACCATAACTTGTCCCCAGAGTCTATTTCCTGATAATATAGCAAACATCAGAAGAAAAGTTAGACAGAATTAAATAATAAATCTGAAGATGTATAGTATTTTCCCAATTTCACTTGCTTTAAAACAATGGTGCATGGAGTGTTGAACAATTTTTTTAAATAAATGAATGGTATGGTACTTAAAAAGCTTGTCATTATTTTACAGTTTTGTTAAGAATGAACTAATTTGCCCAGAACCAACCTGTTTTCTTAAAATTAAATGAAAACTGATTAAATGTATGCCTGGGGAAGAATGATTCACCTGATGAAGGAGCAGCACTCCGAAAGTTTGTGATCTCAAATAAACCTGTTGGAGTATAATCTGGTGTCATGTGACTTTTGACCTTGCTCACCCCAGTCCACATCATTTTTATGCAATTGCCTAGGTTAAAGGAAATTCTGCCTCACCGAAGCCCCATCAATTCTATCACATGACATATATAAAAAAAGCTCCTTTAGCTGATTTCCCCAGTGAATTTATGCAAATCACTTCTGAGGTTAATCCTTTTAAATCCTTTAATGCAAGACGTCCGGGTGGCAGATTACGAGCACTCACTGTGACCCCTTGCACAATACACCTCCTGCACATCAAGTGTTCATGTATTAAGCCAAGCTTGACTCCATATCTTACAATGCATTGATAAGATGGAGCTGCTTTAATAGGTTATACAGAATGCTGGATTTGACATCAATGCCCAAGTGTGATGTACAAGATCTTTCATACTTGTACTTAATCTAGTCACTTCACCAGTGCTGCACAAGAGTTATACACACCTGCTCTATTGTAAGCTTTTAACATCAGAGGTAATCCTCAGATTTGACTCACAGAAAGATATAAAATCATAGTAGTCCACAGGATGCACACTGTGCTTCACTGTGTGAACGTTTTTCTTTGGTTGTTCCATTTAAAGAGATGAAGTTTGCAATTATTTGACAAATAGATTTGTTTCCAAAACCTATTAGACTAACACAATAAATATTCTCTGGCTATTTAAGCATATATCTGTCAGCTTTATTTTGTTTTGACAGATATACCTAATTTCTTTCATTGTAAAAATTTGAAAGTGAAGATGTGAACATTCCATGGAGCAGGAATCAAGGTCATTGGTTCTTCTAAATCCGCTTTGAAAACATTGTAAAATCTCATGTTTACTGAAGTGCCCCATCTTTGCTCATTCTATATGTTAGAAAGGGACATGAATTAAGGGTTCCAAAAGAATAGTGAAAAATGCTTTCATTTCTTCAAGCCTTCTGCTTAATTTAATTGAAAGGAAGAGATATGAGCATTAATGAAAAGACCAACAGTTATTACCCTGAGAAGGTGTGGTCGTCTTATTTTTAAGCTATATCAGCACAGTTCTGGTGCAGCAGGCTTCATCAGAATGGGTGAAAAGGAAACCACAGGTGATCCCTTGACATAGATAGTAACCTGAACCAAATGATTAAATTCTAACAATTATTTGATGTAAATGAGGCCTGCACATGTCAGTTGTGTGATTTAATTTTGGCCAAAAAATTGTCCATTGGGAAATCCACATGTTGCAAGTCAGGCATATTTAGGGCACCCTGCCTGAACTCAAGAGGCCCCCCAAGTTCCAGTCTGGGCCAAGGCAGAGTCTCTGAGGAGATCTGGAATGAAGATTGAAACATGCTTCTTTCTGGTGGCAGTGGTGCTGGGGGTGTGGTGGAGGTTGGATGAGTGGATCTTCAATGAAAGGGCATGTCATGGCTGGCTACTTCTGGGCTACCCTGGGAATTCTGTGCTGTATGCTTTTTAAATGAAACTCAACAATCGCGAGCTAGCATGAGCCTCTCAAATGGTCCCAGGATATATGTAGGTTAAGGATATTAGAGATTATTGAATATCTTCTATCTTGAGGCAAAACAGCCTAATTTTTGGAAGCCAAAGACTGCTAAGTTAATTAGTGCAGAACAGACTGGATGTTAATGAAATGCCCCAGCTTGCTGAATATGTTATACACTATAACCCCATAATTTAGCATAGGGTTAATGGCCAAGCATCTGCGCATGGGGGAGTTTTTTTTCTGACACTCTTCGGTCAGCAGCGCAGTCCTGGAGAAATTTGAGTGAGAGTGATTTATATTTCACTACCAAATGCTTAATGTCATTTCTTTTCATCATAAGTCAACTTCAGAATCCTCGCTGAGTAATAGGCAGGTTAAGGAAAATGAGCCTTCTGTTTATATAGTTATTCATTGGATAGAACATGTACATTAATGGGATTAAACCTGAGATAACTGAACATCAATAAACAGTCAATTGGCACAATGAACCTCACTGAGTTCTTAATGTCTTAATGTAGTATCGAACTGGCTATGATTTTATAAATTAAATTTAAATAATCAGTACAGAAGGAAAATACTGTAGATGCTGAACATCTGATAAGGAAGTTAAACTGCTGGAAGTACTCAGTAGATCTGGCAGCATCTGTGAAAAGAGAAATGGGGTTAATGTTTCAGGTAGATGACCTTTCATCATTAGAGGTGACCAGCTCTCACAAGTGTTATGGATGAGCACTTAAGCAAAAATTGTTGTGCATCCAAATTAAAAGCAATCACCTTGAGAGCTCCAGAAAAAAATAGAGAATGTTGATGGAAGGTGAGAAACCTCTGACATGAAAAGAGTACAGTAGACAGCAATTAGGTAGTTGCAGGCAGATATCTAATTTTCTTTTTGTTCAGAACAAAGGCATTGTTAATTAGGCCAGCATTTATTGTCTATCCCTAATTGCCCAGAGTCACCCACAGTGCTTTGGGTCTGGAGTCACATGTAGGCCAGACCAGGTAAGGACAGCAGTACATTAGTGAACCAAATGTGATTTTCCCAACAATTGGCAATAATTTCATGGCCACCATTAGATTCCTAATTCCAGATTTTTTAAATTATTGAATTTAAATTCCACCATCTGTCATAGCAGGATTTAGAACCAAGATCCCAGAACATTACCTGAGTCTCTGGATTGTTTGCCTAGTGATAATACCTGTAGGCTTTGCCTCTCCTGTATACATAAAGGTATATGAGGCTTATATTGTGGTTAATATGGTTTTGACATACCTGCAATTCAACAAAAATACTTTTGCAGCTTTGATGGTATTGCAGTGAACTGTTTTTTTTTCAAACAGTAAATAAGGAAACAGCAAAGAAGCTAAATAATTACTTTTAGTTTGCCTTAATAGTGGAAGATACAAAAGGTCTTCTAAAATAATAAAGGTTCATGGGACTAGTAAGAATAAGCAACAAAAAGAAATTAATTTAAATGAAAATAGTGTTATAGGAGAAATTAATGGGACTAAAAATTCACAAAATGCCAGGACCTGATGATTTACATCCCAGTTTAGTGAAAGAGATAACTGTAGAGGTAATAGACTAGTGATTATCTTTCTCAATTCTAGTTTCTGGAGCAGAGTCTGCCCCAGATGGGGGTACGAATATCAAACTCCTTCCAGCCTGGCAGGCAGGGTGCTTAGGGAGTAGCCAGTTTTCCCACTTGCTTGGAAGGCAGATACTTGGGGCAGTGCTGGGTTGGGACCCTTCAGAAGTTATTAATTGGCCATGTGAACATTTGAATTGCCCCTACCTGCCCTGTCACATTTAGGGAGCGTAAAACCCTGCCCCAGGTGTAGAAATGTCTTCTTTCAATTGTATAGAATCTTGCTAAGATCATATCTGAAATTATCAGTATAGTTTTGCGCACACTAATGTCATGACCACTGATGTGATGCAATATGTCTTTGAGAGAGATTTGTTCTGTGCTCTTTCTCTTAGAAACAAGTGTTGTAAACCTGGTGCTGAGATGCCTGATCCCTGGAAAGCAGAGGAAATAGCTTTGGGATTTCTTTAAGCATGAGTGGGCGGGGTCAGGCTTTTAGTTTTTGCTTTCTGTTGTTGAAGCTGGAGTTTTGGAGTGAAGCTGCGAGATCCAGTTCTCTGCTGCTGCAAAAGCTTGAGGTGTCCCTCTTTCTGCTGCTGGATTCAATCTGTCAATATTCTCCTTTCTCTTTGACTGGAGGAGATAGTGAGTGAAGGAAATCCGTCTTGCTGAATTTGCTTTTGCTAATGATGTGCTTCTGGGACACTGCTATTTTGAAATCATTGTTGAGTAGTGGTTTAAAGTATGTATTATTTTGTTAAGTATTTTGATAGAGTTAAAGTTATGGCAATTCTTTTTTGCCCGAAATGTTCATTTTCCTGCTCCTCGGAGGAGCTGTTTGACCTGCTGTGCTTTTCCAGCACCACTCTAACCTTGATTCTGATCTCCAGCATCTACAGTACCCACCTCCGCCTATACCTTTCTTAAAGCCTAGTACAGGTAGTTCTACTATAACGCATCTTTCATTCACACAAATTGGCTGTAACACAATTGGGTGAATAGGGAACGCTACTTCTAAAGCGTGAACTTTTGAAGTGTGTGTTGGCTATAACGCGATTAGACTGCCCAACACTTAAAGTGCTGTTGGTATTGCACAATTTTTGCATAGTGTAGGGTCATGCAGGAATGCAACATTCGCATTCTTGAACATCTGCCTGTGGTTAGACCAACTGAATCATAACTGCAGCCTAAAAAGTGACTGAGAATGTAACATCTGATCAAAATTATTCAATGTCAGTTTGGAAAACCTGTCCAGGTGATCCTCAGTATTGATAGACACCGTGAAACATCACATCTAGATGATGTCGAGAAAGCTTCAAGGAGGAAGACTTCAAAAAGCAATGTGGCTTGCAACTTAACTGAAATCTCCTATGAGATATCTCAGACAGCAAACATGAAGGGAGGAGAGACAGGAGTCTCGCTAAAAGACATGTTTTGCTCCCTTTTCACACGACACGGGATAAAAGCTAATTTTAATCCTCGGTCCATGTGGTAATGAATAAGGTTGTCACTCTCTGCGGGAAATCAAGAGTCAATTGAAACTGCAATTAAAAAGAAACAGGCCGAAGGTAGTGTGTAAAGCCAAGTATCTCAAAAGCAACCTACCAACAACAGCATTACCGGCATCTCCCACATCCATTACACATTCTTCACAAACTCAGAGACTGATTGGTATATCTTTTCTCAACTCACCACTCATTTTTAGTCTATAGCTGCAATCTATTTATCTATTACATTTTTATTGTTCATGTGTTTAATAACAAATAAGTTCACTCGTGGTTGTACTCGCGAAAGTCTGATTAAATTGATGCCTTTCAAATCACAAATTCATTTGAGCTTGAAGAAAGGGAAGGGATCCTTTATAAATTAACCTTGTTGCAACCAAAGTGGGTGGGTGAACAAAGAGGGACCAGTTCATCTCTACTCACCCTGGTGCTTGACAACCTGTCCGGAACCTCAGCTGAGCACTAGCAATGATACTACCTTACAGAGGTATAGTTACCACAGGGGGAATGCAGTGAAGGTTTACTGGAGTAGATTAGATTAGATGCCTACAGTGTGGAAACAGGCCCTTCGGCCCAACAAGTCCACACAGACCCTCCGAAGAGCAACCCACCATTCCCCTAAACCTAACACTACGGGCAATTTAGCATGGCCAATTCACCTAACCTGCACATCTTTTGGACTGTGAGAGGAAACTGGAGCACCCAGAGGAAACCCACGCGGACACTGGGAGAATGTGCAAACTCGACACAGACAGTCGCCCAAGGTGGGAATTGAACCCGGGTCTCTGGCACTGTGAGGCAGCAGTGCTAACTGCTGTGCCACCGTGCCACCCACATGAACAATAATCCCTGGGATTTCCTATGAGAAGAGAACTGGAACAATTTCAGAGAATGAGAGGTGATTTAATTGAAACTTGCCAAATTCTTAAAGGGCGAGACAAGGTGCATGCAATAAAGATATTTGCCTGAGCTGGAGGGCCTCGAATTGAAGATACAATCACAGAACAAGGAGCAAGCTATCTGGGACTGTAATGAAGAGGATTTGTCTGCCCCCAGAAGATGGTGGAAGCTCAGTAAGATCAATAGATTTCCAGTTACTCAGAGCATTACTGAATTTGGAGATGACGCAGGAAAATGCTGTTGAAGCAGACAACCAGCACATTCTCGAGTGACAGAGCAGGCTGGAGTGACTGTGTGGCTTATCACTGCCTCTGGATCTCACATTCATTGGCAAAAATATTTCTTGCTGTGTAACCAAAGTCACACCATCCTCCCCCCCACCCCAAAAGAAAAGTGTCAGGCATAGTTTATCACAAAAAATAATTACCTGAAATATTAGTGCAACTCAGTCCATTGAGCACAGACATTCCAGACTCTTTAATGATGTCTGATTGAATAGTCAGACAGATTTTTTTAGCCTCTGGTCTTTAGGCTTAGGTAAATGGTTCATGGAATGGAATGCCAGGAATGGCAAATGGCTTCAGATTTTAGCAATGACAAGCCATCTTCGGGGAACAATCTGGACATCCGTACTTTTCTGACTGCATTCATACAGAAATATTCTGCCATTTACTTCTTTGGCTAGACCAAGAAAATGCCAACTTTTGGAATTGTTCTGCTCTAAGCATTTTGGTGCCTGGACATGAAAATTATGAGGCACAGCTTTCCGTTTGTGCTAATGGGCTCAGTCAAAACATATTAAAAAATCGACATGACAGTTTTTCAAACAATCGTTCACTCCTTTTTAAAAACACAATGGATTTGCCTCAATTTCTCTGATTCTGCTCATTCAAACAAATGTAGTGGCAGGCAGCGTGATAATAAGATGGGAAAAGTGGAACCGAACATTAGATATTAATTTGTCACTGTCATTATTATACAACACAAAAATCATTGACATTCACTTTGACACATTAAAATTGAATTTTCCATCTCAAACATAGAATGGCAAGACGGAAAAACATCGACAGTAATTTATGTGTGATCTATAATTCATCGTTCTGATTCAGTTTAGGTCTGATTGAAAAATTGCTTTTAATCTTTTCATTGCAGCCTTAATTTACTGCAGGTCAGTCAGACACAATGAATTCTTTCACAGTGAAGACAAACCAAAGCTTTGAAAGTATAAAGTAAACCACTAAATAGAATTCTCCTTTAATGAAGACAGTAAACAAAGACAGTATTTGGAACAATGATTATGGAGTTTAAGCTGCTGCTTTTTTTGTCAGATGTCTGTGGTGGTTTGAAACAGAAGCAGTTGCAGATGATTGTGGAGTTCCATCTCTCTCACAAATGCTACAAGTTGATCAATAAGCAGTGAATTATTTAGAATATACTTTCGTATATCCATATGATGCTAAAAAGAATTGGGAAAACTCATTGTTGAATTGTGATCCATTGTCAGAGACAACAATGCACAGGATTCTGCACATGAAAATAAATCCTCTTCAAGAAAGTTTAATGTCTTCAACAGTGAGTCAATTTAGCTTCTGGCCTCCAATCCAACAGGAATAATAATCCACAAGGATGAGAAAAACTCACTGTTTGAATGGAAAGTGTTCAATACCAAGACCTTTTCATGCCCTGGCCGGAAAGAAAGTCAGGCTGCTCCTCTATGAATGGGACAGGTTTTACATTTGAAGACCATTCTTTGAAAGAAGGTGTGATACCTCCTCCATACTGCTGTGCTTTGCAAATGGATATCCTTGGTGAATCCGCTTGAGGATAGACAGACACAGCTCATGGGATCACCGGCATTTCATGGAAACCAAAACATTATTGATGATGCTGATGTGACAAAAGTTGTCCCACATAGAGTGACAGGACAGGGTTACTGGGAACATACAGACGTCAGCCATCAAGGCAGTGTGCGTGACTTTGGGCATGTTCTCTGTTGTGCAAATCAAATTTTTGAAATTGGAAATGTTTAGGTCATGAAGGGTTTAACTTCTTCGACAAAATTTCCATTTCTTTTCCCCAGGGAGGTAGTCGGCTGTCCTCGCTAGGGTTTCTGCAGTAATCTGGTATTTTCCTTGCACATACTCTGTAACCGTGCCATACTGCATCAGTATATACCACAATCTTTGTGTCCTCCTTTATATTCAAAAAAGCTATGGATGATTTGTGGTCATCTTCAGTATTAAATGGCCAATCTAAGATGTAGTCAGGAAATGTCTCGCATGCCCATGTCACTGGGAATGCTTCTTTCTCTATTGGTGTATATAACATTTTGGTTTAAGTAAGAGCTACTGAAATGTAAAGGACAGATCTTCTGATCCCATCATAGTGAATCTGGGAATAAGACTGTGATCAGACTTGTGGAGTTGTATACATCTGCTGCTACAATACTTGAAAGTTTGAGACAATGAGGTGACAGAACTCCTGACAATATAAACATTTTTTAAAAATTGGTCAAATGATTATGATCAGGGAGGTGATGACCTAGTGGGATTATTGTTGGACTGTTAATCCAGAGGTCCTGGTAATGTTCTGTGGCTCCAGATTTGAATCCTGCCATGGCAGATGGTGGAATTTGAATTCAATAATAAAAAAAAATCTGCTGTTAGGAGTGTAATGATGAATCATTGTCAATTGTCAGGAAAACCCATCCCATTCACTAATGTCCTTTCAGGAAGGAAACTGCCATCCTTACCTGGTCTGGCCTACATGTAACTCCAGACCAACACCACATAGCTAAGTCTTAACTACCCTCTGGGCAATTAAAGATGGGCAATAAATGCTAGCCTAGCCAGTGATGCCCTCATCCTGCGAATGAATAAAAAATGATTACTGTTGATGCTCAGTCCAGCCCTATGACTGGTCTGATATACAAAATTACCTTAGAGGTTCATTGACTTGGGCTAGGTGAGGTAAGAATCTTCCCACTTTGTTCAACATACACGTCACCTGGTGGGATTCCATAATATCACTGCATGGACAGTATCGATGAAAATGAGGCCAACAAAATCTCCTGAATGCTCTCCAATATAGTTGAGGGGTGGATCAGAAAAGCCAACCAGATGTATCAGTGAAGGGAGAGGAAAATTATTTCCCTGAAGGATGTCAACCCAATGATGAAGGTCTTGGAGAAGCTCTGGGGTTTCATTGCGCAATGTGAGGGAAGGGGCAGTCTGAGGCTTCACTTGTTAAACTGTGGCGAGGCCAGGCTGGTCTGGTCCCTTACAGGTAAGGCACCTACAGAATTTAGTAGGCTCCTTCCAAATTTTGTCAGCAAGGAAATTCCACCCAGAATTATGAGCTAATATTTAAATTGGCTCAAGAACTCTTTTCAATGTAATAGAATATAATTATCGTAATAGCAAGCGATTGTTTTTCTCTATAATTCTGAATGCATTCTGAAAGTTAATGTAAATTGCAACTTTGAAAATGTGGATCTTTAAGATGCTATTTTTTCCACACAGAAACGTCTGTTAATTATCTAACTTCATTGCACTACTGGGTTAAAAGAATGAAGTCACCTTGAAAGCCAGAGTGGTTTTAAAGCAGTTCCTAAAATACTAGTTATATGAGGATCTCTTGTGCCTACAAAGCAACCACCAACAGTCAGATATGTTTAGCATCATTTTTATACAGTGACAAAGGTCTCTGTGGAAAATACTGAGACTCGTCTGCAGAGACCAAGCCAATTACAGAGCTCATCACCCTACTCAGAATGCACTGCAGGCAAGAGAAACAATACTGTCTCCTTGGTGATGAAAGAAATAACAGTATTATGAGCTGGAGTTCTCTACAAAAGTAGCATGCAATTTACCACGTGAAACTGAAGATTGTTTTTGTGAGTAAATTCCTTGAGAATCACTGCGTCTATTAAATAGAATAGATTTTTTGCTGTGGACTAAATCTTACATTTTACTGACTAGGTTCAATTTACAAATTTTTAGCAAAGTTTTAGCAAATTTTCTTGTTGTATCTTACCCAAGACACCTCATTCACTAGTTACCCCACCCCAAAGGCATCCTCCTCATCTGATTCCAGCCACCTCTTGGTGAACTGTGAACAGATCTGAGCACCTTAGGAAGAATATGTTGGCTTTGGAGGGAGTACAACGAAGGTTTACAAAAATGATACCTGGACTTCAAGGGCTAAGTTATGAACAGGCTCATTTTCTCTAGAATTTGGATGGTTAGGGGGTGATCTGATCCAAATTCTTCAAGATATTAACGGGAAAGGACAAGGTAGATAAACTGTTTCCAATGGATGGGGATTCTAGAACTAGGAGGCATAGTTTGAGAATTAGGCTCAGACCATACAGGAGAGATGGTAGGAAGTACTTTTAAGCACAAAGGGGCATAGAGGTTTGAAACTCTCTTCCATTCATGGCCTTGGAAGCTCAATCAGATGTTAATATTAGGTCTGAGATTATAAAAATTGGATGTAGGTTTGCTCACTGAGCTGGAAGGTTTGTTTTCAGACATTTTGTCACCATACATGGTAACATCATCAGTGAGTCTCTGGTGGTATGGCCCACTTTTTATTTATTAATTTAGGTTTCTTTGAGTTGGTGATGTCATTTCCTGTGGTGGTGTAATTTCCTGTTCTTATTGTCAGGGGGTGGGAAATGGGATCCAAGTCAATGTGTTTGTTGATAGAGTTCTGAATGGAATGCCATGCTTCTTGGAATTCTCACACATGTCTCTGTTTGGCATGTCCTAGCATGGTTGTGTTGTCAAAGTGGTGTCCTTCCTCATTTGTATGTAAAGATACTAGTGAGAGTGGGTCATGTGTTTTTGTGGCTAGTTGATGCTCATGTATCCTGGTGGCTAGTTTTCTGCCTGTTTATCCAACGTAGTGCTTGTTACAGTTCTTGCAAGGTATTTTGTAAATGACATTGGTTTTGCTTGTTGTCCATATAGGGTCTTTCAAATTAATTAGTTGCTGTTTTAGTGTGTTGGTGGGTTTGTGGGCTACCATGATTCCAAGAGGTCTGAGTAGTCTGGCAATCATTTCTGAGATGTCTTTGATGAAGAGGACAATGGCTAGGGTTTCTGGGTGTATTTTGTCTGTTTTTTGGGTTTGTTGCTGAGACATTGGCGGTCTGTGTTCGTTGGGTACCCGATTTTTTGAATACATTGTCTAGGTGATTTTCCTCTGCCCCTCATAGTTTCTCTGTGCTGCAGTGTGTGGTGGCTCATTGAAACAATGTTCTATTGCAGCTCCATTCATGGATGTTAGGATGATTGCTTCTGTAGTTCAATATCTGGTCAGTATGTGTTGTTTTCTTTAAACGCTGGTTTGAAGTTTCCTGTTGGCTGTTCACTCTACTGCGACATCTAGGAATGGCAGTTTGTTGTTGTTTTTCTCCTCTTAAGTGAATTTTATGCCAGTAAGGGTATTATTGATGGCCTTGCAGGTTTCCCCTCATTTGTTAAAATACCAACCCAAGGAAACCTAAACACATAAATAAAAAGTGGGCCATACCACCAGGACTTCATCCAGAGACTCACTGATGATATTACTTTGTATGGTGATGAAACATCTGAAAACAAATCTTCCGTGTCAGTGAGCAAACCTACATCCAGAGCCTCAACTTTAGCTACAAATCTTCTCAAAAATAATTTTTTTGTTAAGCAAAGCAATTATGGGATCTGGATCAAAGTTAGCAACATGCAGTTAGGCCCCAGGTCAAACACAAACACATTGAATGGCGGAACAGGCTCAAGGGACTGAATGGCATACTCCCATTCCTACGTTCCTATTCTCAGAACAATTTGGCTCTGCTGGAATATTATGGAATTAACCAGCGTCCCAGGTGCTGGCACCATTGTTAAAAGGCCATTATTTACCTAGACGAGCACTGTTAGCCAGGAGATGCCCTGGATGGTTCCTGATATTTGGGATATCTCCACCTGAAGTAACAGCTATGCCACCCATATTCCTCTCTCTTAACACCTGCCTCTCTCATGTCAGTCCACAACAGGAGGGCAATGGACTTCCAGATATTCCTGATGCAAGCCCCTGATGTGCTATTGAACATTGCCCTTAACTCAACTGTTCTACAAACCCCTGAGTGAAAGCCAGAAGAATTGGCTTGACGGAAGTGCTGACAACTGTAGCAAGCTTTTTTTTATATTAGATTAGATTACTTACAGTGTGGAAACAGGCCCTTCGGCCCAACCAGTCCACACCGACCCAACGAAGCGCAACCCACCCATACCCTTACATTTACCCCTTACCTAACACTACGGGCAATTTAGCTTGGCCAATTCACCTGACCCTCACATTTTTGGAATGTGGGAGGAAACCGGAGCACCCAGAGGAAACCCACGCAGACACAGGGAGAACATGCAAACTCCACACAGTCAGTCGCCTGAGTCGGGAATTGAACCCGGGTCTCAGGCGCTGTGAGGCAGCAGTGCAAACCACTGTGTCTGCGCTGGACAACAAGGCAAGATAGGGTCCATGTAAGCCTGGAGCTATGGCAGATTGGGCAAAATTCAGAAAGGCAAGGCCAGGCAATACAGTGAGGCTGTGAGCATCCAGGAAGGCTCAGAGTGAGTGAGCACTACTACAAGCTACAAATAACCCAGAGACGGTCTAGCCCATGAGCTGTGTGTGTGTGTGTGTGTGTGTGTGTGGGGGGGGGTGGGGGTGGGGGGGGTGGTGGTGGTGAGGTATGTGTCTCTGAGCCTACAGAATCTTTGTGGCAACAATTACAATGAGAAGACAGCCTCAGGTACAGCATTGAAGCACGACACCTTCTTGTAAGTTGATCAGAGATGTGCCACGGGGGTTCTTAGAGGCTGGCACATGTCAGGTGCCAATGTCTGTTGATATGGGGTACCCATGACCAGTGCCCATGGAGCATGCCGTTAGATTTTGGTAACCAGTGTCCAACATGGAGATTCCTCAGAGCAGGTGGTGAGCTGATGTACCTGCTCTGACTTTCACAATGAGAATACTCAAGATCCATCTTGTGTGGTGAGATATGATTATTGATCAGGCAAGTTGTGGAAGAAATAAAGCCTTTAACAAACCATATTCCCCCTTAATCGACAACTTCCTGCTGCTGAGCAAGAAACTTGCTTCACCGCTTGGCAAATGCATAAAAGATGCAGCAGGATATTCTCAATGTCAGGCACTGCCTTGCACGAGTTCACATCTGATTCTGCCAAAATCTTGCAAAAGCCTATATCGTTCAGGCCCCTATAAGTTTCTGCCCTATGTTTCTGTGACAAATTTCATAAGGAATACAATGACTCACTATATTTTAAATTTATTATATACAGTATACATTTTCATTCAATTGCATTCCAAGAAATTATTTTCTATCCTTTCTGGAGGATAAGAGAAATTAAAGTAAAATAAGCATTCCATCAGCTCAACTACCACAGCTGGATTTTCAGCAGCTTATACAAAAGAACTGACTTTCACCCTAACTTCATGATGAAATTTCACCATAAATCTCACCCAAATTTGGCGTGGAATTTTACATTGTGTTCTAATATCTTGGGGTCATGTAAAAGTTCATTCTTTTCGCACAGGCTAAACCCAAGTGTTCTTTTATTCTTTTTTAGCCAATGTATAATTTTATTTGAGAAATGTAGTGTTTATGTGGCAGTAATAAATCATTTAAACGTGGGCAATTTCTTATAAGGTTCTGAAGAGGCTGTGGGCAGTCTTGGTTCCCTTATTTAAGGAAAGATATTATTTCATTGGAGGCAGTTCAGAGAAAGTTCACTCCAAGGTCCTGGTATGGAGGTGATTGTCTTATGTGCAAAGATTAAACAGGTTGGAACTCACTGGCATTTAGAAGAATGAGAGATGATCTCACTGAAACATATTGAATTCTTAAGGGGCTTGACAGGGTCAATGTTGAGAGAATATTTCCCCTCATGGGAGATTCCAGGGCCAGAGGGCATAGTCTCAGATGAGAAGGACATTCTACTCAGATGGTTGTGAGGCTTTGGAACTCCTTGCCATAGAGAGATGTGGGTCCTTGTGAATATTTAAAACTGAGATAGATGGATTCTTGATCAGGAAGGGAAGCAAGAGTCATGAGGGGAGTGAATATGAAGAGTATAAGATCATCCATGTTCTTAATGAATTGTGGACCAGGCTTGAAGGGCCGAATGGCCCACTCCTACTCCTATTTTTTATGGTAGTACAGTCTTAAATATGGCAGAAATGGGTGAGAACTTTAGCAAGGCCTATCTCAATGTCAGGAGTAAGTCGCTGCATCTATTTGAGTGTGCTGTCCCCTTTAGTCCAAGAACTCCCCACCTATGTTCGGGACACCACCCACGGCCTCCACCTCCTCCAGGATTTTCGCTTCCCCGGTCCCCAACGCCTTATCTTCACGATGGACATCCAGTCCCTGTACACCTCCATCCCCCATCACGAAGGACTCAAAGCCCTCCGCTTCTTCCTTTCCCGCCGCACCAACCAGTACCCTTCCACTGACACCCTCCTTCGACTGACTGAACTGGTCCTCACCCTGAATAACTTCTCTTTTCAATCCTCCCACTTCCTCCAAACTAAAGGAGTTGCCATGGGCACCCACACGGGCCCCAGCTATGCCTGTCTCTTCGTAGGATATGTGGAACAGTCCATCTTCCGCAACTACACTGGCACCACCCCCCACCTTTTCCTCCGCTACATCGATGACTGTATCAGCGCTGCCTCGTGCTCCCACGAGGAGGTTGAACAGTTCATCAACTTTACTAACACCTTCCATCCCGACCTCAAATTCACCTGGACTGTCTCAGACTCCTCCCTCCCCTTCCTAGACCTTTCCATTTCTATCTCAGGCGACCGACTCAACACAGACATCTATTATAAACCGACTGACTCCCACAGCTATCTGGACTACACCTCCTCCCACCCTGCCCCCTGTAAAAACTCCATCCCATATTCCCAATTCCTTCGTCTCCGCCGCATCTGCTCCCAGGAGGACCAGTTCCAACACCGCACAGCCCAGATGGCCTCCTTCTTCAAGGACCGCAGATTCCCCCCAAATGTGATCGATGATGCCCTCCACCGCATCTCCTCCACTTCCCGCTCCTCCGTCCTTGAACCCCGCTCCTCCAACCGCCACCAAATCAGAACCCCACTGGTTCTCACCTACCACCCCACCAACCTCCGTATACAATGTATCATCCGCCGTCATTTCCGCCACCTCCAAACGGACCCCACCACCAGGGATATATTTCCCTCCCCTCCCCTATCAGCGTTCCGCAAAGACCACTCCCTTCGTGACTCCCTCGTCAGGTCCACACCCCCCACCAACCCAACCTCCACTCCTGGCACCTTCCCCTGCAACCGCAGGAAATGTAAAACTTGCGCCCACACCTCCTCCCTCACTTCCCTCCAAGGCCCCAAGGGATCCTTCCATATCCACCACAAGTTCACCTGTACCTCCACACACATCATCTATTGCATCCGCTGCACCCGATGTGGCCTCCTCTATATTGGGGAGACGGGCCGCTTACTTGCGGAACGCTTCAGAGAACACCTCAGGGACGCCCAGAGCAACCAACCCAACCACCCCGTGGCTCAACACTTCAACTCTCCCTCCCACTCCACCGAGGACATGCAGGTCCTTGGACTCCTCCACCGGCAGAACATAACAACACGACGGCTGGAGGAGGAGCGCCTCATCTTCCGCCTGGGAACCCTCCAACCACAAGGGATGAACTCAGATTTCTCCAGTTTCCTCATTTCCCCTCCCCCCACCTTGTCTCAGTCGGTTCCCTCAACTCAGCACCGCCCTCCTAACCTGCAATCTTCTTCCTGACCTCTCCACCCCCACCCCACTCCGGCCTATCACCCTCACCTTGACCTCCTTCCACCTATCACATCTCCATCGCCCCTCCCCCAAGTCCCTCCTCCCTACCTTTTATCTTAGCCTGCTTGGCACACTCTCCTCATTTCTGATGAAGGGCTTATGCCCGAAACGTCAAATTTCCTATTCCTTGGATGCTGCCTAACCTGCTGTGCTTTAACCAGCAACACATTTTCAACTGATTGGAAGATTGTCTTGTTCCATCTATTGCATTCTGCTAACACAGCTTGACATGCAGTTAGTCCTGTAGTTTCACTGGACTGACACCTCATTTTTAGTTATCCCTGGTTCTGCTTGTGCTGTGCCCCAGCACTCATTAGAAACAATATTTGATGTATTGATAATTTAAAAGCCTATTTAATTGAAGACTCTCCCACACACAGGAAACCATTTTCTCATGAAAATACTCTTCAGTAGCTAGCCATGTTTTTGTCATATTTTTATATCTAGAATTCATTCATCTTGTTGCTAAAGATGATGAACCTTGTTCCAACCTATTTAAATTCAACTGGCTTTTGGAATAAAATATACAAAGAACTTCCTTCCTTATTCGGTTAAGTAGAAATCCATGGAATAATTCTCATGCTACCATCTTTATTATTTCTTATTTTTATAAGTTGAATGCTGTAAATATGCTGGTGAATGTATCGCTAACATGCTCTTAACGTACATGTAAGAACTGTGGGAATGAGAATTTGAATTGTAAACAATCAAGCAGCAGTCACAGCCATTGTTATCACCAGTTTGCTTGCTTTCATTCTTTTTATTTACAGAAAGGCCCTGTATGAAATCATCAGATAAATGATACAGATTTATTCTGTTAAAACGCAGCTGTGAAATCACGATTTATTGAGCTCTTTGAAATGTTTAGACTTTTTTTTCTGAGTTGCCCATCAACACAAACTGTACAATGATATCTCAGTTAATGAGATCCCTCTGACACCTCCTATGTAATGCATGCAATGAACTGAAATGTGAATATTAAACAGTTTTTTCAGATATCAAGGGCAGGGCATTTTTCTCCGAATTTTGTCCCATAAATGAATGTCATTTTTTTCTAGTTTTTATACTTGAACTCTGCAGTTTGTTATGTGACTGGGATTAATTCCCACACTTTAGATTAGAGTGGTGCTGGAAAAGGCAGCATTTGAGGAGCAGTAAAATTGACGTTTCAGGCAAAAGTCCTTCATCAGGAATATTCCTGATGAAGGACTTTTGCCTGAAACGTCGATTTTACTGCTCCTCGGATGCTGCCTGAGCTGCTGTGCTTTTCCAGCACCACTCTAATCTAAACTCTGGTTTCCAGCATCTGCAGTCATTGTTTTACCACTTTAATTCCCACACTGTCTTGTATGTTTAACTGGTGGTAATTTTCCATATCATGATTTATAGGACTTTAATTAAAGCTGAAATACGCTGAAGGAGCTTTTATTTCTATGTCTTTCTCATTTAAATGTGCCTAAATGACTGAGCCTGGCTGTTAATGACTCTTGGTCCATAATTTTGTTTTGAATCTTTTCTCTTCATCACAATGTCATAAGAACTAAGATGCTATATTGCATTAGTTTAAACTTGGAAAGTCAGTCTTTGGAGCAATAACATAGAGCAAATGGAAGTTTAGAACGTTAACATGCTCCTTCAAATGTTGATGCTTGCTACTTGTGAATAGAGCTATAAAAAGTCACTTGATTATGATATAATCATTTCCAATTAGCTAAAGTTGCCTCAGTGCATCTGTTATTTGATATACATTATGTAACCTTTAAGTGGACAGAAAATTGGACAGAAATATCTTGGCTTGCATGCTGTGTGAATATTCTGTTGTGGAGCTTAACAATGGAGTACTTCATTTAACAAAGTGCTTTTAGAAAACAAAAGCCACCCATAACAATGCTAGCCATGCTCATATTTTTCTCAAATGTAAATAAATTCTAGAGAATCAGTCAGATCTTAAAAGCTGGTTGAGGTTAGGATTGGAGTTGGATAGATTCTTTGTCTTGCTGATGCCTTGATCCTAACCTCGGGAAACATTTTGCAGAGGTAGTCTGAGCTTGAACCAGCCATCCACAGGCAACTGTAGCCAAATAAGAGAAATTAGCACCAATTACAAGGCCAATTAAGGCTCCATCTTGAGGGAAATTGATTTTCCATTTGTCAATGAGGACAAGAGACATTAGCCTGCGTCAGAGCGAGACAGTGATGGTCAGTTCACCTCAGGAAAGAGCAGGGAGTGGACTTTATTCTAGAATGGAACCCACCAACTCTTACTAATCCTGACTCCCTGACTACCACATGTTGTGGCTACTCCACCATCACAGCCAGTTAACAGGAAAAACACAAGCATGACCCAGAGTTATTTCAATTCTTTTTCTTGCTTCCATTGGATCTTTCTGTCCTTGGTCCTTTTTTGAAACTCATTCACAAGATGAGGACATCGTTGGCTGGGTCAGCATTTATTGCCCAGATAGCAGGTAAGTGGGGGTAGAAGGTGTTGGGAAAGTTGATGAACTGTTCAACCTCCGCATGGGAGCCCCAGGTGGTGCTGATACAGTCATCGATGTAGCAGAGGAACAGATGGTGGTTGGTGCCGGTCTAACTGCAGAAGATGGACTCTTCCATGTATCTGACAAGCAGGTAGGCATAGCTGGGTCCCATGTGGGTGCCCATGGCTACCCCTTTGATTGGAGGAAATGAGAGGATTGGAAGGAGAAATTGTTGAGGGTGAGGACCAGTTCAGCCAGGCAGATGAGGGTATTGGTGGAAGGGTACTGGTTGGGACAGGAGAGAGGAAGACACGGAGGGCTTGGAGACCTTCATTGTAGCAGATCAATGTGTACAGAGGCTGAATGCCCATGGTGAACTCACCACTAAAGATATAGTTCTCTCCCCATCCCTATCAGCGTTCTGGAGAGACCATTCCCTCCCTCATCAGATCCATACCCCTCACCAGCCCACACCCCACTCCTGGCACCTTTCCCTGCCACCGCAGGAAGTGCAAAATCTCTCCTCACTCTCTGTCCAAGGCCCAAGGGAACCTTCCACATCCATCAGAAATTTACTTGTATCTCTACCAATGTCATCTACTGCCTTCGCTGCACTCAGTGTGATCTCCTCTACATCGGGGAGACAGGACGCCTTCCTGCGGACCATTTCAGAGAACATCCCTGGGACACCAGCACCCACCAACCCAACCGCCCCGTGGCTGAAGATTTCAACTCCACCTTTCACTCCGTCAAGGAAATGTAGGTCCTGGGCCTCCTCCATCATAAATCATTATCACTCGACATCTGGAGGAGGAACGTCTCATATTCCGCCTTGGGACCTTGCAACCACACAGGATAAATAGTTTCCTCATTCCCCCTCCCCCCACATTATCCCAGTCCCAGGCCTCCAACTCGGCACCATCCTCCATTACTTCTCCCTCTGACCTATCACCTTCTCCCTCACCTTCATTCACCTATTGTTTTCTCGGCTACCTTCCCCCAACATTTCTCGACTGTTGTTAAGAAATGTGTGGTATCTGTCGTGATTGGGGTGTTGATTATTGGTTGTTCCAAATATTTTCACCATGTTAGATCTGATTGTTAAACATAATTAAAAATAGCATAACACCAGGTTATAATCCAACAGGTTTATTTGATCCTGTTCCTTCATCAGGTAACTAGTGGGGCAGGATCATTGGACACAGAATTTATAGTACAAGATCAAAGTGTCATCCAACTGATGTGATATATTGAACAAACTTGGATTGCTGTTAAGTCTTTAATCACTTACAATGGGGATGTAGGTTCAATTGATTAATCCAAGGACTTCTCAGCTCAGACAATGCATTAAAGGTGTGAGATTAGAGTCCGACTGCCTTTATTTCCAAAGTAGGAATTTACAAACTGTCACAAGGACTGACTGCCTACAGATTGTGTGCTTTTTAAAGAAAGTAGAATCTATCTGCAAATACAAATCTCATATGCTGCAGGCAAGGATGCCCTGAGGCATGGTACATTGATGAGATCAAGCAGATGCTACGACAATGGATGAATGGACACCGCACAACCATCAACAGACAGGAGTATTCCCTCCCAGTCGGGGAACACTTCAGTGGTCAGGATCTTTGGGTGACCGTCCTCCAAAATGGACTTCAGGAGAGACAACAATGCAGAGTGGCTGAGCAGAAGCTGATAGTGAAGCTTGATACCCGTGAGGATGGCCTTAACCAGGACCTTGGGCTCATATCACACTACAGGTGACCCCACTACACTTACACACTCACACACACACACACACTTTTACACATGATCACACTCATGCAGATCCTCTCTCATGCACATGCTCTCTCTCAGAGACACCCACACACCCACCCACACTCATGTGCACACCCTATCACAGGCATATACTCCGTCACACTTGCGCACACACACTATGTCTCTCTGTGTCTCTGTCTCTCTCTCACACAGAACACACACACGCGAACACACAGAATGAACACACACACACACACACAACACACCCTCTTTCCTTCTCTCCCCCACACACATTTTCACACACACACTCTCTTTCTCTTCCTCACATACATACACAAGTCTATGGGGTTAATTTGCATTTGCAGATATATTCTACTTTGTTCAAAAAGCACATAACATATAGGCAGTCAGTCCATGTGACATTTCGTCAATTCCTTCTTTGAAAATAAAACCAGTCAGATTCAAGGTTGGGATACAGACAGACTTTAACCTCAAAACTTTAATGCAATGTCTGAACTGAGATGTCACCTTTTTCATAAAACCTGAAGTTATCTCCTTAAGTTAAGCAAGACTTAGGAGGCATAGAATGGGGACAATTGAAACATGGAACTGGTGTAAGGAACAGGTATTTTGTGTCCTTGATAGGTATGTCCCTGTCAGGCAGGGAGGAAGTGATAAGGTCAGGGAACCGTGGTTTACTAAAGAAATTGCATCTCTTGTTAAGCAGAAGAGGGAGGCTTATGCGATGTTGAGATGAGATTGATCAGATGAAGTGATGGAGAGTTACAGATAAGCTAGGAAGGAATTAAAGAGAGAGTTAAAAAGAGCAAGAAGGGGACAAGAGCAGTCTTTAGCAGGTAGAATAAAGGACAACCGTAAAAGCTTTCGATAGGTATGTGAGGAATAAAAGGATGACTAGTGTAGGAATTGGGACTGTCAAAGACAGAACTGGGAAGTGGTGTGTGGACCCTGTGGAGATCAGAGAGGCGCTAAATGAATATTTCTCATCTGTTTTCACTCAGGAAAAGAAGAACATTGTAGAGGAATTATGGGCTATTAGACTTGAAAGGATTGAGGCTTGTAAGGAGGAGATGTTATCAATTCTAAAAGGTTTGAAAATAGATAAGTTCCATCCGGCCCAGAGGACTTATCTGAGGATTCTTTAGCAAGTTAGGGAGGAGATGGCAGAGCCTTTGGCCTTGATCTTTGAGTCGTTATTGTCTACAGGCTTAGTAGCAGAGAACTGGAGGATTGCAAATATTGTGCCCTTCAAGAAGGACAGTAGAGATGACCCAGATAATTATAGACCAGTGAGCCTTATGTCAGTTGGAGGAAAGGTTTTGATAAGGATTATAAGAGATAGGATTTATAATCATCTAACAAACAACAACTTGATTGGAGATATTCAACATGGTTTTGTCAAGGGTAGGTCGTGTCTCACAAACCTCATTGAGTTATTTGAGAAGGTGACCAAGCATATAGATAAGGATAGGGCAGTTGACGTGGTGTACGTGAACTTCAGTAAAATCTTTGATAACATTCCACATGGTAGGCTGTTGGAGAAAATGCAGAGGCATGGGATTGAGGGTGATTTAGCAGTTTGGTTTAGAAACTGGCTTTCTATAAGAAGGCAGCAAGTGGTGGTTAATGGAAAATGTTCAGCCTGGAGTCCAGTTACTAGTGGTGAGCCACAAAGATCTGTTCTGGGACCTCTGCTGTTTGTCATTTTTATAAATGACTTGTACACAGGCATAGGTGGATGGGTTTGTAAGTTTGCAAATGATACTGAAGTCGGTGGAGTGATGGATAGAGTGGAAGAATGTTGCAGATTGCAGGGGGACTTAGATAAACTGCAGAATTGGGCTGAGAGGTGGCAAATGGAGTGAAATGCAGATAAATGTGAGGTGATTCACTTTGGGAACAATAACAGGTGACAGAATAGTGAATCAATGGAAAGATTCTTGGTAGTGTGGATGTGCAGAAGGATCTTGAAGTCCATGTATACAATCCCTGAAAGTTGCCGCCCAGGTTGATAGTGTTGTTAAGAAGGCATACAATGTGTTAGATTTTATTGGGAGGGGGAGCCGTGATGTCATGCTGCAACTATATAAAACGCTGTTGCAGCCTCACTTGGAATATGGTGTACAGTTCTAATCGCCCCATTACAGGAAAGATGTGGAAGCATTGGAAAAGGTGCAGAGGAGATTTACCAGTATGTTGCCCCGGTCTGGAGGGAAGGTCTTATGAGGAAAGGCTGAGAGACTTGGATCTGTTCTCTTTGGAGAGACGAAAGCTAAGAGGGGGTTTAATAGAGATGTACAAGGTGATCCGAGGATTCAATAGGGTGGGCAGTGGGAGTATTTTTCCTAGGATGATGACATCAGCTTGTATGAGGGGGCATAGCTACAAATTGAGGGGTAATAGATTTAAGACAGATGTCAGAGGCAGGTTCTTTACTCAGAATGGTAAGGGCATGCAATGCCCTGCCTGCCAATGTAGTTCAGATTAGGTTAGATTCCCTACAGTGTGGAAACAGGCCCTTTGGCCCAACAAGTCCACACCGACCCTCAAAAGAGCAAGCCACCCAGACCCATTACCCTACATTCACCCTTGACTAATACACCTAACACTACGGGCAACTTAGCATGGCCAATTCACCTAACCTGCACATCTTTGGACTGTGGGAGGAAACCCATGCAGACACGGGCAGAGTGTGCAAACTCCACACCGACAGTTGCCCGAGGCAGGAATTGAACCCGGGTCCCTAGCGCTCTGAGGCAGCAGTGCTAACCACAGAGCCACCGGACTGCCCCTCAGCCACATTAGGGGCACTTAAATAGTCCTTGGATAAGCACATGGATGATGGTGGGATAGTGTAGCGTGATGGGCTTAGATTAGTTTACAGGTCGGAGCAACATTGAGGGCTGAAGGGCCTCTTATGCGCTATATTGTTCTATGTTCTATCTCAGGAATGTGACTTAAAAGAATTTCTGGGATTTAAATATTAATGATTTGATACCTGCAACCCATTCTAGGTGATTAAAGACTTAACAGGAATCTAGGTTTGTTCAATACATTGCATCAATTATATGACACTTTGATCTTTTACGATAAATTCCATGTCCTATGATCCTGCCCCATGAGCTACCTGGTGAAGGAGCAACGCTCCGAAAGTTAGTACTTCCAATTAAACCTGCTGGACAAAATCTGGTGTTGTGTGATGTTTTTAACATTGTCCATCCCAGTCCAACACAGGCACCTCCAAATCTTGTGAACATATAAGTTGTACATATCTTGTGAATTGCATTATCAATTTGATTTTGTATAGTAATGTTTATTACTGTTTGTTCAAAGCCATGAAATCCTGTGGTTGTACTTCCTTAGTTAAGTAGCTTTATCTCACAATTGTCTATTTTAATAATAAAAGTTGTTCATTGTAATTTAAATCTAGTGCTTTGGCCTGGGATCATAATCCAGATGCTGGCTTGAAGCAACTCATTCCACTTCTCGACAAAAATATTATCTCTTGCTTTACTTGTTGCTTCTCCCTTTATCTTTTGTTCCATTAAAGCATTTGTTATTTAATTTCTTCAGTCTTCCAATCTATTAGGAGCTTTGATGTTGTTTTATTTGTAAACCCCGGTTGCCCTTTCACATGTTCGCAATCTATTACATATTGTGGGGAATTAGATCAGATGGTAGTGAGCTTTCTGAGCATGTGGGAGGTAATGAGATCAAAGCCCATGTTCTCTGAAATTGTTGGGAGGTTGGGTGGTGATGTGGATACCAACAGCGTGGGTTCAATTCCTGCATTGGCTGAGGTTACCCTGATGGATTCTCCCTCTCAACCTCTCCCCTTGCCTGAGGCATGGTGACCCTCAGATTAAACCACCACCAGTCATCTCTTTCCCTAAAGGGAGAGCCGTCCTGTAGTTCAGTTAGATTATGTAACTTTGCATTTTCAAATTTTCACAGATCCGATTAAAAAGGTCATAGACCTGAAAACATTACCCTTGCCTGTTGAGTTTTTCATCATAATTTTTTTATTTGATATTCAGTTTGAGTCCAAGGGTGCCTCCAGGCTGAGCCACCTTTTCCCCTCAGTGAGGCATTGGTAGTTCCTGCACTAACTGGTGAGGCTGCTGGTAGGTCAATGCTGGAAGGGTTCCTCCACTCCCATCCCCACCAGACATCCCACTGAAAGAGGGTGAACCTGCTCCTCCCCATTAGTGAGCCTGGACATTTGAAAATGTTGGTGGTCTGTTTGGAACATGCCGTGAGAAATCAGGATCCAGAATTAGTCCCAACTTTGGATTTCTAATCCAGACTGAAAATCCAGGCCAAAGAGTTTCATTTGGAGGATACAAACAAAGTCAGTTGGCAAATATAATTATACTAAACTTTTCCAATGGAGACGTCATGTAAATCTGCAAGTGTCCAACTTATGAATGGAAAAAGCTCATCACACGTTTGGCTGATAGAAAAGCTTTTATATGCTTGCACTGGATTCTACATGTAACATGACATGACATAAATTAATACTAATTTGTCATAGGAGATTTACTATTATTAATTATAAACATTTTCTGGTTTATTTATATTTAAAAATAATTATTGAGTATTGCTGAAAAATGACATATATGTCAAAAATTTTCAGCTTGCACTCATCAGGACAACTGGATTGTAATGGGTAGAAGTGATGGCTTGCAACCCAATCAGAACTTTCTTCTCAAAGTTATAAATGTTGATTTTCCTCTTCAATGGTATTCTTGTGAATTGTCCTGATGACTGCAAAATGAAAACTTAAACAATGTGTCTTATTCCAGCAATATTCACATTTTGTGCCACCAAATGACTGTGTTTATAGATGCCCCTCAATGTTTATACCTTCTAGTTTACACTCGAAAGGCTCATCTAATGCAAATCTTAAGCTGTCTGTTGGGAGATGTGCAAAAGCAGCTTTCTTCATTTTCTGTTTTCCTTCAGGAAAGCTTTCAAACACCACCACGATTCAGAAATTAGTGAGTGAGCATGGATGGGCCACCATCCCATTGTAAAATAAATCAGCTCAATGAGGTCAAAACCATGAAGAGCTTTTCTTGAAATTAGTTTTGAACAGTTTGAACAATGGTAACACCATTGAATGTCAGGGGTTGGTGGTGAGATGCTCTGTTATTGGAGATGGTCATTGTCTGGCATTTGTGCAGCACAAATTGTACTTGCCATTTGTCAGCTCAAACCTGGTGGTCAAACCAGTGGTTAGCACTGCTGCCTCACAGCGCCAGAGACTGGGGTTGAATTCCTGCCTCAGGCAACTGTCTGTGTGAAGTCTGCACACTCTCCCCGTGTCTGTGTGGGTTTCCTCCGGGTGCTCCGGCTTCCCCCCCCCACAATCCAAAGATGTGCAGGTCAGGTGAATTGGCCATGCTAAATTGCCCATAGTGTTAGGTGAAGGGGTAAATGTAGAGGAATGGGTCTGAGTGAGTTGCTCTTTGGAGGGTCGGTGTGGACTTGTTGGGCCAAAGGGCCTGTTTTCACACTAAGTAATCTAATCTAATCTAATCTGTAAGTAATCTAATCTAAAACCTGGATATTGTCCAGATCTTGTTACATTTGAATACGGACTGCTACAGTATCTGTGGAGTCATGAAGTGCTGAACATTGTACAGTCATCAGTGAACAGCCCCACTTGTAACCTTATGATGGTGAAGCAGCTGAAGATGGTTGGGTGTAGGATACTCCTCTGAGGACCTCCTGCAGAGATGTCCTGGAGGTGAGATCCATGTCCTTACTTGTCTGGCACCAACCACCGTCCATGCCTGCTGTCCTATCATGTCATCCCTTTAACTGATGCCATATTCCTTCACCTGATACTTTCCCCTTCTGGATTAGTGGTGCCATTCCTACTTTCCCCTTAACTACTTATCTTCCATTTCCTCCACATCAAACACACTTTGGACATTTATATCTCACACTATGTCTTACTGCTGTAAAGAGTGAGTGTAGCGTGGCCACTAACAGTGATCGTACATTTCAGTGATTGTACCTGACTAGGAACTCATTCTGTTTCTTAAGAGCTTCAAAGTAGAAGTTCATGCCAGATGCATGGATCTCCAGAGCAGAGTCAGTAGAAAGAACAGAGTGACTATTTGATGTGATTGCTACTCCTCAGGAGTGTTGGTCCAGTGTTTCTCCATTTATCTCTTATTGTCTTTTACTCTTTTTTAACCTTTGTCATGTTCTGTGTGAGAAATTATTTTTATATCTATTTCCCACTGACAAAATAGGACTAGTTTTGAGAAAATAACTTTGAGACAGTAGAATCTTGTGACTGAGATCCAGCCCCTTCCAGCACCTTCATCAATATCCTTCTCTCCATTAAAGGTTTTTCAAAGGACTCGCCAGATAATGGATTAGTTCATGCTCACATAAATCAAGGCCTGAACAACTTTCTAGCCTGGACATTAGTAAATAATTTTCTCAACAAGCAAATCCCAGAGAATGGCCAGCTCCAACAGAAAAGAGTCGAATCGTTACTACATTAATTAGTTCAAGAGCAGATCTGAGGCTGGGAATTCAGTGGTGAGTAACTCATCACCTGACTCTTCAATGCCTGCCCCTCCATTTACAAGGCACAAGCCAGGAATGTAGCAAAATAATCACCGCTTGAGGAGATGAGTACAGCTTTAACAGGAGATGGGACAAAACAGCCAACTTGATTAGTGCCCATCATTACCTTCAACACTCATTCCATCCATCCACTTCATCCATACCATTGTAGCAGCGTGTATCATTTAGAAGATGAATCTTAGCTATTTGCCAATGCATCTTCCAAACCTGTGACCTTTACCACCAGAACGACATGTGGAACAGCTGTGTGGGAACACCACCTAATCCATTTCCCTTCCAAGTCATGCACCGTTCTAAACATAGCTATTCTTATACGGCCCATGGATCAATATTCTGGGATTTCCATCTTAGCAGTAACTTAAGAACAAATAAGGATAGCAGCAATTCAAGAAATCAGCTCAGCTTCACTTTTTCAAAAACAATTAAAGATCGTCAGAAATGTTGGTCTTGCCAGTGATGGCCACATCCCACAAATGTATAACAAAAGAAAATCTTCAATCTTCTGGAATTGTAATCAATCGTGTGTGTAAAGATGAATGTTTTATTAATCATTCTGGGTTTGGATCCATAATTCATTCTTTGTTCTTTTAACAAATAAAGAAAAATCAAGTTGTCTTCTAGATCCTCAAATATGTTATGGTTGACCGTTTAAAAGGATTTCAAACATCTTAGTGCTCTCCTACATTCCTTCTGGTTAGGAAGCCATAGTTTCATCAAATAGTGTTGAAATGGTTAGTTGCAGTATCTGAATATTCATCTGAAGCTTCTATGCCTCCAAGCTATTTTGCCAGTTCATAGGTGGGAGTTAATGATGCCAGCAATATTTTTGACATACTTGTTCTGAAGTTTTCATAGAGAATGTGCGATGACACAATCATATTGATATTTTATTTCAGTTGCTGGTTTCTAGCCAGCTGTATAGAAAATACTAAGGAGGTAAATGGCAGAACTCAGAAGTAATATCTATATAAAGCACACATCCTCAAACTACTCTGTGAAACCTTGAATTTCTTTAAAGTTAATAATATGTGTGCACATTCTTAAACATACAGTTGTAATGTTAGATGGCAAAGAACAGAGCTAAAAAAAAACTGTCTTAAAGGTAAGCTAAAAGCATTCATTAATGCATGATTAATCCCATGAAGATTTATAGAATCTTCAGTTACAATAGAATGCTGTATCCAAGCAACACATAGTTATTCACTCAATAGCTTGAACTCCCATGCCAGCAGAAGCTGGATAAGCAAGTTGGATAAATGTTTAATGAAAAATTCACATGATGTAGAAAATTTGTAATTTTTAAATCAAAATGAGTGCAATTTTTCCCTATAAAAGTAACTAGTGAAGTTAATGGAGACCTATGTCAATCTAAACAATAAATTAATCCTGGAACTTTGCAATCCTAAATTATACAATTAATAAACACAATGTAAAATTAATTACTATTGTTGTACATTGAACATCAACCGAGTTAAAAAGGAAGGTAATTCAAAAGGAAGATAATTCAAAACTGTACAAGCATAGAGGATGCTGAAGAGACTCAACTGGTCTGACAGCATCTGTGGAGAGAGTAACAGAGTCTAATATAGCTTCTTCAGAACACAGTATTTTGCTTTTATGCCCGGCCTGGTGTGGTGATCTCTCAGTCTGGCAGAGCGGCCTCACAGCTGGAGTCCTCTCAGCGCAGCATGGTAATGTGAAGGAACTCCCCTGCTTCCTAACCTCAAGGTGACGTCTGGTGTTGACTGGAAGCTAGGTACCAGCGTGGGCTGTTATTCTGAACTTCTATTTTTGCAATGTTGGACATTTTATTTCTCTGTTGTCTAAGATATTGTAACTGAAGAAGCTATACCTAGGCATCCTTGAACTTAAGAACACGCTGTAAGTGGCGAGGTATAAACTTTTCACTGTACTCATTGAGTATTTGTGACAATAAAGGCTCATTCTAAATTCTGATTCTTCATTCAAATCTGCACAGCACTAGTTCAAAATCATCAATGACTTATATTGATAAAGTGCTAGTCATGAAATAAAATGTCTGACAGTGTTTCACTGAAACATTATAAAGTAATATTTTACACCAATGTGGTTTAGAAATATTAAAACAAGATGACCAAAGGCTTGCTGAAGAGATAGGATTCACATAAGAACATCAGAAAGTGGCCCAGAGTTGGCTGCACCATTCTACAAGGTTATGATGATCTTCTACTTTAAACTCACTTTTCTCATTATCACCCAGAACCCTTAATTTCCTGAGAGCCCAAAAACTAAGAACCCTGCCCTTGAACCTACATACATCCCCTGGACTTTGGAAGAGGTCATGTTTGGATTCCTGTTTATTAATCTGTTTGTCAGCAATACGGTGGCTCAGTGGTTAGCACTGCTGCCTCACAGCACTAGTGTCCCAGGTTCAATTCCAGCCTCGGGTGACTGTCTGTGTGGAGTTTGCACATTCTCCCTGTGTCTGCGAGGGTTTCCTCCGGGTGCTCCGGTTTCCTCCTGCAGGCCAGGTGAATTGGCCATGTTAAATTGCCCGTAGTGTTAGGAGCATTAGTGAAAGGGAAATGGGTCTGGGTGGGCTACTCTTCGGAGGGTCGGTGTGGACTTGTTGGGCCGATGGGCCTGTTTCCACACTGTAGGGAATCTAATCTAATCATTCCGTCAAAATAAATTGATAGCTTTCAGTGAAACTTGGTATTTTGCATATGGTCCAATAAAGTACTGATTGACATTTGTTAAACATGTGGGTCAGGATCCTGACATTTTTTGAAAGATTCCTTAATATTGGGAGGCTATTTTGTGTAGAATGTTTTGGATTGGCTCAGCTGTTGTGCTAGAATATGTTGTAGCTGCATAAATATAATCAGAATTTTCAGAACAGGTTGTTGAACATTGTTTGGCCTGAAGCCTCCTCAGTGAGCTGGAACTCTCAATAAGAGTATAAAAATATTTATTTATTTTAGCTTTATAATTCCAGAGTATAAACCAGGCAGGTGTGCTCTGCTGAGTGGCTTGTTCACTTATTCAGGAACTGTAATCACCTATTCTAGATTATCCCGCAAAGGGAAACATTTTCTCAGACTCCATCATGCCAAATCTCTTAAAAATTTATTGTGTTCAATTAGATCATCGCTGATATTTTTTAAACTTCAGGTAGTATATCCTCTCATTCCAGCGATCAGTTAAGTGAATGTTCATTGTCCTAATGCAAGTATATCCTTCCTTCAGTAAATAAAGAAAAGCTGTAAACAATACTCCAGGTCTGGCCTCACAAATGTTCTGCACAATTGTAGTAATATTGATTTCATCTTATACTCTAAAAGCTAATGTTGCATTTCTCTTCCTAATTGTTTGTTGCATGTTACCATTCTGTGATTGGTGCACACGGACACTCACAACATTCTGAACATGAACATTGCCCAGCCTCTCATCACACAACATATTCATTTTTTTAAAAAAGGTATTTCTTATCAAAGTATGATAACTTTACACGTTTCCACATTATATTCGATCTGTCTTGTTCCTGCTCGGTCATACACATGTCTATTATCCAGTTACAGCCTCTTTGCATACTCTTGAGCGCTTATCAAATTCTTCTCACAATGAAGAGAAATTGGATGTGTTGCACTCAATTCCCTTATCAATGACTAATATAGATTGAGATATACGGCAGCTCGATACTGACCTATTAGCTCCAGCCTACCATTCCAGAAATGTCCTATGTAAGGAGATGTCTTATTGCTAATTAATATTTCTGGCATATAAAAAAAAATCAAGGTTGGAGTTTCATTTTGAGCTTTTAATTGTTGGAGATTTTTAAAATGCAAATTAGCTTTTACTTTTGCACTGTCTCTTTTCTTTCTCTCCAAGTCCATTCTTTTGTTCTCGACTGTCCTTCCTGTAACTGATGTCATACTGAATTCATTCTTTCTGATTTACACTTCTCTGTCCTTGTGCTGTTAATTTCCCAGTCATTTCATCTGGTGACACATACACAAAGTTAATTTCCTTGCTCACCTTTCTCCCACATGACTGGTTTACCACACTGTGATGTCATCACCTTGCGTTTTTAACAAATTTGACAAAAAAAATTTAAAAACCTAAACATGCAATTGCATGTCAATCTAACAATAGTCTTGCTCCAAAAAATTATGATCCAATCAATTCCACCAAGATTTTCTTTGCTATATTTCCATTTTTCTAAATAAATGCTTAATCCTGGCTTTGTCTGCGTTTTTTTCCTGGTTTTAACTGCCCTCCCGAAATGTCCTATGTTTCTCAGTTTGACTTGCAACATTAACCTAATTTCTTCCAGTCTCAAGTTCTCAGGTCAGCTCAGGTACAATTGTAGATATTTTCTAATCAGACTGCTCAGAGGTGTTATTATACACCTTACATCATTATACAATTAATGTTAGGGCCTTTGGTAGTGTCGTAGAAAAGACGGACCTAGGGGTTAGGTAGAAAGTCTTTGAAGTTTGCATCACATATAGACAGGATGGTTAAAAAGATGTTTAGCATGCTTGCCTTTGTTGCTCAGTCTTTCGAGTATAGGAACTGCGAAGTCATGCTGAGGTTATACAGGACATCAGTTAGGTCTATTCCTAATTGGTCAGTTCTGGTTGCCCAGTTATCGGAAGATTTGTATTAAACTGGAGAGAGTTCTGACAAGATTTACCAAGGAGTTGGTGGGTGTGGTAGGTTTTGAGTTATCAAGAAAGGCTGGATAGGCTGGGAGTTTTTTCAATGAGCATAGGAGGTTGAGAGGCGACCTTATAGAAGTTTATAAAATAATGAGGGGTTTAAATAGAGTAAACGATAGTTGTCTTTTACCTGAGATGGGGGGATTTCAAAACTAGGGGGCACATTTTCAAGGGAAAGGAGAAGGATTTTAAAAAAAACATGAGGGGCAATTCTTTTGCTCAGAGGGTGGTTCACACGTGGAATGAACTTCCTGTGAAAGAGGTGGATGCAGGTACCATCACAACGCTTAAAAGAAGTTTGGATAGGAATAGGTAAGGTTTGGAGGGATATGGATCATGAGCAGGCAGATGGGACTGGTTCAGTTTGGGATCAATGTCAGCATGGACTGGTTAGACTGAAGGGACTGTATGACTCTATGATCTCTGGAACAAGTGGGCCCCTGAACTCAGGCATCCTGGCTCAAAGGTGGGACACTACCACTGTATTGTGAGATCCTTCTCAGATATAATTGCAACATCACCAAATCTCAAGCTTTTCCATTGCTCAATATTCATGCAAAAGTATTTTAATTCATTTATGAATAGCCCTTTGCTTTGACACTACAGCAAGATAAGAAGGCATGATATGAGAAAAAGTGATTGATCCACCAAGCTTCTTCCTTGTAGAGGCTGTGAATAACCTACTTTATTAGAACAAACAACAAAGGCAAGCTTACCATTGGCTTTTTTTACTCCCTTATCTCCTTTCAGTGATCTGTGAACCTGCACACCCAGATCCCTCTGCATATCAATACTTCTAAAGGTTCTGCCATTCACTGTATAATTTCTACCTGTACTTGACCTTCCAAAATACCTTACATTTGTCCGAATTAAACTCCATCTGCCATTTTTCTGCCCATACTTCCAATTGATCCATATCCTGCTGTACCTTCTGCTAATCTTCCTCACTATCTGCAACTCTACAAATCTTTGTATCGTCCACAAACTTACTAATTAGACCAGCCATATCTTCCTCCAAATCATTTATGTAGACCACGGACAGCAGAGATCCCAGCACTGATCCGTGTGGAACAGCACTAGTCACAATCTTCTATTCTGAAAAGTATTCTCCCAGCGATACCCTCTGTATCCTATGATTAAGCCAGTTCTGTATCTATCTTGCCAGCTCACCCCTGAGACCATGTGGCTTCACCTTTTGTGCCAATATGCCATGGGAGACCTTGTCAAAGGCTTTACTGAAGTCCACATAGACAGCATCAACTGCTGTTCTCTCAGCAATCAACTTCATCACCTCCTCAAAAAACTCAAGTTAGTGAGGGAAGACTTTCCCCACACAAAACCAGGCTGTCTATTGCAAGTAAGTCCATTTGCTTCTAAATGCAAATACATCTTCATCCTGAGAATCATTTCCAATAATTTCCAATATGAAACTCACAGGCCTGTAATTTCTAGGACTATCCCTCCTAGCCTTCTTAAACAATGGGAAAACATTGGCTATTAGATTAGATTAGATTCGATTAGATTCCCTACAGTGTGGAAGCAGGCCCTTCGGCCCAACAAGTTCACATCGACCCTCCGAAGAGTAAACCGCCCCTCCTCTGACTAATGCACCTAACACTATGGACAATTTAGCACGGTCAATTCAGCTGACTTGCACATTTTTGGACTGTGGAAGGAAACTGGAGCACCTGGAGGAAACCCACACAGACACGGGGAGAATGTGCAAACTCAACACAGACAGTTGCCTGAGGCTGGAATTGAACCTGGGTCCCTGGTGCTGTGAGGCAGCAGTGTTAATTCTCCAGCCCTCTGGGACCTCACATAATGCCAAAGAGGATACAAAGATGTCTGTCAATGCTTATTGTGGACACAAGCCAGTTTACTACTGGAAGAAATTTTCTACAAAGATAACTTATGCTCTGAAATATAGATCTGATAATCCTTTAGAATAACTTACATCTGGGATATTAGCTTAGAATCCTAACAGTGTGGAAGCAGGTCATTCAGCCCATTAAGTCCACACCAGTCCTCCCATCCAGACCCACATTCTGTACCTGTAAGCCTGCATTTCCCATAGCTAAACCACCTATCCTACACAACTTTGGACTGTGAGAGTAAACCACAGCAAACCTGCACAGACATGGGGAGAATGTGCAAACTGCACACAGATGGTCATCCAAGGCTGGAATTGAACCTGGGTGCATGGCGCTGTGAGGCATCAGTGCTGACCACTGAGCCACCGTATTGCTCCAACTTCTTGAACACCAACCTTCACTCTTTCAATTAACTCTGAAGTTCATTAGCCCTTTTGTTCTACAAAATGTATATTTCATCTTCAAATGAGTTTGTGATCCTAAATATTGTTTCTCATAAGGTACACATCAAAAATTTAAAAAGTAAAAGTAAAGTCACCAAAGTCTTACCACACCACTGGACTGTTCCCTCAGTACAGAGAAACAACTGGTGGTAGTTTAACCTGAGGGTCACCATGCCTCAGGCAAGGGCAGAGATTTAGAAAAAGAAGCAGGAATTGAAATCACAAAGATACTTAGCTGGCGCAGGATTAACTCTTGTTGCTGGGGGAATGAATGTGATTGAAATTTGGAGATACCCAATAAACATTGAACTTCATACTAATATTTTACTGTGTGCCATCTATGTGCTGCTATTCTGAAGCAATTGTTTTGATACATGAGATGTTTATTATTCACGCTCTTACCATGGTGTCCACTGGTTGTAGCTGAGAAGACAAGCATACAATCTGTTATTAAATACCTCTCGGGCAGCAACCTTTCATATTTACAGAATGTTCTGGTCACCACACGATGGGAAGGATGTAGAGGCTATGCAGAGACTGCAAAATAGGTTTACGAGGATGTTGCCTGGATTAGAGAGTATTTACTAACAGGAAAGGTTGGGCAAACTTATATTATGTTTTCCAGAGTTTCAATGGGTGAGGGGTGACCTGATAGAAGTACACTAAATAATGAGAAGCAGAGAGAAGGTGGATAGTCAGAGTCTTTCTCCCAGGGTGAAAATGTTAAATACTAGGGGGCATAGGTTTAAGGTGAGTGGAGAAACATTTAAAGGAGATTGGTTAAAGCACTTTTGGAATATTGCATGCAGCTCTGGTCTCCTTGCTATAGGAGGGATGTTGTGAAACTTGAAAGGGTTCTGAAAATATTTACAACGATTTTGCCAGGGTTGGAGTGTTTGAGCTCTAGGGAGAGGCTGAATAGGCTGGGGCTATTTTCCCTGGAGCGTCGGATGTTGAGGAGTGACTTTGTAGAGGTTTATAAAATATTGAGGGGCATGGATAGGATAAATAGACAAAGACTTTTCCCCAGAGTAGGGGAGTCCAGAACCAGAGGGCATAGGTTTAGGGTGAGAGGGGAAAGATTTAAACGGGACCTAAGGGGCAACTTTTTCACGCAGAGGGTGGTGCATGTAAGCGATGAGGTGCCAGAGGAAATGATGGAGACTGGTACAATTGCAACATTTAAATGGTTAAAATTCACACACCACCAGGTTATAGTCCAACAAGATTATTTGGAAGCATTAGCTTTCGTAGCGCTGCTCC
Source organism: Hemiscyllium ocellatum (assembly GCF_020745735.1). Lineage (NCBI taxonomy): Eukaryota > Metazoa > Chordata > Chondrichthyes > Orectolobiformes > Hemiscylliidae > Hemiscyllium > Hemiscyllium ocellatum. The sequence goes on along the minus strand of NC_083402.1, from coordinate 147,350,757 downwards.
TTCATCAGGTGGTTGTGGACTATAAGATCATAAGACACAGAATTAATAGCAAAAATTTACGGTGTGATATAACTGAAATTATATATTGAAAAAGACCTGGATTGTTTGTTAAGTCTCTCATCTTTTAAAATGACCATGTTGGTTTCAGTTCTTTCATACGTAAATCGCAAAACCTTTTTAAAAGTTACATGCTCAAGTGAACTTCAACAATTCCAAATCATTACATTTAAAAGGGATCTGGATGGGTATATGAATAGGAAAGGTTTTGAGGGACATGGGCCAAATGCTGCCAAATGGGACTAGATTAATTTAAGACATCTGGTTGGCACGGATGAGTTGGACCAAAAGGTCTGTTTCCGTGCTGTACATCCCTATGACTCGACAACTTTATGTGTAAGGCATGTTTTTTTTATACAGAGGGTGGCAGGTGCCTGGAACATGCTGTCAGGGGAGATGGTCGAAGCAGATGTGATAACAAAGTGTAAGAGGCATTTAAACAGACACATGAACAGGCAGGGAATAGAGTGATATGGACTATGTGTGGCAGAGTGGGAGTAGTTCAGAATAGCATCACATTCGGCACAGACATAATCATAGATTCATGGAGATGTACAACATGGAAACAGACCCTTCGATCCAACCCGTCCATGTCAACCGGATATCCCAACCCAATCTAGTCCCACCTGCCAGCACCCAGCCCATATCTCTCCAATCCCTTCCTATTCATATACCCATCCTGATGCCTCTTAAATGTTGCAACTGTACCAGCCTCCACCACATCCTCTGGCAGCTCATTCCATGCATGTACCACCCTCTGTGTGAAAATGTTGCTCCTTAGGTCTCTTTTATATCTTTCCCCTCTCAACCTAAATCTATGCCCCTCTAGTTCTGGACTCCCCCAACCCCAGGGAAAAGACTTTGACTATTTATCCTATCCATGCCCCTCATAATTTTGTAAACCTCTATAAGGTCACCCCTCAGCCTCCGACACTCCAGGGAAAACAGCCCCAGTCTGTTCAGCCTCTCTCTATAGCTCAAATTCTCCAAACCTGGCAACATCCTTGTAAATATTTTCTGAACCTTTTCAAGTTTCACAAAATCTTTCCGATAGGAAGGAGACCAGAATTGCACGCAATATTCCAAAAGTGGCCTAACCAATGTCCTGTACAGCTGCAACATAACCTCCCAACTCCTGTACTCAATATTCTAACCAATAAAGGAAAGCATGCCAAACACCTTCTTCACTATCCTATCTACCTGCGACTCCACTTTCAAGGAGCTATGAACCTGCACTCCAAAGTCTCTTTGTTTAGCAACACTCCCTATGACCTTACCATTAAGTGTATAAGTCCTGCTAAGATTTGCTTTCCCAAAATGCAGCACCTCGCATTTATCTGAATTAAACTCCATCTGCCACTTCTCAGCCCATTGGCCCATCTGGTCCAGATCCTGTTGTAATCTGATGTAACCCTCTTCACTGTCCACTACACCTCCAATTTTGGTGTCATCTGCAAACTTACTAACTGTACCTCTTATGCTTGCATCCAAATCATTTATGTGAATGACAAAAGGTAGAGGACCCAGCACTGATCCTTGTGGCACTCCACTGGTCATAGGTTTCCAGTATGAAAAACAACCCTCCACCACCCCCCTCTGACTTCTATCTTTGAGCCAGTTCTGTATTCAAATAGCTAGTTCTCCCTCTATACCATGAGATCTAACCTTGCTAATCAGTCTCCCATGGGGAACCTTGTCAAACACCATTCTGAAGTCCATATAGATCACATCTACTGCTCTGCCCTCATCAATCTTCTTTGTTACTTCTTCAAAAAATTCAATCAAGTTTGTGAGGCATGATTTCCCACGCACAAAGCCATGTTGACTATCTCGAATCAGTCCTTGCCTTTCCAAATACATGTACATCCTGTCTCTCAGGATTCCCTCCAACAACTTGCACAGCATCGAGGTCACACTCACCGGTCTATATTTCCCTGGCTTGTCTTTACTGCCCTTCTTAATCAGTGGCACCACGTTTACCAACCTCCAGTCTTCCCGCACCTCACCTGTGGCTATCAATGATACAAATATCTCAGCAAGAGACCCAGCAATCACTTCTCTAGCTTCCCACAGAGTTCTTGGGTACACCTGATCAGGTCCTGGGGATTTATCCACCTTTAACCATTTCAAGACATCCAGCACTTCCTCTTCTGTAATCTGGACATTTTGCAAGATGTCACCATCTATTTCCCTACAGTCTGTATCTTCCATATCCTTTACCACAGTAAATACTGATGCAAAATATTCATTTAGTATCTCCCCCATTTTCTGTGGCTCCACACAAAGGCTGCCTTGCTGATCTTTGAGGGGCCTTATTCTCTCCCTAGTTTCTCTTTTGTCCTTAATATATTTGGAAAAACCTTTTCAATTGATAGGCCGAAGAGCCTGTTCCTATGCTGGATTGTTCTACATTTGACATAATCATCTATCACAGAAACAGAACTTTGAGCCTAACATATCAGGGCTGATGTTTGTCTCCATGAACCATTCCAATATTTTTTATTTCTTTCTGGGCTTTCTGCATACTCCCCGCATACCCAACTGTTCCAGAAAAGTGAGAGAAATGCCAATGGAAGTTTGTCTCTTTTACTCTGTATTCAAGGAGTCAGATTAGATTTTTTAATGGTCTTAACTACTTCAACTTTTTAAAATGTTAATGAGGTTATGTTATGGTGTGAGTAATCTGGTAGCCTGCACTAATAAGGCTTGGTCCAGAGGGCAAGTTCAAGTGGAAAAACTATCTTGGCAATTTGAGAAACTGAATACAGTTAAAATAACTGGAATTATGAAAATACTGGTTAAGGATGTGACGATGAAGCCATTAGATATTTGGAAAAAACACAGATAGTTCACTGAAGTCTTTTAAGGAAAGAAAAGGTGTAGTCCTTACCAGGATTGGGTTGTCTGTGTATCCCGTCTCACTCCAATACCAATGACTCATAACTTTCCTCTGAAGTGGTTTAGCAAGCCACTCAACTGTTTCGGAACACTGAGGAATGAGCAATAAATATTGTCCTTGCCAATGACCCCCACAACCTGACAATGAATCATGGCTAGTATAGTTGAGGCACCAACTCCATTTGCTTTGTTCCCACATTTAGATTATAAAATAGATTTATTTCCCTAATCTTACTTTTCACACAGAATAATGCCACAGCAAACTTGGTCTTCTGCTATTTATATACATTGGTCATCAAATTTGCCTTCGGACTGGTCTATCACTACCTGCCCTCACATTTTCATAATTCTCAACAACATCCCTCCATTTGAAATGATTCAACATTTTTAATATTTTTTGCTTAAATCCTGATCCAAATTATTTTACATATAGTAAACAACAGTGGCCCCCTGTGGAATATCTGTCAATACATTTTTCTTCAAAATTTTCCATTTACAATCCCTCGATATTGCATCAAATCTGCTGTCATCTTTTTGATGACCCATGTAAAAAAGATCAGTTTTTCCATTCTTAATCTTCAAACTAGTCTATGATTTTTCTTTTAGAAATAGACCCTAACATTTATTAACTCATATTTATAACATAGCTTCATAGTATCTGTTGTGTTATACAGGGCACTAGATATTAATTGAGGCAGGTGATGCAGGGCCAAATTTCAAATAAGAGACTTGAAGTCCAAGTTTCCCTCCATACTTTGGCATTATAGTGTGTGTCATTTGTCATAAGTTCCCCATCTGAGTGTCAGCCTGATTAAGTCAAATAGGGAAATACAAACATATAGGTCCAGTCTACAACCCTGTTGAGGCACTTTGGATGAATGTGTTGCCTGATGAGGGCAGCAAAGGGAGGAGCATGAGAATGAGGGAGAAACATGCTTGGTCTACTGGAGGGATAACTTTTTCACACCGTGGGTAGTGTGTGTACGGAATGAGCTGCCAGAGGAGGTGGTGGAAGCTGGTACAATTACAACATTTAATAGGCATCTGGATGGGTAGATGAATAGAAAGGGTTGAGAGAGATATGGGTCAAGTGCTGACAAATGGGACTATGTCACATTGGGATGTCTGGTCAACACGGATAAGTTGGACAGAAGGATCTGTTTCCAAATTCTATGGCTCTATGACTACATGTACTCCTATATATGCATAAGGGCAGATGGGTGGTGTAATGGCTGAGGAAACCAGACACCCAGACTAATGCTCTGGGAACATCAGTTCAAATCCCACTATGGCAACTAGTGAAGCCAAATTCAACAAATAAATCAGCAATTAAAGTCTCATATAATTATGACATCTGCTTTACACATGTCCTTATGGGAAGGAGTTCTGTTGTCTTCCCCTGGCCTAAATTTAACTCCAAATTCACAGTCAAGTGGTTGACTCTTTAAATGGTCTAAATAGCCATGCAGTTATACCTCACTATTTAAACAAAAGGAATTACACCAAGAGAGACCACCTTGCTTCAATTTAAGCACTGGAAATATATTCTTTGACAACACTTGGGGGCTTATGCCATAGCTAGGAGAACTGTTTTGCAGACTAGTTAGAGACAAAAAAAAACTGCAAATGCTGAAATCCAAGGTAGACAAGCAGGAGGCTGGAAGAACACAGCAAGTCAGACAGCATCAGGAGGTGGAGAAGTCAACGTTGTGAAGATTGGATCAACGTTGTGAAACTCGACTTCTCCATCTCCTGATGCTGCCTGGCTTGCTGTGTTCTTCCAGCCTCCTGCTTGTCTATCACAGATTAGTTAAGCAACAGCCTGACCTAGGCATACTCACACAATCATACCTTACATAAAATGCCATAGATACCACTGTCATCATCCCTAGTTATATTCTTTTGTACTTGCAGGATAGACCTACCTGAGGTCCCTACTCACTGGTTTACAGTCATTGTGGGAGCAAGTGTTAAACTCTAAGGAGGACAAGGTCTTTACTACAGAGAAATTTACTCTATAGGCAACAATGTTAGACTAGGATGGTTCCTGGCCAAAAGGGCTGATGACATTTTCATTACATCACGTGACTGGACCTTTAAAGTGACAGTCCGTTGTACTTACACAAATACATAACATCAAGATGACAGAGCATACCCTCTGTGGGTATCTTCAATGTCCATCACCAAAACTGGTAACAGCACTACTGACCGAGCTGACGGAGTTCCAACAGCCAAAGCTGCGACATTGGGTCTGCAGCTGGCAGTGGGGAAACTAGCAAGAGACAAAAATCTACTTGAGCTTGTCCTCGTCAATCTGCCTGTTGTTGTGAATCTGTAGGAGTGACCATTACGTCAACCTTGTAGAGATGATGTCTCACCTTCACATTGAGGATCCCTCTGACATGTTGTGTTGCACTGGGACAACAGATTTCAAAAAGATCCATCAACTGAAAACTCAGAAGACATGAGTGCTGTGGGCTAGGTATCATAATATATGGCAGGCAGGGAAGTTCAACCAAGAACCGATAAAAGTACAATTATAGAAACAACCAGAAAAAGGTTGCCCTTGTATGTATAATGGACAGAATCAGTGACAATCTACACATCCAATCACAGGCTGTTGCTGCCCTGTGTTTGTTGTTGATAGGCTCACAGAACAGTGAACAGAAACATAACTGGTGACACTGGGAGCTTTCCCAGGAGTGGGGGCTGGGATAGTTGGTGGGAGTTACCTTTTGCTGGGGACCATATTGATTGGGGCCATACCTCTCCCCAGAATTCAGGGACTAACATTTTCAACAGGACATGCTTGTTAGGGAAAGGCATCTGCTGGAGGAAGGAAGAGACGGCAAGAGAATGGGGGAGAGAAGGGGAAGAGGGAAGCTACAAGAGAGGTGTGTGGAAAAGCTAGCTGCAAGAGGAAATGGCAACTTGGAATGATCCAATTGAAATGGGAGGAGGGGAGGCTGCAAGTGAGATGAACAAGTGCTCCTTGATGTTAACATTACTGGGAGGAAACACCAAGGGGGGTTATCAGAAGGTACTTTGAAGGACTTCAATGTCAACTCTCAAGAGTAGTTTGGCAGCATCATTACTGACTGAGCTGGCTCAGTGGCAAAGAATCTTTATGACTCTATAAAAACATTTGGATGGGTACATGAACAGGAAGGGTTTAGAGGGATATGGGTCAAGTGCTGGCAAAAAGGACTAGATTAATTTGCAAACAGACATCACATACTTGTTAATAAGTGGTACTATGTTTGTTCAAGAAAGCATGAACATCTGGTTGGCATGGATGAGTTAGACTGAAGGATCTGTTTCTGTGTTGAACATCTCCATGACATAGCAGCTACACTGAAAACACTGCAGGTGTTTATGGAACCAATAGGAGGGAATCATATCTATGACCTGAGCTTTACCAATCTGTCTGCAATTGGTCTGTGATAATATTGGCAGGAGCGATGGCCACACAGTCCTTATGGAGTTGAAGTCCCATCTTAACACTGAGTAGAGTTTCAGTTATCTTGTGTGGCATTACCACGGTGCTAATTGAAACAGATAACTCCCGCCTGGAATGATAAGTGTGACAGATATATGGGAACACCAACAAAAACAGAAATTGCTGGGAAAACCCAACAGGGCTGGCAGCATCTGTGGAGAGAAAGTGGAATTAACATTTCAGGTCCAGTGACCCCTCTTCAGGACTTCATAGGAACACCAACGTGGGCAAGTTTCCCTCAGTGTCATTCCACCATCATGACCTGCCATTTCTGCTCTGGGTCAAAATCCTGGAACTCCCTTCCTAATAGTGCTGTGGGTTTCCATACACAAAATATAGTGCAAGGTTCAAGTCAGCAGCTCATTGGCACCTTCTCAAGGGCAATCAGGAATGGGCCATAAATACTGACCCAGCCAGCTATGTACACATCCTTACATAAATGAAAAAAATGGAGACACATTGGGCAACAATAATTATGTTAGACATTTGTGTTATATTTGCCTAACAGGGTACCTACTGTCACAAGGAAGTGAAACCATGCTTCCTTTACTCCTCAATTTGCAATAGAAACCAGCCCTGAGATTTAATTGCCTTGTGTAGATGTTGATGTAAAAATGCTGAACACACTTATGGAATTCCTCCTCCACTCCAAACATTTCCCCACAGCCCCATGGCACCATCCCCACAGAAAGTCTAACACCTGCTGGTCTTTCTTCCCCCTCCTCACTATACAAGGCCCCAGACACACCTTCCAGGTAAAGCCATGAATTACCTGTACTTCACTCCTTGTGGTCTACTGTATTTGCAGATGAAAATGTGGTGTCTTCTACACTGGGGAGATGAAACGCAGACTGGGCAAACGCTTTGCAGAATACCTACGAGGTGTTCCGAGCTTCCAGGTCCTTGCCATTTCAGCAAGGCAACATGTTCCCTGGCCAACATCTCTGTCTCAGGCTTGCTGCAGTGCTCCAGTGAGTCTCAGTGCAAGCTGAAAGAACACCAGCTCATTTCCCCCTTGGGTACATTGCAGCCTTCAGGACTCAATATCGAGTTCAATCATTTTAGAAACTAAATACCTCCCTCCATGTCCTTTACACACCTCCACATCCTTGGGGATGTTTTCAGAACAGCCAACCCATCTTCACCCACTTACAGTCCCCATTATCACTTATCTAGCTTTTTGACTTTCCTCATTTATTACCAACAATCTCTTTGTTCTCTTCTCTCTCTCTCTCTCTCTCTTTCTCTCTCTCTCTTTCTTGGTGTTCTGTCTCCATCTACCAGAACACTCTTTTTTCCCCCTCACCCCTGTCATCAATGCAATAGCACTTTTTCTGAGATATTATCAGTTCACTGGACTTGAAGCACTAACTCTGTTTTCTCTCCGAAGATATGAGATCCGTTGGGTTTCGGCAGCAATTTCTGTTTTGCATGGAATTCGTTTGTTTATTTCTACATGAACAGGTTATCTTTTTCATTTCAGCACCTCTGTTAAAATAGTGAAGGATGGATATTTATATCAACACGTTCAGTATTTGTGGACAAATGTTACTCATTTTGCACAACAGATTAGAAAGTACGAACATCTCCAGTTACATATTAGTTTCTGCTTTTTTTCTACATTGTAATGCAAATATAAATGCTTTGGTACACTGATTAAAATCATCAGAAATGCCTGTAAAATAAGATTGTAAAGCTATGGCTCAAGGTTGTCATAATTTATGCTTGTCAGATAAAATACTTGATAGCTCAATTTGTGTTTCAGAAATGCATTAAAAAAGAGTGCAGCTATACCAACATGCCTTTATCATTATAATAGAGCGTCATTGATTCTAATCAGGCTTGTTCTACGTGATGGACTGAAGACAATGGTACTGTTGTTTCCTTAATTGCTAATTTACTTGGACTTGCAGTCATTTTAGTTACAGGGAATGGAAAGTCTCCTCTGTTATGACCTAACTGACTCAACAGCACTTGTCTAAACATGTTCCAGATATTTGTTTAATGACAATTTGGCAAACAGACATCACATACTTGTTAATAAGTGGTACTATGTTTGTTCAAGAAAGCATGAACATCATGCATCATTTATTGAGCCAGCAGTGCATTTATGTGCATCATGTGTCATCATATTGTGAAACCTATTATCTGGTGAATGTCCGTCACTAAGGAGTTCTTTCCGAGAAACCTTCATCTCACAGTCATTGGTGAAATAACTACTTGGAGGTGTCATTTTGTAAGTGAGACATAAAGTACTGAGTTTGACATATATTCCATGTTCATTTATCATTAATGTCAGTGCATATAGTTTAAAATATCATGAAAGTAACTGTCCTCACAATCTCGCCTATGAATCTCTTTTGTGAAACATACCGGAACAGTTTTGGGATTTTTCAGAATTTGAAAATCATGGGAGCAATCTTCTCTTGTTAAGTCACTAATTCAGGCATGTTGACCATCCAGTCCTGCCCCCTGCCACCAATATCAACAGGCACCTGAATTGAACAGCTGGAATATTTAAATAAAACTATTATTTGAAATAACTCAGCAGAGGTCGGTATTCAGACTCTAAGTTGCCCTTTATTTACATGTGCTGAAAATGTGTTGCTGGAAAAGCGCAGCAGGTCAGGCAGCATACAAGGAGCAGGAAAATCGACGTTTCGGGCATGAGCCCTTCTTCAGGATTCCTAAAGAAGGGCTCATGCCTGAAATGTCGATTCTCCTGCTCCTTGGATGCTGCCTGACCTGCTGCGCTTTTCCAGCAACACATTTTCAGCTCTGATCTCTAGCATTTGCAGTCCTCACTCTCTCCTTTATTTACATGTGCATAATATGTGACCCTGGTCCAGTTTCCCCAAAGCCAGCTTTCAGAGTGAACAGAACCCCTGACACTCCTGTTTATATTTGTCAGCCAGGGCTCCCTGATTTGACCAGATTAACTGTCCCAATCAAGGAACTCATATGGTGAAATATTGCAGCATGTTGCAGTGCAGAGGGACCTGGGTGTCCTTGTGCATGAATCACAGAAGGTGGTCTGCAGGTACAACAGGTAATTAAGAAGGCAAGTGGAATATTGTCCTTCATTGTGGGAGATATGGAATTTTAAAACAGGTTATGCTGCAGTTGTATAGGGTGCTGGTGAGGCCACACTTGCAGTACTGCATACAGGTTTAGTCTCTTTACTTGATAAAGGATGTACTGGCACTGGAGGGAATGTAGAGGAGATTCACTAGATTGATTCCGGAGTTGAGAGGGTTGGCTTATGACAAGAGATTAAAAAGACTGGGTCAACACTCTTTGGAATTTAGAAGAATGTGGGGTGGGGTAATCTTACAGAAACATATATAATTGTATAATTGTGAAGGGAATACATAAGATAGAAGCAGGGAGGTTGTTTCCACTGGTGGGGGAAACTAGAACCAGGGACATAGCCTTAAATTAAGTCTTAAGATTTAAGACTGAGTTCAAGAATAACTTTTTCACCCCAAGGGTTGTGAATCTGTGGAATTCCCTATCCAGTGAAGGAGTTGAGGCTACCTCATTGAATGTTTCTAAGGCAAAGATAGGTAGATTTTTGAACAATAAAGGAACTAAGAGTTATGAAGAGAGAGCAGGTAAATGAAGTTGAGTCCACAAAAAGATCAGCCATGACCTTATTGAATGGTGGAGCAGGCTCAAGGGGACAGATGGCCTACTCCTGCTCTTAGCTCTTATGTTCTTATGAGGTTGATGTGGCTGTCCTCATTCCAATCACTACACTATTAGGTAAGAATCTTGAGATTGGAATTGTAAAGTTGGATTTGCATATCATGTTGTATTGGGTCAGAATGTCCCATGTTCATCACAGAGACAAACCTATTGGGCATCTAGAATACACCATCAGGGTATTCTGAAGATGACCTTATTGAAACAGGGTCATTCATAACTTGATAAGATTCCCACAATGTAAAGTAAAATTGTTACTGTTAACTGATGTAAATGATCAAATCCCACAAACAACTTTTCCACCAGCTTCATCCACTGTTCTATGCAGCACACTCCATCAATTCCCCATCAGCAGTCTCTTGTAATCAGTCAAAACTCACACAACACTAGGTTATAGTCCAATGCGTTTATTTGGAATCACAAGCTTTCGGAGCACTGCCCTTTATCATGTGCTCATTGTGAAGGAGCAGTGGTCCAAAAGCTAGGAACAGGAGAAGGCCTCTCAGCCCCATGGGCCAACTCCACCATTCATTAGGGTCACGGCTAATCCAATACTCCCTGTGTCCATCCTTTCCCCATAACATTTGATGCCCATACCAATCAAGAATCTATCTATCCCAGTCTCAAATATGCACAAAGACTCTGTGCTCACTGAACTGCATGACTGAAACCAGCCAGAATGATGGTACATACCTGCAATGGGATCTTCTGAAATCCAACAACAATCATCCAGTTTTTCTAATCAACCAGTTCAGATGTTATTAAATACTTCTAGACCACGAAGGACTTGAACCCAGGTCTCCTGGCTCAGAGGAAGGGACATCACCACTGTGCTACAAGAGCACTACCATCATCATGTACCTATTTTTCTGATCACCTTGTTAAGAGATGATATCACTCCTCTGGAACAGGTAGGGCTTGAACCCAGGCCTCCTGGTCCAAGAGTAGGGAGAGGCCAACTTCACCGCAAGAGGGCCCCCTCCCATCATCCTGGTCCGATTAACCAGCTGCAGGTGATGCAGTCCTGGATCTATTGATTTTCACCCTCCCCTGACCTGTTCTCCCCCTGACCCCAATCCTCCCCTTGTACATACAAGCAGTAATCCATTCAGTCTAATCATGGTTGATCAGTATTCTCAGCTGTTCTCAATTACTCAATACCTGCTGCTGAACCAGCCAGAGCAATGTCACAGGATGAGGGGCAATAGGAACAGCATACCTCTGAGCAGGAAATACTGTCACCATGTCTGACGCATACATCTGCCATCACAAACAATGGTGCTACACTTCATTTACAGGAAAACATAAATGTATACATATATAAGAAAGCGGTTGGTGGCCATAACCAACTCTTTTGTGATTGTGGATTTTTGCCATATAACAATCTGGTAACATCACTAATCCTTATAGATTCTTGCTTTTGGTTTAAAATGTATTTAATGAATTAACTAAATTTAATTTGCTGAGCTCATGGTATGGTTTGAGCTCATGTCCATGGATCATTGCTCCAAGTCTTTGAATTACTAATAATGTAACATCAGCACTAAATCCTGCTGTAAGAGACATTCATTCTTAAAATGTTGGAATGAAATAAAATAAAACAAAGAAATACCAGCATTATGCAAGAATTGTTCATCTCTTTTGGACAACTGAAAGTGATCACTAACTAAATATGTAAGGTATTGTTAGAGCATAGGAAGCATAAAAGCCATTTGCACAGACCAAGTTCTCACAAGTACTGACCAGATCATTTGTTTTTATGTGTGGGTTGATGGGCAACTATTGGCTAGGACACCAGGGAGAACTCTCCTGCTCTTTGAATCCATGCCGTGGAATGTTTTAATTCCAGCTGAGAAGGCAGATAGAGTTTTGGTTTATTGTCTCATCCCTAACAATCCTTGATTAATGTGCTGGAGTGCAGGCCTAAACACTTTGATCAAGTTCTTGCAGTGGGATTTGAATCCACAATGTTCCAATTTACATTATCACTGAACCACAGTTAGCAGCTGAAGTCAAGGAGTCCAGTGACTTTACTCTGCATTTTGTTCTCAGTGATAATGCCAAATGGCAGATGTGGGAATGTGTTTGATTTCCCTCGTCAGATCAAGAAAATACATAACTTGAGAATGCATTTAAAATTATGTCTCTCTGATTCTATTCTTTCACAGAACCAACACTCCTGTGACTACTGCATTAGAAATGCAACATTGCTGAATTATTTCATAAAAATGTTACAATTAGTCAATCCACAGGAGATGTTTTTCTGCCGAGTGAGGGAGGAAGAAGAATCAGCTCCTCCTCATCTTGACGGCCAGGGGAAATTACAGTTCTGTTTTTTTTTAAATGGAATTATTCCCTTTGAAGTGTTATTGTCTGCAGTTCCATTGACACTCTTCAGGTATAACATTCCATAGTTTGGGACTCAATACAATCTGCACAGCCACCAAATTCACATTCTTAACCATCTTTTAGCTTGTGCGTCCCTTTTTTAAAATACACACTGTACTTAAAAATTGAACACATGATAAGCAATGGGTTTAATGATGCATTATCATGATAAAAGATATTTGGTCATGCACCATGTACACACCAATATCTCTAAACTGTATAATATGCTAATTTCCTGTTATAAATTACAGGGTATAATAGGATTTTACTTGAACTTCATGTTATTCAATTTGACTGTTATTAGTGCCTCTGTAGGTCAGGCAGCATCCAAGGAGCAGGAGAATCGACGTTTTGGGCATAAGCCCTTCTTCAGGAATGAGGAGGGTGTGCCAAGCAGGCTAAGATAAAAGGTATAGAGGAGGGACTTGGGGGAGGGGCGTTGGGAATGCGATAGGTGGAAGGAGATTAAGGTGAGGATGATGGGCCAGAGAAGGGATGGGGGTAGAGAGGTAGGGAAGAAGATCGCAGGTCAAGAAGGCAGTGCTGAGTCCGAGGGTTGGGACTGAGATAAGGTTGGGGGAGGGAAAATGAGGAAGCTGGAGAAATCTGTATTCACCCTTGTGGTTGGAGGGTTCCTAGGCGGAAGATGAGGTGCCCTTCCTCCAGGCGTCGTGTTGTCATGGTCTGGCGATGGAGGAGGCCAAGGACCTGCATGTCTTTGGTGGAGTGGGAGGGGGAGTTGAAGTGTTGAGTCACAGGACGGTTGGGTTGGTTGGTGCGGGTATCCCAGAGGTGTTCTCTGAAATGTTCCGCAAGTAGGCGGTCTGTCTCCCCAATGTAGAGGAGGCCCCATCGGGTGCAGCGGATGCAGTAAATAATGTGTGTGGAGATGCAGGTGAATCTGTGATGGATATGGAAGGATCCCTTGGGGTCTTGGAGAAAAGTGAGGGGGGAGGTGTGGGTGCAAGTGTTGCATTTCTTACGGTTGCAGGGGAAGGTGCCGGGAGTGGAGGTTGGGTTGGTAGGGGGTGTGGACCTGACGAGGGAGTCGCGGAGGGAGTGGTCTTTGTCGGAACACTGATAGGAGAAGGGAGGGAAATATACCCTTGGTGGTGGGGTCTGTTTGGAGGTGGCGGAAATGACGAAGGATAATACGATGTATCTGGGGGTTGGTGGGTTGGTAGGTGAGGACCAATGGGGTTCTGTCCTGGTGGTGATTGGAGCATCGGTGTTCAAGTGTGGAGGAGCGGGAAGTGGAGGAGATGCGGTGGAGAGCACTGTCAACCATGTCTGAGGGGAAATTGTGGTCTTTGAAGAAGGAGGCCTTCTTCAAAGACATATCGACCAACCCAGATGGCCTCCTTCTTCAAAGACTGCAATTTCCCCTCAGATGTGGTTGACGATGCTCTCCACCGCATCTCCTCCACTTCCTGCTCCTCTGTTCTTGAACCCCGCCCCTCCAATCGCCACCAGGACAGAACCCCACTGGCCCTCACCTACCACCCCACCAACCTCCAGATACATTGTATCATCCTTCGTCATTTCCGCCACCTCCAAACAGAATCCACCACCAAGGATATATTTCCCTCCTCTCCCCTATCAGTGTTTTGGAAAGGCCACTCCCTCCGCGACTCCCTCGTCAGATCCACACCCCCACAATCCAACCCAACCAGCCCAAAATGGCGATTCTCCTGCTCCTTGGATGCTGCCTGACCTGCTGTGCTTTTCCAGCAACACATTTTTCAACTCTGATCTCCAGCACCTGCAGTCCTCACTTTCTCCCTGTTATTAGTGCCTCGCCCATGGATCATAACTCTGGATTAGCTGTGGATACATAAAATGGTAATAATGAGTGTTTTATTACAGCAAATGTTCACATAGACAAAGCCTGGTTGCAGAAGTGAATTCAATGGCTGCCTAGAGAAACAGACTCTAAAATGTCTCAATTTGTGTCAAAAAAGCTTCAAAGGGGGAAAAGCATTACAAACTGAAGCTTCAATCTGCTGGGAATATCTTACACTGTGAGCATGATGGCAAAAAAGACAGGAATCTGGGTGAGAGATGTATTTGTGTTTACTCTGCTTTCATGAATGCACAACGACAGAAGTTAAAAGCAAGCTGCAGCTTTGGTCTGTGTGTGTTAGAGATTAGATCTGTGAGGGTCACAGCTCTGAGAACGTCCACTTAAACATTCTTGCACTTCAGGTAAAACGAGGGAAAAAAGACTCTCACTCTAAATGCTCCAGTCAGCCACTGCAAAATGAATCAGAACTAAAGAGTTTCGTTCAATCTACAAATCCAATTGTTATAGACCAGGTCAGAGCCCACACACACTCCTTTTAAGGCACAAGTTCATTTGGGTCTTGCAGAAATATATTCGCAAACGAAGGGGTCCTTTTAAATTTAATCTTTTTGCAACTTGGTTGAAAACTAAGGGGAGCCAGTTTACCCCTCTTCACAAAGTTGTCGAACAGTCTGATGTATTCCACTCAGACCTGTAAGAAATTGGGAAACTTGACCTAGGATCTTAACATTAGCAAAAAATAAATTTCCTGAAACTTCCCTCATTCCCTCCCCCCATACGGCAAACAGTCTGGAGAACAGTTCAAGGAAATAACAGGGCATATCTTCGAATGTACCTAACTAGTGGTTAGCACTGCTGCCTCACAGTGCCAGGGACCTGGGTTCAATTCCAGCCTCGGGTGACTGTCCGTGTGGAGTTTGCACATTCTCCCAGTGTCTGCGTGGGTTTCCTCCAGGTGCTCCGGTTTCCTCCCACAATCTAAAGATGTGCAGATCAGGCGAATTGGCCATGCTAAATTGCCCATACTGTTCAGGGATGAATGGGTTAGGTGCATTAATTCAGGGGTAAGTATCGAATAATGCATTTGGGTGGGATACTCTTCAAAGGTTTGGTGTGGACTTGTTGGGCCGAAGGGCTGTTTCCACAATATAGTGATTCTAAGTATTTGGTGAATCTGTGATCAGTGGGGTAGAAAGTCCCCTGCCAATCGATCTGCTTTGTTTTCATTACTTTGGAACTTACTACCACTGATAATATCTATCAGCACTCAATACCACTGTCTGGGTCATGTTAGGAGATAATATCATGTGATATACTTCTGATCCTGACATAAGAGACACTGGTTCATTTGTGGCACTGAGGATTGCAATTGATTGCACTCAATTAAAATTAAAATTTCAAATAAAGAAAGGGAACAGAATCAATTGTGAAGCTGTAGAATCCCTACAATGTGGAAACAGGCCATTCTGCTCGTTGAGTCCACACTAACCCTCTGAAAAGCATCCCACTCAGACCCATCCCCTACCCTACCCTACCCCTGTAACTCCAAATTTCCCATGGTTAACCCACTTTGCTTGCACATCCCCGAGCACTACTGGGCAATTTCCCATGGCCAATCTACCTGAACCTGCACATCTTCGGACCGTGGGAGGAAACCGGAACACCCATAGGAAACCCACGCAGACACGGGGCAGAATGTACAAACTCCTCACAGACAGTGGCCCAAATCGAACCCTGGTCCCTGGTCCCTGGTGCTGTGAGGCAGCAATGCTAACCATTGAGCCACTGTGCTCACTCCTTTAGAAAAGAAATGTTAAAAAATGCGGGTGCCCATGGCAACTTCCCATTCCCCTACGCCCTCGGATTAATGAGTTCAACACGCGGCGAGATATTGAACAATTCTTCCGCCGCCTTCGCCTCCGTGCCTACTTTCACAACCAAGACTCCTGCCCACCCTCTGACGACCCCTTCTCCCGCCTCCAACACACCCCATCCACCTGGACACCCCGTACTGGCCTCCTACCCGCCCTCGACCTCTTTATAGCCAACTGCCGCCGTGACATTAACCGACTCAACCTGTCCACCCCTCTCACCCACTCCAACCTCTCACCCTCAGAACGTGCAGCCCTCCACTCCCTCCGCTCCAATCCCAACCTCACCATCAAACCCGCAGACAAGGGAGGCGCGGTGGTAGTTTGGCGCACTGACCTGTATACCGCTGAAGCCAAACGCCAGCTCGCGGACGCCTCCTCTTATCGCCCCCTTGACCACGACCCCACCTCCCACCACCAAACCATCATCTCCCAGACCATCCAGGACCTCATCACCTCAGGGGATCTCCCATCCACCGCCTCCAACCTCATAGTCCCACAACCCCGCACCGCCCGTTTCTACCTCCTGCCCAAAATCCACAAACCTGCCTGCCCCGGCCGACCCATTGTCTCAGCCTGCTCCTGCCCCACCGAACTCATCTCCCAATACCTCGACACGGTCCTGTCCCCTTTAGTCCAAGAACTCCCCACCTACGTTCGGGACACCACCCACGCCCTCCACCTCCTCCAGGATTTTCGCTTCCCCGGTCCCCAGTGCCTTATTTTCACGATGGACATCCAGTCCCTGTACACCTCCATCCCCCATCACGAAGGACTCAAAGCCCTCCGCTTCTTCCTTTCCCGCCGCACCAACCAGTACCCTTCCACTGACACCCTCCTTCGACTGACTGAACTGGTCCTCACCCTGAATAACTTCTCTTTTCAATCCTCCCACTTCCTCCAAACTAAAGGAGTTGCCATGGGCACCCGCATGGGCCCCAGCTATGCCTGCCTCTTCGTAGGATATGTGGAACAGTCCATCTTCCGCAACTACACTGGCACCACCCCCCACCTTTTCCTCCGCTACATCGATGACTGTATCGGCGCTGCCTCGTGCTCCCACGAGGAGGTTGAACAGTTCATCAACTTTACTAACACCTTCCATCCCGACCTCAAATTCACCTGGACTGTCTCAGACTCCTCCCTCCCCTTCCTAGACCTTTCCATTTCTATCTCGGGCGACCGACTCAACACAGACATCTATTATAAACCGACTGACTCCCACAGCTACCTGGACTACACCTCCTCCCACCCTGCCCCCTGCAAAAACGCCATCCCATATTCCCAATTCCTTCGTCTCCGCCGCATCTGCTCCCAGGAGGACCAGTTCCAACACCGCACAGCCTAGATGGCCTCCTTCTTCAAGGACCGCAAATTCCCCCAGACGTGATCGACGATGCCCTCCACCGCATCTCCTCCACTTCCCGCTCCTCCGCCCTTGAGCCCCGCTCCTCCAACCACCACCAAGACAGAACCCCACTGGTTCTCACCTACCACCCCACCAACCTCCGCATACAACGTATCATCCGCCGCCATTTCCGCCACCTCCAAACGGACCCCACCACCAAGGATATATTTCCCTCCCCTCCCTTATCAGTGTTCCGCAAGGACCACTCCCTTCGTGACTCCCTCGTCAGATCCACACCCCCCACCAACCCAACCTCCACCCCCGGCACCTTCCCCTGCAACCGCAGGAAATGTAAAACTTGTGCCCACACCTCCACACTCACTTCCCTCCAAGGCCCCAAGGGATCCTTCCATATCCGCCACAAGTTCACCTGTACCTCCACACACATCATCTATTGCATCTGCTGCACCCGATGTGGCCTCCTCTATATTGGTGAGACAGGCCGTTTACTTGCGGAACGCTTCAGAGAACACCTCCGGGCCGCCCGAACCAACCAACCCAATCACCCTATGGCTCAACACTTTAACTCTCCCTCCCACTCCACCGAGGACATGCAGGTCCTTGGACTCCTCCACCGGCAGAACATAACAACACGACGGCTGGAGGAGGAGTGCCTCATCTTCCGCCTGGGAACCCTCCAACCACAAGGTATGAATTCAGATTTCTCCAGTTTCCTCATTTCCCCTCCCCCCACCTTGTCTCAGTCGGTTCCCTCAACTCAGCACTGCCCTCCTAACCTGCAATCCTCTTCCTGACCTCTCCGCCCCCACCCCACTCCGGCCTATCACCCTCACCTTGACCTCCTTCCACCTATCCCACCTCCATCGCCCCTCCCCCTAGTCCCTCCTCCCTACCTTTTATCTTAGCCTGCTTGGCTACTCTCTCTTATTCCTGATGAAGGGCTTATGCTCGAAACGTCGAATTCTCTATTCCTGAGATGCTGCCTGGCCTGCTGTGCTTTGACCAGCAACACATTTGCAGCTGAGGTTTATTAATGCAGTACATAGTGTCAAATCCTTACTCTCAGTGTCACTTCTTTATGATACAGAACCTCAAACGCATCATGCCACAGAGGTGCAAATAATTCTGGGGAATTATGGGTAATTAGACTAGATTAGATTCCCTACAGCGTGGAAACAGGCCTTTCGGCCCAGCAAATCCTCACCGACCCTCCGAAAAGTAACGTACCCAGACCCTATATTTACCCTGACTAATGCACCCAACACTATGGACAATTTAGCATGACCAATCCACCTAACCTGCATATCTTTGGATTGCAGGGGGAAACTGGAGCACCCAGGGGAAAACGTGCAAACTCCACACAGACAGTCACCCGAGGTGGGAACCGAACCTGGGTCCCTGCTGTGAGGCAACAGTGCTAACTACTGAGCCACCGTGCCGCCTCTGGGTTAGCTATACCCTTACATTAATCATAGCTAATGAGCATGTGTGTTAGCAGTTGTTCATGATCACATCAGATTGTATGGAACTGGAACTTGAGTGTGTTGTGTCCTGGAGATGTTCGCTGTTAACCTGCCCTTTGCATTATTCAATCCACAATCTAGAGATGATCTTACTCTGTGGTGGAAAACATTGATGAGATTGACTGAACTGGTAGCAAGAGACAAAGAGAGTCTGAAGAGAAGTTTCATGGCAATACTGAAGCCAGCGCTTCGATCTAACTGTTGAAATTGTGGAAAAAGCCCAGTCCCGATAGATAGTGAAGAAAAGGCCAAACTAAACACTAAGATGTAGAAAGGGAAAAGCACGAGAGAGAGGGAACAGCACACAATGGTGAAAAAAAGACAAGAAGGTGAGAAATATTTCTATCCCCATAACTCAGCTGGCAAAAAAACCCACCAATGAAAAACAGTCTTGCGTTTACCAGGACCCCCTAGACCAGGGGGTGGGCCCTGACCTGACTGTATATTGGACAAAGTGGCATCAACCATGAACAGATACAACACTACCTCAGAAAACAATCAAAAAACAGACAGACATCAGGTCAGTGTATTGTATATATTCAGCAGGAGAGCCAAAGTTGTTCTCATCAGATAGGTTATAGAAGAACGAACCATAAGATACCTTACTATCATTAAGGATTTTGACACCAATTTTAGTTTGAAACCATATCATAGGTCAGGCAGAGTTGAATGAGTGAAACCAAGAGCCAGGGAGACTACTGATATTGTTAATTTGATTTATACCCTCAAGCCTCACAAATAAGTGCCAATATGGAACATTACAAGGTAAGCTCATAAGGGACCACATCATGGTGGGGGTGCTGGATGAAGCTCACTCAAATTGTTTACAGCTGAAGGGGACATTGCATTAGCTAAAGCCATGAAGTTCACCAGACAACCTGAACTTTGCAAGCAAAGTTTTAACTATGGGGATAGAGAGCTTTGCTGGTGCCAAACAATTGGATTTAACTTTGTCCAGTTTGTTGGTCACAGAGCTTTCGAAGTGTCAGTGGGATAAGAGGCACAGGCCCCAATCCCTGCCTTGGTTTCTTGTCTTCATGGTGGGAGGGAAGTCTCACACTGCCACCAGGCCTGCCCAGCCATCAGTGGTCAGCGTTGTGCATGACCAAAGAAAAGGCCACTGTAAAATTGATTGTTGAAACAATAGGAGATTTATGTCTGGAGAGGAATTTTTAAACATAGATTGTTTTAATCTGCAACTATCCAAGTAATAAATGCTACTGGCAATGAGGCATGCTGTCTATGGGGAAAGTGGTAGCCATGTGAGGTGATTTCTGATGTGCAGGTAACATGGTTAATGGCAAGAAAACTCCTTGTAAACTGGACACCTGAACAGGGGTAGCCATCCTTTCAGATTCAGTGCCCTGTTTGAAACTTCAATTTTCCCAATTGTCTTTCACTAAACTTCCAAGTCAGGGGAGATGTCAGAGTAAGAGCATGAGGCAGGTACAGGCTATCTTTCTGCAATAGTGGGGGTCATTGTAATCGGACTGAAACTTGTGTGTCAGAACATGTTGTGTTCTTGGTCAAGCTGTACCAGCACATCTACATCTACCTGATAATGTGTAAAGGTGCCCTGGTATGTTCTGTTCACAGAGAGCAGGATAAAATCAGTTTGCCAATTGCCAAGCCATGTGCCTTCTCCTGATTATCAATAAAGTGGTGGAAGGGGTCATCAGGGTGATTTCACACAGAATTTTAAATTGGTCACTGCCAGGGTCACTCAGCTCCTGACATAATTATAGCCTTGGCTCAAACATGGATTAAAAAACTGAATTTCAGAGAGGCTGCATTGAGGAGCCCAAGCAAACGTGGAGTCAATCAGAATCCCGTCATACCTGGCACAAGAGGTGGTGTTGCTGGGTTAAAATCCTGGAATTTCCTCCTTAAGGACATTGTAGGTTTATCTCCAGCACAGGGACTGCAGCGGTTCACAAAGGCAGCTCTGCATCACCTTCTCAAAGGGCAACAGTGGATGGGCGCTAAATGCTAAATGTGACCAGTGATACCCACATCCCATAATGAATACAAATAAACCTGGACATAACTGTACACAGATGTCAGCTACTAATTAGAACTCAGAAAATTTGCAGAGAATGAATAGAGGAGAAAGTGAGGACTGCAGATGCTGGAGATCAGAGCTTAAAAATGTGTTGCTGGAAAAGCGCAGCAGGTCAGGCAGAATCAAAGGAACAGGAGAATCG
Source organism: Hemiscyllium ocellatum (assembly GCF_020745735.1). Taxonomy (NCBI): domain Eukaryota; kingdom Metazoa; phylum Chordata; class Chondrichthyes; order Orectolobiformes; family Hemiscylliidae; genus Hemiscyllium; species Hemiscyllium ocellatum. Next base: position 147,329,439 of record NC_083402.1, on the reverse strand, counting down.
ACATTTCAGGCATAAGCCCTTCCTGAAGAAGAGCTTATGCCCGAAATGTTGATTCTCCTGCTCGTTTGATGCTGCCTGACCTGCTGCACTTTTCCAGCAACACATTTTTAAGAAGAGAATGAATAGAGTCAGAAATAAAATTAGAAGCAGCCAGGCCAGCTAAGTTTCTCCAGCACTTTCTAGTATTATTTTGGATTTCCAGCATCCACAATCCTGTCCTTTAACTTGAATATATTCAATCTTCCTTTGAAGATCTAAACCTCCTTGCAGGGCCTCTCGGTCTTGGGATTGGTCAAAAGAATCATGAGGAGTACGGTCTGTTTAAAGCAAGGTTACCAGTTTAATAAATTAAGGCAGCCTGGCGCCATTTCTCCATGGAACACAGAAGCTTTTAACCTCCATGTTGCTGGACAAATCGGCGCCAGGCTGCCTTAATTTATTAAACTGGTGACCTTGCTTTACACAGACTGTACTCCTCATGATTCTTTTGACCGATCCCAAGATTGAAAGGCCTTGCAAGGGGGTCTAGATCTTCACCTTCAATTCAAAACTTTGAATTACTTAAGGGCATTAACCTCAATGGGATGTGAGAATGGGATTGAGAAACATAGCCATGACCGAATGGCAGAGCATTTCAATGGGCCGAATAGCCTAATTCTGCTCTTCTATCTTACGGTCTTGTGGCATTAATCTCATATTCCAATTCAGAGAATGGTCACAACAGGTGCTATCACCTGAACCTCCTGGATGTGATCTAGCCCTTGTGGTGTTCATCAGTTATCTATGGAGCATCAAGACAGATAGCTATTATTTACAGTAAAATAAAGTAAAAACACTGGAAACACTTAACAAATCAGACAGTTCTGTGCAGGAAACACACTTTTTACTGGTTTAGGTGTGAACAGATGTTAAATTAGAAACATTACACTTGTTCTGTTTTCTCCCCAGAGTCTGCCTAGCGTAAGCTTTTTCAACAAATTTGACTATAGTTTGGATTTGTAGAATCATATGTGTCTAAGTTATCATATAAGAACTGACAAATACCCAATCTCAGTAAAGTACCGATTTGGATGCTGTTGAGCGCAGGAGTCTACAATTAGCTTTTTAATGAGAAATAATTAATAATCACACAGGGGCACACATTCTTCAGTAGTAATAATAACAGAACAGTCAGCATTTACTGTCAGTATTCCTTAGAACTTCTGGAGTCTGCATACATGCAGCTAAATATATTAATCTGAAAAATGCTGATGATGAGTCTATGCTTCTCCAGACAGTGAGATGCGGTAATCCTAGAATGTAGCTTACTCAAATGCATCAAACTGATGAAAACCTGTGCACTTAATACTTTCTGTCTCTTTGGAAAAATCCTAAAAAAAAATCACATGTTGAATGAGGTATATTTAGTGCTCCGAAAGCTAGTGCTTCCAAATAAACCTGTTGGACTATAACCTGGTGTTGTGTGATTTTTAACTTTGTACACCCCAGTCCAGCACTGGCACCTCCAAATCGTGAGATTTTAATGGCATACTAAATTCACAATTCCGACAAAACTGGTGTTATAACTGTACCATCCTGGTAATATAGTATTTTTTTAAAAGAAAGACATGCTAAAAGAACATTTCTGCTTTAAACAGCTGCGCATTAAAAATTAAATCTGTTTAAGTTTGCAGCCACAGCTGGCCATACCTATCAAATTGGACAACTTCAAAGCCTGTTGAACTAAGCTTCTTGTAGTACAGTGCTATTTACCATAAGACCATATGTAGTAGGACCAGGATTAGAATTAGAGTTAAGCTCATTGTCACATATACTTAAGTACAGGGGTACAGTAAAAAGTTGACAATGTCACCATTCCCAATGTCAACTTTTGAAGAAAATCTTAGGTAAAAAGTAAAAAAAAGAAATAAGTTCATAGTTAAATATGACAGTCGTTCTCAGTATAAAGTAGAAAAAATAAAGAATTCCAGGCCTTCTTTAGCCATGGGTCTGCAGACGCTCCACACTGGGCTTTCCTGTGAGGGTTTCCACTGCCCATGAGGGCTCGATCTCTCCCCCATGTGGATCAGTCCCCCGCCGCGCTGGACACACACTCCTCCACGATGCTGTCTCGTCACCAACGTCTAGAATCCAGTCTGGCTCACTAGCTGCCTTGCCGCACATTGCCGGAATCCGAATCTGGTATCACCGAGCCCCTGAACCACTTCCAACTCAAAAGCTTGAAGAAACCAAGGGGGCATCATACCAGCTGCCTCGAGAAAAGACCTGCTCCAGGCCTTCAGCCACTGCCCTTGCTGCTGTCTCCACAATGTAAGGTGAAAGAAAAACAAACTAAAAGACTGAATAAAAGGATAAAGAAGAGGAAAGGTAAGAAAAGCCTTTGGAGGATAAGCCCCAACTCCTTGACCCTGCTTCCCCATTCAATAGGATCCGACATTCCTCATGGTCACTTTCCTACCCTTTCCCTGTAACCACTGATTCCCTGACTGATCAAGAATTTCCCCATCTCAGCCTTAAATATACACAATGGCTCTGTCTCCTACAGCTCTCTGTGGTGAGGAGTTCCAAAGACTCACAACCTTCTGGGAGGTCTCAGTCTTAAATTGTTGCCCCTTTATTCTGAGGCAATGCCCTCTGGTTCTAAACTCTCCCAGGAGGGGAAAACATCTCCATATCTGAGTGGGGAGGTCTGGGTACAAGATCCCCTATCCCAGTGCTGTGCCAATACACTTAAATTCACCTATCCCCCAGCACACAATGGATCTTTCTAATATGGAAATAGTTCTCCATGCCTCAACAGACATCAAAATGGGAGCTACTAGGGGAAGTGATGGCATCGTGGTTATTCCAGACAACTAGGTAACAGGCTGGAGACTTGGGTTCGAATCCTATCACAGCAAGAGGTTGAATTTGAATTCAATGATAAAAAGTCTGGAATTAAGAATCCAATGTCCATTGTCGATTGTTGGAAAAACCTATCTGGTTCACTAATATCCTTTCAGGGAAGGAAACTTCCATCATTACCTGGTTTGGACTATATGTGACTCCAGACCCACAGCAAAGTGGTTGACTCTTAGCTGTCTCTCTCTGAGATGTGCAATAAATGCCAGGTTAGCTAGCAATGCCCTCATCCCATGAGTGAATCAAAATAATACTCAAGTCAAATGTCAAAATCATTTGAAATGCCAAAAAGACAATAGATGAATCTAGCTCTCACAGTTGGAAAGATGACTCAACAATCTGGGATACTTGTGCATGCTAGGACTATATAAATGCTGACTGTACAGTGAACGTGGGCGTAGAGCTTAAAGAAGACGGCACTGAGACCCACTCAGGGAGGAGCTTTTCACTGAGGCAGGAGAGGTGTGTAGAAACAGAGTTCTACTTTTCAGAAAACTTCGGTAATGTTTCAGCACCAAATCTACCAAACCTGGTGAAGAACAAGGAACCTTCGGTCTTTCCAAAAATCTGCTGATTTAACCTGTACAAGGAAATATCAACTACTCAACTATAGAAGTTATCGAAGCTGTTGGGTCTGACTTAAAATGTTAACTTCAGCAAGTAGGAAATGCAGCCACAATTTTAATGCTACAACGCAAAGACCTATTGTGACTTTTTCTTATAAGTATGCTTGTATACTGACTTTAAACAATCATATCTTGATTTCTGTAAATTTTTAGTTCAAAAGGGGTTGTGAATCTGGGGAAATTCCTGCTCAGTGAAGCAGTTCAGGCTTCTTGTTGAATGTTTTTAAGGCAAAGATAGATAGATTTTTAAACAGTGAAGGAATGAAGGGTTTCAGTGAGTGGGTGGGTGAGTGGAGCTGAGTCCATGAGAAGATCAGCCATGATCTTATTGAATGGTGGAGCAGGCTTGAGGGCCCAGATGGCTACTCCTGCTCCTCATTCTTATGTTCTTATAACATCGCCTCTTTATTCTTAAGGAACCTTCAGCAGTAGCCTCTAATAAATTCACCCTTAACTATTTAAGAAAAAGCATAATTGCTGGTCTACATTAACTTCAGTAAAAGACATTTAAAAATGAGGCTAAACGAGCTATATTAATTCCCAGTTCACTGAGCAGTGGTGGTTGTGACATTTGCTCCTGGAGAGTATGATAAGTATTTCCATATATTCTAAATGGTTTTGAAAAGTTGATGATATTTCAGCTACCAGCTTAATAATATGTGATGTTCCAAATGTTTCTTTCACAATCTGTCTTTTTGAGCTTTTTCCCCTAATTTGACACTTCTAATTTACAATTCACAGACTTTCCATTATAGCCAATATTTTGCTCCTTGCACATGTCCAATTCACTGATGCAGCTGAGACCAAATGCCATAGCCTAAAAGAATTCAATCTTAAAATCACAGCACCAGTCTGATGAGATTCAGCCCATATGATTTGTAAGAATGCTGATTTTTCAACAACGTATCATGACTGAATTCTTTAACACAAACCGTCTCTGATCTTCAAACAATCTGTTAAACAGATTCCATGTTTTTCTTTGCTCTGATGCACATGAACAGATTGTGTTTTAGTAATGTCTTCGATCTCCATGGTGAAGAAAACATACTAATGTTCGAAGGTGTCAAAATGCTTAAATGATTGTGAGATTTTTCCAGAGAATTGGAGTTACTAATTGAAATGTTCTTATTAATGCACATGCCTGAAGATCCATTAATATTCTCCCCTTAGAAAGTGGCATAAATGTCATAACCAACACTTAAATTTGGCAATACCCCTAGCTGTCCACACATAGGAGTAAATTCTGAGTTGAAGTTTGGCTTCAACATTGGAATTTGGATTGTATTTATTTCAAGCGTTAGTACTTCCCCTTAGAGAATTCCCTGTGAATTTTAGAAGTATTTTAACAGTGAGGCCTATTTTGCCTGTGATCAAAGTTAAAAATCACACAACACCAGGTTATAGTCCAACCGGTTTAATTGGAAGCACTAGCTTTCGAAGCGCTGCTCCTTCATCAGGTGGTTGTGTCACCTGTGATAATACTGTCAATCTAGCATTAAAGTTTTAACAGTACTTTTACAAAGAAGACCCTGCATCACATTATACTTCTCTGAATGGAGCTTAAAAATTGTACATCAATATTTGTTAAATGCCAGCTGAATGTTTTTTGGTGTTTCAACGGGACAATTTTACCCTAACCCCTCTCACAGGTCAATTACAAAATTTGGACCAATGCTGTTTTTTGTCCACCTTACTTTACTGTCATTTGAGATCAAAAGTAAGTTAACTTCTCACCTGGTAACTTACATTAAAATTGTGTCAAATATGTCTAACCATGGAGTAGCTCGTAGGGCCAGATTAAGTAGTTGCAGGTTTCATCACTTGTCTTTGCTAATTAAATTAGTCTTAAGTAGACCAGCAGGATGGTTAATAAAATTGCCTTCAAATTCAAACAAATATGCTGCATAATCAAAACAGGCTCTTGGCTATAATAGCTTCTGCATGTTTATCATAACAGCACCAAATGCAAAGCGTTTTGAGCTATATTGTCAGCAGAGGATTTCAATTTAAAATGACACTAGTTTTCCTTCAGAAACTAAGAAAGAGTGCAGTGTATTCTTTAGATAGCAGAAGAAAAATATCCAGCACATCTATTGCAATTGAGATGGGAGCAGTGAATTGTCTTTTTCTTGTTCAATTGTTCCATGAATCACAACATAACCTCTATTGTTTTACCCTGAAATAACCAGTTATATTTTTTTCTCTTTGAGGCTTAGAATGAAAAAGATCCACCAACAGGTCTCTTCAATAAGCATGAGAGTTATTGGTTTATTATAAAAACACAACTTTAACCCATGAAGATGCAGAATGGGCTAACAGTAACAATTTATAATATGAAGACATAAATGTATACTCTATTATATGATTTGGAGATGCCGGCGTTGAACTGGGGTGTACAAAGTTAAAAATCATACTACACCAGGTTATAGTCCAACAGGTTTATTTGGAAGCTAGTAACTCCAACCATCTGATGAAGAAACAGTGCTCCGAAAGCTAGTGCTTCCAATTAAACCTGTTGGTCTATAACCTGGTGTTGTGTGATTTTTAATTACTATATGAGACAAAACATACAAATGTGCACAGGTGCAAAGGGAAAAATAGAGAATATACTTCTGTAGTGAATCACTTTAGGAAAGAATACTTCTGAGCTAATAATAGATAGCTCTTGAAGGAAGCAAAAGAAGAAAGTGAAGGTTGATCACAAGGTTATTGTTCTGGCTTTCAAGCACATGGAGGTCCTGGCAATTATCTCTGAAGTATTGGCAGATACAGCTTGTTCAGGAGTCACACCAAAGAAAGGTCTTCCTGTTATCCTTTAAAAGGAGAATCAGGTCTCACAGCAGATTCTCAACAAGGGTACTTCAGAAATAGATTAGATTACTTACAGTGTGGAAACAGGCCCTTCGGCCCAACAAGTCCACACTGACCCGCCGAAGTGCAACCCACCCAGAGCCATTCTCCTACATTTACCCCTTCACCTAACACTACGGACAATTTAGCACGGCCAATTCACCTAACCTGCACATTTTTTTTTTGGATTGTGAGAGGAAACCGGAGCACCCAGAGGAAAGTCACGCAGACATGGGAAGAATGTGCAAACTCCACATAGACAGGCGCCTGAATCGAACCCGGGTCTCTGGCGTTGTGAGGCAATAGTGCTAACCACTGTGCCACTGTGCCACCCAATAGGAGAGATGAGCTGAGCAATCTACTCTTCAGAAGGCTTGCGCCAACTCCCCACCTGCCTCCACTAAACTGCACACAGAAGACTGTTCACACATGGCAGTTAAAGAAAAGGCCCAGTCAGGTGATCTCCATCTAACAATTAGCTAAAACTGTCCCTCTTGTGGTACAGTGATAGTGTGCCTACCCCAGGATCAGGAGGCCCGCATCCAAGTCCCACCTGCTTCTGAGCTGTGTAATAATGTCTCTGAACAGGTTGATAAGGAAAAAAATAGGTTAATGATTAAAAAAAAGCTGAAACCATATGATTTCCAAGAAATCCTTAAAAAGACAATGATCTAATTTGTCATTTCATTGAACTTATTCAAGAAAAGTCCAGCCCAGCTGTCTTTATAGAACTTGAAAGTGGTTGGTTTTTTTCCAAATTTCTTCAGAACTCAAGGCATCAAATAAGTGTAAAACACGAAACACTGTAATGCCTCCACTCTTGGAGATAATAAACCCAAACTTTCAAACATATTTTACATATAAATAAAAGGATTAAGACACAAATCATTCCTCATTCTCATTGGCTCCTTGTATGTGATCTATTCGGATCTCTCCTTTGTACTTAGATAATTTAAATAAAATTGCATTCTTCATAAAGTTTTAGCAATTAGGTAGGATGTTGTGCAAGTTGAAAAAGTTCACCAAAAATGTACAAGGATGTTGCCAGGCTTGGAGGGTCTGAGCTACAGGGTGAGGCTGAATAGGCTGGAGCTGTTACCCCTGCAGCGTCGGAGGCTGAGGGGTTTATAAGTCATGAGGAGCATGGATAGGGTAACTAGTCAAGGTCTTTTCCCCAGGGTAGGGGCGTCCCAAATAGAGGGCATAGGTTTAAGATGAGAGGGGAAAGATTTCAAAGGGACCAAAGGGGCAACTTTTTCACACAGAGGGTGGTGCGTGTGTGGAATGAGCTGCCAGAGGAAGTGGTGGAGGCTGGTACAATCACAACATTTAAAAGGCATCTGGATGGATATGTGAATTAAAAGGGTTTAAGAAGGATATGCGCCAAATGTTGGCAAATGGGACTAAATTTATTTAGGATAACTGGTTGGCATGGACCATTGTACCGTAGGGTCTGTTTCCCTGCTGTACTTTTCTATGCAGAGTTATTCCTAGCAATGTGAACAATACTTGTGCAAGGACTCTCTACCAAAATAGTCCTTTTCTTTCTGTATTGTTCCACAAAGTTTTAATCAGTACACATTAGTGTTTCCTTAAAAACCAGAGGCTTTCAAAGAGCAAAGAAGAAAGAACAATACAGCACAGGAACAGGCCCTTTGGCCCTCCAAACACATACTGACATATTTTGCCCTTCCATACAAAAGCTGTCTTCATTTACAGGCCGCGTATCCCTCTATTCCCTTCCTGTTCATGGATTTGTCCAGATACTGTTTGACTGCTGCTATTGTGTCCGGGTTCCACCACCTCCTGTGGTACTCACCCCAAGGTTTCTTTCTGCTCTATGAGGTATCTCTTTTGGTGGCAGTGTAGCCTTTGGAAAAGTATCCAATTGAATCTCCATGTTCCTGTAACAGGACTGCACCTACTTCAGGTCACTGACATACCTGTGACTTGGAATAGATGCAGTTCTGTTACAGGAAGACAATTCAAACATGGAGAAAAAAATTGGATACTTTTCCAAAAAGCTACACTGCCACCAAAAGAGATACCTCATGGGGCAGAAAGAAACCTTGGGGTGAGTACCACAGGAGGTGGTGGAACCCAGTGGCACCGTGGTTAGCACTGTTGCCTCACAGTGCCAGAGACCCAGGTTCAATTCCCACCTCAGGCGACTGACTGTGTGGAGTTTGCACGTTCTCCCCGTGTCTGCGTGGGTTTCCTCCGAGTGCTCCAGCTTCCTCCCACAGTCCAAAGATGTGCAGGTTAGGTGAATTGCCCGTAGTGTTAGGTAAGGGGTAAATGTAGGGGTACGAGTGGGTTGCACTTTGGCGTGTCGGTGTGGACTTGTTGGGCCAAAGGGCCTGTTTCCACACTGTAAGTAATCTAATCTAAACACAGACACAATAGCAGCATTCAAGCAGCACCTGGACAAATCCATGAACAGGAAGGGGACAGAGGGATACGCATCCTGTAAATGAAGACAGCTTTAGTATGGAAGGGCAAAATATGTCAGTGCAGGCTTGGGGGACCAAAGGGTCTGTCCCTGTTCTATATTGTTCTTTCTTCAATTGAAATTGGGGCAATAAATACTGGTCCATTGATCCAAATAACTTTCAGTTTCTCAACAATTCCCTAACCACACTAATGTGGTTTTCTTCTGCAATATACTGTCTTTGGAGCAGCTATAGTACTGAAGTTTGACACAAAGTTGTGACAAAAAGCACATGTCCAAAGAAATCTCAATTTCTCATTGAACTTTTTGGGCAGGGGATTCTGCTAAAGCTTATGCATTTGATGTTGATGGAATTGCTTCTGCTTGTCCATACCTTTCTATATGTCCTCGGTAGATTTCCCACACTTTTGCAAGTTCACTTTTCATAAAGCTTACCTCTTAGCAGCTGCTTGCAATTTTTGTATTTGAGATTCTGATTGTTTCAAGTAGTGATTCCAAATGCCACTTTATACCAATATATCATTGAATAAATCTCACAGTTGGGAACACTGTTTGCCACTGGATGAATTAGTGTGTGAAATGTTGCTGCAGCAATTTCTAATGTAAATGGAATCACAGAATCATATAACTTTACAGTTTGGAAGCAGGCCTATCAGCCCATTGAGTCCACGTGAACTCTCCAAAGAGCATCCCACCCAGACTGATCCCATACCCTATCCTTGCATTTTCCCTGGTTCATCCACTTCATCTACACACCCCTGAACACTATGGGGCAATTTAACATGGTCAATCCACCTAACCTGCACGTTTTTGGACTGTAGGACCAGAGCACCTGGAGGAAGGCCATGCAGACACTGGGAGAACATGCAAACTCCATGTAGACAGTCATCCAAGGCTGGAATCAAACCTGGATCCCTGGTGCTATGAGGCAGCAGTGCTAACCACTGAGCCAAGGGCATCACCCAACATTAAAAAAACACTCTTTAGATTGACAAAAACTGACGTCTCCTTAATCTTGAGTGTGAAAGGAGCCTGCCAATATTTCCTTAATAAATCTATTTTGGCAAGCGACTTGGCACTGCCAATTCCACCAGGACTGTCTTCAAATGAGGATTTAGGTAGCAATTTCTCTTAGTTATTGCAATCACCTTCCTGTAATCTATGGGGAATCCAGTTCAACCACTAATTGTTATGAAGGGTCACTGAACCAGAAAGGTTCATTCTGCATTCTGCATCCACAGATGCTGTCAGACTTGATGAGTTATTTCAAGCAATTTCTGCTTTCTAGCACCTGCAGTTCTTTCCTTCTATTTTTGTTCAGCACTAACATATCTGAGGATTTCCAGCTGATTTCATTGGGGGCAATTAGGTGGTTTTCCAAAATGTCACAGATTTTCAACAGATTTCTGCTTTCACCTGGGTCTGTGGCTCTGGTTCTAAGTGTTAAGGATGCTATTTTCCAGGAAAGGATTCCCCTAGTTCCGCATTGTGGTTGTACCCTCTGGTTTGTCTCAACAGACTCGTTTAAACTCTATGAGTAGCTTTATTAGAAACATTGAGGATAGAAGCCTGAGGAGGCCATTCATCATGATCATGGTTGATTTTCCAACTCAATAGCCTAATCCTGCTTTCTCCATATATCCTTTAATCTCATTCGCCACAAGTGTTATATCCAGCCATCTCTTGAATACATTCAACGTTTTGGCATCAACTACTTCCTATGGTAATGAATTCTGCAGGCTCACCATTCTCTGTGTGAAAAAAGTTTTTCTCATCTCTGTCCTAAATGTTCCACCGGCAATCCTCAGACTGTGACCTCTGGTTCTGGATGCACCCACCCTCAGGAACATCCTCCCTGCATCTATCCTGTCTAGTCCTGTAAGAATTTTCTAAGTCTCTATGAGCTCCCTTGTCATTCATCTGAACTCCAGTGAAAACAATCCTAACCTAATCGATCTCTCCTCATACGTCAATCCCCGGAATCAGCCTGGGAAACCTTCGCTATACTCCTTCGCTGAGCATCATCCCTCAGAAAAGGAGACCAAAACTGCACACAATATTCGAGGTGTGGCCTCACCAAGACCCTGTATAACTGCAACAACACATCCCTGCCTCTGTACTCAAAACCAATTGCAATGAAGGCCAACATACCATTTGTTCTCCTTGTTCCTATGTCTTTAATATGAAAGCATGGTGTTGAACTGCCCTAATAGTTCAGTGACTGGAAAACAGGAGGTTCAATCTGGAAATTGTTTTAGCTTCCGTCTGCTTCTTTCTCTATCACCATCTTCATAACAATATTTCTCAAGCGATTCACCTCTGGGAACTGAGTAACCGTATCCATGTTAACAAGGCTATACTACCATGTCATTACTTTGGTGACATTCCACACACAGTCTACTAACACCTTACTAAAAAGTTCCTCAAAACTTATACGTGAATTAGAAGTGCTGATTTGATTACATGTTGCAACTTTCTCATAATCTGATACAAACAATATGTTTTACAAAACTACACCAAGTTCCTGTGAGGACCTGGTAAGTAATGTCAAATTGCTTGTGTGTCTCTCTTTTGGACTGCTACATGTCTTGCCAAAGTAATTTCTCAAGCTATCATTACTATTTACTGATGATATTTGGGTATCACATTTATCTGATGAACCACCATCCAACTCGTTGTCTGCAGATCTGTGACGGAATCTCCACCTCCTCATCAGAATCCCTATTTCCATAATAGTAGCATTCTGGAATGTCCTTTGCTTTAGCTTCAGTTGGAGCAGATTGTACTATTTTACTTAACTCTGGATTCTCTTGCTGAACTTCAATCATCGATGAAAAACTGAACACTTTTTTCAAGTAATCCAAAGATCTTTTTGTGATGCCAACTTGATCTTCAACCATGAACTTTGCTTAGCCATTACTTGGGTCACTATAAATGACAGAAAAGTTCCTGGAATCTTATCTTGTAACTATTCTACCTCCTTTACCTCATTTGGTCTTTTAATGACTCCGAGAGAAGCTATTACTTTCACTCCAGCCAGGTAATCTTCCCCTAAGTAGGGGAACTCTGTCTACAGGCAATCTATGGGTGAGCCCTACAGTTACCATCCCAGACATTAGGTCACATTTCAGGTACAGATACAGATGTATACTCCCTGCCAATACCATTTACTAAAACTGTGGCATTTAGTGCACTCTTTAAGGAAAAAAAATGTCTTTCCCCTGTAAAAATATTTTAGTGACCCAGGTATCCTTTAATATAACTACAAGTTTAGCTGCCTTATTTGAGGTATGGGCATTTACCTTCCCTGTTGACAATTCTCCGTAAGTCTCAGGTATCTTGTTTACCTCCTTGTGCTTGGACTTGGCCTCAGAACGGCAGTCAGATCTATAACTTGGCTGTTATACTCTTGGTTGGGGATGCTTTCTTTGCATTGACCCCATGTTACCTCAAGAAGCCTGAGAAACTTACCCTGTCACTTCCCCCGACCTGCAAGAATGTGACTCACGTTGTGGAAAACGGCAACATTTGGGCCTTTGGACATCATTTCTGTGCTTAGCACCTTCTTTTCTTTCCGGAAGAGGAGATCCTAGATCATTCTCATGTTACCTTACTCTATTCTGTAGCTACTTGCCTTCCTTTCATACTCATATTCTTGTCATGTTAAATCCATAAGAAATAGGAACAGGCGTCAGCCACTTGGCCCCTTGAACCTGATCCACTATTCGATAGGAGTATGGCTGACCAGACATCCCTCATGTCCACTTTCCCATATGCATTTTCCTATACCCTTTATCTCTCCTACTGATCAAAAATCTACCCATCCCAAGTGTAAACATATGTGAGGAGTCTGTCCCCACAGTTCTCTGTGGCAAGGAGTTCCAAAGTGACACAACACTCTGAGACACAAAATTTCTCCTCATCTCAGTGTTACATTGGTACCTCTTAATTCTGAAACTTTGCCTTCTGGTCCTAGAGATTTTCACAAGGGGAAACATCCTCTCAGAATTTGCTCAGTCAAGCCCCTTTAGAATGCTATTTATTTCAATGAGATCACCTCTCATTCATCTAAACTTCAGTGAGTAGAGTCCCAATCTGTTTAATTTTTTCTCATAAAACAATTTCTCCATATCAGGGATCACCTTCCTCATTTCTGTCTTAAATTGGTGCCCCTATGTTCCCTTTTGAAGGGGTTGATGGAAGAGATAAATGAGTTTGTGGAGCATCTTACAATCATCGGCCATCTCAGCCGTCCATCTTTCTGTTGCAACCCTCTGTTTTTCTATGTGACTTCTTAGTAACACAAAGAGAAAATAAAATTAAATTGTTTTAGGAGAATTACTTCCCTCACAGTCTGTTATGGAGTTTCCATCTTTGATGGTTTCCGAGCAGTTACTGTTGATAGACCCGATCCAGATGGAATATAGTGGTTCAAGAAGTTAGCTCAATACCACCTTTTCAATTGCAATTAAGGAGGCAGAACAATGCTGCTTACCCATATCCCATTCATTTTGGGTGAGGATGGTGAAGCTTACAGAAACAATAAGTAACATTATCACTCCAACTTATGAAAAATTAACCATGGCTGATTATGAAATATCATGGCAAGAACCAGTGAATAATTCACACAACCTCAGAAATTGTGATGAGGTTTATAACAAAGTGACTGCTTTTTTTTATATATGATGACTGCTGTCTCTCACTTTACGGAATGTATTACTCTAATTAAAAAGAGCTTGCCAAAATATTAACCATACATTGCTGAGACTATGGACAAAATCTTCAGCCATCTCACCAATGAGTGAGGGCAGAGAGGGCATTTATTTGTGGGATGCACAATGGGCTAGTGAGCACTCTCTCTACTTTTCACCACTCTCTGGCTTTGAGTAAGCCTGGCACGGGCAGGAACACGGTTGATTTTCTTACCCTGGCAAACCTGTCGCCATATGCCTGAGGTGTCAACGTAGCCTGTACAGGCTTGGGGCAGGGGGTCTCTGTTTCAAAAGGTTCTCAGTGCCCAGATCAAGAGCCCTGACATTGGGAAGACCGCTGAATGTCACTGCTTTGCCCGTACTCACATACAAGATCCTACCCCACAAACCCCACCCTATATACCTCTCATTACTTCCCCATGATCTGGTCTACTCTGTGATCCTAAGGCCACCTGTGGATCCTCTCCACCGCTCTCCACCCTCTCTGTATGGAACAGCTGAGTTCAAAGGTGCCAACCTTTGAATGGTCAGCTGCTCTCAATAGGCAGCACATTAATCACTGGGGTCCTGACTGGCTCCTCATTCAGGGAAGCTTTTGCGAAGAAGACACTGTGTGCAGGAACCATGTAGGAATATGTGTGTGTGTGTGTGTGTGTGTGTCTGTGTGTGTGTGTGTGTGTGTGTCAGAGAGTGAGTGAGTCTGTGTGTGAGTGAGTGAGAGTGAGTGTGACAGTGAGTGAGAGTGTGTATGTGTGTGTATGTGTGAGAATGTGTGTGTGTGTACCCTCAAAATAAATGAGAAAAGCATCAGGCTCAAAGTGGCCTGGGCAAATACTTCAGACCATAGATAAGGTAAGAAAAGACTGATTATAAAAGTTTTATTCCTGTCCGGTGTATATTAAACAGAACAGTTTCAGCATTGTCCCTTCACCCATCAGGTTCAGGCTGTCAACTTTAGAAATTTCCAACAGACACTCATTTCTATGAAAAACATAACAGTCAGAGAATGAACTTTGATCCTGATTCACCCATTTAGTAAAGAGGACGACTTGGCTGTCCTATCCACAATCTGCCCTCCTTCCCTTCCTTGGAAAAATCAGTAAGGTCAGGAACCATAGGTTTTTTTTTAATTGTCTTACCTCAGCTTTGATTTTATTTGTGTTGGGAGGATGTGACCCTGCTCTTCCTTCAATGAATGTGTACAAAATATCCACTTATGAAGAATATGCAACAAAACTGAGTAAAGTACCCTTAAAAAGGGAATTTGCAAAGAGACATATTCAAAATAAAAGTCATTTGTGAAAGAAGTGCAAATCATATTTGGTTAATAGGTTATAGTACAACGAAACTAACTTGCTACATCACTCAGTTGCAATAAGCCTCTCTAAATCATTTATTTTGTGTTTACCACATTACAGTTTAATTTACTCAGAAAATAATTAACAATTTACTTCGGGTCATTTTGCTCCATTCTTTCAACACGTCATTCAAACTGCTGTTGGAAATCACATTTTCACCATGTTACACTACTTGTTACATCCCATGGAACAATAAAAGAACAATTGGTTGTGCTAAGTCAAAAAAAATTCCTTTGAATCTAAGGTGTACAAATCAAATTTACAAATACACAATGCTATAAGTCATGTTAGACATATCATTGTGTCACTATGTCAATTTTCAGTTTAACGAACAATAAACTTCAGCTATTGTGCTTGGTCTCTATTACTAAACAGTTTGATTTGTCAAACAACTGGGGACAGGAATTCAGCTTGGGTGGTAGTGTGTGCTCTCACAATTGCCATCACATCAGCTGCCTGTTATCCCTTTATTCTTTGAAGTAAACAGAATTGAAAGTCTAGCAAGGTATATAACAGGTATGCAACATGATACAATCATTTTATATGGACACTCAAGACAGATTTCCACACCTTGTTCTCCTCCATAATGACAATATCCCTTTAAAATCTCCTGTTCTTCCTGAAACAAGCCATCAATGTTTCTCTAACGCAGGGAAGCTGCTAAGCTTTTACAAAAAAAAAACAAAATCTGGTTCTGATTTTCCTCAAAAAGTATAGTATAAAACAAGGCCAGTTGCTCAGGTATGCTAGATCATATGCCACCTCTTGGGAAATGAAATTAAAATTACTGAATGACAGATCTTAAATTATGCTTTCTGAAGTAAAACAGTTTCTGGCAGGTATTCTTACTGACTGCTGCCAGTAGGACATCTGGAGAGGATTTTTTCCCTCTGTTTAACTTTTTTTTTCTTTCTCATCCTTCGAGCAACTGTCATTCAAAAATTTCTGAAGATCATACTTCTATCATACCTGTTAAGAGTTTGATATACCAGATGCCTCATGGGATACATGCCAATGTTTTAGTGATGTTTCTTCTCTGACATGGCTAAACTTCTCCAGATGTTAGAAAACAGCATGTTTTTGTTTTCACCTACCAGTAGTGGAGATGTTACCATTCATCATGTTTATTTGAAACGATAGTAAGCCATACCATCAACTTAATCCGAGGAAACTTAATTTTGTCTCTTTATGTGATTCAGAAACACTCGTATTAGCAGGAGGACTTTTGCTTTCTTTTGGAGCTACAGGTTAAAATCTGGACAAAAAAATGCTTCAATCAGGCATGGACCTGAAGTTACCCTGATCAAACTATATGAAATCTCATTGGCAATGTAAATCAAACTCAGACTGTGAAATTCTGTTTCCTGGAACCGTATTTTATTGGTTGCCTTATTCGATAGTCACTAACAAAAGCATCATATTTCAATGAAGAAGGTAACACAATATAGAGAAAAAAAAACTGAGAGAGGCATATAATTCTATCCATATGGACAAAGAATAGATTGCATTCAGATTGACTAAACATGGCTCTCATGACTGATAAAATGTCATTAGAGGAACTCAACTCTAATTCAAATCATGAACAAATGTTGCTTCTGGCTCTACAATGTTACCAGTGCCAGAGATATTAGAAATAACCAAAGAACTAAAACATGACAGGATATTTCAGAAGAATGTTTTCGTTGTTTGATTTTTATGCCAGTTTTAACATACAGATGATGAGTGGGTGGCACTGTGGATATGATTTTGTCCTTTGCTCTCTACTACCTGGGTTTTAAAGGTCAATAAAGCAACAAGAGAAAAAGGAAATAAATTTGAGGCTTGCCAACTGCACATTGCTGTATTTTTGCCCACAAAACTAATCTGCTTCAACTGCTTCAAGCATTGATCATAACAGAGTAACATTCCTTTGGGGCTGTGAAGATAGGTATTTTCACATTCATTCTGAAGATGTGACTTCAGTTGCAATGCAGGCATTTATTACCTTTCATTCTGAAATGTTGATGGTGGGCCTTTATTTCATGAATCACTGCTGTCCATGTAGCAAAGATGCTCCCATGGAATTGTTTGGTAGGTCAAACTATGATTTTCATCCAACAATAATGCGTCCAATCCACATTTCCCAGCTCCTGCCTAATTTTGATATAATTGGCGTTGGCCCAGTTTAGTACTCTTCCCTTAGGACCACTCTCTTCTTTGTCTACGAGTATTCTAAAACTTACAGAATTGTGGTCACAATTCCCAAAGAAATCCCCCACTGCAACTTCTACCACTTGGCCTGGCTCATTCCCTAACACCAGATCCAATATGGTCCTTTCCCTTTTCAGAATAGATGAGAGGTGAAACGCTTAAGGGGGATACATGCGGCAAGTACTTTACACAGAGGGTGGTGAGTGTCAGCAACGCTTTGCCAGCAGAGGTAGTATAGGCAGGCACGGTAGATCTATTTCAGATGCATCTGGACAGATGCACGAGCAGGTGGGGAGCAGAGGGATACAGACGCTTCGGACTTGGGTGACAGTTTAGACAGTGGATTTGGGCTGGCTCAGGTTTGGACGGCGGAAGGGCCTGTACCTGGGCTGTAAACTTTCTTTGTTCCTTGTAATGTAGAGAGTGCAATACACAGAGAATAGCAGATGCTATAAATCTGAAACAAAAACAGAAATTGTTGGAGAAACTCTGTGGAGAAGGATGCAGAGTTAATATTTCGGTCCAGTGACCCTTCTTAAGGGTAGCACAGTGACTCAGGGGTTAGCACTGCTGTCTCACAATACCAGGGACATGGGTTCGATTCCAGCCTTAGGTGACTGTGTGGACTTTGCATATTCTTCCTGCATCTGCGTGGATTTTCTCTGGGTAGTCTGGTTTCCTCTCACAGTCCAAAGATGTGCAGTTTAGGTGGATTGGCCCCATGATGTGCAGGCTAGGTGGATTAGTCATGATAAATGTGGGGTTATGAGCATGGGCTGGGGCAACTGATTCTGGGTGGGATGCTCTTTGCAGGATCAGTGGGTCAAATGGCCTATTTCCACGCGGTAGGGATTCTGTGATTCTTCAGAACATTTCCAAAGGAAAGGCCACTGGACCTAAAACACTAACTCTACTTTCTCTCCTCAGAGGCTGCCAGGCCTGCTGAGTTTCTCCAGCAATTTATAGCAATGAGAATACTTGACCAAATCAAGGTGTCATGTGCCTTTGAGGTGTTCTCATACCTGGTCACTGATTTGAAAGGTACTACCAAGAATGCCCTGCTGTAATGCATCCTGTGAGAGTAGTGCACACAGCAGCCAGGGCAAACCAGCGGTGGAGGTGAGTAATAAAATGCAACAGAGCAGCCTGCTTCATTCTGGCTGGTATTAAGATGCATCAGCACCCACGCTAGTGAGTGGAAAAAAGTCCACCACACTCATGTCCTTTTCAATTGTTTTGCTTTTCAACATCATCAGGTAAAATACTCACTGCAGAGTACCTGATCACTAAAGTACCAACTGTACCACTAATACGTAACGCTTCTGATCAAAGGCAGTGCTCAGGGTGTTGATGGTAAGGGGTTCCACAGTGGTAATGTTAAACGCTGACTGTGCTTAATCTATACCTTGCTGCAAATGTGTTGCTGGTCAAAGCACAGCAGGTTAGGCAGCATCTCAGGAATAGAGAATTCGACGTTTCGAGCATAAGCCCTTCATCAGGAATAAGAGAGAGAGAGCCAAGCCGGCTGAGCAGAGGAGATGACCTGGGGGGTGCAGTGAGAGAGGGACTCACTGAAATCCTTGTAGAGGGAGGAAGAGAGCTTCTTCAAGGAAGGCATCCTTGTAAGAGGATTCGCAGTAGGTTAAAATCTTCGAGTAAAAAATGAGGTCTGCAGATGCTGGAGATCACAGCTGCAAATGTGTTGCTGGTCAAAGCACAGCAGGTTAGGCAGCATCTCAGGAATAGAGAATTCGACGTTTCGAGCATAAGCCCTTCATCAGGAATAAGAGAGAGAGAGCCAAGCCGGCTGAGCAGAGGAGATGACCTGGGGGGTGCAGTGAGAGAGGGACTCACTGAAATCCTTGTAGAGGGAGGAAGAGAGCTTCTTCAAGGAAGGCATCCTTGTAAGAGGATTCGCAGTAGGTTAAAATCTTCGAGTAAAAAATGAGGTCTGCAGATGCTGGAGATCACAGCTGCAAATGTGTTGCTGGTCAAAGCACAGCAGGTTAGGCAGCATCTCAGGAATAGAGAATTCGACGTTTCGAGCATAAGCCCTTCATCAGGAATAAGAGAGAGAGAGCCAAGCCGGCTGAGCAGAGGAGATGACCTGGGGGGTGCAGTGAGAGAGGGACTCACTGAAATCCTTGTAGAGGGAGGAAGAGAGCTTCTTCAAGGAAGGCATCCTTGTAAGAGGATTCGCAGTAGGTTAAAATCTTCGAGTAAAAAATGAGGTCTGCAGATGCTGGAGATCACAGCTGCAAATGTGTTGCTGGTTAATCTATACCTTATCAAAACTGGTCATTTTCTGGTACTTGTGTAGTACTGGCCAGTTATGTGCTGAAGCATGGATGTTGCTGAGATTTTGCTGCAAATGAGCATGCACTGCCTTATTACCTGGGAATAAACATTGGGACCGAATATTTGCAATCAAAAACAAAGTGTTCTATTCCTGATCTTGGGATGGGGAGAAATTTATCAACTGAACTGATTAGAGCTGGGCATCAGACACAGCTCTGAGGTATTCCTGCAGAAGCATCCTTGAACGGATAGGATTACCCTTCAACAACCACAGCTGTCATCTTTTGTGTTACACATGTTCATGTTACATAGCACTCAATGGGAGTCCTGACGCATGTACATGGGAATCACCCATGTTACATATGACTGTAGTCACTGGAAGATTTCCCTCATAATTCCTACAGTGATATCCTAAATTAATCTAGTCCCATTTGCCAGTATTTGGTTCATATCGCTTTAAACCCTTCCCATTCATGGACGCATCCAGATGCCTTTTAAATGTTGTAATTGTATCAGCCCCCACCACTTCCTCTGGCAGCTCATTCCATACACACAACACCCTCTTAATGAAAAAGTACTCTCTTAGGTCCCCTTTAAATATTTCCCCTCTCACATTAAACCTATGCCCTCCAGTTCTGGACTCCCCTAACCTGGGGAGAAGAACTTGACTATTCACCACGCTCATCATGATGTTATAAACCTCCATAAGGTTACCCCTCAGCCTCCAATGCTGCAGAGAAAATAGCCCCAGCATATGCAGCTTCTTCCTATGCCATGACTTCATTATCACTCAATCAACACTTTGTTGTGCTGAGTCCAATGTTGCCTCATTGACATGGGTAGTTTCTCTCACATCACTTTGTAATTCAGCTTGTGTCTGCATGTGGACTAAAGCTGTAACGAAGTCTGGAATGCAGTGAACCTGGTAGAATTCAATCTGTACATTTGTGTGTACAGGTTGTTGTGCTATAATGCATGATTTGTTAGCGTGAATTGGCTGTAATATGATTGTCAAATTGGGGACACTGTTTCTAAAGTGCAAACTTTTACAACGTGTGTTTTCTGTAACGCAATTACATTGCCAACACTTTAAGCACTGTACGATTGTTGGATAATGTGGGGCTGCATGAGAATGCAACCATAATGTTATAGAAGAACTATCTGTAATTGATAGTAAATGTCTCTCAATGATACTATTGTTGATGGTGTTTGTTATGTTGCAGTACACTCTTCTGGGGTTATTGTTTTAGAACATTTATAGGGTATCACAACAATAGCTGTGTATTTATTGATACCATGGTTTGTGAGAATGATATTTGGTATTTTAAAGGGAGATAACTGAATAAACGATATCATACTATGTCTGAAAGCCTGATGTCACAAGGTACAGGACAATTTCCCTTCTTTCATTAATACAATTGCTACACATGACATCTCAGTTCCAGTATCATAAACCTTCAAGCAAATTCTTTATTGTTAGTCTGGAATAACTGCAAATAAAGATTTAGATTATGCGACAGTTGACGGTTTCAGGAAATATTTGTAGCATTTGCATTTTCCATCGTACATCACTCAAAAGGAAATGAAATTAAATCTGTGGGTTGGATTGAAGTTTTGACAACAATTCTTCCTACATATGCAGCACTCTGGTACTGTACACTTTACTGTTTGGATATTTACATGTACAGTGAAATTGGAATATACTAAATTCTTAATATATGAATCTGAGATCTAGAATCGGATTTTAGCTGAGGAGGTGGGAAGTGGGAGGCACGTACATTTCCAATCACAAACCTCCCCCCTGTCAGTAAACAGGACAGGCTACCGACATTCTGGTTCAACTCAGCAGCCATTGCTGCTAGTTGTTAAATGCAATTGGGATGGCATGGTGGCTCAGTGGTTAGCACTGCTACCTCATAGCACCAGGGTCCCAGGTTCGATTCCAGCCAGTTTCCTCCCATGGCCCAAAGGTGTGCAGGTCAGGTGAATTGGCCATGCTAAATTGCCCATAGTATTAGGTGCATTAGACAGAGGAAAATGGGTCTGGGTGGGTTACTCTTCGTAGGGTTGGTGAGGACTGATTGGGCCGAAGGGCCTGTTTCCACACTGTAGGGAATCTAATCAAAATAAAAACATCTTTCAAGTTGACCAAGGAAAACTGAGAGTCGAAAAGTGAGAATAGATAGGGAAGTGTAAATGTGATTAAAATTTCATTGCTGTGGAGTGGACTTTCTTCAAGACTTCCATTTCTTTCAGTTAAACAACACCTGTTCCTGATAGGCTAAACTGTTCTCCTTCATAAACTGGCCATATAAAATCTGAGATGTTAGGAGGAAGCTGGAAACACGTTACATAAATATCTCTGTATATGGTTAACAATGTGAGGAATTCTACTTTTCCGCCCCCTGCCACTCTGCCGCACCTTGAATTGTCAGGTCAGGAATCAAGGCAGAATGTCATCCCACAGAACAATGGTGCCTTTCTTTGTCACCTATGGCTATTCCAGCCCAATTCAGACAATCAAAATTGGACCCTGGTATTGGACGATATGTCACTTCGTGACAGGTTCAATTTCGTAATCTATTATTCACATTTCGGTAAACTTCCCAGTCTCCAGATCTTTGACAGTTGAACATAGAATGCTAACACACACCTTACATTATACGTGCGAATGTACATAGGAATATAGGGATTGACTATCAACTAGTAAATGTCCAACTTCCCGAGACCTCCACAAAGGTTATCCAGGAAATGTTAGACAGATTAAAGCCTTATAACTATACAAGTGACACCTTCCTCCACAACCTTCATAATTACGCCCTGAACGAAATCACTGAAATCCTGATGACCAGCCCAAGCTGACCAAGTTCCTGAGCTGACCCAACTACATCATGAACCTGGTGAAAGTGAGTATCGCAGACGCTGGAGATTAGAGTCGAGAGAGTGGTGCTAGAAAAGCACAGCAGCATCCGAGAAGCAGGAAAATCGACATTTCGGGCAAAAGCCCCTTCATCAGGAATCTACATCGTGTACCTGGCCGAACTACTTCTCCCAGTCTGGCCTGCCTAGCCACCACTATCACCACACTCTCAACTAACCCCAACCCAACCAAGCC
The DNA here is from genome assembly GCF_020745735.1 of Hemiscyllium ocellatum. Taxonomy (NCBI): domain Eukaryota; kingdom Metazoa; phylum Chordata; class Chondrichthyes; order Orectolobiformes; family Hemiscylliidae; genus Hemiscyllium; species Hemiscyllium ocellatum. Next base: position 147,306,937 of record NC_083402.1, on the reverse strand, counting down.
ACTATGGCTCAATCCAAATATCCCTCTGACTCAACCTGACTTTCCACCACTGCCCAACCACTAACTATGAATGAGTGAATGAGTGAATAAATGAATGAATGAATGAATTAGCTTTATTGTCACATGCACTCAGGTGAGTACAGTGAGTTTACAAGTCGCCACTGATAGAGCCACCTTAGGTACAAATGTGCGTTGGTACAGCACTATCCTCCAATGTCCTTTCACAACCTGGCCAGACCTCCTCAAACCATGTCCTCCTCCAACTAGACCCAACTATCCCACTAACCTCACTACCTCTCCTGACCAGCAACCTCCTCCTGTCCAGACATCCATTCCTACTGCCAATTTGACCCTATACTATCCCCAATCTGACTCTTCTTTCCCACTCACTCCACCACCAGGTGGTGACTAACCATCGACCCCCATCCTGATTCACTGTTCTTCCTGACCTTCTAACAACATCCTGACCTGACTACTCTTCCAATGGCTTCCCAACACCTCCCCTCAGCCACTGACCTGACTACAACTCCTCTCATTGGTCCAAATATCTACTCATCTATATATTTCTACACCAAACTCCCCTAACCCACTTCACCCAACCTAGAATTAGAATTAGATTTATTGCCACTTGTACTCAAGTACAGAAGTACAGGAGTACAATAAAACGTTTACTGTGGTGTCCCTCATGACGCCAACTGAGGTACAAAGTAGCATTGTACAAATCTTAGATAGAAAATAGAGAAATAAAGGGAAATAAAAGCTACATTACCTTACAGTGATTCATAGTAAAAGTTAGAAAGTAAGAACTAAAGTTAAAAGGATAAACAATGCTGTCAGATAAACAGATTATAGATAAACAGAGTATTGCAGGAGATCAGTGCAGGGGCTTCCACACACAGTCTGATTGTGTTCACAAGCCACTGGCCACCCACACCAGTCCCCAAAACCCTCCAGCCCATTCCCCTCTGCTCCATGCCCCCTCATGTGCCCACTCTCCAATCTACTAACCCTACCAATCTGAGGCACAATTACCCACTTCAATAACTCATCCATTCACCTGATCATCCATTTACCAATTGGATCAAGACTGGATCGTTAAACTTAGCATATGGCTCCTAGTGCCATTAAAATGGGGGGGTGTCCTGCCTGTCCCCTCACTCTACTCTACTGTACTGTGCCGTTTTCTGGCAGCTGAGATCAGAAAATCCTGGAAGAAATATGCAGCGATACTGAGTTGGGAGAAATTTCCAATTCCCGCAGCAAGTCAAACAGTACTGCCCAATTTGGAGCACCTGGGCCATTAGATAGAGGCAGCACACATATAAGAACAGACAGGCATTAAACGGTACTATGGCATGTTCATTTCAGTGCAACCATTTCAAAATCATATTACTGTTTAATTCTTGTCTCAAATTAACATTTGCATTTAGCCTTTATCACTTACTAACTAGCCTTGTATTGGAAATCAGACTCAGATTATAGAGCTTCTTAACACTAATGACCAAAGCTCAATATCAGACAACAAACCAACAGCCTTGGCCATCTGTGGGTTATGATCTTCATAAATACTCATCACAACCCACCCGTATAGTCGCTCAGAACTGAAAAATGTCATAAATTCAACCATATTTATTTCTCAACCATTCATTTTGAACATCTGGTGATTTTTTTTAAAAATGCTTTTTGCAGGATTTTCTCCCCAAAACCCACTATTCCAACACTGTTTTCAAAAGCACACTGAGTTTATTTTTCTACCTGTATTCTTGCTGTTTTCTAATACTGCAACTTCTTTGTTGATGTTTTTCCTTGAATACTTTCTAAATTATTTATAAAAATGGTTTCTAATTCATTTGAGTAGATTCAAATCAATGCCACACATAGAGCAATAGAGGTGGACTGCACAGAAACAGACCCTTGGTCCAACCCGTCCATGCCGACCAGATATCCCAAACCAATCTAGTCCCACCTGCCAGCACCCAGCCCATATCCCTCCAAACCCTTCCTATTCATATACCCATCCAAATGCCTCTTAAATGTTGCAACTGTACTAGCCTCCATCACTATCCACACGCGTACCATCCTCTGTGTGAAAAAGTTGCCCCTTAGGTCTATTTTATACCTTTCCACTCTCACCCTAAACCTATGCCCTCTAGTTCTGGACTCCCACACTCCAGGGAAAAGATTTTGTCTATTTAACCTATCCATGCCCCTCATAATTTTGTAAACCTCTATAAGGTCACCCCTCAGCCTCCAACGCTCCAGGGAAAACAGCCCCAGCCTGTTCAGCCTCTCCCTGTAGCTCAAATCCTCCAACCCTTGTAAATGCTTTCTGAACCCTTTCAAGTTTCACAACATCTTTCCAATAGGAAGGAGACCAGAATTGCACGCAATATTCCAACAGTGGCCTAACCAATGTCCTGTACAGCTGCAACATGACCTCCCAACTCCTGTACTCAATACTCTGACCAATAAAGGAAAGCATACCAAACACCTTCTTCACTATCCTATCTACCTGCGACTCCACTTTCAAGGAGCTATGAACCTGCACTCCAAGGTCTCTTTGTTCAGCAACACTCCCTAGGACCTTACCATTAAGTGTATAAGTCCTGCTGAGATTTGCTTTCTCAAAATGCAGCACCTTGCATTTATCTGAATTAAACTCCATCTGCCACATCTCAGCCCATTGGCCCATCTGATCAAGATCCTGTTGTATCTGAGGTAACCCTCTTCACTGTCCACTACACCTCCAATTTGGTATCATCTGCAAAATTACTAACTGTACCTCTTATGCTCACATCCAAGTCATTTATGTAAATGACAAAAAGTAGAAGACCCAGCACTGATCCTTGCGGCACTCCACTGGTCACAGGCCTCCAGTCTGCAAAACAACCCTCCACCACCACCCTCAGGCGAGTTCTCCCTGTATTCCATGAGATCTAACCTTGCTAATCAGTCTCCCATGGGGAACCTTGTCGAATGCCTTACTGTGGCCCATATAGATCGCATCTACTGCTCTGCCCTCATCAATCTTCCTTGTTACTTCTTCATAAAACTCAATCAAGTTTGTGAGACATGATTTCCCACGCACAAAGCCATGTTGACTATCCCGAATCAGTCCTTACCTTTCCAAATACATGTACATCCTGTCCCTCAGGATTCCCTCCAACAACTGAGGTCAGGCTCACCAGTCTATAGTTCCTTGGCTTGTCTTTACCGTCCTTCTTAAACAGTGGCATCACATTTACCAACATATACTGATCAATGACATAATACTAACTGTTTGATCATCAATGGTAAAATTAAATGGCCAGTCAATATACTGGTTATTGTGTTTATTATCAAAAGGCTTGAATACATATCACACTAAATTGTCTTTTGTATCGGAAACAAAAACAGAAATTTCTGAAGAAACTCATCAGGTCTGGCAACGTCTGTGGAGAGAAAAATAGATTAACATTTCGAGTCCAGTGACCCTTCCTCAGAACTCAAATTCTGGACTCAAAATATTAGCTCTGCTTTCTCTGCACAGATGCTGCCAGACTTGCCGAGTTTCTCCAGCAATTTCTATTTTTATTAGATCTTCAGCATTCCCTGTCTTTGTTTGTTTTATTGTCCTCTGTTGTATTTGTTGTTCTGATTCACTTATCAATATTCTCGTGATAACTCCCTCTGCTGACGTTTTTCCATTCCTGAGGTGAAATATCTACATTACATTCAGTCCTCCTATCAGGAAAAGGTTAAAATGGGACTCAATAATGTGACAGTTTTAAAATCTATATTCCCTAACTGCATGGCAGTTTACACCATTCGTGGACTTCCTCCTCTCCTGCTTATCCTTTAACTTCAAAAACAATCATCTTGTGCAATCTTGCCATTTTATTTCCCTATTGTATAAATAATGTTCATTGTTGTTAGTAACTAGGCTACTGCACGATTTTACGAAACAGTACAAGTGATAATAAAACTGAATGTTCAGGCTTGGCTTTGCATTCGTAACCCCTGCTTCACAAAAGAAATCGGTTGGAATGTTAATCCCTCCTGAATAAAAACATGGGAGCTGTGCTATTCGCATTGGCGTTGTGTTAGACTTCTATCTGCATCAGTGTTGTTCCTTTCGATATACCAAGAAAAAAAATGCCAAAACTGTTGCACTCCAACATTTTTGATGAACAAAGGCTAAGTTCTCATACTTTTGAATGGTTTGCTTTATAGTAATCAAGATAGCAACCAAAACTGGAAAACATAAACATGGTCAGATAGCTCAGACTGCCTTGAGTCAGTAAATTTGTTGATTTGTCAGCAAATAAAGAACAATACACAGAACTTCACTTTGTCACCTACCGTACACTTGTTTGGCTTTTCTCCTGAATGCACTCTCATATGGATCAATAGCTTGTAGCGAGCATTAAATGGCTTGTATCGGCGTGGACAACCAGCCCAGAAGCAAGTAAAGTCCTCTCCTTTACGTTGGTCTATATGCGCTTTTTCAATATGCCGCACAAGCTCCTCCTGTTCATCGTACATTGCGTTGCAGTCTATCCAGCGACAGCAGTGCTTTCCATTCACTCTCGAAGGCTCACCATCCTCATCCAGCTGTGTCCCTTGTGGGGAGGACTGTCCATGTGGCTGGGAATGGGGCATGAGGTGCTGGTGGGCATGGTAAGGTGGTGGAGGACCCTGGGGCAGTGTAGGAATTTCCATGCCTGACGAGAATTCATCCACTTGATCATTTTTAAATGTGTCATACTGCTGATTACCAATCACCGAGATACCCTGTTGAACAACCATGTTGTTCATCACCATGGGGTGCAGGGAAGACTGCTCCAGTTGTTGCATCCTCTGGTACACACCATTACTAGCTTCAATGTCGGTGAGTGTAAAGAGATTACGCTCTTTACATGATGTATTGTAGGCTTGAGGGATGCAGCTACCTCTCACTCCAAGGAAGTGCCCACACACTTCAGACTGAGGGGAAACATCAGCTGGTGATCCTCTGGAGCCATTGATGTAGGCAACCAATGACGTGGGGGATGTACGAATAATTAGGTCTATTCCAACTCCGTCTGAAAATGGGGAGGTGGAAAGACCTCTTTTCCTCGATCGAGCAGAGTTAGAGCGGGCAGAATTTCGAGAACTGTTCTCATTCCCAAACAGGTAGGATGGCAAAGAGTTGGAGGTGCTGTTATTTGACATGGCAGTTCCAGGTGGTATGCTCAGCATGTCCCCAAGTTCGCTGCCATTCTGAGAACCTTGGTTTGATGGGAGGGATGGAAGGATTGAGTAACCATGAGGCCACTCCTGCTTCACATTCAACGTTGATTGGCTTTCTATAAGACTTAGTGCAGTTGAGCCTAACGATCCTCCAGAGGTAATGGATCTGTAAAGTAAGCAGAAAACAAAAAGATGATGAAAAGGAATTGAAAAATGTCACAAAGTTCCTTTTACCTCACGGTGACAAACATCAGCTAACATTCAACAATTTAGATCTTGATGCTCCGCCTCTGTGTCTTTAACCCAACCCCCCACACACAGCCTTGTTACCACATAGTCTGTTATTACACACAACCCATTGTTAGCCGTGAATAGCTCCCATTAGTAGTCATTCATTCTCCTGGGCGGATCGTGATCCACTCCTTTGTCTGTCCAACTGTCCTTCTGCATCCTTGGCTCTATCTCCACCAATCATTTAATCTTACCCCCTCCCCCACCCTATCTTTTGCATAACAGCAACTTTTTCCAAGCTACCATCAGTTCTGAGCAAGGGCCACTGGGTCTGAAACATTAACACTGATTTCTCTCTACAGATGTTGCTAGACCTGGAGAGCTTTTCCAGCAACTTTTGTATTTGTTTGAGTACTAAGTGCCATCATTTGAATGTGAATGGGCAGCAGGCACAATTAATAAAACTGCAATGTTTATTCAGACAGATGAGAGATCTTGGCAATGTAAATGTTCATATAATTACCTTATAATGGAGCTGTACAATGGAATTGTGACAGAAGTTATCGAAAAGGCAGAGTGCAATATATAACAGCTGAAAACAGGCAGAGGGATTGCAATGCCCTTTTAACCAATGCCCCTTCTTTCTGATGCAGGCATCAGGAAAACCTTATGTTGTCCATTTCTGACAATAATTGCAGTGTACAGCTAAGTGCATTGCATGATGCTTGTATATCAGAGCAGGCATGAGAAGAAAGCATGAATTTAAACGAGTCTGCTCCATTGTAAAACAGCCTGCACTTGTTGAAGGAGAGGGACATCTTATTTCGAATAGGTGCTTGAAATTATTCTAGCAGTCAGCATGATCCACGAGACTTCAAGTGAGAGTGCAGGTTTGAAGCTTTATCAAAGTAACACTGCAAGGCTTGGTGTAGATGTGGACGGGGGGGGGGGGGGGGGGGGGGGGGGGGGGCGGGGAGCAATGTCCTCTGCCTGTAGGAGTGAGGAGTTTTTCTGGGCAGGATAATGCAATGCATAATGATGTTCAGCAGCATTAAGGCAGTGGGGCTGGGTAAGGATACTTGACCTCACCTCTATGGAGCAGACTGATATTGCAGTAACCATGAGCAACACTGGCTGGTTACAGGGACACATGCTTTGGTGAGAATCCCTGGTTTCCATCAGAAAGATCCACAGAATGGGAATATTGCTTCAGCAGCTCAATGTTCTGCTCAGTGACAGGCCACATGCAAAGCTTTAAGGAAAGATTTCCCACTCTATGAATAATGAAGTTATCGTTAGGCTTGTGTCCATTCCTGCAGGCTGCTTTACTGCTAGTTCATGCTCTGGCAGACATTCCCTGGCTGGTACAAGTGAGGGGTGGAGTGGTATCCAGTGGCTTTGGGTGGTTGGGGCTTGCACTGGGGGCAGGAATAGGAGGCTTATGAAGGAGGTACCCCATACATGTCCTAGCTGAGGCCCAGGCTGGTTTGCCTGCCAGATTTCCCAACTATTACTGATCTCCTCCTGCCCCTCAAAACATTTCACAAGATGCCCGTTAATTATTCACTGGAGGCCATCAACTGGCACAAGTGTGGGCAGGCTGCCCAGGGCTTCACATAATTCATCACGATTGGGTATGGGTTGGCATGTGAGAGATAGGAAAGGCACCAACCAAAGGCACCAGCTCCCCCATAAACCAGGCCACGGGAGGACTGTCAAATTCTGCCCCATGTGTCAGCGTGATTCTCATTATTAATGAGCTGCCTGGGTAACTGTGGACATTGCACTGGAGTCATGATTCGGGTGGTTAGTGCTCAGCCCTTGTTAGATTAGATTTAGATTAGATTACTTACAGTGTGGAAACAGGCCCTTCGGCCCAATAAGTCCACACTGACCCGCCGAAGCGCAACCCACCCATACCCCTACATTTACCCCTTACCTAACACTACGGGCAATTTAGCATGGCCAATTCACCTGACCCGCACATCTTTGGACTGTGGGAGGAAACTGGAGCACCCGGAGGAAACCCACGCAGACACGGGGAGAACGTGTAAACTCCACACAGTCAGTCGCCTGAGTCGGGAAACCAAAGTCTACCCTCTGGTTACTAATGGTGGGAAAGTAAAGGATTGTGGTTATCTGTGGTGATTGTAATGGGGTCAGCCAGGTGGACCTCAAAGCATACGAGTTCCCTTATTGGGACTGTTAATCAGGGAGCCCTGGATAACAGATTAAAAATGCGAGTTTCAGAGATACTGATATTTTGGTAGCTGACTCTGAATGGGGCAGAACTAAAATCCAGGACAGTTCATGAGTAATAAAGGGTGACTTCCTACCAGAACCTATGGGTTCATCCTCTCCATCAAGCATTGCCAAGTTCTACGAATTAGGGATGGGCGTAATGGAAGCAGCTGCCTCAACATCTTTGCCACTGGAAGAAGAGAGGCTCTCTAGGCACAAGAAGTGAGCTCTGATGCATTACAAGCTGCCCCATTTCAGACGCTGAGTTAGAGGAACCTGCTCCAGTGCTAAAACACCCCAGAGGCTCTCCAAGGAAAAGCACTGGCCTATGTCATCCACTTGGGGGCGGGAGGCAGGGAGAGGTGTAATGGTTGTAACAAGGTCAGCCAAGTGGACCTCATAGAATATGAGTGCCCTGGTGACAATGGGTGTGTAACATCTAGTCAAGATGAAGAATAAAGCTTACTTAAGGTTGAGGAGGTAAGGATCAGACAGGACTTTCAAGGGTTACAAAGTAGATTTTTTTTTAGATTTGACTTACAGTGTGGAAACAGGCCCTTCGGCCCAACAAGTCCACACCGACCCGCCGAAGCGCAACCCACCCATACCCCTACATTTACCCCTTACCTAACACTACGGGCAATTTAGCTTGGCCAATTCACCTGACCCGCACATCTTTGGACTGTGGGAGGAAACCGGAGCACCCGGAGGAAACCCACACAGACACGGGGAGAACGTGCAAACTCCACACAGTCAGTCGCCTGAGTCGGGAATTGAACCCGGGTCTACAGGCGCTGTGAGGCAGCAGTGCTAACCACTGTGCCACCGTGCCGCCCACTAGCCAGGAAGGAACTGAAGAATGGACTTAGGAGAGCTAGAAGGGGGCATGAAATACCTTTAGTGGGTAGGATTAATGAACACCCTCAGGCGTTCTACACTTTTGTGAGGAACAAGAGGATGGCCAGAGTGAGGGTCGGGCCGATCAGGGATAGAGGAGGGAACTTGTGCCTGGGATTGGAGGAAATAACGGAGGTCCTTAATGAATACTTTGCTTCAGTATTCACTACTGAGAGGGACCTTGACATTTCTGAGGACAGCGTGAAACAGGTTGATGTTAGGAAGGAGGATGCGCTGAAAATTTTGAAAAACATAAGGATAGATAAATCCCCTGTGCAGTTATTTCACTATTAGGATACTGAGCACTGAGCTATATGATACGCCTGCACTAGCCCTCGCTGCACATTTCGGGAGTAGACATTGTACTATTACACTTGATCTTTGCATCTCAATGTGGCACCAGAAGGATATCTGTCCAGCCAACGGCACCCCATGTTATGGGGAAACCTACAGTTCGGGTTAAAGTATTCTGGTGAAGACATGAGCACACTTCCCTGTGACTCTCTGGATATGATGTGGGGGTACTGGTGTTGGACAGGAGTGGAGAAAGTTCAAAATCACTCACTACCCGATGAAGGGGCAGCAGTCTGAAAGCTATTACTTGCAAATAAATCTGTTGGACTATAACTTGGTGTTGTGTGATTTTTAACTCTCTCTGGATAAACAGAAGGCATTGTACTCCTATAATTGAGATTGTCCACCACCATTACATCTCAGAGGATGGCAAACTGTCTGATGTTGGACAAATCCCTTACACCACTCTGGGGAGAGCACGTGAGAAGTGAGAGCTCCATGTGACTGCATGTCTAACAGCTGGCAGCTTTCAGTGAGTTTTACCACCATAAAAGGGAACTGTCTATTGTACAATTCCTTAATGGCTTTGAGAACTGCTCCCTTAAGATGCTGAGTCAAACTGGCTTCCTTGTTTCCTTCACCCGCTTCCAACAACCTGTCCTTCTCTAAATTGCTTTTCCTCATTCTCTCTCTCTCTCTCTCTCTCTTTCTCTCTCTCATGCTGTGAGCTAAGAGGGACAGGAGTCTAATGATATAATGACTGGGAGCAAGTGATCTGAGCAGTATGCTTAGAGTCGGGATCATGGCCATCACCAGGTACAATACCTCTCCTTACGGATTTCAACAACTTTAAATGGAGGTACTATAAACTATCATGTCCATAACACAAGAACAGCTGGTAGAAATTAGTCAGAAATTAAATCACGACTGGTTAGGGTCCCCTTTCTTTTGTCATGTAGTTTTGTGCACACATCAAAAGATTGGATTTAAGACAAACTGGTCAAGGGGAAGGCAATGTCAAGAAGTGTCTTTTGGCTTGGGTTTCTTTCTGACACAGTTCATTTTATATGTTGAGATCGATTCTACAATGCATCGTAATCAGAGATATATCAGGCTTATTGTTACATGACTGAGACTATTCCATAAACTCTGATGCCTAATGCCAATCAGTCCCCTCCACATGCTACCCTGCACATATTTCACTCTTGCTATGCCTCTCTAATTAGCTCCACCCACACTGTGCTATTTATGTTCAGTGATGAGCATCCCCATTGCATGTTTTCTTCAGGTCCTAAATCCCTTAATAAACACTGTCAAATAGCACTGGTTAGGGGTTTGTCCTACTGCTGAATGCATATTCAGTTATGTGAAATTAAGTGAGGGGAGGCATGGTGGCTCAGTGGTTAGCATTGCTGCCTCACAGCACCAGCGTCTCAGGTTCGATTCCAGCCTTAGGCGACTGTCTGTGTGGAGTTTGCGCATTCTCCCCGTATCTGTGTGGGTTTTCTCTGTGTGCTCCGGTTTCCTCCCACAGTCCAACGGTGAATTGGCCATGCTAAATTGCCCATAGCGTTAGGTGCATTAGTCAGAGGGAAATGGGTCTGGGCGGGTTGTTCTTTGGAGGTTCAGTGTGGACTGGTTGAGTCGAAGGGCTTTTTTGACACTGTAGGGAATCTAATCATCTAATCTTAACTGGAATGTAATGGTTGATAGTATTGACACTACAGTTGTCAGTTTGGCTACTATCTGGCTACTCTGCAAGCTTCCCTAATGCCAGTGCAATAATCTATTCAAATAGAGTCTGGCTTGGCCCAAATCTGATAGGAGTGCATGTGCTGTGTGAGTAATTTTGTTCTAAAATATGGTCCTGACAGAGCCAAGCACTGCAGCCCAGGTGTATCACACAGTAGCGAAAGCTGGCAGGGAATAAGATTTTGGATAATCTGACAGGTAGGACATGATTAAAAAAGTCATAAGCTTCCAACATAGATGCCATTGACCATTTAAAGGAACATTTGTCATTTAGTTCCTGAAGAGGAGCTTATGCCCAAAAAGTCGATTCTCCTGCTCCTTGGATGCTGCCTGACCTGCTGCATTTTTCAGCTCTGATTTCCCCTGGCATGAATGGTTTTAAGAGCCTTGTTTTTCCAGTAAGGATATTTATTTAAATTGCCACAATTTCCCAAAGTTGACACCAGAGAGTTTACTGCCGAGCTGCCTTCAATCCATGGAATATCTCGTTCGACAAGGAGATCTGTGGACCAGATGCTGGTCTGACTAGTTTCTGAAGAGATGTTGTATGATCTTCTCCCTGGCGCTGGCATCTCAATAGAATCATCGAATCCCTACAGTGTGGAATGAGGTCATCCAACCCATCAAGTCTGCACCAACCCTCTGAAGAGCATCCACTTTTACCCCGTAACCCCTCCATTAACCACAGCTAACCTAGCTGCACATCCATGTGATATACACATGGGACAATTTAGCACGGCCAATCCACCTGACCTACACATTTTTGTGACTGAGAGAGGAAACTGGGTCACCCAAAGGAAACCCATGCAGTTACAGGGAGAACATACAAACTCCACACAGATGGTCACCCGAGGCTGGAATCGAACCCGGGTCCCTGGCGCTGTGAGGCAGCAGTGCTAACCACTGAGCCAATGTTGCTGTCCACAGGGATATATTCAGTAACATCCTGGTGCATCTTCAGCGATTCAGCCTCATTCACTTGAGGGGTACATCTTGCATAGTGCGCTGTTAGTTGTTTCGCTGCATCCTTCATTACAAATTATTTCTCCCCTTGAATTGATGGAAATGAAAACCCATAATGACATAATAGCATCAGGTCAAAATGCACATCTCTATAGCCAATGGGGTTTAGAATTGAGAACAAAATAGAGGGAAAACAATGGGTGAATTAGGGTCAATTCAGGTGTAAGACGAGAAATAAAAAGAAAGAGAAACATAGACTGAAAGTAAGAAAAATAAAATGAGATACAGAAAGGAAAAATAATAAGATAAATTCTTTGCATCATTGTCACTTTGGCAAACATCAAATGTTTCTTTTACAGTTTATGATTGTATCTATTTTTGGAGGGCGGCTCAACTGTATGGGATGGCCCAGACAACCAGCCATTCAGAAACAATCAACAACATCAGCTCGGCGTTTTGGATGGCAAGCAGTAGGGCTTTTGTGGCAATGTGGTAGTGTTCTGACCTCTGAGCCAGGAGACCTACGTCCAAGTCCCATCAGCTCCAATACAGTGCAATAATATCTCGGAGTGGGTTGATTAGGAAAATACTCAGCCACTGCTTGAGTAACTGGTGCATCTATGGTGCTGCCAGCTACATGGATAGCACATTCAGGGAAATGGCCAAACAACAGGGCTCAGCTAGGAAGGGGATGGGTGACTACCAGGCAGTCTCTGAGGACCAGGAAGGGATTAGCAGTCCTCTGTATCAATGTCAGCCAGAAATTGATCTTTCCATTTTGGATACAGGAGAAGATGATGGTTGCCAATATGAATGTAGCCCGAGACAGTCAGTGGTAGCATGGTCTGCACAGTATGGGAAGAAGGAAAGTGAAGGAGCAGTAATGGTAAGGGATTCAATAGGTAAGCGAACAGGCTCATTGCAGCTGCAGCTGTAGGGTGATATGTTTTCACCCAGGTGTCAGGGCCAAGGATCTCACTGACCATTCTTATGAGGGAGGGCCAGAAATCACGATTCACGTTAGTTCCAACAAGATGGGTGGAAAAGTAGATGAGGTCTGAGCTAAAATCAGATTAAAATGCAAGCTTTAATCTCAGGGTTCCTGGGTTTTCTCCGGATGATCCAAAGATTGACAGGTTAAGTGGACTGGCCACGCTAAATTGCTTGAAGTGTCCAGGAAAGTGCAGGCTAGGTGGGTTAGTCATGGGAAATGCAGGTTTAGAGGGATGAGGTGAGTCTGGGTAGGTTGCTGTTTTGGGGATGCAGGGTCAGTATGGACTGAATGGCCTGCTTCCACACTGTAACGATTCTATGATTCTATTTAATGGCACTGATCCTACTCCTAGTGCTACAGGCACTACAGTGCAGGAATAGGAGGAGAGAGCAAATGAACATGCGGCTGGAGAGATGGTGTCGGAAGGAGGGCTTTTGATTGCTGAGTAAATGAGACTTGCTCCAGGCCATGTGGAAACTGTACAAGAACTATGGGAGACACTTCCATGGGGCCTGCAGCAGTATCCTCACAGAGACATCTGCTAGTGCTGCTGGTCAGAATTTAAACTAACTGGGGTACAGGAACCTGAGAGGAAATTTAGATCGGGGAAAATCAATAGGAGGAAGATGAAGTCTTTTGAAAAAAAATCAAAGCCAGCAGAAACAAAAAGGCAGCATTTGTAATGAAATCACTTTTTTCTTGTCTGTGTGTGTTCTGAAGTTGGCAGCTGTGCAGCGTTAGTCGCTGGAGATTGTAATGTTCAGGGCACAGGATGGCCCAATGGTTTCATTTTCTTGATTCATGGGATGTGGACATTGTTGGTTAAGCCAAGTAGTGAGCTGCCTTCTTGAACTGATGGAGAAACACCAACAGTGCTGTTAGGGGTGAATTTCATGATTTTGATGTAGTGACAGCCCAGGGACAGAGATAAAGTACCAAGCCAGGATGGTGTGTGACAATGCTCCCCCACTTCTTCTAGCATTGTGACATTTTATCTTCTTTTTCCTTACTGGGATATGGGCGTCACTGTCTGGGCCAGCATTTATAACTCGTCCCTAGTTGCCTTTGAGAAGGTGGTGACTAGCTGCAGTCCACTTGGTGTAATTTACGCTGAGTTGTTAGGTATATTCCCGGATGAGATAGACAGATTTTTAATCAGTAACAAAATGAAGGATTATACAGAGAAGGCAGTATAGTGGAGTTCCTGATTATCAAATCAATTATAATCTCATCGAATGGTGGAGTAGTTGTAATGTGCTGAATAGCCTATTTCTGCTACTACATATTTATGGTCTTACAGGCAACTCAGCAATGCTTTTAGGAGCATTGGAGGGAGTTCCAGAATATAACCCAATGACACTGAAGAAATGGTGACATATTTGCAACATTGGAATTGGAAGGGTTTAGAGGGCTATTGGCCAAGTGCTGGCAAATGGGACTTGATTAATTTAGGATACCTGGTCGACATGAACCAGTTGGACTGAAGGATCTGCTTCTGTGCAGTACATCTTTTTGAGTCTAAATAAAGTCAATTTTTATATTCCTAAAAGTTAGTTTCTCTTGTGCCTTGTTACTGAAGAGAATTTGGTTTTAGAAGCTGTATTTGCTGCATTTCAGAATCAAAACATTGAAAGATCTTTTAATTCTTTAACTGTGTTTGAACATATTTTAAATGTGTCCTATCTATACTTGTCTTGAGAGCTGTGAAAGCTGTTTCTGGATAAATGCATTCATCTCTGAATTTGATGATGATCCAGTATATTAGCTTAACATTACCTGTGTAACATAATAATGTAATGAAGCCTTGGCAGAGAAAACGCAGATAACAAGAAAGTCATGGTCCTCACATTATTCTACCTCATTTTGCTTTCTGACGAACTTCAAAAGTTTTTTTCAGTGAATTAGCGGTGACAACAACACATCATCATGTACATTTTGAAAAATGGTATGAAGTGCCGAACCCTGGGTGTACAAGCTATTATCTTCCATCCATGATTTCCCAACCCACAATCATTACAGGGATTCAGACATCAGCAGATCATGCATTGTCAATGAAAGGAAAACTCTGTCAAGATCACTGACCTCCTTACCTGAATGTCTAAGACATACTCATGTTGCATCAAGTCAACCCTTACATTTTTTTTAAAGGCTGATAATCAAATCAAAAGCGAATTTTAAAGGTGTCAAGAGCATGTTCCATTACAGGAAATAAACGTTAGTAGTAGTTTATACAATCCCAGCACAATACTGTGTGACAAAAGTAAATAAGATCGTGACGGAATTTCAAAAACCAAATCAATGTTTTGCACTAAGTCTTCTAATTGTGAAATTAAGATGTAATAGAGAACAAGGCACTTTTGAATATTTCACATCACAAGTATATTCGCTTGCACTCATATGCACAAAGATTCTGCAGAGGTTTAGTTGGGTAAAAGCATGGATAGCATATTAAAACCACAGACATTCCAAGTGCATACCTGACACAGCCAAAGAATAAAGTAATGTTTACAAATGACGCAGAATATTATGTTCAGAGATTGGCCTTGGGAATGTTTGTAGAGTACCAAATCACCTTACCTTGGACATTTTTGAAATTCCTTCATAGATTACTTAGGTCAGTAAAAAAAATCTAATTAGTGGTGAAAGTGTCAGAGAGACAACATAAAACAATATCTTTGCATTGTTTCTCTGCCATCATGTGATTTCAAGGCACATAAAGTTTGATTCTCCCTCCCCCTCCCACCACCCCCTGCCCCGTTTACCTGAGATAACTACTCGCTTTCATTCTGTCAATGAATAACCAAAGAAAAAATCAGCTCGACTTGGAAGTTCTTTCCTGAGGGTCACTTTATGATCAAACAGTGAACTTTTATAAACGACAATAGAGTTTCAGTTGGAAAGAACAATGAGCACATTTGAAGAGCATTATTTTATTGCTGTGGTTTCAAAATGCCATTTTTTAAAAAGATAGCCCACATCTAGGTCAAGGAGCTCAATCTCATTCAGACTGAGACACTTTGCTGTGCCCAGACTAGGCTCATGCTTCAGAGAACCCCAATATGTTAACCTTGGCAACTGCTATAAATAAGAAATTTGTGACGATGTCCACCAGAGGAACTTTACAAGGTCAGCTTATGTTATACCTTCTCTAACAGTGGAGCCAGGATTTGCTCACATTGGCACAGATGTGGAATGAAAACATTGAATTAAAATGACTGAGCGCTGACTCTGGATATTCTGGGTGTTGTGGGGGTGGGGGGGGGAAAGGAGCAGATGGTCTGAATGGCCTGCTTCCAAGCTGCAGGGATTCTAGGCGACCGGAAATCATTCAACCAGAGAAGCAAATAGGAATGTTGTGATAGTAAAGGACAGCACAAAGGGGGAATAGACACAGTTTTCTTCAGCAAAGAGCAAGAGTTTAGATGGTTGTATTGCCTGTTTGTTCCCAGCATTCAGAACATCCACAGGGAACTGCAGGAGAATTTGCAACGGAAAACGAGGATCAAGCCGGCATGATCCACACTGGTACCAATGATACAGGTTGGTAGGAAAGAGATTCTGCAGAAACTGTGTGAAAAGAAAGGTGCAAAATGTTTAAAAAAGAACTTCAAAAGGTAGTAATCTCTTAATTGCTGACTGAGGCGTGAGCAAATTAGCATCACCTAAATGAGATTAAGGAATTAAATGCTTAGTTCAAAGATTGGTGTGTGAGAAATAGGATTTGATTTATAGGACAATAGCATCATTACTAAGGAAAGAAAAAGGGAACTGTGCCATTAAATGGTCTTCACTTGAGCTGTCCTGAGACAGCAGTACTGTAATGTTGTACAACTAGTACAGGAGAGAAGGATTTCAGCTACATAATAGAGCAGAGGATCAAGAGTGGGACGATGGGCTAAGTTAATGAGGACAAGGCAAGGGAACAAGCTAGCAAAAACAGAATTGATATTCTAAGTACAGCAGCAACCCTCAGGTCATACAAATTTAGGAGTTTATCAGCATGTAAGGGCAGAGTTTGTAGCAATAGTAAAAAGACGTAACTTAAAGCTGTACCCATGTGTGCACAGCATCTGTAACAAAATGGATGAATGGCAGCTCACGCAGATATAAATAGGTCTGATTTGATCGCTAACATGGAGATCTGGTTGCAAGGTAACCAAGATAATATTGTAGGATATGTGACATTTCAGAAAGACAGGAAGGTCTATTAATTAATGTTGATGTTAGTACAATAACAGAGATATGCTCTTACATTTAAAGATCAAGATGTAGAATCAGTTTTGGTAGAAATAATAAATAATGAAAATGTGAAGACTTGTGGCAGTATATTAAAAGCTGTGGCAGTATATTAGAAGCAGTCTCATAATGATTTCACTGTAGGACAGTTTAAACAAGTACTTCTGACAAAACTACAACAATAACCATAATTGATTTTAATGTATGAATTAATCAGATTGGCAAAGGAATCCGAGAATGTGTGCTCGTGTTTGTTTTAACAACAGTTTAGTAGCAAATCCTAGAGCCAGAGAATCGCCTATTCTGGATTTGGTAATATTCACTGAGACACATTTAAATAAGGAATATTGGAAATGGGCAGGAAAGTGTTACAGAGATCTATGGCACAGCAATTACAACATCTTTAGCGAGAACAACCATCTCTACTGGCTGCTGTGCTCATCATCAAGAGACAAGGTCCC
Source organism: Hemiscyllium ocellatum (assembly GCF_020745735.1). Taxonomy (NCBI): domain Eukaryota; kingdom Metazoa; phylum Chordata; class Chondrichthyes; order Orectolobiformes; family Hemiscylliidae; genus Hemiscyllium; species Hemiscyllium ocellatum. The sequence goes on along the minus strand of NC_083402.1, from coordinate 147,289,657 downwards.
TCAAGGAGGCAGCAGAAAATGACCAAACCTCATGTACCATCCCAACTCGCTCTCTCTCTATCATTATCCATCACTCTCAGAAAACCACATGCAGATTCAGTACCTCCCTTGACCACCGTTGACAAAATGTGATATCTGCTGGAGGAGGGCTTACTCTCTGAAGGGCTGAGTGGGAATCCTATCCCAATAGCCATCAAGATTACAGGTGTTTGGATTATTTTTAATGTAATTACAAAAAGCAATTGGGTACCTGTGAGACATGTCTCAATTCCTGGCCCATAAATATATCTATGATTTTTTTTGCCAGATTACACCTGTTTACATCCTTCCCCCATGAGGAGGAGAACCAAGCAAACAGGCAATGGCATTGTCCAGTATCTTTGGTCTTTCCTTGATGTAGCGCACTAAAATGCCCGCAGGTTGTTTTGACAACAGCCTGTCACCAACCTGCAGAGTTCATTAACAGGAAACACTCCCACTCCATCAATGCTCAATTTACCTGTGACCATCACTTCCAGATTTTGGACACATGCTAGAGATATGACTACTTGGAAAAACATAATTTGATTAAAGATAGTCAGCATGACTTTGTGAGGGGCAGGTCATGCCTCACCAACCTCATTGAGTTCTTTGAGGATGTGACGAGACAGGTTGATGAAGGTCGAGTAGTGAATGTGGTGTTTGTGGATTTCAGTGAGGCCTTTGATAAGGTTCCCCATGGTAAGCTCATTCATTAAGTTAGGAGGTATGGGTTACAGGGAAATTTGGCTGTCTGAATACAGAATTGGCTGTCTGAAAGAAGACAGCATGTGATAATGGATGGACAGTATTCTGCCTGGAGGTTGGTGACCAGTGGTGTTCCACAGGGATCTGTTCTTGGGCCTCTGCTCTTTGCAATTTTTATGAATGACTTAAATGAAGAAGTGGAGGGGTGGGTTAGTAAGTTTGCCGATGACACAAAGGTTGGTGGTGTTGTATATAGTGTCGAGGGCTGTTGCAGGCTACAAGACATTGACAGGATGCAGAGCTGGGATGAGAAGTAGCAGATAGAGATTCAACCTGGATAAGTGCAAAGTGAATCATTTTGGAAGGTCAAATTTGAATGATGAATACAGGGTTAAAGACAGGATTCTTGGCAGTGTGGAGGGACAGCAGGATCGTGGGGTCCACATATATAGATCCTTCAAAGTTGCCACCCAATTTGATAGGGTTGTTAAGAAGGTGTATGATGTGTTGGCTTTCATTAACATTGGGTTTAAGAGCCATGAGGTTTTGCTGCAGCTCTATAAAACCCTGGTTAGACCACACTTGGAATATAGTGTCTCGTTCTGGTCACCTCATTATAGGAAAGATGTAGATGCTTTAGAGAGGGTGCAGAGGAGATTTACCAGGATGCTGCCTGGATTGGAGGGCTTGTCTTATGACGAGAGGTTGAGTGAGCTAAAGCTTTTCACACTAGAGAGAAGAAGGAAGAGAGGTGACTTGATAGAGGTGTACGAGGTAACGAGAGGCATAGATAGAGTAGATAGCCAGAGACTTTTCCCCAGGGCAGAAATGACTGTCATGAGAGGGCATAATTTTCAGGTGATTGGAGGAAGGCTTCGGGGAAATGTCAGAGTTAGAGTTAGGTTCTTTATGCAGAGAATGGTGGGTGTGTAGAATGCACTGCCAGCGGTGGTAGTAGAGTTAGAGTCATTAGGGACATTTAAGCAACTGTTGGACAGGCACATGGACAGCAGTAAACCGAGGGGTGTGTAGGTTAGGTTGATCATAGATTAAGACAAATGCTCAACACAACAATGTGGGCTGAAGGGCCTGTATTGTGCTGTACTATTCCATGTTCTATATCATCAGACCCGACATGATGTGAGGATACTTGTGAACTCACAGGTACTTGTTGCCTTCCAAAGACCTTGGGTCATGCAGGGATGGCTGCTTGGAGGCCAGGTCTAATCCTTCCAGAACGGCACCTTTGCAGAGTTAGAATGAGGAACACAATGCTGCCCATCCTTTCCACCAGGGTCATAGTGGAACAGACCTTAGGCCTCCTTAAGATGAGGTTTTCATGCCGACACTGCTCCAACAGAGCTTTGAAGCAGCTTGAATAAATGGTGGAAGAGGGATTGTAACAGTGTAACAGGAAAAAAGATTAGAACAGATAATAACAAACCCATTACAGGCAGAGACAAGAGATTTTGGAACCAAGGTTCAGGAAGTGGGAGAGAAACTAAGCAAATAGGCTTTTTGGGACAGTTAGTAGTTGGCACTGCTGCGTCACAGCACCAGGCACCCAGGTTCAATTTTAACCTTGGGTGTAGCATTTGCTCATTGTCTCCATGTCTGTCTCGGTTTCCTTCCACAGTCCAAAGATGTGCAGGTTAGGCCATGGAGAATGTGGGGTTTGAGGATTGGTGGGGTAAGTCTCAATGGAATACCCTTTGGAGGGTTGGCATGGACTTGATGGGCCAAATGGCCTCTATCTGCACTGTAGGATTCGATGAAATACTTGGCGTTTTTTGGCACAAAGGACGATACACACAACCTCCCAAAAATACTTCAGACCAGAGCACAGAGAAATGGTTTCAGGATGACCAAGGTTAGACCATATTAAACGTTTCAAAATGTGTATTGCTGGAAAAGCACAGCCGGACAGGCAGCATCCAAGGAGCAGGAGAGTCGACGTTTCGACCATAAGCTCTTCATCAGGATGTGGGGGGGGGCGAAGGAGTCTGAGAGATAAATGGGAGTGGGGTGAGGCTGGGGGGAAGGTAGCTAAGAGTGTGATAGGTAGATGAAGGTGGGAGTGAAGAAGATAGGTCGGAGAGACGGGTGGAGTGTGTAGGTGGGAAGGAAGATGGACCGGTAGGACTGTTCAAGGGGGCAGTACTGAGTTGGAAAGTGGAATCTGGGATAAGGTGGGGGAGGGGAGATGAGAAAACTGGTGAAATTAACATTGATACCATATGGTTGAAGGGTCCCCAGGCAAAATATGAGGCATTGTTCCGCTAGGCATCGGGGGGCTAGAATTTGGTGGTGGAGAAGGCCCGAGATTTGCATGTCCTTGGTGGAGTGGGAGGAGGATTTGAAGTGTTCAGCCAAGGGGTGGTGAAGTTGTTTAGTGCGTATGTCCCAGAGATGTTCTCTGAAATGTTCTACAAGTTGGCGTCCTGTCTCACCAATGCAGAGTAGACCACATTGAGAACAATGGACATAGTAGATGACATGTGTGGAGGTGCAGGAAAATCTCTGTTGGATGTGGAAGGATCCTTAGATGGAGGTGAGGAGGATGGGGGAAGAATGCCTCATCTTCCACCTTGGGATCCTCCAACCACATGACATTAATGTCAATTTCACCAGTTTCCTCATCTCCCCTCCCCACACCTTATCCCAGATCCAACCCTCCAACCCAGCACCGCCTGCTTGAACTGTCCTAACTGTCCAACTCCCTTCCCACCTATCCGCTCCACCCTCCTCTCTGACCTATCCCTTCACCCTCACTTTCATCTACCTATTGCATTCACAGCTACTGTCCCCCCCGACCCACTCCCCTCCCATTTATATCTCAATCCCCTTGGGCCACTCCCTCACATTCCTGATCAAGGGCTTAAGCTTGAAACATTGACTCTCCTGCTCCTCGGACGCTGCCTGACCGGCTGTGTTTTTCCAGCTCCACACTCTTGGACTCTGACTGTCCAGCATCTGCAGTCCTCACTATCTCCTTATTAAACACCCAAAAAACCAGATATTCAGGTGTTCTAGCATCCCTCAAATCTGAGTGCAAAAAATTCAGCTATTTCAAATCTTTTTTGTGTTGGTTTTCCTTTTCTCAATTCAAGCCACTTATTCGTAACATTAGAGATGGATGAGTTTTTAAAATGGCATTAGAATAGGGAATCACAAGATCAATGAATCAACAAATTATTTAACAAAACAAAACCATTGCAAGACCTTGTATCTGACGCAGGAATGTTTAGATTTGGGTGCATCTGCCGATATAGAGTGCGATTGAAGTGGTTGCTCTGGAAGATTGTCTGGTTTGATAGAAGTCCCGTTCTCTGGACTGTCATGGGACTGCTCGTCACCACTAGATTGTTGCTGGTGGTCTTCCCAATGGCTTTGCATTGCGGTCCAAACTCGGAGCTACCTGAAGTATGTATAAAAGTAAATGTTAGTCTGGATATTTCAAAATGTTATACACTGGTTGGCAACCACAACGAACATATGACCAGAAATATCGAGTTTTGTAATATATGTTAAATAACAGCATGTTTTCAAATCAAACTCAAAACAATAGAAGGGAAAAGACTAAAATAAAACTAAGAACCATGGATGCTGGAAATCAGAAATAAAAAAAAAATTGCTGGAGAAATTCAGCAGGTCTTTAGGACTAAGGGCCATTACACTAACTCTATTTTCTCTCACAGATACTGCCAGACCTGCAGATTTTCTCCAGTAATGTCTATTATTGTCATAGAGGGGTAATGTTGGGGAGCTCTTGTGGTGCAGTGGCAGTGCCCAGGAGACCCAGGTTCAAGTCACACTCACTCCAGAGGCGTGTAATAACATTTCTGATGGAATTGGTTCAGAAAATGTCTGGAGGGACAGTGGTTTCCGAAAGAACTGTTTCAGCACGGTCACCATTGCCATTGCAAAACTCCAGTATATTATATCGTCAACCCTGCAAACTATATTAATGACTTCTTTCCCCCTTAAACTATAAAATAACTTGTAAGCAAGTTCACATTTTTTTAGCTGTGTAAAATATAATGAATCATAATACTTATAATACTCAGTAATTATACATCATTGTTCTACCATTCATCCTACCATATTGTCTTGTGTTTACAAACCTGGTAAAATAGTGTGTAAATATTTCATTAGCAGAATAGTACTACCTCAATGTTTTTTAAACTAACTTATTTGTTCAATCTATTTATTTAATTGCAATTCTGGGTGCCTGTATGATTGAATAATTGCATGAAGACAGTGCTCCAAATTGCTTTTATTCCTGTTACTGGTCTCAATATATATTAAAACTATTTATCCCAAATATGCTGGGATAACTCTTAAACACTTTAATTAAATACCTAGAATTTAAGTCCTCACTATAATTTTGTTTATGTTTAAAATACCTTGTTGATGCAAAAATGTTTCTGCTTCTTTATGCTTCATCAATTATTTGAATGCTTTGTGATCATTCCAAGCTATTCCATTCATTTTGCACCAGAGAGTCATATTCAGACAGTGATTCAATTACAGGTCAGTGCTGATTTTAATCCCCCTCTCTTTCCCAACCATCTGCAGCATCCTATGTTGGATGTTTTACTTGTGGACATGCTTCATATGTCAGACAAGTCTACAGTGCTGAAGTCAGTATAAAGATTACATGCATATTGAATAACCAGGATAGCATTGAAATGACTGCACAGAGGCTAGTATCCCATCACCAAGTCACCCTTTCTTTACTTGTGCACTGTACACTAGCTTTGACCAGCCAGCTCAGAGTCAGTCCCTGAACTGAGGAGATTCTAAACCCCCTGTTGTTTTTTTCTTACAGAACCCCTGACCCTCCTTTTTTTTTTCTTTTTTTTTTAACTCCCGCAACACTACTGCCTAACTGCGGGAGTGCTTATTTTTTTTCCCCAGCACCCATGGTGTATGTGTGCAGGTGTGAGACACAGTGAGAGGCACAAGCTGTATGAATCATTATTCAACTTCCACCACCAGGAAGAAAGGAAACACCCGAGTGGCCAGTGACAAGCAGTGCCCTTCACATCAAAGGGCAATGCTGTGTGATCGAACAGTGAAGGGGAGGGCAGGGACTAAATCAAATAGAGTTGGAGGGGGAAATAATGCACTCCACTCCCTGCATATCCCCTGTTTTTCTTTTTTTCCCTTACCCCCACACTACCGCTTAACTGCGGTAATGCTTATGTTTTCCCCAGCACCCATGGTGTGTGTGTGCAAGTGTGAGACGCAGTGAGAGACACAAAGTGCGCGAATCTTTATTCAATTTCCAACACCAGGAAGATAGGAAAACACCCAGGTGGCCAGTGACAAGCAGTGCCCTTCACATCAAAGGGCAATGCTGTGTGATCGAACAGTGCAGGGGAGGGCAGGGACTAAATCAAAATAGAGTTGGAGGGGGACCCCCTGTTTATTTTTTTTTCTTTTTTTTAGTTTTTTTTTCTTTTTTTAAATTTTTATTTTAACAGGGAAAACACCCGAGTGGTCCAGTGACAAGCAGTGTTCCTACACTCCTTTTTTTTTGCTTTTTTTTTTCTTTTCTTTATTTTCCACACTACCGCCTAACTGCGGTAGTGCTTATTATTTTTATCCCCAGCACCCATGGTGTGTGTGTGCAGGTGTGAGACACAGTGAGAGACAAGGTGTACAAATCTTTATTCAATTTCCAGCACCAGGAAAAGTAGGAAAACACCCGAGTGGCCAGTGACAAGCAGTGCCCTTCACATCAAAGGGCAATGCTGTGTGATCGAACAGTGCAGGGGAGGGCAGGGACTAAATCAAAATAGAGTTGGAGGGGGACCCTCTGGTTATATATGTCAGCCAGGTTTCCTGATTGGCCCAGGTTAACAACTCCAATCAAGGAACTCACAATCAATGAGATCCACCTGTTTCCAATCACTACAAAGACATCCATCAGATCGTACTGCTGTTTATGCTTCAGTTGTGTTGCTCCTTCAATTCTTTTCATTATGAATGTGATTAATAATGTGATAATGACCAGACAATCTGTTTTCTTTTGTTAAGTTGATTAAGGGATAGGTATTAGCCAGGACACCAGTCACATATTCCATGGCCTTCTTTTAAGTAGTGCGATGGGATCTCTTACATCAACTTAAACAGGCAGAGGCATCATAGGAAATCTTACCACCAGAGGAGCAAATCACAGCGGTGCTGCTGTATCCAATTGTGAATGTTGGTGGGAAACCAAGGAGGAATAAACATCTCTACTTTGTAACAAAGTTGTTTTATATTTAATGCTTTTGGTAGAACTTGTATTTTGAAAAATTGTGGAAAATGAATTCAACTTTTTCGGAAATACTGAGAGAGCTTCCTTTAAAATAAGTCATTGAAAGGTCACTGTGGACAGAGAAAGAATGTTTTCAACTGTGTTTCCCAAAATTGCTGTGGCTGGTGATAACTGCTCGTCTGCAAAGTCTGGAGACCTCTGCTGTGACCATTTGAACAGTGGCTGGATCGACAGTGATTGGGGTCTGGAATAAGTTGAAACAAGAAGCCTGTGAAGAAGAATTACCTAGCTGACCTCTCTTATTTCTGAAAAAACAAACTCTCCTGTTCAGTGCATGGTCAATCCTATTTGTTCTTCTGAAAGAGCAACTGAAAGAACTTCTCAATTCGCTACTTCCTGAGCAAGTTATGTCTGCCAAGACTTCAGAGACAACTTGCATGATGAGTGACTTGACTACATGTGCCAGAATATCAGAAGAACAGATTTTCTCTTGAATGAGTTGCCAACGCAGAATAAAACATGAAAGACAGAATTGGGAAAGTTCCCCTGTTAGTCCTCTGGCAAATTCCATAGAAACTCTACTTAACTTCCTTTTACTTGAAATTATGGGTATAGAAGCTTTTACAAGCTAATTGTTAACTTCCTACACATGGGTTAACACATATGTTTAAATTAGAATTTGAAGAATCTGAACATGATGTAAACAATAATATATCTATATATCTTTTTTAATATATATGTGTATAAACATAAAGCACACAGATTAGTTTATATACAGTTTCATCTCAATAGAATGTAGGAACATAGGAACAGGGGTTGACCATTCAGTCCCTTGAGCCTGTTACACTTTTCAATGAGATTATGGCTGATCTGTGGCCTAACTCCATATACCCTTGCTTATCAAACAATTATCTATTACAGAATTAAAAATTAACAACTGATTCAGCATCAACTGCCATTTGTGGAAGAGGGTTCCAAACATCTCCCATCCTTTGTCTGTAGAAGTGGTTCTTAACATCTCTAGATGGTCTGGCCCTCATTCTCAGACTATACCCCTTAATTCTAGAACCCCAACCAGTGGAAACCATTAAGCTTTATCCTCCCTGTCTTTTCCTGAGAATATCTTCGATATTATCCTAACACAACTAGATCATGATCAAAGTATGGAATTCCTTGCATAAGTACAGAAATTAATATTAAAATGAAGCATGAAACAGAAGCATATGAAAAACTTAGGTGCATAAAAGAAAACAAGCTGAATTTAGAGAACAGGAAATAGGATTTTAAACAGTAGAATAGGTAAGGGAGAGAATACATAAGGACTGACAAGCAACGTAAAAGGATCTGATATATAAATAAAAATAAAACATTAAATTAAGAAGAGGTTAGCTTACAGAAAATCAATAATATATACTCATGGATAATAAAGGAATCAAGATACTAAAGAAGTACTTTGTCTCCATTGCCACTTTAGAGTACACAAAAGGCAATAGGAAGGCAGAAGGAATGAGGTGAAATTATTATATTGTGTAACTATAGATAAAGCAATAGTCATGAAAAAGACAATGTCCCTGACTGATATCAGTCATATGATCAATCATCAGCACCCAAAGGTCTCAATACTTAGTCCACACTGTTCCATTAGTTTATTGTAATAACTGACATAATCTTTGTAATTATTAAAATCATCATTAACAACATGCCTACTATTTTCAATTGATCTTACCAGCAGTCCTTAGAAGGGATTGCTCAAGGCTGCCATATTTTAAAAATATTTACTCAAATGACTATATTTGTTTCCTACTCCTGAACTTACCTTAGTCTGTGAGCCGATTGGAGTCAGTCTTGTTTTCCTCCCTGCTCCCACAATCAAAGAGCTGTCTTTGAGACTTTACCTGGTGTCTTCAGCTCATCAGGAATAAACAAATGAGGTTGATCAGCAATTTCTGTGATCCTGCTGTGCACAGTGCCACACTGGATCCCAATTTGAGGCAAACTCTAATCTCTTATAATGTCACCAAACATAAACGCAAAAAAGCTAGACCTTAAGAGCTCACTGGTTAGGGTACAGTTCAGATTCTGTATCCAATTTTCCATACCTTACTTTTGGATAATTTCAAGTCAGTACATGTTAACTACATCCATGATTCCTTACTGATAATGAAAATGTTGCAACACTGCTAGGGTTGGAGGGTTTGAGCTATTGGGAGAGGCTGAATAGGCTGGGGCTTTTTTTTCTCTGGAATGTTGGAAGCTGAGGGATGACCTTATAGAGGTTTATAAAATCAGGAGGGGTGTGGATATAGTAGATAATATTTTTCCCCAGGGTAGGGGAATCTAAAATTAGAGGTCATAGGCTTAAGGTGAGATAGGAAATATTTAAAAGGGATCTAAGGGACAACTTTTCAACACAGAATATATGGAATGAATTGCCAGAGGAAGTGTTGGAGGCTAGTACAATTACAACGTTTAAAAGGCATCTGGATGGGTATATGAATAGGAAGGGTTTTACAGAATACTGAGTGGCCTGGACAGAGTGGATGTTGGGAAGGTGTTTCCATTGGTAGAAGAGACTAGGACCTGTCGGCAGAGCCTTAGAGTAAAGGGAAGACCTTTTAGAAGGAGAAACTTCTTCAGCCAGAGAGTGACAAATCTATGGAATTCACTGCCTCAGAGGCCAGGTCATTGAGTATATTCAAGACCAAGACAGATAGGTTCTCAAGTATCAAGGGGATCAAAAGTTATAGGGAGAAGGTGGGAGAATGAGGATGAGAAACATATCTGCCAAGATTGAATGGTGGTGCAGATTCGATGGGCTGAATGGCCTAACTTCTGTTCCTTTTCTTATTGTCATATGGTTTAGAGAGGTATGGGCCAAATGATGGCAAATGGGACTAGATTTATTCAGGATATCTGGGTAGCATGGACAAGTTGAACCAAAGGGTCTGTTTCTGTGCACCTCTATAACTCTCTGACTCTATGAAACGTGTAACTGCATAATCAACACTAAGACTTTCTTGGAGATCAGACTCTTAGATATTCAAGTTGGATGTCAAAAGTGACAGTAGAAGTAATCAAATCAAAAGACGACAATTTAAACTGGAAAGTCTAAAAAGGAACAAATGTGATTAATAACAATTTGTCTGCCTAAGAGAAATAAATCTGTTGATTGTGTGTTGAATTCTACCTTGGATACAGAGAGGAATGATATATAACATACAAATTCTTCTCACTGCATTCATTCCTACTTCTACAATGACAGCTATCTTTAACAATATAGAGTTAACATGTGGCACCTAAGAAGGATAAAAGATTGCCCATGTGTATCCTTAAAGACTGAATGAAAACCTCAAGAAAAAAAATTCCAACAATAACTTTTGATGTAAATTGAAATAAAATTTCAGATAAGATCTTTTTCTTGTTCTACATCTCATTTTTTATTTTCTATCTTGTTATCTTTTAAGTAAATTGTTTACTCACTTTAAGTTGAACTATTTTATTTGATAACTATGCTTTCCATTTCAAATAGACCGAATATGAATAGCCTCTGATGTAAAACAGCTCAGTACAATGTTAATTGCTGTACGAGTCTCTGACTCCAACTGTTAAACCTGTTGCAGGTTACCCCCACTGCCAGCTCATAATGCCCATTTAGTTCTTTCCTGAAGATGGCTTTTTGTATACAATTCTTGATCAACTAAAGGGACACATTAATCTGAGGCTATTGTATAATTTTGTCCCATTTTTCCGTGTTTAGAGTGATTCTATTGAAATAAACCCTCTCCCTTCCCTCACGGCCACCCAACAGCCCCTCTTCACAATCCCCTCTAACTACTCACTGTATGGCCTTTCTCCCAGTCATAATACACAGTGACCCTTTCCACTAGCCTCATTCAATTGGCCCTCCATCTTCTCCCACATTCATGCACTCACTAAACAGCTCTTATTCCCATCACATCTCCCTTCCCTGCAGCTCATTTACTCAGCATTTCTTCTTTTCAACACACTCTTTTATGTGTGTGTGTGTGTGTTTGTCTCTCTATCTGTCTCTCCCTAGCAAAAATATTATATAAAGGTCAACATGCCTAGGTTTAATATTGTTAATTGTAATATCTTTTTCAGCAGTGACTCAGTCAGATGCCCATCCTTTCCAACAGGAGGAAAATACAGTACAGCTTTTCTCATTCATTCATGGAATCAGGGCATCGTTGGCTAGGCCAGTACTTATTGCCCATCCCTAACTGCCCAGAGGGCAATCAAGAGTCGACCACATTGCTGTGGGTCTGGAGTTACATGTAGGCCAGGCCAGGTAAGGATGGCAGTTTCTTTCACGGAAGGACATTAGTAAACCAGATGAGTTTTTCACCCAAGTATTGACCATAGAATCATGGTCATCATTAGACTGTTATTTTGTTTTAAATTGAATTCAGATTCCACCATCTGCCTTGGCAGGATTTGAACCCAGGTCCCCAGAGTATCAGGACTGACAATCCAGTGATTACGCCACTAGACCACCACCTTCCCAATTACATTACAGCATTACTGAAGAATGGGGAAAAACTTAAACTTGTTCATGTTGCACTCATCAGGGCAGATGCAAAAATGCCACATTTTAAAGGGAGCAGCCAATATATCCCACCTGAGAAAGAAGTGTTGATTAATTGTCGAGTTATCAAATCTATAAGGAGAGAAGGTCCCATCTGGCAGCTTTATTGTTTGAGGTGGAATTGAGACAGACCCTTTGATCTTGATATAAATAGATAAAGACAATTAGATCTATCTTTACAAATTTTTTGTATCGTAAGTGAAAGGAAACTGTACAATAGTTAAAACAGCAATGTTTCACGCCATGACTATTTTGATTTCATGCAGGAGTAGCTATAGATACGGAGAACCCCTCTGTTAATTAAACTAAACACCCAGAAAAACTCACCTCGCCTCGTAATCTGTTAAAATATGAGTGACAGAGAACTCCCAAATTCCACTATGTAAAGAAAGTAATATCAATTTATTCTTTAACTCTAAAGGTGAACATTAAACAACAACTATTTACAACTCTAAGCCTCCGTTCACGTAAATACTTGTTATCTGCCTCCAACGCTATAATGATATACTTTTCCAATAAAAGCCCATATTATACGTACATCAATTTAATGTCAAAACTACACAGTGGCTGTCATCAGTGTCTGTTTCCCACGGGTTGTCTTTGGTCTTTTGCTGCAAATGTGTTCCAGTTACTCTCAAAGGTGACAGTTATTCTGTCGAAGGCAGTTGGCCTCACGTCTGACTCTCAAAATATCTGCTTCTTTATTCCCATAACATTGGATCATCTCATTAGTTCGAGTTGGCAAGACCAATAAATTCAAACTCAATTGGGTTTTAGTATCCTGGGGCATAATTTAAACTGGTTGGCTAAATTCAAATGGTTGTCAAAACAGCAACCAAAACTCAGGTGTTTATTTCACAACCAAATGTTACAAATTTTCAATTCTCCAGTACAGTCTGAGACTGTTAGTCAGTCACATGACAGGTGCTTCCAAGCTCTGAGTGCAAAACAGCTTTTACTCTCCCTTAAAGTTACACGATATGCCTTCCACTTCATAACATCTCCCTGATACGAGAAAGTAAACCAGCATAATAAAAAGATTACATCAATCTTTTTCTACTTCTTAACCCCTATTCCAAGGAAATATATAGGATATTAATCTAAATTCATATTAATTTCTGCATACACACACAAAAGAGCATTGGTATCTGTTCAATCTTATACAGTCATAGAGATGTACAGCACAGAAACAGACCCTTGGTCCAATTCACCCATGCTGACCAGATATCCCAACCTAATCTAGCCTCATTTGCCAGCACTTGGCCCATATCCCTCTAAACCCTTCCTATTCATATCGGCAAAAGTGAGGACTGCAGATGCTGGAGATTATAATAGAGAATATGGTGCCAGAAAAGCACAGCAGGTCAGGCAGCAACTGAGGAGCAGGAGAGTCAACATTTTGAGCAAAAGCCCTTCATCAGGAATGTAATGTCCTGATGAAAGGCTTTTGTCTGAAACGTCGACTCTCCTGCTCCTCAAATGCTGCCTGACTTGCACACTCTCTACCTTTCTTATTCACATACGCACCCAGATGCCTTTTAAATGTTATCCGTACTTTATCCATTAAATCCGCGATAATGCATCTGCTGTCACATTCTTACAACCTGCAACATATACAATTTGTAAATTAATATAAAAATATGAGACTATTTCATTGGAGTCTTGTCTTTAAATCATTCCAAGAATGTAAGAGAGTTATGATCCATGTACACAACTGTCTCTGACACTTTGTTTGTCATGTAAAAAATAAAATGTTCAAGGCCAGTATCAAAATCAATAATTCCTTTTCAATGGCAGAGTATTTTCTCTGGTGGGTGTTGAGTTTTTTTGAAAAGTAACCAACTAGTCATTCAATTCCATCATCATTTTCCTGTAGCAGTACACCTCCAATTCCTATATCACTAGCATCAATTGCAACTGTTAATGGTTTCAAAAGTTTTAGTGTAGCTAAAACTGATGCCGTGGTTAATGCTGCTTTTAAACTGTCAAATGCCTCATGGCATTGTTTTGTCCACCAAAATTTTGCGTTGTTCTTCAGTAAATCTGTTAGCAGTGTCACCACGCTGCTGAAGTGGGGAACAAACTTCTGATAGAATCCACTTAGTCCCAAAATTCGAAGCATCTCTTTCTTTGAGAGTAGTTGTAGAAATTCCTTGATGGCCTTTGTCTTTGTGTTTCTTGGGGTAAACCCTTTCAAGACCGTTGTTATGTCCCAAGAATGTCACCTCTGCTTTCATGGATTCAGTTTTCTTTAGGTTTATTACCAGTTTTGCTTCTCGTAATCATTCAAAGAGCTTTGACAACTGTACCATGTGATCTTTCCATGATTCACTAAAGATCACGACATCATCCAGATAAACTGCACAGTTTGGTAACCCAACTACAACTCTGTCTATGAGTCTCTGGAATGTGCTAGTGCGTTCTTCATTCCAAACGACGTCACTATAAATTGATATAGCCCATTTGGGGTTACAAATGCAGAAACTTCTTTCACTATCTTGTTAAAGATAACTGCCAATAATCGCACAGTAAGTCCAACTTGGTGATGTAAGTGGCTTGTCCAACTTTCTCTATACAGTCCACCAATCTTCGTATTGGGTATGAGTCTGATTTTGTTACGGCATTGACCTTCCAATAGTCCATACAAAATTGTTGATTCTCATCAGGTTTGGGATGAAAACGATTGGCGAACGCCACTCACTCTGACTCGGTTCAATGATATCTTTGTTCAGCATTGCATCCACTTACTTCTGGACCTGTGTGCCTTTGAAAGTATTAAGCCTGTATGGATGTTGTTCTATCGGAACAGCATTCCCAACTTACACCTCATGCACGATAGTATTAGTCCTCCCCATCATAAACCTGCATATGTCCTCATATTGCTGCAACAAACCTTTCAACTATGTTCTTTGCTCCTGACCAGATAGTTCACTAACTTATTCCACTCCTCATGAACTTGCTCATTGTCTAACATAATTTAAGGCCCATCAAACTCCATAACATCTGGATTTAATTCCTCGTTCTGCAAGGTAGTAACTAACGCCTGTTTCTTCAGTTCCCTGTCTCTATTATAACAAGGCTTCAACATATTCACACAAAATACCTGATACAGCTTTTTTCTGTCTGGCATCTTTACTGAGAAATGTCAGAATCTCAGAGTTTTTATCTGCCACTTGCTTCATGCTATGCTGTGCCCTCTTCAGGTGCTGTTTAGCTAACTCACCGATCCAACTTAATCTCTCCCTCACCACAGATACATAATCCAAGTGTGAGATCTCTGACTTCGGTCCTGTCAATTTTTCTTTAATTACTTTCAAAATCCCTATCACTTCATGTCTGAATATTAACTCAAAGGGAGAAAACTGAGTTGATTCATTTGGGGCATCTCTAATGGCAAACAATACAAATGGGATACCTTTGTCCCAGTCATTCATGTCAACCTGACAGTGCTCTCTTCATATAGTCTTCAGGGTCTGATGCCACCTTTCTAAGGCTCCCTAGGATTCAGAATGATATGCATTTGATTTAAAGTGCTGTATGCCTAAGCTATCTATGACCTCTGTAAACAACCTAGCAGTAAAACTAGTCCCTTAGTCTGATTGAATCTCTCTGGGTAGCCCATGCCACATGAAGAAAGCTATTAACTGCTCTACCACTTTTATGACAGGGTAAATCCTCCTATTTAATTTAGAACCAACAACACAGAAAAGATTGATCCCCTGCGGTAATCTGTAAAAATTCGCGTGACCAAGAACTATTTAAAGTAAAAATTTACAACTTTATTTCTTAAAGTATAACAGAGAATAACTAACAACTATTTACAATTCCTTTCTCTGACCTATCTGTTACATTTCCTTCTAAAATATTAGTCCGATTAAACTCCCGATTATGATTTACAGGAAAATTCAAATTTTAAAACCAGCCAGTGGTCAAGTCTTCTCTTTATTTTCATCCGTAGATTGGCTCTCCAGGTCAGTGTTGAGGTTTTTCTCTGTGCAAACTCCTTATCTAGACAGGTATCTCTCAGACAGTTCTGACTAGCAGTCTACAACTGTTAGTCTGGTGGCAGTTCTCCTCCTAACTCTTCAATTTTCCCCAGTCTTATATCCCAAAGCATCAGATTGTGTGATTGCCTTTAAGATTGTCAATATACTTGACTGGGATTTGGTATTTTTCAGGGTCTAATTTAAACTGATTAGCCGAATTCGAATCTGTTTTGTTGTTCCCAGGCAACTAGCTAGCCCAGTAGCTGGAGCACATTTTACATTGTATCTTATTAAGAACACTTGGTGCTGTCACTGCTAGCTTTTACTCTCTTAAAGGTACAGTACACCCACATCTTCATAACAGCCACCCTTCTTGCCTTCATACTGCGCAGTGGAATTATCTTCGGAAATCTGGTAGACACATCCATTATGGTTACAAGTACTGTTTCCCAGTATTAGTTTTAGGGAGGTGACCTACACAGTCAATCATAACCCATGTGTTAGGTTCTTCAAATGCAGGAACTGGTAACAAAGGTGCTGGTTTAATTACTGCCTATGGCTTACCCACTATTTGGCATGCATGACATGTACGGCAAAAGTTAACCACATCCTTGTGCAGTCCAGGCCAATAGAAGTGCTTTTGTACCTTAACCTGAGTCTTCCTCACACCTAGGTAACCTCCTACTGGCAATTTATGTGATTAGATTACATTAGATTACTTACAGTGTGGAAACAGGCCCTTCAGCCCAACAAGTCCACACCGACCCTCCGAAGAGCCACCCACCCAGATCCATTCCCTTAAATTTACCCCTTCACCTAACACTACGGGCAATTTAGCATGGCCAATTCACCTAACCTGCATATTTTTGGACTGTGGGAGGAAAGCAGAGCACCCGGTGGAAACCCACGCAGATACGGAGAGAATGTGCAAACTCCACACAGACAGTTGCCTGAGGCAGAAATTGAACCCGGGTCTCTGTCGCTGTGAGGCAGCAGTGCTAACCACTGTGCCACCGCGCCACCCACCATGTGCTACCCATAACACTTCCTGGCTGTATGCTACCAGCAACACAGTCTGGTGCATGTCTGCCCATTTCTCCTCTGCACTAACCTGGAACTGACACTCTGTCAATCACTCCTAATTTTACTTCCCCAGTCTTGAGTTGGCATTCCAACCTGAACTTAAATAAGGGAATGCTAAATTTCTGTCCATCTATCCCACAAATTACCACTCTCTCTGGTAACATGTCAAAAAGAGTGCAAATACGTTCATCTCTTATTATTAGAGTCTGATTTGATCCTACATCTCTCAAAATTATAACTTATTTCTCTTCTCCCTCTGTTCTTTCTGAGTAAATTTTATCCACAGGGGTGAAGTGTTTATAGAGATCAAGTACTAACTCCAAACCTAGCCCCTGCCTAGGGTGTGTACTCTCCTTCAACTCTTAGACCTTTCTTTGGGTTTCTTTTTACTAATTTCACTAATGACACTGGATTAGTCTCTTTTACCACATCTTTTCTCACTGTGCCTGTCTTCAATGACCAGCACTGTGACTTTATGTGTCCCACTTTACCACAATGTAAACCCCTGAGGTCTTTCACCTCTTTTTCACCCTCTTGTGCCTCTTCTTTCACCTGTGGTAAACTATTATCAACGTGCTCTACTCTTTGTCTTGTAGTGTAGGATCTCCTCTTCAGCCAGTTTCTATCCCTCACAGGATGAAATTCTTGCCGAATTCTTTGCTTTATGCCCGAATGCATTTTCACCTGCTATCTCTGCTGCCGTTCTCACTTCTTGAACTTTCTGTTCATCCACATGAATTCTTATCATCTCAGGAAATGAGTTTTTAAACTCTTCCAGCAGAATAATCTCTCTTAGAGCCTCATAGGTTTTATCTATTTTTAAGGCACGCACCCATCTATCAAAATTACTTTGTTTAATTCTTTCGAACTCAACGTAAGTCTGACCTGGTTCCTTCTTTGTGTTTCTGAATCGCTGTCTATATGCCTCTGGTACCAATTCATAAGCACTTAAAATAAATTCTTGATTAATTATTTCTTGATCAAGAAATGTTTAATTTCTTGATCTCTTGACATCTCATCTGATAGCAATACATATGCCTCGCTAGCTCGACCTGTTTAGTCTGAGCTAGCATGACCCACAAGATCTCTGGCCACTCCATCTGTCTGGACAATTTTTCAAATGAAATAAAGAAGGAATTGACACCTTTCTAATCAAAATGGGGCAGAGTTTAACATATTTGTATGTATCACTCCCTTCTCTCTTCATCTCCAACATGTTAACTTGATATTCCTGATTAAGTCGCAACTTCTGAAGTTCAAATTTTCTCTTGTTTTCTCTTTCTATTGCCTCTCTTTCTCTATCCCTTTCTTCTCTCTCTCTTTCTTGCTCTTTCTTTTTATTTTTTCTCCCTCTTTGCTCTGCTAAGAATCTTCTGTATCTTTCTTTCTCTCTCTCTCTTTCTTCTCCCTCTCCTTTTCTTCTCTCTCATAGAACACAGAACAATAGAGCGCAGAATAGGCCCTTCGGCCCTCGATGTTGCGCTGACCTGTGAACTATTCTCAGCTCGTCCCCCTACACTATCCCAAAATCATCCATGTGCTTATCTAAGGATTGTTTAGATCTCCCTAATATGGCTGACTTGACTACATTGGCAGGCAGGGCATTTCACACCCTTACCATTCTCTGCGTAAAGAACCTGCCTCTGACATCTGTCTTAAACCTATCACCCCTTAATTTATAGTTATGTCCCCTCATACAAACTGACGTCATCGTCCTAGGGAAAAGCCTTTCACTGTCCACTCTATCTAATCCTCTGATCATCTTGTATGTCTCTATCAAATCCCCCCTTAGCCTTCTTCTTTCCAATGAGAACAGACCCAAGTCTCTCAGCCTTTCCTCAGACCAGGCAACATCCTGGTAAATCTCCTCTGCACCTTTTCCAATTCTTCCACATTCTTTCTGTAATGGGGCAACCAGAACTGTACACAATATTCCAAGTGTGGCCGTACCTGCATTTTGTATAGTTGCAGCATGATATTGCAGTTCCGGGACTCAATCCCTCTACCAATGAAACCTAACACACCGTATGCCTTCTTAACATTTTCTCCATCAGCCTACCATGGGGAACCTTATCAAAGGCTTTACCTTTTCTTATCTCTTGGCTCTTCTTTCCCTTTCTTTCTCTTCTAACTCCATTTTCCTCCATTATAATTTAAGTTTTTCTAACTCTAAGTTAGAAAAGTGCTTGACTAACTCACTTACAATTTTAGCTTTACTTCTATCTTTGGTTAGACCCAATTCTAAGCTATTTGCTAATTCTGAAAGTATTACCTTTTTCTGTCTTTCTAAACTTTCTTGGAAAACTTAGGAATCATCTTCAAACCCCAGAACGGCTTTAGCAATTTTAAGAGCCATTTCTCCCATTTTTAATTCAACCAATCACAAGTAATCGAAATTAAACAAACTGTCTCACCTAAATTTTATTTAAAGATTTAGTACACTAATCAGCAAGTGTTTAAATCTGCTGGGACCTTTCATACTCCACATCTCAGACTGGATCTATCTGAACCCTGGACTCGAACCCCCAGACTGTTACAACACAGCTGTGAATCCTTCTGCTAACTGAATCAGACACCTAGAAAAGCTCACCTCACCTCATAATCTGTTAAAATATGAGTGACAGAGAACTCCCAAATTCCACTATTTAAAGAAAATAATATCAATTTATTCTTTAACTCTGAAAGTGAACATTAAACGACAAGTATTTACAACTCTAAGCCTCCTTTCACGTAAATACTTGTTATCTGCCTCCAACTCTATAATGATATACTTTTCCAATAAAAGCCCATATTAAACCTACATCAACTTAATGTCAAAACTACACAGTGGCTGTCATCAGTGTCTATCTCCCACGGGTTTTCTTTGACTGCAAAGATGTTTCTTATGAAAAAGGTACCTTTGATAGAGAGTGTTTTGCTGGCAGTTACTCTGTCGATGGCAGTTGGTCTCACTTCTAGCTTTCAAAATGTCTGCTTCTTTATTCCATAACATCAGATCGTCTCATTGGTTTGAGGTTGCAAAAAACAATAAATTCAAACTTGATTGTGTTTTAGTATCCTGGGGCATAATTTAAACTGGTTGGCTAAATTCAAATGGTTGTCAAAGCAGCAACCAAAACGCAGGTGTTTGTTTCACAGCCAAATGTTACATATTTTCAATTTTCCAGTACAGACTGAGACTGTTAGTCAGTCACATGACAGGCGCCTGTAAGCTCGGAATGCAAAACAGCTTTCACAGTCTCAAAGGCACAGTACACACTTTCAATGTTATAACAATTATATAATAAAGCAAACTGAATAAATTAGTTCTGCAATCTACTTAACAAAGATCTAGCCCTCAATAATTGTGTATAAATAAAATTAATTTATCACTTTGTTCCAGGAAATAAATAGCTTTGTACTCATATCATTTCAGCTCATTACAGTTGTCAAACACCACTAAGAATTTACATTCATCCTATAGATAGTGAGGTGTATTATGGAAACAGGTTGGGCTAATACCAAACTTTGTGCTAAAGTTATCATGGGTTCCATTTACTGGCGATTACAGAGGTGCAGTGGTGGGACAGATGAATGTAATCTCAAGTCTCTAATCATCATGATGTTGAGTAATCCTCATGGACTATTTGGATTTTTTTCTCCTTCTCAGGTTTATATGTCCATATATTTATATGTTGTCCTAATCAATGTTCTTCCATGACTGTCTTTATTCCAGCAGATCTCTGTTTATATAGTTGTATTGTACAAGTACATTCAATCATGTGCTAACATATTTCACTTAGAAGTATAAATCAAATATAAATATATAAAGTTTTTAAAAAATCTGTTGAAAGCTCTTATACTGTGAGACATTTTTGAGAATAACAAGTTACACCTTTCATTAATTTGAATCCAATATGAAAAAATTAACAAAAATATCCTCACTGTATAAAAAGTGAAATGAGAGTTTGTTTATTTTAGTGGTGGGATAAACGTTAAGAACAACATCTTACTTAAGTGTGCACACATCCATTGTCTAAGGAACAGAAGATGTAAAATTAAGATCAGAACCTGGGAGGAAGGCCATGAGGAGGAAAGACCACTTGAGAAATGCCAGAAGAAAAATCAGCAGATGTGATACATCTGTAAGCATAGGGCAAACATTCAGTCATCGATAAAACTAGGGCAGAAAGTCTGCTTCAGGGACAGGATGTGAGAAGGCATGGTCATCAGACAAACAGATC
Organism: Hemiscyllium ocellatum; assembly: GCF_020745735.1. NCBI lineage: Eukaryota > Metazoa > Chordata > Chondrichthyes > Orectolobiformes > Hemiscylliidae > Hemiscyllium > Hemiscyllium ocellatum. The sequence goes on along the minus strand of NC_083402.1, from coordinate 147,268,765 downwards.
AATGCAATTCTGTATTTTCAAAACACCTGATGGGAAATTCAAGAAGACCCTTAATCTTACTCAAGTCAAGTAAATTGAGACCAAGTATGATTATAACAGAATATGGGAGAGCCATACTGATGCTACAGCAGCTGGTGTACAAGGTCATACATCTATTCCAAATGTGATACATAGCCATCACCAAAACGTAAAACTCAAGTGAACCAGATTGGGACATCCAGTCAAAGTTTCAGATTGTCTTGACTTGTATGCTTTGGACTTGGAGATGGGGCAAGGGGTGAAGAGATCTGTTAATGGTGGTTACAGTGAAAATGGTAACTATGCTGTTAATAATGACATTAACGATTGCAAAGACTATGCAGATGAGTAGATGTAAACTACTGGAATAATGTAGAGAGAAACTTTGGTGTGGAAGGGGCAGGAGGAATGTAGTATGATGAGATTCTGCACACCATGGTGTTGTAACTGATCAATAACTTTGACGCCAGTCAGGAACAAGATACTTGTCTACAATGAGCAAGTGAAAAGAGAGGACTCACTCACTGCATGGGAGAATTGGTTCTAAGATCCTACTAGTCAAGATGTAAACGTAAGCATTGTTGCAGGGCACAAAGAGCTAAGCAGCCTTGCTTAGAGATAACTAGTAAACTAAAACAGGGACAATGTATGTGGAGACACCCACAACCACAGTTATTCCACACTGGTATTTCATAGTGCAGGCAGTGGTCTTAGCTAAAACCAGAGATAAAGCAGTATGTTGTATTGTGAGTGGGATCTAATCAAGGTTGAATTCAGATTGAGCAGAACATTTCTATTTTCAATTATTTCTCGCTCAAAATAAATCCTAGACTTGGATTTTCTTTGTAATCTTGCTAACCTGTGGCTTGGTGTCCTTGTATTTTGAACTCCCTTTGGTCTTCTTCCCCATTGAGATATGCACCTCTCAAGTAATATTTAACCTCACTGTTCTTCAAACAAAATGTGCATACAGTGCATTGACAGGTATAGGGACTGTTATCGCACACCAATTGGACATTAAGGGAGTGAAATCCTTGGATTGATGTAATGACGTGGATTAAGAGCAGGAGTCTGTTTATCCCCCTGAGTGAAAGCTATTACACAAGAAATCAAGGAAACCTAGCCATCCATTAAAAAATTACTGGTGCACACTCAATTTTTTTGTTTCTATATAAAATTGTGATGGTGCTGTCACTTTAAAAGGATTTTTGTCCTGCTTTTTTCCGGAAGAGAGGCTGTAAGGCAAACTGGTTACTGAAGGTGACTTGTGTAAAAGACTTGTGAGGTTTGCTTTTTTCTGACAACCTGAATGGGGGTGGTCAACTCTCACAGATACAGATCTCTGCGTTTTGTTTTTTTTTCAGTAATATCAGAAAGGGTCTCGAAAGAGTTGGAAGCCTAAGTGAAGGTCTCTTGGCTGCTACTCTCTCTGAATTTTCTCCTGGTGCTTTTGCCTCTCAGATTGGAGAATTGTATATCAGAATCTGTGTCAGAATTATCCTTTTTGCTGAGGGATGTGTTTAGGGGATATTACTGTATTGGAACAGTTAATTACTGTACCTATTACTCAATTAAGTTTTCCAGTAGTTATGTTATTCTAAATTCCTCTTTCTTCTGTTTATATTCTAACTACAGTATTTAAATAAATTGTGTTCTGTTTAACGTCAAGTAGTTCGACCAATCACATCACTTCTGGAACACAATATTTCACACCTGCCTTTAAAATGAAAAAAAGTTATGTTGTAGGCTACCTTCTTAAAATACTTTGGGGAGTCCAAAGTAATGGTCCATTACATAAATATTATGAACTGAGTTAAACTTCCAAGCAGACCACTAAGTGCTCACCTTATACAAGAACGAAGCTAACAGGTGTTGCACATTGTTTCACTGAATGGGCCAGTGACCAAGAAATTCAACACAATACTGGCCTTCTGGGATAGTTCACACTGTTTTATTCCTAGAAGTTTGCATACCTCCTTGCAAAGCTAGTTCAAAGCTGTTCCGAGACTTCTGTTGTAAATTGCAGCCTTACAGCAGGAGATGATCAAACCAGAGGACTGGAAGATAGGAAATTTTCTGACATTTGGTCATCACAGAAGAGAGGGGTAAGCCCAGCATTACCGACCTGTTGGTTCAATATAGTTTGTGGGGAAGATCTTTAGAAACAACAACGTGGGAGAAAACTACGTTGCATAAGCCTTGTCTAACAAAAAATTAGCTAGCATAGACCTTTGAGGGCAAATTGTGTTTGACTCACTTGATAGATATTATTGTTGAGACAATAGAGAATGTGAAGAAAAAGCGCAGTATCAGCATGTACATAAAATAGATGAATGAATGAAACATCAGACAAATGGATTTCTTTTCAGACTATCAGGAAGTGCCCAAAAGAGATCCCAAAGTTTCAGCCCTAGGACCAGTACTGTAGTTGATTGACTTGGTCTTCGAGAGTCAGGACACAATTTCAAAATCTGCAGGGAATACAAATTTGGTGTGTAATAAGTGACAAAAATAGAAATTGCTGTAAATGCTCAGCAGGCATGGTAGCATCTATGGGGAGAAATCAGAGTTAATGTTCGGATCGAGTAACCCTTCCTGTGTAATTAGTAGTGATGACCTGCTTCATTTGGTTCCTCTTAAATGAGGCATGAGCTAGATTGGCACAGCCTAAAGTATACAATGATGGAATTATGCAATGGTAGTATTTTCCTCACCTAATTCTATGATTAGTGGTTGTGCCTCAGCCCATCTCAAAGTCTCGTTTGTTTTCAGAAGTCAAAACTTAAATGGCGCACTACACCAGTAGTTGCTTTCTCCTCCCGCAATTGCTCTTCCTCCTCCAGAGGCAAATCTGCTAGATTTATGCTCCAGCAACCTATTGGATTTCCAAAACAGATGTGCTTACCTTAATTCCTTTATTCTGGACAGCAAAATATGAATGTCTACAGCCCTCCTCATTAACCTGAGCTCCAGCCTTTACACAGCGCAGTGACTACAACCAACCAGAGTGATCTTGTCACTTGAATTGTAAATTCTTGATTTATCTCTTACACTCTTTTTCTCTGGATCTAAAGCAAAATTACATAAAATAAAGGAGGCTGTTTGACCCATTGTGTGTGTCACTGTCAACTATTTCCACCCCCACCCCTAACCCTACCACCCCGATCTCTGCTCCTTGCTCAGAGCCATGCAAATTTCTCTTTTTCAAGAATATGTCTCAATCTCTTTAGAAAGTTACTATTAAATCTTATTCCACTACCTTTTCAGGTTGAGTATTCTCAAAACATTCTGGAATATTCTATTAGTTTTCTTCCTTACCTTTCCACATTATTCAAATGTTAAAAGAAATTAAATAAAAATAAGCCTCCAGTCACTTCCTAAATTTTCCGATGCATATTAAGTCAGTTCAAGATGTTATCAGAGCTGAAAATGTGTTGCTGGAAAAGCGCACCAGGTCAGGCAGCATCCAAGGAGCAGGAGAATCGACGTTTCTGGCATGAGATCAGTCAATTTCGTACACGTCTTCAAACAACTGACAATATTTTACATTCATTACATCATACCTTAGCCAAACAATTACAATCTCGACCTTGAAAACGTACACTTATCCAGTTTCCACAGCCTTTTGGATGAGCAAGTTTCAGATTTCCACAGCTCTCACAGGTTAAGCCATTGATTTGCTTCACTCTAACACAGAGGTTTAGCCTTATTGTTTTAAATTACTTGGCTTTGATGAAGGAATCCCTCCGTACCTACCCTATTATATTCAGCCAAGGGTGCAGCGTGTAAGCAAACTGTAGTGATTCAAACCAGGGCCAGGTGGATCTCATTGACTGTGAGATCCCTGATTGGCTCAGATTACCAACTCAATAAGGGAGCAGAAAGTGAGGACTGAGATTGCTGGAGATTAGAGTCAAAGAGTGTGGTGCTGGAAAAACATAGCCGGTCGGTCAGCATCTGAGGAGCAGGAGAATCGACATAAGCCCTTCAACAGGAACGAGGCTTGTGGCCCAAGGGGATGAGTGAAAAATGGGAAGGGGGTGAGGCTGGGGGAAGGTGTCTGGAAATGAATAGGTAGATGGAGGTGGGGGTGATACTGATAAGTTGGAGAGGAGGGTGGAGCAGGTAGGTGGGAAGGAAGATGGACAGGTGGGACAGTTCAAGAGTGTGGTGCCGAGTTGGAAAGTTGGATCTGGGATAAGGTGGGGGGAAGGAAAATGAGGAAACTGATGAAAGCCACATTGATCCCGTGTGGTTGGAGGGTTTGAAGGCAGATGATGAGGCTTTCTTCCTCCAGACGTCGGGTGGTTAGGGTTAGACAGCGGAGAAGACCCAGGACTTGCATGTCCTTGGTGGACTGTGAGGGGGAGTTGAAGTGTTTGGCCTCAGGGCCGTGAGGTTGTTTAGTGTGTGTGTCCCAGAGATGTTCTCTGAAACGTTCTGCAAGTAGGTGTCCTGGCTTGCCAATGTAGAGGAGATCACATCGGACTCAGACACAGAAGACAACGTGTGTAGAAGTACAGGTAAATTTCTGTCGGATGTGGAAGGCTCCTTTGGGGCCTTGGATGGAGGTGAGGGGGGAAGGTGTGGGCGCAGGTTTTGCACCTCTTGTGGTGATAAGGGAAGGTGCCGGGAGTGGAGGGTGGGTTGGTCGGGGCCGTGGCCATAACAAGGGATTGGCAGAGGGAATGGTCTCCAGAACGCAGATAGGGGTGAGGGGGGAAATATATCCCTGCTGGTGGGGTCTGTTTGGTGAAAATGGCGGAAGATTATGCGATATATCCAGAGGTTGGTGGGGTGGAAGGTGAGGACTGGGCAATTCTGTCCTTATTGCATTTGGAGGGGTGGGATTCAAGGGCGGAGGTGCGGGAAGTGGATGAGATGTGCTGGAAGGCATCATCGACGACGTGGGAAGGGAAATTGCAGAAGAAAGAGACCATCTGGGATACTCTATGGTGGAATTGGTCCTCCTGGGAGCTGATGCGGTGGAGGTGGAGGTGGAGGGATTGGGAAAAAAGGATAGTGTTTTCACAGGAGGTAAGGTGGGAGGTGGTGTAGTCCAGGTAGCTGTAGGAGCCAGTGGGTTTGCAGTAGATCAGGGAGCCCTGGCTGACAGGTATAAACAGGAATGTCTCTAGGGCTTAGCTCTGATCAGTCCAGTCAGAGCCCATGTACTGTGCACATACAAATAAAGGGTGACTCGGTGACAGGAGACTAGCCTCTGTACAGTTATTTTAGATATCGCCTTGCCTGTCTCAAAGCTTTGGTAGGACTGTTACATTAGTCCCACTGCCCTGCTCCAAACTCAATGCCTTTTTCCCATTTCAGCATTAATCCTATTCCCGTTTGAAAATTATTATTTAAGCTGTTTTCATCATCCTTCCAGCAAGTTATCATAACCTGTTGTGCAAAAAGAACTGGGTAGCTTCTGGTTCTCTTGACTTTTAACTTAAACCCTTCCTTGTCTAGAAATTATTTATTTGTCAAAACCATTTGAATTTCTCCAAGGCACATCTTAATCTTCTACCAAGAAGAACATCACCCGCATCACTGGTCTTTCCAGAGACAAGCAGTAACCCGGTTACAATCAGATCCTGTTCTAGATTCAGATTTGTGTGCAAGTTGAAACTCACTGCAGGACAATGTAAAGCAGCTGTTTCTAAGTGTCGGAAATTATCGCACGTCAGGTCTTTAAAATTACACCCCTGTTCATAAGTATGAGCATTCGAAAGTTGGATGTGCATAAATTGGGAGACTCCTGTCACTGGTATCATTCAAGTAAATCTCACCTGCACCCTCTTGACAACCATTCTGAAGTATCATGTTCAGAATTTAACAATAATTCAGCTGAGGCCTAGTAAATTTTTAATAAAGGTTGTGTAATTTCTCAGCTTTTGTATGAATAAAGTCAGGGATTCCATCTGCTTCTTTTTCGAACCAACTTTTTAACTTATCTCTTCACCTTCAAAAATGTTTGTGCACTCCAATGTTCAATTTACACAGCAGCGGTGGACAAATCTACTCCTAATATCCCCAAAATGGCTGTGAAAATGTCATCATTGGGGTGACCAGAAAAACATCAGCCCTGTTAGTAGAAGGGACAATATATGGAAGGAGCTTTCATCCAATCATGCTTGCTGTTGACAGGACAGAGCAGTCTGTGATTGGAGCAGAATAGGGAAGGTGAGTGTTGGTCATAAGCAAGGTTGTCAGACCAAAGGAAGTGGGTTAGGGTCAGGGTCACTTCTTATGGACAGACTTAGCAAGGCTGATGGAGATTGGCATTGGGAGGAGTTGGAAGACAGAGTTGGGTAGTACCAGGAAACCCTAAGGACACCTGAGGTAACTTTTTAAATTAATTCATGCAATGTGAGACATTGCTGGCTGTTATGATATTTATTACATTCCTGATGAAGGGCTTATGCCCAAAACATCGGTTCTCCTATTCCTTGGATGCTGCCTGACCTGCTGTGCTTTTCCAGCACCACACTTTTAGACTTTGACACTCAAGCATCTGCAGTCCTCACTTTCTCTCAGTTGTTGCAATATTTATTGTCAATTTCTCAATGCTTTTGAGAAGGTGCTGAACAGCTGCAGTCTTTTTGGTACAGATGGACCCACAGTTTCATTTGGGAGGGAGTTCTAAGATTTTGACCCAGCAACACTGAAGGCATAGTGATCAAATTCCTTGCAAATAAATGCGGTGTCCTTAGATTAAATCTGCAGATGGTTCAAAATGCAATGCAGGTTATTGTAATGAATACTGTGACAATTTGATAAAATAATTTTTGATTAGATTCTCTACAGTGTGGAAACAGGCCCTTCAGCCCAACCCAACCCGACCCTCCAAAGAGTAACCCACTCAGACCCATTTCCCTCTTACTAATGCACCTAACATTATGGGCAATTTAGCATGGCCAATTCACCTGACCTGCGCATCTTTGGACTGTGGGAAGAAACCAGAGCACCCAGAGGAAACCCATGCAGACACGGGGAGAATGTGCAAACTCCACATAGACAATCACCCAAGGCTGGAACCAAACCTGGGACCCTGGTGCTGTGAGGCAGCAGTGCTAACCACTGAGCCACTGTGCTACCCCATATTGTATAGTTTTATTCTTAAATATTGTGTTGTCATATCTTGAATTGTCTCACATGCTATAGATTACTTGAGGTATTGTGACTGTGCGAGAGACAAATATGCCACGCTTTAGCTACACTCTTAACAGTCTGCAGAAGGTGTGATTAGGGCAATGTCTTTTTTTGTATAGAAGTGTGTCAGGGGTATTTAAAAAATAATTGTCTGCTAACATTTTCCTGCTACCTTTTAAATCTTGTGAATTAATGGAGCAGTCATGATTATTAAGGATATATCCTGCTTCAGTATGAGTCCAAATACCCCATACAGCAACACTAACTCAGAAGGTATTAATTTTACATGACTGCAACACCACAATAAAGGCATTGGAGAGAAAGAGAAAAGACAATCCAAAAAAACAAAAATAGGCACAAGTTTCCTTGCAGGGCTGCTACTACAGCAAATATTTCTGTGAAAATACCCAACAAGTTTCGCCTATACCCTGCCCTCTCCAAGAGCTCAACTGAATCTTCTACGGCAGAACTCATGTGACCTCGCTCCCACTAAGAAAGCTGGCATTTTTGCCATACCTTTTTCCTATCTTGGCTGCAGGGCACACTTGCCCAGTGTCCACCCATCAGCTTTAATTATATGGCACCTAATTCTATAAAGAGAGAGAAATGTTTATAAGTGAGTGTTGTGCAGTGCCATTGACTGACGTGACTATCATGGTTGAATAGGTGGCAGCGTGTACAAGCTTTGAGAGGTGGCTGTGAGGTTTGTAAAAGCTCTGCATTTGGATAAGGAGAATGTCTGAATGTCATGTATGAGTTGTACTGGATCGATATTGTTGATACATGGGCAAAGATGATGCAGCAAACTGAGTGGTACCGATGTCTGGAGCAGTTTGTGTAAAAATAATATCTCCAACAGTTCAAGATTCTTTGACCTCACTTGTTTGTGTAAAGTCATTGAATCTTGTACAGCAATACATCAAGGTCTTTGGGGTCTTTACTTGAAATGCCTTTGATGCTGCCATTCCCATCTGAAAAGCCTCCCAGCGACCTATCAATAGAAAACCTCTCTCTTTTTGTTTGCCTGTTGTCCGAAAACTTTCACTGCTATGACAGCAAACCTTGGTACACGATGTCTGTCTTCAATGTCCTTCCTGCCCACAAAGCCTTCCCTAGTCATCCCAACACTTGATGCATCTCCTGAACCAGGCTGGCTTGAAGTTGTGCATGTTAGCCTCACCTCTATTGGGGCCTCCTGCTGAGATGTGCACTCACGCAACAGAAGCATTTAGTCCTGAACTACATGCTGTTATCATTTCAATTAGCAGGCAACATAAAGTTGGCGTGATGCCTGCATCAGCAGCAACTAGTACAGATTAATCATGCATTTCAATCCCTGCAGTCTTTCTCTGGTACTGTCAAATACTGACCCTACAATGTTATGGAATTTAAAGTGAATGGACAGTATTTCTGGGATACTTTCTGGTGACTTGCATTTACCCACAAACAAGCCTTCTGATTTCGAATTCACCCTAATGTTAGTTGAAGGACAAATGCTGGCAAGAATAATATAATAACCCATCTGTGCTCCTTTAAATCATGCCACTGATTTTTATCTACCCCCTGAGTAGGCAGACTGGAACTCAGTCTAAGATCACATTCAAAAGGCACTAGCTCTGGCAGTGAAGTAGTCCATTAACACTTGACTAATGTTGCCCCTATATATGCCTCTTTCTCTATAGTGTTTCTTCAGAAAAGAAAACAAAACAAAGTTTATGCTAAAAGGCCCTACATGTAAAATCTCCATCACACATGCAACTGGGTTCCTCATTAACTGCTGTTTTATTAACTTTTGAGAATCAGGAATTCTATAGACCAACAGTAAAAGACACCAATCATGAGCCAGCACGAATTGGCAAAGTTTCCAAATCCAAATCAGCAAATACATGAAACCACACAATCAAATCACTCACTTCCTTCATGAAGTCACGGTAAACAGTAAGGCACTACCAAACAAAGGAATAAAATGTCTCTTGGGGCTGAATTTGACCAAACATTAACTGTTAATGTTGGGGAGTTATATGGAGAATTTCTCTCTATGAGCTCGTGTGGGTTTCTCAAACAATTTTACACTGCTCACATCATTATGTATGCACCTTGCCTCCATGGCATTGTCCTTGCTCCTCCCTGTATTTTCCAGAAGCAGTAATACTCACCACTGCCAGCACCTTCTGGGATTCCTGCCACCAGTATTTCATTTAAACTCCAGCCCTGCACAAGGTCAATACTATTGACCAGGAGCTGCCCTTCACCATTGCGGTGTCAGAAACCTTGCCCAACAGATGGCCAACAGAGCCAACACGTTCACACCTGGGTATGTTGACAAGAACCTTACGACCCTGGTGGACAGGTTCTCTCTGTGTTCCAGCGTACTGCCTCCAATCCCCATAACTAATTCCATAGTGACCCTACCACAACACTGAGCATTGACAAGCCCCCTTGAGTTTCAGTGGATAGATCCATCGTATTGACCAACTGACTTGGAAAAGAGCTCAGACAGATGTGGGAACAAAGCCTGAACTGATTTATGGACAGTTCCCTGACTGACTTCTCTCTCGACCCCAGTCTGACAATGGACAACTCCCTGCACTATAATAATTTGAATCCTCTAACAATGGACATCCAAGTAACCATGTGATGGTTCAAAGCCACTGGACTGAGATTGGACAATACCTTTGACATACTGTGCTGACTGAAAACTGTTCCTATAGTCTTGACTGAAGGCTACTCCCATTAGATTCTGAGACATGGCTAATTGGTTGAAACACTTTAGTCTGTTTACCACAGAAGCTGCAGACATATGCTATAGGTGTGACACTGACACAGTATAGTGCCATATAGAAAAATGCCATCCCCTTAAGTGATCATTTCTTACAACCTTGAGAAGTCACCTGGTTTCAGTGGCTGCACTGACAAGCAAGAAAATGTTTCAACTAAATACCTACGTTTCAACGTCTAAGGGGAGCAGTCTTCAGTCAAGAGATATGTTCAGTCATCACAATATGTCAAGGACAATGCCCAACCCCAATCCAGTGACTGTCCAGTTCCCTGGTGCAGCAAAGAGCAAAAAGAGAAGGCAAGGCAAGGCAGGGATGCTGACAACAGCTAAATAGGTAAAATAAGTGAATATTAAAGGAGCAAGTAATGACCCCTGAGGTGCTCATTGTTCAAACCCTGAGATGGGTGCATGTCTCTTTGTGCAAAGTGATCCAACAGCAGCATTGCAAGGTAACATATTTGTACACTGACAGAATGAATTAGTGAAATGGAGAGCTGTATTATAAGTGAGTCAGAGATGTGCTTTGAGGATGTGGTGAGGCTGGTGCATGTCCACTCCTCTGTATTAGAGGTGGCAGTGGTGAGTGCAGGTGGTTCCTGTCCAAGGGAATACCTTTCGATATTGGAGAAGGTTGCTCAAGCTGGAGTTCTGGACCAAGCTGGGAGCTTCAGATAGCCTGCTCTCACTTTCATGTTGCGAGCTTTTGCTGTCTCATTTCTCTTGGCGCATGGGAGAATGGGAAACTGCATAAAAATGAGGTGAGATTAGTTACAAGTGAGATGGAAATGTGTCCATACAGGCTCTCACCACCAGTGAGATTCTCATTTCTTCATTCAAACCTCTTGTGTGCAATTAGATTTCTTTTGTTGACATTGAGAAACTAACCTTTCTGCAGCTGTACAGGGCATCGGTTAGGCCACTGTTGGAATATTGTGTGCAATTCTGGTCTCCCTCCTATCGGAAGGAAGTTGTGAAACTTGAAAGGGTTCAGAAAAGACTTATAAGGATGTTGCCAGGGTTGGAGGATTTGAGCTATAGGGAGAGGCTGAACAGGCTGGGGCTGTTTTCCCTGGAGCGTCAGAAGCTGAGGGGTGACTTACAGAGGATTATAAAATCATGAGGGGCATGGATAGGGTAATTAGACATGGTCTTTTTCCTGGGGTGGGAGAGTCCAGAGCTAGAGGGCATATGTTTAGGTGAGAGGGAACGATATAAAAGCAACCTAAAGGGCAACTTTTTCACACAGCGGGTGGTGCGTGTATGGAATGAGCTGCCAGAGGATGTGGTGGAGTCGGGTACAACTACAGCATTTAAAAGGCATCAGGATGGGTATATGAATAGGAAGGGTTTAGAGGGATATAGGCCAAATAGTGGCAAATGGAACTAGATTTATATCAGGTATCTAGTCAGCATGGATGGATTGGACCAAAGGGTCTGTTTCCATGCTGTACATCTCTATGACTCGATGATTGTATGATCTTGGCATATTTTCCTGCCTGACTTGCTGTTGATAAAAGGGCTGAGAAAATTAAGTGTACAATTTTCCCCATTTCTTTCATTCTCTTCTCTTCTAAGTGATTAATTGCTCTAATGCTTTAGGGTGGGACTTTGTTGACAGTTGAGTATGGCATATATTCTATGGTTCTATTGTTGTTTGATTACTGCTTTGAAAATCACACCAGGTGGATAAGGAGCTGTATCATTTAATTACAGTAAAGACATTTATTATTTTAGAGGAACAGATAGACATTGATGGAGAATATTACATTACCAAGTGGCTTTTTCATACAACTGATGTTTAGTGGAATAGTACTTCTCCAACAAGTTAAACATAAAGTTACGAGCTCTTCCAATTCTGGCAGCATGAATAGAGACAGCCACTAGCTCCATATAAATTGCTGATGTACTTTCAGTGAGTTTCACGCTCCGTTAATGAGCTTAACTATTACTTTCATGGTTCGTTTAAAAGTTTTATGGCTCATTAAATAAAAATAAGTATAACAGAGAATGTTTCCAGTTGGGATGATTTTTTTTCCCCTTATCCAAGCAGTGATCCTTGATGATTGAGTCAGATAACACTTACACAAATAGTGCTTCAAAGTTCACAAAACATATCCGCATTACTGTTCGCAAGCATGCTCTCAAATAAAGATATAACTCAAAATGATCGCCCTTATTGATTCATTTTAGCCACCTAGACAGATGTTGGATTTCATTCCATCCCATCGCCCACAGCTGTATCATCCACAGACCCATGCAGCTTCTAACCTAATATTAAAGGTAATTTTATTCAGGTCTGAACAGCAGTTCAGCTAACAAGAAATTATTTCAAAATAGTCAAAGAAAATCTCATCGAGAAGATTCAGACTTTGATAGTGCCACTGTGGCTCTGATTTGTTTGGAAAATCGCAGGCTGCAATTTTGCTGATTTGGGACACGGTCTGATTTCTGCCTGGGGAAATGGGGACAGAACATCAGTCGGAGATTGGATCCATTAGAATGCTGAAAATGTGCTGCTGGTTAAAGCACAGCAGGTTAGGCAGCATCCAAGGAACAGGAAATTCAACGTTTCGGGCCAGAGCTCTGGCCCGAAACGTCGAATTTCCTGTTCCTTGGATGCTGCCTAACCTGCTGTGCTTTAACCAGCAGCACATTTTCAGCTCTGATCTCCAGTATCTGCAGACCTCACTTTTTACTCCATTAGAATGCTGTCTAATTTACAACAGATCTTCAAATGTGCATTCTGGAAGGGTTAAAAATCAACTTGCAGAATGGAAGTTCCCGAGCTTTGCTGGGGATCCTCTCCCTTTACATCTTGCAGTATCATTTGAGACCTGTTATGAGACCCCATTATAAGTTTCAGAAAATGCCAAAGGGATTGCTTTTTGCCCAGGAATCCACATTCTAACCAGTCTCATTGTATTTCTGACTTATGCTTACATTCTTCTGTGATTATTTTAAACTTGTGCCTTTGTTATTCTTTTTCTAGCAGGTCTCTACTTGTACCACCTAACCATTCATTAAATTTGATTGCATCTGTCATGTCTTCATTGAAAATCCTCAGAAAATCCTAAAGTCTTAAGCCTTTTCGGTGACTATAATCCAAGTTACAAACTACTGAACCTGTAAAACATCATTTCCATTGTTCTTAGATCATTCACATTATCAGATGCTCAAATGTTTGCTAAATGTTCCAATTGCGGCTTAAAATTTTAGACAAATGTTTAAGATTAGTTCCTTGCTTTACGCTTTGGTACAAAGCAAGCCTTTTTTTAAAGGCTTTATTTACAGAAGTTGCAAATATTGATGGCCTCCAAATTAGCACCAGTTCCATTTATTCTTGTGTTCCATCTAAAACTTCAATATGTACATGCATTTCCTTTCTCTATATTTACTTTAAAATAACTTCACTTAAAAGTTACTAGAAGTGACAAGCCCCTTATCAGTTGATCCCAGAGCAAATTCTAGTCCATTGCTCCAATAAGATCAATGGAGAAGTCCTCCCCAATGTGGGACATTTCCTCTACCCGGGGAACTACCTCTAATCTAAGGCTGACAGCGATGCAGAGATTCTGTTTGGAGGTGGCGGAAATGACGAAGGATCCCATCTGCTCCCAGGAGGACCAATTCCACCAATTCCTTCGCCTTCGCCGCCCTGCAATTCCAATACCGAACAACCCAAATGGCCTCCTTCTTCAAAGACCGCAATTTCCCCTCAGACGTGGTTGACGATGCTCTCCACCGCATCTCCTCCACTTCCCGCTCCTTCGTCCTTGAACCCTGCCCCTCCAATCGCCACCAAGACAGAACCCCACTAGCCCTCACCTACCACCCCACCAACCTCCAGATACATCGTATCATCCTTCTTCATTTCCGCCACCTCCAAACAGACCCACCAGCGAGGATATATTTCCCTCCCCACCCCTACCAGTGTTCCGAAAAGACCACTCCCTCTATAGCTCCCTTGTCAGATCCATACCCCCCACCAACCCAGCCTCCACACTCGGCACCTTCCCCTGCAACCTCAAGAAATGCAAAACTTGTGCCCACACCTCCCCCCTTACTTCCCTCCAAGCCCCAAGGGACCCTTCCATATCCTTCAGAAATTCACCTGCACCCCCCACACACATCACTTACTGTTTCCGCTGCACCCGATGTGGCCTCCTCTACATTGGGGAGACAGGCCGCCTACTTGCGGAACGTTTCAGAGAACACCTCTGGGACACCTGCACCAACCAACCCAACCGCCCCGTGGCTCAACACTTTAACTCCCCCTCCCACTCCACTGAGGACATGCAGGTCCTTGGCCTCCTCCAATGTCGGACCATGGCAACACGACGGCTAGAGGAAGAGCACCTCATCTTCCGCCTAGGAACCCTCCAACCACAAGGGATGAATGCAGATTTCTCCAGCTTTCTCATTTCCCCTCTCCCCCACCTTTTCTCAGTCCCAACCCTCAGACACAGTACCTGCAATCTTCTTCCTGACCTCTTCTCCCCCACCCCACTCCGGCCTATCACCCTCACCTTAACCTCCTTCCACCTATCGTATTTCCAACGCCCCTCCCCCAAGTCCCTCCTCCCTACCTTTTACCTTAGCCTGCTTGGCACACCCTCTTCATTCCTGAAGAAGGGCTTATGCCCAAAATGTCGAATCTCCTGCTCCTTTGATGCTGCCTGACCTGCTGTGCTTTTCCAGCAACACATTTTTAAAATCAAATTCACTGGCAAAGATTAACTTTCAAAATATTATTTCATGTTTTAGCTTCCCTGTACGCTCACAGATGTAAAACAAATTTGCATACTTGCCCCATGTAAAACGTCAATGTTGTTATTGTATTCTTAAATTTTAATTGTTTATGTATAACTGACAGCAGGTTCAACATGGAAGCAAGTAGACCAACATTCACTATAAATTTCCATTCTGAAAGATCCGATATCCCTATTTTTACTTGCTGGTCATTATTTTCTGTTGATTTAGATTTAGATTTAGGTTTTATTGTCATGTATACTCAAGTACAGGGGTCCAGTGAAAACATTACAATGTCACCACACACGGCACCATCTTAGGTACAAAATAACTGGATACTAAATATTGGTTACAGAAGTAGAAAAATAAAGAAATAAGTTAGAAGTTCAGCACTACAGTCTTCTCAGCATAAGGTAGAAATAAGAAGTTGAAAAGTTAAATATTCCTGTCCTTTCTGAAGCCATGGGCCTGCAAGCTGGGTTTCCCCCAAGAGGGCTCATCCTCCTCTGTGCTGGGCTAAGGCCTGCTTGTGTTCGCCAACCGCTGTCACTGTCGAATGCTGCTGTTGACCTCCATTGGACACGCCCAGCTTCTCCATCGCTCACAAGGCTTCGGCCCTGACTATCGGCCCACCACTGCCACTATCCGGGTTTGCGCTAATTGCATATTAATTCAGTGTTTAATTGTAGTCAGGTAACTAACATCTTATTTGTGTATTTTTACAAGTATAGTAAAAATGATTGATCAATATTAAACTGTCATCATTTGACTTTAATATTGGTAAATATTTCTAAAAAGGGCCTTTTGATTAAAATGACTATGATCAGTTGACAAGCCCTGGCAACTCACAATGAATATATGAAAGGTGTTGCTTGAGAATTACTCTTTTTAATTAAGTAGTACCAAAACTCAGGGTGATTTCAGACACTCACATCTACTGTTTACTCCCACTTACATAATGACTTTACCCTTTGGAGGTGAAAGGTTACGAGCTGAGTATTCTGTTCGAAAAATAAAATGTGTATTCCAAGCTTAGATCCAAACAAACCATATTACTGTGAGCATCAGGACAGACTGACAAAGAAACATAGACTGATAAGATCAGGGATACTGAAAGCTCTTCTTTCCCTTTTCCTATCTCTCTCTCTCTCTGCCTTTCTCTCTCTAGTTCAGAAAGGAGCTGACCAATAGCAACTTGGAACAATCACAACAATTCACAAAGAGAACTCCAGGACATCTAAAGATTTAGTATTCCTGAAGAAGCAGGCCAACAGCTCAGATGTTGGGACTCTGGATTCTAAAAACATCAGTCACTGCTTTTACCTTCCCAGCTACATTAGACACATCTCACTTCCATCACCTTCTTTCCCTTTCTCTGTCTGTTCATTGTTACATTTCAATAGGGGAGGATTAAATTTTTAAAAATTCTCCTTCGCTCAAGAAAGCCTTGGAATTGTCTCTTCTTATTATGGTCTGGTTAAGTCAGTCTAATTGAAGTGGGATCACTACAGGCTGAAGAAACAGTCATTGTGACTGACCAAGTGAAAGTCCAAACAGAGGGGAGTAAAAACCCCTCCTCACTGGTTATGGCAATTTATTAAAGCACCCAGAAGCATTGTGCAGTCAGCTGGAGACGCATATTGGCATGTTCTTCTGTCAACAAATATTTGTAGTGTATAAAGACTAAGGGTTAAATCTTATGTGTTTTTAGTTACATCTGTTTTGTTGAGTTTTCTCATACTACTATTCCAAATTTCTCTCATTGATGACCTACAATGTCTCTATGATGCCCTTATTGTCCATTTCTAGCCTCAGTCTACCACTCATTGTACCCAGGACAACTTGCCACTGCTTGATTATCCCAAAATGGACTGGAATCTGGTGCTGTGTCATTGGTGAAGGGCCATTGTACACTGAGGCAAGCTCCATCAGTCCCTGACATTTACCTTGGGCATGGAAGGGAAAGAAAAGTTGGTGCATAGCTTTGGGAGTAAAGATCTGGAGGCCCTGGTGGTGATGCAGAGGTGGCTGTGGGGTCCAAAAAATAGACTGTGAAACCTGGGTCAGCACAGTCTCAAGCATCACGAGGAGCACACAGCAATGTCAGAAAATCACTGATCTTCTCCAATCCATCAGATAAATGCTGCCATCTTCTTTCTGATACCTCGTAACCACACTGTCCCTGCCACTGTACCCACCTTCCACCAAAACTGCCACTCTGCCTCTCTCACTATTGACTGCAACATCTGCCCTCCCTCACTGGCCGGCATCTGCAGTTGCTCTGTCCTGTCGAGGGGGACACCTCCGCATCTGATCCCAAACATAGCAGCATGGCCACCCATTTTCACCTCCCTTGATAGCTGCCTTTCTCTCACTCCAGGTGGTAAGGGCACAAAGAATCAAGCCAGGTGGTGGCCGCTCAGTATTTGGCTCCTCAGTCCTGAGGGGAGGAACATCCTGACCCTGCCCACCCTGAGCAGCTGACAGACTCTGTCCAATCCCATGGACTGGGATAGGAGATTGCTCTTGACTCTTTGTCTGACACCTCCTCACTGAAGGCTAACACCCTTGACTGGATTGATTGAGGACAGCTGACAGCCATGATAAGCTTCCTTCTTTTTGTGTCTGTACTAAACAGCCCAGCAGTACTGTGGTACTGTGAGCCCTTGTCCCTGTCCAAGGGGAAAAACGTAAAAGGACAAGGAAAAGCAGGGATGCTGCATGAATCCAGTTAAGGTCAAAGTGAGCGAGTGCTAAAAGGGCAAACCTGGAGATGAGGCCTGGTTCAGTCCATGGTCTGGGTATGTGCCTCCGAGTGCAAGGTCACCTTGCTGCAGCATGACAATGATGGCCATCATTGCAACCTGAGATAGGCCATGAGGGTTGTTAAAGGCTGGCAGATTTTAGATGCCAATATCCAATAGTTGTGGGTTGTGTGCAGCTGGTTCCCATAGACAGTGGTGCCCAACATGGTGCCCCAGGAAGCACGCAGCAAGCTGAAGTTGCCGGGTACATGCTGTGACTTTCCTGTGAAGAATTCCATGTGCCCCATTTGCTCATAGCAGGAGGTAGTTAGGAAGCTGCATGCAACTGAGGCAAGATATACAGAAGCAAGCAATAATCCCGAGTAAAAGGCAACTCCTTGCTGCCTAGTGAGACACTCACTAAGTGCCAGAACTTAATTGAAAGGTGTGATAAGTTGTTCCCAGAGATAATAGATATGAAGCCGGAAAAGCACAGCAGGTCAGACAGCATCCGAGGAGCAGGAAAGCCAATGTTTTGGGCCGAGTGGCCTGTCTGACCTGCTGTGCTTTTCCAGCTTCACATCTATTGACTCTGGCTTCCAGCATCTGCAGCCTTTACTGTCTCCATGAGTTGTTCCCAAACAGATTTCTCAACTATTCTATCATATTTGTTGCAATAGTCTACGTAATCCAGACCTCTGTAAGATTCAACCTTATGTTCCAGTTCTACCATTTGTATTTGAATTACACAGTCATAGATTAATGGTGTCATAGAGATCTACATGCAGAAAATGGTTCTTTGGCCTGTCATGTCTATGTTAGTCAAAAACAACCACCCTAACTATTCTAATCCCATTTCCCAGCATTTGGCCTATAGCCTTGTGTACTGTTGTATCACAAGTGCCCAGCTAAATCCTTCTTAAATGTGCTGAGGGTTTCTGCATCTACCCCCTTACAGGCAGTAAGTTCCCTACCACCCTCTGGGTGAAAATGCTTTTCCCCACATCCCATCTAAACCTCCTTCCCTTTAACCTTTAGTCGGTGCCCCCGGTCATTGGTCAAAGGGAAGAGTCTGTTCCTGTCAGCAGTGTCTATTATCATCACGGCTTCTGACATGATGTGTCGAGATATATTGATGACCTGCAATTATCACCCTGTGAGACTATTGTTAGCTCCTATAACATAAATATGAGTCATAGGTCATGCAGTACTGAACAATTCAAAGAGGTTTTACTCTGCTCCTGATATTTACATTTGTACACAATAATCACATGCATTTGTGCTTGGGGTAAAAAATGAGGTCTGCAGATGCTGGAGATCACAGCTGAAAATATGTTGCTGGTCAAAGCACAGCAGGCCAGGCAGCATCTCAGGAATAGGGAATTCGACGTTTCGAGCATAAGCCCTTCATCAGGAATGAGAGAGAGTAGCCAAGCAGGCTAAGATAAAAGGTAGGGAGGAGGGACTAGGGGGAGGGGGCACGATGGAGGTGGGATAGGTGGAAGGAGGTCAAGGTGAGGGTGATAGGCCGGAGTGGGGTGGGGGCGGAGAGGTCAGTAAGGAGATTGCAGGTTAGGAGGGCGGTGCTGAGTTGAGGGAACCGACTGAGACAAGGTGGGGGGAGGGGAAATGAGGAAACTGGAGAAATCTGAATTCATACCTTGTGGTTGGAGGGTTCCCAGGCGGAAGATGAGGCGCTCCTCCTCCAGCCGTCGTGTTGTTATGTTCTGTCGGTGGAGGAGTCCAAGGACCTGCATGTCCTCGGTGGAGTGGGAGGGAGAGTTGAAGTGTTGAGCCACGGGGTGGTTGGGTTGGTTGGTCCGGGCAGCCCAGAGGTGTTCTCTGAAGCGTTCCGCAAGTAAGCGGCCTGTCTCCCCAATATAGAGGAGGCCACATCGGGTGCAGCGGATGCAATAGATGATGTGTGTGGAGGTACAGGTGAACTTGTGGCGGATATGGAAGGATCCCTTGGGGCCTTGGAGGGAAGTGAGTGTGGAGGTGTGGGCGCAAGTTTTACATTTCCTGCGGTTGCAGGGGAAGGTGCCGGGGGTGGAGGTTGGGTTGGTGGGGGGTGTGGATCTGACGAGGGAGTCACGAAGGGAGTGGTCCTTGCGGAACGCTGATAGGGGAGGGGAGGGAAATATATCCTTGGTGGTGGGGTCCGTTTGGTGGTGGCGGAAATGACAGCGGATGATACGTTGTATGCGGAGGTTGGTGGGGTGGTAGGTGAGAACCAGTGGGGTTCTGTCTTGGTGGCGGTTGGAGGAGCGCGGCTCAAGGGTGGAGGAGCGGGAAGTGGAGGAGATGCGGTGGAGGGCATCGTCGATCACGTCTGGGGGGAATCTGCGGTCCTTGAAGAAGGAGGCCATCTGGGCTGTGCGGTGTTGGAACTGGTCCTCCTGGGAGCAGATGCGGCGGAGATGAAGGAATTGGGAATATGGGATGGAGTTTTTGCAGGGGGCAGGGTGGGAAGAGGTGTAGTCCAGGTAGCTGTGGGAGTCAGTCGGTTTATAGTAGATGTCTGTGTTGAGTCGGTCGCCCGAGATAGAGATGGAAAGGTCTAGGAAGGGGAGGAAGGAGTCTGGGACAGTCCAGGTGAATTTCAGGTCGGGATGGAAGGTGTTAGTAGTGCTTGGGCTCAGGCTTGTCGATTCTGATGTGTTGTCGTACATTTCTGTTAGCATGCCATGCTATAGGAGAACAGGATGAGGTAAGATGGGGTCTGAGAGTTTTATTAAAACGTGTGATGATGTTGCTCCTTTAAAAAGTTATGTTGTCCTTGGTATTTTTCAAGAGGGGTTGTAAAAGGCAGGGGATCCAATTTGTCTGGGGATTAGCGTCTTTGATAATGTCCAATAGTTACTGCTCAAGGCAACAATCAGGGAAATGGCTTTTAGGGTTTTTTTTAAACAGTTGTATAAGGAAAAGGGAGTGGCCAGTGGTCCCAGCTCAGGAATATTTCCAGCTTGGTTTAATTTTAGCTGGTGACCTAGATGAACAGCTGCAATAGAAGGGGCTTCAGCACATGATCCCTGGTTGATCCGCTCTCTCTCTCTCTCTCTAACATCTCTCCTGTAAGAACCTGAGTCTGAATTAACCTTTTTGCCAAGGGATGTGTTTCTGGGGATGTTGCAAGAAATTGGAACAGCATCATTGAGTTGCGATTGAGTCATTTGGGGTTTCAAATTGTTGTTAAGACCATAAGACATAGGAGTGGAAGTAAGGCCATTCGGCCCATCGCGTCCACTCCGCCATTCAATCATGGCTGATGGACATTTCAACTCCACTTTCCAGCATTGTCCTCGTAGCCCTTAATTCCTTGTGACATCAAGAATTTCTCAATCTCTGCCTTGAAGACATTTAGCGTCCCGGCCTCCGCTGGGCTCTACGGCAATGAATTCCATAGGCCCACCACTCTCTGGCTGAAGAAATGTCTCTGCATTTCTGTTCTGAATTTACCCCCTCTAATTCTAAGTCTGTGTCCACTAGTCCTAGTCTCCTCACCTAATGGAAACAATTTCCTAGCGTCCACTCTTTCTAAGCCATGTATTATCTTGTAAGTTTCTATTATATCTCCCCTTAATCTTCTAAACTCCAATGAATACAATCCCAGGATCCTCAGCCATTCCTTGTACGTTAGACCTACCATTCCAGGGATCATCCATGTGAATCTCCGCTGGACGCGCTCCAGTGCCAGTATGTCCTTCCTGAGGTGTGGGGACCAAAACTGGACACAGTACTCCAAATGGGGCCTAACCAGAGCTTTATAAAGTCAAAATTCTAAATTCTCTTTTCTTTTGTTTGTGTTTCATTTGGTAGTGTTTAACTTGAAGCCAAATGGTTTGACCAGCTGCATCACACCTGGGATACCTACCTTACATCTGTCTCAAACAACTAAAAAAGATAGAGTCTGGGCTACCTTCTTAAGTTATTTTGAGGGCGTCTGGCCTGGTCCATAATAGATGTTACATGCCATTAAATGGTGATGACATCATAAGCATGTCCCTGAAAAGTATATTATGCGCATGCATCGAGACATAACAACTTCTCTATTTAGATGGCTACAGTTCCCTCAATATCACGTGCCAACCAATCTCTTAAGTATCGGCTTGTCAAATATCTCAAAATAGGAAATCCCCACCCACTTACTCACACCAGACTTTTACTACTTAGTGAAAGAAGTGCCTTTTAGAAATCTACAAGAACACAATGTGACACTAATGTTGAGCCCATGGAATCTGTCAGACAGAAGTTCACTTCACTCTCCTTAAACAAAGCTCCTCTGGTTAACAAGGTGGCAGTTCACAAGGTGCCAACCAGAAACAAACCATTTGCTGAGAGAGAAACAAAAACATCGCCAGTGAATTAATGAAGGGAACTCCCATTTGCCTTTCAGTGTTTACATCAAGTCATGCAATTGTGCAACACATATTCTGGAAAACATTTACAAACATTGGCAATTTCTAAATAATCTTTATCAAATGTGTTCAGGAGCAAGAGAATAAATATTGTAGTCTGTCTATGTATTTATAACTGCTTTGTTCTGTTATATAACAATGATATTCTGAAATGTATTTATTAAAAAAAAACTGTACAATTCTTTCATCAAGGACAAAATGAAATCATTCATTTGTCCATTGCCATACTTATAGGAGGAGAAAGTGAGGACTGCAGATACTGGAGATCAGAGCTGAAAATGTGTTGCTGGAAAAGCACAGCAGGTCAGGCAGCATCCAAGGAGCAGGAGAATCCTGAAGAAGGGCTCATGCCCGAAACGTCGATTCTCCTGCTCTCCTTGGATGCTGCCTGACCTGCTGCATTTTTCCAGCAACACATTTTCAGCATATTTATAGGAGGGAAACCTTGGGAAAATTATACAAACTGCCACAAATACTTGAAACCTGGACTGCTCCTGTCTGCTTTCATTCCTCTCCAACTCAAAGGCATTTCTCTTTTCGGTTTTATTCATTCATTAGCCTATGGCATGCTAATTAATTGAAATTTTCCAGTGCTTTTGTGGCATTGAAAAAAACCTCGATTCCTTTAACTTTTAAAGGCGTTCCATGTACCTTCCAAAGGGCAGCACAAAGCCACTGGGAACAAGAGGTAGGATTAAGTCCAATTTGAATGCGTCAGTCCCTGTAAAGACGACTCCAGTTCCTGCCCTTAGCTCTTGGTCTTGTCACATTTGATTTAATTGAACTGACATCTTAACCACTGCTATTTTTTTTTTCGAACAATATACTATTTTGCTAACGTTGTATAAGGTCAGAAATTACCCCTAGAGCAGGCTGCAGCAGTTTGAAATGGGGGAAAATGTTATTTTGTTTTTGAGATTTGCTGATAAAAGTAATTTGTACCTAACTCTGCTTTCAATCTACCTCTTTGTGCTTTGCATTTGAAATACACTTCACATTGTATAATCGTTATATATGTTACAGATCTTAATCTGTTTCGGTAAAAAAACAACAGGAAAGTGCTCGTTCTTGGTTATGTGTCACAGTAAATTCATGATAGTTGGTTGCTATTGTGTTGAATGGAATCCAATGGCAATTATCTGCCTCTATGACAGGCAAATAGAAAACAAAATATACTTAGCTAAACTTGAACTAACTCCATGGAATAGCTATGCGCAAAATTTAGTTTTGCCATAAAAAACAAAGCTTCAATTGAGTTTTAATTCAAATCACAAAAATAGAGATTGAGACATTAGAGGTTTTGCTCTCTGAAAAGTCAAAAATCACACGACACTGGGTTATGGTCCAACAGATCCAGAGCCAGCTCCTTCCTCAGGCACCTCTGACTGATACCCAGTGTGACCCCATGTTACCTCTTCCAGGGAAGGCCTCCTGACAAACATGTCAATCACAAAGTCACATGGTTATTGGCACTTCTTCCCCTAGAATCCAGACCCTGGAGACCCAGCAAGAGCTGCCAGCCAATCAGAAGCTGGAGGTTCTGGGGGTCAGCAGTGGCACAAAGGAATCAGTGGCTGCTGGTGGTTATAGGTTGGCAAAGGACCCAGAACAAAGGTATGTGATCAGGGTGGGTAGGAGATCTTCCTTGCACTGGGGACAAGGGGAAATGATGTTGGATGTGAAGGGGCTATTTAAAGGAAGTGATTAAAGTGAGTCAGAAACAAAGATGGGAGTATGGCTCCAGCAGGCAATCTACGCCTGTGTCTAGTCCCTCAGTCTCTGATTACCTTTAATTAGTTTAATCAAGGCAAACTCCCTTACCCTAGTCCAAAGATGATTTTCTGCCTTAAGTGAAGCACCTATTGGGAACACCACAAGTTGACAGATCTGCTAACAGCTGGGTAAAATCCCAGCAACAGGCTGAGGACCTGAAGTGTTCCTCAATTGGCTGGTTAGCTCAGTTGGCTGGATGGCTGGTTTGTCTTGCTGAGTGATGCTAACAGCGGAGATTAAATTCCACATTGGCCCGGGTTACATGAAGGGATCTCCTTCTGAACCTTGCCCCTCATCTGAGACATGATGACTCTCAGGTTACACCACCATCACTTGTCTCTCTCTCTGCCTCTGTCTCTGTCTCTGTCTCTCCCTCTCTGTCTCTTTCTCTCTGTCTCTAATGAGAGAGCAGCCCAATGGTTTGGGAAGACCGTGGCAACTTTACCTTTCATTGACCATTTAAGGGCCTCAGTTGGCAATGGGCAGAAAGGTTAACTAATTAGCCTTGGATTCAGCATTTAATTCTTTCCTCCTCCAACTCCATTTTGATTTAGTCCGTACCCTCACCCTTCACTTTCTGTCACATAGGCATTGCCATTATCATGCCTTGCTTATTGATGGTTTACTGGCCACATGGGTGTTTCTCCTTGTAGTGGGGACACTGAGTAATTTTTTTGCACAACGGCATTTTTCTCTTTTACTGAGTCTGTACAAACCCCGTGTGGTTGGGGAAAATTTATGGGGAAAAAATTAAGCACCACTGCTATGCAATATACAAAAATAGAAAGCAACCTACTGAAGGAATCAAAACCAAAACTAAAAAGTACTACAGCTTGAGTACCCTTTGGCAGCAGGTTCCAAGGTTGTGTCTTGGAGGATAATGTAAACCATCAAGAACCAGCTTATGCCAATTTTTGCTTGCTTTCACAGCAATGCTGTGCTCAAGGCTACAAGTATCTTGAGCATGGTACCATCCGAAGTGAAAACAAAATCAGTCCCGAGTCATGAAGGGTGCCCCTCCCCCTTGCTGCAAGCCAGACATTCACCCAGCACATGAGAAATGAAGGGTTCGTGCCCGAAACATCGACTCTCCTGCTCCTCAGATGCTGCGAGACCTGCTGCTGTGCTTTTCCAGCACCGCACTTTTTGACTCAGCCTGATAAGGAGCCAAAGGATAAATTGACTTTGTTATTATGTCATGATCATAAGTGGAACATGAACATTTCATTCCTAATATCTCTTCACACATCAGTACTTCCATTTGAGCAACTTAACCAAATGACTGTATTAGCTTTGAGGAAAACAAGGAATGACCAATGCCAGAGATATGAGGCTCAGAGAGTTACTATTGTGAATGAGGAAGCAGTCCATGAAGAGGGAAACCAGTATCTTCAGCATCATGGACTGGTGTAGCAAGAGAGACTTCATTAAATGTTTATCGGTGACTACAGATGATTGAAAGACAGGGCAAGACACATTCCCTTATGAAGAGGGAAGCTGTTCCTTACAACTGCCACCTTCGATGGGCTGATCTGCCCCTGCAAAGCTTGGAAGAAAGCGTTAAGCCTGTGACACTGAAGTTCACAACCTCATTCAACTTCCTTGGCACCACCTCCTTTCAAAACTCAACTGAAGACATGTGTGGCATCTCGCAACCAGCAGCCCACAAAGTGTACTTGTGAGCTCACCAATGAGTAGCAATGCATTTTGTCCAGTTCAGTATGGCTCCAGAGAGCCAAGGTACTGAAATGTTGCTACTGTACAAGGAGATATAGACTGCACAGTGGCACTCAGAGCACCCAGCATCAGCCAACCAGATTCCTGATCGGGAAGGGACTTCACTTCCTCAATGAGCAGTCATTTGTGAACTGAGGCATCAATTTCTGCAGGTCTCCCAAATATGCAGGTAGCTATCAAAGTAAGTTCATTCTGCACCACTCCTAGGTTCTCTGAATGATCCCCCTTATCTCCAGGGCTGGCTTGTGAGGGACAAGGGGCAATAGATATTTCTAATGGTCTCAGTACACAAATGTGATGATGCTGCTCCTTTAACAAGGTTATATTGTCCTTTCAAAAGGGGTTGTAAAAGGCAGAGGTTCTGATTTGTCTGGGATGAGGCCACTTTGCTAATGGCAAATAGATACTGCCCCGTTAGTAGGGAAAGCTTTTCGTAAATAACAGTTGTACACTGAAATGGGTATTGCCATTTCTCCTAGTTCAGGGATTTTTCTAGTTCAGTTTAGTTTTAGTCGTTAGAGACTGTTGAGAACCAAAAGAAATAGCCACTGGAGTAAAAAGAGGTTACATGCTTCAGCAAATATCCCTGGCTGACCGTCTCTGTCTGACATCTCTCCTGTAACAACCTGTGTTTGAAATTACCTTTTTTTTGCCAAGGGGTGTGTTTATGAGGGATGCTGCAGGAAACCGGAACTGCTCCTTTGTTACTTTGCGGGGGATATCATGTTGGTCGGGTTTTCAATCATTGTTATTCTAAATTCTGTTTTCTCTTGTTTGTACTTTATTCAGTGGTGTATAAATAAAGTCTGTTTTACTTGAAGCCAAATGGTTTGATCAGCTGCATCACCTCTGGGATATCCACCTTCCATCTGCCTGAAATTATTGGAAAAGTCAAGGTCTGTGCTACCTTGTTAAAATGGTTTGAGTGGGTCTGGCCTGGTCCATAACACAACTCTCAGATTAAGGGTGGGGCCTTCAGTTGGGGTCTCTGAAGATGCACATTCGTTGCTGGGCCACTCAGGAGGAACTACCTATAGGTCCCAGACAGGGTCTCCAGATTAGTGATTGTTCAGCGAACACTGTACAAACTAGCTGAACTATGGGGTGAAAACCTAGAAGAGGGAGAAATGTACCAGATGAAGAAGGGGTAATGGGGGTGTTGTTGGAGCCAATGGTAATATGAAATGTTAAAGAAGCCAGGAGAATTGTTAGACATGGTAGGCAAGATTGAGAGAACCTGATAGCTGTTACATTTGAGAATTTAATGACTTTGCATTACCATACATGGACAGTCAGAACTATGAGCCAATTATGGTGCAGAGATATTCCAGCCCTCAAGAAAATGCGTAGTCTACACTTTTAATACAACAAGATACTAAGGTATGAACTGAGGAAATTGATGTTGATGCACTGTACTTGGATTCATTGAAGGCAATTAATAACATGCCATATTAAATGTTACTCTGGGAAATGAAAACTTAGAATCCCTATAATTTGGAGATGCCAATATTGGACTGGGGTGTACAATGTTAAAAATCACACAACACCAGGTTACCACCATGTACGTGGCAGGTACTCATGTGACTCAGCCAATGTTGTCTATCTCAAACGCTGCAGGCAAGGATGCCTTGAGGCATGGTACATTGGTGAGACCGAGCAGAGGCTATGGCAATGGATGAATGGGCATTGCACAACAATCAACAGATAGGAGTGTTCCCTCCCAATTGGAGAACACTTCAGCGGTCCAGGACACTCGACCTCGGACCTTTGGGTGACCATCCACCGAGTCGAACTTCAGGACAGACAGCAGTGAAAAGTGCCGAGCAGAGGCTGATAGCTAAGTTCCATACCCATAGGGAGGGCCTCAACTGGGACCTTGGGTTCATGCCACACTACAGGTGACCACCATTGCACTATACATACACACACACACACACACACACACACACACACACACACACACACACACTCCTATACACGCACACATGCGCATATGCGCATATACACATTTATACTTGCAGAGTTACATTGTACTTTGCTCAAAAACTGCATGAATCCATGTAAGACTCTGTTAATTCATTTTTTAAGATTAGAATCAGTCTAAACATTATGGCACAGACAACAGCACACAGGGCGCAAACACTTGCAGCACATTATCTGGGCTGACATCAATTGTTAAAGTTAACTTGAGAATGTAACTTTAAAAAAAGTTTTGTGATTTACATATGAAAGAAGTGAAACTATCATGATCAGATGAGAGACTTAACAAACAATCAAGGTATTTATGAATGTATAATTTCAGTTACAGCACACTGTAAACTTTTGCTATAAATTCTGCATCTTACAATTGTGTCCTCCACAACCACCTCATGAAGGAGCAGCGCTCCGAAAGCTAGTGCTTCCAATTAAACCTGTTGGACTATAACCTGGTGTTGTGTAATTTTTAACTTAGAATCCCTATAGTGTGGGGACAGGCCATTCAGCCCAAGAGTAAGCCATCCAGACCCATTTCTTTACCATATTATTCTACATTTAGCCCTGACTAATGTGCCTAACCTACAATCCTGAACATTATGCAATTTAGCATGGCCGAATCACCTAACCTGCACATCTTTGGACTGTGGGAGGAAACCAGAGCACCTGCAGGAAACCCACACAGATGCAAGGAGAATGTGAAAACTCCACACAGACAGCTACCTGATGCTGGAATCAAACCCAGATCCCTGTAGTGAGGCAGCAGTGCTAACCACTGAGCCACAGTGCTGTATGGTATGGAAATGGATAGGTAACATGGATAGATTGGTTAGCTAACAGGAAGCAGAAACTAGTCATAAGTACGCCATTTTCTGATTGGCTTGGCATATCACATAACGTGCCAGAGGGATCAGTCCTGGGGCCTGCCCTTTATACAACTAATATCAATGAAATGAACGAAGGAACTGGAGGCATCACACAAGGATAGACAAGAAAGCAAATTGTGAAGACGCCATTGGAAGCTACAAAAGGATAGATAAAGTGAGTAGGCAAAGACCGAGCAAATGAAGCGTAATGTAGAAAAATGCAAAATTGTTCATTTTGGCAGGAAAAATAATAAAAAAATACAATATTGAAATGGTGAGAGTTACAGAGCTCTGAGGGGCAGAGGTGTCTTCTTGCAAAGAATGACAAAAAGATTAGTTTGCAGATATGGCAAGGAATTAGGAAAACTAATAGAATGTTATTGCCTATTATGAGGGATAGGGAACACAAAAGTAGGGAAGCTACGTATCAGTGATACAGGGCATTGCTGACACCACATCTAGTCACCATCACTAATGAAGGATGTAAATGTATTGTAAGCAGTTTGGAACCTGCTCTACAGATTTCAGAGGCAAGACCAATACCTGAAATTGGTGGGTTGGATTATGAGGAAAGATGCTGGGGGCTTAGATAGATAACAACTGAGGGGTCTTGATGGGGTCAACATTGAAAGAATGTTTCCTCTTAGAGGGGAATCTGAAACTGGAGGTCACTGTTTAAACATACACCTTTCTTATAGATGGAGATGAATCTTTGGAACTCAAAAAACATTGGGAGTATAATTTTTGAATTTTTTTCAAGGCAGATGTAGGTTGATTTTTAATCAGCTAAGGTGTGAAGGATGATAAGGGGGGGGTGGGTAAATTTGCAGTAATCAGAGCAGTCATATTCTTATTGAATAAGAGGTAGACTGAAGAGGCTGTAACTTCCTTCTGCCCCAAATTCCAAACATGCAAATATATGAATTAGGAGCAGGAGTAGGTCATTCAGCTTCTCAAACTTGATTCGCCATTCAGATCATCCCTAATTCGGCTGTTTTTCGAATCTCATATTCACATTTATCTCTCATAAGCTTCGATTTCTCGAACAACCAAGAACCTACCTTCTGGCGAGCCTTGATATCTGGAACCTTAACAACAAAAAAAATCAACATTTTGAAATCAATAAAGAACACAACAAAATGGATGCAAATGAGATTTGAACTTAGACTCCTGGCTCAGATATAGAGACATGAGGTTTAATCATTAATTCATTAAAATATTTGGTATCTATTGATTGAAATGTGTGTGTTGATTAATTTGTAACGACTTTCAGATTGATGTAATGAAAACAAATATTTCCTTATTTATCTGATGTTCAAATGACTTGGAAATATATCACCATTCCTTCACTGTCACTAGGTAAATTCTGGAATTCCCTCCCTAACGACATTGTAGGTCAATCCATAGCAGCTGGACTGCACTGGTTCAAGAGCTCACCTCCAGCTTCTCAAGGGGCAACTAGGGAAGGGTAATAAATGTTGTCTAGCCAGCGACACCCACATCCTACAAAATGAATAAATTGAAAAATATATATTTAATCTAAACGTTTTTGTTTTGTAATGAACATTCCCTCATGTTAGAAATTATCGTCTCTATATTTCATTGATGTCATTCATTATGCCATTTCACAGAAAGGGTTAAATAAGCATTGCTTTTTCAGGCTCACCTTATTTCACTCTAAAAGAGTTGAGAGAAATCTGGCAACACTGGCTCAACCACTCTTCACTTTCTCTCTCATTTCTCTCTCAATGCATTTCCAACGCCTCTCCCCCAAGTCCCTCCTCCCTACCTTTTATCTTAGCCTGCTTGGCACACCTTCCTCATTCCTGAAGAAGGGCTCATGCCCAAAACGTCGATTCTCCTGCTCCTTGGATGCTGCCTGACCTGCTGCGCTTTTCCAGGTGCCCAGTGAATGCAAACATCCATGGTTAAACCAGAGGAGGAAGGGAGTTGATGAGGAATTCCCAGCTACCAGCAACAGTTTGTTAATTAGGCTCATTAATGAGTCAAAAATATGCATTATCCTTGAGCTCATTGCTATTCAGGGGTGGCCCAGGGATTAAGTGGGAGCCTATACTCACACGACCACCTTCCCCCTCCCTACACTCCACCCCAGGAAGGTCATACAGCAAGCTGTGTCAGAGCCTCTCAAGTAGGTTCTTTGCTATCAGCCATGACCAAGGGAATTAGTATCAGGAGTTAGAGGATGGCCATTCCCTGCCCCTAACTCAGCCCCAACTGCTCCCCATCAATCACCCACAACTTTTGGAACACTGCATGCAATTCTGGTCTCCCTGCTATAGGAAAGATCTTGTTAAATGTGAAAGGTTTCAGAAAAGATTAACAAGGGTGTGTGGCCAGGGTTGGAGAGTTTGAGCTGGAAAGAGGCTGAATAGGCTAGGGCTTTTTTTACCTGGAGCATCAGAAGCTGAGGGGTGACTTATAGAGGTTTACAAAATCATGAGGGGCATGGATAGGGTAAATAGACAAGGCTTTTTTTTTCCCCAGGGTATGAGAGTCCAAAACTGGAGGGCATAGGTTTAAGGTGAGAGGGGAAAGATTTAAAAGGAACCTGAGGGGTAACTCTTTCACCCAGCAGGTGGTGCGTGTATGGAATGAGCTGCCAGAGGAAGTGGTGGAGCTTCGTACAATTACAACATTTAAAAGGCACCTGGATGGAGATATGAATAAGAAGCATTTAGAAGGATATGGGCCAAATGCTGGCAAATGGGACTACATAAGGTTAGGATGTTTGGTTGGCATGGACAAGTTGGATCAAAGGGCCTATTTCCATGCTGTACATCTCCACGACTCTAACAGTCTCCAACCCACTCTCACTTACCTTTGAAAATGCTCCATTATTGTACAGATTGAAAGGCATTATTTCTTTAACAGCCAAATATCTGACTCAATGCAAATGCAATTCTGTGTTACATGGGCGAACATTCAGAAAACCAAAAACACACCATGAAACAAAACTACATGAATAAAATTGTCATAAGCTATCAAAAATAAATAATCAAAGGTTAGCTTTTGGTGTGCAGCCTTGTCTTTTTCAGGAGTACTATCTCGCCAATATGTTGTTCGATTCTGTCCCCTGACAAAGAGGAAGGGTTCTAAAACTGAGTTGCAGCTCACTGAATAAACTTGATGCCAACCTACAAACCTTTCGTTTTGACCACTGTAGTGATTGGATTGGTACTTCCTTTCACAAGCATTTAATAATCTCTTCATGATGATACAATAATTTCCAATGTGTAATCAGAACATCCACTTGGTACACACATAAATGGATGAATCATTGTGTGAGCACCATCACACAGACTGTATACAGGAAAGCCACTCACACAGACCAAATCCTCAACTACGAAAGCAACCACCACAACACATTCAAAAGAAGTTGCATCAAGACACTATTCAAAAGAGCCACAACACACTGCAGTACACCAGAACTGCAAAAAGAGGAAGAAGAACACCTATACAAGGTATTCGCCAAAAACGGATACCCGCGCAATTTCATCAACAGATGCCTAAGGGAAAGACAACGGAACTAAGACATGCCACAACCCAAAGGACTAGCCACACTACCATACATCAAGAACATTTCTGAACTGACAGCCAGACTACTGCGACCACTAGGACTCATAACAGCACACAAACCAACAGCCACTCTCAGACAACAACTCACCAGAACGAAGGACCCAATACCCAGCATGAGCAAAACCAATGTAGTGTACAAAATCCCATGCAAGGACTGCACAAAACACTACATAGGACAAACAGGAAGATAGCTAATGATTCACATCCATGAACACCAACTAGCCACAAAACGACATGACCAGCTATCCTTAGTAGCCACACACGCAGATGACAAGCAACATAAATTCGACTGGGACAACACTACTATTATAGGACAAGCCAAACAGAGAACAGCCAGGGAATTCCTAGAGGCATGGCACTCATCCACAGATTCAATCAATAAGCACATCAATCTGGACCCAATATACTGGCCACTTCAACGGACAGCTGGAACAGACAACCGGAAGCGGCAGATTCAAACCACTACAAATGCCGGAGGAAAGATCACAGAAGCGCTTCACAGGAGGCTCCCAAGCACTGAGGATGTCACCTAGACAGGGGATGAAACGTCTGCAACACAAATTCCCAGCTTGGTGAACAGAACCACAACGAGCACCCGAGCTACAAATCTTCTCCCAAACTTTGAACCAATCAAGTATTCATTCTGTTTTGAAGGCTTTAGCCAAGAATTTAGCTGGACCTTATGCCAAATTTGTGGGGATTGCACAGGATTAAGCATTAGATAAGAGACCAAAACAGCAAATTCTAGTATTACTTAGCCAAATATGGAAACAGAAACAGAGCTACCTTTTCAGATCAATGATGTTTCATCAGAATTGGAGGAAGTTGGAGATGAAACATGTTTCTAGCAAGTGCAGAGACAGGGCAAAGTTGAAGGGAATATAGAGTGAGAAAGGGAAGACCTCTGACCAAGTGGAAGACAAGAAATATCAAATAACAAAAAGGATGATGATGACGTAAAAGGGGACAGTAACAGAACAAGGAAAGGAACAAAACAGAGGTCTAGAGAAGCTGAAAATGACAGGCATTTTCATTACCAGTGCCTGCTAAAAATAGGATTGGTGATTGTGATCTGAAATTGTTGAACACGGTTATAAGTCTGAAAGACTTTGAGAGTGCTCCTGAGCTACTGTTCCTCGAGTTTCTATTGAACTTCATTAGTACAACATTATAGGCAGAATGCTGAGAGATCAGAGTGGGAGTGAGGGAGAGAGTTCCAAGAACATGCAACTGACCATGCTGG
The DNA here is from genome assembly GCF_020745735.1 of Hemiscyllium ocellatum. Classification (NCBI taxonomy): domain Eukaryota; kingdom Metazoa; phylum Chordata; class Chondrichthyes; order Orectolobiformes; family Hemiscylliidae; genus Hemiscyllium; species Hemiscyllium ocellatum. The sequence continues at coordinate 147,235,712 of NC_083402.1, read as the reverse complement.
TTTACAGGTTAAATGGAGGTCACCCACAAGCAAAGGTAATTCCTGAATCTGTGCTTGGTGCCCCTGTTGTAAAATTGAGGAAAGTACAAACAAGTAATTTAAATTCTCATACTAACTAAGGTAACATGTTAGTTCTGATGAAGTGTCACTGGACTTGAACCATTAGCTCTGTTTTATTCTCATAGATGTGCCAGACCTGCTGAGTTTCTCCAGCAACTTCTGTTTTTGTAGCACCATTAGTAGTTATATGTTGTCCTGAAACTTGTGGAGACTGAATGTCAACTCTCTGACAGAGCCTCCTACATATCATAAAACCTGTTAACAAATATTGATCTACATTTTCCAAAACTGTTACTGATCTTTGGGGGATTCAGTGGTATCAATAAGAAAATATTAGGAGACAATAATGTTGTATAAAATTTATTTTCATAATTTAACCTGTATCAATAAATCAAAGCTAAGATACTTTGTTATAGGCAATTCATGTTTGACTAATTTGATTGATTTTTTTGAGGAAGTAACTGAGAGCGTTTATACCAGTAATGAGAATGATTAGATTAGATTAGATTACTTACAGTGTGGAAACAGGCCTGTTCGGCCCAACAAGTCCACACCGACCCGCCGAAGCGCAACCCACCCATACCCCTACATATTACCCCTTACCTAACGCTACAGGCAATGTAGCATGGCCAATTCACCTGACCCACACATCTTTGGACTGTGGGAGGAAACCGGAGCACCCAGAGGAAACCCACGCAGACACGGGGAGAACGTGCAAACTCCACACAGTCAGTCGCCTGAGTCGGGAATTGAACCCGGGTCTCAGGCACTGTGAGGCAGCAGTGCTAACCACTGTGCCACCGTGCCGCCCATAATGTTGATAAAGTTGATAATCTTCATAAAGTTACACCTCAATGTATAAAGTTGCAAAGGCAATTTATAAAAAAAAAGGCAAAAAAGAAATGCAAGAGATAAAGTGGGTTATGGCTTCAATGATACAATATTGGTAAATGAGGAGAGACAGAGAATGTTTTCAAATGAAGATAAATTTATAATGGTGTCCGTTACAAATTGGGTTTGCAACAGTTTTCTTTTGATGTACATTAACAACACGGTTTAATTTCAAACATGAACATAGCATAATTTTAAAGTTTTCAGATGAAACTTGAAAATCTTGTAAACAATGGAGGAGGATAACAATAGATTTCAAGAGAACAAAAGAATGCCAAATGGGCAGATACTTAGGAAATGAGACTTGTTTTACAAATGTAAAAAGTGATTAATTTTTGGAGGACAAATGAAGGTAAAAGATAAAATTAAATGGTGATTTTTTAAAAAACAAAGAATGGTAGAACAGAGACTGAAGCCTATACATATATAATCTTTGAAGGCAAAAGGACAATTTGAGAAGATACCAAAAAGATCAAGCAAATCTTTGACTTTACAGAGAGTAGAATGGAATAGAAAAGCAAGGAAGCTATATTAAACCTTCACTGGGTGAGTATTAACTGGTGTATTTGATTTAAAACTACACATCTTCGAAATGATGTAGAGGGGATTTATTAGAATTGTACCAAGAATAAAATATGTTATTTATATGGCCAGATTAGAAACGTTATGCTGTGTTCTGAAAGAAGGGCAGGTTGGTGGGTGATTGGATAGAGATGTTCAATTTCATGAATAGTTTTAATCATGTAAATAGTGATATTTTTTGCAGTCCCAGAACAGTCATTAACTAGTTACATATTTACAATAATTGCCATAAGAGTCACAGATGTGAATAATGATGCAGTGAGTTGGATTGCACTTGATAGAATGGTCAGATCTGACTGAACAGCAATTTTCGAATGGGAACTGAAATACTTAAAGAGAAAGATGGGCTTAATCTATTAGCTCAACCTAGTCCAAGTAATATAGATGTTTCTTCTGGGTAAATGGTGTTAGGTAAAACAGACTAATCCTATCTTGTCCACAATATTCAGTAATATCAAATGCAATGTAGGATAATTGAATTTTAAACTGATGCTCCACGGACTAAACATACAAAAGAGTATTTAAGTAGTTTACTGATGATAAAATTATGAAGGGATAAATGGCATGCAACATATACATTTCAAAACATGAACAACTTCTGAAAAACTGATGGCTTGCATCCTGTATAATTCAATAAAATGTAGCATTTTCAAAAATATTTTAAAACAACTAATGGGCTACAGTTTCTATTATGAACAATTGCAAGTGCAATTCTAAATATGACTCTTTGAAGGAAAATGCAGGAGATACCAAATCTGCCATAATTTAAAGCTTACTAACAATACATTAAGAGTTTTTAAAAGGAACTTTCAAAAATAATTCCTGCACTTATCAAAGTTTATGGAATCTTGATTTTAAAAAGTCATTCATTTGACCATTTATGGAATGTAAAACCAAATAGATACTGAAGGTATTATTGGTCTTTATCTCAGACATAATTCATATCTGTCATTTAATTTTTCCAGAATCAATGCAATCAGGTGCCATGAGAAAAAATCTAAAAGCTGAATCCACATCTAAAATATAATTGATTCAATTTCTTTAAAACAAAATTAGGTATTTTGTATTCTTATACACACATGTTCCTTTGTAACAATCTGTTTATAAAGTGTTGATGTGAAAGGTCTCATATAAAGTTTCATCAGCTGAGATTTTTCTTCTACTCACTCCCTTATTGGATTGCCTATTGGGTAATGTTAATATGTGCAAAATACTACTGTGGCACTTATAATAACAGCATTAAACTGCCGACATCATGCAACTGAGGCAGCGTATAATAATTACTCGAAACTCCAGTTTCAGTTCAGCTTTGATCAAATAAAAAGGCCTGCCAGTGTAATTATCAGCTTGAGCCTGCATACCTGCAGAATAGCAAGACTGTGGTGCGAGCTACAACTTAATCACATTGGTCATTTTGAGTTGTTTTCCTGTAAGCATTTGCAGCATAAGTGCACACTCACATCATCTGTGACCATTCTGAACTTCTGAATTAGTGCATTCAGCTCCCATGCTGTCTACTTACCAAACATTTATGTCAGTAACTGTGTAACTCTGAAATTTGGCATTAAGCTTGTGGTATAATTATGACATAAAAGACTGGATCATGGATCAATGAAAGCTTCAAGAAATATATAAGCACAACCGATTAGTGAGCCCCACATTTTCACTTAAAACAAACACAAGTTTTAAAACATTCCGAAGAAGGGTCACTGGCCTCAAAACGCTAACTCTGTTTTCAATGACGGATGCTGCCAGATCTAATCAGTAATTTTGGGTTCTGTGTCAGATCTTCAGCATCCGCAGTTCTTAGAGTCATAGAGATGTACAGCATGAAAACAGACCCTTCCATCCAACCCGTCCAAGCTGACCAGATATCACAAACCCAATCTAGTCCCATCTGCCAGCAGCCGGCCCATATCCCTCCAAACCCTTCCTATTCATATACCCATCCAAATGCCTCTTAAATGTTGCAATTGTACCAGCCTCCACCACTTCCTCTGGCAGCTCATTCCATACACATACCACCCTCTGCATGAAAAAGTTGCCCCTTAGGTCTCTTTTATATCTTTCCCCTCTCATCCTGAACCTATGCCCTCTAGTTCTGGACTCCCCGGCCGCAGGGAAAAGACTTTGCATATTTACTTTACACATACCCCTCATAATTTTGCAAACATCTATAAGGTCACCCCTCAGCCTCCGACGCTCCAGGGAAAACAGCCCCAGCCTATTCAGCCTCTCCCTATAGCTCAAATCCTTCAACCCTGGCAACATTCATGTAAATCTTTTCTGAACCCAGAAGGAGACCAGAATTGCATGCAATATTCCAACAGTGGCCTAACCTATGTCCTGTACAGCCGCAACATGACCTCCAAACTCCTGTACTCAATACTCTGACCAATAAAGGAAAGCATACCAAACACCTTCTTCACTATCCTATCTACCTGTGACTCCATTTTCAAGGAGCTATGAACCTGTACTCCAAGGTCTCTTTGTTCAGCAACACTCCCTAGGACCTTACCATTAAGTGTATAAGTCCTGCTAAGATTTGCTTTCTCAAAATGCAGCACCTTGCATTTATCTGAAATAAACTTCATCTGCCACTTCTCAGCCCATTGGCCCATCTTGTCCAGATCCTGTTGTAATCTGAAGTAACCCTCTTCACTGTCCACTACACCTCCAATTTTGGTGTCATCTGCAAACTTACTAACTGTACCTCTTATGCTCGCATCCAAATCATTTATGTAAATGACAAAAAGTAGAGGACCCAGCACCGATCCTTGTGGCACTCCACTGGTCACAGGCCTCCAGTCTGAAAAACAACCCTCCACCACCACCCTCTGTCTTCTACCTTTGACTAGTTCTGTATCCAAATGGCTAGTTCTCCCTTTAAACCATGAGATCTAACCTTGCTAATCAGTCTCCCATAGGGAACCTTGTCAAACGCCTTACTGAAGTCCACATAGATCACATCTACTGCTCTGCCCTCATCAATCCTCTTTGTTACTTCCTCAAAAAACTCAATCAAGTTTGTGAGACATGATTTTCCACGCACAAAGCCATGTTGACTATCCTGAATCAGTCCTTGCCTTTCCAAATACATGTACATCCTGTCCCTCAGGATTCCCTCCAACAACTTGCCCACCACCGACATCAGGCTCACTGGTTTATAGTTCCCTGGCTTGTCCTTACCACTCTTCTTAAACAGTGTGGCATTCTTTCCACACACTGGGCCCAGTCTTCGATGACCAACGTTAGCTAATGTACAGTCTTCCAGCACCTCACCTGTGACTATCAATGATACAAATATCTCAGCAAGAGACCCAATAATCACTTCTCAAGCTTTCCACAGAGCAGGTGCTGGGGATTTATCCACCTTTAGCCATTTCAAGACATCCAGCACTTCCTCCTCTCTAATATGGACATTTTGCAAGATGTTACCATCTATTTCCCTACAGTCTATATCTTCCATATCCTTTTCCACAGTAAATACTGATACAAAACACTTATTTATTATCTCCCCCATTTTCTGCGGTTCCTCACAAAGGCCACCTTGCTGATCTTTAAGGCGGAAAAAGTGAGGTCTGCAGATGCTGGAGATCAGAGCAGAAAATGTGTTGCTGGTTAAAGCACAGCAGGTCAGGCAGCATCCAAGGAACAGGAAATTCGACGTTTCGGGCATAAGCCCTTCATCAGGAATGAGGAAAGTGTGTCCAGCAGGCTAAGATAAAAGGTAGGGGGGAGGGACTTGGGGGAGGGGCGATGGAGATGTGATAGATGGAAGGAGGTCAAGGTGAGGGTGATAGGCCGGAGTGGGGTGGGGGAGGAGAGGTCAGGAAGAAGATTGCAGGTTAGGAGGGCGGTGCTGAGTTCGAGGGAATCGACTGAGACAAGGTGGGGGGAGGGGAAATGAGGAAACTGGAGAAATCTGAGTTCATCCCTTGTGGTTGGAGAGTTCCCAGGTGGAAGATGGGGCGCTCTTCCTCCAATCGTCGTGTTGTTATGTTCTGGCAATGGAGGAGTCCAAGGACCTGCATGTCCTCGGTGGAGTGGGAGGGGGAGTTAAAGTGTTGAGCCATGGGGTGGTTGGGTTGGTTTGTCCGGGTGTCCCAGAGGTGTTCCCTGAAGCGTTCCGCAAGTAGGCGGCCCGTCTCCCCAATATAGAGGAGGCCACAACGGGTGTAACGGATACAATAGATGATGTGTGTGGAGGTACAGGTGAACTTGTGGCAGATATGGAAGGATCCCTTGGGGCCTTCGGGAGAGGTAAGGGAGGAGGTCTGGGCACAAATTTTGCATTTCCTGCAGTTGCAGGGGAGGTGCCGGGAGTGGAGGTTGGGTTAGTGGGGGGTGTGGACCTGACGAGGGAGTCACGAAGGGAGTGGTCTTTTCTCCTCCATCGCCAGAACATAACAACACGACGGCTGGAGGAGGAGCGCCTCATCTTCCGCCTGGGAACCCTCCAACCACAAGGGATGAACTCAGATTTCTCCAGTTTCCTCATTTCCCCTCCCCCCACCTTGTCTCAGTCGATTCCCTCGAACTCAGCACCGCCCTCCTAACCTGCAATCTTCTTCCTGACCTCTCTGCCCCCACCCCACTCTGGCCTATCACCCTCACCTTGACCTCCTTCCACCTATCACATCTCCATCGCCCCTCCCCCAAGTCCCTCCTCCCTACCTTTTATCTTAGCCTGCTTGGCACACTCTCCTCATTCCTGATGAAGGGCTTATGCCCGAAACGTCGAATTTGCTGATCTTTAAGGCGCCCTATTTTCTCCCTAATTATCCTTTTGTCCTTAATATATTTATAAAAGCCCTTTGGATTCTCCTTAATCCTATTTGCCAAAGCTATCTCATGTCCCCTTTTTGCCCTCCTGATTTCCCTCTTAAGTATACTCCTACTGCCTTTATACTCTTCTAAGGATTCACTCGATCTATCTTGTCTATACCTGACATATGCTTCCTTCTTTTTCTTCACCAAAACTTCAATTTCTTTAGTCATCCATCATTCCCTATACCTACCAGCCTTTCCTTTCACCTTAACAGGAATATACTTTCTCTGGATTCTCGCTATCTCATTTTCCAGCCATCCCTTTACCTGAGAACATCTGCCTCCAATCAGCTTTCAAAAGTTCTTGCTTAATACTGTCAAAATTGGCCTTCCTCCAATTTAGAACTTCAACTTTTAGATCTGGTCTATCCTTTTCCATCATTATTTAAAATGTAATAGAATTATGGTCATTGGCCCCAAAGTGCTCCCCCACTGACACCTCACTCATCTGCCCGGCCTTATTTCTCAAGAGTAGGTCAAGTTTTGCATCTTGTCTTGTAGGTACATCCACATACTGAATCAGAATATTGTCTTGTACACACTTAACAAATTCCTTTCCATCTAAACCCTTAACACTATGGCAGTTCCAGCCTAGGTTTGGAAAGTTAAAATCCCCTACCATGACTACCCTATTATTCTTACAGATAACTGAGATCTCCTTATAAGTTTGCTTCTCAATTTCCCTCTGACTATTTGGGGGTCTATAATACAATCCCAATAAGGTTATCGTACTTTTCTTATTTCTCAGTTCCATCCATTTGCTTTGTAAATGTTTTTATATAACGGACAACAAAGAATGACAGGGATGGTAAATGAATGCTTCATATTGGGGGAAGTAGAAATATCATTGGCACATGAGAACATAAATATCAGCCTCGGGAGAATGATAGATTTTACATTCCAAAATGAACAGGGTGAAAATACTGGAGATAAGATCTTCATTACATCAGCCCCCAAGTGATAAACAACAACAACACCTCAAGAGATAAATGGCAAGTATCAAAATTATATGCATGTTGGTTCTGATTTTTCAAAATTCTCTCACTTTGAGAATTGTGCCTTTGAATTGACTAACAATTGAGGTAATTATAATCAGGTCACAGAGGACTGGCATGAGGGTGAAGTGTAAGCCATGTCTGAGTAATGAGACAGTCTGAGGGAACCACTATCATGGAAGTACAAGTGCATGTACAGATGTTCTCCATTAAATCTTCCATGATACATTTTGATAAGGTTCTACACAAGAGATATTATAATAACAATATTATAAACAAAAGCACACAGATTTGGAGTTAGCCCAATAGTATGGCTTGGTAAGTGGTGGGTAGGTAGGAGATGGGGAACAAATCCAGAAAAAGGTTCAAAACATTTATGATTCATTACACTGGAAGATGGATATTTCTTGTGCTCGGATTGACAAGACCAAAGTCAAGAACATTTAAAATGAGCTGGAAGAATCACAAGGTGAAAATCCTTATGCTGAAAGACAGGCTAAGGTTAAAAGCGATCCAAAATGGAGTCCTAGCTTTTCACCAAATAAAGCAATTACTCCAGTGATGCTACGGAGAGATACAGATCAAGATTTTCAGCTGGCACAAAATCATTAATAATTAAATTACAGAGAATAAAGCAGAAAATTGCAAAGGTCACAAACAAATTGAATAAGAAAATTGACAGATGGCAACGTGGAAACATCACCTGATATGAATTTGAGAAAAACTAATGGGAATATCATTTCATTCAAACCAGTTGATTGCTGGAAGGATGATGCTTAAAAACTTCCCATTTTTATACAGCTGCTGTAATAAATAAACCCAAAGCACTATTGACTAAACATAATTTTTGTAGGCCACTTGTACTTTCAGCTCGGAATTATCCCTAAACACCAACTCCATAGCTATATTTTGCATCATTCCTTAAGTAGTCATTCAATTTTCCCAGACTCAGTCCAAACTGAGTCTGAATTCTCAGCCTGTTAACTTTTAACCTTAGCCTGTCTTTCAGGATGAGGATTTTCACCTTGTGATTCTTTCAGCTCATTTTAAATGTTCTTGACTTTGGTCTTGTCAATCCAAGCACAGGAAATATCCTCCCTTCCAGTGTAATGAACCATAAATGTTTTGAACCTTTATCTGGATCCTGGCGGTCTCAAGACCAGATCTTCCAACCAGCATCAGAAATCCCATTTCCAATGCTAATCAAACAAAAAGATTCACACTCACTTTTAGAGGAATGATCTGTTCAAGCTGTCTATCCAGCAAAATACACTATTTTTATACTACTGTTAAAATGCAGACAAAATAAAAATTAAAGAAAAGAATTTGCTTAACTGCAGCTCTATCAAAACGTGTAATGTATTAATAAAACTTATTAACTGTTCCAATATAGTAATATCCCATAAGCACACCCTTAGCAAAGTCAATCTCAGTAAATCAGATTGTCTTATATGCAATTCTAGCAGCAGGAAGAGAACCCCAACTTTTAGCTGTAGCAGACAAAGGAATAAAACCTTCCACATCCAGCTTCAAGACCTTGGCAAGTGCAGAAAGCTAAAATGAAACATCCTGATTCTTTGGAAGCTTTGGGAGCACCCATTCAGACTGCTTCTATTATTCCAACTTAAACAAAAACCCGAGGCCTCAATAGCTTATTGGCTTTGAGCAGATTGCTCAGTACCTCTGTCTCAACCTTTCTTCAGGAAAAAAAAGGATAAAATACACCTCTTAAAGCCATAATATCATCACATTTTGAAACCAAAAACACTCTTCAATGAGCAGCTGCCTCCACAAACAATGCATGTGCAAACTCTGACCTGAAAATGTGTTCAGGGAAAGGAACCCCTGAAATCAAATCTCCAGCACTATTTTAGCCAAGCCAGAGAACCTTTCTATTCCTGTGAAAACTCAGTGTTCTGAAATTGTGTGTGACACAAGGGCTGCCTTTAGTTGAATCAATTTCTATACATAATGGAATCCCAATGCAACTATAAATTTATAAACAATTGTTGGAAAAACTCAGCAAGCCTGGCAGCCTCTGTGGAGAGAAAGCAGAGTTAATGTTTTGGTTCCAGTGATTCTTCTTCAAAACTAATGCTAGCTGGGAAAGAATTGGTATATATGCTAAGATGGGGTGGGAGTAAGCGATACATGGAGATGGGGCCCAGAGAGAGAGAGAGAGAAGAACAGTTGGACAAAGGTGTGGGTAAAGGTCAGCTAGGGGAATGAATAGCTGCTAAAGGGGACTTTAATAGTAGCTGACAGTGGGTGGTTTGTGGTAGTAGTCCCTGTGTGGGGTGGTGGTGGGGTGGCTGGTGGGGGGTGTGGGGGATTGTGGTAAGGACATGGAAGAAGGTGTCTCAAGCCCTAAATTTGTTGAATTCAACTTTGAGTCCAGAAGGTTGCAGGAATCCCAGTGGAAAATGAGGTGTTGTTCTTTCAATTTGTATTGAGCTTAGCTGCAGCACTGCAGCAGGACCGAGACGGAGATGTTGGTTAGGGAAAATTGTGGGGTGTTGAAATGGCAGGAAACTAGAAGTTTGAGGTCATTCTTGCAGACAGAACATAGGTGTTTCGCAAAGTGGTCGTTCATTCTCCATTTCATCTCCACAATAAAGAGGAAACATAAGAAAAATATAAACCTGTTCTTTATGATGTTTAGTGCCCAGAATCATGCTATTTTTGTTTAAAACATGCATAAATGTACAAGAACATTTGCTCCAACTAGAATCGTAGAATCCAACTAAGACTGAAATCCTATATTGTCCAGGGTTAAAAATCACAACACCAGGTTACAGTCCAACTGTTTTAACTTTGAACACCCCACTCCAACACTGGCACCTCCAAATTATATTTCCTGAGTCTTCATTGTGAACAATTTCTGTACTTACTTCATGATGCTGATAGTGATACAGTCTTACCGTCCTTAAATCCATCGATGGTATTCACATTCATTATCCCATGTAAGAGCAAGTTCCATGTTCTCACCACTGGCTAGATGAAGAGATTTCTCCTGAATTCTTTATTTTATTTTTATGTCCTTTAGTTTTTGACTGTCCACAAGTGGAAACTTCCTCTCCATGTCAACTCTATTGAACATCTTTGTAATTTTAAAGACCTCTTTTGGCTTACTTATTAACTTGTCTCTTTTAGAAAGAAAATGCCCCTGCCTCTTGACAGCTAAACTTCAGGCCAGCACAAGAACAATTTTTGACTAAATCGCTCAAAGTGTTTTATTAGAAACGTAACTAGGGTATTGAAAATTACTTTAGACAGAAGAGATTAAAATAGAATAAATATAAAGTATTAGACTGCCAGTATTTCTGTGTAAAATGACAGCTGCGAATCCAGTACATCAAAGAGAAACATTAATTATAATCAGAAAACTGCACGGAAATATAAAATAACCGAACATTAATGTCAGGCACAAGATAGATTTCAAATGGAAAAACAGGATTCTAAAGGTTGTAAAATTTGTTTTCATTATCCACAGAGACTTTGTTGTTGCAATATTATGTCTGTGCCTGAACCCTGCAGGCTCTTTTGGAGACTGGTGGATGTGTTTTCTTTCACATGAAGTGACATGAGCAGCTTGATGTGTAAAACCAAAGAGCCTATATCATAGATTATCATTCCAACTCCATTTACTTTAACGGCCAGGATTTTAGGTGGTTCTCATTAAAATAAGGCAGGCTGTTGCTCAGTAGAATGCTGTGCACCACTTTAATGAGTGAAGGGAAATGTTAACTGCAATAGTCCAATATTGCAGAACTGGAGTTTCACTTGTTTGACACGATATTGGGATTGACAACACCTATACAGAAGTCAATGGCGAGCATAACTTTTAATTGGACCCCCATATGTTGGTTTTGGTGAATCTTTAATTTGCAAGCTTCAACTTCTATCAAAGAAACATACAGCCTTTTGGTAGCAACACAAATGAGAGGAATGACATATTTGCAACGTATTCTGAGAAAGTGAAGCTTCTCTGTCAAATTCCATTATGTTTGAAGTTGTGATTGTAATGAGGGCAATCAGGTCGACTTCATAGTACATGAAACAATGAAGGAAGTTGCTGGAAAAGTTCAGCAGGTCTGGCAGCATCTGTGAAAAGAAATCAGAGTTAATGTTTCTGGTCCGGTGACCTGAGGAAAACCTGGTATTTGCACTTCCATAATTGATAAATGTCTTGTTTTCTAAGCTAGGGAGAATTAGAATAAACTACTGCTGAAGAGGAACAATGGGCTGCCAGCATGCGATCATTGCTGACATTTTGGTGTTAAAAGCAAAATGAGGAAATTAATCATGATAGGTGAGGACTTCTCAGACATAGATAACATAAATTCACAAATAAAGTCAATTTGCCTGAAAACAGAGATGAGGGAGGCAATATTCCAGCTCTGGTTGCCATGTTAATCACATGTAAAATTGGCAACTGGCAACTGAAAAATTGGCATGATATTGTGGAGATTGGAACCTCTCTCACCCCATTAACAGCCAAGGACTGTCAGATGCAATTTTCAGCTCATGCTATAAATGGGTGAGCAGCCTTTTTAACTGAAATATCATAAATATCAGAATTATCCAAGTTAACACAGAAATGTACGTCTGTGAGGGAAACTTAAAAGACTTAGGCTTCTCGAGGAAAGGAAAGGAACCAATGGTAAGCTCTACAAGGAACAGTATGCTTCTCAAGTGTTCACAATTAAATTTATAAAGTAGAAGTGTTGCAAAGAGGTATATTTTGCTATTGCTTTGACTTGCCTTGACTCATGGGAATGGAAGATATAGCCCAGTAGGAAGGAGGATTCCAGGAAAGGGATAAACTAATCATGGTTAACCAGAGAAGTTGCGGATAGAATCGAATTGAAAGAAAGAAACACACCATGTGCCAAAAATTCATGGGAATCAGAGGATGGGTATGATTTTCAAAAACAAGATTAACAAAAAAAGGAAGAAGAAAACTTTGAGTCAAACTAGCAAAGAATATCAAGAGCTTCTTTAAATATATAAAGAGAGATGAACGTAGGCATCTTTGAAATTGATGGCGCAGAAATAATAATAGTAAATGACTGAGGAGTTGAATACAAACTTTGCATCAGTCTTCATGGCGGAAGACATTAATAGCATTCCAGAGACACTAAATAATCAAGGGGCAAAAGGATTGAGGAAATCAAACATGATAACTTTCACTGGAAAAAAATGTATTAAGGAAATTAAATAGGTTAAAGTCTGGTATGTTCCCTAGACCTGATGGGATGACCTAGGAAATTAAAGGAAGTCACTACAGTTTGAAGCTATAGAGAGATACTTGGTGCATTGGTCGTAATCATCCAGGTATCCTTCGATTCTGGAAACGTATCTGAAGATTGGAAAACCTTACCATCCAACATCTTTATTCAAAAAGGAATGGAGACATAAATAAAATGTAAATGTGGGCCAGTTACTATAATATCCGTTAATGAGAAAATGTTTAAGTCTACCATAAAGTCTATAACAGCAGTGCTATTAGAAATATATATTATAATCAGAGTCAGCATGGTTTTATGAAGGGGAAATCATGCCCAACTTACATTAGATTTCTTTGAGGTGACAGCAAGTAGAATAAATAAAGGAGAGTCAGGAGATGTAATACACTTGGATTTTTAAAAATGTGTTAACTATGGAACTACAGGCTACTGAATAGGATGAGAGGTTTTGATGTTAGAGTGTCAGTGAAGGATTGGCTAACTAAGAAAAGAATTGAATTGAATTAAATTAACTTCATTGTCACAATTACTCAAATGAATACAGTGAAAAGTTTACAAGTTTACCATCGTAAGTACAAAAAGAAAAGTGTAGCAATACAGATCATAGGAATAAATTAGAAAATAGAGAAATTAAAAAGAACAACAGTACTTCTGAGCCAGTCCATGCTGGTATCTAGCCTTCAGTCCATGACGGACATTGCCTTGAGGTTCTCGAGATCAGAAGATTGTTCTGGAATATCCTCAAGGCCAGAAGTCCATGTTGACGTCACTCAGAGCCAAAAGACCACCATGCTGGGCTGGGAGATGGCCATGCCAACCTGAGAGAACTCCACACCAGCTCCATGCTGAGGCCAAGAGTCTGAGTCTGTGCTGAGGCTAGGAGATCAGGACATTGCCATGAGTCTGAATGTGCTGAGGCCAGAAGATCAGAACATTGCTGAGAAGAATGAAGGGAGAAGAAAAAGCAGAGAAGAGAAATTAGGAGAGAAAAAAGGCTGGAATGGACAATCTCCAGCCAAAATGTCCTACTCTGCTGCTATCTTGGATTCAACAGAGTTGGGATAAGGGAGGCATTTTCAGGATGGCAGCTTAGTGGAGTGTCACAGGGTACAGTGGGAACACAAGTAATGAAGATGAAACAAGGAGTCTATTGAAAGATATAGACAGGGTAAACTAATGAGCATAAACCTGTAAGATGGAATATAACGTGGAAAGATACAAGGTTATTGTGCACTTTGGCAGGAAGAACAGAAGAGCTGAATATTATTTAAGTTGGGTAGGACTGCAGAAAGCACAATGGGAGTTTGAAGTCCCAGTGCATGAATCACAAAAAGTTCATCCAAGTTCAGCAGGGAATAGGGAAGGCAAATGGAATGTTACCCTTTATTTCAAGGTGAGTGGAATATAAAAACATGGAAGTCTTGTTAAAATTTGATGTGGTACTAATACTGTGAACAGCTTTAGACTCCTTATCCAAGGAAAGATACACTGGCATTGGAAGCAGGTCCAGGGAAGTTCACTATGTCAATCCTGGATATGGAGGGATTTTCCCAGGAGAAAAGTTTGATTATGTTGGGCTGGTACACATTGGGGTTTAGAATAATGAGAGGACACCTTATTGAAGCATCATAAATTCCTAGGGGCTTGACAGGGTAGAAGTGGAGAGATTATTTTCCCTTATGGGAGACTCTAGGGCATATTCTCAGTGCAAGGGGTTACCCACTTAAGACAGAGATGTGGAGATTTTTTTTCACTCAGAGGATGGTGAATCTGTGAAACTCCTTATATTAGATAGTTGTTGAGACTGACTCATTACGTATATTCACAGCTGAGATAGATAGATTTTTAATCTGCAAATCTTCCCAGCTGATGCCTTCATTAAATCTGTTAATTTCTGTCTCACTGTTTGCTTGCAGACAGGAACTTTGAAAGGGTCAAAGGCATGCTGTGAATGTAGGGTGGCATGGTTGCTCAGTGGTTAGCACTGCTGCCTCACAGCGCCAAGGACGTGGGATCGATTCCAGCCTCGGGCGACTGTGTGGACATTCTCCCCTTGTCTGCGCAGATTTCCTCCAGCTATTCTGGTTTCCTTCCTTTGTCCAAACATGTGCAGGTTAGATGGATTGGCCATGCTAATTTGCCTCTTGGTGTTCATGAATGTGCAGGCTATGTGGGTCAGCCAGGGGAAATGCAGGGTTATGGGAGATGGTAGGGAGGGGCTGAATCTGGGGGATGTTGTTTGGAGGGTCAGTGCAGATTCAATGGGCCAAATGGCTGTCATTCAGACTATTGGAAGAATTTGGATATAAGTCTTTACCCTACAAGATGCTAACACATTCTGCCCTTCCCACTCAACTCTATAACTCTTCTTTGGGCACAAATTTCAGAAAGTTAATATGCAGGTACAGCAGAAAATAGGGATGGCAAAAGGAATTTTGGTATTATCACTAAAGAAGTTAAGTACAAGAGTATCGAAGTATTGATGCAACTGTACAAGGCATTAGTGAGATTGCGCCTGGAATCCTGTGTAAAGTTCTGGTCTGCTGACTTGTACAGGGATGTAATTGCATTGAAGGCAGTTCAGAGGAGGTTCTCTAAGCTGATTCCAGAGGTGAGGAACTTATCTTCTGAACACAGATTGAACAGTTTAGGTCTACACCCTCTAGAGTTTTGAAGATTGGAGAATATCTAATTGAGATGTGTGAGATGCTAAAGGGAATTAACAAAGTAGACGTAGCAAGGATGTTTCCTCATCTGGGGCAATCGAGAATGAGAGGTCAATATTTTTGGATAAGGGGTAGCAGATTAAAACCAGACATGAAGATAAATAACTTCGCTCAAAGAGTTGTGAATCTGTGGAATTCATCCCCGAGAGTGTGGAGGATGCTCGGATATTGTCTATCTCCTCCTCAAGTCTACTCATTTTTAATTAGTAATGGGTTGAAGGGTTATGGAGAGTGGGCAGGTAAATGGAGCTGAAGTGGAGATGAGACCAGCCATGATCCTATTAAATGGTGAAGCAGGTTCGAGGGGCTGAATGGCCAACTCCTGCACCTAGTTCTTATGTTATTATGTTCACAGATTAGGTTGACCTTAATGCTATCTGCAGCATTAACCCTCCCTCTGTATTGCTCCTAATCTTCATGGATTAGTCCCATGGTAGTTGGTTCATTGCTACTTATGCACATGTTTTGTAGCCTACTCCTCCAACATCTTTCCTCAGTTAGTCCATTGGGGGCAAATGGCACCAACCATTTGCAGCCTTTGTAGCATTATCCCTTCATAGTGCTGCCTCCTTCACGTGCCCTCCTTATTGGCATTGCCACCTTTGCCTCAATTCTGTTATCATCCAGAAATGTTCCGCATTCCCTACTCATGCTTCCACACGTGTTGGGATCTCTTTGGATGGCTGATTGGCAGAGCAACATGAACCTCTCATTTCCTTTCCTCTTCTTTAACTAGTCAGGAATCCCCTGGTTCCTTTGTACCATTCATAAAATTACAAAACCATCAAAAAATCTATTTTAGCAATTTTAATTGGTATTCTGTAACATTGTAATAAGGAATCCACCTTCCATTAAACCCAATTGTATGTAAAATTTGAAAATGACATTATGACACCAAAATAACTGCACAGAGACCAGTATCCTGTCACCAAGTCACCCTTTATTGACATGTGCACCGTACACAGCTGTAGCCAGTCAGGTAAGTACCTGAAATAAGGGCAGTCTCTAAATCGCCTGTTTACTTTTGGTAGTACTTATTTTTCCTCAGCACCCATGTTGTGTAAGTGCAGGTGTAGGAGACAGTGAAGAACAACAACTGCATAAATCTTTATTTATATTCCATCTCCAGGAAGAAAGGAAACACCAGAGTGGCCAGTGACAAGCAGTGCCCTTCTCATCAGAGTGCAATGTTGTCAGCCAGGGCTCCCTGATTGGCCCAGGTTAACAAGCCCAATCAAGGATCTCATCGACAATATGATCCATCTGATTCCAATCACTGCATGTGCCAAATCTCCAGTCAAATGTATCCTGACACATTCCAGGCCCCAAAGCTCCTCCATCAAACCCCATTCTTTGTGAATCAGGAAAATGACAGCCATTATAAAATAATTGTTATGTATCACAAAACACAACAAAGTGCAACTGCCTGGTAGCTAGATTGTAGATTTTATAAGGCAAGCAAACTGAATTTGAAACAGTTTCTCAACAAAGAAACTATCAAAGACATGAGCCCATAAAGCTGACTTTCTAGGCAAGTGTTATACCTCAACAAGTTCTATTCAGCTCAATTCTTCCAGCAAGTGTACTGCTACAAAGAATCAAGTAAAAGATCTCTGAGGGGAGTACGTGATGAATCATTTCCACTTAGAAGTGATTCACAATGTTTTTGGTTATGGAACAAGGAAGGGAATCTCAAAGGACATCACCTGTGGAGCCAATGTTTGGCTTAGATGCAAAAATGTAGAGAAAAAGATGCGCACTGAGTTACAGGGAGTGAAAATTAAGCATCAATTTGACATGTTATGCATTCCTCAAAATAAGTAAGCTGTGAATATTTCAGGTTATTCTTAGATCTCACTGATCTATTAATTCATCATATCTACATTTTGTAAACTCTAGTTTGGACTATGACTGTGCTTTTAAAATGTATTATTATGTTATAATAATATTATTAAATTAAATGGGAATGAAATATTATGACGCTTCTGGCATAAATCTGCTTAACTTCAGTGGGAGAGAAGCGCAAAACCTACTAATTAGGTTCAGACCTGTTTATGCCAAGCCCCGGTTGACAAGGTCAGAAATCACATGACGCCAATTTATGTCCAACAGGCTCATTTGAAATCACAAGCTTTCAGGGAGCTGTTCCTTCATCAGGTGAGGACATCATGTCAGACTTCATCTGAAGAAGGAGCAGCGCTCCGAAAGTATGTGATTTCAAATAAACCTGTTGGACTATAACCTGGTGTCATATGACTTCTGACTTAGTCCACCCCCAGTCCAACACAGGCACCTCCACATCAAAGCCCCAGCTGAGAGGGAGGTGATAGTCTGGTGCTATTATTGCTAGAATATTAGTCCAGAGACCAAGTTAATGTTCTGGAGACACCGTGGCAGATGGTGGGATTTGAATTCAACAATACTCTGGGAGTAAGAGTCTAATAAAGACCATGAAACTGTTGTCAATTGTTCACAAATGTTGTTAATTCCTTAAGTGGTGAATTTCTGCCACCCCTCAAAGTTATCTGGTGTTGGATCAGAGAGAGATCTTCTCTCAGACATATTCTGAAAAAAATATCAGCAAGATCCAATATTATGACAGCAATAACAGAAAGACGCAACACTGACAAGAGATTAGCCTTGAATTCTGAAGATGCAATTCTTTTGAAATACTTAGGAATTAAGGAACGGGGAGAAGGCAATCCAGCCTTTCGAGCTTGTCATTTAGGATAACCCTCTTACAAAGAAGTCCTCTGGGATCAGTTGCCTATTAGATTAGATTAGACTTACAGTGTGGAAACAGGCCCTTCAGCCCAACAAGTCCACACCGACCCGCCAAAGCGAAACCCACCCATACCCTTACATTTACCCCTTACCTAACACTACGGGCAATTTAGCACGGCCAATTCACCTGACCCGCACATCTTTGGACTGTGGGAGGAAACCGGAGCACCCGGAGGAAACCCACGCAGACACGGGAAGAACGTGCAAACTCCACACAGTCAGTCACCTAAGTCGGGAATTGAACCCGGGTCTCAGGCGCTGTGAGGCAGAAGTGCTAACCACTGTGCCACCGTGCCGCCCTATTCTTTTCATTATTTATACAAAAGGGCTCCCAAATCCTTCTATGCTGGAGCCTCCTGCAGTTCTTCTCCATTTAATTAATATTCAACTCCTCTATCCTTCCCACTGAAATGCATAGCCTCACATTTTCCTGTATTATATTCTATCTGTTGAGGTTTTGCTCACTCGGTCTTTCTCCTGTCTGCATCCTCGCTGTTGCCTACACTTTATGGTAAATATTCAGCCTGGAGCCCAGTTACAAGTGGAGTTCCGCAGGGATCAGTTCTGGGTCCTCTGCTGTTTGTAATTTTTATTAATGACTTGAAAGAGGTAGTCGAAGGGTGGGTCCGTAAATTTGCAGACAATACGAAGATTGGTGGAGTTGTAGACAGTGAGGAGGGCTGTTGTCGGCTGCAAAGGGACTTAGATATGATGCAGAGCTGGGCTGAGGAGTGGCAGATGGAGTTCAACCCTGTCAAGTGTGAGGTTGTCCATTTTGGAAGGTCAAATAAGAATGCGGAATACAGGGTTAACAGCAGGATTCTTAGTAAGGTGGAGGAGCAGAGGGATCTTGGGGTCTATGTTCATAGCTCTTTGAAAGTTGCCACTCAGGTGGATAGAGCTTGAAAGAAGGCCTATGGTGTATTAGCGTTCATTAGCAGAGGGATTGAATTCAAGAGTCGTGAGGTGATGTTGCAGCTGTACAGGACCTTGGTAAAGCCACATTTGGAGTACTGTGTGCAGTTCTGGTCGCCTCACTTTAGGAAAGATGTGGAAGTTTTGGAGAGGGTGCAGAGGAGATTTACCAGGAAGTTGCCTGGAATGGAGAATAGGTCATACGAAGATAGGTTGAGAGTGCTTGGCCTTTTCTCATTGGAACGGCGAAGGATGAGGGGTAACTTGATAGAGATAGAGTAGACAGTCAGAGACCTTTTCCCCGGGTACAACAGAGTATTACAAGGGGACATAAATTTAAGGTGAAGGGTGGAAGGTATGGGGGGGTGATGTCAGGGGTAGATTCTTTATCCAGAGAGTGGTGGGGGCATGGAATGCACTGCCTGTGGGAGTGGCAGAGTCAGAATCATTGGTGACCTGTAAGCGGCAATTGGATAGGTACATGGATAGGTGCTTAAGCTAGGACAAATGTTCGGCACAACATCGTGGGCTGAAGGGCCTGGTCTGAGCTGTATTGTTCTATGTTCTGCTTGTTAAACCATGCCCAGGAATGGGCTGGTACTGGAGATGCAGCCAGACCCTTCAAAAGAGCTAAACACTAAATTTAGGCACGTCTTCAACAACCAAGTGGAAGGAGAAGTGGAAATTCACCCATTTAGATGGAAAAGTTATAAACATGCCAGATGTATAATGATATTAATCTGATTTATCACCAGGTTCCCTTGTAGTTAACCAATTTTTATTCTTATTATGCTGGACCTACAGCAGCAATAGAAAACATTTCACATATAAATAAACATATAATTTAGTTTCAATTCAGATTACTTAATGACCTGAGGTCCAAAAGCTGGTAATGATATGACACCTTATAACTCAATGTACATGATTACATCGCAACATCAGCACTTTACTGAACCTATATCTATTTACTGGTGCAAATCCAACCCCTCTGGCTGCAACTTACACCAGTAAGTTTGTACAGCTGGGTTGTATCTACTGCACACATTGGGCTCTCTGGTGTTTGGACCACATGCTGATACATATGAGAAACAGATGACAGAGTCCATGTGCCATAGTGTATGTGTAGCATTCTTTGGAAATCGAAGTGTTGCTCTGTTTGAATTGTCTTCTCTGAGGGAGTCAGAATTATTATTGCTGATTACAGTCGGGCAGACTGAAGAAAGGTCATCTTGACTAGTGGACAAATTTACACCAGTATGAAACCAGCAGGAATTCAAATACAGTAGTGAGCAAGTCCTCACCTTTTGTAGAGATATACAACATTGAGACAAACCCTTCGGTCCAACTCGTCCATGCCAATGAGATATCCTAGATAAATCTAGTCCCATTTGCCAGCACCCGGCCCATATCCCTCCAAACCCTTCCCATTCATATCCCCATCTAGATGCCTTTTCAATGTTGCAATTGTACCAGCCTCCACCACTTCCTCTGGCAGCTCATTCCACACACGTACCACCCTCTGTGTGAAAAAGTTGCCCCTTAGGTCCCTTTTAAATCTTTCCCCTCTGACCTTCAACCTATGCCCGCTAGTTTTGGACTCCCCACCCTAGGGAAAAGACCTTGTCCATTCACTATATCTACACCCCTCATGATTTTATAAACTTTTCAGCCCTTACCTTTTGATATTTCAACAAATCAAAGTGAAGAATATGAACATTGAAGACCATCGAACTCCTACAGTGCAGAGGAGGCCATGTGGCCCATCAAATCTGCACCAACCCTCTGAAGAGCATTCCACACAGAAGTGTCTCCTTTTGCCCGAGACCCCATATTTATCCGGGCCAATCAAACTAGCCTGTACATCTTGGGAGGAAACCAGAGTACCTGGCAGAAATAGGGAAAACAAACAAACTCCAGGCAGACAGCCACCCGGGGCTGTGAGGCAGCAGTGCTAACCATTGAGCCACCATGCCACCCGAATGATAAACTCTTTGATTTAAGAAGCCTTAAAACCGTGGGTTCAAGAAGAGAGCACAGAAAATATTATTTTACACCACCAGCAATTTAAATTCGGATTGTTTCCCAGAACAAGTTACATTATTCATGCTCTGGAGATGTGTGGTATCTGTACAAGCACAGCTTCTGGAGTCTCATCAGCTTAGTTTACCTTTGCTGGTTTTCATTCTTTTTCTGAAACACCAGTGAGGGAAATTTCTATTGGAATGCTGCTGGTGTAGAATAAAATAAATCAGGGCACAAAATCTCATGTAAATCTAAATACTAGCTGAGGGAAAGATGAATAAGTAATTTCAAAAATATATTTACCTCTAAATAATGCATATTTCCCATGATCTTTGCTTTTATCTAACTCCATACTTCTATTTTAAAGTGAAATGATTACAATGGATTTCCTGCATACTCAAACACTGGAAACTCTCTTGTTTCTTTTAAGCAATCACTTTTTATTCCAGGGTTCCTTCCCTGCATGAAAATGGATCTTTGCCTATTTTCCAATGAAAGCCAATCTCCCCAACTCTGCTTCTGAGATTCCACAGGATTTAAAATCCTGAAAAGAATGAGATGGAACAGAAAGAGGGATTGGTGATCAAGTGCTAGAGTATTTTACCTGATCGTCTATCCTGAAACTCAAATAAGGAGTTAGAAGCATATTCCAGGATGTAGGAGCAATATTTACATTTCGGATCAGGTTTATTGAGTGTAACAAATACTAGATGGAAAAGAATAGATGTTCTGTGTGTGAGAAGACATTGAGCTTCTAAGTTTGAAGACCAAGACGATACAAGTTTTCACCTTGAGGTCAAATGAAATGAAACCGCTATAAATAACTAAAGGTAATTGAACTTGTTGGCAAGTCCTTATTGAAATTATGCCAGTGTTAAACTGTCAATAGATGCAGATACATAAACATTTCATTTCACTGTATATGTACGATTTTCCTGCAGGGTTACATATTTTTTAAGAAATAGGAACAGCAGTGGGCCACTCGGCCCCTCGATCGAATGTCCTACCCAAAAAGGGCCAAAAGTAGGCAAATGGGGCTAGTTTAGTTTGATCAACACATATGAGTTGGACCGAATGGTCTGTTTCTGTGTTCTATGTCTCTAAATGGTGACCAGCTGATTTGGAGTAAACTGGTCCTTACCAAGAATGGGTTTTCTTTCTATTCATTCATGGAATGCAGGTGTTGCTGGATGAACCGTCATTTATTACCCAGAGGGCAGTTAAGCCTCAACCACATTACTTTGGGTCTGATTTAAGATTTGTAGACTTAGATAGCAGATTTTCTTCTCCAAAGGGCATTAGTGAACCAGGTCGGTTTTTCCAGCACCTACACTGCCCTTGAGACCAAAGGATACAGAAACAGGAGTAGGTGGTTTGGCCCATCAAGCTGGTAGGATCGTGACTGATTCTACATTTCCCCATGTCTACTTTCCTGCATTTTCCCCTTGATTCCCCAACTGATCAAAAATCTCAGACTTATACATACACTAGAACTCTGCCGCCACAGGTCTCTGTGTCAACGAGTTCTAAAGTCACACAATCACCTGAGAGAGGAAATCCCTCCTCATCTCAGTTTTAAATTGGTGCCCCTTTCCTCTGAGGCTGTGTCTTCTGGGCCCAAACTCTCCCATGGAGGGAAACAGCCTCTCAGCATTTACTGTGGCAAGCCCCTTAAGAATCTGATATGTGACAATGAGATCACCTCTCATTTTCCTAAACTCCAATGAGAAGAGTCTCAACCTGTTTAAGCTTTGTTCATAAGACAATCCCTCCCCACCAGGGATCACCCGGTGAACCTTGCACTTGTGATGTCAAGGTTTACAAGCTATGGGTCACGAGCTGGAAAATGGGATGAGAATGGTCTGATGGTTGTTTCTGACAGACATGGACTCATAGAGTCATAGAGATGTACAGCTTAGAAACAGACCCTTCGGTCCAACCCGTCCATGCCGACCAGATATCACAACCTAATCTAGTCCCACCTGCCAGCACTGAACCCATATCCCTCCAAACCCTTCCTATTCATATACCCATCCAAATGCCTTTTAAATGTTGCAATTGTACCAGCCTCCACCACTCCATCTGGCAGCTCATTCCATCCACGTACCACCCTCTGTCCCTTAGGTCGCTTTTATATCTTTCCCCTCTCACCCTAAACCTATGCCCTCTAGTTCTGGACTCCCCCACCCCAGAGAAAAGATTTTTGTCTATTTATCCTATCCATGCCCCTCATAATTTTGTAAACCTCTATAAGGTCACCCCTCATCCTCCGACGCTCCAGGGAAAACAGCCCCAGCCTGTTCAGCCTCTCCCTATGGCTCAAATCCTCCAACCCTGGCAACATCCTTGTAAATCTTTTCTGAACCCTTTCAAGGTTCACAACATCTTTCCGATAGGAAGGAGACAAGAATTGCATGCAATATTCCAACAATGGCCTAACTAATGTGCTGTACAGCCACAACATGACCTCCCAACCCCTGTACTCAATACTCTGACCAATAAAGGAAAGCATATCAAATGCCTTCTTCATTATACTATCTACCTTTCAAGGACTCAATGGATAGATGAAGTTTTTCTCTCTGTTGTAAATCTCTCTGACTCCAGATGGTCGGAGAGTATGTTTATTTATTTGCCATCTGTGGTAAGAAAATATAATTGTTGCCATTAACAGTAACATTATGTTAACAAGCAAGTGAGCTCCGAAAGAGTCGAGGACTTGATTGTTTGTGAATCTTGGGATTTGTCATGAGCTCCCTCTACAGACGGAATCACTATAATGAGACCACCTAATGAACATCAATTAACCTCAGACTGGGGTCAGGGTCAGGATCAGAGACACGACACGTTCAGAACAGCAATTGGAAACTCTGCTCCAACCTATTTCTGGCAACAACATGCTCCAGAAGAAAATCATTTCAGATACTTTGATAACCAAAGTGTGCGAAAGTGGAAAATACTAACTTCTTTCTACTATGTGGAGGAGCCGGTGTTGGACTGGGGTGGACAAAGTTAAAAATAACACAACACCAGGTTATAGTCCAACAAGTTTATTTGTAAGCACTAGCTTTCAGAGCACTGTTCCTTCATTAGGTAGCTGTGGAGCAGGATCATAAGACGCAGAATTTTTAGCAATAAATTTACAGCAATTGCTATAAATTCTGTGTCTTATGATCCTAATCCACTGCTACCTGATGATGGAGCTGCACTCTGAAAGCTAGTGCTTCCAAATAAAACTATTGGACTATCACCTGATGTTGTGTGATTTTTAACTTCTTTCTATTAGACCTTGAATGGAGAGTCGCTCATACACAGGTTATAAAGCATCCTCCTGCATGTGGGAACAACATTTAAATTTTGGTTGCGATTTATTGATGATGAAGAGAAATGAATGTTTTGTATCTGAGAAGATGCTGAGCTCAATGAAAGCAGGTTTGAAGTAGAAATGACACAGGACGTCATTTTGAGATGACAGCAAAGATGAAGGAAGAAAATCAACATACATAGAGGCTGAGAGTCCCTGCTGGAGCACTACTCTCCCAGAACCTGAGTCCAAATAAAACAATGAGAGTTTTTTCAATCATTCAGAAATACAAAACAAACCCTCCAAGTACATGGACTCAACACATTCAAAGGTAGTGGGGTGTATCTTACCAGAAATCAACTGTGTCATACTTATTAAAGTTCATTAAAGTCCACTTATTAAAGTGGACTTCTCTCTGCAAGGCCAAATGAGTTTTCACATGCTATCAACCCCAACAAAACCCTGCTTTGACCCCACCAAGAGTACTGTGAGCAGATCTAAACTGGCCTTAGAGGGAGTACAACATAATTGTCAAAGAATGATATGTGGACATCAGGAGATAGATTATCCACATTAGGGTTCTGAGAAAGGGTCACTTGACCAGAAACATTTCAGGTTAGATTCCCTACAGTATGGAAACAGGCCCATCAGCCCAACATTCTTCATCGACCCCCCAAAGAGGAACCCACCCAGACCCATTTCCCTCTGACTAATGCACCTAGCTCTATGGTCAATTTAACATGTCCTATTCACTTAACCTGCAAATCTTTGGCCTGTGGGAGGAAACAGAATCACTTGGAGGAAACCCACATCGACATGGGGAGAACGTGCAAACTCCACACGTTATCTAAGGCTGGAATCGAACCTGAGTCCCTGGCATTGTGAGGCAGAGTGCTAATCACTGAGCCACGACACTGCCCTTGTTAACCCTGCTCTCTCTCCACAGATGCTGAGTAATTTCTGTTTTTGTTTCTGAGTTACAGCATCCACAGTTCTTTCGGTTTTTATACATATTAGACCTGTTTAACTAGAACTTAGAAAGTTAAGAAGTGACCGAATCAAATTTTTCAAGGCATTAACATGGAAAGAGACAGTAGATGAAGATAAACTACTTCCACTGGTTGGGGATTCCAGAACTAGGGGCCAAAGTCTGAGAATAAGGGTCAGACCATTCAGGAGAGAGGTTCTGAAGCTCTTCTACACACAGCTTTCAGGACCTCCCTGCCTCTCATCTGTCAGAACTAGAAGGCATAGGTTTAGGGTGAGAGGGGAAAGATATAAAAGAGACCTAAGAGGGCAACCTTTTCACACAGAGGGTGGTACGTGTATGGAATGAGCCGCCAGAGGAAGTGGTGGAGGCTAGTACAATTGCAACATTTAAAAGGCATTTGGATGGGTTTATGAAGAGGAAGGGTTTAGAGGGATATGGGCCGGATGCTGGCAGGTGGGATTAGATTGGGTTGGGATATCTGATCGGCATGGATGGGT
Source organism: Hemiscyllium ocellatum (assembly GCF_020745735.1). NCBI lineage: Eukaryota > Metazoa > Chordata > Chondrichthyes > Orectolobiformes > Hemiscylliidae > Hemiscyllium > Hemiscyllium ocellatum. The sequence continues at coordinate 147,209,869 of NC_083402.1, read as the reverse complement.
TGGATGGAAGGGTCTGTTTCCATGCTGTACATCTCAATGACTCTACGTACTGTAACCTGACTCTTGAGGCTATTTTCTTAATTAAAAAAGCACAGTCTCTTGTTTTACCTAACCATAGGCTACAGCTCAATAGCCTTCCAGTGGTTCTCCAACTTAGAGTGAGAAACCTTTATTGTTCATCCTTCCTTCAAGTACTATTTGGTTAATTGAGGGAACCATTCTGCTGGGTGATTGTTTCCCATTCAGAGCAGTGTCATGATCCCATTTAACCCTAGTATCAAGTCCCAAGACAAAATCAGAAATCCTACCCCATGTAAAGATGTTAAGAACACTTATCCCTTAAGAAACAACAGAGGAACAGTTCAAAGAATCAGCTTTAATTTATATTTTTAGCATTCACCTCACTTTTAAGTACTATCACAGAATCCCTACAGTGCAGAAGCACACCATTTGGCCCATCATGTCCACACTCCACACAGACAGTTGCCTAAGGCTGGAATCAAATCCATGTCCCTGGTACTGGGAGGCAGCTGTGCTAACCACTGAGCCACCACGCTACTCCACTGTCTGGCATGATCTTAAAAAAAGAACCAGATGGATCTTTGCGATATCTAGGATTTGACAAAATCACAAAAAATGCCAATACAGAATTGTTGTTGTGAATCCAGCTCACCCAAACTTTATGAAATTATGGCAAAAATGTCGTTTTTCAGATTTATCAACATATAACCATATAACCATAAAAAACCATTAAATGTTTTGATAAAAATGTGTGTTACATCCATAAGAGTGTAATGCTGTGTATTTACCTTACACAAGCTGATGAACAAAGGAGCCAGGTTTTTTTTTTAATGCATATCAAACACTTATCCAATGAGCTATTCAGTGCTGCCAATAGCTGTAAATGTTTAAATGGAAAACAGCAGATCTCATATATGAGTTATATAACTAATGAAGCTAATAGTAAAAGATGTCCTTTGTTCTAGAAATGTTAATCACCTGGCAGAAGGTACAAATGAAATTCTATCATTAAACAATTCCTGTAAACAAAAGCATAAGCTTATACTATAAAACCACAGGAAACAACAAGGACTGAAAAATGTTTCTTTTGGCTAAGTGCAAATTACATTGAGCTTTTTGGAGGGATCCTTGTTGTATTTTACCAATCATGCATTATTAACTATCTACCCCACCCCACTGGTGCCCCCCATGTCTGATTGTATTCCCATTTAACCATGCACTGTTCCCAGATTGTCACTCAGTGGATGTCCACCACAAGACCAGCAATCCTTTGTGCCCATGAACTTTCTAAAAGCCCATTGTGCAGCCAAACAAGCATCTTCAGTGTGGACTGCCCTGCATGTTTCTAAGGTTTGTTCCTGGACATGGCACCTAAGGGGGAATTGGCATCCTGCTTTGCACATAGGGACCTGGAGATCCATTGGATGGGGTAATGCAGATGTGGGACCAGCGGCAGAGGTCACAACACAAAACCATAGCCAGTCTGGCACGGAGTTGCCACCTGGCCTAGACCATTCTCAGCTGACTAGGATGCACAGCACTGTAGGAAGAAGGTCAATGACTTTCTCCATCCCACCAGTGTAAATGCCACCATCTTCTCTCTGATATCTCACACTCACTTTGCCTTGTTAGTGCACCCATCCCCTACCAAGTCTCACGCTCTACCCCTCTCACTATTGTCAGCAACATCTTCCCTCAGTCGCTCTCACCCACCCCAATCCCCAACATCACCAGCCCACTGCACTACCTACTCACTCACTCGGGACACCTCCCCACTTGCACCAAAAGTAACAGCTCTGTCACCCATTTTCATCTCCTTTAATACCTGCCTCTCTCTCTCAGATTCCTGGAGGAAAACAGAGCCGCAATAGGGAAGGAAGAGTCAAGACAGGTGCCTGGATACCTTGGCACCCATTATGGAGAGAGCAGTTCGATTCTGACTGCACATTGGCTTACAGTTAATTTCTATGAGGTGAATGTATGTTTGAGGGGAACTTGCAAGCAACGGCGTCCCGATGTATTTTTGCCCTTGACCTTTGAAGTTATCGAGATTATGGATTGGGAGATATTGTCAATGATTACTTGGCACCTTGCTGCAGCTCATCATGCAGATTGCACTCACTCCTATCACTCTATTGATGGATTTTTTCTGGTGTGGGATGGTGTACCTATTAAGGAAGATGCTTTGTCCTGGATGATGTTGAACTTGTTGGAGTTGTGCCATCCATGCTTCCAGCTCACTGCCTTTATTCCTGGTGAAGGGCTTTTGCCCGAAACATCGATTTCGCTGCTCGTTGGATGCTGCCTGAACTGCTGTGCTCTTCCAGCACCACTGATCCAGAACGTGGAAAGTATTCCATATCACATCCTGATTTATCAAAAGGTGTGGCGCTGGAAAAGCCCAGTCAGTCAGGCAATATCTGAACAGCAGGAGAATCGATGATTTGGGCATAAGCCCTCATCAGGAACATCCTGGCTTGTGCCTTGTAGATGATTGGTAGGCTTCAGGAAACCCAATGATGAGAAAATTCCCAACCTCTGACCTATTCTTGTCAAGTATTTATATGGCTGGTCTCGTCAAATTTCTGGTGAATGGCAAATCCAAGGATGTTTATGGTTGAGGGTTCACTGATTGAAATAGTCAAGGCCAGATCTTTTTTTGGAGATGTACATTACCTGGCAACTTGTGTGATGCAAATGTTAGTTGCCAGTGTGAATACCCAGCAATCGCTGGTGAATGTTTCTATTTCTGACTGAATGGATGGTCATTGATGAAAAGATGGTGGCGTATACGTGTGTGATATGGAAAATAACAAGCTGATATAATAGGAGTGTTTTTCTCAAGCACATTGTTAGCAGAGATTATAGGTTGATTCTCTGTATCTCACCTTGATGCAAATACTGGTTACTTAAATAAGAAACCAGGCAGCATCTCAGGAACAGAGAATTCGACGTTTCGAGCATGAGCCCTTCATCAGGAATAAGAGAGAGAGAGAGCCAAGCAGGCTAAGGTAAAGGGTAGGGAGGAGGTGTGCTTTGACCAGCAACACATTTGCAGCTGTGATCTCCAGCATCTGCAGACCTCATTTTTTACTCGAAGATTTTAACCTACTGTGAATCCTCTTACAAGGATGCCTTCCTTGAAGAAGCTCTCTTCCTCCCTCTACAAGGATTTCAGTGAGTCCCTCTCTCACTGCACCCCCCAGGTCATCTCCTCTGCACAGAAACTCTTCAGCCACGTTCTCAAACAGACTCGTTACCACAGCCACATCTCCTTCCTCAGCAGCTGCCTAAGGAACCGACTGATCCCACACGGACTCCGAACTACATTCCAACCAACAAAATTTGGACCCAACCAGGACAACCTGTACCTACAACAAATCCGAAGCCTCCAGCAACAGACCTCCCTCCGGATCCTCCGCTCCACCCTTGCAGCCATGCGTCGCCACTTACACTCCCTGCAATCAGCCCTTCCCCAGCTCAGGACAACACTCTCACAGACCTGCAAAGGACCCTTGCTGTTCTTCATCTACAGAAGAATCAAGGTATGAATTCAGATTTCTCCAGTTTCCTCATTTCCCCTCCCCCCACCTTGTGTCAGTCGGTTCCCTCAACTCAGCACCGCCCTCCTAACCTGCAATCCTCTTCCTGACCTCTCCGCCCCCACCCCACTCCGGCCTATCACCCTCACCTTGACCTCCTTCCACCTATCCCACCTCCATCGCCCCTCCCCCTGGTCCCTCCTCCCTACCCTTTATCTTAGCCTGCTTGGCTCTCTCTCTCTCTTATTCCTGATGAAGGGCTCATGCTCGAAACGTCGAATTCTCTATTCCTGAGATGCTGCCTGGCCTGCTGTGCTTTGACCAGCAACACATTTGCAGCTGTGATCTCCAGCATCTGCAGACCTCATTTTTTACTCACTTAAATAAGAAACTTTGTTTTTCAGTGATTTCCATTGTTCATTTTCCTTATTTAGGGAAGTTTTAAAACTCATAATATAGAAAAACAAAGAATGACACATTCATAATTCAATTGCTTGAGAAATATTATCCAGTATTACAAATGAACCTTCTTCATTCAGAAATATTAATACTTCAAATTGGGCAGATTTTGAAACAGGACAGAGATTTAGGTTAGCGGCCACTATAATTGTGAGGAAACCTCTGCAATAGTTCTTAACAGCTCACACTAGTGGTTTACTTAGCACTGAGAACAACACTGTGGCATAATTTATGTGAGTTGGACATAATTCGTGCACATAATGGCCCAGCAGTGAAGTGACAGTGCTCACTTGACCTTGAAGAAAGCTACTCACAAAGACCCAGCAATCTTTGAGGCATGAATTTCACCTTTATACTCACAATTCACAATGTGAATTCCCAAATCTTCCAACCTCTGCTGTAAACATTATACCCAATGCAGATCGGACAAGAGAAAATTGGCTTCCCTGGATGTTTCTGGCCAGAGATCCATATTGGAATGGATCCTGCATTGATGAAGTCCAGCAATCCACACGGGCAACTTCCAAGTGAACTGTCACAGAAACCACCTCACTTTTCTAAGTCAATAACGGCTATAATAATCCAGTAAATAAAATGTTTAGAGGTTCCAGTGTAGCTGAGAGAAGTGAAGTATATGCAGTAATGGGTGAGGGGTTAGGTGTAAAAGAGGGAAGGATGGCACGTTGGTGCAGTAACAATGATTGAAGGGGTACAGACGACAGGCAAAGGGCTCATCTAAGGGTAAGCTGGACCAGAAATCAGGGCGAGTTGGGTGTCTGGGAGTGAGGAGCATTCAAGTGTCCGTGGCAAGACGTCAGTCAGGTGTCTCTTGGAAATAGAGAGGTCAGGTGGGTGTGAGGTTGTGGAGTCAGTGGGGGTGGTGGTTGTCTGTCCCTGATAGGATGGGGGTGTGGGTTTGGTGTCTGGGGTCCAGGTATCCATGGGAGATGTCATTGTGAGTGATTGGGGCGTGGGTGGCATGTTTTATAGATTTCCAGGATTTAGAGCAGGTTTCTAACGGGTGCTGGCTACTTATTAAGATAAATAAGTTTAAACTCTCAGTCTCCGACTCTAATTCAGAATTGTGGCCTTTTTAAAAGGGTTATGTATGCCAGGTGATTGTTGAGCAGAAACTTAAACTTCCTGGGCAATTATCACCTGGGTAATATATTGGGATTTGTAAAATGTCCCTGTGCATCTTTCAGGGTATGTCATTAACCCTGATGTTAATTTAACTCTGGTGCTGTCTATGGGGTATTTCTGTCATTCAATAACAGTGATAGCGTCACACAGAGTAAGCAACTGGAGCCATTGAAGGATTCTCACAGACAGCAAGTTTGCTTTTTGTGATTTTATAGCAAGTGAGAAAAATAATTAGAACCTATCCATGGGATTACGGTTAGAAACTGAAGTACTGTAAACAAATAAAAGGCATTATTGTGCACCAGTCAATATGTTAGCCATTGACAGGGCTATAAAATTTGCTGGGTGACTTTATATCCACCCTCCTGCCTAGATCAAGATGTTGACAATGTTAATGTGGACTGATGAGGTGGGGTTCATTTGAACTAGAGAAGATCGTTGAGTAACCAGTTCTTGGTCATTTTAAGGCCACTCCTCGGCCAGCCTCAATTCTGAGAAATTCAAGCTGGAGAATAACATAACCTGCCTGTGTTTTGGGTGAGACTTAGATGGGGAACCCATCTTAAGTGGCCCCATTCCAGATCAATCCAACCCCTCAACCGCAGCTCACCTTCCAAATGTTTGTCCTCTGCGAATACCTAAACCCCTTCTGGCCTGTCAAGCAAGATCCCAAATGTCTCACCCAGGTCTCACCTTCCTCCGTAAAATAACACCTCCACTTACTTGGTTTCTGGTTCTGGGTACTTAGACTTAGGAGGTCTACCTTGCTCTCCCCATTGTTACTAGTTCTGCTACTGATTGGCTGCAGCTCCCTGAGGTGGGTCCGTAGTGATTGGTCGGCCAGCTGGACCTCATACAGGTTCACTGACTGGGGGGGTTAATCTTGTCCAATCAGGGAGCCCTGGCTGACAGGTAAGAACAAGAGTGTCTTCCTGGTGGTGGAAACTGAATAAAGATTTGTGCACCTTGTGTCTCTCACTATGTCTCACACCCGCACACACACACACACACACACACACAACATGGGTGCTGGGGAAAAATAAGCACTACTGCAGTTGCGGTAGTGTGGGGGTTTAAAAAAAAGAAAAAAGAATATAAGTTTTAAAATTGAAAAAAAAGAAAAAAGAACAGGAGTGTCAGACATCCTGTTCACTCTGACAGCTGGTTCCGAGGGATCTGGAACAGTGTCAGGGACTCTCCTTGCGTAAATAAAGGCTGAACTTGATGGGATACCAGCCTCTGTGGAGTTGTTTCAGGGTCTTTTGCCCTAAAGCTTTCAGTAACAGCAACACGAGCCCCAGCATAGAATGATAGATAGATTATAGAGAATGGCAACACAAAAAATGCCCTTTGGCCCATCGAATCAGCACCAGTCAAAAACGAGCACCAAGATTCTTATCCTATCTTTCAGCATTTAGCCGACAGGATTGTATGTTTTGGCATCGCAAGTGTATATCGAAATACTTCTTAAATGTAATGAGGATTTCTACCTCTCCACCCTTACAGGACTCTAAATTCCCACCACCTGCATATTCCACTTCAATACTGTACAGCCTAGAGGTCGAATTGAATTGAATTTATTGTCACATGTACTGAGGCGCAGTGAAAAGATCGCAATACTGAATTCAATAACTTTAGAAACCGACCACATTACGGTTTTGTTTCTTACACTCTCTGCACCCCTCATCGCTCCCCACCCCCCTACACTCTTGTCTTATTTGCCTCTTGAGAGGGTCCATTCTCTGTCCCTGCATATCCCCCGAAACATCCTGCTTCCCCCCCGCCATAAATTCATCTGAAGAACATAATCTGTAAAATCTTGAAATTGTCTTTAAATTTAGAATAATGGCATTTGACAAATATAAAAGCAGCTACTTAGTGCCAATGATATTGTTTATGAATAATTATAAACTTTGTTAACTATTATAAACCCTATTACGTCCTCTTCAATGAAATCTAAAGTTTTCAAGGGCTTCTTTTTAAACTGTTAGAATGATAACGTAAAAGAATGGAAATTTTCATCAATTCAATGATTTCTAGAAACTTCTATCCACAATAACTTCAAAATCAGACCTTCTGGCGAAGTAGGATATCTCTGGGACTAACCTCTGAATGTGTGTGTGTAAAACTGTGCATGCATAGAGCAATGACAGCAAACACTGACAGTTACACTGTCATTGCAACTCGAATTTCTGGCTCAACAGGATTTAAAAATCATCAGCAGCTGGATGAAATCGAATCTAAATCTGCATCAGTGCCATCAAATGATGATTTTTCAGTCCAACTAAATAATGTAGATCTAAATTTTTCTCTACATTACATTAGCTTTTTAAATTGGATATAAAGGCACAATTTCTTAAAGAAGTACCCACACAAAATTATTAATCCATTTAAAAATTTTTTTATCAATTGTATATAAACTCTGAGTCTGAAAAAGGATGACTGGACTTGAAACATTATCTCTGCTTTCTTTTCACGTGCTACCAGACCTGCTGAGCTTTTCCAGTAATTTCTGTACTTTTTAATCTGTAAGTTTGCCATTGGCCTTGAATTTCATATAGCAGCTTGAACTGCTTAAGTAGGAACAGATTTGTTTCTGTAGTTCCACAGAAATTACAATGCTGATGGCAAAAGATAGATAACACCTTGGAAATTACTAGATGACCTTGCTACTATTTCTGTCCTGGACTTGCTGCAATATTCCAACAAAGCACAACTTAAGCTCATGTCATTTCCTACTTAGGCATTTTACAGACTTGAAGTCTCAACATTGAATTCAATAACAAAAACAGAAATTACTGGAAAAAACTCAGCAGGTCTGGCAACATCTTTGCAGAGAAGGCAAAGTTAATGTTTCCAGTCCAATGACCCTTATTCAGAATTTCTGATCTTGTTTCTGATTTCCAGTTCCTTGGTTCTTTTGTCTGTTTTCCATTTTACTGACAGTCTCTACACCACCTCCCCCCCACCCCTGCACCCCCCCACCCCCCAAGCAGAGAGGACCCATTCTCTCCCTTTCTCACCTTAATTTGCATCCATTTTACATCGTTTCTCTTTCTCCACCATTAACGACACTTTGCTGACTACCTCTGTCAAAATTATTTTTAAAAATTTTCCAACGTCTTTCAGCTATGCCAAAGAGTCATTCAAAACTTAAACTCTGTTTCTCTCTCCTCAGAAGCTGTCAGATCTGCTGAGTTTCTCCAATGTGGGTGATTCAGAAATCCTGACTCTATCTGCCACAATCCATGGTGCTTTTTTTTCAGAGTTTTAAGAATCTGATGTGTATCATTTAGACCTGCTGTCCTGTTCATTAGTTAGGACCCAGGTACAAGATACAGTGGAACAGCAATAGATGTTCACCTGGAAGATATTTCTATCTCTTTCAACAGCCGTACCTACAGACCTCCAGCTGCCTCTGAATTTAAAACAGAAATTGCTGGAGAAATGCAGATGTGAAGGGAGAAAGCAAATGACCCTTCTTCAGAACAGAAGTAATATCTTATTTTACTCCAGCATTCTCTCAGGATGGTCCTGTTGGAAGACTAGCTAGAAATAAGTTGTAGAAATGTGATCAGTAGCTGCTCTCTGTCAGGAGAAAAACACCACAAGATATAGCCTCAATTTAACTTGTATATTACAAGCAGCCAGGCACAGATCAAGACGGCTGGAATCCAAGGCCAGAGATGTATTGCTGAGGTTGTATGAGGCTCTGGTCAGACCAAATTTGGAATATTGTGAGCAGTTTTGAGCCCCGAATCACAGGAATGATGTGCTCATCTTGGACAGGGTCCAGAGGAGGTGCACAAGACTGATCCTGGGGATGAAGGGCTTGTTATATGGGGATGCTGGGTCTGTACTCAGTGAAATTTAGAAGGATGAAGGGGGAGTCTGATTGAAACATAGAGAATACTGAGAGGCCTGCATAGAGTGGAAGTGGGTACAATATTTCCTCAGAGTGTAGGGACGACACTGTAGAACTGAGATGAAGAGAAATGTCTTCAGCTAGAATGTGGTGAATCTGTGGAACTCATTGCTGCAGAGGGCTACAGAGACCAAGTCACTGAGTTTATTTAAGACAGCGATTCTTGATTAGTAGGGTATCATGAGTTATGGGTAGAAGACAGGGAAATGGGTTTGAGAAACATATCAGCCATGGTCAAATGGTGGAGCAGACTCAATGGGCCGAATGGCCTAATTCTGCTCCTGTATCTTATGATGGTACAAAGGAGAAAAGCTAGAATATGTGAAAGAGATGCTCAAACAACCACCCAAGACAGTCAAATGATGGAAAGTCGTAGTGTGTGCTCTGATATCCCTCAAGGCACCCAATGACTAGTACCTTGAGCCACAGCTGTCCTCATGCTTTCGTTGAGATGTTCTGGCTCGAATGAAGTTAGGGACTCCCCACGAGGAATATTAAAATCCAAAACTAAGACCAAAATTGAATTCTTTCATATGGTAAACTCAGGAAGGGCACAGCAGACGATAGGTGAGCAAGTGAACATTTGTTGGTAGTCACATCTTGCTAGAGACAGAGTCAATAAAAATCAGTTCTCACTAGCAGAATTTCCTCAAGGAGATACCCTTGCATCATTTGGACTTTTTATGGAAAACTTTGTAACTAGAAAAGCAGCAGACCCACAATGAAAGCCAATATGGTTTCAACATCAAGAAAAATAAAGGTCAAAGGTATTTAGCTAGACATTGATTTTACAGATTGCTTTCTTTCCTGTAATAAAAGTAGAAGATGGACAAAAGTTGTTAAAGAGGTTGAATTTAAAAAAGCGTAAAGTGATCTTTGAATGGATAGAAAGAAAACCAAATGGTGGCAGACTGTTTAGAAGGCAAATGGTTAATCAAATTAGGTCTTAGCCTTGTATTAATTTCAAATTATGCTAGCTATAGAACTATGTTTATGTTGTGTCCAAGATCACACCATATGTTTTTTATCAGTTAAAATACTGAAAATTATTATTGTGCCATATTAACCTAATCTATAAAATTATTATAGAAAATTGTATCTTGTTTACTGGATCAGTTCAAGTATATTTAGGGATGTCAGTTTTAAATATGCACATTTTACCCTCCTATGCTTCAAAACATAATTGAGGATTTTGAAAGAAAAAAGATGATTTTGAACAAGCTTAAGTTTCTGCATCTAATTGTTTTGCATTAAAGGTTTTGAAACAGGCTGGTCTGAAATCTCTGGAAAATAAGTTGTTCATAGACTTGCATTCCCAGAAATGAACATGTTAGGATATTGTACTTTGAAAAATATGTCAGATGATGTTAGTCACTGTTGCTTCAATTCTGAAAGCACATATATTTGTTTTACATTTGGAGATCTTTTAGTAAAAGTATTCTATAAACAGCATTTAGGAAATGAAGTTTGGAAATGCAACCAGATATCAGGAATTAGAATTTAATGATCCAAAACCGAAAAAGTGAAAATTTTCATTAATATGGAATTTCAAAATGACAGGAAATAGGAATAGAGGTAGGCCATTCAGCCCATTGGGCCTGATCCACCATTCGATAGGATCATGGCTGATCTGACATTCCTCACAAAATAAAAACTGAAAGAACAGTGGATAATGTAAATCAGAAACAAAAATAGTAGTTACTAGAAAAGCTCAGAGAAGTCTGGCAGCATCTGTAAAGAGAAATCATGGTCAACAGAAGGAAGGGTCACTGGACCTGAAACGTGAACTCTTATTTCTCTGCACAGATGCTGCCAGACTTGCTGAGCTTTCCCAGAAACTTCTGTTATTGTTTCGGACATTCCTCACGTCCACTTTCCTGCCCTTTCCCCATTACCCTTGATTCCTCGAGTTATCACAATCCACCTGCCACTCCCTTAAATATACACAAGGACTCTGCCCTCACAGCTCTCTGGGGTAAGGAGTTCCAAACACCCACAAAACTCAGAAGAAATTCCCCATCACCTCAGCTTTAAATTGGTTCCCCTTTATTCAGAGATGATGACCTTTGGACCTAGACCGTCTCTTTTCACTTATCCAACAATGAAACATTAATTTTCTAAAAAATGAAAAAATGAAACCCTTTCACAGATAAAGCAAAAGCTAAAATCTTTGCTTTCTTTGTCTCCCTTTTCCATTAGTTTTATATTCGGATTTGCTCCCTTTTGGCAGGAGGTTCACCAATGTAATTGATGACACAAAAAATAATTTGGAGACAGCTCTAGTGAACTTTTCCAGGTCAACCTATTTCCAATTACTTGTCTTCTATCTGCAAGCGAAGTCTCTTCATTCCCCTTTCATAAAACCATGAACTCGTAACAAATTAGATTAGATTAGATTACTTATAGTGTGGAAACAAGCCCTTCGGCCCAACAAGTCCACACCGACCCGCCAAAGCGCAACCCACCCATACCCCTATATTTACCCCTTACCTAACACTACGGGCAATTTAGCATGGCCAATTCACCTGACCCGCACATCTTTGGACTGTGGGAGGAAACCGGAGCACCCGGAGGAAACCCACGCAGACACGGGGAGAACGTGCAAACTCCACACAGTCAGTCGCCTGAGTCGGGAAATGAACCCGGTCTCTGGTGCTGTGAGGCAGCAGTGCTAACCACTGTGCCACCATGCCGCCCACCAATCTGACAAATAATATTCCAGTTTTGTCAGGTGTCCTTTGGTGTTTTCGAAAACTGTGCAGTCAGGAGTGGGGAGTGCAGTGAGGGTGAGTGAGCTAACCATGGCAATCTGGTACAGGGAGACATTCAAATGGGGGAAAAATTAGGGATGGCATCATGATATGGGACAGAATAATTGGGGGACACATACTGTTCTCTGTAACCATGAGTCTGGAAGACAATGTAGTCTGCCCAATGCCGGGGATAAGGAGGTCTTCTTGGTGCTGGGAAGGACTTGAGCTATTCTTGGGAAATAAGGCAGGGCAGGTGACTGAGGTGTCGGTGGGGAGAACTTTGGGGCCAGCAACCATAATTCTATTCGATTTAAAATAATGATGGAAAAGGATAGACCAGATCTAAAAGTTGAAGCTCTAAATTGAAGGAAGGCTAATTTTAACGGTATTAATCAAGAACTTTCGAAAACTGATTGGGGCAGATGTTCACAGGTAAAGGGATGGCTAAAAAATGGGAAGCCTTCAGAAATGAGATAGCGAGACTCCAGAGAAAGTATATTCCTGTCAGGGTGAAAGGAAAGGCTGGTAGGTATAGGGAATGCTGGATGACTAAAGAATTTGAGGGTTTGGTTAAGAAAAAGAAGGAAGCATATTTCAGGTATAGACAGGATAGATCGAGTGAATCCTTAGAAGAGTCAAAACGCAGTAGGAATATACTTATGAGGGAAATCAGGAGGGCAAAAAGGAGACATGAGATAGCTTTGGCAAATAGAATTAAGGAGAAACCAAAGGGTTGTTACAAATACATTAAGGACAAAAGGGTAACAAGGGAGAAAATAGGGCGCCTTAAAGATCAGCAAGGCGGCCTTTGTGTGGAGATGCAGAAAATGGGGGAGATACTAAACGAGTATTTTGCATCAGTATTTACTGTGGAAAAGGAAATGGATGATATAGACTGTAGGGAAATAGATGGTGACACCTTGCAAAATGTCCAAATTACAGAGGAGGAAGTGCTGGATGTCTTGAAATGCATAAAGGTGGATAAATCCCCAGGACCTGATCAGGTGTACCCTAGAACTCTGTGGGAAGCTAGAGAAGTGATTGCTAGGCCTCTTGTTGAGATATTTGTATCATTGATAGTCACAGGTGAGGTGCTGGAAGACTGGAGGTTGGCTAATGTGGTGCCTCTGTTTAACAAGGGTGGTAAGGACAAGCCAGGGAACTATAGACCAGTAAGCCTGAACTCGGTAGTGGGTAAGTTGTTGGAGGGAATCCTGAGGGACAGAATGAACATGTACTTGGAAAGGCAAGGACTGATGAGGGATAGTCAACATGGCTTTGTGCGTGGGAAATCATGTCTCACAAATTTGATTGAGTTTTTTGAGGAAGTAACAAAGAGGATTGATGAGGGCAGAACGGTAAATGTGACCCATATGGACTTCAGTAAGGCATTTGACAAGGTTCCCCATGGGAGACTGGTTAGCAAGGTTAGATCTTACGGAATACAGGGAGAACTAGTCACTTGGATACAGAACTGGCTCAAAGGTAAAAGACAGAGGGTGATGGTGGAGGGTTGTTTTTCAGACTGGAGGCCTGTGACCAGTGGAGTGCCACAAGGATCGGTGCTGGGTCCTCTACTTTTTGTCATTTACATAAATGATTTAGATGTGAGCATATGAGGTACAGTTAGTAAGTTTGCAGATGACATCAAAATTGGAGGTTTAGTGGACAGTGAAGAGGGTTACCTCAGATTGCAACAGGATCTTGACCAGATGGGCCAATGGGCAGAGAAGTGGCAGATGGAGTTTATTTCAGATAAATGCGAGGTGCTGCATTTTGGGAAAGCGAATCTTAGCAGGATGTATACACTAATGGTAAGGTCCTAGGGAGTGTTGCTGAACAAAGAGAGCTTGGAGTGCAAGTTCATAGGTCCTTGAAAGTGGAGTCACAGGTAGATAGGATAGCGAAGAAGGCGTTTGGTATGCTTTCCTTTATTGGTCAGAGTATTGAGTACTGGAGTTGGGAGGTCATGTTGCGGCTGTACAGGAAATTGGTTAGGCCATTGTTGGAATGTTGCGTGCAATTCTGGTCTCCTTCCTATCGGAAAGATGTTGCGAAACTTGAAAGGGTTCAGAAAAGACTTACAAGGATGTTGCCAGGGTTGGAGGATTCAAGCTACAGGGAGTGACTGAACAGGCTGGGGTTGTTTTCCCTGGAGCGTCAGAGGCTGAGGGGTGACCTTATAGAGGTTTACAAAATTATGAGGGGCATGGATAGGATAAATTGACAAGGTATTTTCCCTGTGGCGGGGGAGTCCAGAACTAGAAGGCAAATGACTTGGTACAGGAGAGTAGGGAACCAATGCATCATCCACCTTTGTTCCAATGACAGGGCTAGAAAGCTGGTTTTGCTGATGGAATTTCAACATTTAGGAGCTCAACTGAAAAGCAGACCCTCCAGGTTAATAATCGCTGGATTATTACTTGAGCCACAGGTGAACTGATATAGGGAAAATATGATGAAGGGCGTTTGTCTGAAACATCGATTCTTCTGCTCCTCAGATGCTGCCTGACCTGCTGTGCTTTTCCAGCACCACCCTCTCGACTTTAAACTCCTGCATCTGCAGTCCTCACTTTCGCATAGGGAAAATAAAAGTCCAGGGGTTAAAAGGAGGGCTCACAGAGTGGCATGAGTAGATGTTTCAGTTCATATGGCACTGGCACTATTAACACCAGGGATGAAGCAATTTTGGATGTACAGTGACATGGGTTTAATAAATAGTGTCAAAGTGAAAGGCTCCCCAGGAAACAGTGATGATGACATTGTAGATTTTAGCATTCAGTTTGAGATGGAAGAACTGTGGTGGGAACAACTGTGCTAAATTTAAACAAGGCTATTTACAAAGGTTCGAGGGTACAGTTCGCTGGAGTGGACTGGGGAAGGAAAGCAGCAAAGACAACGGTGCGGCACGGTGGCACAGTGGTTAGCACTGCTGCCTCACAGCGCCAGGGACCTGGGTTCAATTCCCGCCTCAGGCGACTGACTGTGTGGAGTTTGCACGTTCTCCCCGTGTCTGCGTGGGTTTCCTCCGGGTGCTCTGGGTTGCGCTTCGGCGGGTCGGTGTGGACTTGTTGGGCTGAAGGGCCTGTTTCCACACTGTAAGTAATCTAATCTAATCTAAACAACAATGGCTTAATTTATGACACATAACAAAGAAGTATTCCAGTGAGGAGGAAAGATTCTCGGAAAGTGTTAACCAAGGAATGTAAGGATATCCTCAAATCGAAAGAAAAACATACAATGTGGCAAAGATTACACATAATCCAGAGGATTGGGAAACATTTAAATCCAAAAGGTGCCCAAACGACAAAAAAAGAAACAAAACAAACTTTGAGAATAAACTAGCAAGTAATATAAAAACAGACAGTAAAAGCTTCTTTAAATATATTAAAAGCAAAAGAAAAGCCAAAGTAAACATAAGGCCCTCAGACAACAAGGCTAAGGAAATAATAACGGGAAGCAGAAAATGGCCAAAGTGTTGAGTATACTCTAGAAATAGTGAACATTGAGGGACAAAAGGAGGAGAGGAAATAAACATGGCAACTACCACTGGAGAGCTAGTAGTAGGGAAGCTAAAGGGGCTAAAGACAGATAAGGCCCTGGACCTGGTGTAATGAATCCTAGGCTATTAAAGGAAGTAGCAACAGAGATAGTGGATATACTTGTGGTAATCCTTTGATTCTGGAAAAATGTTGAAGGCTTGTAGCATTTCAGTTTATAAAGAGGCACTGAAAATAAATACATATCAACTCTTTTTGGGAAAATATTGGAGTTTATTATAAAGCTGTAATAGTGGAGAACTTATAAAGACATGATGCAATAAGGCACAGTCGATTTAATCTAAGGGGAAACTTTTTCACACAAAGGGTGGTGTGTGTATGGAATGAGCTGCCAGAGGAAGTGGTAGAGGCTGGTACAATTACAACATTTAAAAGGCATCTGGATGGCTAGATGAATAGGAAGAGTTTAGACGGATATGGGCCAAATGCTGGCAAATGGGAGTCAACATGGATGAGTTGGACCGAAGCCAGTTTCCATGCTCTACATCTCTATGACTGACTCTATGACAGTTACTTCTTTGAAGAGGTAACAAACAGGATAAATAAATGAATGGATGAAAGAATGGATTAATCATTTATTGTCACACACATTTTGAAGATACAGTGAAAAGCCACAACCCAGTGCAGTTTTGAGTTACAAAGAAGATAAAAAGAAATTACTTAAATAAGAGATCATCTTCTATTCAAATTAGCTTCAAGAATGGCTTCAGGGTTTCTGTAAAATCTCTGCATGATAAAGGGAAAGCAGTGGATGTAATATATTTGGATTTTCATAAGTACCTTTAGATAAAGTACCACATGTCATGTGATTTAATAAGACCCCCATCAAGTTGGGGTAGAAGATTAGCATGGATAGAGGATTAGCTAAATTATAGAAGACAAGGAGTTGGCTAAGTGAGGAAATTTCAGGATGGCAACCTCTAATGATTAGAGTGCCACAAAGATTAGTGCGGGGGCCACTATTATTAACAATTTATAATAATGACTTGGGTCAGGGAGATGAATGTACTGTGGCCATGTTTGCAGCTGACAAAATAAGATGGGAAGGAAAATACTGAAGATGATCTAAGCAGTCTGTCCAAAACTATAGACTGTTTAAGTGAGGAAGCAAAATCTGGCAGATGGACTATTATGTGGGAAATGTAAGGTTATGCACTTTGGCAAAAAGAATAGAGAAGTCTATTTAACTATTTATGAACTCTATTTCAATGGGGAAAATCTGCAGAAAGTGTTCGCACGGTGAGATTTGGAGTCCTTAAACCTCGGTCACAAAAAGCTAGCGCACAAATTTAGTAGACAATAGGCAAGGCACATAGAATGTTGACCTTCATTTGAAAGTGAACACAATATAGAAAGAGGGAAGGCTTTTTAAAACTAAACACTATATCTGGAATACAGTGAACAGTTTGTGGTTACCTCAACTAAGGAAAGAAATGCAGCTTGTGGGGGCAGTCCAGAGCAGGTTCACGAGGTTCATCCTGCGTAGAAAAGAACTGTCTTATGTGGAGAGGTTGGGTCAGTTGGACCTGCATTCATTGGAATTTTAAAAGGAGGTTACTTTATTGAAACATAGAAGATTCTTAAGAGGCTTGCAAGAGTAAAGCTCAAGAGGGTGTTTCCTATGTAGGAGAATCTAAAACCAGAGTGCATAATCTCAGGTTTAAAATAGAGATGCAAAGGTATTCCTTCACTCAAAAGGTAGTGGGTCATAGAGTCATAGAGGTTTACAGCATGGAAACAGGCCTTTCGGCCCAACTTGCCCGTGTCACCCCATTTTCACAATTAAACTAGTCCCATTTCTCTGCATTTGGTCCATATCACTCCATACTTATCCCCTCCAAGTACCTGTCCAAACGTTTCTTAAATGACAAAATTGTGCTGGCCATCACCACTACCTCTGCTGTCTGTTCCAGACACTCACCACCCTCAGTGTGAAAAAAAATTACCCCTTGGATCCTTTTGTATCTGTTCCCGAGCATGGTTAATCCGTGCCCTCTAGTTTTAGACTGCCCTACCCTGGGGGAAAGCTGTTGTCTATCTACCTTGTCCATGCCTTTCATGATTTTATAGACCTTTATAGGGTCAACACCCAGGCTCTTACACTCCAGGGAAAGAAAGTCCCAGCCTATCCAGCCTCTCCTTCTAACTCAAACATTCCAATCTGCGCAATTCTTTACAGAAGGTCAGAGAGGCTGGATCATCAAGAATATTCAAGCCTGAGATGGACAGATTTTTAACTAGTCACGCAATTAAGAGGTGTGGGGAAAAGGCAAGAGGGTGGAGTTGAAGATTATCAAATCATCTATGCTCTAATTGAATGGCAGAGCAGACGGGATGGGCCAGATGGCCTACCTCTGCCATTATGGCCTCACAAGCAGCTATTTGTCATGGCAAGCCAGGGGAGAGATAATCTTCCTGCTCCAAAGTCAGATTGTTGCCATTAAAGGACAGACAGTCATAGCTGGTGAGGGGTAGGAGTGACAGGCATGGGTCAGCAGAGATGGGCTCAGAGGAGCATTTATGCAGGCTCTTTTGGAAACCACTGATGACCTGTTTCAGGAGCTTGTAGAATTCCTGTTTAAGATATGTGTCCATCATGCTTCTCAGGTTAGAACATATCAGCTACGATCGTTCTGCAAGACACAGGTTTCATCAATGTAATTTCACTGTAAAACGATTGAAGAATTGGGGACACTGTTTCTAAGGATTGAACTTTTCATACATGTGTTGGCTGTAACACGATTACATCACCAACACTTTAAGCGTTGTTTCTAAAGCGTGGTTTTTTTTCTACAATGCGAGGTTGCACAGGAACGCAACTATCTTGTTATAAAAGAACTATCTGTAACTGGTAATGTAGGACTCTAAAACCATTATCACATTCTAATTGACAGGTGACCAGCTGTGGAAGCAGTGTGCAGTAAACTGAAGCCTGCAACTTTTAGGGTACAAATGCATCATTGCTATCGGGAAGTAGAAGCAAAAATTAGGGCCTCTGCTTCCGTTTCTCCACTTGTCCAGATAAAGCTAAGATATTCCTAGGCAATAGTTTAAAGCCTCCTACGTCAATAAACAATAAAGGCAAAGTTCAAATAAAGTCCTTTAAAAAAAATGAGGCTCAGTCCATGATAGGAATCTCATTTGTTAGCAACCATGCTTTCAGAAGTTTTTATTAATGTGATATTTCCTCTTGCATGGTAACTCAATTTTGTTAGCCGAAGTAAATGAACTACATCCTACAATCCTGTAAATGTATGATCAACATATCAGGTTACACGGCCTTTGTTTCTCATTCAGTAACTTAGACTGCTGAAACATTGAATAGAGGTTTACACATTACTGACATCTGACAGTGAGTTAGAAAGTTATTCATTTCAATAGTTCTCATAACACCTTACACTAAAAGAGAAAGCTTTCTTTTTTAAAATAAACACAGAACCTAGATTGAATAGTTGCTTGAAACTCAATGGAGAGGGTTCTCACAAAGAATCTATAAGAAATGTAACATCATCTGCCATTAGTCCACTAACGCTCCCTGGACATCAATGGTTAAAGGCAAGATTTCTGGTCCACCCACCTGAAGGGGGCATTCTCACTGTGACAGCTGCGAGCCAATCTGATTGACCGACAGCTTTGTAATCCCAGCCGCACGAGGTTCAGGGAGTGGCCGCTGCTGAACGCCAGAGAGTACCCACACAGCAGGAGCTCATGGAGGCCAGCTTTTATGAGTATCCTGCATCTGGCACACTGCAAGGGGGGTGGGTGGTGGAGGGGTCAGCTCTGTGAGGCCAGGATTGGGGCAGAGGGTTATGGACAGGGGAGGTTAAATGGCAGGAGCAAGACCTGGTTGGGTGGAGCCTCCAATGAACAAGAGGACCCACAGAGAAAGCTCCCCCATCCTTCTGTGGACAGCAGCTCACTCAGAGAAAGCTGCCAGGGTGACTCAGCTGGCAGGGGCATGTCCCTGAAATGGGTAAAATATCAGCTGAGGAGAGATGGGCAACTTGAGAGGCCTTTCATTGGCAATTAAATGTCTCAATGAATGCAAGGATATGTGGGCCGAATGTGAGAATCCAATGGAGACAAATGCCAATATTGAGGACAGGCAAATGCAGAATGATGTTCAAAAGACAGAGTTAAAGTTACTCCATATGAATGCATGCAGCAATCCCAACACAGCAGGTGAATTGATGGTAGAGGTAGAAAGTAGGTAGGATCTAGTCGCTGTTACAGCAATATGGTTTCAGGAAATCAAAGCTTAGAGCCTCATATTGAAGGATATTCAACATTTAGGCATAAAAACAAAAGGAGGCAAGGTAGGCTGAGACAATACAACAATAACAGGACAAGCCAAACAGAGGACAGCCAGAGAATTCCTAGAAGCATGGCACGCATCTACAGACTAGATTAACAAGCACGTTGACCTAGACCCAATATATGAGGCCACTACAGCAAACAACTAGAACCAGCAACCGGAAGCAGTGGGAATTAAACCAAATAAATTCCAACCAACATAGTACAGCAGCGCTTCACAGGAGGCTCCACAGCACTGAGAATGTCACCCAGACAGGGAACAAAATATCTGCAAACCAAATTCCCAACTCGGGGAACATAGCCAATACAACTGCTACAGGTACCTGAGCTACCAATCTTTACACAAACCTTGAACATCTAAGGGTGAGAGGCAGGGTACTGCTGATTATAAGGATTGGCATCAGTACATGAATGAGTGGACAGGATCTTACAGAGGTCTGAACAGCATGGGCAATGATAAGAGCTGTGGCAGGAGTGAATGGCACAGTGGCTCAGTGGTTAACATTGCAGCCTCATAGTACCAGGGACCCGGGTTTAATTCCCATCTCAGGTGACTGTCTGTGTGGAGTTTACACATTCTCCCTGTGCCTGGGCAGGTTTTCTCTGGGTACTCCAGATTCCTCCCACAGCCCAAAGATGTACAGGTCAAGTGAATTGGCCATGCTAACTTGCCATGAACCTGTTGGGCTGAAGGCCCTGTTTCCATTCTGTAGGGAATCTAATCTAATTGAATGGGAAGTCAACAAGGCCTACTTTGATATGAGGAGCATCTCGTTCCATCTTCTCTACTTTTCATAAGTAGTGGGGCAAGTTTCTTGCTAGGCAGTGGCAAGTTGCAAATTCAGAAGGGTTTATTTCTTTTTGATCACTCAACTCACCTAATTAGGATTCATCTTTCTCTCTTACTCACCAAAAAAGCTCAAAATCCAGTAAATTCAACATAGAAACCAGAATGGATCTACAATGGATACCGTGTAACCTGCTCCATTCAATTGCACCAAACTGTACCTCAGAGCACAATCTGGGTACCAGCTGCATGTATCACTCATTACAGACATTTGCATCCAGCATGTGCCATCACCTCATGGCACCTAGAAGACTCACTTGCTCATCACTTGGGAGGTATAGATTCACAGTGTAGGGCAGCTAGCATTGAATGATGGCAGCATGGACACTGATTACCCAGGGACAGGTACCTGGCTCAGGGATTAAACCTGGCTGCACCTCAGGGCTGTCACCCAATCAGCATCCACCACTACACCTTGCAGCCTTGACTGTCTTGCTATGCCATTATCACTTGTTCATGCTTCAACCAAAGCCAAAGCCTGCCTGTGCTGGTACCAAATCCAGAGAAAGTGGGATCCGTAACAATGGGATAGTCTACACTGAAGTGGAGAGGGATTGGTGCTTTTGCAAACTGACTAACTAGTGCAGTAGAGCAGGTTTCAAACAACATTTGGAGGTAAGGGCCAAATTTGGGAAATTGTGAATCAAAGAGTGGGGAAAAGGCAACAGAGGAATGAATTCATGGAAATTAGTGGGAAATGGTAGACAATGACAAGAAAGGACAGAGAATGCAAATCGAAGAGCAAATCAGCAGATATAATAAAGACTGAAAAAATAATAAAAGGACAAAACTTAAGGCATTGTATTTGAAACAAAACAGATGAACTGGTCATAAAAAATAAGATAAATAAGTACAGCCTCATGACCATAACTGTGACCTGGTTGCAAGGTGGCTTAGATTGGGACAAATATTGAAACATGGCATTGTGTCACAAAGCTCAACCTCTTTTTTTTCCTTAAAAGTTGTTCTTTGGCTCAAGGTGACTCTGACCTTGATTCTTTTCAGAGGGGTAATAAACCAAGCTGGGCTCTAATCAGTCTGGTTTGGTCCAGAGATGAAAAGGATTTGGAGAGGCCTTTTGTTTATATGTAAACAGATGAGACTTCAGGCCAAAGTGGTCATGTTTTAGAAGTGACCAGTATAATGAAAGGGGAGTGGTCAGCTCTCTAGCTGAGCAATTTTAGTTCAGTCTTGAACTGGTTGGAAGTTCAACAGGGAGCTGTGTGGAAACTGTCTCTTTTCTGCCTTTCAACTTCAACCTGTAAGCACGTGTTCCATTTATACTGGTTCTTAAAGGGAGTTTGCTTATTGGGACTGCTGTGTATATTTGGAACAGAATAATTAAGTCTAGTTGGATAGATTGAGTTCTGTGAGAATCCTTCATTCTGTTCTTGGTGTTTCATGGTGTAATTTTGTGAATAAATTTTGTCAGTTTTAAAATCTAGTAGTAAACCTAGCTGACTTAATCTAGGTAATTTTCACTGTACACTTACTGAAACAAATTGCAAAGTGATGGCCTGGGACTGCCTGCTGAAGGATGCTTTGAGGGGTCTGAGGAGGGAAATATATCTCGGGTGACGGGGTCCCCAACTCCAAATCATCTGTATGAATTTTAAATAATTGTGGTCCCAACACTGAGCCCTGAGGCACACCAGTAGTCACTGTTTGTGAGCCAGAACAACACTCATTTATTGCCACTTTTTGCTGCCTGTTAGTGAACCAATCCTCTATCCATGCTAATACTTTACCCATAATGCCATGCATCTTTATCTTATGCAGTAGCCCCTTGTGTGGCATCTCGTCAAAGGCCTTTTGGAAATCTCGGCACACCACATCCACTGGGTCCCCATTGTCCACCTTGCTTGAAATTTATTCATAGAATTCCAAAAGATTTGTTAAGCATGAACCAATGCTGCGTCTGCCCAACAGGACAATTTCTATCTAGAAGCCCTGCTACTTCTTCCTTGATAATAGACTCAAGCAGCTTCCCCACTACAGAGGTTAAGCTAATCATCTGTAATTCCCCATTGTTTGTCTACTTCCCTTTTTAAGCAGTGATGTCACATTTGCTGTTTTCCAATCTGTTGGAACTATCCCAGAGTCCAGCGAATTTTGGAAAATTACCAAAAGTGCACTTGCTATTTCTCCCACCATCTCTTTTAGTACTCTGGGATGCATTCCATCTGGGCCAGGAGACTTGTCTATCCTTAGCTCCATTAGCTTGCCCAATACTACCTCTTCTGTAGTAATGATTCTTTCCAGGTCTTCACCTACCTTGGTCTCTTTGTCAACTTCTGGCACCTTATTAGTGTCCCCTACTGTGAAGACCAATACAAAATACCTGTTCAATATCTCTGCCATTTCATCATATCCAATAATGACATGCCCCTTCTTATCCTCTAAAGGACCAATGCTTACTTTAGTCACTTTTTTCATTTTATATATTTATAGAAACTTTCTTTTAGCTGTCTTTACGTTCCATGCTAGTTTTTTTTCTCGTGTTCTATCTTACTTTTCTTTACAACTCTTTTTGTGGTTTTCTGTTGATCTTTAAAATGTTCCCAATCTTCTCATTTCCTGCTGTTCAAGGCCATTTTGAATGCCTTCTCTTTCAATTTGGTAGCCTCCCTTACTTCCTCAGGCACCCATGACGGATCACCCCTTTTTCTTACAGTCCCTTTTCCCTGGGATACACTTTTGCTGAGCACTTTGAAAAATTGCTTTGAAGGTCCTCCACAATTTCTTGGGACAAAATGATGTATGTCCCAGAGCTTCAAAAGAATTGGCTATGAAGGTAATGGATGCACAATTCCATAGATTTTGAAATGATGTATACAGATTGAAATATTGCAAATAAAACCTTACTATGAAAGAAACAAGAGAATAAAAAGACAGGAAACCGCAGGAAAAGTAGCCTGACAGCAATAGTAGTGAAATTTAAGAACCTACTATCAAGGGGATGATAAGTGGACACTTGGAAAGTATCGATCTGATTTAGCAGCATCAACATGGATTTATGAAGAGGAAAACATTGTTGTACTATAGATATTAAATGCATTTATTTGAAGTCCTGGCACACAGTTTCTAGTTTAAGTTCAACCAACTATACATCATAAAACCACATCACCATCTGATTCATTTTCCTTCTTACACATTTGAATACAAATTAACTCGGTAGTTCACATCACCTTGTTAGGTATTTAGCATCCCATTATATCTAATTATGTTTGACAAATTTGTTTGAATTTTTTGAAGATGTTGTTCAGAGAGTAAGTAAGGGGAACTGGTGAATGTAGATTATTTGGATTTTCAGAAAGTTTTTGGGAAGATCCCACAAAATGTTAAGATGTAAAGTTAGAGCAAGTGGGATAGGGGATAATATACTAGCGTGAAGTTAAGATTAGTTAATGAAAAGGGTAGCAGAATAATAGGTCACTCACAGGTTAGCACTCTGTGATTGCTGCAGTATCTCAAGGATCAGTTATTCATGGTGTATATTAATCATTTGGATGTGGAGACCAAATGCAATACTGTTTTTCCAACTTTGTGGATGACACAATGTCACATGTTCATGTGTGTTGTGAGGGATTTTACTTATTTGTACATGGGATGAGGATATAACTGGCTACGCTGGCTTTTATGAATTACGGGTAATTGTGAGGATATTGTAAAGAGGGTTTGCAGGGGATTTGTACAGGCTGACCAAGAACAGCGAGGGCAGATGGAATGTAATGTAGGTAATTGTGAGGTTATCCATTCTGGCAGGATGAACAGAGGTGCATTTTGTTTCTGAAGTGGTGAGAAATTGAGAAGCTTTGATATCCTTGTGCATAAGTCACTGAAAGCTAACATGTTCGTGCAGCAAGGAATTAGAAAATCAAATGATATTTTGGGTTTTTATGTCAAGAGGATTTGATCCCAGAAGTAAAGGCACCTTGTTTCAATTGTATAAAACACTGGTGCTATTGTGTATTGATTGTAATTTTGGTACCTTTATTTAAGGGTGGATGTACTGTCCATTGAGGGATTGCAGCAGAAGTTCACTGGACTGATTCCTGTGATGGGGGGGACTGTTCTATGAGCCTGTGAGATTAAATGAATGAGAGATGAATGAGAGGTCTCATTGAGACCAACAAAACCGATGAAGGGCCAGATAAGATTAATGGAAAAAAAGATGTTTTTCCTGGCTGAGGGGTCGAGAGTGGACAGTAAGCCTTTAGGGATGAGATGCGGAGCAATTTCTTCACTCAGAAGGGAATAAATGTTTGGAATGTCCTACTACAGAAGATTAGATTAGATTACTTACAGTATGGAAACAGGCCCTTCGGCCCAACAAGTCCACACCGACCCGCCGAAGCGCAACCCACCCATAAGACTTACCTAACACTACGGGCAATTTAGCATGGCCAATTCACCCGACCCACACATCTTTGTGACTGTGAGAGGAAACCGGAGCAAACCCACGCAGACACGGGGAGAATGTGCAAACTCCACACAGTCAGTCGCCTGAGGCGGGAATTGAACCCAGGTCCCTGGCGCTGTGAGGCAGCAGTGCTAACCACTGTGCCACCGTGCCGCCCCCAAAAAGATTGTGGAACCTCAGTCATTTACTCCAGTCAAGATAGAAATTGATAAATTTCTAATGATAGATACTAATGACATCAAGGGACATGGAGTGAGGGTGGCAAAATAATAGCCAGGTATGGAAGGTTTGATTTATAAAGACAGGCTGGAACTATTCTCACAGGAGCGTAGGAGGTTGAGAGATGACCTTATAGAAGTATATAAAATCATGAGTACTATCGATAGAGTTAATAGTAGGTGTCCTTTCTCAAGGATGGGTATTTCAAGACTAAGGAGCATATTTTTAAGATGAGAGGAAGGAGATTTTAAAAAGACCTGAAGAGCACATTTTTTACACAGAGGGCGGTTCGCAGAGGAGTGATGGATGCAGGCACAATTACAAATGTTTAAAAGACATTTGGGTAAGGACCAAATAGGAAGGTTTGGAGGGATATGGGCCAGGAGCAGGCATGTGGGAGTAGTTTGGTTTGGGATTATGTTTGGCATGGACTGGTTGAACTGAAGAGTATGTTTCCATGCTGTATGACTTTATGATAAAATGGCAGAGTAGGGTCAATGGGCTCAATGGTTAAATCCTATATTCTTATGCTTCCTGTGTCCCGTAAAGTGGGAGACAAGAAAGGCAGGTTGGCTACAGGCAAACTGTATGCTTCATTTTACGTGATCCCTGGTTTCAAACCTATCAGTGAGGAATCATGCAATTCTACCTAAAGTGACCAAATCTCAACAGTTTACACCATTTGGTATTTTTGTATTAACATTTAAGGAATTGAGACTTATACAACGGATAGAGAGCAGGCTTACGGACAATTTACTGACTTTATAGGTAGACATCATTTGATCTGAACTGTGACCTTGTTGGGAAATATTTTGGCCTTAGTTACAGAAGATTAAGATGAAGAAAACACTGTAAATGTAACTTCACTAGATACAGAACAGCAACTACTCAATAACAGCACTAAAACATCAGTAATGTTGTTAATAGGGTAACGGTGCATAAGGTTGATTGACCTGATTTTCTATTACTTATAGCACTGATGTCACACCTGGACTGAGCATGTGGGATTTCCCAAAGGTCAGTTGGACTATCTGCACTCAATGATATTTTGGGCTGCATTTAGACTGCCAGATGGAGCAGGGATTAGCACTCAGCTAAGATTCTTAATGACTACTGCTGCTGTTTAAAGATGGAAGCATTGGCTAGCCTACTCAGGATTCCAAGGTACCCACCTCTAAGAAGCTTACACTGTGCTTGGCAGCAGATGCCAGACACCATAAACCTTGCATTAAATAACCAAAGACTTGAATACAGATGAGGAAGGAAGGTAAATAACAGCCTCAAAATGTTTGTCAAGGAAATATACTATTAGATGGACAAATTATGTACCCAAGAGAGTTACTCTCACCGTGTTAAAGTATGACTGTGACTTCATGCTGGGTCCTCACAGACAGTTCCTTTGAAGCAGCCCCATACTGTAGCAGTACACTACGTATCACTGCCACCTCAAAGAGCAATTGTAATAACATTGTTGTGATAGCGTCACTGTGATAAAGTATCAATCTGAAAAATAACCAGGAACAGTATATTCCTGTTGGGTGAAAGGAAAGACTGGTAGATGTAGAGATTGCTGGATGACTAGAGAAATTGAGGATTTGGTTAAGAAAAAGAAGGAAGCATATGTCAGGTATAGACAGGATAGATCGAGTGAATCCTTAGAAGACTATAAAGGAAGTAGGAGTATACTTAAGAGGGAAATCAGGAGGGCAAAACGGGGACATGAGATAGTTTTGGCAAATAGAGTTAAGGAGAATCCAAAAGGGTTTTTACAGATACATTAAGGACAAAAGGGTAACTAGGGAGAGAATAGGACCCCTCAAAGATCAGTAAGTCAGCCTTTGTGTGGAGCCGCAGGAGATGGAAAAGATATTAAGTGAGTATTTTGCATCAGTATTTATGGAAGGTATAGAACGTAGGGAAATAGATGATGACATCTTGAAAAACATCCATATTACAGAGGAGGAAGTGATGGATGTCTTGAAATGCATAAAAGTGGATAAATCCCCAGGACCTGATCATGTGTACTCTAGAACTCTGTGGGAAGTTAGGCAAGTGATTGCTAGGCCTTTTGCTGAGATATTTGTATCATTGATAGTCACAGGTGAGATGCTGAAGATTGGAGGTTGGCTAACATGGTGCCACTATTTAAGAAAGGTGGTAAGGACAAGACAGGGAACTATAGACCGTGAGCGTGTGGTGGGCAAGTTGTTGGAGGGAATACTGAGGGACTGAGTAGGGATAGTCAACATGGGAAATCATGTCTCACAAACTTCATTGAGTTTTCTGAAGAAGTAACAAAGAGGATTGATGAGGGCAGAGCAGTAGATATGATCTGCATGGACTTCAGTCAGGCATTTGACAAGGTTCCCCATGGGAGACTGATTAGCAAGGTTAGATCTCATGGAATACAGGGAGAACTTTTCATTTGGATACAGAACTGGCTCAAAGGTAGAAGACAGAGGGTGGTGGTGGAGGGTTACTTTTCAGACTGAAGGCCTGTGAAAGTGGAGAGCCACAAGGATCAGTGCTGGGTCCTCTACTTTTTGTCATTTATATAAATGCCTTGGATGTGCGCATAAGATATATAGTTAGTAAGTTTGCAGCTGACACCAAAATTGAAGGCATAATGCACAGCAAGGAAGGTTACATCGGATTACAATGGATTACAATGAGCCAATGGACTGAGCAGTGGCAGGTGGAATTTAATTTAAATTATTGTGAGGTGCTGCATTTTGGGAAAGCAAATCTTAGCAGGACTTATACACTTAATGGTAAGGTCCTAGGGAGTGTTGCTGAACAAAGAGACCTTACACTGCAAGTTCATAGCTCCTTGAAAGTGGAGTTGTAGGTGGATAAGATAGTGAAGAAGGTGTTTGGTATGCTTTCCATTATTGGTCAGAGTACTGAAAATAGGGGTTGGGAGGTCGTGTTGCAGCTGTACAGGACATTGGTTAGGCCACTATTGGAATATTGTGTGCAATTCTGGTCTCCTTCCTACTGGAAAGATGTTGTGAAACTTGAAAGGTTTCAGAAAAGATTTACAAGGATGCTGCCAGGGTTGGAGGATTTGAGCTATAGGGAGAGGCTGAACAGGCTGGGCTGTTTTTGCTGGAGTGTCTGAGGCTGAGGGGTGACCTTATGGAGGTTTATAAAATTATGAGGGGCATGGATAGGATAAATAGACAAGGTATTTTCCCTGGGGTTGGGGAGTCTAGAACTGGAGGGCATAGGTATAGGGTGAGAGGAGAAAGATATAACAGGGACCGAAGGGGCAACTTTTTCACACAGAGAGTAGTACGTGTATGGAATGAGCTGCCAGAGGAAGTGGTGGAGGCTGGTACAATTGCAACATTTAAAAGCCATCTGGAGGAGTATATGAATAGGAAGGGTTTGGAGGGATATAGATTGGATGCTGGCAGGTGGGATGAGATTAGGTTGGGATATTTGGTCGGCATGGACAGGTTGGACTGAAGGGTCTGTTCCGATGCTGCACATCTCTATGACTCTATACTAGTTCTTTCCTGAAAAGCACTTCAAACATAGCAAAATGTACATTGGGACTTCAATATAATCAATGCAAAGGTTCACTCCAAACCAAAGGAAGGAATGTTAGTACAGATAAGCTAAAGCTTAGATGAAGAAGGAGGCTTTTCTAAACAATCTTAAAGGAGTGGAGAGGTGAAGAGTTTAAGGCTAAGATTGCCAGAGTTTAGAATTCAGAGAACTGAAGATTCATCCACCAATGGTGAAGTGCAGGAAATAGGGGAGTGCAAAGTGTTGTACATTTTGAGGAGGTAGGAGAGGAATAGCCATGAAAAGATGTGTTATGGACAGAACAAATCCCCTCAAATCATGTCAAGGAAACAGCCTAGATCCTACTATTTTTTTTATTTTAAAGGCAAGAGTCAGGCATTGCATTCTGGATGCAATTTGATTGGTCAAACAATCAGGCTTGAAGCAAAACATGCTTTATTCATCCAGACAAAATTAAAAAATATAAGAACATAATTGGCTTAACTGTAACTCAACCAAAATACTTAACAGAATAATAAACTACTCATTTACTGTTCCAATACAGTATCATCCTATAAGCACACTCTTGACAAAGGCAAATTCAGTAACATAGATTTTAGCGAGTTTTGAGAAGATTTGTAGCTCAGGTTGCAGTTCTGGATGTACTGTGCAAGAACTGTAACAAACACTACATTGGACAAATAGGCAGAAAACTAGTTACCAGAATACATGAACACCAACTAGCCACAAAATGACATGACCCTCTCTCACTAGTATCCTCACATACGGATGAGGAAGGACACCATTTCGACCGGGACAACACATCCATCTTAGGACAAGCCAAACAGAGACACACACAAAAATTCATAGAAGCATGGCATTCCAACTGGAACTCTATCAACAAACACATCGAGTTAGACCCCCATCTACCACCCCCTGAGAAAAAGAACAGGAAATGTCATCACCACAGGAAATAATGTCACCAACCTAAAGAAACCCAAACATGTAAATATAAAGCAGGAATCATGTATACTGCTTCACCTGAGGCCCACTGAAGATGTTACCTAGTAGGGTGACAAAACGTCCGGAAATGAAGCTCCCAGCTCAGTGAGCAAACCTACATCCAGAATAAATTAGATTATCTTACATGCAATTCTAGCAGCAGGAGGAGAACCCCAGCTTTTAGCTTTAACAGGGAGAGGGAAAATAGCTTCCATATCCAGCTTTGAGAACCCAGCAACTGCTAGTGAAAGTTAAACTAAACATCCTGGCTCTGTGGGAGCCTGACTCCAACCATTCTGCTTCTATCTTTCCAACTTTGAAAGGAAAACTTAAGGCCTCATAAACTGTCTACTTTATTGGCTTGAAGCAAATCAAAAGATATCTGTGTCTTAACCTCTCTTTGTTAAAAGAAACCAAGTCAAAATAGACCTCTTAATGCCATAGCATCATCACAGACAGGAATTTTGAACACAATCGAGTTGGGATGAGGAACCAGTATAGGTAGGATTGATGACTGGAGAAGTCAGTGCATTTGATTTAAAGGCAATGAGTTTTTGATTCCTATAAATTTACGATTAATTACAAATGGAAAGTTAGAGAAGAAATCTTTGAAATTCCCAGGGTTGGAGGCAATAATTATTGTTGACATTTCTGGCAGCAGATAAACTGAGGCAGAGATGGACAATTGTCAAGAAGATGGAAGAAGATAATCTTGATGAGATAATTAAATCAGAAGCTCTACTCAGGGTTAAAGAGGACATAAAATTGTATAAATGGGATGGATTCAGTACCGAGAAATTGAATTTATGTTGGTGACTATGGAGACAATGGTTTTGATCTTCCTATTATTGAAAATATATTTTGCTGATCCTGGGTTGGTTGCTGAGACCCGTAGTAGTGATGATACGATGCAGCTGCATAAGGTGCATGGGCACAACATAGACCAGAAGACAGGAAGGGTCAAGATTAGATCCTGAGTAACTTTTGTTTTTAATTCATTCACAGCATGTGGGTGTTACAGGCTGGGCCAGCATTTATTGCCCTTTCCAAATTGCCCCAAAGGGCAGTTAAGGGTCAACCAAACTGTTTTGGGTCTGGAGTCACGTGTCAGCCAGTCTGGGGAAAGATGGCAGATTTCCTTCCCTGAAGGGCATTAGTGAATCAGATGGGTGGTTTCTCCCCCAGTAATCAGTAATAGTTTCATGGACATCATTTGACATTGAATTTAATTTTTATTGAATTCAAATTTCACTAATTATCATGGTGGGATTTGAACCCAGGTCCCTAGACGAGTATGCAAACGATGGCAGGACTGTGCTGCTGCAGTGGGATTCATACCTGTGTCCCCGAAACATTAACCTGACAGTTTGAGTTAGTAATCCAGTGAGATTTGCAGACCACCCGCTGATTGGGAAGAGATGGACAACTTATGGGCAGAAAGAGAAGCCGCAGCAGGAGATATTCTGGCTATAACTGAATAGGCAAAAGTGGAACTAGCTGAGGATAGTATCACTCAGGTGTGATGGAGGGGGTGTGTAATGAAGAGGTACAATATAAGCAGTCTCGTCACTGACTATAAGATGTAGGAGCAGAAGTAGACTATTTGACTCATCAATTGTAATTCAACAATGATGACAACGCTGATTTGATAATCCTCAACTCCATTTTCCTGCCTTTTCCTCATAACCCTCAAATCCCTTACTGATAAAAAGAAAATGTCTACCCCAGCTTTGAATACACATAATATCTATACTTCTCCCCAGTCTAGGATTCCACTGACTCCCGACCCTCTGAGAAAAGATATTCACGTTTGCATCTTAAATGGGTGATTCCTCACTCAGACTATGCCCTCTCCTACAGTGGCAAAAATAACCCTCAGCTCTTATCCTGACAAGCTTCTTAAGCATCTTATATGTTTCAACAAGGTTTGCTCTCATTCTTCTGAACTCTAATGTGTACAAACCCAACCTGCTCAATCACTCCTCACAACAATATTCCTCCATAAACAGGAGGAACCCAATGAGCAGGACCTTATCAAACACTTATTCGGAATCCAAATATCTTACATCTACTGATTCTCCTTTATCTATTCTGCTTGCTACCTCTTCAAAGAATTATAATAACTTTGTCAGACATGATTCCCCTTCATCAAGCCATGTTGACTCTGCATTATTATATTTTTTATTCATAAATATATCTATTACATTCTTTAAAATGGACTGTAACTTTTCTGAAAGGCAGACATTAAGCAAACTGGCCTATAGATACCCCGTGATTGTCTCCCTTCCTGCCTGAAGAGAGATGTATAGTGGCAGTTTTCCTATCCAGCAATACTTCATCAGATTCTAATAATGGAAAATTATTACCCTAGTACTTCCACTATCTCTGTCGCTACATCCTTTAATATCCTAGCTTACAACCAGATTCAATGGTTATTTTAGCCTTAAGCCCCAGTAGTTTCCTCAGTATTTTTTCTTTAGCATTAGTTATTTTGTTTATTTCCTCTTACCTTTAGTCCTTCTGTCGCTGCATAGAGTCATAGAGATATACAGCATGGAAACAGACCCATTGGTCCAACTCATCCGTGCCAACCAGATATCCCAACCTAATCTAGTCCCATTTGCCAGCACCTGGCCCATATCCCTCTAAACTCTTCCTATTCGTATATCCATCCAGATGCCTTTTAGATGTTGTAATTGTACCAGCTTCCAACACTTCCTCTGGCAGCTCATTCCATACACGCACAACTCTCTGGGTGAATAAGTTGCCCCGTAGGTCCCTTTTATATCTTTCCCCTCTCACCCTAAACCTACGCCTCCTAGTTCTGGACTTACCCCACCCCAGAGAAAAGACTTGCCTATTTATCCTATCCATGTCCCTCATGATTTTATAAACTTCTATAAGGTCACCCCTCAGCCTCCGATGCTCCAGAAAACAGCTCCAGCATTTTCAGCCTCTCCCTTTGGCTCAAACCCTCCAACCCTGGCAACATCCTTGTAAGTCTTTTCTGATCCCGTTCAAGTTTCACAACATCTTTCTGATAAGGAGACCAGAATTGCACACAATATTCCAAAAGTGGCCTAATCAAAGTTCTATACAGCCACAACATGACCTCCCAATGCCTAAACTCAATGCTCTGACCAATAAAGGAAAGCATACCAAATGCCTTCTTCACTATCCTATCTACCTGTAACTCTACTTCCAAGGAGCTCTGAACCTGCACTCCAAGATCTCTTTGTTCAGCAACACTCCCTAGGATCTTATTATTAAGTGCGTAAGTCCTGCACTGATTTGTTTTTCCAAAATGCAGCACCCTGCATTTATCTAAATTAAACTCCATCTGTCATTCCGCAGCCCATTGGCCCAAGATCCTGCTTTACTCAGAGGTAACCTTCTTTAT
Organism: Hemiscyllium ocellatum; assembly: GCF_020745735.1. Lineage (NCBI taxonomy): Eukaryota > Metazoa > Chordata > Chondrichthyes > Orectolobiformes > Hemiscylliidae > Hemiscyllium > Hemiscyllium ocellatum. The sequence continues at coordinate 147,176,748 of NC_083402.1, read as the reverse complement.
TGTCCTCTACACCTCTAATTTTGGTGTCACCTGCAAACTTACTAACTATACCTCCTGTGTTCACATCCAAATCATTTATATGAATGAAGAAGAGCAGTGGACCCAGCACCGATCCTTGCAGCATGCCATTGGTCACAGGTCTCCAGTCTGAGAAACAACCCTCTGTCTCGCACCTTTGAGCCAGTTCTGTATCCAAATGGCTATTTCCCCCTTTATTCCATGAGATCTAACCTTGTTAACCAGTCTCCCATGAGGAACCTTGTCAAACACCTTCCTGAAGTCCACATAGATCACGTCTACTGCTGCAGCCAGCTTATATAGCATTATTGGAATGCCGTTACAGAGTTTGACCATGTAAAATGTTTACTCAATTCCTCTGGCTTTTCCTGGTACTGTGGCAGATAGGAAGCCAATTCATCAGGGCAGTTTTAGGGACAGAAGCCTGTTCGGAGAGTCATGTGAGTCATTGCTTACTTATGATTAATTCTACTTGCTAATAATATCAGTCACCTTCAGCAAACATGGAACTGCAGAAAGATGTATGCAGATTTAGAGTGGGAAGATGCTACAAGGAGAGGAAAGGGAGGTCGAGGATAGGATGAATAAAGAGCAATGTATTTTAAGAAGGAAAGTGATAATGACAAACTTGAAAAGTGAGGGGTCAGCAAATGAGAAGAGGAAACCATTTAAAATATTTCACAAAACAATACATTCAAAGTCTTTAAGTTTCAGGCAATTGTGTTTTCGAATTTTGTTTCTGCCATTTAGAAGGACATTCAAACCACATCAATGTAATCATATTTTACCTACTCTTTCTTATATTTGCATTCAATGTTTTGGATCAGTGAATGAAATAATAGCATCACACTTTCTGAATTCAACAATTGGTTATTTTAAAATCAATATGTAGCTAATTATTGTGCAAGTTTATATTAGATTAGATTACTTACAGTGTGGAAACAGGCCCTTCAGCCCACACCGACCAGCCGAAGCACAACCCACCCATACCCCTACCCCTACATTTACCCCTTACCTATCACTACGGGCAATTTAGCATGGCCAATTCACCTGACCCGCACATCTTTGGACTGTGGGAGGAAACCGGAGCACCCGGAGGAAACCCACGCAGACACGGGGAGAACGTGCAAACTCTACACAGTCGGTCCCTGAGGTGGGAATTGAATCCGAGTCTCAGGCGCTGTGAGGCAGCAGTGCTAACTGCTGTGCCATTAATTACACTGAAAATAATATATTGACATTAAAGAGTATCAAGTGGATCATTAAACTATTCCCTGGAAGGACAAGGGCAGAAAGACTACATCCAGGTTTTTCTCCAAGTCACATACCATCCTGACTTGGAAATATACCAGTCTTCCATCATCACTGTTAGGTCAAAATCCTGGAACTCTTTCAGTCTTTCTCTTTATCACATGGACTGCAGCAGTTCAATGTGGTGGTCCACCTCCCTCTCAACTAGGATAATTACTAATGAATAATTGGCACCTCATCAACAACACTCACATCCCCTGATGGAATATAGAATTTAGATTATTTGCATTTTACAAAGGAATGTATTGAATATTTTTTGTAAATTGCTATTAATAACGTGCCTGTACAATTTTGTGTGCTGTCTTGCACTTATTAATGATCCTAAGAATTAAAATACTAATGTAGAAGTTTGCAAGTATGACCAAAGCTGATTACTGATTAACCCATCTACACTTACATGGCGATTCCAGCCTTCCTAAGCCTCTTACAAACTTATGCAACTTTGTTCCTGACCAAACAAGTCTTCGACAACTTGTGAAAAATGTGCCTTTCTGCCCAACTTGTCAGTTCTCACACAGGTTAACAGTTATATAATTGCTGCTTTTCCATTGTCCAAAGTGACTTACTGTGTCAGCGAGTGAAAGTACTCAGAAGTATGCGTGGCTCATATGACCTCAGCTTTACCCTGCCAACATTCCTTGCACTCTCATATTTATTCATACTGCTCTCAAAGGATAAAACTTTGTGAATAAACAAGTTTTAAGAAACGTTGATTAAAAAGTACTCTATTAACATTAACGGGGTCATTCTAATGATCCAGTTGCTTTTAGATTAATCAGGAAACGACATGAATTTATCACAATAGGAGGGTGTATATTATAGACTCAAAATGTGTGGTGCTGGAAAAGCACAACCGATCAGGCAGCATCCGAGGGGCAGGAGAGTCGATATTTTGAGCATAAGCTCTTGATGAAGTCCTTACTTTCTCCTTGCATATTATAGACTACCAATTAATGGAAAAGAAATGAATGTGACATTCCTGGGCAAATCGAAGAAGTTTTGTGTACTAAAAGATTTTTATTCTCTAATAATTAACCCGTTTGAAGAAGGGATTGTACAGATTATTCAATTAATATACTATTATAACAATAAGGAGAAGAAGCATTACTTTAATAATTTCTGTACAATGGTCAAGAAAGGAAATACTTCAGAAACTCTGATCACCATGTAATGCAAATCAGTACATAATTAGTAGGTGAAAAAGACCAAGATTAGAAAATTTACTAAACATAAAAATAATGAGAGAAGACAACAAACTTTGCCACGATTAAATGCATTTATAGTTTGACAAACAAAAATCATAATTCAGAAACTGTGAATACTTAAATGGAATTTGGAAAGGATATGAATCAAGCGTATTTCAGAAAGAAAAATGAGGAAATATATAGAGGGAGTACAAAGTTATAAATCACACAACACCAGGTTATAGTCCAACAGGTTTATTTGGAAGCCTGAGCATTCGGAGTGCTGCTCCTTCATCCTTGTGCTACCTGATGAATGAACAGCGTTCTGAAAGCTAGTGCTTCCAATTAAACCATTGCACTATAACCTGGTGTTGTGCGATTTTTAACTTTGTACACCCCAGTCCAACACCGGCATCTCCAAATCATATATGGAGGAAATTTCACAGCATAGTATTGCAAACAGAACAACTTTGATACTTATAAAAAACATTTAACTTTTAGAGCACAAATAATAATTGGAGAGTCAGACAAATATTAGAAAATAATAATTAAGAAACTTATATGGAAGTTTGGAAGAAAATTAGCTAGACATTTAAAACAACAATACTGGCTTCCTATATAAATATTTGTGCTGGGATTAGAGACATTAAAAGGTGAAAGAGAGCAGTTTATAGGAGAGAATGAGTTATAGCAGAAAAACAGAATACTGTTTGCCTCAATATTCACAGAGAATATAATGATTATAAGATCCTCAGAGTTGGGTTTGATGCAGATCATGGTGTTTACTATTCAACAATAATCAGAATAAATATATTACAAGAACGCAAGGTGGGCAGATCAGCTGGAATTCATACTATATTCAAATGTTTTAAGAGATGCAGGAAAAGGAATAATGAAGGTTGTTCTATTTACTAAAGGTGCAAAAGATAAATACAGTTAAAGTTTCCACACTAGTTCTTTAACGTGGAATTTTCAATATTTGCGGCTTTTCTAGTTGCTGACTTATCCTTTGAAATGCAGGACTTATCCTGAATGAAAGTGGTAGGTTTGATGAAAGTTTATAAATATTATTGTCTTTGGAATGTGAATTCTAAAGTAGAACTGAATAGGATTTTGGTTTTCAGTGCAGGGAAACCTTGACTTTTTATAAAGAAGGGTTAGAAAGTCACTTGGAACAGATAGCTAAAGACAGCCTTTCCTAGAAATCACATAACTTAAAGTAAATGACTCAACAAGGTATCTTGTGCAGTTATATGACCTGGGGCCCAAAAATTGGCTTCTAAATTGACCCACAGCCAGAGAGATTATGGCTCACAGAAATGTAGCTAAGCTAAATTAAACAGAGCGAGCAGCTATCAGCTACAGAAAATAGTGGAAACCAAAATCAAAGATTTTATACACACACACGCACGCACACAAACACGTGCAAACACGCACATACATGTACAAAGGCTCAGGATAAATCTGTCACAACCAGTCTGAGGGTTATGTATTGAAGAAGCATTGATCAGACTTCCCGGCACCTTGACTCCAAGTCAGTGCCTGAGGACGTGCACTTTACACCTCCCCAGCAACGATGAAGGATGTTGGCATGTTCTCCACAGGATGATTTGAACCCTGCTCATGACTCCATTGGCCAAAGGCCACACGACATTCTGGAAGATCTGATAAAAACACACACCTAGAAGTTACACGGTGAATGGAGACTCGCAGCGAGCAGATTGTGCAGCTACCTAAGAAGACCCAGGAGAAGATGCACCCTGACCTGCAAGACCCACTCTCATAGAAGAGAACCAGCCCTACATCAGAGAGGAAGGAGATTCCAATGACTCAGATCAAACACATGGAGCATTGTGGGTAATATCCTTTCTCAAACAGATAGAGCTATATAGAGAGCAAATGTTGTGGAATTTGTAAATTGTTCACATGGTGTTTCTAATAAGTAATGATTTGTTAATAAAATTGAGTTGAACTGCAAACTGAATTCTGTGACCCTTGTCTGTCTCACCAGCAAGAGTACTTGGTGAAATCTTTTTAATACATAAACTGGTTGGAAGGAGACAGAGGGTAGTAGTTGATGGATTATGTTCATCTTGGAGCGCAGTTACTAGCGGTGTACCACAAGGATCTGTTTTGGGACCATTGCTTTTTGTTATCTTTATAAATGATCTAGAGGAAGGACTTGAAAGCTGGGTAAGCAAGTTTGCGGATGACACAAAAGTCGGTGGAGTTGTGGATAGTGAGGAAGGAAGTGGTAGGTTACAGCGGGATATAGATAAGTTGCAGAGCTGGGCGGAAATGTGGCAAATGGAATTCAATGTAGCTAAGTGCGAAGTCGTTCACTTTGGTAGGAATAACAAGATGATGGATTACTGGGCTAATGGTAGGCTACTTGGTAGTGTGGATGAGCAGAGGGATCTTGGTGTCCATGTACACAGATCTCTGAAAGTTGCCACCCAGGTAAATAGTGCTGTGAGGAAGGCATATGGTGTACTGGGCTTTATTGGCAGAGGAATTGAGTTCCGGAGTCCTGAGGTCATGTTGCAGTTGTATAAGACTCTGGTGCGGCCTCATCTGGAGTATTGTGTGCAGTTTTGGTCGCCATACTATAGGAAGGATGTGGAAGCTTTAGAACGAGTGTAGAGGAGGTTTACCAGGATGTTGCCTGGAATGGTAGGAAAATCTTATGAGGAAAGGCTGAGGCACTTGGGGCTGTTCTCATTGGAGAAGAGAAGGTTTAGGGGAGATCTGATAGAAGTGTATAAGATGATTAGGGGTTTAGATAGGGTAGATACTAAGAACCTTTTACCGCTAATGGAGTCAGGTGTTACTAGGGGACATAGCTTTAAATTAAGGGGTGGTAGGTATAGGACAGATGTTAGGGGTAGATTCTTCACACAGCGGGTTGTGAGTTCATGGAATGCCCTGCCCGTATCAGTGGTGAACTCTCCTTCTTTATGGTCATTTAAGCGGGCATTGGATAGGCATTTGGAAGTTATTGGGCTAGTATAGGTTAGGTAGGATTCGGTCGGCGCAACATCGAGGGCCGAAGGGCCTGTACTGCGCTGTATCCTTCTATGTTCTATGTTCTATGGTCAAAGTGGCCAAAGCACAGACAACATTGGTGAGATATTTGTTGCCTATTTGTTGAGGTGATGCACTTTGGGAAGAATAACAGAATGGCAGAGTACTTGGTCAATGGAAAGATTCTTGGTAATGTGGATGTGCAGAGGGATCTTGGAGTCCATATGCACAGATCCCTGAAAGTTACCACCCAGGTGGATAGTGCTGTTAAGAAGGCATACGGTGTGTTAGGTTTCATTGGTAGAGGGATTGAGTTCTGGAACCGCAATATCATGCTGCAACAATACAAATGCTGATGCAGCCACACTTGGAATATTGTGTACAGCTCTGGTCGTCCCATTACAGGAAGGATGTGGAAGCATTGGAAAAGGTGCAGAGGAGATTTACCAGGGTGTTGTCTGGTTTGGAGGGAAGGTCTTAGGAGGAGAGGCTGAGAGACTTGGGTCTGTTCTCATTGGAAAGAAGGCGGCTAAGGGAGGATTTGATAGAGACATACAAAATGATCAGAACGATAGGGTAGACAGTGAAAGATTTTTTCCTAGGATGATGATGTCAGCGAGGAGGTTGAGCAATTCATCAACTTCACCAACACATTCCACCCTGACCTTAAATTTACCTGGACCATCTCTGACACCTCCCTCTCCTTCCTAAACCTCTCCATCACCAGGAATGACGACCGACTTGAGACCGACATTTTTTAAAAACCCACCAACTCCCACAGCTATCTGGATTATACCTCTTCCCACCCCACCTCCTGCAAAAATGCCATCCTGTATTCCCAATTCCTCCGCCTCCGCCGTATCTGCTCCCAGAAGGATCAGTTCTACCACAGAACACACCAGATGGCCTCCTCCTTTAGAGACCGCAATTTCCCTTCCCACGTGGTTAAAGATGCCCTCCAACGCATCTCGTCCACATCCCGCACCTCCGCCCTCAGACCCCACCCCTCCAACCGTAACAAGGACAGAACGCCCCTGGTGCTCACCTTCCACCTTACCAACCTTCGCATAAACCAAATCATCAGCTGACATTTCCGCCACCTCCAAACCACCACCAGGGATACGTTTCCCTCCCCACCCCTTTCCGCCTTCCGATTAGACCATTCCCTCCGTGACTACCTGGTCAGGTCCACACACATCTTCAACCCACCCTCCCATCCTGGTACTTTCCCCTGCCACCGCAGGAATTGCAAAACCTGTGCCCACACCTCCTCCCTCACCTCCATCCAAGGCCCTAAAGGAGCCTTCCACATCCATCAAAGTTTTACCTGCACATCCACCAATATCATTTATTGTATCCGTTGCTCCCGATGCAGTCTCCTCTACATTGGGGAGACTGGGCGCCTCCTAGCAGAGCGCTTTAGGGAACATCTCCAGGTCAACCGCACCAATCAACCACACCGCCCTGTGGCCCAACATTTCAACTCTCCCTCCCGCTCTGCCGAGGACATGGAGGTCCTCGGCCTCACCACCAGACGCCTGGAGGAAGAACGCCTCATCTTCTGCCTCAGAACACTTCAACCCCAGGACATCAATGTGGACTTCAACAGTTTCCTCATTTCCCCTTCCCCCACCTCACCGCAGTTCCAAACTTCCAGCTCAGCACTGTCCCCATGACTTGTCCTACCTGTCTATCTTCTTTTCCACCTATCCACTCCACCCTCCTCCCGCCCCCGACCTATCACCTTCATTCCCTCCCCCACTCACCTATTGTACTCTATGCTACTTTCTCCCCACCCCCACCCTCCTCTCATTTATCTCTCCACGCTTCAGGTTCTCTGCCTATATTCCTGATGAAGGGCTTTTATCCGAAACATCGATTTTGCTGCTCCTCAGATGCTGTCTGAACTGCTGTGCTTTTCCAGCACCTCTAATCCAGAATCTGGTTTCCAGCATCTACAGTCATTGTTTTTACCTACTTGCTAATGTAGTCAACTCAGCCACATTAGGGAGATTTAAACAATCCTTAGATAAGCACATGGATGATTTTGGGATAACATAGGGGGACAAGTTGAGAACAGTTCATCGGTCGGCGCAACATCGAGGGGCAAGGGCCTGTTCTGCGCTGTATTGTTCTATATTCAATCTTCTATGTTCAATGTTCGATATTCTATTAATGACTTTAGTTTTTAAAATCAGTTGAATGTAGTTCATATGTCTTTCCAAAAAAGCATCAGAGAAACTACTTCAATAAAGCAAACATAATGGCATTTGGATTGAAAAGAATTATGGCCGCCTATTTACTTCCATGATGTAACATTCCAAAACATAATTCCTTTTGTTTTCATTATTTGTTCAAAGGAAGTGGTCACCACTGACAAAGTCTTCATTAATTGTCAACCTTGTGACCTGAAGGTGATGAAGCACTTTCTTGAACTATGACAGTCCAAATAGCAAAGATAGTTTCACAGTGCCTTTTGACAGGAAAGTTCAGATATTCAAGAAGTAAATATTTCCAAATTAGGATGTAGCATTACTTGGAGCGAACCTCCAGGTGATGGTATTTCATTATCTGCTACCCTTATCCTTTAGGTGGTGGAAGTGAAACTATCAAAAAAGCCTTGCCTCATTACTGGTGTGCATATCATAGATGCACACCTCAAATATTTATAAATTCACTCTCAGGATGAGGGCGTCTCTGGATTGAGCAATGTTTATTGCTCATCTGAGAGGACAGTAATGTCGATTCTCCTGCTCCTCAGATACTGCCTGACCTGCTGTGCCTTTCCAGTATCACACTCTTGGACCTGATCTCCAGCAGCTGCAGTCCTCACTTTCTCCCATTGCTGTGAGTCAAGAGTCAGATGTGGGCCAGACCAGGGGAGGACAGCAGTTTCCTCCTCTAAAGGACATTCATGAACCAGATGGGCTCTTTCCACAATCCCAACTCAGGCGACTGACTGTGTGGAGTTTGCACGTTCTCCCTGTGTCTGTGTGGGTTTCCTCCGGGTGCTCCGGTTTCCTCCCACAGTCCAAAGATGTGCGGGTCAGGTGAATTGGCCATGCTAAATTGCCCGTAGTGTTAGGTAAGGGGTAAATGTAGGGGTATGGGTGGGTTGCGCTTTGGCGGGTCGGTGTGGACTTGTTGGGCCGAAGGGCCTGTTTCCACACTGTAGTAATCTAATCTAACCTAAATAACAGTCATCATTAAACACTTAACTCCAGATTTTTATTGAATTCAAATTCCATCATCTGCCCTGGAGGGATTCAAACCCAGGTCCCCAGAACATTACCTGGGTCGCTGGATTGACAATCTAGCAAATATACCACTCAGCCATCACTTCACCTCAAACGGAAATGTTATGTAAATGTTGGTGGGAGCTCCCTTTTTAAGAGTGTAGATAAGAAGTTTTGGATGGTTTTGGTGTTTTTCAGTTTTGTTCAGGCAAAGGAATCATACCGTGAACTTGTGTTTTTTCAGTTTGTTCAGAAGTGTATGTGCATGTCTGTGCGTGTGCCTGCACGTGTGTATAAGTGTTTGTTTGTGTGTGTGTTGGTTTATCTTTGTGTGCATGCGCGTTTGTCTGCTTGTGTTTGTGTGTGTGCGCACATGCACCTGTTTGTGTGTGTTTGCACGTGTTGGCTTGCGTGCGTTTGTTTGTGTGTGTGTGTGTAGATGCGTGTTTGTGTGTGCGCAGTGTGCATGCCTATGTGAGTTTGTGCATGTTTGCACACGTGCATATGCAAATGTAAGTAACCATAAGTAAGCAGTAAGTACTTATCACTCTGATTTCAAACATCCCTCTCTGTTCTCCACATGACATCATTAAACCCAGCCAGTTATTTTGACTTTGCAATTGATATTCTAACAATTTTTTTCTGATTTGAAGAAACTAATGTCCTTTTTTTTGTGGTGAAGTGTTGCAAAAATCCTCATTTTCAGCCACAGGGGACATCATACTAGTGCTCACTGTTGGGTAAAGATATGCATTTCATTCCCTGTTCTTTTCCCGCAGTCGCATAAAGCCCTCCTTTTTAAGCATGCATCCAATTTCCTTTTGAACATTATTGCTGAATTTGCTTTCAACAACTTACCAGTCTGTACATTCTGGATCATAAACAGTTTGCTGCACAACATTTCTTCACTCAGAGGGTGGTCAACCTATGGAACTCACTGCCACAGAAGGCTAGAGAGTGGGTCACTGAGTGTATTCAAGAAAGACAGATAATGTTTTGGATATCAAAGGCGTCAAGGGGTTTTAAGAGAAAGCAAGAATATGGCATTGGGATAGAGGATCGGCCAGAATCATATTGAATGGTAGAGCAGACTCAAAGAGCCATATGGCCTATTCCTGCTGCTATTTTCTATGTTTGAAATAATACCAGTTTTCCTATTTTATCTACTCACTTGAAGTCCCCATCCTTGGTACCATGCACATATCCTCAATGTTATTCTCCCGAGCTCTGATCTGACTTAACAATTATAAGAATCTGTCAGAATTCTGCTTAACAATGGTAGAGGTGACCACAAATTCTACGGACCAGTGTTTTCTGGCAGTGGGGTTTCTACCGATGCCCACAGATGCTTTAAGAAGAGATATTTGGCTGGAGGCAGGATCTCCGCCCAGTTGTGAGCAGAAGAGAATTGCAGCCCTGTGGCCAACAGCACCATGGGGAGCACGAAGAACTGCTGGGAGTTGAAACAGTCCCCCAAGTCAGGTGCTGGAGCCTCGAGGAGATGAGAGTCATGAGATGAAGGGGAGTAAGGGAGGTGTTCAAACTCTAAAGGGACCAGTAGTAGAGCCAGTCCCTCTGCGAGCTAATTGGATGGACCTCCCCCACCCCCAACGTTGAACCCTTGTACCTAGCCTTGAACTCAGGCTGAGAAATAGCTCTTCAATGACCATTAATTGACTATTTAAAGTCTTCAATTGGGCTGAGGACAGGCAGACCCCCACAGTCTGAACTTGTTCCCTATGAAGTTATGGACGGGAGAGATGGAAGGACTCCGGGATGATGGGAAGGCCATCCAGAGAATTTCTCAGCTCCCGCATCGACAAACCTGCTGGCAGGGATCTATAAAATCTCCCCAGATTTGACAAAGGAAATCATGACTTCAACCTTTAATCAAAGAAAATATAAGTGAAATTTCTACTGAAATATTTAAGGAAATGATTCAGGAGGCCATTAGTTGTAATTCTGAGAAACATCAGCATTATAGAGTCATAGAGTCATAGAGATGTACAGCATGGAAACAGACCCTTCACTCCAACCCATCCATGCCAACCAGATATCCCAACCCAATCTAGTCCCTCCTGCCAGCACCCGGCCCATAATCCTCCAAACCCTTCCTATTCATATACCCATCCAAATGCCTCTTAAATGTTGCAATTGTATCAGCCTCCACCACATCATCTGGCAGCTCATTCCATACACGTACCACCCTCTGCATGAAAACGTTGCCCCCTAGGTCTCTTCTATATCTTTCCCTTCTCACCCTAAACCAATGCCCTCTAGTTCTGGACTCCCCGACCCCAGGGAAAAGACTTTGTCTATTTATCCTATCCATGCCCCTCATAATTTTGAAAACTGCTATAAGGTCACTCCCTCAGCCTCCGACACTCCAGGGAAAACAGCCCCAGCCTGTTCAATCTCTGCCTGTAACTCAGATCCTACAACCCTGGCAACATCCTTGTAAATCGTTTCTGAACCCGTTCAAGTTTCACAACATCTTTCCAATAGGAAGGAGACCAGAATTGCATGCAACATTCCAACAGTAGCCTAACCAATGTCCTGTACAGCCGCAACATGATCTCCCAACTCCTGTACTCAATACTCTGACCAGTAATGGAAAGCATACCAAACGCCTTCTTCACCATCCTGGTCACAGGCCTCCAGTCTGAAAAACAACCCTCCACCACCACCCTCTGTCTTCTACTTTTGAGCCAGTTCTGTACCCAAGTGGCTAGTTCTCTCTGTATTCCATGAGATCTAACCTTGCTAATCAGTCTCCCATGGGGAACCTTGTCAAACGCCTTACTGAAGTCCATATAGATCACATTTGCTGCTCTGCCCTCATCAATCTTCTTTGTTACTTCTTCAAAAAACTCAATCAAGTTTGTGAGACATGATTTCCCATGCACAAAATCATGTTGACTATCCCGAATCAGTCCTTGCCTTTCCATCTGTCCCTCAGGATTCCCTTCAACAACTTGCCCACCACCAAGGTCAGGCTCACCAGTCTACAGTTCCCTGGCTTGTCTTTACCGCCCTTCTTAAACAGTGGCACCACATTTGCCAATCTCCAGTCATCCGGCACCTTACCTGTGGCTATCGATGATACAAATATCTCAGCAAGAGGCCCAGCAATCACTTCTCTAGCTTCCCACAGAGTTCTTGGGTACACCTGATCAGGTCCTGGGGATTTATCCACCTTTAACGTTTCAAGACATCCAGCACTTCCTCCTCTGTAATCTGGACATTTTGCAAGATGTCACCATCTATTTCCCTACAGTCTACATCTTCCACATCCTTTTCCACAGTAAAAAATCTGTTGCAAAAAATTCATTTAGTATCTCCTCCATTTTCTGTGGATCCACACAAAGGCCGCCTTGCTGATTTTTGAGGGGCCCTCTTCTCTCCCTAGTTACCCTTTTGTCCTTAATATATTTGTAAAAACCCTTTGGATTCCTCTTAATTCTATTTGCCAAAGCTATCTCATGTCCCTGTTTTGCCCTCCTGACTTCCCTCTTAAGTATACTCCTCCTTCCTTTATACTCTTCTAAGGATTCACTCGATCTATCCTGTCTATACCTGACATATGCTTCCTTCTTTTTCTTAACCAAACCCTCAATTTCTTTAGTCATCCAGCATTCCCTATACCTACCAGCCTTCCCTTTCACCCTGACAGGAATATACCTCCTTTGGATTTTTGTTGTCTCATTTCTGAAGGCTTCCCATGTTCCAGCCATCCCTTTACCTGCAAACATCTGCCTCCAATCAGCTTTCGAAAGTTCTTGCCTAATATTGTCAAAATTGGCCTTTCTCCAATTTAGAACTTCAACTTTTAGATCTGGTCTATCCTTTTCCATCACTATTTTAAAACGAATAGAATCATGGTCGCTGGCCCCAAAGTGCTCCCCCACTGACACCTCAGTCACCTACCATTAGTTTGGAGAATACTTGTTACATGTGCATTCAGAGACCTTGAATAAACAAATGGTTACAGCATGAAGCTTTAAGAGGAATAATCAGCCTTCATAAAATTACTTGCAGCAAATTTTTGATGAAGAGGGAATATATTCACAACAGTTAAAACAAAAGGCAAACACCAGAAAGTAAAATATTCCCAAGGTAACATCCAGAAATGGAGCAGTTTAGGAACCAGAATTAACTCAACCCAATCAAGTTACCCATAACTACAATGCCCCTCATGGGGGAATTCCAGAGAGCTGTAGTAAAGCATTTAATCTCATTGAAGGTAATGGGACAACATTCAATTTTTTGCCAAGTTAGTACACAAGCCGCATGTAAAAGAGAAATTCCTGTGGAGGTATAAAAACAAAGCAAAAACACTTCTCCAATTGCTCAGTTGGTAAATTTATAAAATTCAGTAACATAAAGCAGAAATTCCAGCCTGGATCTGTGCTGACTGAGCTCATTAGTCAGCGGCAGTAACTATGCAACTATTAGATTTTATAAAGCAGAGCTCACAAAATGAGCTTTGTTGCAGATGCAAACAAGATCAAAATTTATTCCAGTTTCATCTCTTTGGGAGACCATTGCTGTGACATGAATCCTCACCACAGCTCATATAAAATCACTGGCACCATCTTTTTTTCTCATAGGTTTTGCCAGTGTGCTAGAGGAAGATCATTTAGAGTCAAAGAGTCAGAGAGCATGGAAACAGACTCCTTGGTCCAACTTGTCCATGCTGAACAGGTTTCCCAAGATAAACTCGTTCAGTGTCCCAGTGTTTGGCCCATATCCCTCTAATCCTTTCATGTCCATGTACCTGTTCAAATATCTTTTAAATGTTGTAACTTCGCCTGCATCCATCACTTCCTCTGGCAGCTCATTCCATATACGTACCACACTCTGTGTGAAAAACATATCCTTCGCATCCCTTTTAAATCTTTCCCCTCTCACCTTAAACCTACAGCCTCTAGTTTTGAACTCCCTACCGTATGGAAAATACCTTGGTTATTTATCTTGTCTATGCCCCTCATGATTTTATAAGCATCCACAAGCCTCCACCCTCAGCCTCCTATGCTCCAGGGAAAAGATGTCCCAATCTAATCAGCCTTTCTTTATAAGTCAAACCCTCCAGTCATTGTAAGATCCTTTTCTGAAACCTTTCCAGTTTAATAATATCTTTCATATAGTTGGACAACTAGAACTGTATGCAGTATTCCAAAAGTGGCCTCACCAACATCCTGTACAACTACAAGATGATGTCATATCGTCATGGATACAAGTCACATTGGAAGGATAAGTATTGAGACCATTAGGGAGACCTCCATGTTATGCCTTAGTCCATTGAGGTCCAAAGCTGTTACCTCAAGTTCATGTGACATAATTATGTTAGGTGGTGCATAATCCACTTCCCAACAGTAACCTTTTCAGAAGATTCTCCCAAAGCTTTCCCCCATTGTTAGCATTGAAAATTTAGGTATAATTACATTTATCACTGACTCTCCCCCCTCAAATCTCAGCCTGAACTTGTGAAGTCAATTTGAAGGTTTCACTATTCTGCCAGAACACATTCACCTCAGACGTGGCAAATGAATAAATCGCTAGGTTGATGGCTACTGACTTTGATTCTGTTCCTGACAGTGTGACATCTGTAAATCTACTTAAACTGGGGAACATTAGGTTTCCATCATCAAGGATTCATATCAAAGCAGGCAATTGCTCCATTCTAATATCTGTAGGACATTTAACCTCATCAATTTTCTTGGATTAGGACTGCTATCCTTGCAGTTTCCTTGATTGCTGAAGCAGGCAAGTTTCCTTTTTTTTGGGCTGGTAAGACTATAGCGACTTTACATTTTAATAAGTGGAGAGGAGCTATATTCTCCCTTTCACACTCTAATTCACACCCAGTTGACACCTCTTTTTCACTATTAACAAGCACTTTGTCTTTTGCACTGGGTCTTTATGGCATTCATCCTCTTGCTTCTTCTCTGTCTCTGTCAATACACAAAAAAAATTCTAACACCTTTCAGTTCTGAAGAGGAGTCATACCGGACGGGAAACGTTAACTCTGCTCCTCACTCTACAGATGCTGCCAAAACTGCTGAGTTTTTCCAGCATTCTCTATGATCATTCCATCGTACTTAACTGTCATGATTGCATATGGCAATGTCCATACTTTAGCAGCAGACTGTTGCACCGGGTGGCACGGTGGCTCAGTGATTAGCACTGATGCCTCACAGCGCCAGGGACCCGGGTTCGATTCTCAGCCTTGGGTGATTTTTCTGTGTGGAGTTTGCACATTCTCCCCGTGTGTCTGTGTGGGCTTCCTCCGGGTGCTCTGGTTTCCTCCTACAGTCCAAAGATGTGCAGGTTCGGTGAATTGGCCATCCTAACTTGCCCATAGTGTTCAGTGATGTGTAGGTCTTAAAAATATCTGATCAAGGAGCATCTGAAATCTTCTGGGATAGAGAACTCTAAAGCTTCCCCATAATCCTTTGAGTGTAGATATTCAATCCTAAATTATCAGCACCGGATCATTAACCACAGTTGAGTAACGACACATCTGAATTGTCATTGCTTGAACAAAAGTCTTTTACTTGTGTTGACCTACCTTTACGCATTCCAGGAGCTTCCAACCTCCTTCAAATTTTAATTGCTCCCATTGATCTCCTAAACTTTACATACACAGTGGAAACTTAATTAACCCAATGTGTTGGGTGGGCACTGTTTCATTCGGATAATCAATTAAAATGCTTTCCTTCTGGGGCTCGGAGTTTTAAAGACTGCGCCCCGTTTAGGAGACTGCAGCAGCACACAGCACGTGAGGCCCTGCCCCAACCCCAATCCCCTCTCAACCCCCCGCCTCCATCCAGCACCGCCCCCAAACCCGGTCCGACCCTGCCCCCCCCCCCCTCAAATCCGGTCCAACCCCACCCCCAACTCCGCCACCCGCCCCCCAACCCATTCCAAACCCGCTGCCCGCCCCCCAACCCAGACCAACACTGCCTCCCACCCCCAAGCACAAAGCACGCAAGCCTCCGCCCCTAAGTCTGCCCCCCCCCACCCCCCCACTCCCCAGCCCCTCCCCAGGGCATCTGGACTGGATGCCAACAACAAGACTGCTGCTGCTGGAGATGTCTTTGTGGGGTAAGTCTCCAAATAGCGCGCAGACACAGCCACAGCCACACACAACATTTTACTGCAAATTTTTGACAGGTTCCATGTTTGCCCTGCACAGGACAATGTTGGAGAGATTATTCCTGGGATACGGTTTGGGCAGGGAAAGGTGTTAGAACTGTAGAACTCTAAGGAAATTGTGGGGAGAGAGAGGGCAGGAGGTCAGTCATTTGGAGACGGTGCCTCCTTAAAATCACTGTAAACAAAAGAGGTGATTACTGTTAGAAACATATCTTTGATGTAATGTTTCTAGTGGAACCTCGAGATCTCCTTTGAATAATCTGATTTTCCGATAATTGGTGTTCGGATAATCGAGGTTCCCCTGTACACTCTGCTACCTTAACATCTAGTCATTTTTTGCCTATTTTGATTACATCACAGGTAACCAATGTATCAGACATTCTGCTCTCATGTTCTAGAATTCTATCATTCGAACATTTACCTTATCAAAACCCTGACTGCTTTCAAAACTCTTACCATACTCTTCTCAAAAAGGTGCTTTTAACTTCCCCCACCTCCTCCATTTCACATTCTTAATGATATGAATTGATTTTTCTCCCTAATGTTGAGTGCTTTGTGAAACTTGAAAGGGTCCAGTATAGATTTACAAGGATGTTGCCAGGTTTGGAGGGTTTAAGCTGCAGGGAGAGGCTGAACAGGCTGGGGCTGTTTTCCCTGGAGTGTCAGAGGCTGAGGGGTGACCTTATAGAGGTTAATAAAGTCAGGAGGGGCATGGTTAGGGTAAATGGACAAAGTCTTTTCCCTGGCGTGGGGAGTGCAGAGCTAGAGGGCATAAGTTGAGAGTGAGAGGGGAAAAATTTAAAAGGGATCTAAGGGGCAACTGTTTCACCCAGAGGGTGTTGTGTGTATGGAATGAGCTGCCTGAGGAAGTGGTGGAGGTTGGTATAACTACAACATTTAAAAGGCATCTGGATATGTATATGAATAGGAAGTTTTTAGAGGGATATGGGCCAAGTGCTGGCAAATGGGACTAAATTAAGTTGGGATATCTGGTTGGCATGAACGAGTTGGACCGAAACGTCATTTTCTGTGCTGTACATTTCTATGAGACTATTACCCTATTGAATGGAAAAATGACAGAGTGTGCTATTTTTACCACCAACATACTAACCAGATATAATGAACACAAAACAAGAGCACAGTAATAAATATAATGAACCACAAGACAAGTGTCCAGGTGTGTGCTGGCTTGGTGGTTTAGTCATGGGAAATGCTGGGTTTACAGGGATAGGGAATGGGACTAGGTCTCAGTGGGATATCTTCTAGTGGCTCAGTGTGTACTTGATGGACTGAATGGCCTGATTCTATGAATCATCTAATTGTCATTTGGTAGTACAGAATTTGAGTATTACTGACAGAAACTTTTTAATCAAAGATTTTCTTCTTGCAATCATTAGGACAATTGCAAAAATACTACAAAAGCAGAAAAGCATTTATACTGTTTGTGAGGAATAGCCCTGATGAATGCAAGATGAAAATGTCTGTCAAATAGTGTCTTTGTTCCACAATACTGAATGATCTGATTTTGGTTTGAACCAAATAATCTGCTTCAGCTGTACTCAGTTTACAACATAATTCAAACTCCTTTAATGCTCTCTGCAGATATTCTTGGTGCATTTCCATGTGTCACATAGCTTGTTTAAAAATAATCAGCTCAGAATATTGATGACCATGTTTGGAGACTATTGTTTACACAGTATAAGCATTCAGATATCTTCAGAATTTCTAAGCATCCTGTTGTCCAGCAGTTGCTAACTACTGACTCATTGCATTTGTATTGTTAGTTTAAAGTGCATTGCTATTCTCTGTCAAGATGCAAGTTCATTATAAGAGTGTCTCACTGAACAGAAAATACTGGCACACTGCAATTCTAAGTCTCCTTTGTTGCATGGTTCAGGCTTGCTGTCTTTTACTTTCACCAACTTCACCATAATAAACTGATAAATTAGTAATGATAAGTTGACCTGAGAGTTAGTACAACTCGATTAACATTCCAAGAACTAATCTGTGTGCCTTCCCACATTTGTGCATTGCAGCAATAGCCAACAGTTTACAATATTTTATAGTCGTCGATTTCTTGAAAAGCAACGAGCAGCATGATCACAATAATTTAGTCAGCCTCAATGAAACAATTTAGGTTGTGCACAAGTAAGCTTCATTCAAATGAGTGCACATTTAACACATGAAATGAATACAATAGATTTACACCAATGTGGTTAATTTAATCCATTAATTTATTGTCTAACTTTCACAATTACCAGATTAAAAAAAATCACCAGTGTCCCCAGATCCTTAACTAGAGAAAACACTTCTTTAAAATCTTGGTAAAGTAATTTGATAGCATCAATTTTCTATAACACATATTACCCTATTATATTAACCATTTTTTAATTATCTCTCCTGAATAAAATCACAGGGTTGGAGGGGAATATTCCCCATGACCCCAGTCAAAAGGTTCATGGTCATTCCAGCCCCCAACCCAGGTTGCCTGCAATGATATCACATTGTTGGGGGTTGGGGGTTGGGGGTTGGGGGTTGGGGGTGGGGGGTGTTAATTGAATGAGTGGGATCTCTACCCTCTTCAGAGGAAGTATTGCCCAAGGCAGAAGCTGGCCAATCTGATTTGGTGACAGTTCTGTCCTCCCGGCAACTACAGCGTCAGATTGTAGCCATTGCTGAGCTCCTGAGATGAAGCAAAACAAACAACTATGGATGCTGGAGATCTGAAACAAGAACAGAAATTGCTGGAGAAATTCAGCAGGTCGAGCAGCATCTGTGGAGAGAGAAAGCAGAGTTATGTTTTGAGTCCATTCTGATGAGGTCACTGGACTTGAAATATTAATTCAACTTTCTCTCCCCAGATGCTGCCAGATCTACTGAGTTTCTCCAACGATTTCTGCAATTGAGGTGAGGATTCTAGACTTTAGGCAAGTCTAATCATTTTGGACAGACCCACTTGGCATTCACCAGCAAGAGGTGAAGTTGTGAAGGGAAATTGGCATCTGTATTAGTGGCAGGGAAGTTGGTATGTGGTGGGGTGGGGCTTGAAGTAGGCAGTGGAGACTCCCCAAAGAAGGACAGCTGTCATGCTTCCCATGAAGTAAGGTTAGTACAGGTCATTCTGCGATAACCCTACGGTTGTGTACCTCTGCTACCCCATTCTGTAGAAAATTGTGCTATGGGAAACCACTTTAGAAAATCACATTGTAGAAGATTGCTACACCTGTTCACCAGAAGGTTCGCGTTATCCAAACTGTGTCCGCAATTCATCAATCACATCATAGCCAATTCACATTGACGAAATGCACGTTATATCAGAAAATCTGTAAGTAATCTAAATAGACCCAAAGGTGGACTGCTTCATACTTTACTCACCCACCCTAATGAAGGTGGGGGTTGAGTGTGGGATAATGGAAGCAGGAAGGCTACCTGTTCTGTTTTCTGTGGCCACTGCCATCAAACACTCAAGGGGGCCATAAAGTTCACCCCACACAGTCAGTCAATATACTGTAGCATTTGATTATAGGTTTTGATTTGCACTTAAGGTGCAAATGAATCATAAAACAGAATGCAATGACACTAATGCCTTCCACATTGGTGGGACACATTTGAAGGTGGTTTGGTTAAGATTGGGCAATAGAATTGAGGTCTGTTATACGTATACATTTCAAAATAAGTAATTTACACGAGATAAATCTTGTCACGTTCAGACTACTGAGGGTTAATTTTCACCTTTTTTTCAAAAGGAGAGTAGAGCTTTCCATGAATATATTACCAAATCCCAACCTTGACCTTTGGCTTATGTAACTTCACTTACTTCAATAACTGACTTGGTGTCTCTGTGTCTTAGATGAAGATTAGCTAATATCAAGAGCGTAAAAGTTTAAACAAATTGGCAGCACCCATTCAGAGTCAAAAGTTTGTGGATTCCAGCTGCAGTCCAATGTTTAAGCTCCTCAGTCATTTCAAGGCTGGAGGCTTCACTAAGCAGAGGCTCTGACAACTATTTGTAACCCTTCGTTAAGCACTGAAAACACGCACAGATTGAGTGGCATTAAATTACAACACAAGACATGTGTAACCTGCAGCTGAGCAGAGTCTCAATGCCAACCATTTCTTGTTTCCGCTCCCCTTCCTCCAAATTCTTTTCAACAGCAAAGGGTCCTCCTTTGAGGAAAAATAATCTTTTTGGGATGAGATCATCATATGCACCATCACATCCAAACTCAGAGTTATTGTGGCTAGTCATAGGGATCTCCAACTAGTGAAGTACCAAGCACTACAGTATTGTACCAGTGCACCGGGAGCAATTAATAAAAGATGGTATAGCCTTTTCCCATTTGAAATAACATTGCTATCTCAAGCACATCTTTGAGGTGCCGATTTGCAAGTATTGATAAAGCACCCACTCTTTACTGATAAACACTTTTCTGATACAGTTTAATGTTACAGTTAATAGGGCAATCAAAGATTTCCCAATGAGAACAATGCAGTAAGACCAGTTTTATCATTTTAACTATTCACCCGTCCTGCGTAAAGTTAAAAATTGAGTTTAAAGTCCTAGTAAATCCAATTATTCATGAAATGCAATGTTGATTGAAGATGCTTCAGTCCCTTGCCTCAGCATTGTTACCTAGGAAGCTATCACTGCTGCAGAACCTTTTGTTTAATGGAGAAAGGAATCCTACTTAAAGGGGCATGATCAAAACACAAAGGCACAATTTTGTGCTCCTCTTCTGGCTCACATGTGGAATGAACTTTCTGAGGAAATGATGAATGCGGCTACAATTGCAATGTTTAAAAGACTTTGGGATAAATACATGAATAGGAAAGGTTTGGAGGGATATGGGCCAGCAACAGGAAGGTGAGACTAGTTTAGTTTAGTTCTGCATGGACTGGTTGGACAGAAAGGGCGGCACGGTGGCACAGTGGTTAGCACTGCTGCCTCACAGCGCCAGAGACCCGGGTTCAATTCCAGACTCAGGCGACTGACTGTGTGGAGTTTGTACGTTCTCCCCGTGTCTGCGTGGGTTTCCTCCGGGTGCTCCGGTTTCCTCCCACAGTCCAAAGATGTGCGGGTCAGGTGAATTGGCCATGCTAAATTGCCCATAGTGTTAGGTAAATGTAGGGGTATGGGTGGGTTGCGCTTCGGCAGGTCGGTGTGGACTTGTTGGGCCGAAGGGCCTGTTTCCACACTGTAAGTAATCTAATCTAATCTAAAAGGCCTGTTTCCGTGCTGGATGACTCTATTAGATATAAAATGTCTTGGGTCAGCACCACAGGCAATTTTACAGACAGCAAAAGAAGTGTAAAGCAACCACTCAGTACTGGTACCAATTGAGACAGTTCCCTGAATTTCTCTGTATCAGTCTAATGTGTTGCTGATAGCCCTTGTCTGGATCTGGCAATGTTTAAACAGCCTTACCCCTTTTAAAAATTGAGCAATTAAGAAAGGTATGCCACCCCCATCTTAGTAAATAAGTGTTAGATTGTATTTATTTTAATAGCAGCAAGAAATTAATAATGATGAGAAAGGTGCCAATTATCCAACTGAAGTTCAATAAATTCAATCATAAATATATAACAATACCTACTGAATATCATACGGTGTGGTACTGCCTCATTTGAACCAGAAATACTTTGAGTTCATAAGTTTGAACCGGCCGGTGTAGTGATCGTAACGAGGCCAGCCAGATGGACCTTATAGAATATGAGATCCCTGATCCAGTCAGGGAGCCCTGGCTGACAGATAGAAACAAGAGTGTCAGACATCCTGCTCACTCAGAGCTGGCTCTGAAGGAGCTGGATCAGTGTCAAGGACTCTCCATGTATAAATAAAGGGCGACTTGGTGACGGGATACCAGCCTCTGTGGAGTTATTTCAGGCAGTAGAGCATGCAGTTATGTTTGTTTTATTGTCTTCAAACTTAAATAGAAATACTTCAGTCTGGATTGCTGCTCATTGATTCCTAACTGGACGTGTGTGTGCATGGATGTCAAACAAGGATACGATATTGTTTAGCTATGGTGCCTTTTATGCTAAATAGACTGTTGATACTTATTTGTTTAGGAGCATAGGAAATAGCAGCTGGAATTGACCTTTCAGCCTTTTGATCCTGCTCTACCATTCTATATGACCATGGCTGATCATCCAACTCAGTACCTTGTTCCACTTTCACCTCATACCCTTTGACCCCTTTGGTCCCATGTAACTCCTTCCTGAAAACATTCAACGTTTTGGCTTCAACCACTTCCCATGGAAGAGAATTCCACAGGCTCACCACTCTCTGGTGAAGAAATTTCTCCTCAATTCAGCTCTAAATCACCTGTACCATATCTTTAATCTCCCTGGTTCCAGATTCCTAGTAATCAGGAACACCTTTCCTGCGTTCACCTGTCTGTTAGTTTTGTAAAACAGCAACTGCATCTGTAATTGAACCCTCCTCAACTAGTTATCTGACAATCTACTGATTGATTTACTGAGGCTCCATATGGTTTAGATGCATAAAGTAGTATCTGTGGAACTGTTGATTATTTACCAGGGAACTAAAAAAAATGATCAAGATAACCAATGCTACAAATATACTTATTGGATAATAATTCCATATGCAATATATTAATTGTAAAACAAACTTCCACAACTCAAATACACTGTTGCTGTATTGGACAACTACTTCATCCACTATGGATGAAATTAATTCTAGAAAAATAGATTGAACCTATATAATCATATCACACAAAAAAATGACAATTGCAGGCTGAACTATCCTATCGTAAATTGACACATCTCCCGATTCTTCAAAGACTGAAATCAGCAGCTGATGAAAAACTAGGAACCAATCCCAGCTTATTCTTATGCCTTTGATTTTGAGAAAAAAACTGTCTTGGTTCGTCTTGACCTTGATGACCTGTAAACTGGGTCATCTCAAGTTGAACTGAACCAGATATCTGAATCCTATCCATTTTCCTTTTCTTCCTAATAGCTAACATACGTGAAATTATGTACACAATGTCTATGCATGATGACATGCTACGACGACATATTATCACTTAAATAAAGTCTCTGTAATCAGGTTCTACTGAACATATTTTTTAAAAATGACATTACATGCCCATATATAACCTGTAGTATTTCCTTATCACTCAAGACTATATCCTAACGTAACATGTTGCCGAAAAACGTACATTATTCCTGAACTTCCCTAATGTAAAAAAACATAAAAATGCAAACTATCTTCCTCTAAATTGTGTTTGATTTTACGTTTATCTTCCCAAGAGTATAGTGCATACATTAGTGCTGATTGATCAGCGTGGTCTCTTGGACCGGGCGTCTAGCCATGTGATTTGTTTAGCACAGGTGCAAGAAGAAAAAATTACAAAAGATTAAAGAGATTTGTCACCAACAATACTTGGTATTTTTGTGAATAAACTGTCCTAAAGCTCTGGATCATGCCATAATTACATCTTGGGAATATGCCAGAGGTTCATATTTACAGTGCAGAGAGGCCAAGGTTGAGTAAATCTATCACATTTAATTAGGTAATGCTTAACACAGTCTCTAGGGTTTACCAATTAAGCAGTTTACAGTGATTATGGGCTGGGTATCTCTCGTGGGGATATGTTTTGCCAGGCAGTACATTTTGTGACTCGCAGATGACACTCTTGACTGTCATTTCTGGATTTCCTTTTTCTAGATTTTTCTCTTCTTCCATGCAGTTTGGCCTCAATTTACAAACGGTGAATCAGTGCAGGAGTGGTGTGAAGGCAGAGGTGGACTAGTTAGAACACCCACCTAAGTTCTTAGTGACAGCTCTTAACCTTGTTTAAAAGCCTCCTCAGCTTCACCCATAACTCACCCATTTCCCATACCCACCACCCATGCCCCCCCAATGCATTCTCATACATCCTCCATAGCCACTTATCCAGAATCCACTGTGTAAAGACCTCAGATTTTATGCAATACCTTTGGAAAATATTTTCATTCATTGCAGAAAAACAATTAAACTTCTCACTACCTAATAAAAGCCCTGATCAAACATACTACAAATGATGCTGAGGGAAAGGAATGTGTCTGTCATGTGAAAATACCCTTGAATATTTTAATTCAATTAGCTTGCAATCAAATACCAGAAACCACATCAAAGTTGTAATCTGATTTTCCAACCTCTTAAAATGGTAACTTATTTATGAATTAATGGAATACCTGTTCTGACTCTCACTGAAAGAGAGAAAGATAAGCAGGACAGGGAATACGATGAATTGAAATGGAAAAGTACAGTGTGGGCAATAGAAGGGACTGAAAGGGAAACATAGACTGTGAAGGTAGATAATAGTAATCACAAAGTATGTACTGCTGCGAGGATATGTGTACGTGAGGTTAGATAACATAAATACATGTATTGTAATTAAACTTGTATCAAACATGATTGGATAACATAGTCATGTGTACTAACTTGGAATGTAAATTATGCAAAAATGATTTGGTAGTGATATGAGTGAGTAAAGTGTAACATTTTGATTAGACATTATTATTTATAGGAGCAGCTGATTGGAAGCTTAAACAAAGAGAGCTGTGTCTCATTTGGTCTAACAGGAAACAAAGGGTTACGACTCACCCTCACAACATAAACAGCTGAAACTCAACCATAACAGACAATTCATAATGGACTTAACTATTTAATCAATACCATCATTATCGAGGTGGAACAAAAAAACAGCAAGTGCTCATTTCAAAATCAATGCAGAGTACTGTCAAAATCAATGGATGGGAGATGTTTCACTCTCTTAAGCAGCTTCATTTCCTGAGTGCTTGCGCATGTGAATGGAGTAGTGAAGCAATTAACCAGTATTTTAAATATTTTATTAATAACTACCAACCAGGTGAGGAAACTGGATGTCATAACTCCCAACTTGCAGATGAGACAAAGCTTGGTGGGAGAGTATGTGGTACAGGTGGGAGAGTACGTGGTACAGGTGGGAGAGTACGTGGTACAGGTGGGAGAGTATGTGGTACAGGTGGGAGAGTACGTGGTACAGGTGGGAGAGTACGTGGTACAGGTGGGAGGGTATGTGGTACAGGTGGGAGGGTATGTGGTACAGGTGGGAGAGTATGTGGTACAGGTGGGAGGGTATGTGGTACAGGTGGGAGGGTATGTGGTACAGGTGGGAGGGTATGTGGTACAGGTGCCTGTTAACTGCTCTTCTTTCCACAGATGCTGCCAGACCAGCCGAGTTTCTTCAGCACTTTCTGTTTTATACCAAGCCATTACCTTCCTTCTGTTCCTAAGACCTAGCTCTATGCAAACTAACTGCTGCATTTGTTCACAAGTACAATGACTGAATTTCAAAAGTATATCATTCATTGTGAAACCCTTAAATGAAGTCGTGAACAGTATTAGATAAAAGATGAACCCATTCATTTTCCTTTCCTAATGAACTACTGACGACAGTGAGTAAATTAGGGTGTCTCAACATTATATCTATTGTTCCTGTAAACAATGCAAAAGATAGTGCCGACTGCAGCACACCTGACCAGTGGAAACAACTGACACAAATTGATGGCATTCTTTGACAGGTCATTGTATCTGCTGGACTCCCAAAAAAGTTGGACCACCGGTAGGTTTCTGGTAGGGTGCTACTTGATGGTGACACATATGAACACAGTTAAAAAAGAGTCAATGAAGGTAAGCATGCAGGTACAGCAGGTAGTGAAGAAGGCTAATAGCATGCTGGCCTTCATAACAAGAGGGATTGAGTATAGAAGCAAAGAGGTTCTTCTGCAGCTGTACAGGACCCTGGTGAAACCACACCTGGAGTACTGTGTGCAGTTTGACAAAAGACATTCTGGCTATTGAGGGAGTGCAGCGTAGGTTCACAAGGTCAATTCCTGGAATGGCGGGATTACCTTACACTGAAAGACTGGAGCGACTGGGCTTGTATACCCTTGAGTTTAGAAGACTGAGAGGGGATATGATTGAGACATATAAGATTATTAAAGGATTGGACACTCTGGAGGCAGGAAACATGTTTCCGCTGATGGGTGAGTGCCAAACCAGAGGACACAGCTTAAAAATATGGGGTAGACCATTTAGGACAGAGATGAGGAGAAACTTCTTCATCCAGAGAATGGTGGCTGTGTGGAATGCTCTGCCCCAGAGGGCAGTGGAGGCCCAGTGTCTGGATTCATTTAAGAAAGAGTTGGATAGGGCTCTCAAGGATAGTGGAATCAAGGGTTATAAGGCAGGAACAGAATACTGATTAAGGATGATCAGCCATGGTCATATTGAATGGTGGTGCAGACTCGAAGGGCAGGATGGCCAGTCCTGCACCTATTGTCTATTGTCTATTTATTATAGAATGCCTTAAAGATATTGTTGGATGGATGTAGAAGCACTGGAGATGGTACAGAGAAGATTCTGTTATCAGAAATATCTAGATATAAACATCAGGGAGGTCTGGATCCAAATTCTGTCTTCTCCAGACATGTATCATCACATGCAAACAAGTTGATTTTAAAAATCTATAAAAAATGGGGAAGAATCTTGAATAAAAGATAAGTAACTTAACTGAGATCTTTTAAATTACATAAGTTTTGGGTAGAGAGATATAGAAGGATACAATGTTTATTTTTGAAGGAAAGAGCATAATGAGAGATCATCATTATAAGGTAGTCACTAAACAAAATCCGATAGAAATCTGAGAATAAATATGTTTACCAAAGAAAAGTGAGAAAGGGGAATTCAATAGCAGAGAGGGTGATGAAACAAACAGCTTTGATGTATTTAAGAAATAACTAAGTAAGCACACGAGAGAAATGGAACATGATGGTTATGATGATTCCATTTTTATCTATATAGTCATAGCCAGGGACACTTGAAGTGTTTTTTTTCCATTCCCAATTATTACCTGCTCCATTCTCTCGATTCCTCAACTGCTATCAAATTATTAGCCTGCTTATCCAACATCCCAATACTTGACAAACAGAATTTTCTTCCAATTAGAACATTTGAAAGACTGAAGCCTTTGGTTTCAATCCCCACTCCAAACTCTACTCCCTAATTACCTGCTCCATCTCTCTCTCTCTCTGGAAACAATCTAAGAATAAGACCATAAGACATAAGAGTGGAAGTAAGGCCATTCAGCCCATCGAGTCCACTCCACCATTCAATCATGGCTGATAGGCATTTCAACTCCACTTACCCGCACTCTCCCCATATCCTTTAATTCCTTGCGAGATTAAGAATTTATCAATCTCTGCCTTGAAGACGTTTAACATCCCGGTCTCCAATGTTCTCCATGGCAATGAATTCCACAGGCCCACCACTCTCTGGCTGAAGAAATGTCTCCTCATTTCTGTTTTAAATTGAACCTCTCTAATTCTAAGGCCGTGCCCACATGTCCTATTATCCTTCCTGATGGAAACAAATTCCCAGCTTCCACCCTTTCTAAGCCATTCATTATCTTGTAAGTTTCTATTAGATCTCCCCTCAACCTTCTAAACTCTAATGAATACAATCCAGGGAAACAACTGACACAAATTAATTGATGGCATTCTTTGAGAGGTCATTGTATCTACAGGACTCCCAAAAACATTAGACCACCGGTAGGTTTCTGGTAAGGTGCTACTTGATGGTGAAACATATGAACACAGTTAAAGAACATACATCATATGTTCGGCCTACCATTCCAGGGATCATCCTTGTGAATCTCCGCTAAATACGGTCCAGTTGCAGTGAGCCCTTCCTGAGGTATGGGGCCCAAAACTAGACACAGCATTCTAAATGGGGCCTCACCAGAGCTTTATAAAGTCTCAGTAGCACATCACTGCTATAATATTCCAACCCTCTTGAGATAAATTACAATATTACATTTGCTTTCCTAACCATGGACTCAACCTGTAAGTCAACCTTTAGAGAATTCTGGAACTAGCACTTCCAGATCCCTTTGTACTTTGGCTTTAGAAATTTTCTCATCGTTTGGAAAATAGTCTGCCCTGTATTCTTTTTTCCAAAGTGTAAAACCTCACATTTGCTCGCAATAAGATTTTCTATTGATAATCCTGGTGTCTCATTTGACCCTGGGATGAACTATTGACTTGATGTTCACATGACTGCTTTACAAAGAGATTCATTAGCTGGATCAGATCTGGGTGAGCTCTGGTTTGAAAACTAGAGAGAGAAAAATCAATGATATTACATTTGGGCTGAAGGCTAATTGTTAGGTGAGTAGCATAGCTTTGTTTCCCTTTCTGTAATGTTAGGAAGCCTGGTGAGCCGGGATCTTAAAATTGCATTTGAAAATATGGGACTAACTTCTCTATATCTCAGTGACATCAACAGAAGAGAAGTGAACAGTTCATGATATGTCTTTTAAGTATTTATAGTAGATGTAAAGTTTATTAACTAAATAGATCGATGAATGACAGCACTATTCTTACCTCATTAGTGGTAAAGATTCAAGATATTTTATTATTATTATTCAC
Organism: Hemiscyllium ocellatum; assembly: GCF_020745735.1. NCBI lineage: Eukaryota > Metazoa > Chordata > Chondrichthyes > Orectolobiformes > Hemiscylliidae > Hemiscyllium > Hemiscyllium ocellatum. The sequence goes on along the minus strand of NC_083402.1, from coordinate 147,148,337 downwards.
AGATCTTGCTTCTACATTAGACAAATTGTTTCTTTTAATACTTTATGCGATGTGGACATCTCAGGCTATGCCCACATTTAATTCACATTTTTAATTTCCCAAATGGCTGTAAAACATTAGCCACATTGCTGTAAGTCTGGAGTCAAATGCAGGTCAAATCAGGTAAGGACTGTAGATTTTGTTCCTTACTCTTCTTCCCTCCCTAAAGGACATCTGTGAATCAGACAGGTTTGACCACAATCAACAATGCTTATGTGATGCCATCCCATCAGACTGTTTTTTTATTCCATATTTTTATTCAATTAGTTCAGGAACTGACAGAAACATACCCTTTAGTGAAATTAAAACTCAGGGGCAGTTGATCGTAGAACAAACACCGTCACACAAAAGAATACTTCTCCAACCTCCAACAATGAGAGACGATGATATATTTACATTGTGACACCAGCTTCCCTTCTCCATTTTTACATGAGTGTTGAAATAAGTGAATCAGAATGAAAGATGTCTGGTAGCACAACATTTCAAACTATTGAATTTTAAACTCAGTATTTTGTTTATTCTAAGTAAAACATCTGGATCAATGGCTCAAGTTGTGTCAGAATGCTCCATATACCGTAGACCAATTATGAAAATATAAGACTGCACATTATCATTCTCCTAATTGGAAGGAAATATCATTTTGAAGGACTTAAAAGTCCCATTGATGCTCATGAGCTAAATGATAACATCCTTCAATGCATGTTAAATATTTGTACTTATGTATGCTGGTCAGTGAAGTGCAGATAGTTTTCCAATAATGTGCGTTTATTAAACATGATTTGGTTTAACGTTATTAGTGAATTATGGAATGTTTTTCAATAAAGTGAACTCCCGTTTTCTGTTACATGATTCCATCCCCAGCATAGGCTGAACAGCAAAACCCAGCCTCAGGACCCTCTGTTTACATAATGCAAATTCAGTGTGTTCAACGAAAATTAGAATGTAATCCGCTCTGAAAGCCTTGAAAATTGGCTTGAAACTGGGAATTGTAGTCTACATTCAGAAGGAACTGTATTTCAAACAGGGGGAGAATTGTGGAGAGAGCTAGAATTCCATGTCAGCATTATGTGGTCAGTCAGTTCACATGCTTTCTGGTGAGGAGCTAGGTGAAAGGTACAGTGCTGTAGTCAGGGATTATAGTATTGAAGTGTTAAATTTACTGTACTATTTCATTGAAATGTATGATTTAAAGATATACTTAGACTCCGCTGTAATTTGTGTTAGGCAATTTTTTTTTAAGTTTTACTGATATTAATGGTAGCTTGCCAATAACCATGTTTTTCCCACAGGCCCCATTACTTACACTGCGCGATTTTCATAACACAGCGTCACATAGGGAACGCAGCTACCATGTTAGAGGAGAACTACCTGTAGTAACTGTGGCCCAATCCACTTACATATAAGGTACAACAGGCAAATAAGACAATAATGAACAAGTTAACAAGAGTAAACATTCTCTCAATGTTGGCAATTACCTTTCACTCCCATATGATAATGGGAGATGAATTGAAGCCATTCTATTACACAAATCAATGAAAGAGTTAAAGTATATCCTTAATTATGAAGGGGAAGGGCATAGTGAAGAAAGAGAATAAGTCGTGTAAAAACCTATTACCAACATACTTGGTATATTGTTAGGAGGTCGAGGCAAGGCCAAAATGCACTGTGTATACCTATGCATCATGTTCCAGTAACTGATGATATAGTTATTCCAAGTTGTCTAGTATAGTATACCAAGAGACAAAATGCAGTTTAAAAGGTTCTTGGAGTCCTTCAGTTGCTGTAGTTGGATCTGAGACAACAGTTATTTAAGTGGAGTCGTATCCTCATCAGTAGTGAAACAGGTACTTGGTAAATGGATGTTTCTGTGCTTTATTTATCACCAGCATTGACTTTTGAGAAGAAAGCAGGGAATGAGTCAGTTTCCTATTCATTCTTGTTACCAGTCCATGTTCCTTCTCTCTCTCTCTGCCCAAAACCCGCTTTCCTGGAAACTTGTGTTTCCTACGTCTGGTGTCACTTTTTTTATCCTCAGGATGGATGAACTGCATGTGACTTTCATTTTAATCTGTGAAACTTTCAGAAAGGTTTAAACCAACATTAGGGGGTGAGGGGTCCTTTATATCTGGCTGGATTTCGATACGTTACGATACGATGTTAATTTTGATCCAGACTGTCATTATTTATTCCATTTTCATTTCAAGAGCTCAAACTGGTCAGATGACAGCCATGACCTTCTTAAGCCACTAATTTCTGCTTTCATCAAAATTGTTTTAAGAGCCACTAAGAACCAAAAAGGTTTGAGGTATTAAAATCAGATGATGAAAGTTGAAATTGTTTGTCCATAACTTACCATCATTGTGATAAGGGTAGAATATTTCAGCGTCTTTATTTTCTAAACAGTATTACTGCATTTTTTACAAGGACCTGAATGGGAAAATCTGATTCATTCAAAGTTGTTTCACAAAGTTGCACTTTACAGAAGCACAACTATAACTTCAATAAAGGTCTTATTGCTCAGTAATAGCTCTGCTGTAAAATTTGGATCCTTTGCGGAGGAATAAAGGGATTGGTCAAAAATATGGTTTTGGAAAAAAAAACCTTTCAATGTGGAGAGCTAGGTTATGAAAGGCAAGAACTTAGGAAGAGGGAATTGCTATGACTGACAAAGGTTTCGTCGTGAAGTGGAATATGAAATGGAACAATATGCAGAAGGTTATAGTTAGAGGAACAGAAGAATGGGGACTGGATGTAAGTGAGGATAATACTATGGGACTAAAAGGAGATTAGGCAGTAGAGTCCTTTTTGATGAGGATGAGAAGTTAAAACTTGATTTTGGGGAAATAAATAAAATTAGAAGGGGGGGGATGGTGACACAAGCAGGCTTTAACACGAGATATGACGCAGGAAGTGGAGCTTCTGAGCAGTAAGTTTATTCGAACAAGAGGATGGAAGCCCAGTGAGGAGCTAAAACTGTAGGATTTGATGTTCCTGAGTTCAACTGGAGGAAATTTGTTCTCAACCATGATGAATTTACAGTCAGATCTATTATTATGCAGGCAGTTATGGGACAAAATGATTGGAAGGTATAACTGCATGCCAAAAGCACATATGTTAAAGTTAACCCTGCTCACTGGGTCTTAGAGAATAACGAAGGCTGAAATAAGAAGAGACAATGCTTTCAACCAAGAATATTCTTGAGGCCCCCTGTGAAATAATGAAATGATAAAATAATTCACCAAGGCTCCTTAGACAGCATCTTCCAAATCTACCACTGCTACTATCTAGAAGGACAGCATACATTGGAACTCCACAACTTGCAAGTTCCCCTCCAAGCCACTCATCACCCTGACTTGGAACTATATCACTGTTCCATCACTGCCATTGAGTCAAGATCCTGAAACTCCTTTGCAACAGCTTTGTGAGTCTACCCGACACCAGATGGACTGCAGCAGTTCAAGAATGCAGCTCGAAACCAAGAGCAACTAGGGACAACAATAAATACTGGCCTTGTTAATGATGCCATATCCCACGAATGAATACAAGAAGAATGCTGCATGGCAGAGCTGATGAGAGTTTAAAGTCCTTGTAAAGATCTGTAGTTTGGGAGCTGCTGGGATTTGTTGTTGGTGTGTGCACCGAGCTGGTAGGTTTGTTGGCAGACATTTCGTTCCCTTTCTAGGTGACATCATCAATGCTGCGTTGCCTCCTGTGAAGTGCTCCTGGAATGTTCTGCTTTGAATTGATGTGGTTCTGTTTGAACTGTTTCTGGTTAGTAAAAAATGAGGTCTGCAGATGCTGGAGATCACAGCTGCAAATGTGTTGCTGGTCAAAGCACAGCAGGTCAGGCAGCATCTCAGGAACAGAGAACTCGACGTTTCGAGCATAAGCCCTTCATCCTGATGAAGGGCTTATGCTCGAAACGTCGAGTTCTCTGTTCCTGAGATGCTGCCTGGCCTGCTGTGCTTTGACCAGCAACACATTTGCAGCTGTTTCTGGTTAGTGCCCATTCCAGTTTTTCCATTGCAGCAGTTTGTATATTGGGTCCAGGTGTTTATTGATGGAGCATGAGGGTGAGTACCGTGCTTCCAGGAATTCCCTTGCTCTTCCCTGTTTGGCTGGTTCTAGTATCATTGTGTTGTCCCAGTCAAACTCATGGTTCTTGTTGTCCGTGTGTATGGATACCAGGGAGAGTTGGTCATGTTGCTTGGTTGCTAGTTGGTGTGCATGGATACAGGTCACTAGCTGTCTGCCTGTTTGTCCTGCAGTCACTGCATGGGACTTTGTAAATTACATTCACCCTGCACATAGTGCGTATTGGGCTCTTTATTCTGGTGAGCCACTATTGAGTGTGGCTGTCCATTTATGTGCTGTCAAGGTCCCGAATGGACAGTGCAGTCTGGTTGTTAGTTCCGAAATGTTTTAAATGTATGGGAGAGTAGCCAATGTGTTGGGGAGTGTCCTGGTGTTGCTTGCTCTTCAGGCATCTGTGGACAAAGCTGTGCAGGGTGTCCGTTTTTAGCAAAGATCTTGTATCAGTGTCCTTCCTCTCTTCTGGGGTGCTGCAGTATGTTGCTGCTCTCTTGATCAAGGTCTTAACACAGCTCCTCTTGTGGGTGTTCAGGTGATTGTTGTTGTAGTTTAGGATCTGATCAGTATTTGTGGTCTTTCTGTACACTTTTGTTGTGCATTCATCACACAGTGGCCTTGTAACCATTACATCTAGAAATGGGAGTCGGTTGTTGTTGTCTCCTCTCTCATAAATTTGATCCCTATGAAAATTCTCTTGATCTTCTGGTGCGTGTTCTCCATTTCTAAGCACCACGTAAGACAAACAGGCAGACAGCTAGTGACCTGTATCCATGAACATCAATCAGCAACCAGGCAACATGACCAACTCTCCCTGGTATCCATACACACGGACAACAAGAACCATGAGTTTGACTGGGACAACACAATGATACTAGGACCAGCCAAACAAGGAGGAGCAAGGGAATTCCTGGAAGCATGGTACTCACCCTCAGGCTCTATCAATAAACACTTGGACCCAATATACAAACTGCTGTAATGGAAAAACTGGAATGGGCACTAACTCAAAACAGCTCAAACAGAACCACATCAATTCAAAGTGGAACATTGCAGAGGCACTTCACAGGAGGCAACACAGCACCAATGATGTCACCTAGGAAGGGGACAAAATGTCTGCCAACAAACCACCAGCTCAGTGAATACACCAACAACAAATCCAATGGTTAGAGGGAAATGAAAGGCAGAATTTGTATTTGTCAGTCAATTTTACATTTCAGGTGGTATAGAATGGATAAAAAAAAAAGCTTTCTTAATTAGCTCTCAGGATAGTTTTCAGGGTCATACAGGGTCTGATGACAGTCATCACTTTAGTTGACCTGAGAAGTTGGTGGTGAATCTTTGAATCAATTGTATCATAATTAAGCAGTGCACAACCCTAATTTAGAGCATTATGAGTCAATCATATTGTAAGATGTAGGGCTCACAGAATCATGGAATCCCTACAGTGAGGAAGCTGGGCATTCTGCCCATCAAGTCCACACTGATCTCTGTAGAACATGCTAGCCAGACCCACCACTCTACCCTGTCCCTGTGACACTGTATTTCCCATGGTTAACCCACCTAGCCTGCCCATCCCTGTACACCTAGCCACACTATAGGCAATCTGACATGGCCAAAACACATAGCCTGCACATCTTTGGAGTGTGAGAGGAAACTGGAACAGCTGGAAACATGGGGAGAATGTGCAAACTTCACAAGGATAGTTTCCCTGAGGATGGGACTTGGACATTCACTAAGTGAGGTAGCGGTGACTTGTTCCCTTTTCTAAAAGGATATTACTGAATCAATTACAGTGATCACTTTCAAAACTTGGCATAGTAAGATATGAACTCAATTCTGTTGGGTTGGGAAGTTCAATATCTCTGATGTTAGCAGATCTGTCATTGAGTGGCATATGTCAAAAGAAAGTGTTTACATTGAATAGGATTGTGAAAGACTGTTTCTGTTGTGATAGCTAAGAATCCGAATTAATGCACCAAATCTTTTTAAGGACAAAATGTTTTGTGGGTGGTGTTGGTGAGACATAGACCATAACGAACAATTAATTACACATCAGAAATGCACAAGAATTAAACCCTAAAATTCAATTACTTAGAAATCAAAATACAAAACACAAAACGTTAACACTGAGGAAGAGAAGAATTCAGAGATTATCTGACAATCTGTGTTTGTGATGGCACCTACAGTTTTTTTTAAATTGAAAGTAGATCTAATTTTCAATAAATATGAATACAGTTTGGGGCTGGATTTTTACACTCCTCTGCGAGTGTATGTTGAAGGTGGGGTCAAGCAGAGGGACATTAAGGTTCAGAATATGCATGTGCTGTCTGTCTGTCTACTGTCTTCCAGCCCCACACCCAACCCATCTCCCATTTCACAGGGGTTACTGTAGGAGCCGGGTAGCTCATCCACTATTGGGCATATCGACGTCCTTAAGTAACAAATCAATGTTCACTTTCTCACTGCTACTTCCTCACACCATGGGAGATCCTATGCCAATCCAGTAGCCTGGCAGCTTTTTCTGGGCCAGTTGGGAACCAACACTCTTGGGATCATCTCTGACTATTAGAGGCATTTCCCTCAACCTCTCCCTCTCAGCAGGTCATATCCTGCTTTAACCCTGCTTTCAGCCTCTCATATCCAGCCCCAGATCTGCTTCACCACATTGCTACACCTGCCAGTCAGGCCTCACTACCACCTTGAACCTGCCTTCAATCCAGACTCTAGAAGTTCCTTTCCTTTGGCTCTAATTATAGCATTCAAATCTGATGTTGCTGGGACTACAGAGCTTTTGGCGTTTCAGATTGGCAAGTTGTTAATGTTAAGTGGGTTTAAATGGTCATTGGATAAACATATGGATGAAAATGGAATAGTGCAGGATAGATAGGCTTCAGATTGGTTCCACAGGTAAGCACAACATTGAGGGCCGAAGGGCCTTTACTGCACTGTAATGTTCAATGTTCTGTGAGGTGGGACTTCCACACAGATAGGGGCGAAGACCCACCCTGAGCCAATTAACCACCTGTCAAACATAAAAATGGTGCAGCCAGCATTATTGTAGATAGCGTCCAGGTCAATTTTCTTTTGTTTTATCAAAGAGGAGCAGATTGTGGAACCCCATAAAATCCAGCCTATGGTTTTTGACATGCACCAACACTAAATTAAGCTCAATATTCAGGACTGAAGTTTGTAATCTGGTTTTTAAGTGCATTACTTTGTGATAACTCTGAAATCAATGATTTTGTTTCACATGATCTATCACGGTGGCACAGTGGTTAGCACTGCTGCCTCACAGCACCAGAGACCCAGGTTCAATTCCCGCCTTAGGCGACTGACTGTATGGAGTTTGCACATTCTCCCCTTGTCTGAGTGGGATTCCTCCGGGTGCTCCGCTTTCCTCCCACAGTCCAAAAATGTGCAGGTCAGGTGAATTGGCCATGCTAAATTGCCCTTAGTGTTAGGTGCAGTGTTAAATGTAGGGGAATGGGTCTGGGTGGGTTGCACTTCGGTGGGTCGGTGTGGACGTGTTGGGCCGAAGGGCCTGTTTCCACACTAAATAATGTAAAAATTTTTTTTTTTAAATGGGTGGCATGGTGCCACAGTGGTTAGCACTGCTGCCTCACAGCGCCAGAGACCCGGGTTCAATTCTGCCTTAGGCGACTCTCTGTGTGGAGTTTGCACATTCTCCCCGTGTCTGCGTGGGTTTCCTCCGGGTGCTCCGGTTTCCTCCCACAATCCAAAAATGTGCAGGTTAGGTGGATTGGCCATGCTAAATTGCCCATAGTGTTAGATGAAGGGGTAAATGTAGGGGAATGGATCTGGGTGGGTTGCGCTTCGGCGGGTCGGTGTGGACTTGTTGGGCCGGAGGGCCTGTTTCCACACTGTAAGTAATCTAATCTAATAATATCAGCTCAATATCTTTAAAAGTGCCCAAAAAAATTCATAATAAAACAGGCTTAGAATCTTTACATTGTAGAAACAGGCTATTTGGCCGAACAACTCCATGCTGGTCCTCTGAAGATCATCCCACCCTGACCCACCCCATCTCTGTAACTCTACATTTCCCATTGCTAACCCACTTAACCTGCACATCGTGAAGTAGTTTAGCATGGTTAATCCACCTGACCTGCGCTTCTTTAAATTGGGGGAAGAAACCAGAGCATGCAGTGGAAATGCTCACAGATACAGGGAGAATTTGCAAGCTTCATCCATACAGTCACCAGAGGGTAGAATCAACCCAGGTCCCTGGGGAGGGGAGTGCTAACTGATGAGTTAGCCCTCCAACACTTATTCAAGCCCAATGGATGCCGAGGAGACAGTGAGGTCTGCAGACACTGGAGATCAGAATTGAGGATGTGTTGCTGAAAAAGCACAGCGGGTCAGGCAGCATCTGAGGAGCAGGAAAATTGATGTTTCGGGTTGAAGCCCTTCATCAGGAATGAATGGATGGATGGTCTCAGGTAAACTAACAGCATTACAGGAACATACAGCAAACTGAACGGTTCAAATTTTGACTTCCCCATTGCATTATTTCACCAGGGAGCAGGAGTTAAAATCTCCTTTACTGTTTAGCTGAGCTGGAGTTTCACCACTCCCCAACACTACCCCCCCCACCCCCACCAAACCACCTCCCCTCCCCATTCTCTGTCCCTGACCAGCAATGTAATTTTGTAGCATTACCATTTATAAAATGCAGGGGATCATTTATAGCATCCATCTGGCCATCCTGCAACCATTCTTGTGTATCAGTAACTGAACATGCCTCATGCAGATGGAATGTCTTGGCAAGTTTTCCTGAGTGACGCACTCAGGATTTCAGTACAATAGTCCCAAGTATAACTTGTACCCTGTATGTATGCCATGCTGCTTTATGACCATGCATGCTAAGCAATCAAAGGGATTCAAGATTGTCTAAGTGACTAGTTAAAGTATACAAATGTAATAACCTATTAGGCTGTATGTTTCCTTGAGAGATGTATTTGCTACAGGTTTCCAATAGAGAGGTTTTTTTTGGTTTAACAAAAGGCAGGATTAAGTCCTCTGCAGGCAGCAGTTATTTCTTATCATGCATTTTGACAAAACTGGAATAGTCTTTGAGTGCCCTCTTTGGTAACTATCTTTTGTTTCACTCTTTATAACAAACTATTGTCAAATATGTCCCTATGCTGGCAGGAACATCTACTGAAGTGGGGTATAAGTTTTTTTTAACTATTTTCCCTGTTCAATACAAAAGTAATTCACAGGTTTTACTAACTTTGATTTCAAAATTCTTTGAATTAAATTTAAGAGCCAATATTTGGAGAGAATAATACAATTTTAGCTGCATTTTCTTCAGTGTTCCTTTTTGTAATCTTTTGAACTAACATCACATTATCTTTAAAATTTCAGACATAAGTAAGTTGTTTGAGAGTATAAAATGAAACACAAAATAAAGAACAGCTGAGATATAAAAATCTAAGCATGCTTGCGAATGAAAAAGGCTGTAATTCTCTCTGTTCAAATCTTTATAATTTTCTGTTTTTAAATCAGGGAAAAATATTTTCTTTCCTCCTGTATACTCTTTGTCTAAATCTATTTTATGTACGCTATTTTATGTCAAATCCATGTGTTATCAATGAGTGGATTTATGACTGATGGAAGTAGAAATTAATAGTTAGTCCACTGTTATGGTGTTCTGAAATCTCATTAATGTGCACGCAAAGTCCCGAGATATTACAGAGGAAACATAACAGCTTGAAATACACAATTAAAAGTCAAATTAAATTAAGTATCCAACACGTCAGCAATATCAAATCATTTTTGTTCAATAGAACAAGCAGTATCCCACTACAGCCTGTCCTGATTATGACATTAACGTATTCATTTCTACGGCATTGCCATAGCCTAAATGAGTTGGAGAATGCCAAATGTTAGCAACATGAAGCACAGCAGGAATTTAAAACAATCCGCTCCAATACAAAAGACATTTCCTGTGATCCAATTGCATTTATTTGTAATTTTATTGTCTACAAAATTTACAACGTCTCAATCCTATGCCATGTGAATCTTTTCAAGTTCCTATTCAGATTCAACTCATTAAATAGGGATACAATGTAACAACTGTGAAGGCTCAAAAGAAGTGTAACGTTTGTTCATTTTCTCATTTATGTAAACCCAAACAAAAAGAAAGTTATAAGTTAAAAGAGATTTCTTTAGAAATTTGGATGTTAGAATATAAAAATTAAAAACACTCAAAATAGGCACACTTGGATGCAAGATGGATGAAGAAGGATAATCATATTGCAACTAACCAATGTTATAATTAAACAATCATTTAGATACAAAATAGAAAAGTATTGTTGAACGTCTGCAAGGATTGCTTGTATAACAGTGTAATCTCTGCGCTTCATTTGTTTTTGTAAGGGGAACCCTGAAATACTCTGCTTGCAATATTTTTTTTTCCCTGTTAATGTTTTGATTATTCAAAAGCACATTTGAGAAAATATTCTATATGTGTCAAACAGTGGTTCCCTGTTAAGTTTATTTGGGAGTTGTAATTAATAGTCATTCCCTTTTTTTAAAAAGTTATGCAGGTGAAAGTTCTATTCAACTTTTTCGTTGGTGGCTTGTCTCATGGCAGACATCAATAAGTAGAGTGACCAGCAGTGAATATGTTATGGTGTATATTGAATGATTTGTAAGCAAAATAGAATCAGAGCGAGTCATTATGTAGCAATTTGCAGTTCAATATCTCAAAATAATAAATCACGATTATTAAAAACCATCACATTCAGAAGAGCTGGTTATTAATTCACTTCAAATCCAGTAGGAGGCCTTTGCAACAGTTACCAAGCAATAGGTTAAAAAACGCTAGCAGTAATAGATTAGCAAGGGTCACTTACTAGTTAACCAGGCACATTCTTAAACCTGCTGGCTGGATGCTGACATCATCACCAACATGCAAAGGCATGCTTAAGGCGATGGATAAGGACAGGTTCATTAATTACCAAACAACCGTCTACTTAGTCAAATAGCGTTAACCCAACAGAGTAAGAAGCTATTTGGGAAAATACTATCATTCTGTATTTAAAACAAATCCACTCCTTTAAAAAACAAACAATCGAACATGGCTGAGATACACAAACCAGAATAGTCAAAAATTAATACATATTTGGATGTTCAAGTAATGACGGTCAAGTGCAATCCAATCAATGATATCCCTACCTTTTATACTGCTGTTTGAAAATATACCTTCAAATTCCGTCTGTTTTGGTTTTGAGGATAAGCTGGTTGGATGCCCCAGAGGCTGGGGGATTTGAAAAGTATGTTTTGTTACCACGTGCCTTCTGGGACTTAAAGCTGGTAAATGGATGGCATTTTCGGGCATGCTGCTGTTCTGGGGTGTGACGGTAGGGTGCTGATAGCCGTTCAGGAACAGTTTCGGGTGCATGTTATTCGCCAGCATCCCAGTCGCGGGACTTGGCGTTGCGCTGTTTGATGACGGGCATGGTGTCTCTGCCTGGATGATGATGGGGGGGATCTGTTGTCCGCTAATCAAGGCCGAGCCCTGGGGAGTTCCTGACGCCCTGTGGTTTATGTTACAGGGTCTTCCATTCATGATTGGGACGATTCTTCGGCAGTCAAACTTGCTTAAGTGATCCGTCAATCCAGCAAGAATTAATAACAATTCACTACATGATCCAAACCATGTCAGAGAGTCTCCTACGAACGTAAAATACAATATTTGTCAAATACTATTTAAAAATGTATGTGCAATAACTCAACGATGAATATATCTAACAATATTACCGTACCCCGAGGAACAACCATTGTTGCTATGTTTTTGATACTATCACCTAGACTTTTTTGATTCTGAAAGTATCGCATTCGTTGGTGCTAAATGACAATTTTTTTTCCATTCGGAATTAACATGGACAGTTTCAGGGAGGAACTGTGTCAGGACCTGAACTGCATCAAGAATTTTATCGAAATGCTAACCTTGTGGACATTAATCTAAAGCAAAACATGGTTATTTTGTTGATTACAGTGTTCTATGTTTTTTTTCCCGAGTTTAAAACACAACTATTGAAGGAAAAGTCAAATCTTACTTCGTGTACTCATTGTTCAGGCTGACAGACCCGTAAGCAGAGACGCTGAAACACTTCCATCGTCTCACCAAGCCATGGAGAGATGACTGGTGGTGATTTACCACGAGGGTCGCCACCCCCCAAGTGAGGAGAGAGACTGAGAAGGAAAGTTCATCATGGTAATCCAGACCAGTGCAGAACCTGGCTCTACACTGCTGCTATCACCTGGTGTGCTAAGACCACCGTCTAAGGCTTTTCTGCCGAAATTAAATGGGGGTCCATTCAGTTATCGGTTCCTCCCCATTCCCCAAATATTACCTTGTACAAGTAAAACATGCCTTCGGTTTGTTTGTTGGATAGAGTCAAGCTACAATGTTTGTTTGTTTCTTCATATTCTACTGTACACAACCGGATTGCTTCAGTGATTACGCGTGTATCTATCTTTATGGTCAGAAGTCACAGGAGACCAGGTTATTGTCCAATAGGCTTATTTGAAATTCTGGTGTCCTGTGACTTTTGATCTTGTCCATCCCAGTCCAGCACCGGCACCTCCACATCATTTTTGTTTAACGGATAAAGTATATTTCTGAATAAACTCTGTATTGCAAACCAATCACCCTGCCAACTGAGCTAACCGACCCAGAGGATGGATAGCTCAGCTGGTCTGACAGCAAGTACAGAAAGACAAACAGGTAACATTTGGAGTCAAGTGAGCCTTCTTCAGAACAGTGCTCTCCACAAGTGCTGCAGGACCCCCTGAGTTTCTCCAGCAATTGTCTTTTGCTTCAGAGTTCTATCGTCCGCAGTTCATTGTTATATTTTACAGTTAATGGAGCCCCTGGTCTTGTGATAATATGGATACCGTTTCACCATGGGCTGGGGAGGGGGTGGTGGTGGGGTTTGGAGCCAAGTATCTGTTTTTTGGGAGCCTCTGTAAGTTTGATATTCGACATGCAGCGATAATAAGCGCCAGACAACACGGTGAGCTCATCTTGTGCCTGTTGCTACTTTCAATCTATTGACTTTATGAGCGGTTCAATTGTACAATTCATGTTTCTGGAGTGGGCGTTATGAGCACGGTAGAAATGGTGAGTCTCAATAACCGGGCCGAAGAAAAGGGAAAATAATGGCGATCATTATGTGGGGATGACTTCGCGCCAAACCTCTAGTTTGCTTTTTGTGAATTATAGAGCCATAGAGATGTACAGACCCTTCAGTCCAACCCGTCCATGCTGATCAGATATTCCAACCCAATCTAGTCCCACTTGCCAGCACCCAGCCCATATCCCTCCAAACCCTTCCTATTCATATACCTAGAATTGTCACCTTTCTTCTTATTCCCACCCCCTACCAAAAAAACTTTTTGTTATCCTTCAGAAACTGTCTTTATTTCGCAACAGTACAGCACTCTGCAAGGTCCCAAGGGATATTATGTTAAATTGGGTGTGAGGATTGGTATTATTTGAGCGCATGGTTGTTTAGCAATTAAAGATGCTGTGTTCAGCATTGCAGTGGGATTGCACCATTGCTAAAAATTACAACACAGTACAATAAATCGATGTTACAACGTCTCCATGTGAGCAGCGGCACCTGAATTTGTCACCTTTGAAACTTTTCCTAGCTGCTTCTAGCTCTGGAGAAGAGGGAAAATTGCCATAGGCCTTCTCTGACTCGGTGGAGAGAGAGATAAAAACCACACAACATCAGGATTTGGAGATGCCTTCATCATCAACCACCTGATGAAGGAGCGGCGCTCTGAAAGCTAGTGCTTCCAAATAAACCTGTTGGACTGTAGCTTGGTGTTGTGTGATTTTTAACTTTGTACACCCCTGTCCAACACCGGCATCTCCAAACCGTTAGACAGAGGACTGGTGGCTGTTTAACCTGAGGGACATCATGCCTCAGCTGAGGGAAGAGATGGAGAAGGAGAGCTGTTCCTGGGAACTTCAGCTACTGCGGGAATTGAACCCATGCAGTTGGTATTACTCTGCATCACAAAACAAAGGTCCAATCAACTGGGCTCAACTCTAAAGGGGAAAGGGTGGTACCCGAAATGTTAACCTTGCGTTCTCTCCACAGATGCCAGCAGACCTGCTGAGTTTCTCCAGCAATTTCCTCTTGTTTCAGATTTCCAGCAACCGCAGTTTTTTTTTGACTGACATTTATTAGATGTGTTTAAAGGAAGTTTGGTGCCAGGGAATGCATTGGAACTAGGCGCTGGAGCCTCGACTACTGAAGACACTGGAGAAGAAACTCCTTCTCAATAACAGAGCACATCACATTGATCAGGACAGGCCCAGAACATCAGTGGCAAATGAATGATTTGCAACAAAAGATGAAGCTATTAGAGGGGGGGGGGGGGGGGGGGGGGGTGCGGGATTTCAGTCAAGTTGACCTTTTTTTTCTAATCCTCGTGTTTTTATTTACTGGGAAGTGGAGCTGATGCTGGCATATCAGATCAATCACAGAAGCCAAACTGTGTCAATCGCCAAACCGATCTTTCATACAGTGTGTATTTTTTGGGGGGGGGGGGGGGGGGGGGGGGTGGTGGCGTGAGTTGCTTGGAAGGAAGAGATGCACTCCAATACCAGAATTTGTGAGAGAAATCGGATTTGAAGAAGTTTCCATTGAAAAAAAAACACTGCAGCCTCACAGCACTAAGGACCCGAGTTCGATTCCAGCCTTGGGTGACTGTGTGGAGTTTGCACATTCTCCCCGTGTCTGCGTGGGTTCCGTCCGGATACTCCAGTTTACTCCCACAATCCAAAGATGTACAGGTTAGGTGAATAGGTCATGCTAAATTGCCCGTAGTGTTAGGTGCATTGGTCAGAGGGAATTGGGTCTGGGTGGGTTACTCTTCAGGGGGTCGGTGTGGACTGGTTGGGCCGAAGGGCCTGTTTCCACACTGTAGGGAATCTAACCTAACAGCGAGCTGCTGACTAATCATTGCACAGAGTGGGGAACTGTCAACTAAAAGAAACAGACTCACCCTAACATCTATTTAATATAAAATGATTGCATATTTAAATAAAATAATATGACACAAACTCTTGGGTATTGAAAATGTTGAAGCGCATCAGAGGAAGGTTTGGCAAGCCGGTTCTGTCTGCTGTCTGTGTGGGGATGGGACTCGGGGTACCTGACGGTGTGAGATGGAGAGGAACCCCTCGTGAGGTAGTGAACAGCCCAAAACAGAGCGAGAAGCCATTCACTGGCCTCCTGTAGGAGAGACAGGGCATTCATCACCGTCGAGAGGTCAGGAGGAACTTGTCTTTGTAATTAAAACCTTAACATTTAAAACTGCAAATGGGTCAAAGGACATTTGTTTAGGTTAAATTGTTTCAAAATGTCAGTAGTTTGATATGATGTGATAAATTGCATTAAATTTTAACCTTATCTACATACAAACTACATTGTCTGTATGCGCCATTACACACCGATTATCCCAAAAGGACAGGAGTGAGAGATTGATGAGGTGAATCTGAAAGTGGTGTTTTACATAAATGCTCACATTAATTCGGTGCAGGTTTCATTCCAAGAATAACAAATACTTCCTCCTATCAAGATACCAACGCAAAGGGTTAGCTCCTTTTACAATTCAAGTCGTGCATCTGTGAATCTGGGATTTAAAAAAGAATTGTTTTTTTCCCTGGATGAGGAGGCAGGTCAGACTGAGACAATCCTGTCAGATGGAAAGGAGCAGGGTGTAGAACTATGTAACAGCGTGATCCAGCATCACGTTTTTCCACTTTCATTTTTATCCCTGCGTCAGGTTCAGGTTGTCTCTAATGAGCTTTATCAGTTCACAGCGCATCGGGGAGTAACCCCTAGTGAACAAAACAAATTCTACATCGTTCTCTGTAAAGACAATTTGACATGAAACGCTTTAATCAGCTATGAGCTAAAAACTCCACCTGCCACAATTACACAACTACAGTTCAATGCTTACTTAAGGACAGGACAAGTTTTGTAACTAAAACTTCCAGACTGACTTGTGTTTCTCCGGGGGAATTGGTGAAATAGTGATGATCAGCTTAGCCCCAAGCCGATGGTATAACTTTACAAAAGGGGTCTCATAAGTAAAGGCAATAGTTTAAAGCGGCCAGAATCGCTTGTGTTTGTGTTGTAAGTGTTCAACCCTACTGTTTTTTAAGACAGATTTCAGATCCAGCCCAGATCCAAGACAACACAGTACCCGGGTCCCCCAGCTATTCTGAGAGTTCAGAGAAACCCTTCACCCTTACATTATCCAACATTAGCTGCTACAAACTGACCACGGTTCAGCCCACGTTCACAACTGCCTCACACCAGGAGCCACTTACCGGGAGGTTAAAATAAATTATTGCACAACACACCGTAAGCAGCCTCATGACAGAGAGTATCCCTGGGTCCAGGCGAATATTCCGCAGTGAAGTTATTCAAAGATGGAGCGGAGCCTCCGAGTTTTCCCAGCAGATCTCAACTTTTTTCTTCTCTTTCTTTCTCTCTGTCTGTCTCCTTCTCTCTCTGTATGTGTGTGTGTGTGTGTGTCTCTCTCTCCCTCCGCTGAGTGGGGGAGGGGTATCTGTGACTTTGGGCTCACTGCTGTACACTCGGGTTGTAGTACTGCTGTTTACTGTTGTGTTGTACGTGTGGCTGTATCTATGCCTGCGACTGAAGCGTTGTGTGTAACTGTGCTCAGCCCAACTGGACTGCGGGGGTGGGTAATTGGTGACCGATTTGTGGAAATTCATTCAACCAAGGATTTGAAAGCTGCACCAACTATTGGCAGAGCAAAAAGACAATCTCCGGCAAATCTCCGACCCTGCATGCTGAGCATGATGTTTACAGTCACATTCTGAGTTGGAAAGTTGCATTTATTCAGTTACTGCCTTTTTTGAAATTATAAATTGTGAGAACGTTTGAACTGACATTCACATATCCGCATTCTCTCTCACACTCACAAGCCCGTATCGACGATTGAATGTAAAGTGAATTATCCTGCTGCCCTTTAACTGCGCTTAGAAACGTTCAAACTTGATTAATTAATAAAGACAGTGCATGTGGGCTGATTGAATTGCGTGATAGGAGTACTTAATTTCCTGTTGTAGGTGGGCAACATATTTCACAGGATAAATGATTCCGGCTCGTGTTATTGAACAACCCTTGGATCAACTGAAGGAAGGAACAATGGAAGGGTTAAACTATAATAACACAAGTGTATTGCCATTTGCTCGCCCACCCCAATATAATGAAATGCCATTTTAACTATTCTTCTTTAAATGCTGCTTTGATTACTCCAAACACACACACAGCTAAATAAACTCATACAAACCCCCACAAAAAAAATTGAATCAAGATCCTTCCAGTTTAATGACCTTTTCTTTTGAAACTCAGAAACTGCTTCCTCTAACCTGTAATGACACTCCCTTGGTTACCACATTCATTGAGCAACGATTACCCCGGACCAATGAGAGGTGAAATTCCTCATTTCCATCGTGTTTATGCGCCCAATCCCAAAGCTGGTGAAGTGTTACCGCGTGGTAATGTCCCTAACTCTAAGCCAGGAGGGGCTATTTATTGGTCAGCAATAATATCTCTGAACAGGTTGATTAGAAAATGCTAAGACGCTGTGAAAACCCACGGTGAGTATTTTCCCATTGGACAGAAACCGAAAGAACTGCGGGTCTGTCAATCAGAAACAAAAGCAGAAATTGCTGGAAAAGCTCAGCAGGTCTGGCAGCATCTGTGGAGAGAAATCAGAGTTAACCTTTCGGGCAGCTGAAGATTACAGGCAGGTTGTGAGGAAGGGTCACCGGACCAAAAGGTGAACTCTGATTTCTCTCCACAGATGCTGCCAGACCTGCTGAGCTTTTCCAGCAACTTCTGTTTTTGTTTTGCTATTTGATAATGGAAATATATATTAAAAAGATGGAACAGTGATAATGATTTGTGGGAATTAATGGACCAGCAAAGGACGCTTGAAATAAATACATTGTTTTGACAAGCAGAAGAATGATGGAATCCCTACAGTGTGAAAAAAAGGCCCTTCGAACCAACAAGTCTACACTGACCCTCTGAAGAGTAGCCCACCCAGATCCATTCCCCTACAACTCTACATTTCCCCCTGACTAATGCACCTAACCTACACATCCCTGAACACTATGGACAATTTAGCCTGGCCAATTCACCTAACCTGCACATCTTTGGATCGATCCGGAGGAAACTCACGCAGACACGGGGAGAATGTGCAAGCTCCACACAGACAGTCGCCTGAGGGTGGAAGTGAATCCGGGTTCCGGGTGCTGTCAGGCAGCAGTGCTAACCACTGAGCCACCGTGGCAAGGAAGTAGGTTAAAGTACTAAATCATACATTTTATTTTTATGAATGAGCGCATCTCCTAATACATAGGTCAGAAAATGTGATTTCTGTCACGTGTCTCTGGTGTTTCTGGTGTCTCTGCTCTGCTTTCCTTATCTCTTTCTGATCTACATCTGTCTTCAAGTGGGAAGTTGGAAGTGGCCACAATATAGTAAGGAAGGGAGCAGAGTGTGAAGCATTACCTATTCCTACATCTTCCTATTGTTTGATCCATCCTTCCATTGCATTTGATTCCTCCCAACCTCATGATCCATTTTGCTTCATCCATTAGGGGAAATCTAATGCCAGAGGCAATTTTCAAAACTACCATCCTGAGGGATCTCACTCGAGGTGGCCATTGATGGGAAGGAGCTCAATGGAAACACACAGACTCTGGATACTTTGAAAATACACTGGGGTGAAGTGATATTGCTGTAGGCTGGGACATCCCAAAATGCAGACACCCTTTACAGAATTAAAAAGGATGTCAACATAAAAGTTGCAACATCCAGTACATCATGTTGGAGGGGCCCTGGGAGGGAGGACAAAAACCTATCCATAAGATGGCATGGGACAGCAGGTATCAGCATCAGCGGGAGGTGGGGGATAGACATTGGTAAGGGACTAACATGTTCTGGGCCCTCCGCCAATGCATCAGTCCATCTCATTTTATAAAATATATATTTGCTACCCTCCTGTCCATAATCCTTATCCCTATCCACTCTTTACTCATTGCCATCAGCCACTGATTCCTAGCATTTTGTGCTCTCTAACAGGTGGCTGTCCTGTTCCTGCACTTCTCGGTCCATTTCCTAGCAGTCCTGATGAAGGATCCTACCTGAAGCATCGACCCTCCTACTCCTGTGATGCTGCTTGCCCTGCAGTGTTTTTCCCAGCTCCACATTTTATCAACTCTACATATTTCCTAATCAATTTGTCCAGAGAGGCTATTGCACACTTCTGAAACAGGTTGGACTTGAACTTGAATCTCCTGGCTCAGAGGTAGGAACACTACCATTGTGCCATAAGCGCCCCCTTGCTCCATTTTTTATCTATTGGTGGTCTGCAATTTTAGAAGATTTGTAGCTCAGGTTGAGGTTCTAGATGTAAGTTTGCTTGAAGAGCTGCAAGGTGTGTTTTCAGACATTTCCCCACCATGCTAGATAACATCGTCAGTGAGTTGTGGGATGGCTGGTTTCCAGTTCAGTGAAGAAACATACAACCAGAACCTCAACCTGAGCTACAGATCTTCTCAAAAATTACAAACACCTCTGGGTGCAATACCCTAAAATGTGTCCGAAGATGGGAAACCAACTCCATCAGACAGCTCACTGGTAATGTTCCCTAGCATAGTGATGAAGCATCTCAAAACAAATCTTCCAGCTCAGTGAGCAAACTTACAACCTATTGGTGGTATGCTTTGTGATTGCAGACTGATTTGAAGTACAGAGAGAGACCAATAGCATAGGTTCCATTTCCTCACCAGCTGAGGTTACCATGAAGACTCATCTTTTCAACCTTTCCCCTCTCCTGAGGCACGGTGACCCCTCGGCTTAAACCATCACTAGGCATCTTGTTCTAATGAGAGAGAGCAGTCCTATGGTCTGGTAGGATTATAGTGAATTTACTTTTGAATCCAGGCCATTCCCCCATACCATTTATTTATTCTTCATGCCTCCTCCCAACCACGCCCCCCCCCCAACCCCGCCCTCCCCCATCACCAGTAAATCATCCCTTGACTTCGAGTTCTATTCTACCATCCCTTGGCTCACATTCTCTTCCTCTTGATCCTTATTCCCAGTGATCATGAACAAATTCATCTTTCTACCGTGAACCACAGGCAAAAGAAAATACAGAGACTGGGGTTAAATAAAGAGCCTGAAAAGGTTTAGGACACTCACAGAGTAAAATTTGATCCCTTGCTGAAAAAACAGTGAAGTGGGGAAGGCAATAATGAGAATGGAGCCATCGCTGAAGTATAATCTGTAAGAATGCAAACCTTATGTTTATATAATTACCAAACAAGATGGAAGATGAGCCAAGGAAAGTTGAGTGTGAAGAGCAGGAATAACTCACCATGGAGGGAAGGTTTACCTTTTTGCTGTAAAGTTTTGGATTTTGCGCGCAGAGTCATTAAAAGAAGTAGCATTCATAACAAAGTTTAGGGAGACAGTGGCTTGACCAACTAGAAGATCTCAATATTGTGGATGGTGATATTCAAAATGAATCATGATACAGAAAAAAGGAGATGTCACAGACCAAGGAGCTACAGCAATGACTATAGCAACCCATGATGGAAGGGAATCAAAAATGAGAATAGCAGAACCTGTAACAGTAGGGATCCTGAAACTACACTGCAAGATAATAGTTTATGCTGAAATATTCTATTGAAAATGATTGCTGAGCCACATTTATTTCTCCATTTTGGCGTAATTTGCATTATTCAAATACAAGGAGAGGAGGACAGGTTTATGAAGGGATATTTGTTGGAAGCAATTTTTAAAAATATTACACCGATACTGAGATACAATATCACCACTGGATGTACAAACGTCTGCCTGTTACTACAATATATGAATATATATTAAGGGTTATTTAAAAAGACTGGATTTTAAGTATTTGCATAGAATTGTTCACAAATAAAGGTGCAACTGACAAGTGGGAGGCTTTTTAAAGTGTGATAATGAGGCATTATGTTCCTGTTAGAGTAAAGGGTGAGGCTGATAAGAGCAGGGAAACAATGGATGAATAAAGATATTGAGGTTCTAGTCAAGAATAAGAAAGAATCATATATTAGATATAGACAACTGGGATCAAATGATTTTCTTGATGAGTATAAACAGTGTGGGAGGTATTCTTAGGCGGGAAATCAGGAAGGCAAAGAAGGGATATGAGACAGCCTTGGCAGATACGTTAAGGATAACCTAAAGAGATTCTACAAGTACAATAAGAGCAAAAGAGCAACTAAAGAGAGAATAGGGTCCCTTAAAGGTCAACAAGGTCATCTATGTGTTGATCTTCAGGTGATGGTGCAAATGTTAAATGAATAGTTTTTGTCAGCTTTTATTGTGAAGAAAGAAATAGAAGTTAAAGAACTCAGGGAAACAAATATTGACGTTTTGAAAATAGATCACATTGCAGAAGAAGAAGTTCTGGAGATCTTTGAAAACCTAAAGGTGGATAAATCTCCAGGACTGATCAAGTGTATCTCAGGATGTTGTGGGAGAATAGGAAGGAAATTTTGGGACCCCTAAATAAAAATATTTGTATCATCTATAATCACGGGTGAGGTGCCAGAGGACTGGAGGATGACTGTAAGGAGAAACCTGGGAGCTATAGACCTGTGAGCCTGACATCGGTGGTGGGTAAGTTATTAGAGGCAATTCTGACAGATGGAATTTACATGCATTTGGAGAATCAGGGGCTGGTTAGAGACAGTCAGCATGGTTTTGTGTGAGGGAAACTGTGTCTCACAAAATTGATTGATTTTTTGAGGAAGTAACCAAAAGAGCAGTGGATGTTTTTTACATGGATTTTTGTAAAGCCTTTGATAAGATTCCATATGGTAAACAAATCAGTAAAGGTAGATCACATGGGATTCAGGGTGAGCTTGCTAACTGGAGACATAATTGGCTTGACTGTAGGAGACAGAGAGTGGTGGGCGAGGGTTGTTTTTCAGGATGGAGGCCTGTGACCAGTAGTGTTTCACAGGGATTGGTACGGGGTCCTCTTTTGCTTGTTATTTATATAAATAATTTGGATGTCAGAAGAGGAGGCATGGTTAGTAAATTTGTGGATGGCCCCAAAATTGGTAATATAGTGGACAGTGAAGAAGGTTACCTAAGATTAAAATGAGAACTTGATCATTTGGGTTAGAGGGCTGAGGAGTGGCTGATGGAGTTTAATTTAGATAAATGCAAGGTATTGCATTTTGGTAAAACAGACAAGGGCAGGACTTATACAATTAATTGTAGGGTCATAGGTCATGTTGTAGATCAGGGAGATGTAGGGGTTTAGGTATATAATTCTTTGAAATTTGCATCATTGGTTAAGCAGGAGTTCAGCATACTTACTTTCATTGCTTAGTCCTTTGAGTATAGGAACTGGAACATCATGTTGAGGTTGTACAGGACATTGGTGAGGTCTTTTCTGGAGTTCTGGTCACACTGTTGGAGGAAGGATATTATTAAATTGAAGAGGGTTCAGAAAAGAATTACGAGGATGTTGCCCGGAATGGAGGACTTCAGTTACAAAAATAAGCGAGATAAGTTGGGACCTTTTTCAGTGGAGTATATGAAGTTGGGGGGTAACCTTATAGAGGTTAATAAAATAATCAGGGGCAGAGATAAAGTGAGTAACCAGGGTCTTTACCCTAGGATGGGGGGGTTCAAAATAAAGGAAGTATATTTTAAAGGTGAGAGGAAAAACTGTTAAAAAGGGCACGAGGGGCAACTTTTTTACACGGAGAGTAATTTGTGTTTGGAATGAATTGTCAGAGGAAGTGGTGGATGCAGCTATAGTTGCAACATTTAAAAGACATTTCGATATGTACATGAATACAAAAGGTTTGAAGGGATATGGGCAAAATGCAAGAAAGAGGGACCAGTTCAGTTTAGGAACATGGTTGCACAGACCAGGTGGATTGAAGAGTCTGTTTTCATGCTGTATGACCTTATGTCTCAATTACGTGTCAGGCACACATTAAGCATAAATTTATATTTATATGGTTAGTAAGTTGTATAATTCCAATAGATTTTTTAATTCACTCATGGGACATGGACATTGCTGTCTGGCAGCATTTATTGCCAGTCCCTAATTGCCCCTAAGAAGTTGGTGGTGACAATTCACAACCATTTACCACCAGGCTAGAATAAAATCTGCTACACAATGTTAATTTGAAGTATTTTTTATTATTTAGCCTTGGTTCCTTTTTATTGAGAATGATGAACCTCTTCAACCGCCTGCAGATTGAGATAACTTCCTGGATGTTTTTGCTTTCTTTGCTTTTGCTTCCAGCACAATATGTTCAATCCTTTAACGTTATGTTAACATGCATAAAGTTCTAATGTACCTGGCTAACCCAACTGTTCATTTGGAGATAGAAGCAATGCAGCAGCCTCCTGGCAGCTAAAACACGGCTGGATTGCTAACTTGGCCAAATAGCAAGGGATGCTGGGTATATTGGCCAAGTAAAATTGTGAAGTTACAAAACTCATACATCAGGCACAGTGGAAAAGCAGTAGCCAGGTACTAATGATATTAGCCTAATGTAAAAAGTAATAGTTATCCTGGACAGACATACCCCCAAGAAGTACCTACCAACTTACAAGGAGCCACACAGAAAAGTCCTGCTACACAAAGAAACAAACATTAGCAAGCCATCCAAATGATTTACAATGTTTCAAACTATTAAGTGTGTCTCTGTGGCTGGCCAGAACAATAGAAAGTTCAAGAAAACCATTCAAAATGGTATTAAATAGGGTTCAGCTGCAGACCAATCTCTTTTAGACCCTCTTGGACCTTCTGAGGAGACCAGCATGGCAAATGTCAGAGACTGGCTGACCATCCTGAGAGAGAGAATGAGAGCGAGGGAGAGGGAGAGGGAGAAAGAGAGAGAGAGAAAGACAGACAGACAGACAGCAACTGCACAAATCTACAAGAGACTCGGGAAGTATCATAGGCTCAAGGGGCTGAATAGAATTGAGTTTTTTTTTGTAGTAAAAGCTATTTTAACCTGTTTCCTAAAAGGTTGGGAGTGTTTTGCATTGCTACCAGCTTGTGTTCATAGTAATTTGACTGTTTTGATGTTGTGGGACATCTGGGCTAATTAATTCATAACATTCTGGTTGGAGTTGTTTAACTTGTTTGAGAGAAATTACTCAACACCAATATCTTATTAGTTTCTGATTCATCAATCAAAAGCTAATAACATCCACTCCAATACCATTTAATCCCAGACTACTAAAGTTGGCATTGTTTCATTCCAACTTTAGCAACATTAATCTCTAATTCTTTGTACTGAATTTAGCTGTTAGCTTCTGGATGTGCTATCTTGACTTCAGTATTGCAATCTCAGTTGTTTCTAGATAACGTATGTATGATGGATTGAGTTTTATTTTTGATTGAGTTTTCTTTAACTGGCCCTGTCTTTGCATCAATTGGCCTTTCAGAAGACTATCCAATTAAACATTTCACTGAGACGTATGAATGAGAAAAATGATGGGAATACACAAACAACATTTCATGCGCTTTCAGATTCAGTCTAGATTTCTGACTCTCCAGCTCTTTGGCATAAGACCATAGGATATAAGAGCAGAATCAGGACATTCAGCCCATTGAGTTTTCTCTGCTATTTGTTCATGGCTGATATGTTTCTCAACCTCATTTTCCCGCCTTTTCCTCATAACCTTTAATCTCCTTTACTAATCAAACACCTGTTTAAAGGCATTATATATGCTGTTACAATAAATGTTGGCAAATTGTCTTTTTGATAATTATCCATTAAACTTTCCCCACTTCTGTTCCTTTTTCAAATTGACATTATGTATTTGTAGTGGTGTTTTGCATATGATATTTGATATCATTATCACAAATAACATCATGATAGATGGTTATTTCCGTTAAGTGGCAGATGAAATACTTTCTATACAAAATAATAACTTGATTGGAACTGCCTCCAATAAAAATCTAAAATTACTTTAGACTGTGATGTACAGACATATAAAGATGGTCTCCTGTGCCATAAATGTTCAATTACTCGGAGTTCAATGCTTCAATGAAGCAATAAGGTACATGTAGATGGACATTTATCTTTATTTTACAAAAACACACATGCACTTTCTGTACATAAAACTTAATTTACTTTGTCATTCTTTTATTCTAACTTGTTCCATTACAAAATTTTGAGTTTTAAATGATAGGTGTTGACTTCAACAAATGCATAAAAACTAAAACAACAAGAATTAAGGTTGAGATAACTCAGTCATGTGTACAATCTTTTTTTTAGAATAGAATTATATGAATGTAGACATCATTACACAGCAACTGGGTTTTCATTATTCTTTGCTACTCTTAGTTTTACAATTCATCTCTATACTTTATTTCAATTTTCGACAACATACCTGCACTATCATATGATGGAAAGAAAATTAACTATACTGTAAAAAAAAGTATGAATCTGCCACAATATGATAATTTTCATCAAATATATTTCATTTCTTCACAGAAAATAGTCACTTTTTAGGTTCCAAAACGTTCCCTCTTTGAAAGTCAGGAAGTTGCAATTATAAGCGATTTAAGCACACAAGCTACAGGCATAGTCTAATCATCACTTTCACAACCTTCATCTGCCCTGTAAGTAAACCAAAAGGAACACTGCGCACCATTAAGCCGAATCTGTTTTTGTATCTCTTTGCCTGACTGACTTCAATTGATTCTTTACTGACGATTCTTTAACATTTGATAATTCTCGTAAATGAGAAGACGACCGTTCGGCTGCCAGTTTCTTGCTCTGGAACCAGTTCATTCCCAACCTTTTTTACAATGATGGACATAGATGAAATTTCGGAAATAAAGTGTAATTTTTAAAATCGAGACAGTATGTATTCCATTCTTTGTACAATCTCTAAATCGCTTTTAAGCAACCGCAATGGATAAGTAGGTTTCCTTTGTTGGAATAATGTGCGTGTCTTAACGAATATCACAGAGACAATGACGAAAGGTAAGGTAGGAAGTTAATGTTACAGTTTGGACCTACTGTGTACGAGAATAGGTGGAACACTTGCACGGAATGCACATTTTCTTTCAGAAAACAACCAAAACTCAACGAAAAGAAATACTGCGGCAAGTGGACGTAATGGACAAGTATTATCTATTTGCTACTCCCAAGTTCAGCTGAATTTTGGCACAAATACAAAGATAATTAAAGAGTTGTTGGAATGAAAAGTTCTCGAATGGATTGCTGCTCTGGCAGAGGGTTCACAGGAAATGCTGAGTCCGCACCTGGAATATGAATTAACAACTCGGTACTATCCATACGCAGTGTTTGCTTTGCTCAGTCATTCCAAGTCTTGCATTATCCCTTTTTTAAACTCAACTGCACGATTTTTTTAGTTGTTTTTATAAATTACCTTGTGCCTGTGTGCAACAATGTTAAAAGCAAATTGCTAGGGAAACTCAGCGGGTCTGGCAGCATCTGTGGAGAGAAAACAGAGTTAATGTCTCGGGTGCAGTGACCCCTCTTTCAGATCGAAATGTTAACTCTGCTTTCTCTACATAGGAGTTGCCAGACCTGCTGAGTTTCTCCAGCAATTTCTGCTTTTGTTTCAGATCTTCGCCATCTGCAGCTCTTTATTCCTTTTCAATGCTAACAGTAATGAGCGCGATCTGAGCAGATTGATAAAAATAATTGTTCCTCCCGTTCCAGAACTTCACCAAGGCCAAATCCTGCTCCTAGCGTCACCTGGGGGTGGGGGGGGGGGCGTTCATTAAACTGAGGGTTTATGGTTTGCCATGCAATTTGCGTTGAGTATAAAGCTTTCTTTTTCTTACATCATGTAACCCATGTTACAGAATATAAGGAAGCAATCTCCAATCATTTTGCATCATATGTAAAATGTAAGCGTAGTTCACTCACTGTTCTGCACCTTCTCCTTCTCTGGAAGATTGCAATTTGTTGTGTATAATAAAGATTTTGAACACAAATGTACCACATACAACCAGACCCTCTGAGAATAACGATCCAGGTGAAACAGCATATATTTATTTTAGGGTAAGAACTAGGACGGCCGGAAATTAGATCGCACCTGTAAATTGATCACTAGTATTGCAAGTGCATTTCTGTCCCTGGTCATACCCAATTGCAGCTAATTTTTGTAATGCTTGGCATGGGTCTGTTTCCGCGCCTTATGACTCGACTTGCTTCCTCACCTTCATCCCCTCCCCCACTCACCTATTGTACTCTATGCTACTTTCTCCCCACCCTCCTCTCACTTATCTCGCCACCCTTCAGGCTCTCTGCCTTTATTCCTGGTGAAGGGCTTTTGCCCGAAACGTCGATTTTACTGCTCCTCGGATGCTGCCTGAACTGCTGTGCTCTTTCAGCACCACTGATCCAGAATCTGGTTTCCAGCATCTGCAGTCATTGTTTTTACCTTGCTTCCTCTTGACATCCATTTCTCACATACCCCGCTGGCTTTGATTCCTTAGTTGGGACTTCAATATGATGACACAAAGACAATTGAGTTTTGTTTTAACACCAGGACTGCAGCTGAAGGCAAGTGGGTTCGCTCGCTCATGATGGTTCACTCTGACCCTTTTTCGAGTAAAAAGTGAGGTCTGCAGATGCTGGAGATCATAGTTGAAAATGTGTTGCTGGTTAAAGCACAGCAGGTCAGGCAGCATCCAAGGAACAGGAAATTCGACGTTTCGGGCCAGAGCCCTTCATCAGGATTCATGAAGGGCTCTGGCCCGAAACATCGAATTTCCTCTTCCTTGGATGCTGCCTAACCTGCTGTGCTTTAACCAGCAACACATTTTCAACTCGGCTTTGCTTCCCTCAATGTTGGTTTTCATCGCCGTCTACTCTCGGCTTCAAGTCCATCTCAGCCAGAATGGGCAGACTGAATCCTTCCTGTGGTGCGATTCTGAGCCACATGTTAGCCATTTGGCCAACTGAGCTAACTGGCAGTGACACGTTAAGCACGATCAACTTGTATTTACAGAGCACCCTTAACTGCTTCAAACATCCAAGGCTCTGAGCGTCATAGAGTTAGTCATAAAGTCATATAGCACAGAAACAGACGCTTCGGACCAAGCGAAGGTCTAACCCCAAATTAAACGAGCCCCACCTGCCTGCTCCTGGCCCATATCCCTCCAAACCTTTCCTATTGATACATTTATCCAAAAGTCTTTTCAACATTGTAATTGTACCAACATCCACCACTTCCTCAGGAAGTTAATTCCCCACGTGAACCACCCTCTGTGTAAAAATAATTGCCCATCATGTCTTTTTAAAATCTTTCTTCGAAATGTGCGCCCTTGACTTGAAATCCCCCATCCCAGGGGGAGAAACTTCACAGAAGCCCTCTGGGGGAAAAAAAACATAATTTTACAACAGCCAAATAAGGCTTGGTAACCAAATCTCTTGCCAAAGACTTGGCTGGGGCAAGAGCAGTGGGCTGATTTCAACTTTATGTTGCAGTGTATTTGAGACTGTGATTTCAAGATCCATTTCGGAGTCTTGAACGCTACAACAACCTCCCATATCGCCCGAGCGACAAACAAAGGGAACTCCCTGAAGTAAATCGGTTCAGATGAGACGCTAAAATGAGATCCCATCTTTGATGGATCTGAAAAAAAATCAATGCCACTATTTTAAAGAGGGGTATCCTGGTGAATGGTGATTCCTTTCTAACTAAAACAGGCCACTGTCACATTGAAAACCCAAATAACTGCGGATGCTGACAACCGGAAAATAGAAATCGATGGGAAAGCTCAGCAGGTCTGGCAGAGTCTATGCAGAGAAATCAGGGTTACCCTCAGAAAGGGTCACCGGACCCGAAACGTTAACTCTGATTTCCCTTTACAGACGCCTCCTGACCTACTGAGCTTTTCCAGCAACTTCTGTTTTTGTCTCTGTCACATTGCTATTTGTCAAAACTCTGCAACTTGGTTATTACTTTTCCTACAGTGCAACAGTGCCTAGATTTCCAAAAAAACCCCACTCAATTCCTAACTGAAACGTTTTTGGTAACAACCTTGAGGAGCCAAACTTTGGCACAACACCGTGGGCCGAAGGGCCTGTTCTGTGCTGCACATTTCTATGGGTCTAAACGGTTCTTTGTTTCGAAGAGGGCGGGTGGCCGCGGCTGGTCAGGAGTACACCGCGATAGACAAGCCCAAGGGTAACATAGTCACGGCTGAGGGTTTGAGCAAAAGGTGGAAGTAGGAGGTCTAGTTGATGGCAAAAATGTATGATAGGAAGTTCACCTTGGGGTCAACTCTGAGACACGCTTCAGCCCGGACTATCACTAAAAAGGGCACAGCCAGTCACTAAGCAAGGCAGTTTGTGGCATCGTTGAACACACTTCATCTTTATTTAGAAAAATTATTGCGGGACCTTCGAACATCCTGGTCTACTGTCACACACTGAACAAAACAAAACACCGACTAATTTGACTTAAAATCAATACTTCAATTAGACAACGTACCTCAATGAGGCAATGGGAATAGCTCCATTTGATGGGTAGATAGAGACAGACTGGTTTATGTACAACTCAAAAGGGAATCCAGAGGCGGGATTGATAACCACAGCATTGTGGAGGCTGAACTCTCTGTCTATTCGGGTATTAATGTACCGGAGACATTTGGCAGAACTGAAAAGTGTTATCAGATGGAAGGCGTCTGGGAATTCTAGTAATTTTTAACTTTTGAATGATTCATTTAACAAAAGCTTCTCAGTTTGGTGAGGAGTTATGGCAAGAAGCTAGTTCCTGTAAATCGTTCGAACGTGATTTTTCCCGTTCTTTCCTACTTCCTTGTTTGTCTTGACGCATTGTGTTCACTTCAGCTCCAGCCTCTATGTGCTTTTGCCTGGCTTAAGGCCGAGGACGAGGGCACTGGAAATATTGCTGATTGGGTCTACTCTACTGGAACAATCCAAACCGGCCACAGGTTTAGAGTCGGGATAGACTACATTCCCTACAGTGTGGAAACAGGGTCTTCGGCCCAACAAGTCTACAACCCACCCCCCGCTGATTAATGCGCCTAACACTGTGGTGAAATTTAGCATGGCCAATTCACCTGACCTGCATAGTAGGAGGAAACCCACACAGACATGGGGAGAATGTGCAAACTCCACGCAGACAGTCGCTCGAGGCTGGGGTTGAACCTGGTATCCTGGTGCTGTGAGATAGTAATACTAACCACTGAGCCACCAATAGTTTTGGTAATCATCGGAAGTACTACTGAAGTAATTATAGGTGTTCTCTTCTGAAGTAATTATATCCATATTACATCCACGATCTGCATCTTTAAGGGGTCCGAATCTTTGCAAACGTTCAAAATGATCTTGTGACAAAAAAAATCTGCTTTCCCAACAGAACTTGTGTACTTCGCAATTTTTAAAATGAGTTTTTCTTTAGCAATGTACAACTGAAACACCAATGAAACGAAGAAGCGTCAGGATTACGGTTAATCATACTGTGGGATACTAAATATGAATAGCTGCCACTTTAATTTCTCTCTCTCTCTCTACTACCTTTGTTTACTTCTGATAGGTTACTTTTTCCAAGTTTAGCATCAGTGTCGTTTACACTAGTCGTGAGTCAATAGATTACAATTCCCACTCCTACAACCTCGGGTATCGAGAGACAGTCCGATCTGAGTTACTGTCTATTTGAGACTGACATTTAGATTCAGGCTGGGGTCCGGTTTATTCTGACACTTCAAGCGCTGCTATAAAACGAATCGAGTTTTCCATGATGTGAATGAGCTCTTTAAAAGCAAATGTTATCTAATAAAATGGCTATCTACTAAACTGCATGTATCTGAGAGCAAAGATATGTGGTGCTGCAGATTTTTGTTTAATGAATGTATGAGGTTTGTTCTGTAAATTCGTAGCTGACCTGAACATTGGTGATGGGGTAAATAGTGAAGGGGAATGACAACAGGGCGCTGGCTAAACGGTGGAACATGGAATGTAATCATGAAAAGCGTGAGGGGATGCATTTTGGAAAGATTTTCCTGGTAACGGAGTACATATTGAACAGTATTACCCCTAAGACGTACAAAGAAGTAGAGGGACCTGGGTGCGTATACTTGAAAGCAGCAGGACAGATAGATAAGGTATTTAAGAAGGCATATGGGATACATGCTGTTATTAGTCAAACCACTGACCACAAGAGCAAGTTGGTTAGGCCGCATATGGAGCACTGTGTGCAGTTCTGGTCGCCCCACTAGAGGAAGGATGTGATTGCAGTGAATGTTCACCAGGATGTTGCCTCGGATGGACTGAGCAACAAAGAGAGACTGGGCCATTTTCCTCAGGGAGAGAAGGGCGGAGGGAGTGGGCTGACTGAGGGGAATTGACAGGGTGTCTAGAGAGAAACCTTGCCGCTTGGTCAAAGGTAGGAAGCAGAGTTTTAAGATTATGAGCAAAGAGATTAGAGAGGATTTGAAGAAAATGCTACCGTATTTTACGCAGACAGTGGTAGCCATCCGGAACTCACCGTCTTAAAACGTGTTAGAGGCAGGAATCCTCAAGATATTAGGGAGGTATTTGAATGAACAGTTGAAATGCCGTAGTATACAAGACTATGGCTAAATGCCCGAAAACGGAACTGGAATACATAGGTGTTTCCTGAACTGCACAGACATGTTGGGCACCAAGGGCTTTTCGCAAGCTGTTTAAAAAAAGACTTAACCATTCAGGGCTGCAAATGTGTTGCTGGTTAAAGCACAGCAGGCCAGGCAGCATCTCAGGAATAGAGAATTCGACGTTTCGAGCATAAGCCCTTCATCAGGAATAAGAGAGAGAGAGCCAAGCAGGCTAAGATAAAAGGTAGGGAGGAGGGACTAGGGGGAGGGGCGATGGAGGTGGGATAGGTGGAAGGAGGTCAAGGTGAGGGTGATAGGTCGGAAGAGTTTCTGTGCAGAGGAGATGACCTGGGGGGTGCAGTGAGAGAGGGACTCACTGAAATCCTTGTAGAGGGAGGAAGAGAGCTTCTTCAAGGAAGGCATCCTTGTAAGAGGATTCTTTGTAGAGGGAGGAAGAGAGCTTCTTCAAGGAAGGCATCCTTGACCTCCATCGCCCCTCCCCCTAGTCCCTCCTCCCTACCTTTTATCTTAGCCTGCTTGGCTCTCTCTCTCTTATTCCTGATGAAGGGCTTATGCTCGAAACGTCGAATTCTCTATTCCTGAGATGCTGCCTGGCCTGCTGTGCTTTAACCAGCAACACATTTGCAGCTGTGATCTCCAGCATCTGCAGACCTCATTTTTTACTCGAAGATTTTAACCTACTGCGAATCCTCTTACAAGGATGCCTTCCTTGAAGAAGCTCTCTTCCTCCCTCTACAAGGATTTCAGTGAGTCCCTCTCTCACTGCACCCCCCAGGTCATCTCCTCTGCACAGAAACTCTTCCGACCTATTACCCTCACCTTGACCTCCTTCCACCTATCCCACCTCCATCGCCCCTCCCCCTAGTCCCTCCTCCCTACCTTTTATCTTAGCCTGCTTGGCTCTCTCTCTCTTATTCCTGATGAAGGGCTTATGCTCGAAACGTCGAATTCTCTATTCCTGAGATGCTGCCTGGCCTGCTGTGCTTTAACCAGCAACACATTTGCAGCTGTGATCTCCAGCATCTGCAGACCTCATTTTTTACTTAACCATTCAGGGACCTATGATATATCTTTGGAGTAAGTGGGATTGGAAGGTGCACTTTCTAGCCCAGAGATCATTTTCACTGCGATCATTTTTAAAGAGTTTTTTTTTAGTCATCTTTTTGGACACATACCTGGGTCACCTGAGATGTGTTCCATTGTGTCGCAAGACCTCCTAATATGTTGTGGGTATTTTCTAACGACCTGTTCAGGGACACACTTTTGGAGCAGGTGAGACTTTAACCCAGGCCTCCTAGCTCACAGATGCAGACACTACCACTTGGCTACCAGTTAATTATTTCAGAATGGCGCTTTTAAAGATGCAGGCTTGTCACGTTTAGCGCGACCTCATTTAATAAGGAAATATCCCACTTAAGTACAGATTTTCTCCTCTGGATTGGGACTATTATCATAGTGAAAATGCAGCAAATTAAAACCAAGTGTCACTGAAATATTTATAACCGAGTGGTCAAGATTCCGCCTGGTGCAACAAATTGGGAGGTCATGTTGCGGCTGTACAGAGTATTGGTTAGGTCACTTTTGGAATATTGCATGCAATTCTGGTCTCCTTCCTACTGGAAAGATGTTGTGAAACTTGAAAGGGTTCAGAAAAGATTCACAAGGATGTTGCCAGGGTTGGAGGATTTGAGCTATAGAGAGAGGCTGAACAGACTGGGGCTGTTTTCCCTGGAGCCTCGGAGGCTGAGGGGTGACAATATAGAGGTTTACAAAATCATGAGGGACATGGATAGGATAAATATACAAGGTATTTTCCCTGGGGCGGGGGAAGTCTAGAACTAGAGAGCATAGATTCAAGGTGAGAGGGGAAAGATATAAAAGAGACTTAAGGGGCAACTTTTTCGCTTAAGAGGGTGGTACGTGTATGGAAGGAGCTGCCAGAGGATGTGGTGGGGGCTCGTACAATTGCAACATTTAAAAGGTATCTGGATGGGTATATGAATAGGAAGCGTTTGGAGGGATATGGGCCGGGTGCTGGCAGGTGGGTCTAGATTGGGTTGGGATGGCTGGTCGGCATGGATGGGTTGGACCGAAGGGTCTGTTTCCATGCTGTACATCTCTATGACTCTAAATTTCTTTATCTCAGCTGGTTTCAACCTGACGCCAGGATGACAGACTGGAGGTAGAATTACTCAGGGTAGGGGGCAGTCTCCCACCCTTGATCAGACAGCAGTATCAAACTCAGACACAGAACGCTCTGGAGAAACTCAGCAGATGCCCTGAAGCATATGTGGAGAAAAAGCAGAGTCAACTAAACTTCTGAAGGAAGGTCACTGGGACTCCAAACGCTCATCCTGCTTTCTCTCTCCACAGATGCTGCCAGACCTGCTGAGTTCCTCCAGCAACTTCTGTAGCACAGGATTCGGTTGTGGTGCTCATTTCTCACGCTGCTCCCGTCCCAACAGTAACTGCGGAGTACAAGTGAGCTGAACAATGCAAAGCTAAAGGCTTAGAGAGAGAGAAAGATAAATCTTCGAGTTAACTTCTACTTAAAATGTCAGCTCCCAGTGCAGATTACAATGCAATAAGTGAGCTTTTATTGACTGTCAGTTAAACTGCACAAGTCTTTTTTGTTTAAACTGGACAACCGATTATGAGTATCTCGCACCGAAGGGGAATGGGGGAGGAGTTGAATGGTTTTTAATTAGGGCTACTGTTTCCAACCACTCCTCAGTGTTTCCGTTTTGCCCTGTGCCCGGTTTGTTTGATCGCTATTGGAGTGTGTTTGTTCGCCTTGCATTTACACTACACAGGCAGCTCCGCTTTGAGCGAGGTCATGGTAACGCTATTGTTTATATCTGGGTGACGTTGGAAAGTAACCTAGGTATTACTCATACAACTAACTACCAGTTTAAAAAGAAGGGACAAAGTTTTAAGTGCCAGGGGTTTTTGGAGAGTTTAACATAGCCAGGTCTCCTGAGTTCTCTCGCCATACAGAATCCCTACAGGGTGGAAGCAGGCCATTCGGCCCATCGAGTCTACATCCACAGGCCCAACAGCATCCCGTCCAGATCCACCCCAACCTGTAACCCACATTTCCCATGGCTAATTTAACTAGCTTGCACATCCCTGGACACTACCTGGTGGCCAATCCACCCTAACCTGTGCACATCTTTGGACTGTGGAAGGAAACTGGAGGCAACCCACACAGACACAGGGAGAACATGCAAATGCTACACAGTCATCCGAGGCTGGAATTGAACCCAGCTCCCTGGCGCTATGAGGCGGCAGTGCTAAACACTGTGCCACCCATATCTATCCAAAGTTGCCTCATTAACTACATACCGTGTTTCTGTGATGTCAGTCTGATCCAATTCCAGACCCCAGCACCATGCACCATTTCTGGGACCGCTCACCATTGCTGCAATCACCCAGAACTGACTGACACCCCATGCTCAGGCATCATCTTTTCAAGGCAATGCTTTGCCTACATAAGCACAGTGTTTTGGACCAAACCAGACCCCCTCAAAACACTTCAAGAAGAACTTTTAATTTCTTTACAGGCAGATGTAAAGTGGATATTCCACAATGCAGCTGGTCAAACCACTCAGTTTAAAACAAAACAGAATTTATTGAAGCACTATGGATGAAACACAAACAACAAAAAATAGAATTTAGAATAACAACTTACTTGAAAATCCAAGCGACACAATATCACAACTTGACAAAACTGTTCCAATCCCCACAACATCCCATAAACACACCCCTTGGAAAAAGGTAAATTCAAACACAGGGTCTTACAGGTGCGAGAGGTTTCAGAGAGAAAGTTCAAGCAAGAAACATCTGTTGAAGCAGGGAACCTCTTCTCACTGTAGCTGCTTCTCTCGGTCCCCAGCAGTTTCTGATTGCCTGTTAAACAAAGCCAAACTAGAAAAACCCTGAACTGGGAGAACTGGTCACATCCCTGCCATTGTTCAAAGCAACCAGTTCCAGACAAATTGACACCTCTGCCTTTACAACCCTTCTTGAATAAACCAAGGACAACATGACCTTGTTAAAGGGGCAGCGTCATTATAACTGTCAGTCCAGTGCTGCCCTGCATAGTTTCTGCTGTGAAGGATAAAGGGATGTCACAGAACAGCTGAGGGATATTCCTGTGTGGAAGAATGGATAACTAATTGAGCAACCACAAGTCATGGCCCACATTAGTATCAATAATGTGGAGCTGCTGGTGTTGGACTGGGGTGGTCAAAGTCAGATGTCCCTCAATGTTAGGTTATAGGCCAACAGATTTATTTGAAATCACAATCTTTTGGAGTGCTGCTCCTCCATCAGTTGAAAGCTGGTTATATTAAACTTGCTTTTGTGAAATAGAAAATAATTCATTAATGGACTCAAAGTAAAGGCACCCCTAAGTAACAGTGAACACAATGTGATTACATTTTAAATGTAGTTTGAAAGTTGGGAGATTAGGTCCAAGACTAGTTTTTCAAACCAAATGAAGACAATGATGTGGGCATGAAAACCAAGTTAATTGAAGTGAACTAACATACTAGACTAGGGGACAGATCAACAGTACTACTGTGGCAGATGGTTAGGGGGTTATTTGAGAATTAGTATATTTTTAACATAAAGAAAAATTATAAAGGGAGAATCCACCACCTGTAGCTAACTAGAGAAACTATTAGAATACTTCAGAAGAAGTCAGGTTGTGGGCAGGTTTAATCAAAGGTGAGAGGATCTAATAGCAGAGATACTGTTATGAACCATCTCTAAGTAGTCTGGGTTGAAAAGTCCTGAGTCATAAGAAAACTTCAGAGACAGAAGGCTATTGAGGTGTCCGGGAGGAACACATTCCACAAAGCTGTTGAATACATGCATTTAAAGAATACATGTTAAGGAGAAATGAACTGATGTTATCAACTTGTTCAAGGGCCTAAGGACAGACATAAACTGTAAAAAATAGCATCAAGTGAATGCATCAATTTGTGGAAAAACAACTAATTACATTTTTCTTTTGTGTGCAATTGATGAATACATTCTTTAATCAAAGGCACATTTGCAACATCTTATGTTCTGTGGGCATATTCAGTGACTGACCATCATGATAAACAAGAAAAAAAATCCAACTTATGATCTATCAAGCCAGGTTTCACTCTGAATTGGGATCTGAATTGTTTATCATTGCCATCAACTCTAATCATAACATGCAGCAATATTTACACAACTTACAGCTGCTAAGAAAGATTCCTCAATAACTTGCATATCTGGTGTTTACAATATTGTACATCCTGATATCATGCAGAATGGCTACTCACAAATGAAGCAGTCCTTTCAAGGGCAAACAAGACAAGCCAACTAGCATTAATCAAGGATAGAATATGTTGCTGGCCTGCACATGTGTACAGGATAGATTATCACTACATCCCCAAGGGATATGTTAATTGTGAAGGTAATCTGTAATAAGAGATCAGAGGGAACCTACATCTCCAATTCAGGATCTTGTCAAGAAATATACAACCTTTCATCAGCGTCATGACAATGAGGAACCACAGCTGATGACCAATGTTAAATATTGAAGGGACTTCCTAGAAGGTTTCTCAGACTGGAATGGGATGAGTACCTCATCAGGAAAGTTTGAACAGGTTAGGCTTGTATCCATTGAAGTTTAAAAGAGTAAGAGGGGACTTGATTGCAAAAAGATATGACCCTGAGCGGTCATGACACAGGGTTGATGTGAAGATAATATTTCTTCTTATTGGAGAATCTAGAACCAGTGTTTAAAAATCAGGGATTATCTATTTAAAACAGAGATTAGGCAAAAAACATCTGTTAGGGGCTGGGGGTAAGTCTGTCGAACTCCCTTTCTGAAAGGTGTTGGAAGTGGAGCCCTTGACTATTTTTAAGGTAGAGAGATTTTTGTTAATCGGGGGTGGAAAGCTTATCAGGGAGTAGGTGGGAATCTGGATCTGAGGCTGCCATGTTATTATTGAATGGCAGCAGAGGCTCAACGGACTGAATGGGCTACCCCTGCTCTGGATTTGTGTTTCCATGTGATACCAGCTGCGGGTAGAGTTGGTCACCTCAGGCATTCCAAAATGGGCAGCCCAGATCACAAGGCATCAGCAGAGATCCTCCAGCACAACTGACAAGGGCATAAAACCAGAAACTCAACCGGACTCACATGTAAACACAATGGCTACAATAGCAGATAAGAGGCTTGGAATACTGTGGCGAGTAACTCGCCTCCTTACTCCCACGCTGCTGTTCCTCGGCCTCCTCCATTGCCAGTCCCTTACCACTTGACTCCTGGAGGAAGAATGGCTCATCTTCCACCTAGGGACTCTCCAACCCCATGGCATCAATGTGGATTTCACCAGTTTGTTAATTTCCCCTCCCCCAACCTTACCCCAGATCCAACCTTCCAGTTCAGCACCGTCCTTATGACCTGTCCCATCTGTCCATCTTCCTTCCCATCTATCCGCTCCACCCTCACCTCTGACCTATTACTTTTCCCCACCTCCATCCACCTATTGCACTCGCAGCTACCTTCCCCCTAGCCCCAATCCCTCCCATTTGTCTCTCCACCCTGAGGCTCCAGCCTCATTCTTGAGGAAGGGCGTTTGCCCGAAACATCAATTCTCCTGCTCCTCAGATGCTGCCTGACCTGCTGTGATTTTCCAGCACTATATTCTCTACTCTAATCTCCAGCATCTGCAGACCTCACTTTTGCCTCACTCCCCAAAGCCTGCCCACAAGGCGCAAGTCAGGAGTGTGATGGAATACTCCCCACTTGCCTGGACGAGTGCAGGCACAATGGCACTCCACATATCAAAGCAGCCGCATGATTGGTACCATATCCCTGAGTATCCACTCCCTCCATCACTGACACTCAGTAGCAGCAGTTTGTACCATCTACAAACTGACTTGGAAATTTATTTTCTTCAGTGTTGCTGAATCATAATCATGGAATTCTCTCCCTCAGAGTATTGTGGGCCTACCTATGGCATGTAGATTGCAGCAATTCAAGAAGCTGACTCACCAGAGTGATTTAGACTTTATCAGACCATAAGACCATATGAAATAGGAGCAGTAATTAGGCCATTCAATACGTTGAGACCACTCTGCCACTCAATCATGGCTGATAGGTTTTTTGACCCCATTTTCCCATTTTCTCTCTGTAAGCTTTGATCGCCTTGGCAATCAAGAACTTCTCTATCTCTGTTTTAAATATAGTCAATGATCCAGCATCCATAGCCTTCTCTGGCATTGAATTCCACAGATTCACCACTCTCCAGCAAAAAAAGCTTCTCCTTATCTCCATTCTAACTTTATTCCTAAACTGTGCGCTTGGGTCCTCACTTCTCCTGCCAATGGAAATATCTTCCCAACATCTACTCTGTCCAGGCCGTTCAGTATTCTGAAAGTTTCAATCAGATTCTCCTTCATCGTTCTAAACTTCATCAAATATAGTCCCGGAATCCTCAAGCATTCTTCGTATGTTAAGCTTTTCATTCCTGGGATTATTCGTGAGAACCTCGTCTGGACATACTCCAGGGTCAATACATACTTCCTGAGATATGGGGCCCAAAATTGTTCACAATACTCTAAATATAGTCTGATCAGAGCCTTACAAAACCTCAGAAGTACATCCTTCCTTTTATATTCTAGTCATCTCTGGATGAATGAGAACATCGTATCTGCTTTCTTGACTATAGACTCAACCTGCAAGTTTACCTTGAGAGAAACCTGGACTAGGACTCAAGTCTCTCTACACTTCAGATTTCTGAATTTTCTCCCCATTTAGAAAATAGTCCATGACCCTATTCATCCTACCAAAGTGTATGATCTCACACTTTACCATGTTATATTTCATCTGCCACTTCTTTGCCCACTCTCCTAACCTGTCTAAATCTTTCTGTAGCTTCCCTGCCTCCTAATAATACCTGCCCCTCCACCTATGTTTGTATCATCTGCAAATGTTCTTGTCTTGTTCTACCATTGAAGACTATTTAAATGGCACTTTGTCTCCTCCCAAGCCTAACCACCATCTGTGGCCCTACCAGGAGCAAGATATCTTGCTGGTATCACTCAAGGGATGTTCGGAAAATGTTGGAAACAACTGAACAACATCTGGTTCAGAAACATAAACAGATGTCGTTGGAAAAGCTCCGCAGGTCTGGCAGCATCTGTGATGAGAAATCAGAGTTAACATTTTGGGTCTGGTGACCCTTCCGCAGAACTCAGAATAACACGTTTAAAGGAAGGGTCACTAGGCCTGAAATGTTAACTCTGATTTCACTTCACAGATGCTGCCAGACCTGCTGAGCTTTTCCAACAACATCTGTTTTTGTTTCTGTATTCTAGCATCTGCAGTTCTTTCAGTTTTTATCTAGTTCAGAGCGGAATGCTAGTAAATTGCATCGCTTAAGTTGTATTTTCAACCTTTGTGCAACTTATTGCGTTTGGCTTAATATTGACTTTTTGAATAGAGTATATAATATAGAATAGATCATATATACTGATAAGAGTTGATGAACTTGGAGCAGGAGTCAGCAATTCAGCCCCTCAAACCTGCTCTGGCATTTGATAGTGATCATAGCTGATCTCATCTCAGCATCAACTCTACTCTTTCTTCTACTCTCCATGACCTTTCAACATATCGCTAATTAAAGATCTGTCCACCTTATCCTTAAATTTGCTCAAAGTGACATCTGCACTCTGGGGTAGTAAATTCCACGGATTCATGACTCTCCTCATCCCTGGTTAAGTCTGATATGGAGGTGCCAGTGTTGGACAAAGTCAAAAATCACACAATACCGGGTTAAAGTCCAAGCCAGCGCTGTGCGCTTTTTGACTCTGTTTAAATCTGTTAACCCTTATCCTAAAACTATGACCTCTTGTTCTAGATTGCTCCATAGGTTTAATATAGATATACAAGTAAATCGATTCACAAACTTCACAATAAAATTCAATTATAAATCCATCTATCAGATGTATCTTTAGTTTTTCAAGCTTTATGCTTGGGTGTGGGGGAGCTGCAACATGGATGACCCTGTGGTGTGTAGAAGTCTATGATCTCTGATATGTTACACCTTTAGGTGGCACTGTTGTCATAGTTTTCAATGCTCAGACTGTACTGAAATACAGCACTTAGTTTGCAAATAAATCAACAATCCTGATATACCACTTTATAGAATCATGAATCACAGAATGCCTACAGTGGAGAAATAGGCTCTTCAGCTCAACAAGTCCACACCAACCCTCCGAAGAGTAACCCACCCAGATCCATTCCCCTATACTTACTAATGTACCTAACCTACACATCCCTGAACACTATGGATAATTTAACATGGCCAATCCATCTAACCTGCACATCTTTGGACTGTGGGAGGAAACCAGAGCACCTGGAAGGAACCAACGCAGACACAGGGAGAATGTGCAAACTCCAAACAGACAGTTGCCCAAAGCTGGAATCGAATCATGGTTCCTGGCGCTGTGAGGCAGCAGTGCTAACCACCAAGGCAACGTGCTGCCCAGAAGTAAGAACAGAAATGTATTGGCTGGGAAACGAAGCTGGGCGTCCT
Source organism: Hemiscyllium ocellatum (assembly GCF_020745735.1). Lineage (NCBI taxonomy): Eukaryota > Metazoa > Chordata > Chondrichthyes > Orectolobiformes > Hemiscylliidae > Hemiscyllium > Hemiscyllium ocellatum. The sequence goes on along the minus strand of NC_083402.1, from coordinate 147,106,878 downwards.
GCATGGGTGGTGAGAATTCTACTACCGAACCACCAGTGCAACTCCTCATAGTGAATAATTGTTTGGAATAAAGAATTTGAGTATTTTAGAACAAAGGCACATTTTGTGTAAATGTTTTGTCTTATACTCATCAGGTCAATTCTCAAGAAGTACCAAAGTAAAGGGAAAACAAAAGTAAAAAATACTGGACCCAAAACATTAACTCTGTTTCAATCTCTCCACACATGCTATCAGACCTGTTGAAGACTGGTTGACTTGCTTCAGCAGATTATACTGTGTATGAGGGGAATGGTGTAGTTAGATCATTTCTCTAGTTAGACATGTGACAACCTATTTCTTCCTCTGTTGAGAGCAGGCTATTTCATTTCAAAGACGCTGTCATTGTGCTTTGCATCCTGCATTTTGCTGTTGATTACTGTTGAAAATTTATATTTAAAAATCTGTAAAAGTCTGGGGGCTGACATTCCCTCTAATTTTCTTTCTGGCTCTGAGATCCAAGCATAGTTACAATTTCTGATTTAAAAATCACACAACACCAGGTTAGAATGCAACATGTTTATTTGGAAGCACTAGCTTTCTGATCGCTGCTCCTTCATCAGGTAGACAATCAATTGATAAAGGAGCAGCGCTCCAGAAACTAATGCTTCCAAATAAACCTGTTGGACTGTAACCTGGTGTTGTGTGATTTTTAACTTTGTACACCCTAATCCAACAGTGGCATCTCCAAATCACGATTTCTGATGGCTGCAATCAGCGTGCCAATGTGATTTTCACGCACAGAACCTTGGAGTAGCCTCGCGCATGCCTAGCCACACAGCTTAGATGAAATGTTGCTGAGGACAATACAATGAGGGAGATTGACCCTGTTCTCTGCAGTAAAATGTATAAAACCAACCGGCTATGTTTCCTGCTGAGGCCAGGGTTCAGGATATCTGCAAGGTTGGAGATGAACTTGCACTTGGAGGCAAGGATCCAATTATCATGGTCTTTATGCAGCCCAATGATATAGAACAACATTTAAAATACATTTGGATATGTACATGAATAAGAAAGATTAGGGGGTTTGGGCCAAGTGCAGGTAAGTGATACTAGTTGAGTTTGTAAAACTTGGTTGGCATGGATGAGTTGGACTGATGGGTCTATTTCTGTGCTGTTTGACTATGACTATGACTCCACAATCAAGTCAACAGAAGCAGATTCTTCATAGTCAATTAGAGGAGAGAGATTCCAAATTAAGAAGAGGAGTCACAAATGGTTATAATCTCTGTATTATTACCCTGAGCCGGGTGCAAATTGGCGCAAGGTAAATCAGATGAGAGACTAATACATTGCTCAAAGTCTGGAGTGGGAGAAGTGGGTCCTGTTCATGGGGCACAGGTCCCAGTAATAAGGCAAGTGAGATCTGTACAAATGGGATAGTTGCCACCTGAAGTGTACTGAGGCCAATGTTCTTGGCAACCACATATCTATGGAAGCAGACAAGAAATTAGACTAAATAGCGGGAGAAAGCTAACATTTGGAAAGGCGTAGTAAAGACAATACCAAAGAGCAAGTTATTCACATGGGAAATGACAAACAGACCAAGATGAGAAAATATAGAGCGTGAATCTAAGAGTCAACAATTAGGTAAGACTACAATTTGCAAAGTGAGTCGAAGGATAAAATGAAAGACTTTGTATCTGAATGCATGTACCGTTTAAAACAAAACAAACATGGCCTTCAGGATGATGTGGTTTGGGACCTAAATCTTGAAGGGAACAGAATATTTAGGAATAATAGAAAGTAAGGAAAGGATGGATGGGTAGTTCATTGTTAATGATGGCATTCGCATGATAGAGTGGGTCAACCAGAGTTCAGGAAAACAAGATATGAGAACAATTTGGGTAGAAATGAGTAATGATAAAGGAAATAAGTCACTTGTGGAAGAGGTGTACAAGCCTTTTTGTGTAATCACATGGCAGGGTTTAACATAAAGGGCAAGGTACTGAGAACTTGCCAGATTGGCACTGCAATAATCAAGGGAGATTTTAATCTAGATATAGAATGAAAAAAGTCAGATAACAAAGGTAGCCTAAATGAGGAATTTTGTAGAATGCCTTCAGGATTGGTTATTAGAATAATGTGCACTGGAGTTGACCAGGGAGTCGAAACTACTAGACTGGATAGTGTGCAATGAGATAGGATAACTTTATGATCTCACAGTGAAGGCACCCCTTGATGGCAGTGACCATCCTATGATTGAATTTTATATTCAATTGAGGGAGAAAAGGAGTAAGCCTTAAACTAATATTTAAACTCGAATAGGAGGGAAATTATGAGGGCATGTTGGATTAAAGTAACTTGGCAAAGTTATGTTAAAGTATAGATCAATGGAAATGCAGTGGCCGATATTTAGGGAATATTCCAGTCTATACAGAATAAATACATTTCAAAAAGTAAGAAAAATGTTAAAAGCTGGACCCGTGATTCATGGTTAACTAGAAATTTTAAAGATGGTACCAATCTTAGGAGAAAGCATATAAATGTGCAATGACAGGTGACAGGTCAGAGAGAAGAGTGTGGTAGTGGAAAAGCAGAGGAGGTCAGGCAGCATCCGAGGAGCAGCAGAATCGACGTTTCGGGCATACGCCCTTCATCAGGAAAGACATGAAGGTCATTCCTGATGAAGGGCTTATGCCTGAAATGTCAATTCTCCTGCTCCTCGAATGCTGCCTGACCTGCTGTGCTTTTCCAGCACCACATTCTCAACTCTGATCTTCAGCATCTTAGTCCTCACTTTCTCCTGACAGGTCAGAGTTGGATAAAACATAACAAACAGAAAAGGATGATCATAAAATTAATAAAGAGAGAGTGTTAGAGAAGCTTAGCCAGAAATATAACAGCAGAAGGCAGGAAAAATCAGGCTCATCTGCTGAACATCTGTCATAGGGAAAATACTTAAAGTTATGTGAAAGACACTGTAGCACATTGATAAGCTCAAGGTAATCAGGCAGAGACAGCACAGTTTTGTAAAAGGGAAATCATATTTGATAAATTTATTGGAATTCTTTGAAGGTGCAAAAGTCTGCAGATAAAGGGAAGCCGGTGGGTGTACTGTACTTCCAGATTTCTAGAGACATTTAACGAAGTATCACATCAAAGTTAATTTAGAAACTAAAGGCTTATGTTGTGGGGGGTAGGATATTGACATTGACAGAAAATCGGCTGACTAATAGGAAAAAGAGTTAGCACAAATGAATCGATTTCAGGTTGGCAATATGTAACAAATGGTGTGCCACGGGGATCAATGCGGGAACCACAATAATTCACAACTTATATAAATAACTTAGGGGAAAGGATGGAAGCTATTGTTGCTAAATTTGCTGCTGATGAAAAGAGAGAGGAAAGTAAATTATGAAGAGGAGATAATGAGGATACAAAAGATATAGATATGTTCAGTGAATATGACAATTAGATTATGATGTTGGAAGGGTAAAATGTAAAATTGAGATCTAGGGAGAAGGGGTTGAAGGAATCATGAAAAAATTTATTGATTTTGTTATAATATTTTTAACATTATTAACATTTTTATATCAGTACATTGGAACAACAACTTTAATCTATTCTGTTTGATGACTTAATATCTGTGATTTTGAGGCTTAACCTTTTGTAAATGGAGATACATGTTTGCTGTGGGCAAAGAAGCTCTATGTTAACTCTATGGTAAAGGTACAGGCTCTGGAAGGGATGCTCTTCGAAGGGTCAGTGTGAAACTGATGGGCCAAATGGCCTACTTCCACACTGTGGGGATTTTATGATTCATCAGCTACCCGACAATCTAAGTGGTATGTAAAGAATGTCACCTTAATTGGTGTGATTGACTACCTGTTACTGGAAGGCAGACAGTCATCACACTCACAAAAAACACCTCCCTGAAAATAGAAGAGAAGCAGGAACACTCTGACAGGTGACAACAGGTGGACAGCAAGCTGCCTCTGCTTCAGAATAAAACATCTGCCTATTCAGTGCTTTTTCAGCTCTGTTTAATTGGATTTGTTTTGTGAATTATGTGACATTTTGAAAGTCAAAGCTTATTGAGAGAAATGAAGTCCTCTAATAAGAGAAACGAAATTGTTCTCTGATTAATTGTACATTGCAATATTTCTGCACATATTTGATTTTCCTTTCAACCCGTCTAATTTAGACAAAGCAACATTAATAATATTTGCAATGCCTGTGAGCTATCATTTAGTTCCTGCTGACTTTGCAAAACCACAGTGCCCAGCAGACCTGCACTGACTTTATTTTACATCTTCAACAGTAACCAATTATGATATTTTCAGCAGATGGTTATAAATATTGCCAGGCAAATAAAAAAGCTATCAAAAAGCAAAACTGCCAATAGAAGTAAATCATGATTTGCATGGTGCAAAGCAATTGGTTTTTTTTTTGATGAGTAAGCTCTTTAGTATCTTAATTTTATTACAAACCAGATATGTATTGACAGTATTTAAAATTTTGATTTGCGTGATTTACCACAATTATTTTTGTAGATTTTTTTGGGAGACTACTTAAATTTTATAAATCTTGCTGAAATACATTTGGTCTTCAACTAGCCCTTAAGCATTTGTCTTAAATTTGCCAGACACAATGATTAAATCCAACATTGGAATGATTTAATGATAAGACTAGGAAGCTCGATGTTTTAGCATTGCGTGATGAAGTAACAACTTTTTCAATTGCTTCTTTGTTCCACTTTTGACAACAACATGGCCCAGTCATCATAGATATTCTGTAAATCATTAACCAGAACTTTGTTCCTTTCTCATAGGTTAACAAATTAATGTAACATAGTGGATTCCTTCTCTATTGATATGAAGGAGGAAACCATTCTGCAATATAGGAATTGCAGTCATAGCAACATGAATGCAAATAGCATTATTAATTTCTAATTTACACTCATTTGGTAAATTACCTTGGAATAAGAATAATTTCTGTCAACCTATAGTCGAGCTATCGCACAAGCATCATCAGAAAAGTTTAAAGCTAAGATAGGTTATTTTTTTGAACAGTAAAGGGGTTAAGGGTTAAGCTGTGAGGGTGGGTAAGTGGAGCTGAGGTCATGAAAAGATCAACCATGATCTTATTGAATGGCGGAGCAGGCTCAAGGGACCAGACGGCCTACTCCTGCTCCTAGTTTTTATGTTCTTATAAACTCTTTTGGTAAAGCCAACACATAATCCATTCAACACAAGTTCTGAGGAAGGGTTGTTTGACCTGAAACATTAACTCTGATTTCTCTCCATAGATGCTGCCAGACCTGCTGAGCTTTTCCAGCAACTTATATTTTTGTTTCTGATTTACAGTATCTGCAGTTTTGTCGGTTTTTATATAATCCATCCACATTGGTAAAAGAAAATCAAGGGCCACAATAGGGTTGTATTCCAGGATTAGGAAAGAATCTGGTTCCTAAGTACCAGTTACTTAGGTGCTGGAGTACAAGGATGAGTTGAGGATCTGATTGGCTGTGACATTGAAGAGTTGGCCAGTGCTCATTTTCTAGAATTGCACTTGAAGAGTTGCCATTGGCTTGAAGTGCTGAAAGGTGAGTAATATTGATGGAAAAATGTGTCAGCATGGGCCAATACCTTCAGGAGAGAAGATGTAATTATAGCATTACAATAAAATTAAAGAATAGATAAAAATGTAAATAACTCTCAATATTTGGAAGAGCTAAATCATTGGTCTCCTGCCAGCGCTTGAGAAAAAAAGATGAAATGATTTCTGATTAATCCACATTAACTCAGATCTCTAGACATTTGATGAGATATGCTTAAGTGACCTGTAATACTATTAGTGTCACACTTTAGTACATCTGATTTAAACTGAATTGCTTGTACATTTCTAAACTGATTTAGTTGGAATTACTGCTTCTAAATGAGCCTAAATTCGGATCAAGAGCACTACAATATATAAGATTTTTCCATCTGTTTTCTCGGCTTTGGAAAAATAAACAATAAGGTGCTCCAAGAGAAATAGATTGAGATAAAATCATGTTCTTGTAATGTAACCATGTCTTAAAAAGGGATTATAAACCTCCATTACCGATCATGCAACTTGAGTGAAAAATTGAGGGTTTGCTGCTTAATTCCAGGTTTTTCAGTGACATTTTAGCTCAAGATGGTGTCAGCAATGCAGGCTTACACTTCTGGTGGGGGTCACTTACCATTTTGGTAAAGGTGCTAGCAGATGGCAAGGGAGCTTCAGGGAGTTCATCACTCTTTAGATAAGTATCATTTGTACGCTATGGTTTGACAGACTCATATGATCTCTGATGTCATCATATTAAATAAAGGCTTTAGGGCGTTAGCCATTTCACACACTAGATTAAACACGGCCTAGAGTTTTTGCCTATTCACAAAGATAGTATAATTATAGTATTATAGTAAAATTAAAGAATAGATAAAAATGTCAATAACTCTTAATATTTGGAAAAGATAAACCATTGGTCTACTGCCAGCACTTGAGAAAAAAGATGAAATGATTTCTGATTATTCCACATTAACTCAGTTCTCTAGACTTTTTTGTGGAGTCAGACCTGGTTTCATGCTTGTGATTTTCACAGAGACAGTTTATCGTTCAACATCCCAGCTGACTCCACTAAAATAGGATTTCCATACCTGTGTAGTATGGACCCAGAGCTTGCACATTAAAGCTGGAAGGATCTAAGAACCTGGTGTGATCATTTGGAAAGCTGGACATACCTTTGTAGAGATAGGTACCCCTTTGGATTTGGTCATTGGACAACTTTGGAAGGGGCTATGTGGTCAGGTATCACTAGGGATGCCATTTGTGAGATTAGGCACAGTTGAGAATTATTGAAAGGAATAATGAATTTGTCTGAAAATATTCATAAATCCATTCAAACCAACAAAGACATCAAAAATTCCAAAGATTGCAAAAAAAAGGGGTTGAAAATCAGTGCTGATTTCTCTTTATGTCTGTTGATATAAGAGATTATAGCTGCATGATTGATTTCCCAACTTATTATGTTAACTTCGTTAGCTGTCTATTAAATGAGCAGTTTGGTAGATAGTTCTAAGTGCTGGTAGGATAGAAAAGTTTGCTTTCATAAACAATTACTTGAAGGAATCTCAAACCAATATATTTTAATCAATGAGTGTGTCTGTCTAATAGTGATATCATCAATAGGTACATAACCTAAAATGTGTGTCAGCATCATTCCAGAGGACTTTCATGCTTGTTTGTAGAAATGTTGGCATGGAGACAGACAGAAAAAGGTAATGGCTGCGGCATACAGGTTGGGATCAATTGGCCTCAAGTTGGCATGGGGACATAAGTTGGCTATGGGGTCATGAGGGGTCATGATGTATGGATACAAGTACATACGATGATACAGAGTCGATAAAGGGTGAGACGATTTGGGGTATAGGTTGGAATATAAGACACTTTGAGAGAGGGGTGGGGTGTGTACGTGGGCTTGGAGGGTGTGAAATATGAAGAGTATGAAGGCTAATGGGTGGTGGGTGGAATGGTGTAGGTTGGCATTGAAGATGTGGGAGCCGTTGATATTGTGTTAATGACATTAAATAGCATAAATTTGCATTGGATGGGCATGGGAATTGAGTTTGGGAGGCAGGTCCTGAGAGGGCTGGAGGGCTGTTTTTAGTCTCAGCTGCAAATGTGTTGCTGGTCAAAGCACAGCAGGCCAGGCAGCATCTCAGTTACCTTTGCGAGTGGTAGGGGTTTTACAGCATGGAATGAGGCTTATCGGCCCATCGTGTCCATGGCAGCCATCAAGCAGCCATCTACTCTAACTGCATTTTCCTGCACTTGGTCCAGAGCCTTGTATGCTATGGCATTGCAAATGCTCATCTAAATAGATCTTAAATGAATTGAAAGTTCCCATTTCTACCACCCTTTCAGGCAGTGAGGTCCAGCTATCCACAAACTCTGCGTGAAAAAATAAAATCTTTTCCAAACCTCCTGCTCATGACTTTGAAATTAGTTATTTACCTTTCAAACAAGGGGAAATATTTTTCCCTGTCTATCCTGTCTATTGCGCCTCAGATCTTTGTACATCGTGGTCAGATCTCTCCTCAGCCTTCTCTGTTCGAAGGAAACCAATCCCAGCCTATCCCGTCTCCCTTCATCGCTGGATCATTCCAGCCTGGGCTACATCCTGGTGAATCTCTTTTGCATCCTTCCTACTACAGTGTGACAATCAGAACAGAGATATTATTTAAGCTGTTGTTTAACTAGTCTCCTATACAACTCTGTCATAATGTCCTTGCTCTTGTATTCAATGTCTTAAATAATAAAGGTAAGTATGTTGTGAAGCCACCTGGTTGACTTGCCCTACTGCCTTCAAGGATCAATGGACATTCACACCAAAGTTCCTCTGGTCCTTTGTATGTTTTAGGATCCTACTAATCTATGTGTCCTTCCTTGGATTGCTAGTCTTGACGTTCTTCCCCAACTGTTTCACCCAATGCTGACCACAGGACCATCTCTAGAGGGCTTCACCGTGATGCTGAAAGCAGGACATTCTTTCAGGAGACTACATTAGAGTGGTGCTGGAAAAGCACAGCTGGTCAGGCAGCATCCAAGGAGCAGGAAGTTTGACATTTCGGGCAAAAGCCTTTCATCAAGAGAGTTTTACCACAATGCTGACTGCAGTACACTCTTCACAGACTGCTTCCTTGTGAGGCTGACTGCAGGACACTTTATATTAGTCTTTCTCACAGTGCAGGTACATACAGGCAGGCCTTGTGTTCAGTAGAGGCTACAGGTGCCAGCTATTGATCTCATTCTCACATCACCCAGTTCAACTGTCCCTGTCCTCTGCTCCAACCTCAAATGCACATTCAGCCTCCTGGGTTAGATTTCAATAGGTCAGTTTTGCACAGTAGGAAAATACCTTGTTTCTGTGCTCCTGAACTGGATTTAATCATCAGGGCATTGAGGTCAGATGTGTGCAGCTGAGATTGAGTGGGCTTTGATAGCTGTAAAAGAGCCAATAATTTTTTTTTTAAAAAAAGCAGAGAATAATTGAAACCTTGATCGGCAACTTTGTATAGAGTATTGACAGCTATGTGACTCCTTAGTCCAGCCCTTCTCTTTGTGAAGATGAATTAAAGGTTAGACAGCAATTTGGCAATTATTCTAGTTTCAATGTAAGAATCATGATGTTGGCACAAAATTGAACAAGAAACCTGCAAAAATAAATGTAGCAGCTCTGTTTTGGTGCTACATCTTGTGGATGCAATATATTTCATATTGGAGCTTGGCAAGAGAGGGGTAATATTTTTCATTATGTAACTGCGAGCTGAATTTTATAAGTGTGGACACCCGAAAGATCATTCAAGTTGAGATGGGGTTGACTGAGTGATGCTGCTATGAGAGCACATCTCCTGAGACAAAATAAACTGACACTCAAGAAAGATATTGGCATTTGCAGAAGCTCAAACATGGCTAATCATCAACTGAAGGATATGGATAGGAGAAGAACTGATGAGGTCTTCCAATATGCTGACATGTAAACTAAACCAGGCATGCATAATTCAAAGGAAAAATAACGTAATGATGTATAAGCAGAGATTCCTAGGGTGGGGTGCTGGATGTAAAAAATACAGAAAATGCCCACAAGAAGAAAAGCAAGAGAAAAGCCAAACCACTCCTTTGGAAATGAGAAATGTTAACTTGTAAAGATAGCTGCTAGACAGACATTGGATGATGCCTCTGGAAAAATTACTCTTTGCTGTTGAACAAAATAACTCCATAAAGTGGTTTGTTGCTGTTGGAGTAACAGAATAATACTATAAACTGGATGTGAAGTGTCAAATAGATGTTTGAGCTTCAGTAAGTGATAGTCTATCATCCCTTGACATTCAATGGTGTTGCCACCACTGAATTCCCCACATCCTCAGGGTTACCATTGACGAGAAACTCAACCAGACTCACCACATAAATACAGTGGCACAAGAGCAGGTCAGAGTCAAGGAATATTGAAGCAAGTAAGTCACCTCCTGACTCCCCAAGGTCTGTCCATCACCTACAAGGCACAAGTCAGCAGTGTGATGGAATATTCCCCCCTTGTCTGAATGGTGCAGCTCCAACAACACTCAAGAAGCTTGACAACATCGTGGACAAAGCAGTTGCTTGATTGGCACCACATCCACAAGCAACCATTCCCTCCACCATGGATGCTCCATAGCAGCGGTGTCTACCATCTACAAAATGCACTGCAGAAATTCACCAAAGATCCTCAGACAGCACCTTCCAAACTCACAGCCCCTTCCGTCTAGAAGGACAAGGGCAGCAGATACACGGGAACACCATCACCTTCAAGTTCCCCTCCAAGCTACTCACCATGCTGACTTGGGAATGTATCACTGTTTCCTCACTATCACTGGGTCAAAATCCTGGAATTCCTTCCCTAAGGGTATTTGTGTCTACCTAAAACACATGGACTGCAGTGGTTCAAGAAGGCAGCTCACCACCACCTTCTCAGAAGACAACCAGGGACAGGTGGAAAATGCTGGCCCAGCCAGAGACATTCACATCCCACGAATGAAGAATAAAAACATACCACATCATGAGTATTACAGATCTGTGTGAAGTTACCTGATATGGTGATCTGAAAATAAAACTGTTGAGAGTTTCTGGTAAAACCATGCACAACCTAAGAGAACAAATTAAGCTGTACGTCCAATTCAGTGAGAAAGAAGATGATCTAAATAATGAAGAGTAAGCAAAGTTCCCTTCCCTCTGCTGAAACAAGTCAAAAGCTTGGACAGCGAGCTAATCTCACACTTACTGTAACAACTTTGCTATGTTTTGGTGAACTGCTGAACAGATACTGACAGATAGGCCAAAGTGAGGACTGCAGATACTGGAGATCAGAGTCTAGATTAGTGTGTGTTGGAATAGCACAGCAGGTCAGGCAGCATCCAAGGAGGGAAAATCGATGTTTCAGGCAAAAGCCTTTAATTAGGAAAAGCTTTTGCCCAAAACGTCGATTTACCTGCTCCCCGGATGCTGCTTGAGATCCTGACGGATTACAACCAAGGCTCCACAACTCCCAAGAGTTTTCCTGGTGAATATTATTTAAAATATATTCTGAAGAGAATTCCAACTACTCTCAAATGTAGAGTGAAAGGAAAGATGGGAAGGCTCGATGAGCTGTCAATAAGTGAAATTTGCTACCAACTTTAGCAGTGAAAAAAAAATTGGGAAAATAGATGGTGTTTGGATCCAAAGAATCTAAGCAAAGCTTTAAAGAGATCTCACTACCATGTGCCAACCATTGAAGAAGTTTTACATTCATTCGTTGGATAGAGCATTACTGGCTAGGCCAATATTTATTACCCATCCCTAACAGCCCACAGGCAGTTAAGAGTTAACCGCATTCCAGTGAGTCTGGAGTTATGCATAGGCCAGAGCAGACAAGATGACAGTTTCCCTTCCTAAAGGAGGGTTGGTATGGGCTTGGTGGGCTGAATGGCCTATTTCCATTGTAGGGATTCTATGACTCTATAATGATTCTATGACATTAGTTGGGTTTTTCCGACAATAGATTCACAGTCATCATTAGACTCTTGAATGCAGATTCTTTATTGAATTCAAGTTCTACTATCCGCCATGGTAGGATTTTAACTCTGGTTCCCAGAACATTGGGCTGAATGGTCTGTTTCCACACTGTGAGGATCCTATGATATGATGATAACATTACTTGGGTCTCTGGATTAACAAACCAGTGACAATACTTTTCTTTCATAATTTGTTAAAGCAAGGACTTTTGTTATCCTTGGTGCTACAGCTAGATAAAAGGTAAATAATGGTAAGTTAAGGTGAATGAAAGCAGCAATTTTTTGCTTGTTTTCCAATACCTTTGAGAGGTGCAGATAGTCATGTATGCTGACTGGCATTTCTGCACTGCATGAGTAATCACACTGACACCATGAGATTGCCAATGACCTAGCATAAGTAGAAGTGACTGTGGATAATCTGATTGTCTATGCATGTGGAGATGCAATGGAAGAAGCCTCTTCAGATCATGATTGAAATTGAGTGAGGCTGCCCGAGAGAGCTTGACAGATGAAGCTGAGTAAGAAAAATCTGCAACTGGCAATGACTAAAATCAAGATGGTAAGTCATGTGCTGACAGCTGAAAGACTTCACCAAGATCCTAATAAGGTGTGTGTTCTAGAAGATAAGCAGTAAACAACAGACAAGAAGGCAGGCCAATGGTTCATAGGATTTATAAGCTGGACAATTCTTTCACCAGAATGTGAACCTCAATGCAAGCTAACTGCTAAGACTGTATCTGCAAATGTGTTGCTGGTCAAAGCACAGCAGGTTAGGCAGCATCTCAGGAATAGAGAATTCGACGTTTCGAGCATAAGCCCTTCATCAGGAATAAGAGAGAGAGAGCCAAGCCGGCTGAGATAAAAGGTAGGGAGGAGGGACTAGGGGGAGGGGCGATGGAGGTGGGATAGGTGGAAGGAGGTCAAGGTGAGGGTGATAGGCCGGAGTGGGGTGGGGGCGGAGAGGTCAGGAAGAGGATTGCAGGTTAGGAGGGCTGTGCTGAGTTGAGGGAACCGACTGAGACAAGGTGGGGGGAGGGGAAATGAGGAAGCTGGAGAAATCTGAATTCATACCTTGTGGTTGGAGGGTTCCCAGGCGGAAGATGAGGCGCTCCTCCTCCAGCCGTCGTGTAGTTGTGTTCTGCCGGTGGAGGAGTCCAAGGACCTGCATGTCCTCGGTGGAGTGGGAGGGGGAGTTAAAGTGTTGAGCCATGGGGTGATTGGGTTGGTTGGTTCGGGCGGCCCAGAGGTGTTCTCTGAAGCGTTCCGCAAGTAAGCGGCCTGCTAAGACTGTATGCTGGTATTTGACCACAAAACAAGAACCAGTTTTTATATGTATCAATAAACCAGTGATGACAACAACAATACAAAATCTCTATGATGTCATGATAAAATCATCCTGCAGTATAATGTCAGTGAATTGAGACTTAGAGCAATCTTCATGTGTCTGTGCCCGAAGAATTAAGGCAAACTAAACAATACTATGCACAGATTGAGAAACAAGTGTCTGGCTATTATCTTTATTTGTGATTATTTCCACCACTATTAGTTTGGGAGAGAGAAAGTGATGATATGATCTGACCACAAGATGCTTTAAACTATCTTTCTCAAATTGATTCAATCTGTTCTGGAGCTTTTGCAAACAACGTGACCATTTGGGAATGAACTACACGCAAGTGAAACATAATGTTGAGAGCTGCACTCTCATCAAGGGAAATTGATTGTCCTTCTACAGAGTATGAAATCTTCCAGAATCAATAAGAAGCATGGTCACAAAATGTTCTGGAAGTCACTTACTCAACAAAATTACAGAGTGTGACAGACAAGGGTCTAGTTCAGATCAAACAAATGACAGAATGAGATGCAAACTGCTCAGCGTGATAGGAAGGTATGATGCAAACGTGACCTGAATCATTAAGGATACATGTTACAGTAAGAGTAATGGACATACAAAGATGTGTCTTTCAAAATCTGTTCATTGTTCAGTTTGTGTGAAGATTCTGGGCACAACTGCATTGCCACTGCATGAGGGTTGCTCTAAGTCCCACTTCACTTACATTACTTTGTTGTGACATCAAAGTACTCTTGCATTGTACTCTTTTCATCACTAGCCATTCAGTACAAATGAAAGCAAATTCTTCTTCTGTGATCGAAGAAGAATGTACATCCATGTGTGACATTATCCCAAAAGAGACGAGCAAAGAAAGGCTGAATCACAGCCACACAAACCATTAGGCAATCCAGTCCAGTGTGCAGAAGGAAAGGGATGCTCTATGGGTCAATCACAATCAATGAGATTGAAGACCACATTAGTCAATGCAATACTTACATCAAACATCAAGGCAAGAAAGAAATGCTCATGACTCATGATACTCCAGACTATGGATGATACTTCGAATCAATCTCTTCACTCTCACAGTCACTGATAATCCCATTTTAATAACTGCTATTTAGATTCCTGGGAGGTAGACCAGTTGATACCAATGGCTACTAGAATGCCTGAAAGCATACTTCTGGCATTCTCAACATTATGATGAGCAGCAATGGGCCTCATTTCATAAGTGAAGGTTTCAGACATTTCGTGAACTATTGGGAAGTTATACACCATGCACTAACTCTCCAATACCTCCAGGCAAATGGAAAGGCAAGACCTGTCAGTGAAAGCAGCCAAAGGGATCACAAGAACATTGGCTAGATTCAGCACAGATAAATTCACAGCAATCATTGTGTGGAGCAGCTTATCAACTGGATTGATGGAAAATAGTAAAGTCCAGTGACTGATGTCATGCTGCACCCAGACTATGCTCCCAATGACAAAACTATTCTAGCCAGAAGTAGGAAAAGAGGGAAAATCAAAGTAAACTTTCAGAAAGCCAAATCTGACCCAGTTGAAACTACCAAATCATTGCCAGAGTAGAGTTACTGAGCCAGTCAGAGTGTAAACATTTAATGTGCTCAACAAAAGAGAGTCCACTTTGCAACTTGAAACCTTGCAACCAAGTTGTCAGCTTGGGCTTAGGCAGTGAAAAGTGAGTAACTTGTCACAACCCTTGAAAGCTACATACAACCAGTGAAGCTAATCATTTGACACAGTTGCTGGAGAGGCAGGTTCGATGCTGTTCTTTTTATGCGAAGTTAACTGTCTAAGGAACTGAATACCCATCATGTGTTCCTTGACGAAATGCACTGGGTCAGCATCAAGCAGCGCTCAACTTCACAACAGCACTCCAGGTGAAAACAGCTTCAATCCAGGAAACAGCAAGGGCACTTAAAGATGGGAGTGCACTAGCTAAAGGAAAACAACAGATGAAAAGTCACTAGCAACTTTGTAAAATTTCAGTTGTGGGTAGTTGGAGTTGCAGCCTTAACCAGCATTTAGTGCCTGTCCAGCGTTGCCTTGGTGAGTTGCCTTCTTGAGACTTTGCAGCCACTGCTACAACTGAACAGCAGTTAAAAGTCAAATGGATTATCATATCTAACCCCAGACCAGATAAGGATGGCAGATTTCCTTTCTCAAAGGACAGAAGCACTTTGTGAGTGATGTACGAATTTGTCCCTCTGAGACAGGTAAGAAGGGGTAAGATTAAGGAGTTTTGGATGACGAGAACAGAGGAGCTTCTCATCAAAAAGAAGAAAGCAGCTTACCTAAGGTGGAAGAAGCAAGGATCTAGCACAGCTTTAGAGGATTACAGGCTAGCTAGAAAGGAGCTCAGAAATGGACTAAGGAGAGCCAGGAGGGGGCACAAAAAAAGCTTGGCAGGAAGGATTAGGGAGAACCCAAAGGCATTTTACTCATACGTGAGAATAAGAGAATGATCAGGGAGAAGGTAGGGCTGGTCAGGGATAGCGTAGGGAACTTGTGTGTGGAGTCTGAGCAGATAGAGGAGTTTTTTAGTTCAGTTTTCACTCAGGAAAGGGACATTGCTGTGAATGAGAACTTTGAGGAACTGGGATACAAGCTTGAACAGATCAAGATTGATTAAGTTGATGTTCTGGAAATTTTGGCAAATATTAAAATTGAAAAGTCCGCAGGGCCAGGCCAGGTTTATCCCAGGCTGCTCCAGGAAATGAGAAAAGAGATTGCTAAGCCGTTGGCGAAGATCTTTGCTTCCTCACTCTCCACGGGAGTCATACCAGAGGACTGGAGGGAAGCAAATGTTGTTCCTCTTTTCAAGAAGGGAAATAGGGAAATTCCTGGCAATTACAGACTAGTCAGTCTTAGATCTGTGGTCAGCAAAGTTTTGGAAAGAATTCTGAGGGATAACATTTATGACTATTTGGAAAAGCATAGAGCGATTAAAGACAGTCAGCATGGCTTTGTGAAGGGCAGGTCATGCCAAACTAATCTTATTGAGTTCTTTGATGAAGTTACAAAACA
The DNA here is from genome assembly GCF_020745735.1 of Hemiscyllium ocellatum. Taxonomy (NCBI): domain Eukaryota; kingdom Metazoa; phylum Chordata; class Chondrichthyes; order Orectolobiformes; family Hemiscylliidae; genus Hemiscyllium; species Hemiscyllium ocellatum. The sequence continues at coordinate 147,090,912 of NC_083402.1, read as the reverse complement.
GGTCGACAAAGGTTGAGCAGTGGATGTGGTGTACGTGGACTTCAGCAAGGCATTTGGTAAGGTTCCCCATGGTAGGCTCATTCATAAAGTCAGGAATTATGGGATACAGGGAGATTTGGCTATCTGGGTTCAGAATTGGTTGGCTGACAGAAGGCAGAGAGTGGTTGTAGATGGAAAGTATTCTACCTGGAGGTTAGTGGTGAGTGGGGTTCCCCAGGGCTCTGTTCTTAGGCCTCTGTTCTTTGTAGTTTTTATAAATGACTTAGATGAGGAGGTTGAGGGGTGGGTTAGTAAATTTGCCGATGACACAAAGGTGCTGTTGATAGCATCGAGGGCTATTTCAGACTGCAGTGCAACCTAGACAGGATGCAGAGCTCGGCTGAGAAAAGGCAGATGGATAAATGCGAGGTGGTGCATTTTGGAAGATCGAAGTGAATGCTGAATATAGGATTAACGACAGGATTCTTGGCAGTGTAGAGGAACAGAAGGATCTTGGTGTTCAAGTACATAGATCCCTCAAAGTTGCCACCCAAGCGGATAGGGTTGTTAAGAAAGTACATGGTTTCATTAACAGGGGATCGAATTTAAAAGCCGCGGGGTTTTGCTATAGCTCTACAAGTCCCTGGTGAGACCACACTTGGAATATTGTGTCCAGTTCTGTTCGCTCTACTATAGGAAAGATACAGAGACTTTGGAGAGGGTGCAAAGAAGGTTTAGCAGGATGCTGCTTGGACTGGAGGGCTTGCCTTATAAAGAGAGGTTCACTAAGGTCCGATTTTTCTCTCTGGAGAGAAGGAGGAAGAGAGGTGACCTGATCGAGGTGTACAAGGTAATGAGAGGCATTGATAGAGTCAATAGCCAGAGACTTTTCCCCAGGGCAGGATTGACTGGTACGAGAGGTCACAGTTTTAAGATATTAAGGGGAAGGTATAGATGAGACATTAGATTACTTACAGTGTGGAAACAGGCCCTTCGGCCCAACAAGTCCACCCCAACCCACCGAAGCCCAACCCACCCATACATTTACCCCTTATCTAACACTACGGGCAATTTAGCATGGCCAATTCACCTGAACCGCACATCTTTGGACTGTGGGAGGAAACCAGAGCACCCAGAGGAAATCCACGCAGACACAGGGAGAACGTGCAAACTCCACACAGTCAGTCGTCTGAGGCGGGAATTGAACCCTGGTCTCTGGCGCTGTGAGGCAGCAGTGCTAACCACTGTACCACTGTGCCACCGTGCCGCCCACATCAGAGGTAGGTTCTTTACACAGAGAGTTGTGAATGCATGGAATGCATTGCCAGCAGTGGTTGTGGAAGCAGAGTCATTGGGGACATTTAAACGACTGCTGGACATGCACATGCATAGCAGTGAATTGAGGGGTGCATAGGGTAGGTAATTTTATTTTATATTAGGATTAATCCTCAGCACCACATTGTGGGCCAAAGGGCCTGTTCTGTGCTGTACTTTCCTATGTTCTATAAGTGAACTAGTTCGGCTTTTCTAATAATTAAAAGTGGTTTCATGATCATTGTTAGACTGTTAATTCCAGATTTTTATTGAATTCAGATTCCAACATCTACCATGATGGGATTCAAATCTGATTCTCTAAACGTTACTTGGAATTGTGGATTTAATGTCGTAGCGATAATGCCACCAGTAAGATGCCACACATGCTTCCCTGCATTGCTTGCATGCCATGAAAAAGTCCTGAAGTCTTTAAAGAAAAGGCATTAAAATGGCAGAAATTTATAGGGCACAGACAGTTGTAACCCTAATCCTCAAAGAACGTTGTGGGCAAAGGGATTGACTGACAGCTCTAATGGTCCAGGTTGGGCCTGAGCTCCATAATTGTCATAATGGACTCTGTAGGTAAGAGAAAAACCAATGGACCCCTAAGCTTAGGAATCCAAAGAACAAAGAACAGGTCAGCACAAGAACAGGCCCTTAAGTCCATCAAGACTACAATGACACAGGCTACGTTTCTAAATCCAAACCCTTTTGCCTCTAAGCTGTCCGTATCCCTCTATTCCCTGCCTATTCATGTATCTGTCAAGATGCCTTTTAAACATTGCTATTGCATCCACCTCCACCACCTCCTCTGGCATCACATTCCAGACACTTACCAACCTCTGTGTAAAACAATGGCCTCTCAGGTTTCCTTTAAAATTAACCTCTTTTACCTTAAAGAAAAAGACTCCAACTGTCTACTTTATTCACGGCTGTCATAATTTTGTAAAACTCTATAAGATCTCCTCTCAATCTCTGAAGATCAAGTGAAAACAAACAAAGTTATCCAATCTCTCCTCATAGTTAATACCCTCCAAACCTGTGAACATCTTGGTAAACCACTTCTCGCCCTTCTCAGAAGAGTTCACATCCTTCAGATAGTGTGGCAATCAGAACTATACACATAATTCCAAATGTGGCCTCACCAAAGCTCAATACAGCTGCAACATGACTTGGGCATTGGTCAGAGCAGAATTTTTATCAACTTAGGTAGACAAGGTGAGTGAGCTTGTGGCTTGGATTTAATGCCCATTCAGGTAGGAAGGCAGGCTGTGACATTCTGACAGAATGCCATCGATGAGCAAAGGGCTTCCCCAAACACAGCACCCACCTTCCTTCTTCAGATTTTAAAAATTGAAAAAAAAGATTTGCACTGTCCACTCCCACCTGTCTGCCCAGCCATCTTTATCATCATGTTTGCAAGATAACATTTGAATGAACTGAGCCTTTAACAAGCTCAATTGACCTGTTTTTTAAAATTAGTGCCAACCAGCCTCTGTTAATGGGAATGAGATCAGGGGTGAGTGAGAATATAGCAGACTAGCCGCCTGATCTGTTTTACATCCTATCAGAAACAGACCAACCAGGCCACATAATATCCAACCATCTGTGTGGAAGGATAAGTGTGATGTGGAGGTGCTGGTGTTGGACTGGGGAAGCAAAGTTAGAAGTCACATGCCACAAAGTTATAGTCCAACAGGTTTATTTGAAATCACAAGGTTTTGGAACACTGCTCCTTTGTCAAGTGAAGAATAAGTGAAATTGGAACAGATGAGGAAGAACAAACAGCTTTTGGTCCAGGGTGGTCATTTTCTTTATGACTGTAAGTGTAATGATAGTAGCAAATGATGGTGTACACCTTTCATGTTTCATTTTCACCAAAGGAGGATGTTTAGATAAATATTTTGTACACTACTGGTCACCATAATCATGTGACTTCTGATAGCATGACATGCAAACAAAACTTTAGACAGTAGCTATTCTATACAGCATGTGGGACAATTACAATTCTTGACAAGCTATTGAATTTCATCGCTAATAACAGTACACTTATATATTACAATAACTTGCAATGAAGGCTTCATGCTGTTATTCACAAAGATCTTCACTCCACTACTTTAGTACTTTCGATTAGTATAAAGTAAAGGAATGATGAACTTTGAATATTTTGGACAAGGGAAGTTCAACCAAGTGCAATTTTATTCCTATGCTAGTTGTTATATGGCATCATAATTTTAGGGCCTAGATGTCATTACAGAATGTAAAGAGCTGAAAACGTGTTGCTGGAAAAGCGCAGCAGGTCAGGCAGCATCCAAAGAGCAGGAGAATCGACGTTTCGGGCATGAATCCTTGTTCAGGAATTCTTCAGACCCAAGTTTACAAATTTCAACATACAACTTCACTACCCAAGAATGCCCACCCGGAAATGATAGATTTTTACAGAACTGTTGTAGTGTAGACGGAGTTTATGGGCTTTAAATAGACACATTTATGCCGACTGAAGATGGGGAGTGTTGCTTCATATCGCAAAGAGAACTGTTGATGAACAAAGTCTATGCCGGAAAGGAACTCCCAAAAATACTCTCTTTTCTTTTATTCTTCCAGATTATTCTTCCAGATATTGCCTGGGAAATTACCGAAAATATACTGATCCTGAAGAGGGCAGAGTTGCACAACAGTGAACTGAAGTTGTGAATGGATGATGCCAATGCAAGTAATATTATCAAATTAATAATATTTAATAAGGACAGTTGAAAATTCTATTAATGATTGTGTTGATATGAAAGCAATTAGACAGAGGGAAATAAAGTATAACTTTCTTCTTAGTAACAGGAATTTAAAAAAATGATTTATTTACAAAGACATAACATTTTTAATATGATTACAAGTATGTTTCAGTGTCTTACATCTTTATACATTTGAAAAGAAATTTCAAACAGCAACCATTCTGCAATTATTTACCTTTCAGAAGATGAATTTATGATTTGTTGAAAGCTGAAGTGGTTCTGAAATCTAAAGCTAACAATGAGGCAATGTTTGATCAGGAAAGACAAACTCTCGTTAACATGGTGAATATTGGCAATCAAAAAACAATGTAACGAAAAGAAGTTACAAATGGAGAATTTTATAATCATTGCATGTTCCACACAATTCAGTTTACAATTTAAAATTATTCTAAAATAAATAAATTTTTTGAAAAATATAGAGTCATAGTCATAGAGATGTACAGCACGGAAACTTCCTCTGGCAGCTCATTCCATACCCGTACCACCCTCTGTGTGAAAAAGTTGCCCCGTAGGTCTCTTTTATATCTTTCCCCACTCACCCTAAACCTATGTCTTCTAGTTCTGAACTCTCCGACCTGGCCCAGTTTATATTTTCTAAAATAGATGGACAGTAGTTCAGAGGAGGCAAATCTGCATTCAGGTGGGCAGGTGGGCAGGTGGGCACTGGAAAAGGAACACTACGACTGCAGGCGAAAGGGACTGTCACTGTAGAGGAAGAGCCATTAGCATTTGAAGAGAAGGCCATTGAGAAGGTGGATGACCTGCTGGAAAGTTACATGGGTATCAGAGACACTGAGCTAGCTGCTACCATGGTTGACCTTGGCAAGAATAAGAAGAATCCAGATGAGTTTGCACAGGCACTTGACAAGGAGCTTGGTGACTTTGCAATTCCTGATGAGTTTGTCTTCGATGTCTGGGGTGCTATTGGAGATGCAAAGGCTGGGCGATAATCACTGGACACAAATGCTGAGACTGTATGAAATCAGTGGAAAGGGCATTTTTAAAAAAAAATATATTTAAATGCTAATAATTTTAGGACACTGGGTCCTGGGTTACTTTTCATAGGAATATTTCCAGATGATTTTGTACAGTAAGACTGACCAATAACTTTTTGTTTCTAGACAATCTGATTTTTGTAAGCATTTAATTTGAGTACCTTTATAGGTGCCATATTGTGGTGTGCTGATGGTGTATGCATATGTGGATGCCACAACTTTTGAAAGGGTTCTGCTGTGACAACACTATGCAGAAGTTATTTTTAATATATTTTTGCAGCCATGTTTATGGAAATTTTAAGATTGGGTTGGGAGAACAAAACTTCATATGAGGATGTAAATTCAGTCTACGTTGTAGGCTGCAATTAAAAAAAGAGCATAATTAAGTGCACGCTGCAATATGGCAAAGCACTCAGGGTCCTCTACACCACTCAAACACTTTTAAAGTTGTGATCTTAAACTAATGAATTTTAGTAGTCTTTCAGCTTGTTTGTAATGATCTTCCAGTTTCAGATACCTGTTTAAGCAGAAGATCAGGAAGATGTGTTGGTAGGAAAGAAAGCATTCTTTAAATAATAAGAGACTTGCATTTTATACTCGTGCATGCTTGACCACCTCAGTGATTCCCTAGTAGAATATAAATGCAAGGTTTATCAAATTATTTCTTCTATTGTTTACAAGACCATTATGTCTGCAGTGCATGGAGTAATGTTGTTTAAACTTCCCAATGCTGGTTTAAACAACTAACTTGCAGCCATGTGACTAATATTAAGCTAAGTAATGATTGCTTTGCACACATCCAGTTCTTGAGGAGCACCTTTAATGACTATCTTAAAGCTGCCATGACTCAGACTTTGGTGAAATATAATGGTGGATATGTGAAATGTTCAAATTGAAAAGTGCACACCACTAATTATTGTCTTTTTAATAACTGTGATCCTCCAACCTTTGTAACTTAGCAAAGTGTTCTAAAGCGCAAGACTTGGATTTCTGTAGCACCTTAATAACCTCAGGATGTCCCAAAGCACTTTACAGCCAATTAATTATTTCCTTTGAAGTATTCACTGTTGTGATGTGAAGAAACATGGCAGCCGATTTGTACACAGCAAACTCTCAGGAACTGCAATGTGGTAATGATCAGATCACCTATCTTAATGATATTCGTTATTAAAAAAGTATCCATCAGGACACTGGAGGAAAACTGCCCCATTCTTTTCAGACTATGATGCGGGCTGTTTGATGTACACTGAAGAAGGTGGTTGAGGCCTTAGTTTATGTGTGTTCTGGAAGAGGATACCTTTGTCTGTGCTGCACTCCCTAAGTGCATAAAGTGTTGACTAGTTTTTTTTTCCACTTGAGTGGAGGTGGATGTGAGGTGTATGAACCAATGTTGGAGCGCTGTTGATTTTGCTATGACATGAATTAAGGCATATTACAGTTAAAGAAATGTTTCCCCTATTTCTTAGGTACCAAATGCACACCAAAGAGTCTTATTTATATCCATCAGCTGTACAGCTTAAAAAAAAATTGAAATTGCTGGAGAATCTTGGCAGATCTGGCGGCATCTGTGGAGAGAAATCAGGGTTCGCACTTCGGGTCTGGTGACACTTCTTCAGAACATTCTGGGGATGGATCATTGGACCCGGGGTGTTGGCTCTGGTTTCTCTCCATGGATGCTGCCGGATCTGCTGGGATTTTCCAGCAATTTCTGCTTGTGTTTCAGATTTCCAGCATCTGCCGCTCAATAGTTTTATTTTATAGTCCATTTTATAGCCTTGCTTTTTCAGTGTCCCAGGTATTATGTTGAGTGGGTTGGAGTAAAACAGCTAATGCTGCAAAACAAACCTCTTCAGGTTAATTACCATTGTAACGGACAATTGGACCAACATCCCATTAATGATTTTATTAGAATTCCATTAATTTTTAATGTAAAATTATAATTTACAATAGATTCTGCCCACTCCATGCACTTTTTATTGTTTGAAAGGAATGCGGTTTAATCCATTAAAAATTAACTGTTAATTAGTTCAGATCTTCCTTCCATGCCCCCTCGGTTCATCTATTTGCATTTCTTTTCTAAACTAAATTAACTTATCACAAGTAATGCTTTAGAGTATTGACATTTCTCCTCCCGCATGTTTTGAACATTGTTAAACTTGAACAATTGTTTTAGTGATGAAGACAGGAAATGTGACTCTGTATCACTGTCAGATTACCTGGCTCGAAGCTTTGCCAAAAGTAAACCAAATCCTACAATGTCGTACAGGACTGTAAGAGACATCTTGAAATAGGTGTCCATTTAATCCCACTGCCCCAAAGCTTTTAAAATCTTTCCTCCCAAGATTTATTTAGCTCTCTTTTGAACTGAAGGGTTTCCTCCGTGTGTTCCTATTTCCTCCTATGGTCCAAAAATGTGCAGGTTAGATGGATTGGCCATGGGAAATGCAGGGTTAGAGGGATGGGGTAGATCTGTGATGCTATTTGGAGGATCGATGGGCTGAATGGCCTGCTTCCACATTAGGGATTCTATGATTAGTTCATAAGTCCCTGAGAACTCACAATAAAGAGAATTTGGTTGGAATTATGTGCAAGATGAGAAGATGGCTATGGTATTAAAGACCATTCAGCATATTTTCATTCATTCATGGAGAAAACTTCTGATAATCCTCTCTCCCCCACTGCATCCAACTTGGTAAAATAAGCACAGGTATGACTGAAGAATGAAATTCAACAAATTTTAGAAGTTACAACATTGATCATCCAAGTCTGTGGAACAATTATTCTTTTGCGCATCTTCCCTTCTTTACTGAGTATCAATTACATATTTCACATTAAATCAAATTTTATTTTAGAAAGCACTCAAGTTTGAATTATATGCCCTTCTCGAAATTGCCATTTGTTCTGATGTTATTTTTGAGTTATTTTTCAGAACAGATATATAAAGGAAATACAGGTATTTAACCATTGTGAATGCATTATAAAATAAATATATATAAAGTGAAAGTAGCAAAGTACAGTGCTTTGGAAATGAAGTGTGCAAAGTGCTGTCAATGATAAATAAGCAGCCACCTCAATTTGAAATACATTGAATTCTGCTATTTGTCAAGGATACAATGGATTCTCCACTGAAGTTACATTTCTCAGCATTGATTTTATACAGTATTTACTCAATGATAATTCCTCTAACTGGGTTCCTCACTTTTGATTTGTGTGTTCTCTCTATTGTGCAGTTGTGATCAGTGTACTTTCATAATAGGGAGAAAGTGAGGACTGCAGGTGCTGGAGATCAGAGTTGAGATTGTGTTGCTGGAAAAGCACAGTAGGTCCAGGCAGCATCCGAGGAACAGGTGAATTGACATTCCAAGAGTAAGCTCTTTACTCCTGATGAAGAGCTTATGCTGGAAAAGTCGACTGTCCTGCTCCTCGGATCCTGCCTGATCTGCAGTGCTTTTCCAGCACCACACTCTTAGCACTTTCATAATACTTTAGACTGGGATATCAGCAAAAAGTGAAAAAAAACATGAATTAAATCAGCTCAAAATTAAATGGTGAGAAAATCATTTGTAAAAGTGATAATTGTTGCAGTCACAAAAATCAGTCAAGTGTCCATCCTGTGTTTCAGTCCTCAGTCAAGGATCAATTTTTCTTGCAGTAAGTCAATGTGCCACATTGGGCTGCACCTGTACTCATCACTGCAGCATTTGTACCAAACTCATGACAACCTCCATCAACTCAAGACAAGGGCATCAGATACATGGAGCATCAGATACATGGGGCAGCAGATACATGGAGCATCAGATACATGGGGCATCAGATACATGGGGCATCAGATACATGGGGCATCAGATACATGGAGCATCAGATACATGGGGCAGCAGATACATGGAGCATCAGATACATGGGGCATCAGATACATGGGGCATCAGATACATGGGGCATCAGATACATGGAGCATCAGATACATGGAGCATCAGATACATGGGGCAGCAGATACATGGAGCATCAGATACATGGGGCATCAGATACATGGGGCATCAGATACATGGGGCATCAGATACATGGAGCATCAGATACATGGGGCAGCAGATACATGGAGCATCAGATACATGGGGCATCAGATACATGTGGCATCAGATACATGGAGCATCAGATACATGGGGCATCAGATACATGGGGCATCAGATACATGGAGCATCAGATACATGGGGCATCAGATACATGGGGCATCAGATACATGGAGCATCAGATACATGGGGCATCAGATACATGGGGCAGCAGATACATGGAGCATCAGATACATGGGGCATCAGATACATGGAGCATCAGATACATGGGGCAGCAGATACATGGGGCATCAGATACATGGAGCATCAGATACATGGGGCATCAGATACATGGAGCATCAGATACATGGGGCATCAGATACATGGGGCATCAGATACATGGGGCATCAGATACATGGAGCATCAGATACATGGGGCATCAGATACATGGGGCAGCAGATACATGGAGCATCAGATACATGGGGCATCAGATACATGGGGCATCAGATACATGGAGCATCAGATACATGGGGCATCAGATACATGGGGCAGCAGATACATGGAGCATCAGATACATGGGGCAGCAGATACATGGAGCATCAGATACATGGGGCATCAGATACATGGGGCATCAGATACATGGAGCATCAGATACATGGAGCATCAGATACATTGGGCAGCAGATACATGGAGCATCAGATACATGGGGCATCAGATACATGGAGCATCAGATACATGGGGCAGCAGATACATGGGGCATCAGATACATGGAGCATCAGATACATGGGGCAGCAGATACATGGGGCATCAGATGCATGGGGCATCAGATACATGGAGCATCAGATACATGGAGCAGCACAGTGGCTCAGTGGTTAATTGAACTTGGGTTCCGGGAGCCTCACAGCACCAGCGATCTGAGTTCAATTCCCACGTTGGGCGATTGTCTGTGTGGAGTTTGCACGTTCTCCCCGTGTCTGTGTGGGTTTTCCCTGTGTCCTCCGGTTTCCTCCCACAGTCCAAAGATGTGCTGGTCAGGTGAATTGGCCATGCTAAATTGCCCATTGTTAGGTGTGTTAGTCAGGGGTAAATGTAGGGTGGGGCACTCGGTCTAGGTGGGTTACTCTTCGGAGGGTGGGTGTGGACTTGTTGCGCCCAAGGGCCTGTTTCCACACTGTAGACAATCTAATCTAAACCACCACCTGCCAGTTCCCCTCCAAGCCACTCAAATATATCACGATTCCTTCCAATACCCAACAACATTGTGTATGTGTATCTACACCAAATGGGCTCATGAAGAAGGGCTTATGCCTGAAATGTCGATTCTCCTGCTCCTCAGATGCTGCCTGGCCTGCTGTGCTTTTCCAGCAACACACTTTTCAATTCATGATGGCATGTCATCATCAGCTTCTCAAGGACAATCAGATATGGACAATAAATGCTAGTCTAGACAGTGAAAGCAGCATCAACTGAATAAAACAAAAGACATCAGGTGAATGATGATGAAATTACTGCAGACAGCAACATAATGGAATAAACTTGGATAAATTGCCTAATTCTTCTGAAATAAGAGTCACACAGTATCCAGTGCAATTTGTGCATCTTTAATAAAGCCAGGAAGCATCAAAAGGAGATTTTTATATTGAAGACTTTGTGCAAAATATAGCTGAGAAAACTATGATCACATTTATATTTATCAGTTTTTATCTGATATATTGTGACTTCCTCATAGCTTCTGAGTATTTGATGTTTTTTTTTCACATTGAGTGAAACATTCTGAGGGAAAATATCCTTCACCAATGGTGTTCTTGAATTTGTTTGCTCTTTGCGTAATAGAAGAATTAAACCGTGTCCATCTATTGTTCGGCAACATTTGATTATCCCAGTAACCTGCGTGAGCAGAACTTATTTTCCAAGATGATGTTAGAAGGATAAGGGTCTCCCCTGATTACAGAGTACTGAACGGCCTGGACAGAGTGGACATTGGGAAGATGTTTCCATTGGCAGGAGAGATGAGGGCCTGAGGGCACAGCCTTAGAGTAAAGGCAAGACCTTTTAGAATGGAGATAAGGAGAAATTCCTCCAGCCAGAGAGTGGGACATCTATGGAATTCATTGCCACAGAAGGCGATGGAGGTCAGGTCATTGAATATATTTAAATAAGTGTAGATAAGGTCTTGCTTGCCAAGGGGATCAAAGACTAAAGGAAGAAAGCAGGAAACTGGGTTGAAAAACCTATCAGCCAATGGCAGAGCAGAATCACTGGGCAGAATGGCCTGATTTCTGTTCCTGTGTCTTGTGGTCTTATGGTCATATAGATGTGTGTATGGGGAGACTGTGCTTCAATGATGAGCCAATTGCTTGTCCCTTTGAGGCATTAAAGGAGGATGTCAGGGCTTTGAAGGTCGTCCTTGCCTTGTCGATAATTTAACCACAGTACACAAATATTACACATACAAACAATTCCTGGCACCTGCCAGAGACATGTGCAGAATTACCTGCAAAATCTTACATACTTCAAGATGTCATTTCTATGGGGCTTTTAAGCTCGTCATCAGCTCCTTGCGGTTTAGGATTATTGGCTTTCCAAAGTGCATGAGGACTTTGATGGAACATGTTGACGGTATTGAATGATGCAGTTGTCTACATCAACAGAATTAGATCTAATGATCTTCTATGCTGCCAAGGCATGATCCAGAATGCCAGTGCAAACAGCATGCTTCCAGTGCCTGGGTAGGTCAGGGGGGATCTTCATCTGTAAGCAGGACTTAAAGATTGTGGTGGACTCTTACAGATTGCACAACTGTGCTTTGTGTGAAGGTCTGACCTTTAACCCCAGACATGAGATCCTGGTGGCAACTGGCATCATCAAGGTTCCAACAAGGATCTCACTGGTGCCATGATGTAGAAAGCTTGGCTGCAACAGACAGGACTGTTAGAGGGCAGCTAGAGACTCTTACTAATGAGAGTGGTGTGATTGATGACAAGAAGACTCTATATTACCCAATTTCCCCACGTCCCTACTCCCTTCCCAACCCATTGTCCAGGGAGAACAGGCATGGACTGACATTGAAACAGTGAACTCTTATTGTAGTACCTCAATGAACTACTTCTGAGATGGTTCTTCTGGATGATTGGAGAGGAGTGTCATAATCCAATGAAGATGGGGAATTGGCCATTCTCTTTTTAAACTGCTCTCAGTGTGTTTCAGCAAAAATTTGCTTTTGTTTTAAACAAAGAGGTATAACACTTCATCAAAAGTGACTTGGGTGGCATGGTGGCTCAATGGATAGCACAGCTGCCTTCCAATGCTAAGAATCCAGTTTCAGTTGGTTCTAACCTTGGGTAAATGCCTGTGTGGAGTGTGCACATTGTCCCTGGATCTGCATGGATTTCATCTGGGTGCTCTGGTTTCCCCTCACATTCTAAAAATGTGCAGGTTAGGTGAATTGGCCACGCTAAATTGCCTATAGTGTTTATGGATATTGTTGAAGATGATGGTCTTCATTCCGTTGATCTATTTATGGGCTCTCAGGTGAGATAGGAGTCCACTCTTAGCTTTGAAAGTGCTTCAGCATTCGGGACAAGTAGTTCTAGATGACAAACCCGGCTTTCTGTTTTCTTCTCTATCCTTCTAGTTCTGCATATGTGTCCGCTTCGGAAGTTGTTGTCCCTCCTCAGACAATGGTTTGCCAGAGTTTCCTGTCCTTGGCATTGGTTTCCCAATTGTTGATGTTGATGTTACATTTTTTCGTGTTAGCTTTTAAAATGCCTTCGAATCTCTTCTGTCGTCCACCTCTTTCATGTTTGCCTTCTTTAAGCTGAGAGTAGAAGCTTTGTTTCAGAAGATGGTTGTCTTTCATCCGAACAACATGACCACTCCATCTTAGTTGGTTCTTGATGACATAGGCTTCAATGTTTGTTGTTTTCGCTTCATTCAACATGCTGACGTTGGCTCTTCTAGCTTCCCAGCTGATACTCAAGATGTTTCGAAGGCAGTGCTAATGGAACTTTTAATGTGCCTTCAGATGTCGTTGGTGTGTTTCTGATGGATACAGGAGCGTTAGGATCACCACTGCTTTGCACACTAACATTTTGGTGTCTGTCTGGATGTCACGATCAAGAAAGACTCTTGTTTGGAGATGTCCAAAAGCTGTTCCAGCACATTTAAAATGATGTTGGATCTAATGATAAAGGAAACATTGAAGGAGAGGTACTTCCAAGATATGGGAAGTGGTCCACATTTTCCAGGGTTGTTTTGTCGAGTTGAATTGATGTTTCTATCCAATTTGTCTGCTTTGGTGATGGTTGGTAGATGATCTGAGTCTTCTTGGAATTAGTGGTGAGTCCACGTTTTGTGTATGCACAGTTGAAGGCAGTCAGAATCTGTTGGAGGTGATTTTCTGACGGAGCTGCAACACTGTGGTCATCTGCATATTGGAACTTGATGAGGGAACTCATAGATATCTTGTTTTTGGAATTAAGATGGGCAAGATTGAAAAGTCTGTTCTGTAGACAATTTCAATTCCTGGGGGTAGGTTGTCCTTGATGATGTGGATGATTGTCACAGTAAAGAAGGTGAACAAAGTTGGGGCAATCACGCAACCCTGTTTTACTCTTGATCTGAATTGCACAGGATCACAATTACTGTTGCTGACCATAACCATGGCAAGCATGCCATTGTGTAGGAGTCTCAGAATTTGAATGTACTTTTCAAGGCATCCATGGCTGGATGGGACCATTCCATAGGTGTTCCCTTGATACTGAGTGAAAGCCTTTGGTGAGGTTGATGAATGCCACATACAAAGGTTGAAGTGGATCATGACATTTTTCTTGTAGTTGTCACATAGTGAAAATCATGTCGAATGTAACATGTGATGATCTAAAACTGGCTTGTGTCTCCGGAAGGATCTTCTCACTTGAAGGCTTGAGCCAGTTGTTCATGATGCAGGTGAGGATCTTTCCTGCTGTTGCTCAAGGGAAATTCCGTTATAATTCCTGCATTCAGATCGATCGCCTTTTCTTTTGTAGATGGTAACGATTGTTGAGTCTCTGAATTCTACTGCTATGCCTTCATTTATCCAAATCTTGATAAGAAGTTGACGCAGTTGGTGAAGAAGCAGATTAGCTCCAATTTTATACACCCCGGCTAGTATTCCACCAAGGCCAGTGGCCTTGTTGTTTTTCAAGGTTTTGATGGCTTCCTTGACTTCTGGAAGTGTCGGCATTTTGCTTAGGGAGTCATCAACAGGCTGTTTTGGAATGTTGTCGATCACATTCCCGTCAAATGGGGCAATTTGATTAAGAATATCTTTAAAGTGCTCCCTCCATCTAGAATTGATGTCAGCATTGCTCTTCAGGATGATTGAACTATCTTTGCTTTTGCGAGGGGCTTGACTCTGAGTGGATGGGCCAAAAATAGCTTTAGTTGCGTTGAAGAGGCCTTGAGTGTCATTGGCGTCTGCAAGCTGTTGGACTTCCTGAGCTTTCCCCCTCCACCACTGGATTTTTAGGTTTCAGGTGCTCTTCTGGATTGCAGTTTTTCATTCCTCAGAGAATTTCCTTTTGGTAGCTGACTGTTGGTCATTTTGTCAGGTGATGAAAGCTTTTCTCTTTTTGTCAATAAGTAATTGGAGTAGTTTGTCGTTATCATCAAACCAATCCTGCTGCTTCTTCATTTTGAACCCAACTGTTTCTTTGCAGGAGGTGATGATAGCATTGTCAAAGATGCCTGGAGTCTTCTATGGATGGTGGGATTTGTTGAGGCAGTTGTTCTTGAAGATTTTGTTGGAACTTCCATACATGGTTGATGTCTTGAAGGATGTCAACATTGAATTTCTTGATAGTGTTCCAATTTTAGTGTTTCCTTTTGGGCTGAATCTACCTTCTCATGGTGGATGAGAGGCGTCGATGGTCTGCCCAGCACTCGTCGGCACCAATAACAGCTCTTGTTATCAGTACATCTTGTTGGTCCCAAGATAGCATGATGACATAGTCGGTGAGGTGCCAATGTTTGGGCGTGGATGTTGCCAGGAGGCTTTATGCTTGTTTTTCTGACGAACGAAGGTGTTTGCAATCACCATCTTCTGTTCAGCACATTTGATGATGAGGAGTTTTCCATTGGCATTGACCTTGCTAACTCCTTCCTTGCCTGTTATTCCAGTCTAGAGTCTACGATCTTCCCTGACTCTGGCATTGAACCCTTCCAATGTAATGATCTTGTCATTGTTGGGAACAGAGGAAAAAATGTCATCAAGTTGGGCGATAAAGCTCTCCTTTACTTCGTCATCAGCGTCCAGCAATGGAGCATAGGCGCTGATGATGGTGGCATGTTGCTTCTTGATAAGCTGGATTCACAGAGTCATGAATCGCTCATTGATTCGCAGTGGTTGCTCTGTCAGCTTCTGAACTAAGCTGCATCAGAGGGCAAAACCTACTCAATGGATTCTTAGGTTATTCAGTATCAAGTCCTTTCAAGAAAAAAGTGTATTGATCTTGCTCTTCCTTTAGTTGCCCTTCTCCAGCTCAATGGATCTCACTCAGAGCAATGCTGTCAAACTTGAATGTTTGGAGTTGCTGGGCAAAAAGGTCATTCTCCTCTCCGGCTGGTCTGAGTTTGGGCTATCCATCAGAGTTTGCATATTCCAGGTTCCAAATTTCATAGTTTCACTTCTGGATGTTTTTCGACCGCATAATGGTGATCTCTCTGGATGCGACTTTCTAGACAGGATGGGGTGGAGTGAATTATTTTTAGAGCACTGTATTTCGCTCCCTTCCAGTTCAGGGTGAGCAGAGTGGATCCTAAGTAGGGCTGCTGAATGTGAATACTGCGACCGAACAACTTTCCTGCCTCTGTCCAAAAGCTGAGCGACTGAATCAAGTATTCACCTCTTTTGTGTCGGTTCTTAACGAAGAGCTTCCAGCCATCACATTGCCTGCCCCCATTGCCCTCCCCCGATCGCCGAAAGACTTGAAGAAGTGGCCCACGGAGAAAGATGCCTGCGAGTGTGTTGTTTAACATGTGCTTGACATTGTACTCCAAGAAGTACAGGGTACTTCACAAATCAACCAACTGATTCCAATGGCATGGAGCCCATGGAGATTGGAGCTGATTGATTAGTTTCAGTCTTCACAGCCGTTCAGTTTGAAGTAACTTTGTCTACCTGTTCCACCTTTGAAGGCTTGGTTGGATTGTTCTTCGTCAGGGACCTCACTCTCGACCTTACCGCCATGGGTGACCCTACCAGGCTCCAGACGGCATGGCTCACAAGATCTCAGGCCCACACAAGCTTCTCCACCACGACAAGGTGACAATCCACCGAGAGCCAGGGAGGTGCAGGCTCGGTGGATTAGCCCTGGGAAATGTAGGGTTATAGGGACAGGGTGGGGGGGAACTGGGACGGGGTGGGATGCACTTTGGAGGGTTGTTGTGGACTCGATAGGCTAAATGGCCTGCTTCCATGTTGTGGGGATTCTATGAAAATTAAAGTTCTCGAGAAAATGAAGGAACCAATGAACAATGTTTCTCTTGAAATAAAGATAAATTGTATTATTTACAAAAATAGGAATAAACATGACAGGTACACGCACACACACAGATGAGTGTAAAGCTGAATGTATTTGCTACAGACAGAATAAATAAAAGCTATGCAGTTTAAAAGCCCTTAGTACTCTTGAAATTAGCCTTTTCTTAACCTGAGACTATGTGAAGTAAGGTAGAGATATAGAAGTTAATAGTCAGCGAGATACACTAATGAGACATGACTGTTCATATTAGGAGGAGTCAAAACATATTTATCTAATTCAAAAATGAGACCTGCTTAGAATTGAAAAGGAAAATATGACCATTACAAAATATGTAAAAAAGGGAGATGTTTAATCCTACTGAAAAATGGTTGCAGTCAATGGTGGAAACCTGTTTTAAACCACAAAAAAGGATCTAATCATTCAAATGTACATAAGCCAGAGATTTGTACAATGTTGTAAAGAAATAATCACTGTAATAGATTGGAGAACTATCTTAAAGCATATAAAAGCCATAATCAATGTGGAATGTGCAAAGTAGAGGAACTGACTAGCCTCAGAAAAAATGCAATCACTGTGGAATGCATCAACTACAGCCTCGTCCATTTTCACATAAAATTATAAGTACTATACTGGATTTGTGTAATTTGTAATCATATGATGACGTGAATGACAAAGCACACGGCATGACTGGAAGGTGCATAAATTTATCAAGGAAACTGTGATCAAGGAGTCAGTATCTACACAAGCTGTATCCCCGAGCTGCACTGTAGAATAAACCTGCTGCCTTAATTGCTTTGTCTAGTGTCATTTGAATATGGCAAGTCCACAGTTGTTTAATTGTTGACAGGTGTACTCAGCAATAGTGAAATCTGTAGATATCTTTGACGTCATAATTAATGGCTATTTTTCCAACTTGCTTTTTTGACTGGGAACTGTATTCTAAAGGAGAAACAAGCTGTGGGAGAGAGGATCTGAGAGATAGTCTTTCAGTTCTTACTGTTACCAGTCCATATTCATTCCACATTGGTCTCATGTAGCTTGCCTCCTCCTGTAGCTAGGTAATCACAACAGCTATTTCAGATCTGGATCCATGCTTCTTCCTTTTTAGTAAGGTGGCTCAGTGGTTAGCACTGCTGCCTTACAGTGCCAGGGTCCCAGGTTCGATTCCAGCCTCGGGCGACTGTCTGTACGGAGTCTGCACATTCTCCCCGTGTCTGTGTGATTTTCTCTGGATGCTCCGGTTTCCTCCCACAGAGCAAAGATGTGTAGATTAGGTGGATTGGCCATGCTAGATTGTCCGGTAGTGTTCAGGGATGTGCAGGCTAGGTAGATGAGCTTTGGGAAGTCTGGGGTTATGGGGATAAGGTTGGGGGGGAAGGTGGGTCTGAGTGGGATGCTCTTCAGAAGGTCAATGTGGACTCAATGGGCTGACTGGCCGGTTTACACAGTGTAGTGATTCTATGATTGTATGATTCTATTATATATATTTTAATCCATGAAAGTTTTCTAGCATAACAGATGGATAAAAGAAGTTAAAATTTGATGGTCTATATTTATGTCTTTCTTAAGATTGGATTCAGGTATCATGGGGAATGATCCCTTCAGAATGCTGAGTATAGAATGGACAGGAGAGGAACACATGTTTGGTGGTTACATCAAGTTAAGGTTAATATCAACAATTTACAAATGAGTCATTAGTTTGTTTGTAATATCAACATCTTACTGTATCCAGTTATACTAATCATGATGTTGAGAAAATAATTGACTTTTAAAAAAAAATTCTGCCATCTAATTTTAATACCTGAGACTTCCAAGAACTCAAGTGAGTTTAAATAGGAGAAATCATGAATTTAAAATAGCCATAGCTATCAGGTGACCATATAGGTTAGCTAAGCTTCACAGAATAAGCAAAGCTAAACCAACATAGAATAAACAAAATTATCCAAACTGAAATTGACACTTTTGTAAAAAGAGACTGAAATTAGTTTACCCAGTCAGTTATAATGAAACTCTCATCTCTTATTTTGAATCACAATTTTCTGATATGTTTCACATGCCGGAGATGAAAAAGATTGCCAACAATTATCAAGCATGAAAACAATGAACTCAAACATTGGGATATACAAATCAGCTACATTTCAGGGAGTTACTTTTGGCAGAGGAGGGGTTTTGTGTCTCGGACCAGCTGGAGACAGTTCTGTTTCTCAACCCCCAAAGGGCAAAGCATCCAGAGACAACAGAAACTGAAGAGTATCATTTGGACACCAAGGGCTTCAAATGATCTGCATTATTCAGGATATGAAGCAGCAATTCAGCCACCTCGGTCTTAGATGTGTTCAACACGGAAATAGACCCTTCGGTCAAACCTGTCCATGCCGACCAGATATCCCAACCTTAGCTAGTCCCTCCTGCCAGCACCTGGCCCATATCCCTCCAAACCCTCCCTATTCATATACACATCCAAATGCCTTTTAAATGTTGCAATTGTACTAGCCTCCACCACTTTCTTTGGCAGCTCATTCCATACACATACCACCCTCTTCGTGAAAAAGTTGCCCCTTAGGTCTCTTTATATCTTCCCCTCTCACCCTAAACCTATGCCGTCTAGTTCTGGACTCCCCAACCCTAGGGAAAAGACTTCGTCTATTTATCCTATCCATGCCCCTCATAATTTTATAAACCTCTATAAGGTCACCCCTCAGCGTCCGACGCTCCAGGGAAAACAGCCCCAGCCTATAGCTCAACCTGTCCCTATAGCTCAAATGCTCCAACCCTGGCAACATCCTTGTAAGTCTTTTCTGAAACCTTTCCAGTTTCACAACATCTTTCTGATAGGAAGGAGACCAGAATTGCACACAATATTCCAACAGTGGCCTAACCAATGTCCTGTACAGCCGCAACATGACCTACCAGCTCCTGTACTCAGTACTCTGACCAATAAAGGAAAGCATACCAAATGCCTTCTTCACTATCCTATCTATCTGCGACTCCACTTTCAAGGAGCTATGAGCTTGCACTCCAAGGTCTCTTGGTTCAGCAACACTCCCTAGGATCTTCCCATTAAGTGTATAAGTCCTGCTAAGATTTGCTTTCCCAAAATGCAGCACCTCGCATTTATCTGAATTAAACTCCATCTGCCACTTCTCAGCCCATTGGCCCATCTTATGTTCGATTGTTAAAATCCAAAGCAATTTAAAACTTAAGGTTTCATTTATTCTGTGCAAATCCACAATGCCAACATCTAACAAACAGTTTTGTTTAAAAGATATCTGGCTACAATTTAACCAACCAGGACTTCTGAGCTCAACGCCTAATCTAAATGAAGTGCTAACATAAGGTAAAGCAGTAACATTGGCAGGATGCAAATGTTATTTGTAATTTTCTGATCAGTGAAATCGAAAGACATAAAAACTTGTATTTGGTAGCACCTTTCATAATACAAAAGCAACTTACACCTATTAAACTACTTTAGGATATGTAGCCATAACTTTAATATAGGAAACAGAACAGCTGATCTGTTCATATCTAGGTCCCATTTACGGTACCCCAATGTC
This sequence comes from Hemiscyllium ocellatum, assembly GCF_020745735.1. Taxonomy (NCBI): domain Eukaryota; kingdom Metazoa; phylum Chordata; class Chondrichthyes; order Orectolobiformes; family Hemiscylliidae; genus Hemiscyllium; species Hemiscyllium ocellatum. The sequence goes on along the minus strand of NC_083402.1, from coordinate 147,070,718 downwards.
ACAGTGAGCAAACTACCCTATTGAGAGGGAGAATGAGGTCTCAAATTAAACCTCATCAGAAACACAACACCTCTGATAATGTGACATTTCCACAGTGCTGCACCAGGCAGTGTTCTCTCAAGTCTCCTAGAGTGGAGAGGAGAAAGTGAGGTCTGCAGATGCTGGAGATCAGAGCTGAAAATGTGTTGCTGGAAAAGCGCAGCAGGTCAGGCAGCGTCCAAGGAACAGGAATTCGACGTTTTGGGCATAAGCCCGAAATTCAGACAGGTCAATTCTCCTGCTCCTTGGATGCTGCCTGACCTGCTGCGCTTTTCCAGCAACACATTTTCAGTTCTAGAGTGGACACTCAAACAACCATCTTAGAGGACAAAAGAGATTGGCTTTGAGCAATGAGTAACTCTTGCAAAGCCACTCAGTACATTTAAAGTGATGCAGCTTAAATCACAATACGTAGAAGAGCTCACTGGAATGATCACAGAAGGCATACCAGTCATTTCTGTGCCAACTCTCTGAAAGCACTAGTCCTGCTCTGCTACTGTACTTCATGAGTTTACGCAATTTCCTTCGGAGGGTTATTACTATATCCAAGCTAGTTATTGAACCTAGTCCTACCTGCCTGCAGCAGGACTGACAAGACTCTGGAATCAGTGGGCCCAAAGGCTCAGCTCAGGAAACCTGTTCAAGATAAATCCGCAGCCAGCTAACTCCCACACCAGACAAAAACCCTTTGAATTCTCCTTGGTTTCCCTCTTAAGTATATTCCGACTGCCTTTATACTCTGCTAAAGATTCACTCAATCTATCCTGTCTATACCTGACATATGCTTCCTTCTTTTTCTTAACCAAACCCTCAATTTCTTTAGTTCAAGGACACATGACACAGATAAGTCTTTATGATGTATCTATTCCCAAGACCTTTTGAAGGTAGATTTTCATGTTGATGTTATTCCACAGTTACAAACAGTTGTTGTTATTTTCTCTAAAGCCTCAAAGAAGACTTCCTGACATTCTTAACATCTGAATTATATTTTTCTTTCTGCATTATTGCTATTGTTTATTACCCTCACCATCGTTTATTACCCTCACCATCGTTTATTACCCTCACCATTGTTTATTACCTAAACTGAAAAAAAAAAGATCCTTTAATTACCATGGCCAACATCATTTTTCCCTTATTTCTTTACATAGACATTATTTTTTAATAATTCATTGATACTAAGAAAATGTTTTTCTCCATAATGCAAAGGGTTAATTTGATAATTAACCTTTTAAATTTTAAGATGCCCGTGAAACAGCTCCTGTTGGAATAAATGAGTTTAAGCTGATTTTAAGTTATTTGAATGGGGTGAAAATCTGTTTCATTGGCAAAGAAGATATTATCAGAAATTGCTGGAGGAACTCAGCAGGTCTGACAGCATCTGTCTATGGAGAGACAGCAGAGTTCACATTTTGAGAAGAATGAGCCTTTGCTCAAGCCTGACTGGACCCTAAACATTGACTTTGCTTTCTCTCCACAGATGCTGCCAGACCTGCTGAGCTTTTCAAATACAGTAATTTCTTGGTTTTGTCGCTCATCGTCAGACTTTACAGTGCTTTTTTTTGTCTTTCTAGTCTTATTTTCCCTTTATTCAACAACAGTGCATATATCAATTTGTAAAATGTACTTCAGAAAGGAAAGAAAAAATGTCTCTCATTCACAATTTGAATTTGAAAAACATACTAAACACTGCAATGATGCATTAAAGAGCAAACCAGATAAGGAAATGAGGGCGACAGGGTCAGAAGAATATGCGATAGAGAGTTGAAAAGGATAGCAAGAGACTCAGAGGAAGCATAAGCACCAGCATTAGGCTATTAGGTTGTTTCTTTGTAAAATTCTATAAAACAATGTATGTAGTATTTTACATAGTGACAGAGATAACATCAGCTTCAAAGTAACTAAAAATAAGAGAGTGCAGCAAGTGAGCTGACAATTGCACCCCATCCTCTGTACGTTAATTATTAAAGTCACCCTTTCTCCTTGAGCCTTGGTTTCAGATATGTTGCCACTTTCACCAGACGGAATATTGAGTTGCTGTCAATAGCATTGCCACTCCTTATCACTGATATAAATGAATCACAACCTTTCTGGTTTTGTGGAATGCAACAATATTTATAATGTAATGTGATCATTACATACCTGTGCTCAGGCAACGCGCTGGAGTTCAATCTGTCTGTTAGCTGACAGTTAATGATTTCACTGCAGGAAGGGAGCTGCTAACAGCTTTACTGTACTAAAAGCTGACAATTCGCAAATGGAGTGGTTTCTGTTTTAGGCAGAGTAATTGTATGGCTGACTTCACTAATCATCCACATTAAGTAAGACTTTTAATTGTTCAAAGCAAGGAAGCCATTCAATAATGTCAACTAGCAAGGCAATTTATGATTGCTTGATTTTGATTAAAAAATGTGTTTTCTAAATGATGCAGTCGTGAGTACATGAATGAGAGAGATTACTTGAAAATAAAACTGCTCTTTCTTAAACCAATGCTAATCCTCTGCTACTTATGTGCTTATCATGCTTTCCTCTATTGTTATTAAATGGTTTTCAATCCCCAAGTGGCAATATTTTCAAAATCCTCATACCTGCATTGCAATCTTCTCCAGTTCTGTGTCCCATCTTGCATCCTTCACTCTGGGCTGAATCTAGGATACTTTGCTTCCTTCTACCGGTTTTTTGACCTTTCAGTTATCATTTTTTAAAATTCTTCATGGGATGAGAGTATCACTGGCTAGGCCAGCAGAATGCCCAGTCTTAATTTTCCTGGAGAAGGTGAATAGTGAGCTTCTTGAGCTGCAATCTCTCAGGTGTAAAGATATGTACCGTCCTAATAGGAGGACTCTAATTTTGACCCAGCAGCAGTAAAGGAATGGTAGTACAGTTCCAAGTCAGGATGGTGAGTGCCATGCAGGGGAACTGGCAGGTGACAGTGATAGTGAAGTATCTGTTTCCCTTGTCTTTCTAGATAGTAGAAGTTGTGGATTTTGGAAGGTGCTGTCAGAGTAGGCTGGATGAGTTGCTGAAGTGCATCTTGTAGATGGTCTACCCTGCTGCCTCTTGAGCATCAGTGATGCAGGAAATGAACCTGGATAGTAGAGGATAGGATGCAAATCCAGCAGGGCCTTGTCCTGGATGGTGAGAAACTTCTTGAGTGTCGTTGGAGATGCACTCATCCAGACAAGTGGAGAGAATTCCATCACACTTCCGACTTGTACCTTGTAGATGGTGGACAGGCTTCATGAAGATAGGAGGTGAGTTAATCATGCTGAACTCCTTATGTCTAACTTACTTTTATAGCGTCAGTATCTAAGAACTGGTCCGGTTCAGGTCCAGTAGGTTGGGTCAAGGACATTATTCCTGAGGAGCTCCTGCATTCATGTCCTGGAGCTGAGATGATTGATCTCCAACAGTCAAAACCATCTTACTTTGTTCTAGCTATGGCTCCAACCCAGTGGAGAGTTTGCTTTCTGATTTTCATTGACTTTAGTTTTGCTAGAGCTCCTGGGGTCACTGAAGCACGCAGCACAGAAACAGACCCTTCGATCCAACCAGTCCATGCTAAATATAGTCCCAGACTAAACTCATCCTACCTGCCTACTCCTGGCCCCATCGCCCTCCAAACCTTTCCTATTCATTTACTTATCCAAATGTTTTTTTTTTAAAATGTTGTAGTTGTACCCACATCCATCACTTCCTTTCGAAGTTAATTCTATATGTGGACCACTCTGTGTCAAAACTTTGACCCTCATATCTTTTTAAAATCTCTGTCCACTCATCTTAAAAACGTCCTCCCTGGTCTTTCAGTTCCTTATCCTGGGGGAAATAAACATGTACCATTAACCCTATCTATACCCCTCACAAGTTTATAAACTTTGATAAGGTCACCTCTCAACCTCCTACACTCTAGTGAGAAAGGTCCCAGCATATCCATCCTTACTTTATAATTCAAACGTTCTGTACCCGGAATATCCTGGTAAATCTCCTTTGGACCCTCTCCTGCTTAATAATATCTTACTTCATACCACACTTGGTCAAAAGTAACCTTGATGCCAAGGACAATTTCTCTCACTTGACCTCTGGAGTTCAGCTCTTTTGCCTGTGCTTGGGTCATGGCTATAATAAGACCAGGAGCTGAGTAGTCTTGGTGGAATCCAAACAGAGTGTTAGTGAGCAGCTTATTCCATTGCAAGTGCTACTTGACGCCACTGTGATGATTCTGCTCATCGAATTTACTTCCCATAAACCCCACTGTCTTATTCATTTGTTTCAAAGTTTATAAATCTGCATTAAACTGATTTATACATATCATTATTGGTTAGTCTCCTTAATGCTTCTAATGTGTTTGAAGTTCAGAACATTTCTTTCTGTCTTGTAAAGTTCCTATGAGTGATTTGCCATAAATTTTTAAGTATAAGAAGTCATTGTTCTATCATGTCTGTAAATCATTCCATAAACTGTAAAAGGAATATAGGGTCAAAACAATCCTTTCTGAGGCAGATACTCTGGTTTCCTCCCACATCCAAAGTTGCCTGAGGAAGTGGTGGAGGCTGGTACAATTGCAACATTTAAGGGGCATTTGGATGTGTATATGAATAGGAAGGGTTTGGAGGGATATGGGCCGGGTACTGGCAGGTGAGACTAGATTAGGTTGGGATATCTGGTCGGCATGGACAGGTTGGACCAAAGGGTCTGTTTCCATACTGTACATCTCTATGACTCTATGACTCTATATGCAGATTAGGTGAATTGGCCATGCTAAATTCCCCGTAGTGTCAGGGGTAAATGTAGGGGAATGGGTCTGGGTGGGTTGCTCTTCGAAGGGTCGGTGTGGATTGGTTGGGCCGAAGGGCCTGTTTCCACACTGTAGGGAATCTAATCTAATCTAATCTAATCTAAACATAAAGGAGTACATTTTGTCTTCATTGCAAGGAAATGTGGTCCAATCTCTGACCAGTATGGACTTTGCCTGACTTTCATTACATTTTGGACTCTTCATTGCAGCAGAAGGTATGCAAGCAGGGGCCAAGTTGGACCAAAATCCAACCTTCCACAGCATGAGTTCAATTGCTAGGTCTTCCCACATGCAGCATATTAATCAAGTCTCTGAACTCACAATGTTAGTTGGGACATTATGGGTGTGTCTCAAATTTAAAGTCAAAAATCATACAATGCCAGGTTTTAGTCCAGCAGGATTATTTGGAAGCACGGGCTTCACGATGAGTGTCACCATGAAGGAGTGGTACTCCGAAAGCTAGTGTCTCCAAATAAACCTGTTCAATTAAAACCTGGTATTGCGTGATTTTTAACTTTGTCCACCCTAGTCCAATACCGGCTCCTCCACATCATCTCAAATTTAAAAGTAACAACTGATCCAGCACCAACTGCCATTTATGGAAGAGAGTTCCAAACATCTACACCCCTTTGTGGGTAAAAGTGCTTCCGAACATCTCTCCTGAACGGTCTGGCCTTAATTCCCAGACTATGTCCCCTAGTTCTGGAATCTCCATCCAGTTGAAATAATTAATCTTTACCTGCCTGTCTTTTCCTGTTAGTGTCTTGAAAACTTTAAACAAATCACCTCTTAGCCTTCTAAAGTTTAGAGAAAACAGGCTAATTTGTCTAATCTTTTCTCATAGCTTAACCCTGGAAGTCTAGACTTTTAAGCTTACATTATACTTCCTCCAAGGCCAATATATCCTTCCTAAAGGAGTGGTACTCAAATCTGCTCATAGTGTTCCAAGTGGGATCTGACCAGGGTTTTATATAATTGCAGTATGAGCTATGCATCCTTATACTTCAGTCCTCTTGAATATAAATGTGTGGAAGGACAGGAGAAAGGCTCCAAAAGGTGCAAATCCTGTGGTGAAGTCTTCTAAAGTTCAAAATGTATCAGGTTGGCATCCACTTTAATTTCACTGGTTAATAAATAAATCCCTTGCACTGTTGCTATATGTTAAATACACCAACAACAGCAAGAACACTCATAAGTAATAATGTTTGAATTTGTTATTGGTTTACTCAGCAGTAGTGTAAATACTTGCTGCAATTTATTATCCTATTTTCTTTCTGTGATCCAATACAATTTTTAATTACCTCAGGACCATTCTCCTGAAACCAAACACATAAAAGAGGAATAAAATTTTTTTGAAAATACATGATGTCCTATTTGTTTGAAGTTGTCATAATTTGAGCAGCTACTTGGAGGCAGTTAGTATTTAACCATTTAATACACTGAACAAACGTGACAGTCAAAAAAAAATTGACTTAAGTTTGTCTTTGAAGAAGAACGTACATTCATAGTAATGAGAAGCAGAAAAGCTAAAGTCAGATTTGAGGATGGTGTCCTACAGAGGCATATAAATAGGATTCAGAAGTACAAAAATGGATCAGAGAGACATTGCAAATAAACCATACTTTATTTTGGCAGGGCATGGTGGCTATTTCTGAAAGATGACCAGTGTGTCCCATCTCCTTGCAACAAGGATTCAGTAAGAGGGATATTTTTGGCCTCAGAATAACGAACTCACAGCAAATATGCAGTTACCAGAACATGGTTCCATCTGCTCAACCAATGAGATGTAAGGATTGAGATTAATCGGCTTGTTGAATATGTCAGCTTTTTATGAGTCAGCACATAAAACAATAGAGAAAAAAAGACAATAAATCAATGTCCAATCTACTCTATTTCTTTCAAACAATAGGAGCCAGTCACTGCCTGTATTTCTGGCTTCTAATAACTGGCATAAATGCAGGAAAAAACTGCAGAAACTCAGCAGGTCTGAGAAGAGAGAAGTAGAGTTGATGTATTAAGTCTGACACTACTCTTTGCTAGAACTGTAAAAGATTGGAAATGGTATTTATTTCTGTTTTTGAGATAGATGGAGAAGGAGCCGGAGGAATACATCGTGTGGAGACCCAGTGTAAAAGACAAAGGGGTTGCCAATTAGGATAAATAACAAATAGGAATATAAAATGCGTGCAAATTAAGGCATGGAGAGGTGAAAATGAGTTCTCTTCACTGAGTGGAAAGTAAAAGAAACACACAACTCTGTTGAGAATGGCATGGGTGGATAGGGATAGTGGTGAAGAAAGAGAGACAGAGAGAATGTTAGTAAAATGGAGGACAGACACTAGGGGATTAGCTCTGAAACTGAGGCTGTAAGATGCCCACATGGGAAGACAGACACACTGACACCAGTATCCTCAAGCAGGCCGACATCCCCAGCATCGAGACACTGACCACCTCCCCACCCCATCCCCCTGATCAGTTGCGAAGGGCTAGGCACGCCATCTCGTGACTGAGACTCCCCAAGCAGGTGCCTGACTCCCAGCTCTGAAATGGCACGCAAGCTCCAGGTTGACAGAGGAAGCACCTCAGGGATACCCTCAAAGCCTCGCTGGTGAAGTGTGGCATTCCCACTGACACCTGGGAATCACTGGCCCACGTTCATCCAAAGTGGAGGAGAAGCATCCGGGAAATCCAGACATGATATCGGGAAAAAGCAGAAGCAAGGAGAAAACAACGTAAGGAGTGTGTTATCATACCAACAGCCCACCCACCCGTGTCCATGACCACCTTCTGCCCCCAGTGTATTAGATTCTGGGGAAGCCTCTTTTGGACTGTACAGCCATTCACAGACTTACCCTGAGAATGGAACAGAGTCATCCCTGTCTACACGGGGCCACCAGTGATGATGATGATGATGATGATAGATTGAAAGAAGTACACATGAAATGCTACTTCATCTGGAAGGTATGTTTGGGGCCTTGGATAGGGAGCAGGGTGAAATGAACAGGCAAGTGTTCTATCTTCTGTGATTGCATGGACAGGTGCCTCAGGGGTGTGAAAAAGTGTTAGAAATGATGGAGGTATGACCCAGGGTGTCCCAAAAGGAATGGTTCCTGGACAATGCTGACAGTGGAGCAGATGGAAAGCTGTGGTTGACGGTGGTTGAAATGGCGGAGGAAGATCCTTTGAAATGGGCATGATGAGGTTCAGAACGTTTTCAAGTCTTGTCTGTTATCTGTTAGTAGCAACAGCTTACACCAACTAGTGAGAGAGAGGAAGAGAGAGTTTTTTAAAGTCCAGAAATTCCCTCCCCTGTCCTGTTGTAAAACACAGTCTTTTTTTCTCAACTGAGTCCACAATCAAACGTAAAGTAAAATCAAATGATGTGGTCGTTACACAGCGCATAGGGCTTATTTTTTGAAATATAATGAAATTATTCATCAAGCTGTTGCAACCATTCCTTTTCCAAGTCACATCATTGTCTGAACTTCAGAATCTTTTTTATTTTTTCCCAGCTAGATTTGAGCTGCTCTATGAGAAAAATGCTACTCCTCCCCGAAATGTTAATCAACAGGCAACTTTGTTCCAACCTTCTTAGATGCATATCACTAAGCACTTGCCAACTGATTGAGGCAGCTTTTGTATTGCTTCAGGTTCTTAAAATTCAAACTCTTTCCACTCTTTACTCTCATGCATCTTAAAGTACAGGGCTCCCGACTTTGAAACGTCTGACCTTAGGAATGTTCACACTGATCAAAATGATTCCATACAGGAGCTTGATTGTAAAGATCCAACATGCAAGTATTTCCTGTACTTATGAATGGCTATTTTATATTGTCCTCAATTTTGTTTATATCAACTTGCAACCGGACCCCGAATTGGAACCTGTTCAGAAACCAGTGCTGCTTGAACCAATGAAGAATTCTTCAGTGATAACATGAGTTTCTTGTCCGCGTGCTCCTTGCACCACTGAGCAGTGCCATTCCTATAGAAGACAACCATTTTAATGTAGCATAACCTTTCTATCCCAAAAAAGCAATCCTTGCACATTGTTATATAGACTATGAAGGATTTAGTGTCAACATAGTGACAAAATGAACGCATCAGACAAAATTGAAACTTGAAACTTATGTGCAAGTGGAAGCAAAGGTCTCAGCAATTTTTATGCACATGATTATTAAACTCAGCAATTCTAAGATTCAATTTAACATTAGCAGCCACAGTAAACTTCCAGAGAGTCACTGTGGGCAAAGCAGAAAGATCTATCCATTCACCAAGGAAAAATGGTAGAACGTTAGTTAACATACAGAAGGTTTAAGCACAGATTTGATTAGACACCATAAATATCAGAAAATAAAGCAGTCAACAATAATTAATTGTTGTGGTTGGTTGTGAGGTGGCATAAGTTGTCATATTTATTTTGTGGCTAAGCAAGATGAAGTCAGATTTCAAAGTTCCAGCATGTATACATTTTATCTTCATAAAAAGAGATTTCAATTTTTCAGATAGTCAGGGTTTTAGCATTAACTATGTCAGCAAGCTCTGACAAGCCCATCTAAGTCAGCATGAAATTAGCCATGTAGACTCTAGCTCAGCACGCAACCATTTGTCAGTCAATGTCATGTGCTGCAAGGCACATGTAGTAAGCACTATTATTAGCTGAATGTTCACCACAATGTATTCAATAGAGCTGAGTGAAATGTTGGGAATTCAGTTTGCCAAGAAGTTGGTTTGTGTCTTGTTTGTCCATTTTCCTAGTGAAACTTTATTGAACATGAAGTGAGTCCACTGAGCACTCACAACATTGCAATACAATCTTTAAAAAGCATGAAGTATGTTCTTGAATCATTGACTTATACAAGGTAAATTAGGTAATGTCATCGGTTTTGTTTCTGTTCATTGACTGGGTCTTGCTAGGATGGAGCACCTCATGACATTAGTTTTCCCATACCGTTCAGCTTGAAGACACTTTTTGTTACAACTTGCTGGAATTGAGAGCTAAAGATAATCAGAAGAGGAAAACAGCAAGTGGAACCATAATACATTGCAGGAACAAGAAATCTACCCTCTTAACCAATCTGGCGTGGATAATCAGCCATGATCATAATGAATGGTGGTGCTGGCTTGAAGGGCTGAATGGCCTACTCCTGCACTTATCGTCTATGTTGTCTATTGATTGAGAAATTAACGGCGGGAAAAAGGAGAAGGAGGTGATTCCTGTCAAATAAGATGCATTGTACCAAAAATGTGGAAAAGAATTAAAAGTGAGAAGGGAGAAAGAAAGGATGTAAGAAACATTAAAACTTTTTAATAGGACATTGTTAAAACCTCCAAAACCAACCGACCACAAGCAAAAATGAGCTTGAGTGGTTTAAATGATCAGATAATTGCGAATGGCCACAGCACACAGAGGGCATTTGGCCCTACAAGGATCCAGATCTCTCCAAGAGCAATTTAACTGGACCTCCTCCCCTGTTCCCTTAAACCTGCAATATTTTTCTCTTTGGGTGTTTATCCAGTTCCAATTGGAAAGCAATAATTGAACATATCTTTGCTACAGTCTCAAGCAATGAATTGCAGATCTGAACAATTCAGTGTGTGGAAAAGATTTCTCTCATGGGACTGCTGATTTTTTTTTTACCAATCACCCTAAAATAAATGTCCTTTGCTCTTGATCCTTCCATAAGTGGGAGCAATTTCTCAAAGTGCTTTTGACCAGGCTTGTCCACGGCAGACTGTGGCCCTGAAGGTAGCTCAGAAAGGAATCCTGTTTGATCCACAACTGGTGTTCCAAATACTGAGGGAAAATTCTGCAAAGAGTTGCTTCATCAGTTAGAAGTTGTTACTCTTCTGTGTTTGGTCTGTTTAAAATTAATTACGTATCTTTTTAAATGGTCTATTTATAGTCATAGAGTCATAGGGATGTACAACACGGAAACAGACCCTTCGGTCCAACTCTTCCATGCCGACCAGATACCTGACCCCAATCTAGTTCCATCTGCCAGCACCCTGCTCATATCCCTCCTAACCCTTCCTTTTTGGCTTATGATTATTTTTAAAATATGACATTCACTGTTGTATCATATCATGTTTCTGAAAATTGCTCACTGACTCACCGAGTGAGAGAAAATGGAAATGTGGCTCCACACAAGAAATCAGTGGACAGCCCTGGTCCAGAACACTCATGATGTGGAGATGCCAGTATTGGACTGGGGTGGAATATCTGCAATTATGTATGTGTGCATATAAGTCTAGGGGGTGAATTTGCATTTGCAGAATTGTAATTGCAGGTACATTCTATTTTGTTCAAAAAGCACACAATCTGTAGGCAGTCAATGAAGGCGGTCAATGCATGGAGCACGTTATAAATTCCTACTTTGGAAATAGAATCAGTCTGACTCAAGATTGTGATACAGACAGACTCTAAACTCACATCTTTAATGCACTGACCTGAGATGTCACTTTTTTTTATAAAACCTTAAGTTACCTCGAGAATGTGAGTTGAAAGAAGTTCTGGGATTGACATATTCATGTACAGAAACCTGCAACCCAATCTAAAAGATGAAAGGCTTAACAGCAATCTAGGTTTGTTCAATATATCGTTTCAGTTGCATGCTGCAATCTTTTGCTATAAATTCTGTGTCTTATGATCCTGTTCCACAGCTACCTGGTAAAGAAGCAGTGCTCTGAAAGCTAGTACTTCCAAATAAACCTGTTGGACTATAACCTGGTGTTGTGTGATTTTTAACTCAGAACACTCATGGCATTTAATGTCTTAGAATCCACAAATCCCTACAGTATGGAAGCAGGCCCTTCCACCCAATAAATCCATGCTGACCCTTCAAAGAGTAACCCATCCAGACCTATTCCCCAACTCTATTATCCTGCATTTACCACTGAACAATGCACCTAACCTACACGTCCCTAAACATTACGGGCAATTTAGCATGGCCAATTCACATAAAGTGCACATCTTTGGATTGTGGGAGGAAACTAGAGCACCCCAGAGGAAACCCACACCCCCGGGTTGGGGGTAGGAAAAATGTGCAAATTCCACACAGACAGTTGCCTAAAGCTAGAATTGAACCCAGGCCCTTGAGACAGCAGTGGTAACCACTGAGCCACTGTGCCACCTACCTCAACCAAGTTATTTCTCAACTTTCTCTTTTGAAGTAGACCACCACAACTTCTGCCTTTGACAAAATCCCTGAGGTCCCTCTTTCCTGGAACCATTCCCATAAATCTTTTCTGCACCCAGTGAGTTCGAAGCCTAGCCAGAGAAAATGTCCAAAACAGAAACAAAAGCTTGTTTTAGGTCAAACCAGCATTTTACAAATGTTCATCATATATCGAGTACAAAAACAACAAATTATAAAGCTTATGATCTATATGCTTTCCTAAAGTATTACACAATCTACCCTGCCACTTCAATGATTTGTGCATATAAATCCACAAGATCACTTTCCATGCAACCCCATGAACTCTTGGTTTATAGTCATTTTCTGTTCTTCATGTTTGGGGGCCTTGTGGAAGAATTGAGAGAATTGGACCATGGGCCAGTCAAGCAACAACTTGACAGTCACACGCACAGAATCATATCATACAGCCTTTGCCTGAGACACCACCACCACCACCACCACTACTATCCTTGTGTATGTCCTGTCACGATAACAAGCCAGTCCCAGCAGAGTTGCTAGCACTGTGGTGCAGAGCCAGGAGGGAGATGCCTTAGGAGTCCTTAATATTAATTGTGGACCCATGAAACTTAATGGCAACAGGTCAAACTTAAGCAAGAAAACCCTCTGTGGTGGTGGGCCGTTGTTGGAGGGAATCCTGAGGGACAGGTCATACATGTATTTGGAAAGGCAAGGACTGATTAGGGATAGTCAACATGGCTTTGTGCATGGGAAATCATGTCTCACAAACTTGTTTAAGTTTTTTGAAGAAGTAACAAAGAGGATTAATGAGGGCAGAGCGGTAGATGTAATCTATATGGACTTCAGTAATGTGTTTGACAAACTTCCCCATGGGAGACTGATTAGCAAGGTTAGAGCTCATGGAATACAGGGATAACTAGTCATTTGGATACAGAACTGGTTCAAAGGTAGAAGACAGAGGGTGGTGGTGGAGGGTTGTTTCTCAGACTGGAGGTCTGTGACCAGTGGAGTGCCACAAGGATCGGTGCTGGGTCCTCTACTTTTCGTCATTTACATAAATGATTTGGATGCGAGCATAAAAGGTACAGTTAGTAAGTTTGCAGATGATACCAAAGTTGGAGGTGCAGTGAAGAGGGAAGAGGGTTACCACAGATTACAACAGGATCTTGACCAGATGGGCCAATGGGCTGAGAAGTGGCAGATGGAGTTTAATTCAGATAAATGCGAGGTGCTGCATTTTGGGAAAGCAAATCTTAGCAGGATGTATACACTTAATGGTAAGGTCCTAGAGAGTGCTGCTGAACTAAGAAACCTTGGAGTGCAGATTCATAGCTCCTTGACAGTGGAGCCGCAGGTAGATAGGATAGTGAAGAAGACATTTTGTATGCTTTCTTTTATTGGTCAGAGTATTGAGGTCATGCTGCAGCAGTACAGGACATTGGTTAGGCCACTGTTGGAATATTGCGTGCAATTCTGGTCTCGTTCCTATCGGAAAGATGTTGTGAAACTTGAAAGGTTTCAGAAAAGATTTACAAGGATGTTGCCAGGGTTAGAGGATGTGAGCTACGGGGAGAGGCTGAACAGGCTGGGGCTGTTTCCCTGGAGCGTCGGAGGCTGAGGAGTGACCTTATAGAGGTTTACAAAATTATGAGGGGCATGGATAGAATAAATAGACAAAGTCTCTTCCCTGGGATGGGGGAGTCCAGAACTAGAGGGCATAGGTTTAGGGTGAGAGGGGAAAGATAAAAGAGACCTAAGGGGCAACTTCTTCACAGAGGGTGGTATGTGTATGGAATGAACTGCCAGAGGAAGTGGTGGAGGCTGATACAATTGAAACATTTAAGAGGCATTTGGATGGATATAAATAAAGGAAGGGTTTGGAGGGATATGGGCCAGGTGCTGGCAGATGGTGTAGATTGGGTTGGGATATCTGGTCAGCATGGACGGGTTGGACCAAAGGGTCTGTTTCCATCCTGTACATCTCTATGACTGTATGATTAATCAGCTAACGGAAAGTTATGGGTGGTAAATATTAATCCTCCATATTAACATCACATGGAGGATGCACTAATGGTGACAAGAATAAAGAATATACTCTTGGTGGGGAGAGGAGGTCATAAATGTGTATTATCAAGTCTAGTACCACTGATGAAGATTGGACTGAGTGCTGGAGGACAAGCTGGGCCTGAGGCAGGCAGTGATAGTGCCAGCACAACCACAATGTAACCTTCACCAGTCTGCCTGTCACAATAGAACCATGACAGTTTTGGTAAGAGTGACCATGCATAGTCCTTGTGAAAACAACGTCCCAGTTTTACACTGAATATACCCTCCATCATGTTGTCTATCACAGTCAGCATTCTAAATGGGCTAGATTCAGATCTAGCATGTTGAAATTGGGCTTCTATGATGCGCTACCAGCCATCAACAGCAGCCGAGTTCAACTCATTCCAGGTTTGTAGCCTAACATGACCCCGTCTCTCATTGCTTTTGAGCCACAGAACTAATCTTAGTTGAATGAAGAGTGCAGGAGGGCATGTCAGGTATAGATCAGGCATATTTAAAAATGAGGTGCCAGTTTTAATTCAGTACTTAATTTTTTCTATTTAGTTATGATGGCTGCTTGCCTTCAGGTCCTCACCTCATTTTTGAAAAAATAGTTCACGGGATGTGGGCATCAATGGTTTGGTCAGCATTCATTGCCCATCCCTACCACATTGTTGTGGGTCTGGAATCACACATTGGTCAAGATCAACAAAGGATGGGAAAGCTCTTTCCTAAACAACATTAACGAACCAGATAGATTTTTCTGAGAAACAGCAATGGTTTCCAGGTCATCTTCAGATTCCTGATTTGTCAATATATGATTGAATTGAAATGCCACCATCTGTTGTGGCAGGATTCAAATTTCATTTCAACAAAATTAAGCCTCTGTAATAATATTCTCACAAGAATACAACCAGACCATTGCCTCCTCACTGTTTAATATCCCTTTTACAAATTATACATTTGTTTCCGTTCCACTGAAGAAGTACTTCTTCGTGGGTGGCACAGTGGTTAGCACTGCTGCCTCACAGCGCCTGAGACCCGGGTTCAATTCCCAACTCAGGCGACTGACTGTGTGGAGTTTGCACGTTCTCCCCGTGTCTGCGTGGGTTTCCTCTGGGTGCTCCGGTTTCCTCCCACAGTCCAAAGATGTGCGGGTCAGGTGAATTGGCCATGCTAAATTGCCCGTAGTGTTAGGTAGGGGTAAATGTAGGGGTATGGGTGGGTTTCGCTTCGGCGGGTCGGTGTGGACTTGTTGGGCCAAAGGGCCTGTTTCCACACTGTAAGTCTAATCTAATACTTCTTTCTACACATTTGCTCACTTGACCATGGTGATTTGCTACAAGTTCAGAATGTAGGTGCACTGGTTGTTAAAGACAGTATGGTTACCTCGGAGTTAAAGACCTATTTAAATAATTTAATGACTTACCCAACAGCTCCATGGATGGGACCTTGTGGTGCAGTGGCAGTGTCTATCACTGAGCCAGGAGGGTTAATTTCAAGTCTGACCTGCCTCAGAAAAGTGTACTAACACCTCTGAACAAGTTGATAGAGAAAGATATATTTCCTCCTTCTTGACTCTGAATCCATTGGACAACATTGACCAGATCTCAGAATGTCTAAGGGAGGTCCCTGCTTGGCTGCAACACCAGATGAGTTGAATTGATTGTCACGTGTGCGGAGGCACAGTGAAAAGTTTTGTCTTGCGAGCAATACAGGCAGATCACAGAGTTAAGTAGCATAGATTGCAAATAATAGGTAAAGAGCAGCAAAAACAAAAACACAGGTACAAATGAATGTTAAGAGTTTGTGAGTCCATTCAGTAGTCTAATGACAGTTGGGTAGAAACTATTGCAAAACCAGCTGGTATATGTGTTCAGGTTTCTGTACCTTCTCCCCGATGTAATGGATTTAGGAAAACATTGCCAGGGTGGGATGATTAGATTAGATTCTCTACAGTGTGGAAACAGGCCTTTCAGTCCAACAAGTCCACACTGCCCCTCCGAAGAGAAACCTACCCAAACCCATTCCCCTATATTTACCTCTGACTAACGTACCTAACTCTGTGGGCAATTTAGCATGGCCATTTTACCTGACCTGCACATCTTTGGATTGTTGGAGGAAACCAGAGCACCCAGAGGAAACCCATGCAAACACAGGGAGAATGTGCAAACTCCACACAGACAGGTGGGAATTGAGCCCAGGACCCTGGCACTGTGAGGCAGCAGTGCTAACCACTGAGCCACCATGTTGCCGGATGAATCTTTGAGAATGCTGGCAGCCTTTCCTTGACAGTGGGCCTGGTAGATGGATTCTATAGATGGGAGGTTGGCCTTTGTGATTGTTTGGGCTGAGTTCACCACTCTCTGTAATCGTCTCCGATATTGAATGGTATAGTTGCCACACCAGGTAGTGAAAGCACAGCAGGTCAGGCAGCATCCAAGGAATAGGAAATTCGACGTTTCGGGCATAAGCCCTTCATCAGGAATGAGGAGAGGGTGCCAGGCAGGCTAAGATAAAAGGTAGGGAGGAGGGACTTGGGGGACGGGCGATGGAGATGTGATAGGTGGAAGGAGGTCAAGGTGAGGGTGATAGGCCGGAGTGGGGTGGGGGCGGAGAGGTTAGGAAGAAGATTGCAGGTTAGGAGGGCGGTGCTGAGTTGAGGGAACCGACTGAGACAAGGTGGGGGGAGGGGAAATGAGGAAACTGGAGAAATCTGAGTTCATCCCTTGTGGTTGGAGGGTTCCCAGGCTGAAGATGAGGCGTTCTTCCTCCAACCGTCATGTTGTTATGTTTTGCCGGTGGAGGAGTCCAAGGACCTGCATGTCCTCGGTGGAGTGGGAGGGAGAGTTAAAGTGTCGCCCGGACCAACCAACCCAACCACCCCGTGGCTCAACACTTTAACTCTCCCTCTCCTCATTCCTGATGAAGGGCTTATGCTCGAAACGTCGAATTCTCTATTCCTGAGATGCTGCCTGGCCTGCTGTGCTTTGACCAGCAACACATTTGCAACTTTAACTCTCCCTCCCACTCCACCGAGGACATGCAGGTCATTGGACTCCTCCACTGGCAAAACATAACAACACGACGGTTGGAGGAAGAACGCCTCATCTTCCGCCTGGGAACCCTCCAACCACAAGGGATGAACTCAGATTTCTCCAGTTTCCTCATTTCCCCTCGCCCCACCTTGTCTCAGTCGGTTCCCTCAACTCAGCACCGCCCTCCTAACCTGCAATCTTCTTCCTAACCTCTCCGCCCCCACCCCACTCCGGCCTATCACCCTCACCTTGACCTCCTTCCACCTATCACATCTCCATCGCCCGTCCCCCAAGTCCCTCCTCCCTACCTTTTATCTTAGCCTGCCTGGCACCCTCTCCTCATTCCTGATGAAGCGCTTATGCCCGAAACGTTGAATTTCCTATTCCTTGGATGCTGCCTGACCTGCTGTGCTTTAACCAGCAACACATTTTCAACTGTGATCTCCAGCATCTGCAGACCTCATTTTTTACACCAGGTAGTGATACATCCAGACAGAATGCTCTCGATGGTGCACCTATAAATGTTGGCACGGGTATTCACCATCATGCCAAATTTCCTCAGCTGCCTAAGGAAAAAGAGACGTTGTTGGGCCTTTGTAACCAGTATGTCCACATGAAGAGTCTAAGAAAACTTGTTGTGGATGACCACTCCAAGGAGCATGAAACTCTCCACTCGTTCCACCTCTGTGCTGTTAATGTGTAGGGGGGCACGAGTAACATCCCGCTGAAAGTCAATAATGAGTGCCTTGGTTTTGCCGACATTGAGAGTTATGTTGTTCTCCGCACAACATTTTTCCAGAACTTCCATCTCCTACCTGTAGTCTGTTTCTTCACCATCTAAGAGTCGACTGACTATGGTGGTGTCATCAGCGAACTTGTAAATGGCATTAGTCTGGTATTTGGTGATGCAGTCATGGGCATACAGCGAGTACAGTATGGGGCTGAATATGGACCCCTTGGGGGTTCCAGTGTTGAGTGTTAGTGATATTGAAATATTGTCCCCAATCTTCACTGATTGTGGCCTGTTGGTCAGGAAACTGAGGATCCATTTGCAGATCGTGGGCCTGAGTCCAAGATCGCTAAGTTTAGTGGTCAGTCTCGAGGGGATAATAATGTTGAAGGCTGAACTGTAGTCAATGAGTAGGTGCCAAGATGTTCTCGGGAGGAATGGAGGGCAAGTTCTATAGCATCTGATGTGGATCCATTGGTCCAATTGGCAAATTGGAGTGGGTCAAGAGTAGATTAGATTAGACTTACAGTGTGGAAACAGGCCCTTCGGCCCAACAAGTCCACACCGACCCGCCGAAGCGAAACCCACCCATACCCCTACATTACCCCTTACCTAACACTACGGGCAATTTAGCATGGCCAATTCACCTGACCCGCACATCTTTGGACTGTGGGAGGAAACCGGAGCACCAGGAGGAAACCCACGCAGACACGGGGAGAACGTGCAAACTCCACACAGTCAGTCGCCTGAGTCGGGAATTGAACCCGGGTCTTCAGGCGCTGTGAGGCAGCAGTGCTAACCACTGTGCCACCGTGCCGCCCACAGTAGTGGAGAGGCTGGTGTTGATTAATGCCATGACCAGCCTTTCAAATCACTTCATGACCACCGAAGTTAGGGCCACTGGGTGGTAGTCATTGAGACATGCTGCATGAGCTTTCTTGGGCACAGCGGTGATGTTGGCTTCTTGGAACAGACAGGGACAATGGCCTGTTGCAGGGAGAGGTTAAAGATGTCCAAGAAGACCTCTGCCAGTTGACATGCACATACTCTGAGTGCACAGCCTGGTACCATCGTTTTCCTTGGATTCATATGAAGGAAAACTGATCTGACCTCTGATGCAGTGACTGTTTTTTTAAGATTCCCTACAGTATGGAAACAGGCCCTTCGGGCCAACAAGTCCACACCAACCATCTGAAGAGTAACCCACCCAGACCCATTTCCCTCTGACTAACACACCTAACACTATGAACAATTTACCTGACCTACACATCTTTGGACTGTGGGAGGAAACCCACACAGACTCGGAGAAAATATGCAAAGCTCCACACAGATAGTCACCCAAGGCTAGCGTTGAACCTGGGACCCTGGTGGTTTGAGGCAGCAGTGCTAACCACTGAGCCACCATGCCATCCATGGTGTTGGGATAGGTTCGCCAAATTGCACTGTTTCTGTTTTGAACCTGTGATGTCATTCAGTCCTTGCCATAGTCGCCGGGTGTCTGTCGGGGTCTCTAGTTTGGATCGGTATTGGTCCTTGGCTGTCTTAATGGCTCTGCGAGGATCATACTTTGATTCCTTATATTTGAGTGGGTCTCCTGATCTGAAGGCCTCACGCCTGGTTTTTAGCAGGTTCTGTATGTCCTGATCCATCCAGGGTTTCCTGCTGGGGAACACCCGGATTGACTTCCTCGGTGTGCAGTCCTCCACACACTTGCTGATAAAGTCTGTGACGGTGGTGGCGTACTCGTCCAAGGTACCTGCGGCCTGTTTGAACACGACCCAATCAGCCGATTCCAGACAGCACCGGAGTTGATCCTCTACCTCCTTCAACCAGCACTGGACCTGTATCCACGAGGGGGTCTCCTGCCTGAGCTTTTCTCTGTAAGCCGGGAGAAAGAACACGGCATTGTGGTCGGAGTTCCCAAAATGAGGCGATGGAGTGGTAGGCATCTTTCACAGTGGTGTATCAGTAGTCTAAAATGTTCAGGCCCCTGGTGGGGCAGATAATATTCCATGGTACTTGGGCAATATCTTCCTTAGATTGGCTTGATTGAAATCGCCAGTTACAATAAACAGGGCCTCGGGGAGTTCTGTCTCCAGGGTGTTAGTGGTGGAGTACAGCACATCCAGAGCTTCCTCAACCTTTGCCTGAGGTGGTATGTACACAGCAGTTAGTATAGATGAAACCAAGACAATGTTGGGATCCGAAGCACGTATCACCTCTAAGAGATTTAATGCCTTGCACAGACCCACATTTACCTTCTTTTGACAGCTGAATGTCACTCCAGTATCTCTGAACATGGCTGCTGTTTTTTGCATTAGTGATGCATTCTATTGTTATGTACCATTAATATTTCCAGTAGTACTTCCCTATAATCTCAAAACCAGACTGAGAACTGTCCAACTGAAGCAAAGAAGGGCATTGACTGCCAGTCCGGTAATTTAGAATGTTTCAGCTTCTGATAAGAAGGCAAGATCTTTACCACTGT
Organism: Hemiscyllium ocellatum; assembly: GCF_020745735.1. NCBI lineage: Eukaryota > Metazoa > Chordata > Chondrichthyes > Orectolobiformes > Hemiscylliidae > Hemiscyllium > Hemiscyllium ocellatum. The sequence goes on along the minus strand of NC_083402.1, from coordinate 147,050,431 downwards.
AATATCTGTTCGATGTTTATCATTATACCAAGTAACTTTTCTTTGTTGAACCACTTTCTGATGCTTGCTTCTGTGATAGATGGCTAAATGCTATGAGCTTGGGTGCTTTAGAAATGAAATTCATTGCTATTTTGAAACCTACTGACATTTAATAAAAAGTAACATTTTCAAAATTAGTCGTTCTCTCAGAAAGCTTTCGTTAAGGCTAGGTGGGTCAATCTTTGATATGTCACACCCTCACACATAAACTGTAATTCACAATAATGATTTAATGGAAATTTTGCCTTTGGCATGAGAGGGACAAAACAATATAATTTTGAATAAAAACAAACTCGAGGTTTAAAGTTGATTCTGAGAGAGATTCCCACATTTTAGCTGAAATACGCAATCAACTTCACTGTACAGTGCTGTATTTATTTAAACAGGCTTGAGATCATTTTCACTCTTATTTCAAATATATTTCATAAAATTTTCTCAACATTGATAATTCACAAAAATGTTATGTTGGGTCCATAAACAGCTTACTTTTTTTTAAACAAATACATTATAGTAAGGAAATAAATCACATTTTCCTTTTAAAAGGACCCTTTTTCATTTAATATAAATAATTTTAATTTTATGATTTACAATGAAATTTACATGAGAATTTTTATGGCAGTGATTGAAGACTGGATTCTATCAGAGCAGAATCTTCACTGTGTGCTGAATGCATGGTTAAACGATGGACTGTCCATTTGTTTTGAAATAAAAATTGTTCTATGTTTTAACGGTAGCCATTGTTCGGTTGCTCTCACTGCATTCAGAAGGGGTGGTACTTAGTTACAACTGAGTGCATGTAGCTGCTCGAGTATGGATTTGTCTGCAGTGACGGAACCCAGTGCAGTGAAGTGAAGGCAGCAGCATTTCGCACTGACTTCAGCACTGTGTTTGGTGTTTATGTGTGTGAATGTGTGTGTGTGTGTGCATGCACACATGTATTTTTAATCTGTTTCTTTGAATTTAAACCAACAAACAAACATGGGGAAGAATTCCTTAAAAAGATGTGATTTTAGAGCGGTGTTGAGGAGGAACTGGTTGCTCATGGGCACAATTCTCGCTGTAGTCTTAGGTAAGCATTGAATCTGTGTATTACCGAATCCTTTTGTTGTCTTCTACGATGGTTGCTCCTTTGTAAAATAATAAGTTGCTTCTGGTAAATGATTAATAGGTAAAGGAACATATTAAATTGAATACATTCTATTAGTTTTAAGATCTCTGTTTATTTTAACGTCGTTCTCGCACATCTCATTTTGAAGTGGATGCTTAAATTGCTGGTTTTACCAAATTACAGATGCAGAATACCATTAACGCTGTCTCTTTTAGTACTGCATAAAATAAACTGCCCGAAAGTAATTCCTTATTGTGGAACATGTTTCACTAGAACTAAAGTACCCTGATCATGCCAGTAAATATTACAGTTTTTATACCCAGTAAAGTTCCTATTAGTTGATAAATACCCATTTTTTTATTCCCCCCTTTTATTGTTATTTTCCCCACACTTTTTACTTGGTTACATCAAATCACCTTCACAGATTGCAAAAAAAAACTTCCACTCTGATGCTTGATGCACCAGATTTGCAGGAGTTGGTATGGATTACTATATTGTCTGTCTAACACGTGGAATGAATTTCCAGAGAAGGTACATGAACCCTAGAAACATTTAAGAAATTGCTGGGATTTGTAGTGGAGGTTTGTATTTCTAGATAAATTAGTTAAGAATGGCTGGATGGTCTGTTTTATCAGGACTATTTTTGTGACATCTTTTGCTGGCAGAAGAAACTTTGCCTTTATTGAATGCTTTTACTGAGAGAGAGAAAATACAAAGCTTAATTTGACCAACAGGACTTGCCCAATGGGGACTGTGAAAAGCAAGGTGAGAATCACATTAAATTATTTTATTAGAATGTATTAATTTCCTCAAAACTCATCTGTGAAGCAGCGGGTACAAAAAGCAAAATATAACAGTTGCTGGAAACCTGAAATAAAAATTAGAAAATGCTGAAAATATTTCACACATTTGACAGCAACTGTGGAGCATGAACAGAGTTAGTAATTCAGTTGGTGACCTCTTAACCTGTAAAACAAATTTTCATTTGCTAATTAAAGACATTATAAATTTGTATCTATTATTACATTTAAATTAATTTAAAACATTTTTAATATTTTAAGCATTGTAATTTTCTCCCAAGATGTTCTTTTTGCAAACTTTTTTGTTTAGAATTTTTCATCCAATGTGATCCTACAAAAATAGTCTTAATGTGTTAATGTGTTACATGTATTGCTCCTTCTCTGTTATGGTAGGCACTTTCTTGATGTGATCCATTCATCATTCACTTCAGCATTTATATTCCTTAAACATCCATTGACTTTCTTCTCACACAATATATCACTACAGCAATTACAACAGCTGATAACTGTCATTATGTGGCCTTTGTCTTCCTTGTGTAGGCAATCAACACCATTGTCTTAAACTGATGGCTTTACTCATTCGTGAGCAACATAAAGCAACCAGCCAAGCCTTTTTCTGAGAGGTGGAAGATTCATGACAGTGCATTGGTCCCAGTTCATATCTATTTTAAGTATTGTTAACATAATATTAATTTAGTGCCAAAGTTAAACTTGCAACAGCATTAACCCAGCATTTTAATTTTGATACATTGTCACAGTGAACTGCCCTTTTAAAATCAGCAGGCAAGACTATGTCTCAATCAGAGACAAATTAACATTTTGGTGGGCCAGATGTGCATATATCAAATAATATATATTAAATATTTAGATGAGGGAACTAAATGTAATATCTCCAAGTTTGCAGATGATAGAAAGTTGAGTGGGAGGGTGAGCTGTAGAGGATGCAGAGATGTTTCATTGTGGTTTGGACAAGTTGAGTGAGTGAGCAAATGCTTGGCATTTGAAGTACAACCTCGATAAATATTCATTTTGGCGGCAAAAACAGGAAGGCAGACTGTCAATCTCAACAGTGACTGATTTGGAAAGGTCAAGGTGCAACGAGATCAGAATGTTCTTGTACACAGTCGCTGAACATAAGTATCGCAGGTGCAACAGGCAAATGGTATGTTAGCCTTCATAATGAGAGGATTGGAGTCCAGGAGTAGGGATGTCTTGCTGCAATTATATAAGGTCTTTGTGAGACCACACCGGAGTATTGAATGCAGTTGTAGTCTCCTTATCTGAGAAAGGATGTTCTGGCTACAGAGGGAGCAACAAAGGTTCATCAGACTGATTCCTGAACGACAGGACTGATGTATAAAGACAGATGGGATCAGTCAGGACTATATTTAATGCAATTTAGAATGAGAGTGGGATCCCTCACAGAAACCAAAACATTCTAACAGGCCTAGATTAGGTCAGCAACGATATTCCTGATCACCTAGGAGTCCAGAGGCAGGGAGTACAGTTTAAGTGTACAGGACTATGTCATTGGGACTGACATGGGAAGAAATTTCTTTATCCGGAGAATGATGAGTCCATGGAAGTCTCTGTCACAGAAAGCAGTTGATGCTAAAACATTGATTATTTTCTAGAAGGAGATCTATATAAAGGGATAAAAGGGATCAAAGGGTATGGAGTGAAAGCTGGAACAGGGGATTGATTTTGATGTTCAGTTGTGAACTTGTTGAATGTGAAACAGGCCCAAAAGCTTGAAATGTCCTACTCCAACTCCTATTTTCTATGTTTGAGTCTCTAAATAAACTAAATAAGTGAGCAAAGAACTAGTAGGAAAATTTGAAATTACCCATTTTAGCAAAAAGAATAAAAATGAAGCATATTATCTAAATGGTGAGAGATTGCAGAGCTCTGAGTTGGGGAGGTATCGGGATGTTTCGATGAATGAATTGAAAAGGATTCATATACGGATACAGCAGGTTATTCAGAAAGCTAAACTTATTTTATTATTGCAAAGGGGAATGGAATACAAATTTAGGGACGGGATGCTTCAGTCATACAGGGCAATAGTGAGATCGCATCTGAAGTGCTGAGTACACTATTAGACTCCTTATTTCAGGTAGGATGTATATGTTTAGGAAGCAGCCTGAGAAAGATCTCTGGACTAATGCCTGAATTAGGTGGGTTGTCTGATGAGGAAAGATTGTGCAGGCTATATTTGTATGCTATAAGGATTAAAACCTATACAATTCTGAAGGTTCTTGACAGGGAGGATGTGGAAAGGATGTTTACTCTTGTGAAAGAAAATCTAGAAGTCCCTGGTGCACGGGAGGCTGAGGGGTGACCTGATAGAGATTTATAAAATTATGGACAGGGTAAATAGATTAGGTCTTTTCCCTGGGGTGGGGGCGGGGGAGGTGGGGGGGTGGGAGAGAGTCCAAAACTACAGGACTACTGGGTTAAAGTGAGTGGGGAAATATTTGAAAGGGATATAAAGAGCATTCTTTTTTCACAGAAAAAGTGGTATACGTGTGGAATAAGCTGCCGGAGGAGCTGGTGGAGACTGGTATAATTACATCATTTCAAAGGCATCTGGATGGGTACATGAATAGGAAGGGTTTAGACCAATATCAGTACAGGCCCTTTGGTTCATGATGTTATGCTAAGCATTTATCTTAAACTAAGATCAACCTAAGCTACACACTGGCTTATGCCCGAAACATCGATTCCCCTTCTCCTTTGATGCTGCCTAACCTGCTGCGCTTTTCCAGCAACACATTTTTAAGCTAAGCTACACACTCCTCAATTTACTACTGTCCATGTGCCTATCCAAGAGTTGCTTTAATGTCCCTAATGTCTCTGACTCTACTACCACTACTGGTAGTGCATTCCACCCACCCAGCACTCTCTGTGTAAAGAACCTACCTCTGACATCGCCCCCTATACCTTTCTGCAATCACCTTAAAATTATGCCACCTCATGACGAACATTTCTGCCGTGGGGAAAAGTGTCTGACTATCTACTCTATCTATGCCTTTCATTATCTCGTACACCTCTATCAAGTCACCTCTCTTCCTTCATCTCTCCATTGTGAAAAGCCTTACCTCATTCAACCTCTCGTCATAAGACAAGCCTTCCAATCCAGGCAGCATCCTGAAAATCTCCTCGGCTCTCTCTCTAAAGCATCTACATGCTTCCTACAATGAGACGACCAGAACTGAACACTATATTTCAAGTGTGGTCTAACCAGGGTTTTGGAGAGCTGCAGCAAAAACTCGTTGCTCTTAAATTCAATCCCCCTGTTAATGAAAGCGAAAACATCTTATACCTTATTAACAACCCTATCAATCTGGGTGGCAACTTTGAGGGGTCAAGATCCCACTGTCCCTCTACACTGCCAAGAATCCTGTCTTGAACCCTGTATTCAGCATTCAAATTTGACCTTCCAAAATGAATCACTTCACGCTTTTCCAGGTGAAACTCCATCTGCCACTTCTCAGCCCAGCTCTGCATCCTGTCAATGTCTTGTAGTCTGCAACAGCCTTTGACACTACCTCCAACATCACTGACCTTTTTCTCATTGGCAAACTTACTAACCCACCCTTCTAATTCTTCATTCAAGTCATTTGTAAAAACTACAAAGAGCAGAGGCCCAAGAACAGATCCCTGTGGGACATCAGTGGTCACCGACCTCCAGGCAGAATATTTTCCATTAACTATTACTTGCTGTCTTCTTTCAGACAGCCAATTCTGGATCCAGACAGCTAAATTTTCCTTTGTCCCATATCGCCTAACCTTCTGAATGAGCCTATCGTGGGGAACCTTATCAAATGCCTTACTGAAAGCCATTTCCACCACATCCACTGCTCGACCTTCATCAATTTGTCTCATCACATCCTCAAAGAACCCAGTAAGGCTTGTGAGGTATGACCTACCCCTACCAAAACCATGCTGACTCAGGAGTTAGAGGGATATAGGCTAAATGTGGGGCAAGTGGGACTAGGTTAATTTAGGATGGCATGGACGAGTTGGATTGCAGATGTCACATCTGTGTGACATGAAATCATAAGTTAAAAATCATGGGTAATCCATTTAGGACAAACAGAAAAGAGAATCCTTTTCTCACCAAGAGTCACGTGTCTTTGAAACTCTCCCTTAAAACGGACAGTGAAAGCAGAGTGTTTGAATGTTTTAAAAGGTTGATAGATGCTTAACAAGCAAAGGGGTGAAAGGTTGTCAGAGTAACGTGGAGAAAGATTAGTCATAAACGTTTTGAATGTGAAAAAGGCTCAAGGACCCAAATGGCCTACTCTTTTTCCCAACTCATCTTTTCATGTGCTCTGTTGGATTGCAAGGTCTACTTTCACTCCCCCCAAAAAACCCAGATACATGGCTGATATATTTCAGTTCCTTTGTCCAGCTGAAACAAAAGGCACACATTGAGCCTTCATTAAGTGCAGTGACTTGTTGACTTTCAGAATAAATTGAGGAAAGTTCAACTACTGAGATGTGTGAAACATGAAGACCAAGTTTGGAAGATGTGCAATCCTACACTCATAACCAAATACATAAAACTCTGTTTTTTGAGTTGTTAGAATAGGGCAATTGTATCTGATTATATGGTGGCAAATAAAAGAGGTTTGGAGCACTAGATTGCAACACTACATGCCTCTTCAGACAGAATAGGAAATTGTGTTTGATAATTTTATGAGACAACTTAGAGGACATAAAGTTATTAAGTACAAATTTCAAAGAAAACATTTGATAAGGTGCCACATTAAAAGACAACAGCAGAAGATAATAGCTTATGATGTTGGAGGTGATACATTAGTACGGTCGAGGATTGGCTAACAAACAGAGAACAGAGGGTCGGAATAAGTGGATCATTATCAGGTTGATAATTGTAATTAGTGCTGGGAGCAGTGCTGGGGCTCAGATAGTTTAGGTGAGTGGACAAAACAATTGCCATTGGAAGCACTTCAGAGAAAGGTTCATTAGGCTGATTCCTGAGGTGAAGGGATTACCTTAGGAGGAAATATTGAGCAGCTTGGGTGTATATTTATTGGATTTTCAAAGAAGGAGAGATAATCTTATTGAAGTACAGGATTCTTAACAGGACAGACGATGAGATAATGTTTCAGAGTTTCATAGATTCACGCAGTGCAGAAAAGGCCCTTGAGCCCATTGAGTCTGCACCAATACAACTATGACTAATCCCAATTTCCTACACTTGTCCCCTATTCTTGAATGTTATGATATTTGAAGTACCTTTCCAAATATTTTTAAACGTTCTATAAGTTTCCAGCCTCTACTACCTTCCTGGCCATAGAAGAGACCTAATGAAACATTCAGAAAGAAAACAGAATAAATTTCAATGTACACAAATAAGCATTCATGTGAAAAAGAAATTGGGCAATTTACAGGTTATGCTGGGTCAGTACGTGAGGGAGAAAGGAATAGGAGGAGATGTTGACAGGATCAATGGAAAAGGGATGGAAAGGGCCTTCTCTATGGAGCATTTTTACTAGTCAAGGCATGTTCGACAAAATTGCCTGTTTCTGTGCTTCAGACTCTTCAAAACAAACTGAAACCAAGCTATAGTTTAGAAAACGGACCAGGCATGATTAAAGTAACTGTACCAAGAATAGGATTAGTGCATCAGGCTTCACATCATTCTTAGAGGTAAGACTTTTTGTAAACCGAAGGCATGCAAAATTCAACTTGCCACCTTCCTAATTCAATGGATGGCTGGATGCTTTAAGTAATCAGTTTAATTACTTAACTGAATCACAATATACTTGTCCTTTTTAATCACAGATGTTCTCATTATTATCCCTTCTTAAGGTTAACACAAATATTCCAACACAATCTCACCCATTAAGTCTTTATTCAACTAGACATGATCAACATTTCACAACTTGGCTTGATATGCTATGAATAATTGAGAAATAATTATCCTTTTAAAACATTTACATTCTTCAAAATTAGAGCAGACCTTTTGTGTAAATTTCATTAACAAATTTGTACAATAATTAGACTTCACAAAATTAAATTTAGAAGTGTTTTGGAGATGAATAAGTTTTATATGCTATTTCATAAACCCTTACAATAGCATTAGTTTTTAGATGCATTTTGTAAAGAACCAGTCCTCTGCTCACAATTTATTTGCTTCAGTCTTGCTGGTGACAATCAATTGAAACAATTTCCCACACAAAATCAGAGAACACCCCTTTCAATCACTCACTCACTTTTGCCCTTTTCAAAACTAGTACTAACTGTGAATGCCATAAGATTTTCCAGGCAGAGGGACATCTAGAACAATGACATAACACTTAAGTATAAAGGGTTGATAAGTTAAGTCAGAAATAGCGAAAATTTTCTTTTCTGAGTACTTTGAAATTCTCTGTTGCACAGAGCAATGGCACTGATCATTAAATATATCGCTAATGTTGTCATGCAATTCAACATCTGAAACATCAAAAGATCCTCCAAAGATATGTGATATCTCCATTGGAAAAGTAGTCAGCTAATTGCTGTTACTGTGGAATTAAACATTGGAAAGAGAATGGTTTAAGTAATGATTGCCTCAATGGTGTATTTAAAATAGCTGAAGCAAATGCAGGCTTGTCTTATGTATGATTAGAATAGTGTTGTCGAATAAACCATGAGCCACATTCGAATAATTATGAATCTAAATTTGGTTAGTTGTGTTCCTAAAGAATAAATCAAAAATAATAAATTGACAATATCATTGGGTATTTAAGCTCAATGTTTAAAATTAGACAGTGCATACTTTAAGTTTTTTTGAGTGTTTGTTGGCAGTATGGTAAGATGAAAAGGAGAATATATGTTTGATCAGCAGGAGTGCTGACGGATATTGCAATTACTGCTAGATAACACTAACTTAGCTCCTCTTTGTTCATATTTCCAGTTTTTACTAAAGTAGTTCAAAAAAATAGTCGATTCCATAATCTCCCATGAGGCTGGAGGTAATCCACTCAGATCCACCAGAGAGTCACAAATTATATTGCTCAGAACTTACATTCTCAGGGAGCTCTCTTTTTAAAACCAACATATATTCTAATTCGGAATTAAAAAGATTATTGTGATGGTTGTACTTTAAAAAGTTGCTCCTTAAAGTCACCAATTCAGTCATGTTTGAGAGAAAAAAAAGCACAGGTTCCAAATGTTGGAGATGTCTATTAAAGAAAGTGCAGTCAAATACTTTGTTTCTGTATTGTATTGTACATAGAATCACTTTAATGAAGAATATTAGACAATCCACAAATGGAAAAAGGTATGTTTCTGTTAAAGTTTTTTGAGAAAGTGAGCTTTTGTTCAGTCTGTGATATTTGTTGTTGACCAGTCTAGTTCCTTGCTATCTGTGAGAACAAAAACCCCTTGATTTATATCTGGCCTGATTTCTGTAAGTATATCAGATTACCCTGTGAAGGTTTGGAAAAATGCTCCTCATGCTGGCTATGTGGCCAACAGGTAAGATCTACCAACTTTTATTGAAGCATTTCAAAGCACACTTTAAGAATATAGGGCAAGATGAGAACTTCTGAAAAATTCAGAGCTAGTTTGACGATAACGTACTTCCAGTGTGAAGCCTCTTCCACCCGAAGCCACATAGAAAGTTAATCATAGAATTATTACAAAAGGGGCTATTCCGTTTATTCTGTCCACACTTGTTATTGAAATGAGAATTTCACTCAGTACCATTCTCCTGCGTTTTCTCTGCAACCCTGTATATTGTTCCTGTTCAAATGACTGTCTAATATCCACTTGAATGTCTTGATTGAACCCACCTGCATTACATTCTCAAGGCTGTGCATTTCTCACCTAAATGAATTTCTAAGATAATTTTTTTTCCCGGTTCTCCTTTTGTGAATACTTTAGCTCTGTGCCCTTTCACACGTAGCGACATTTTCTCGCTATATACTCACTTCAGACCTGCCATGGTTTCGAAAATCTTCTCTCAGTTTGCTTTTCTGTAAGGAGAACAGTCCAATCTCTCACACTTACCTTCGTAACTGGAATTCTTCATCGCTGGAACCATGGTCCATAGAACAGAGAATTTAGGACAGTGCCACGCAGAACAGGCCCTTCAGCCCTCAATGTTGTGCCAACCTTTTATCCTAGTGTAAGATCAAACTAACCCACACACCCAATGTGGGTTCCTATCATCCATGTGTTTCTCCAAGAGTCGCTTAAATGTCCCTGATGTATCTGACTCTACCAACACCACTGGCAGTGCATTCTACATACCCACCATTCTCTGTGTAAAGAACCTGCCTCTGATATTCCCCCAAACCTTCTTCCAATCACCTTAAAATTATGTCCCCTCGTGATAGCCATTTCCACCCTGGGAAAAAAGTCTCTGGCTAACCACTCTATCTATTCCTCTCATCATCTTGTACGCCTCTATCAAGTCACCTCTCATCCTTCTTCACTCCAATGAGAAAAGCCCAATCTCCCTCAACCTTTCTTCATGAGGCATGCCCTCCAGTCCAGGCAGCATTCTGGAAAATCTCCTCTGCACCCTCTCTTAAGCTTCCACATCTTTTCCATAATGAAGTGACTAGAACTGAACACAATATTCCAAGTGTGGACTAACCAGGACTCTATAGAGCTGCAGCATAACCTCGCGGCTCTTAAACTTAATCCCCCTGCTAATAAAAACCAACACACCATACGCCTTCTCAACAATCCTATCAATCTTTGAGGGATCTATGACATGGATCCCAAGATCCCTGTGTTCCTCCACACTGCCAAGAATCCTGCCTTTAACCTTATATTCTGCATTTAAATTCGACCTTCCAAAATGATTCACTTCATGCTTTTCCAGGTTGAACTCCATCTGCTGCTTCTTAGCCCAGCACTGCATGCTGTACTTTGCAACCTACAACAGCCCTCCACACTATCCACCACTCCGCCAACTGTCATGTCATTGGCAAATTCACTCACCCATCCTTCCACTTCCTCATCCAAATCATTTATAAAAATCACAAAGGGCAGAGGTCCTAGAACAGATCCCTGCGGAACACCATTGGTCACCAAGCTTCAGGCTGAATACTTTCCATCTACCACCATCCTCTGTCTTGAATGGGCCAGCCAGTTCTGTATTCAGACAGCCAGATTTCCCTGTATCCCATGACTCCTTACTTTCTGAATGAGCCTACCATGGGAAACCTTATCAAACACCTTGCTAAAATCCAGATACACCGCATTCCCTGCTCTACCTTCATCCGTGTGTTTTGTCACATCCGCAAAGAATTCAATAAAGTTTGTGAAGCATGATGTGTCCCTCACAAAGCCATGATGACTATCTCTAATCAAGTTATGCTTTTCAAAAGAATCTTAAATCCTGTCTCTCAGAGTCCTCTCCAATAATTTGCCCACTACTGATGTAAGACTGACTGTTGTACTTCACAGGGTTATCCCTATTCCCTTTCATGAACAAGGGAATAACATTTTCTACCCTCCAATCATCTGGCACTACTCCAATCAACAGTGAGGATGCAGAGATCATCGCTAAAAGTGCAATAATCTCTTCCCTCACTTCCTGTAGTAACTTTGGGTATATCCCGTCTGGCCCAGGGGATTTATCTATCCTCATGTTTTTCAAAATTTCCAGCACATTTTCTTTCTTAACATGAACCTGTTTGAGCATATCAGCCTGTTTCACACTGTCCTCACAAACGACAAGGTGCCTCTCACTAGTGAATATCAAGCAAAGTATTCATTAATGATCTCCCCTACCTACCCTGACAGCAGGCACAAGTTACATCCACTATCCCTGATTGGCCTTACTCTCATTTTGGATATCCTCTTGTTCCTCGCATAAGTGTAGAATACCTTGGGTTTTTCCTTAATCCTACCCACCAAGGCTTTTTCATGCTCCCTTCTAGCTCTCCTAAGTCCATTCTTCAGTTTCCTCCTGGCTTCCTTGCAACCGTCTAGAGCTCTGTCTGATCTTGCTTCCTCAACCTTAAGCAAGCTTCCTTCTTCCACTTGATTAAATGTTCAACGTCTCTTGTCATTTAAAGTTCCTTCATCCCACTATCCTTTCCTTGTCTCAGTGGGACAAACTGTCCATCACGCGCGCCAAGAACTCCCTAAACAACCTCCGCATTTCTGTTGTGCATTTCCCTGAGAATATCTGTTCCCAATTTATGCTCCACAGTTCCTGCCTAAAAGCATGGTAATGCCCCCTCCCTCAATTAAATACTTTCCCATAGTGTCTGCTCCTATCCCTCTCCATAACTATAGTAAATGTCAGGGAGTTGTGATCACTATCACTGAAGTGCTCTCCCACTGAGTGATCTGACACCGGACCTGGTTCGTTGCCAAGCACCAAATCCAATTTGCATTCCCTCCAGTCGGCCTATTTAGATATTGAGTCAGGCATCCTTCCTGGACCTGACAAAATCTGCACCATCCAAACTATTTGCACTAACGAGTTTCCAATCAATATTAGTGAAGTTGAAGTCACCCATGACAACAACCCTGTTACTTTTGCAACTTTCCAAACTCTGCCTCCCCATCTGCTCCTCCGTGTCTCTGTTCCTATTGGAGTGCCAATAGAAAACTCCCAATAAAGTGACTGCTCCTTTCCTGTTTCTGACTTCCACCCATACTATCTCTGTAGGCAAATCCTCCTCGATGACTACCTTTTCTGCAGCTGTCATACTATCCCTGATTAGCAATGCCACTCCTCCATCTCGTTTATCTCCCTCCCTTTTACTTTTGAAACATCTAAATCCCGGAACATCCAACAACCATTCCTGCCCCTGTGATATCCAAATCTCTATCATGGGTACAACATCATAGTTCCAAGTACTGATCCATGCTGTAAGTTCATCACCCTTATTCCTGATACTTCTTGCACTAAAATAGACTCACTTCAAACCATCACACTGACTGCAACTTCACCCTATCAACTGTCTATCCTTCCTCACAGACTCTCTGCACACTGTATCTGCCTGCTGACCAGCTACCCCATTCTCTGATCCATAGCTCTGGTTCCCATCCCCATGCCAACCTAATTTAAACCCTCCCAAAGAGATCTAGTAAATCTCCCTCCCAGGATATTGGTACCTCTTTCAGTTCAGTTGCAACTCATCCTCCTTGCACAGGTCCCACCTCCCCCAGAAGGTAACTTAATGGTCTACATATCTGAAGCCCTCTCTCCTGTACCAGCCCTGCAGTCATGTGTTCAGCTGCACTCACTCTCTTAAAAAAATCACATAACACCAGGCTATAGTCAAACAGGTTTATTTGGAGGCACTAGCTTTCGAAACGCTGCTCCTTCATCAGGTGGTTGTCAGGTAATACCTGCTCCTGCAACAACCTGATGAAGGAGGAGCGCTTCGAAAGCTAGTGCTTCCAAATTAACCTGTTGGACTATAAACTGGTGCTAGGTGACTTTTAACTTTGTCCACCCCATTCCAATATTGGCTCCTCCAAATCACTCTCTGTTCCTAGCCTCACTAGCAAGTGGCACTGGCGGCCATCCTGAGATTATTATTCTGTGTCCTGTCTTCTAGCTTCCAACCTAACTCCCTATATTCACTTTTCAGATCCTTATCCCTTTACCTCCCGATGTCATTGGTACCAATGTGTACCATGACTTCTGACTGCACCCCTCCCCCTTAAGGATTCTGTAGACCCGATCCGAGACATCCCTGACCCTGGCTCCTGGGAGGCAGCACACCATCCAGGAGTCTCATTTGCGACCAGCTCATCCCCTGTCTCTTTCTGTCACGATTGAATATCCTATCACTGTCACTCCCCTATTCTCTCCCCTTCCCTTTTGAGCCACAGAACGAGGCTTAGTGCCAGAGATCTGGCTGCTGTGGCTTTCCCCAGTAGGTCATCCTCCCAATAGTATCAAAGCAGCATACTTATTATTTAGGGGGACAGCCATAGGGGGTTCCTGCACTATCTGCCTATTCCTTTTCCCTCCCCTGACAGTCATCCAACTACCTTTATCCTGTAACTTAGTTGAATGCCTCCCTATAACTCCTCTCTATACTGTATCCCCCTCACCCTCCCGAATAATCTGAAGTTCGTCCAGCTCCAGCTCCCTTTCCCTAACGCGGTCTTTGAGGACTTGGAGTTGGGGTCACTTCTCGCAGGTGAACTCTGCAGGGGCACTAGTTCGGACCCTTACCTCCCACATCCTGCAAGAGGAGCATGCATTTGCCCTAACCTCCAATCCCTCTGCTTTAAACTGATGTATCTCCAACACTTCCTAACATCCTTCTCAAAATGTGACAGCTAAAGGGTGGGATACTCCAGCTGAAGCCAAATTCTTATACAATAAATAATTTCTGCAAATTTCAAGGAAGAGGCATGAAACTGCCCCCAATGTGTAAAATCCAAGATTTAGTGCAGGTCAGAATTAAACATCAATTCATTTGGAGACAACTACAGGAGCCAGCCAATGCAATTTGATCAGTTACCATTCTCTAATCTAACTGGAAACTTTTATTTGGCACTTTTTCTTAGTTGGTCATGGGATTTGGACTTTTCTTTCAAGAACAGCATTAATTATCCCAACGGTAATTATCAATGTGAAGATGATGGTGAGCTATCTTCTTCAACCTTTGTAGTTGCTATGGCTTAAGTAAGTCACACACTATCAGGGAGATTTTGATGCAGATACAGCACTGAAATGGTAATATCATTTCACATCTGGTTTGTATGTAATTTGGTGGTGGAACTTGTCAATGGTGATGTTCCTTTGTGTGTGGTGTCCTTGTTGTCCAAGGTGGTACAGATGATAGGTTTGGAATGTGCTGTTGAAAGAGCCTTGGCAGTGCACCTTGTGGATGTTATACACAGCAACTACACTGTGTATGTAACTGGTGGAAGAAGTGAATATTGAAGCTGGTGCATAGGCTACTAATTTGACCTGGATGGCATCAACCAGTGCAGGTTTACTATTTGAGTGGGTGGTACTCAGTAATCAGCAGGATGTTTCCTTGTCCATGTTTGACCTGATTTTATGAGACACCATGGGGTCTGGAGTTAATGTCGAGGAATCGTAGAGGTTCGTACTTCCTGCTGTATACTGTTGGGCCATTACCTGTAAAGGGACTCTTTTGCCAGGGGCCTTGGATATAGCCAGAGCTATAATGGAGGACATTGGCTGTGAATAGGAACATGTCAAACTGTTGTTTGATTGATAGAAGTTCCCAGATGTTGGTAAAGAAGACTTTGCAATGCCAAATTGGCTGGGTGTCCCTTCACCATTTTGATGCTGGATGGTCCTTCCAGTTTCTTTCTTATTCAGCTTTCTATGTATTGGTTTGATACAACTAAATCGCTTGCCAGGTCATCCCAGGGGAATTTTAGAATTGACCACATTGTTATTGGCAGGGGGGCATATACAATACAACCTCGATTATCCGAACATCAATTATCCAAATTTCAGATTATCCGAACAAGATCTCAAGGTCCCTTAAAGCGACATTAGGCAACTCAGCATTCAGTTATCGGTTAAATGGTATTATGGCGTGCATTACCAGATAATCGAGAAATGATTGATACCGGCACTCAAATTACCGCTTGTATACGATAGACCAGTTATTGGTTAAGTGGCATTATGGCGTGCATTGACGGAAAACCAAGAAATGTTCGATAACCGGCGCTCATAAACTACTGCTTGTTTACGATCAGATCGATTATCTGAACAATCAATTATCCGAACAAAATACTCCCTGCACTTCTCATTTGGATAATCCAGGTTCTAATGTATAGTTCAGACTCTCTTGTAAGGACTAACGGTGAGATAGATGGCTTTTTACATCAGCTTATGTTTTAATGGTCATCATTACTGGGAAATGTCTCATATTTCAGATTTTTTTAAAAATTCATGTTTTCAAATTCATATTTAGAACATTAGCCCAGGCTTCTAATTAACACAGCCAATAACATAACTGCCATACTACAATCCCTGCACTTTTGCCTTGAAGCAGATGCTTATCTTATAGGTGCACCCTGCCAAGGATTCATCATATAGTCCACAGTAATACAGCACGGCGAAGCCATCCAAAACAATAACTTGTTTAAAGTTTAATCAAAACTAGACAGCTTTTTCAAAAGCAAATCTGAATCACAAAGTCAATGAAAAAGGCAAATGCAAGGGTTGCTCTGGTTAGAATGTTAGCATGGAGCTCAGGATCTGTCATAGATCAGAATCATAGAATCCCTAGAGTACAGTTGGAGGCCATTCGGTCCATCAAGTCTGCACCAAACCTCCAAAGAGGTTTGGTGACAACTTTCATCATTTTAGCAATGATTGAGAGTAGACTGACTGGGGCAATAATTGGCTGGGTTAGATTTTTTTTTAGATTACTTACAGTGTGGAAACAGGCCCTTCGGCCCAACAAGTCCACACCGACCCGCCGAAGCGCAACCCACCCATACCCCTACATTTACCCCTTACCTAACACTACGGGCAATTTAGCATGGCCAATTCACCTGACCCGCACATCTTTGGACTGTGGGAGGAAACCGGAGCACCCGGAGGAAACCCACGCAGACACGGGGAGAATGTGCAAACTCCACACAGTCAGTCGCCTGATTCAGGAATTGAACCCGGGTCTCAGGTGCTGTGAGGCAGCAGTGCTAACCACTGTGCCACCGTGCCGCCCACGAAGATTTGTCCTGCTTTTTGTGTATAGGACTTATCTATGCAATGTTCCATATTGTTGGGGTAGATTCCAGTACTTCAGTGGATCCCTGTTTGTTAACATATTTGTCTGTCAATAATATATCTCTAAAACTAATGAGTGGATTTCAATAGCTGGCCTGGCTAAGTTCCTGATCAATGGTGGCACCCAGGTGTTGATATTCTAGGCTTTGTGAGCAGCGCAGTGTCTCAGTGGTTAGCACTGCTGCCTTACAGCACCAGGGAGCCAGGTTTGATTCCAGCCTCAGGTGATTATCTGTGTGGAATTTGGACATTCTCCTTGTGTCTGCGTGGTGCTCTGTTCTCCTCCCAAATTCCAAAGATGTCAGGCTAAGTGGATTAGCCTTGGGAAATACAGGGATGGTTTGGGATTCTTTTTGCAGGATTGGTGTGGACTTGATGGGCCGAATGGTCTGCTTCTACACAGTAGGGATCCTACTGTGACTCAGTTGTTGTGATGCAAAGATAGTGTGTTCACCTGCAAGCCCCCCAACCCTATAGTACCATGCTGTGGCATCAGTGGCTGGGAAGATGTGATTGGTCCTCCACTCAGAGGCTAACTTCCTACCTCCACTGATTGGTGGGTGGCACAGTTGCACAGTGGTTAGTACTGCTGCCTCACAGCGCCAGAGACCCGGGTTCAATCCCTACCTCAGGCGACTGGCTGTGTGGAGTTTGCATGTTCTCCCCGTGTCTGCGTGGGTTTCCTTTGGGTGCTCCGGTTTCCTCCCACAGTCCAAAGATATGCGGGCCAGGTGAATTGGCCAAGCTAAATTGCCCGTAGTGTTAGGTAAGGGGTAAATGTAGAGGTATGGGTGGATTGCGCTTCGGCGGGTTGGTGTGGACTTGTTGGGCCGAAGGGCCTGTTTCCACACTGAAAGTAATGTAATTTAACCAGGAACAGGGGCCTACCACTCTGTGTGAAAACAAGCAGATCAACTATGGTGGGCAGCTAGAGGAGTGGGGGTGACCCTGCTATTTTGGGCACTCCTTGACATATTTAGGAGGCGTGGGGCGGAGCTCCAAACAGGAATAATGCATTACCTATACTTTCCAACCATGCTGTGTTCCTCAACAAAGCTTACCTGATCAGCCTCAGTGTTTCCAGACCTCAGGCATCTGGTCATGAGGGCACAGATCTATTAATGTGTTCCTTCCTTCTAGGTACAGCTCCTAGCAATGACCACTTCTGCCAGTGAAACCCTTTCTGATTAACCAGAGAGTCTTGTGGACCCAGGGCATACTTACCTTATCCCTTCTCTGGACACCTTCCTAAAACCATAAGATATAGGAATAGAGTAAGGACATTTGGCCCATTAAGTCTGACCCGCCATTCAATCATGGCTGATATGTCTCTCAAACCAATCCACATGCATTTTCCCTGTGATCATTGATCCGCTTATCAATCAAGAACCTATCTCTCTCTGTCTTAAATACACTCAATGACTTGGCCTCCACAGCCCTCTGTGGCAATAAGATCCATAGATTCACCACCCTCTGGTCACCCTCCACCCAATGGCCAGACATGGACAGCCAATGTTAAATCCAGGCTGATGATTTAATGTGCAATCGATAATTCCAATCCATCGTTAAATCTTCAGCACCTAAATCTTGTTCGTGGAAAATTATTGCTTAGCCCTTTCCTGAAGGCACTAAAACACACAAAATCAGTTTATTATTTAGGAACTGGTTTCAAAAACCGAGTTTTTAAAAATGAGTTTTTAAAAAATTCTTAATTTTAAATGTGTTTCCCCTTGCTGTGTATCATACAATCAGCTAATAGGTAGTTTTTTTCATATGTATCAGCAATTCCTGCAGTTTACTCAAGAACCTAAAACATGTTCTCTTTGCTGAGTTCAATAACCGAGGAGGTATTTTGTTCTCCTGCACCCGCATCAATGATTCCAAATCCTGAACTGATCTGCTGGCTTCTTATAATAGAGTAAGTCAGGAGTATTCCAGAGGATGACAATTTGTTCAATTAGAGACAAGGTTTTCAGCCACTCGCCTGATGAAAGTGGGTCATCCCATTAGTGGTGGATAAATAGTCTACAAGACCATAAGAACGAAGAAATGGAGAAGGCAGTTCAGCCCCTCATGCCTGCTTCACCTTTCAATATAATCTGATATCCTTCACAACCACTTTCTGCATATTCCCTTAACCCTGGATTCCCTGACTATCTATCACAAATATACACAAGGACTCTGACCTCCCCCCACCCCACCCCACCCCAACACACTGACCCCCCCAACACACACACACACACACACACACACACACACCTCTCTGTGGCAAAGCATTCCAAAGACGCATACAGTCATAGGGGTGTACAGCACGGAAACAAACCCTTCAGTTCAACCCATCCATGCCGACCAGATATCCCAACCCAATCTAGTCCCACCTGCCAGCACCCGGCCCATATCCCTCCAAACCCTTCCTATTCATATACCCATCTAAATGCCTCTTAAAAGTTGCAATTTTACCAGCCTGAGAGAAGAAATTTCTCCTCACCTCAGTCTGACATTGGTGCCCCTTTATTCAGAGACATACCCTCTGGTCCTTGAGTCTCCCACCAGGGGAAACATTCTCTTAGCATTTCCCTGTCAAGCCCCTCAATAATCTTAAACGTTGCAATGAGATCACCTCCCATTCTTCTAAACTCCAGTGGGTAGAGTTCCAACCTGTTCAACGTTTGCTCATAAGACAATCCCTCCATCCCAGGGATCATGCTGCCCAACTTCCATTGTCACGGTGATAATTCCTTGGGCCTACCACAGGGATGACCAACCACCTCACCACCACCTCTCCCCCCAACCCCAACTAGCAGTGAGCCTATTTCAAATGCTAATCAGGATCATTTGACATGCATATGACCCCAACTACCATTTTTGGATTAAGTTGGGCAGAATCTATACCATTCAGCATTGATCAGCATGAGGAGGCTGGTCATTCTGTGAGTCGGGATAGCTTTGATTTTGTGGGGCTTGAAGGAACTGATTCTCTGTGCTTAGACAATCCAAATGGAACCACTTTCAGTCCACTTCCTCTGAAAATTGGGGCCCCCACACCTGCCAATCCCCTTAGACAATCATTTTCCATAAGAATATATAATTTGGGAACAGTGATAGGCTATTTCAACTCTCAAGATGGCTGCACTGTTCATTAAGATTGTGGTTGATCAGTTTCTGTTTCGAATTCTCCAATCCTGTCTGCCTCTCAGAACTTTGGTACATTTGACTGACAAGAATCTATCCACAGCATAAAAACAGAAATTACTGGAGAGGCTAAGCATGTCTGACAGCATCTGTGGAGCAAAAGCAGAGTCAACATTTTAGATCCAGTGACCCAGAATTGATAGCAGCTGGGAAAAGGTGGTAGATGTGCTGAAGACAGGGAGTGCAGCTGAGAACAAACTGGAGATGGATCCCAGAGATAGACAGAGACAGCGAGAGCCACAATTGGGCAGCCAAAAGGATGGATAATGGTAAACCAGGGAGAAAGCAAAGCTGATAATTACTAAGTGAAAGTGGATTGATTGCACTGAGAGCATACCCACGACATGGAGGGACGTGGAGTGTGAGGCTGGGTAAAGGATATGAAATGTGTTCAGGCCCTAAAATTAATGAATTTGATATAGACCTCTGAAGGCTGCAGGATTACTGAGTGGAAAATGAGACACACTGTGAGGTGAAATGAGAGAAGAACTTATCTACCTCTGCCTTTAAGATATTTATTGAGTCCATCCACCCTGCCTACTGAGGCAGAGAGTTCAAAAGTTACATAACCGCCAGAAGAAAAACAAAAGGGCAACCACTAATTTCGAAACAGCGGCAACTAATTCTGAAATATAATTGCGACCTGCTGATGATGGAGATCTGAAACCGAAACAGAAATTACTGGGGAAACCCAGCCATCAGTGAGAACAAAGCAGAATGGGTCTCATGACCCTTCATCAGAATTGGCTAATTCGGGACACACCTACAACAGGAAACATCGTTTCCATATCCACCTTTCAGGATCATACACAATTCAATTCCGTAATGCCTCATTCTTTTAAGCTTCAATTAAATCTAGCTTAGCCATTTCAACCTTTTTTCATAAGGCAACCCAATGATTCCAGTTATTAATTCCAGTTATCAATTCTCTGAACTCCTCCAAGGCATTTAAAGCCTCCCTTCTATAAAGAGACAAAACTGCACACAGCTCTGGAGGTGCAGCCTCACCAAATGCCCTGTTTAAATGTAGCAAACCCTCCTCAATTTGTTCGTTGATGCCAAAATATTGCAGGTGCTGGAAATGCAGAATAAAATCAGAAACTCAGCAGGTCTGACAACATCTGTGCGCAGTGTAACAGAGTTAACGTTTTATTTCCAAAGATGCTTGAAAAAATGATGCTACGCTATCTTTTACTATGAATGGAATCAAATATGAAAGTAAGGAGATTGAGCAGCTCGGGCAGCACCTGTCAAGCTAACTTGGCAATGTTTTCTGTCCCCCCCCCCCCCCGCTTTTTCTTGTTGAAAAGTGTGGCACTAGAGAAAGCATGGCAGGTCAGGCAGCTTCCGAGGACCTGATGCGCTTTTCCAGCACCACACTCTCGACTCTGACCCTCCAGCACCTGCAGTCCTCACTTTCTTCTGCTTCCTCTCTTCCAGAGCAAAGGAGTTCATTTGCTACTTTCTAGTTTGATGAAACATTTCTTGAGAGTAAGGAAAATTTTGGAAAAAACACCAATTTATTTACTTCAGAAGGATACCAGAAAGGAGCAGACGTGGGCGATGATTGAAGACTCTAATTTGCCACAGTTAGAACAGTCCCTGTAGGTAGTCTTTGAAAGGGAAAGAAGGGGAATATATGCTTTGTGGTTGGTTATGATCCCAGCTGATGGTATTACTGGTGGTATAACATTATATCCGAGGCTGAAACCTGCCTTGTTTTCTTTGTTTCGGTTTTAATGAAGTGGTCTTGTGCTGAAACATAAGTACGTAAAGCTGCAGCTTTTGTTGCAATAATAAAACAGAAGTTTATTAGCAAAATAAATAAAGATTAAAATCAAATGAATGAAACTATTGATTTATAAACACACTTCCAAGGATTTTAAGCGCACAGCAAAAATCTCATTGATCTCAAAACACTCTTGTTACAAAGTTAAAAGATAAAGAACAGCTTTTGTATGGTACCCAAAACAGACCGCATATGGACCCTAAACATCATTTGTAGAATAATTGTTTTTTATTTACTCATCAGCATTAATTGCCCATCCCTAGTTGCCCTTGGGAAGGTGGGGGTGAGCTGCTTTCTAGAACTGCTGCCACACACATGCTGTAGGTTGACCCAAAATACCCTTAGGGAGGGATTTTGACTCTGTCCGACACTGAAGGAATGCGGATATATTTCCAAGTCAGGATGGTGATTGGCTTGGAGGGGAACTTGCAGGGAGTAACATTGGGGCAGATGAAAAGCAGTGAGTAATTCCCCTGACAGATTGTGGACCTACAGCTTTCTTGTTAGTTAGGAGCCTAACTTTCCTTGAGGTATGAGAGATAAAAACCTGTCAAGAGTTGACAGATTTAGTTAAGGAATATTACAACGCCAAGCCTCCACTAATTCTGAGATGCTATTGTTTTTATTTGGCAATTCAAGAATCTAGGGAATCTGAATCGGGATTTTTGATTAGGTTAAAATGACTGGGAGAGAGATGTGAATTTAGTTTAACCCTTAATGATATGCTGAGAACACTGTGTGGAATGTGGGATTAATGCTGTAACTATACAAAAGTGCCTTACAGTTGAAGCCTTTAACAGGAACCACAACTGGTTTTATCACTGGGAAATGGGGCAAGTGGAGCATATGAGTTGCAACGTATTCCAATGGAAGTGGGTAACTTCACCAATCCAACTGAGCTTGGGGAACACCACTTGAGTGAAAACAATTGCATAGCCTCACTCAGGACATATCCGGTATGGAGGGATCTAGGTCAGCTCCCAGCAAAGCCCTAAAACAAAGCCAAGCCTGGGCCAAACGGTTAAAAGTTTCTTCAGTATCCAGGCCAACAAGCCATTGTAGTTGCTGCCGCTATGTGGACTTGAGTCAGTGAAAGAGACCCACTAGACCTAAATTGAGTAAGACAATTCATTGGCCGGTATCCAGGAGAGTGTACACCACAGAAAATCCACCTACATCTGGTTTAGAATAATTAACTTGCTTTGCAACATCCAAATGAGAACCAACCAAAATAAATGTTTGGTTAAATATTCACCCAGTTCTAATAGAGGTCGATACTGGTGGGGCTTTACCAGTCATTGCAGAACAAGGTTTTAACAAAACTCATTCTGGTCTCCAAGCCTTAAGTTTACACAAGACCTCGGCTAGATTGAGAACCTGTACGGGGAACCTTTACAGATTAACGGTACAACTTTGGTTCTGGTTTCCTTTGAGAAGCAGCTGGTTCAGTTCCCACTGATTGCAATCAAAGGCTCAGGCCCAAGCTTGATGGGGCGAACTTGGTTGAGAAAGATTCAATTTAATTGGCCCAATATTTTTTGATTAGAAAACAGCTGACTGAGTGAAGTCCGAATGAAATCCCTGGAGGTTTTTCAGGAACATCTAGGGACTACCAAAAGAGCCAAGGCCACCTTGCATGTTGACCAGGCAGCAACTCCCTGGTTCTGCAAGGCCCATGCAGTGCCATGTGTCTTATAGGACAGCACCGGCCATACTGATTGTGAAGCCCAATGGTCAGTTCCCCTTTGGGGGGATTTTAAATCAATGCTAAACCATTTTTCACAGCTGGATAAATATTGACTCCCTCACATAGAAGATTTATATGCAAAGCTGGCAGGGGAACTAACCTTCACAAAGCTGAACATGAGCCAGGAATATTTGCAATTGCAGTTAGATAAGTATGCTACAATTTATACCCAGAAGGGTTTTCTCTCTATCTCTCTCTCTCTCTCTCTCTCTCTACATATATATATGTGAGGTGCCATTTGAGGTATCATCAGCCTGTGCATGTTTTCAGCTGACAATGGAGAACATTTTACAAGGTCTACTCCAGGTCACCATTTATCTTGGTGATATGCTGGTAACAGGGAAACTAATGCAGAACATTTAGAGAACTTGGATATAGTCCTTACATGTTTCTCCCAGGTGGGCATATGCCTTGGAAGGGAAAAAAGTGTGTTCCAAGCAGCCCATGTGACTTACTTGGACTACAGAGTCAACAAGATCGCATCACACTCATATAAAGTGAGGGCGATCTAAGGTGCCCCGGCTCACATGTCTCTACCGGAGCTTAGGTCTTTCCTTGGGCTGGTGCCTTATCATGGAAAGTTTGTACTTAAACTGGCCTCCATCCTGGCACCTTTGCATCAACAAAGGGTCAGCCTGGAAATGGTTGCATATCCAAGGGGAATGAAGAAACAGCTATCATCCTGTAAGGTATTGGCACATTATGATCCCAAGCAAGATCTGGTATTGACGTGCGATGCCTCCCCGAATGCCATTGAAATAGTATTTGCTCAAAGGTGGCCCAATGGAGAGGAACAGCCAATAGTGAATGCATCCAGCCAATAGTGAATGCATCCAGATCTTTGGCCAATGCAGAGACCAAATAGAAAAGGAAGGTTTAGCAGTCATATTGGTGTCAGGAAGTTCCATCAATGTCTTTACAGACATAAAATTGTAAAGATAATGGACCACAAACTCCTGCTCTGTCTACATAAAGCAGACAAGGCAGCGCTTCCCATAGCTTCAGGCCGAATTCAGTGGTGGCTCTGATACTAGGTGTGTATAATTGTAAGTTGTTACATGGTCAAGGAGACCAAGAGGCCAATGCATATGCATTTGCATTGAACTGCCTCCCACTGGCAGATACACTACCAGTGGGACCACCACTGGAAGAGTCCATTACAGTTTTAAATTTTCTGGATGCACATCCAGTCACAGCTGACAATATGGACCCAGAAAGATCCGGTCCTGGCCAAACTGAAACAGCTGATGGTGATGTGGGGAAACCAAATAGCCATCATAACTAGAATTGAAACTGGAGAGACCAGATCACAGTAGAGGACAGTATATTATGATGGGAAGCAAGACTGTCCCAAGCAAAGTTCACCACCACATCCTGGCAGAACTCCACCAGGGGTTTCCAGAATGAAGGTGTGGTGAGATGTAGCTGCATTGGTAGAGCAGTGCCAAGAGTGCCAACAAGATAAAAATTACTGCCAGCAGCTCCCCACATTGTAGAAATGGCTGGGTAAACCCTGGACTTGGTTGCAATTTGAATATGCAAGTACTTTGCATCTTTGCTTGCCTCACTCTTGTCTCCACAGTGGGATTCTAGTTCCTTGCCACTCTAATTTAAACCATCCCCAAAATCACAGTGAGGACACTAGTCTCGATCCTGCTGGGATCTGAACTGTTTAGCTTCTACTTGTCCTACCTTCTCTCGATCCATCCAAGTGCCTCAGCATTCCAAATCTTTCCATCTTACAGCATTCCTGATCTCACAAGCACATAGCATTGGGAGTATTCCTAACATTACTGCTTTTGAGATCCTGTTTAACATAGAAAACAGGAGCAGACCACTCAGCACTTCAAGCCCGCCCCACCATTTAATGTGATCATGACTGATCATCCAACTCAGTCCCCTGTTCCCACTTTCTCTCCATAACCTTTGATCCCTTTATAGCACAAAGAACTATATTTAACTCCTTGAAAACATTCAATGTTTTGGCTTCAAAATCTTGCTGTGGCAGAGAATTCTGCAGGCCCCCACATTCATAGACTAAATAGACATGGTCTTTTCCCTGGGATGGGGGAGTCCAGAACTGGAGGGCATAGGTTTAGGGTGAGAAGGGAAAGATTTAAAAGGGACCTAAAGGACAACTTTTTCACCCAGAGCGTGGTATGTGTATGGAGTGAGCTACCAGAGGAAGTGGTGGAGGCTGGTACAGTTACAGTATTTAAAAAGCATCTGGATAAGTATGTAAATAGGAAGGGTTTAGAGGGATATGGGCCAAATGCTGGCAATGGGATTAGATTAATTTAGGATATCTGGTCGGAATGGATGAGTTGGACTGAAGGGTCTGTTCAGTGTAATACATCTCTAAGACTCTATTATTTCTCCTCACCTCAATACCAAATGACGTATTGCGTATCTTTAAATTGTGACCCCTGGTTCTGGAGATCAGATTTTTAAGTGATTTTCTTTGCTTAATAAACTCCAGGTTTTTAAATTTATTTCCTATAGCTGCCTATACTTTGCTGTAGGGTCTCTTCCCTCTTGTTGGGATAACCATGGACCATGACTACTGGTTGCTCTCCCTCCCACTTTAGAATGTCCTGCAACTGCTCAGTGACCTGGCACCAGGGAGGGAACAAACCATCTGGCCGTCATGTCTGTGATACAGTATTCTCTCTCTCTGTTCCCTTTTATGATAGGATCCCCTAACCCCATTGCTCTCCCAATCTTTTTTCTTCCACCTTGAGCTGCTGAGCCCCTCCTGATGTCAGAGTCTTGACTCTTGCTGCATTCCCCTAAGAAACCAGATTATCCGAAACAGAAAATCCATTCATGAGGGAAATGAGCCAGGGAACTCCTGCACTCCTTGCCTGCTGTCTTGACTTGATCTGCTAGCCACCCATTCCCTCTCTTCCCCTGTGGTGTGACGACCTCGCTATAATGCTGCTCGTCCAATCTCAGCCTCACCGTAATTCCAGGCATAGCTCCAGATTCAAAACATAGATTTCCAATTAGTGAAGACACATCTTGCATAAGTGCTTGCCCTGGTCATTGGAGGTGTCCCTGACTCTGTGCATTTGACAAGAGAAGCATTCCTCCTGGCTGAACTGCCTTGTCATGCCTCAATCTAAAATACTCTTCCGCCCATCACGTCCATGCCAGTCAAAAATAAGCATTCTACCCATTGTAATCCCATTGTCCTGCAATAACCTTGTGTGGCTTGATTTTGTGAGTGCACACCTAAATACTTCTTCAATGATAAGAGGATTTCAGCCCCTACCACCTTTAGGGGCAATGGGTTAAAAACTATTCCAATGTCTGGGTGAAAAAGCTTTTCCTCACATCTCCCCACCTTAAATCTGTGTCCCAGGTCATTGAACCCTCCATCAAAGAAAAATGTTTCTGCCTGTCTACCCTTTCTATGCTCGTCAATATTATCCATCTCAATCATGTCCCTCTCAGTCTCCTCTGCTCAAAACAGCCTCAAACTGTCCAGTCTCTCTTCAGACCTGAAACTCTCCAGGAAACAGCCTGGTAAATCTCTCACATCTTCCCCAGTGCAATCACATGATGTGGATTCCAGAGCTTTTATTTCACTTGCTCTTGTTCAAAGAATATTAAATATATACTTTTGATCTTACCCCATTCCTGTACTTAAATCTAAACAAAATCAACAATTTTTACTTTTAAAAACTGGGTAAGTATTTACCTGGTCTTACCAAGGTCGCCACTCATTTCCTGCTGGTTTTCAGGTCTCGCTGCATCAGCTCATATCTCCCTGCAATGTCACACTTCAACATTAAAAAAAACTTCTTCTGTAGCTATCCAAATCCTGGTCTCCTTGACACTCCCCTTTCACCAAACTCGCAGTGTTGCCACTCTGCTCTAGAGCACCAGAGACAGCTCTGTTATTTATAGCCTTGGGATTGAGATCTCTCTCCTTTCAGTCAGTTCCTCTAATGACCTCAGTCAAGGTAAGAGAAGTTTAGATTACTTACACTGTGGAACCAGGCCCTTCGGCCCAACAAGTCCATACCAACCCGCCGAAGCGTAACCCACCCAGACCCACTCCCCTACATTTATCCCTTCACCTAACACTACTGACAATTTAGTACGACCAATTCACCTAACCTACACGTTTTTGGATTGTGGGAGGAAACTGAAGCACCCAGACAAAACCCACGCAGGTATGGGGAGAATGTGCAAACTCCACACAGAGAGTTGCCTGAGGCGGGAATTGAACCCAGGTCTCTGGCGCTGTGAGGCAGCAGTGCTAACCACTGTGCCACCGTGCCACCCACAGTTATAAAATAGTTGGTGTCAGCCTGTTCAGAGTTGGGGTTGGTTTCCCAAATAACAGTAGCAACCCTCATGAGCACATTTGACAGCAATATTTAGATTGGTTCAGAGGGAATGAAACACTTGTACAGTTAGAGGATGTTAGGTTAGAACGAATGACATTAACAGAAAGACAGCCAGTGTCATCCAAACAATTCCAACTGACAAAATCCAGAGAAGTGAAGAGACAAGAATGTGCCAGGTGGAATGAGTATTCTAGACATATAATGTAGAAAATGTAATATTGAATAACTTTATTTTCATTAACAAAATAGTGATTGGAAAGTGTCGATAGACATTTGATGGATTTCAAAGGCAGAAAGTAAAATACAAGAACACAGAGATTTAAGTTGTGAAAGAGAAAGATTGAAGTTTGATAAGGTGACAGAATGGAATGGACTGCAAAAGATAATTTAATGGTCAAAAGAATGAAAATTTGACAGTAATGGATATATAAAAAGGAAATTTAAAGAAAGATACACAAATGCCAAGAGGATGGTATAGTGGGCATTATTTTCCAGGGCCACTATAGATAGCTGTATGGTGGTATTCACAGGAGAGAGTTGTCATTAATGTTGACCCTGGACACGAGGAGGTATAATAGCATTAAGTCAATTACAGATATGGAAATCTCCTGCTGCTTACCACCTACCATCCTTCCTTTAGATTTTGAATTAATGCTCATTCAATGTGAATATTCTATCAGTATGACCATCTTCAGCTAGATTCTAATTATCTCCCCATGATACCCAAAAACATAATCGTTCCTGAATTTCCGACATCTATTCTCTGGAACTCCCTGCTTAGCAGCATCATGGGTGTACCTACATGTTGTGGACTATAACGTTTCAAAAATTTGGCTTACCCTCACTTTTCAAAAACCATTATGAATAGACAATAATTACTGGCCTTGCTTTATGAAGCGAGGTTATAATGTCTCAATAAAATTCTGATAGGATATAAATCTTTATAACAACGTTAACCAACATTCCTCAAAGAATACTGTCAGTTGAATTGCATTAATTTTTGTCATAAGATGCAAAAATGGCTGGCACAGACAGAAGTAAAATGTACAGTGAGGATTGTCTTAGATTCAAGAGAAAAACTTGCATCATCCCACCCTGGCAATGTTTTTCTACAACCTCTACCATCGGGGAGAAGGTACAGAAGCCTGAACACACACATCAGCCAATTTCGAAACAGTTTCTACCCTACTGTTGTTAGAATACTGAATGGACCCACAAACTCTGAACATTCGCCTGTACCTGTGTTTTTGTTTTTGCTGCTGTTTACCTATTATTTACTTATCTGTGCTACTTAACTCTGACCTGCCTCTATTGCTCGCAAGACAAAGCTTTTCACTCTGCCTCAGTGCACATGTCAATAAATTCAATTCAATTTAAAAAGCAATTCAACTATTAATAATCATAGTTATTTTACAAGTATAGTCGTTTTTGTTACATAGGAAATTCTCACAGTTAACTTGTGCGTAGCAACTTTCTGCAAAAACATTAGTAACCAGATAATGTATGTTTATTACTTTAAAGGTGCATATAAGTGAAAGTTGTTGTTATTGATTTTGGTTTAAGAATTTTGAGATTGAATTGAAAATCCCTGTCTGAGAGACACTGAACCTGAGGGATTGCATGTCACTATATGGAGACAAAACCGTGGAAGATTCCATCAAACAAACACTTTGTAGATGTCGAGAGTATTGTCTAGGGATCGGTTAATGGATCTCTTATATTTCAACAATGTGGTTATATTCACTTGCCAGACATCTCAATATTTCTTTTGGCATCTCTTTGCATAAGCATCATCTGGGGAGATAAAAGGATATTTATTTTGTTATATTAATTGATTTTTAAACCTATGTGAACTGCAAGAGGTTTTAACATGAGACTTGTCTAAGTAACAGAAGTTAAGAATGAATCTGATTGCTTCACTGACAACAGTTAGGAACAACTGGCATTACTCATGAGAACGACAAAGTTTAATACATAATATTAACCAACATTTTATAAAATCAAATTGTAAAACAAAAAAGTGTGATATTATTTCATAAGATTTTTCAAAATATTTAGAATCTCTTATAAAATTAGCAATGTCAGAAAATGTGGGAAGTCGATTTATACTTTTAAGGAATTAACCAGCAGAGTGTGTCAGCTGACTAATAACCAACTTGAAGTTTTATTCCCAATTTAGTTCCAACTAGTGAGCTACTGATGCTAAATGAGTGTCTCAAGATACTTCACCAATTAAGAGCCACAGAAACACATTGTTAACTTGAAACTATTATGGCAACTGCAGTTTCAGCCCTTGTGCAGGAATGGTGTGTGATGCCTGCAATATGTTTTGGACCAAAAAGCAGCCTAGTCACTTGTAGCCTCACAGAAATAAGTCAGACGAAAGAAACATTGCAGGATCCTCATTGGCAGTGTCTCTAACTGACAAAGGTCACAGCAGTGCACCCTCCAAGAGCACTCTCTGAAAGTGGGGCCTCATGTATGTCATCTGACCCAGTTTAGACTTAAACTGAGTTTCAAAAAATCACTAACATCCAAAGTGAAATATTTATTCTGTTTCTCTCTCCACAAATGCCAGATCTGTGAAGCAAAGGGGTGGGTGCTGTGGGAGTGCCTTTCCTTGTGACCTATTTATTGCAGTTGCCCCACTTCTGAACAGCTGGTTTCCTGAACATTTAGCCCCCAATGATATTGGCTCAATTCTTCTTAATCTGGTGCATTTTGACAATTTTGATATTGATAATTTCAACAGTTTATTTGGCAACATTCTGCCATTTTTTCTCATCAATGCTGCACTGTTTTTATGTGTCACTTTAAAACTAACAGGGTACTTCAGATAATTGATTTATCTTAAAATTACATGTATCGAGTTGGATTTCAGAAATTGTGTTGATTACTGCTTAACTAACATACAAAGCCAGTTATTAATAAGATTTTTCCAGGGTATAACTTTCTGATATGTCTTATATCTTGCATATAGATACACTGGTAAGCCTTGTGAGCAGGCTGAGTACATTACGGTCTGAAATGTACCAGGGCTATCCAATATCTAATTATACAATAGCCTAATAGGGCAGCACGGTGGCTCACAACACTAGGGTCCCAGATTTGGTTCCAGCCTCGGGCAACTGTCTATGTGGAGTTTGCACATCCTCCCTGAGTCTGTGTGGGTTTCCTCTGGGTGCTCTGGCTTCCTCCCACAGGCCAAGGATGAGCAAGTCAGGTGATTTGGTCATGCTAAATTGCCCGTAGTGTGAGGTGCATTAGTCAGAGGGGAATGGGTCTGGGTGGGTTACTCTTCAGAGGGTCGGTGTGGACTAGTTGGGCTGAAAGGCCTGGTTCCACACTGTAGGGAATCTAACTTAATTCAGGGATGTAACAATCATGATTTCTCTTTGATCTGAACCGAATATTGTGGCTTTTGCTCATGTTCTTGCCTAATTGTCCAATCTTGATTCACTTGATGAAGCATAACTTGCAGATATGTTTAATTTAACAGACAATTAATAGTCAAAGCAAGCTATACCTATTTAGCTTAATTTAAAGTTTTATTGAAACAATAAGAGAAAATAGAAAGAAAACATGAAACTGCAATTGCAAAAGTTACATGCTCTTTTCGAACTGCAGAAGTCTGACCTCTTACATTTTAGCTTCCAGATCCAGATGAAAGAACATATTCTTTGGGGCAGAGTTTAAACACACTTTTTTTGGTCAATTATATTTAAAAGAAGCAGAGGGAATGGAATGAACAAGATTAGCATTAAAACAATGGAAGGAAAATGTTTTTGATTATCAACAAATGAATCACCGTCCTGGTAGCATAACCCAGCAACCAGTTAAAAATTGCTGTCATGGTAATACAGAGCTGGAATTGTCCTTCAATAATTAGGAGCATTATTTAATCACCTAAGGTCAGGTTAACATTCCAGTGATGCTGCGTAGGAAAAGACTAACTTATTTGAGATAGCCTGTGACCTGTAACACTTCACAACTATTTTGTTTAACTTTAAAACAATTCCTAAAGCTTGAGACTCTTTCATTGAAATATCTTAGTGATTTATACAACAGCAGTTTAAAATACGTCAATCCCAAAATTCGTACGTTTGAGTAAAAATGGTCAAATGTCTCTAGAAGTAATAAAGATTCTCAGATGCTGTCCTATTGATTGTCTATTCACCAATGATATTTTGCTTTCCAGGTATTGTGACCGGGGTTCTGGTACGTGAGTTTGCTGTTTTGTCAAACCTAGACAAATTTTACTTTGGCTTTCCTGGAGAGATCCTAATGAGAATGCTGAAGCTGATCATTTTACCTTTAATTGTCTCCAGTATAATTACAGGTAAATAATTGTATCGAGTTGCATTTTAGACTGAGTGCATTGAAAATCAGGAAGATTAATTTTCAGAATCATTGATTTTTTTCAAATTGTTTTAACTGGAATGTAATTGGCAATATTTGTAACAATTTTTATTAGCTGATGCAGATTTTCTACTTATAGAGTCATAGCCACAGAATTATACGGGACGGAAACAGACCCTTCAGCCCAACTTACCATGCCAACCAGATATCCTAAATTAATCAAGTCCCATTTGCCATCATTTGGCCCATATCACTCTAAACCCTTCCTATTCATATACCCATCCAGATGCCTGTTAAAAGTTGTAATTGTACCGGCCTCCACCACTTCCTCTGACAGTTCATTCCGTAGAAACACCACCCTCTGCATGAAAACGTTGTCCCTCACTTCTCTTTTAAATCTTTCCCCTCTCACCTTAAACCTATGCCCTCTTGTTTTGGACTCCCCTACCGTGTGAAAAAAGACCCAGGCTATTTACCCTGTCTCTGCCCCTCATGATTTTATAAACCTCTGTAAGGTCACCCCTCAGCCTCCAACAATCCAGGGAAAACAGCCCCAGCTAATTCAGCCTCTACCTATAGCTTAAACCCTCTAAATGAGGCAACATCTTTGTAAATCTTTGCTGAACCATTTCAAGTTTAACACCATCTTTCCTATACCAGGGAGATCAGAATCAAACACGGTGTTCCATTGGTACAGCTGCAGCATGACCTCCTAACTCCATTACTCAATGCATTGACCAATGAAAGCCTTTTTCAGAACCCCGTTTACCTGTGACTTCAAGGAATCATGCACCTGCACCTCAAGGTCTCTTTGTTCAGCAACACTCCCCTGGGCTCTACTATTAACTGTATAAGTCCTGCCTTGATCTACTTTTCCAAAGTGCCCTTTCCACTTTCAACCTTTAAAACTGACATGACAAAATCAGCCTTCCAAATAAACCGTCATTTATACTGAGTTCAACAGCAGTTTCTATAATGGGCAACCAATCTACAATGCCTGGTTTACATTTGGTAGCAAGATGAAACCAGGTGAAAACAATGACTGCAGATGCTGGAAACCAGATTCTGGATCAGTGGTGCTGGAAGAGCACAGCAGTTCAGGCAGCATCCAACGAGCAGAGCAAGATGAAACGTATGGTGTTCACATGTAGTATGTTTATATGCTATACTGATGTATGTTAATTTATAGCATGCAAATCAGTGTATAAGTTCACTTTACTTGAATAGCATGGTGCATCTGTTGCAAATATCTCCCATCACATTTTAAACTCTAAGCCTATCACCCCACTGACTTGTGTGCAGACTCACTTCCAGTAAAAATTGAGGAATTGAGCAATATCAATTCTTAGCAATAATCATAGAATTCCATTAACAATAGTAACACACTGAATACTTGCTACGAAAACTACCTAGAAATAAATTAAAAATCATACAACACCAGATTATAGTCCAACACGTTTACATGAAGGTACAAGCTTTTGGAGCACTGTGCCTTCATTAAGTAGCCATAAATTATACATTGAGACAGATTATTCCAGTAGCAGGAATGGACTACATGTTATGACAATAAAATAAATATCATGCCTTTTTACCGTACCTTGTCACATCCATCTGAAATATCCCATGAGGCCATTCTTGAGAGAACAGAGAGAACTGGGAGATGATATGATAGCGATGTTTAAAATGATCATGCAACTGAACACTTTAGAAAGAAACAAATCTCCATCACTTCCAGTAAACAAAGAGTCTACAAGAAAACAATGGAATTAAAAAAAAACTTAGGATAAAGATGAAGGATTTTTTAAAAATACAGAAATTTTTGATTTTGTGGATAAGATGACGAGTGTTTATGACTGAACCAAAATCCATTTGGGTAGTACATTATAATTGGTTTAGATTAAGGAGGAATAAATTAATTTGAGTAAAGAATCGGTGTATTGATTTAAGCTGTTGCTTTGAAAAACCGATGTCCATCAATCCCGATGGGATAACTAAAGTAGCCTGTTTCAATATTGTGGCTTTCCAGTAATTCTGTGCAAGTGAACTTACGGAAAATGAAGATGTAGTGCAGTGATGGCAGCTACACTCAAAAGAACTTCAATAGTATTAATTAGTAGCTGGCCCATGTCTGGTAATATTGGTTGAAAAAGTAATATTGATCAATGCACCAGGAGAATATGCCCTTGTTCTTCAAACCACTGAAACAGTTAACAAGAGTCTCAACTTACCTCATTTGAGTTAGCCTCTGTACTGCACTCTGACCTGTCAGCCTGAATTCGCAAAAGTGGTGCAGGGATAAGTGTGAAACCAAACATATCAGTCGTGTTAGTGATATAAAATTCATCTCAACTAATTGTGCTTCTATTATTCAAAGCTCTGGCACCCCCCCTTGCTCTCTTACTCCAGTAAAAAAAAACGTAAATTTAAACCCCATTTCAGATAATTGAGTGCATAATCTAGGAATATCATTTTGGGGAATTCCGTGCTGTTGAATGAGTTGATTTTCAAACTAGATATTAAAGTGGGGACCTGTCTGATGTTTTCAGTACACTTACAAGATTCCCTGACACCAATACAAAGCACAACAGGGGAGTTCAGCTCGGAGCCTTAAATAAACGCTCTTTTACCGAAACCATAAAAAGAAACAATTCAAGCAAATTACCACATACTCATGAAAAAGTCAAGTGACTAAGATTACATTTTCAACCAGTGGGTAAAAACTTGATTTGTACTCAATTAGGTGCGGTCTGGACATGGCTCAAATAAGACAACTTCTCTTTAACATTTATATATAAAATCCTCCTGGTCAGAAACTCTCAAATTTTCTCCATCATCTCTTCATCCATCCATCCATTATCATGAGTATGAGTTACTTTTTGTTTTCGGAATTGTGCTGTTGGGGTTTTTTCTTCAATGGAAAAGCACAAACACTGTCTTCTTTCCAACATTTCTCACTCTTTGGCTGATTAACATTTCGGAATCCATGGGAGTCTCATCCATGTACCTAATACAGGCCAATCTTCAATTGATGTTTAATTATAAACCCATTGAAATGAGATAACCCTCTCCTCAGCTTCTTCTGGGAGACACTGTAATTGGCAAATAAATAATAGCACTAACATATAGGCTATAAGCTGTAGAAGCAGAACTAGGCTATTCGGTCCATCAAGTCTACTTCACCATTCGATCATGGCAGATATGTTTTGCAAACCAATTCTCCTGTCTTCTCCCCCTAACCCTTGATCCCTTTACCAATCAAGAACCTATCTATCTCTGCCTTAAATACACTCAATGGCTTGGCTTCGAAGCTTGACAGCCGTCTGTGACAGTGTATTCCACAGATTCATCACCTTCCAGCTGAAGGAATTCCTCTTCATGTCAGTCTATGATTATTTTCTATTGTGTGATTTAATTTGGTTGTTGACTAGCAAACTTCTCAAGAGAAAATCAGCTCAAGAGTGCCACGATAAATTGGTTTCCTTTGGATTGTGATGGTTAGAGCTTATTAGTTTTATGTTTTAAAATATTACTCATGTTATTGCTTCCTCCATAACCTATAGCCTAAGTTCCTATTAAAGTATCCACAATTAAAAGTTCAAATATTATTTTGTGTTCACTTCTACGGTAGGCATCACCTGAAATACTGCATATGAATTACTAAGTTGAAAGCTTCCCCAAAAGCTTCATGGAACAACACATTCTATGGACCATTTACAATGTACCAGTCATGCACAACCAGCCTGTGTTTGCAAATATTGCACAACTTTGTGCTTCAGTAGAGCAGGGCCACTTTGACACCAGTGGTTCACTTCAATAAAAGCCAATAAATTGTTGAGTCTGTAGTGAAAAGCAAATTCCATCACCTCGCAGACTGAGCCTTCAGATGATTCTCCATTTCCCAATTGGCAGAAAACACAGTTCTTGGTCTTCTGTTGTAATGGAAAAAAGTTTCTCTTCTTTAAAAGTGCACCATCCACAGTGCCACTTTTTTTTTGCTTATTTCAAGGTAAATATTTTAATGGATTCTTGAGAAATTTATATTCCACTCTGGCAATTTTTATTACAATTTCACTTTCCAACTGCAGCCACATGCTAGACTTTCTTCTGTCTGTTCATTTATTCTTGTGCACCTACATAAGCAGTATAGAGGTCCTCCTCCAAAGTCTAATGAGCTTCTCCAAAATCTTGAATCCTTTAGTTGCTGAACAGCTATTTATCTGCTTTGCAAATCAACAACTTATGTTTGCAACAGATTCTGTACCTGCCATTCTTTCTTGATACCACATTGCTATATTAGAAGGTGAGACACAATTTGCTTCAGTGGGGTAGCTTTAGTTGTTTTGGATGTTGACATCAGGAGCGAAGCAGTTACCTTCAGGGTGTGTTGATCTATGATTCTATCAATAAGGAAGCTTGCACCAAGCTGAGTTTGACTCCAGTTGAAAGCAGTGGTATGTACAAGGAGCTCGGATTTTTTGGTTAGATGATGGTCGACTTTAAAACCCAGCCTCATGTCTATGCAGCACTTTGCTGTTTGAGTGACTTTGTGTTGCACAAGTTGACTTCTGTATGTTCCTGCTGTACCATAGCGGTCACAACGGCTATGAGAAACTTTTTGATATCCTGAAACCAAAGAAGTTCTTTCTTTATTATATTGAAAGATTTGCTAAATTATTCAGTGATTTAGACAACAGAACAGTGGTACAATAAATTAGAGACTGTAGTTTGTCACCAATAGATATGCTTTTCAGAAGTTGGCAAGTAGATCATTTAAAATATTTTGATCTCGATTTAAGTAATAGCACTGTGCTAACAAAGTTGCTGAACTTTTCCCCGCAGGAGTGGCTACCTTGGATTCGGATGTTTCTGGGAAAGTTGGAGTGCGGGCAGTGACATATTATTTTGCCACCACTATAATTGCTGTAATTCTAGGTAATAAATATCACTATATAATATTAAATTGACTGTACAGTCTTTAACTCTTTTGTTTATCATATTTGAATGGTACATATATCTTGAATATATTGAGAAAAGATATATTTTGTTGAAACTTTGCATCTTGTACCCTTGAGGACATTCATGTGAATACCAAATATAAATGGGGAGCAATATTTGATGGTTGGCAAGTAGGTTTTGGTGCATTCTCCTTAACAATGCTTATACATTCAGAGTCCTTTGGTCACAATTTCCAGCCCTGAACAGTGTCCAGCCTACCTCACAGATTCGACTGGCAGGAAAACGTATCTCTAAGACAAGTGAAGTTAGCTGTCTTAAACTGCTTTTTTTTAAACCTTTAATGGGATACTGTCATAAAGCCAAAAAAGATGTTTTGCCGACTGTTACACATGCTGAATGTGATAAGTGCCAGGGCAGGTGTGGTGCCACATGTGTAAGCCATGACTGACTGTACAGAACAACCCATCTTGTGGACCGTCTGCAATGTGCAGTCATGTTCAACCAGCCTGTGTTTGTAATCTTCAGAACACAAAGTCCACCAGTAGATGCGATTTTTGATATTGGACAGCAGTTATAGAACATAGAACATTACAGTGCAGTACAGGCCCTTTGGCCCTTGATGTTATGCCGACCTGTGGAACCAATCTGAAGCCCATCTAACCTACACTATTCCATTCTCATCCATGTGCCTATCCAATGACCATTTAAATGCCCTTAAAGTTGGCGAGTCTACTACTGTTGCAGGCAGTGCATTCCACGCCCCTACTACTCTCTGAGTAAAGAAACTACCTCTGATATTTGTCCTATATCTATCACCCCTCAATTTAAAGCTATGTCCCCTCGTACTAGCCATCACCATCCAAAGAAAAAGGCTCTCACTGTCCACCCTACCTAACCCTCTGACTAAGTTATATGTCTCAATTAAGTTACCTCTCAACCTTCTTCTCTCCAATGAAAACAGCCTCAAATCCCTCAAACTTTCCTCATAAGACCTTCCCGCCATATCAAGCACCATCCTCGTAAATCTCCTCTGCACCTTTTCTAAAGCTTCCACATCCTCCTTATAA
Organism: Hemiscyllium ocellatum; assembly: GCF_020745735.1. NCBI lineage: Eukaryota > Metazoa > Chordata > Chondrichthyes > Orectolobiformes > Hemiscylliidae > Hemiscyllium > Hemiscyllium ocellatum. Next base: position 147,012,291 of record NC_083402.1, on the reverse strand, counting down.
TGCAGTGACCAGAACTGTATGCAACACTCCAAGTACTGCAGCATGACCTCGTGGCTCCGAAACTCAATACCTCCTACCGATAAAGGCTTACGCACTAACAACAGAGTACCAGGCCATGCACTCAGAGCATGCGCAGATCAACTGGCAGAGGTCTTCTCGGACATCTTCAACCTCTCCCTGCAGCAGGCCACTGTTCCTGCCTGTTTTAAGAGGCCAACATCATCCCTGTGCCTAAGAAGGCTCATGCAGCATGTCTCAATGACTACTGCCCAGTGGCCCTAACTTCGATGGTCATGAAGTGTTTTGAAAGGTTGGTCATGGCATTACTCAACTCCAATCTCCCCACTACTCTTGACCCACTCAATTTGCCTGTCGGACCAACAGATCCACATCGGATGCCATATCACTTGCCCTTCACTCCTCCCTAGAACATCTTGACACCAAGAACTGCTACGTAAGAATCCTACTCATTGACTACAGTTCAGCCTTCAAAACTATCATCCCCTCGAGACTGATTATTAAACTCAGTGATCTCAGACTAAGGCTCACTCTCTGCAACTGGATCCTCAGTTTCTTGTCCCACAGACCACAATCAGTGAAGATTGGGGACAATATTTCATCGTCACTAACACTCATCACTGGAGCCCCCCCCCCCCCCCTCGGGGTGTGTACTCAGACCCCTTATGTACTCACTGTATACCCATGACTGCATCACCAAGTACCAGACTAATGCCAATTAGCTGCTTGCTGATAACAGCACCATTGTCTAAAATGGCGATGAAACAGACTACAGACGGGAGGTGGAAGACCTGGGAAAATGGTGCGCTGAGAACAACCTAGCTCTCAATGCCAGCAAAATCGAGGAGCTCATTATTGACTTTCGGCGGGATGTTACTCATGCCCCCCTACACATTAACAGCACAGAGGTGGAATGAGTGCAGAGAGTCACGCTCCTGGGAGTAGTCATCCACAACAAGTTTTCTTGGACTCTTCATGTGGACGCACTGGTTACAAAGGCCCAACAACATCTCTTCTTCCTCAAGCAGCTGAGGAAATTTGGCATGATGGCGAATACCCTTTGTCAACTTTTATAGGAGCAACATCCAGAGCATTCTGTCTGATTGTATCACTACCTGGTTTGGCATCTGTACCATTCAAGATCTTTGACGGTTACAGAGAGTGGTGAACTCAGCTCAGACAATCACAAAGGCCAACCTCCCATCTATAGAATCCATCTACCAGGCTCACTGTCAAGGAAAGGCCGCCAGCATTCTCAAAGATCCATCCCACCCTGGCAATGCTTTTCTACAACCTCTACCATCGGTGAGAAGGTACAGAAGCCTGAACACACGCACCCGCCGATTTCGAAACAGTTTCTACCCTACTGTTGTTAGAATATTGAATGGATTCACAAACTCTTAACATTCGCCTGTACCTAGGTTTTTGTTTTTGCCGCTGTTTACCTGTTGTTTACAATGTATGCTACTTAATTCTGTGATCTGCCTGTATTCCTCACATGACAAAGCTTTTCACTGTGCCGCGTTACACATGACAATAAATTCAATTCAATTCATTGTATGCCTTCTTAACAAACTGATCAACCTGTGTGGCAACTTTCAGGGATCTATGGACATGGACACCAAGATCTCTCTGATCATCTACACTACCAAGAATCTTACCACTCACCCAATACTCTTTATTCCTGTTGCTTCTTCCAAAATTATTAAATAATTTGGACTGTACTAAAGGTTACACCAGAAATCAACTTCCTGCTTCATCTCTATGCCAATGATAGCCCAAACAAACAGAAACCATTTTGTTTACATTATAAAAATTAGTGTTTCATTTTTTTCTCCCAAGTCTGGTCCCTTGCATCCTTGTCCTGCTAAGTGCAGGATTTGTACCTCCTGTTATGTTCTGTGCTACCATTTTGTCACCTCATGATGTTTTAGTAAAACTTACAGTGTAAGATATATATGCATGCCTTGGAGTTTGTAACTAGCATGAAATTTATACAGCATTAACTGATGCATGAACCTTATTTAATCAACATTTACTAACAGAACAATTTTTGAATTTACTCACACACAAACTTTTTGTGCAAGGAATTGTGTTGGTGGTCGCCATTAAACCCGGTGTCTCCCAAAAAGCTGAAGACATTGACAGGAGTGGAAGTACCCCAGAGGTCACCACTGTGGACGCATTGTTAGATCTCCTTAGGTGAGTTAACATAATCAAAGCAATCTTTTATAGACCTTCACCTCTGTATATGTTAACTACAATCAACGTCTAAATTTTGCTTGAGCATAGATTAACCATTTCACTTCCCCATCATATCACTGAAAAAAGTATAACAGACTAATCAAAAATATCATATTTTTAATCCGTTTAGGTTTTAACCAAATGCATATAACTTTATATTAACTGTATCCATTATTAGACAGAACTAATATCTGGGCTTTGCTTTTATCAAACTGACTGAGTGTAATTGTTTTTTACTGTAATGTCAGGTATTTTAAGCAACACAATGTAAAAAGATTATATGTTTATTGTCAGATATCAATCCCACCTCAAGTATTTAATCTTTAATCAGATTCTAATAGACTAAAGCTTTATCCAGCTGTGTAAATTGTTTAAGATTTCAGATATTCAGAGCCCACAAGAGCACTTTTTTCATGAACTTAACAAACCACCAAGCTTTTAGCAAAGGAAACTTTATTATTTTTATAGTCAAAGATTCATGTTGTCAAAGATAGAAAAGTAGTATTTATTAAATCAAGATTGCTCCTTCCACAGATCATGTAACATTCACCCTCTCATGGACTCTGCATGTACAGTTAATATTGAGGAGAGATTCTGAAAATGTACTTTAATTCTCAAAATTTATCAAATAGCATTCTATAACATTTACCAATCTACCATTCAGCACTGGTTTCCTTCTCCAGATGACAATTACTCAGCAGGGCAGGTGATGGCCTAGTGGTGTTATTACTTTACTATTAATCCAGAAATCCAGGAATTATTCGCTGACCATTAAACCTGGTATCTCCCAGAAAGCTGAAGAAATTGACAGGATCTCTGGGGACCTGGGTTTGAATCCTGCGCGGAGAGAAGCTGGAATTTGAATGCAAGAGAAGCTCGGAGTTAAGAGGCTAATAATCACCATGAAACCATTATCCATTGCTGGGGAAAAGCCCATCTGGTTCACTAATGCCCTTTTGGGAAGGAAATCTGCCATTGTTACCTGGTCTGGCCTTCGTGTGACCTCAGACTCTCAGTAATGTGGTTGACTCTTTCCTGCCATTTGCAGGGAGGGGGAGAAGGAACTTGCAGTTGCCCAGCTCGTGTCACCCATATCCTGTGAATTAAATTTAAAACAAGCTTATGTCTGGAACAAAATCCATGCTACACATGCTATATGGACCCAGAAGTATCATTAGTATTACAGAGGAATCTCAATTACTGAACGAGATGGGTGGGCACTATTTCATTTGGATAATTGATTATTCATTTAATTGATTCAATGCTCACCCCTCTGGGACTTGGAGTTTTCTGAAGTTTCCTTTCTTTTGCTCTGCTTACCATGCTCCCTCTCTCTGTCTCAGGGTTTGTTTCTGAGCAGGCACACACTCGTGTATAAGGGACCTCAAACCTTTTCGCTACCACCCCCCACTCCCCCCCCCACACATACACACACACACACACACACACTCGCACACACACCATGTGTTCAATGGGATTGACACAGCGAACACTTGCTAAGTCTGCTCCCTGTTCAGGACACTAGGCAGCAGCACAATGTGTGTGAGCCCCCGCCCCCACCCCGGCCCCCCTGCCTGCCCCCCCAACCCCGTTCAACCCTATCTGGCCCCAGCCCCATCCCAGTCTGTCCCCTCCAACCCCACCCTCTGGTTGCCCCCCCCCCCACCCTGTGCGCCACTGCGTCTGTCAACACCCATGAGTCCCCATCCACTCCCTCCCCGGCCTTCCCCCGGAGCAGTCGGAATGGACACCCACATTATGACACTTCCTTTGTGGGGTGGGGTGCCCAAAATAACACACACACACCCTACACACACACACACACACACACACACACACCCTACACACACCCTACACACACACTCTACACACACACACACACACACACACATACACACACACTCTACACACACACACACACACACACCCCCTACACATACACACACACACCCTACACACACATACATACACACCCTACACACACACACACACACACACACACACACACACACACACACACACACACACACACACACTTCACTGCAATGTTTTGATAGGTTCCATGTTTGCCCTGTACAGGACAATGTTGGAGCGACTATCTGGGGAAGCGGGGTTTAGGGTACACCCCTGTATAGAACTCCAGAGAAAGTGTGGGGAGAGAGAGAGATCGTGGGCAGTAAGTCATTTGGATAGGTACCTGGGCTCCCATCGATGTACAGTATTGTTCTTGGCTGCATTTCAGGAAGGAGAAAGTGAGGACTGCAGATGCTGGAGATCAGAGCTTGAAAATGTGTTGCTGGAAAAGCGCAGCAGGTCAGGCAGCATCAAAGGAGCAGGAGAATCGACGTTTCTGGCATAAGCCTGAAGAAGGATTATTCCCGAACGTCGATTCTCCTGTTCCTTTGATGCTGCTTGACCTGCTGCGCTTTTCCAGCAACACATTTTTAAGCTCTGCATTTCAGTCAGCCGAGTTCATTTTTAATTATTGTGAAGAAAAGACATGATCAGTGTTGAAGCATCTCTTTGATGTAATGTTTCTATCGGGACTTTGAGATCTTCTTCAGATAATCCGAAATTCAGGTAATTGATATTCGGATAATCAAGGTTCCTCTGTATGCATTCATATAAAATTACTATCTGGTGCTCTGCACAAATATGGTGTGAAGACTTTGATGGCTACCAACTAATGTAGCTTTTGTTATAAACCTAAGATATTAATGCAAAAACTAAATCAGGAAAATGTTTTGGAATGGGGTGAAAAATAATGCCCAGGGATCACTGAGTCTGGAAATGGAGCTGTCACAGGAATCATTAGACCATTACCAGGCATTTATCTGATTTTTGTCAGAATTCAAATGAATTCCAGATAGGTCAAAGGCTAATGGGGCAATTAAACCTCTGGTGTAGAAATAGAAAGAATGATTGCATGAAAAGTTATAGAATTTAAAGCAGTCCTATTAAACTTAAACTATAAGTGATGACTACAGCAAATTGCACAAGATTAGGAAACGGTTGCTGATTATATTTAATCTTTGAAAACTTCACTCTGCTCATCAGATGCGGGTTTCAAAGATTAAAAAGTTAGATGTTACATGATAGATGTTATAAGTCATAAGATGAAACCACTTGTACAATGGAGGGATACTCTATGGGATTAAACTCCATTGATTTAATGACAAATTCCATCAGTATCATTCTTAGGCCACCTTTTAAACTCTGGTGGGAGCCCGGGACTGTGTCAGAGCCTTCGCAAGGTTACTGCAGTTATGTACTGGACAAATCACACAGAGCAGGTTTTGTCCTTAAAAAAGATACTAGAAAAATCAAATATTTTTTATACAAAAATCAACAGCTACCATACTCTGTATTTACTGAGATGAGCTTTCAATTCAGATTTCACCTGTAGCTGTTGTGAGATTTGAAACCTATTCCCAGAGCTTTAACTTGAGCCTGTGGGGTAATTATCCAATGATATTTCCACTATACAGCACTCTGCCAACACTTCCTACTCTGAACATAGAAGAACTTAAGCACCAAATTGATAATGAAAAAAATAAATGTTCCCCTTTTTGGTGATGGCAATCTCAAAGAGTCCCTACAGTGTGGAAGCAGGCCATTCAGCCCATCAGGTCTACGCTGACCCACCCAGACCCACACCTTACCCAATTCTTATTACCCTCCATTTCCCATGGATGATCAAGCTCGTCTATAAATCCCTGTACACTATGGGTTATTTAGCATGGCCAACCTGCACATCTTTGGACTGAGGGAGAAAACCCATACAGTCACAGGGAGGATGTGCAAACTCCATACAGACAGTCATCTGAGGATAGTTTTGAACCTGGGTCCCTGTCACTGTGAGGCAGTAGTGCTAACCACTCAGTCACTGTGCCAACCTAATCGATGAGGCTGCATCTATATTTGGACAAAGAACCTGCTCAAGGTCTCTTTCTGGGCATTTGAGTATTTTTATACTGTCCCTGGTATAGAGGGAAAGGAAAGGAATTAACTATTTGAGAACTCTTTGTCTGTAGCTCATTTTTTTTCACTGTCTTCATCTGAATGATAAGCAACAACATCCTCTTCACTCAGGTATGATTGATGCCAAAAGGATTCAATATTAACATCAGGATCAAAATACAAAGAAGGCTCCCCAGTAACTTAGGATAGATGTCCTTGCTTTAAGCTCAAGAGAATAGATTAAACATGAACATTGAATTGCTACCAGATTTTCAGTGGCTAAGAATCTGAAGGAATTTTATTTATCCACCCAATTGGTTCTGCCATGAAGATTGATTAAAATATTTCCCTTTGCTTTTTTCACTTTTCAAATTTACACCCTGTTAACATGTTTCATGTGACCTTAAGTTCATTTCAATCCCTTTCTCTGCAGAATGAAGACCTGTTGCCTCTACTTGATATTATAAGTTCCTAAATGCTTGACTAATATGTCCTTTATAATGGACATTTTCCCAATGACAGATGTTGAGCTAACTGGCCTATAGTTCAGTTTTTAATCTTCCTCAGTTTTTAAGCTTTTTACATGAAACACCATGTCATCTATTTCATCACAGGATTGGACTATTACTCTTATCAATGACATGTGACCTCAGCTGGCTATGACCCAGTAACTTTCCACAAATCCACATGTTACTGTGAGCATCTCAAACCTGTTTGCTTGGCCCTGGTTCAAACTGAGATAACTGTTCATTGATTTTGCTCTCATTTCAAATGCATTGTAGCACATGTTTGGATGGTCAGGGTGTGTGAGGGCAAACTCTGAAGCCCAAACATGGGAGCTGCCAGTGAGGATAAGCCATTTCCTATAGATTTAACACAGCTATGTGAAAACTTGGTAAGTCATTTTAAAATCACAGAATCCCTACAGTTGGAAACAGGCCCAACAAGTCCACACCGACCCTGTGGAGTAACTCACTCAGACCCATTCCCCTACCATATTACTCTACGTTTCCCTTGACTAATGCACCTAACCTACACATCTCTGAACAATGTGGACAATTTAGCTCAGCCAATTCACTTAACCTGCACATCTTTGGATTGTGGGAGGAAACTAGAGTACCCAGAGATAACCCTCGCAGACACGGGGAGAATGCTGTGAGGCAGCAGTGTTTACCATTTAGCCATTGTGTTGCCCACTTCTTACTTAGTGTTTATGGATTTTAATGGTGTGAAAAATGAAACCTGTGAGACTGTTTGACTGAGGACAGTGAGGAGAAGAGGTAACATGTTGAGCATCCCTTTTCTCTCACATTTTGAAAGGGTGCCCCTAACACACTTGGACACAAGGTACACTGAACCTGAACACTAAACATGGCAGTCAATGTGTAAAAACCAATTGCCATTAATGGTATATTTTAATTTGTTGTAAAATATGAAACCTGATGAAATAGTCAGTCACTAGAATGCTATTATATCCTTTGGCATGGAAAATAATCAGAGGTGATCTTACTTCACAGCTTGGAAAGATTCTCATTTGAGTGGACAGTTTCGCATGATTGTTGAGATTGATGGAATTGACAAGGTTCACGCAGTGTGATTTGTTGGTCAACGTTTTATATTAATACTAAACCAATATATGGACTGACATGACAATCAATCTTTTTTCTGCCCTCATGTGAGCTTATGTGTTCACAAGGTCAAACATGTTACGGAAGTCTTTGGAGATTACATTTTTGGAGAGTCCTAGTCCATCCCTAAATAAACTGGAAGGTCACAGTAGGCTGGGAATGCGTTAGATACATACAGTGTGGATGACCTTTATGAGTTGTTTCAGCTGAACGCCACCTGGTGTAACTTACTGAATTTGCCCTGCTTAGCTTGAACAAAATATATGAGATCAATTTTGCATCAGGAATCTTTGTTGTTACATCTGATATGGGTGGCATGGTGGCACAGTGGTTAGCACTGTTGCCTCACAGCGCCAGAGACCTGGGTTCAATTCCTGCCTCAGGCGATGACTGTGTGGAGTTTGCACATTCTCCTTGTGTCTGCGTGGGTTTCCTCTGGGTGCTCAGGTTTCCTCCCACAATCCAAAGATGTGTGGGTCAGGTGAATTGGCCATGCTAAATTGCCCCTAGTGTTAGGTAATGGGACAAATGTATGGGTGGGTTACGCTTCAGCGGGTCGGTGTGAACTTGTTGGGCCTAAGGCCCTGTTTCCACACTGTAAGTAATCTGATGGGTTTGTTGGGAGGGCTCATGGCCGAAAAGTCAATTCTCCTGCTCCTTGTATGCTGCCTGACCTGCTGTGCTTTTCCAGCAACACATTTTTCAGCTCTGATGGGTTTGTTACCTTGTAAATCAGAAGAATAGGTAGATCTGTGCATACTGCCAGACTGTAATTGGTGGTCCATCTGCTTCAATGCCATTGGGTCAGTGGGCTGAACAGCTGCTTTGTGATGTAGAGTGATGCCAACAGCATGGGTTCAATTCTTGCCCCAGCTGAAGTTACCATGAAGGACTCTCATTTTCTCTCACCCCTTTCCCAAGGCATGATAACCCTCAAGTGAAATGAGTCCTAATTGTCCTTTTCTTTCTTTGTAATGAGAGAGCAGCCCAGTGCTCTGTTAAGACTGTGGCAACTTTACCTTCATTTTCCACGGAATGTAAGATCTGAAAGGTTTTATTCGAATCTTTGCAGATATCAGAAATACTGGAAATTCCTGCAGTCACTTAATTTTCTTAACCCCTCACTGTCAAAGCTGACAGTAGATTGACTGTCATTCTTTATCCTGTTGATCCATCAAAGATTGATTCTTTCAATAACTGAAAGTCTCACAGAATGCCAGTTGTCCTGTCTCTAGTGCACACATTTATTTCAAGGTCTTATGTCTCTTTTGTAACAAGCTCCATTTCTCGGAATGTATTGGTAGTATTTACAAGTGATGCATGGTCAATTTTATAATTTTTCCGATCATTATACCCTGAGCATAGCATTTTGTATCCCCTTCTTTTCATTTTAGGAGATTCTCTGTGAGTGACATTTGTTACCTTTTAATCCTTCCTTCAATATATGTGGCATCCATAACAGTCAGATCATTTACCATTCCACAAGATTTTTCTTTCAATACAAACAGCTAACTAATTTCTCATTCTCGTACGTTTATATTCCCTGGGTAACTTTCATCTTAAAACTTAATCTAAGCTAATTTCTCTAGTTTTACAGTCAGCTTTTCAGTGGCTTTGTTTCTCTCTAGATTTATAATTAGTTTCTGAAATTCATTGAATAACTCCATAAAGATTTGTACATCCCTCAACTTTAATGTTCTGCTTAAGTTCTGTAAATATATTTAGGTTGTTAATTCAGATATGAGCCCTGTTCAAATAAAATGTGTTCATGATATCATCATCTGGAGTGGCTCAGGACAAAATATACAGTGTGGTGGGCACAGCTAACAGGAGTTCACCGGAGTTATAAAGAGACAAGGCCTCTTGAAAAGCAAGAAACCAAATGGCTCTGGTTTATTGTCAAAAGGACCATGATGTTCATTGATTAGAAATATAATGAAGAAAGTATAGCCCATTAAACAGCCAGACATTAGACTGGTGGTAGTTAATTGCAAGTAATATTACCATCTAAAAACAATATAGTCAATGCAAGATTACCATATTTGGGTGAGTATTTGTTCCACATATCTGAAGAAGTCTCATAACTGATGTTTTCTTTGCATGCAGGAATGCATTCCCAGAAAACCTGGTGCAGGCTTGCTTTCAACAGGTAATTGAGTTCTTCTTCTCTCTGCTTACAAATCTCAGTTCAGCTACATACAGAGTTTTGGGTTAATTTTATTTGCTTTTGTTTAACACAGCTCCAATAAATGATTCAAAATCAAAAGGTACCTTCATATGAAATATTGCTAATCACTGAAACATCACTGCCGTTGCTTCAAATAAAATAGTATGCCAGACAGAAAACTCTATATCAGCCAAATAAATGTGTTAATTATCTCTTAATTCGTGTCTTTTAAATATTGATATTTGCTGAGAAAATGTTAAAATTTCTGTATTCTTGTACAATGTTCCTTAACAAAATTACCACACTCAAGCAGAATGAGTAACTTTATTTGGAAATCTGAAACAAGTTTACTTAATAAATAAACTCGTAACGCGCAGTCACAGAGCATCCTATGTACATCCAGATTTTAGCCTGCTGTTGCTACAGCTTGAATTTCTCAAGGTCATCCCCCCCCCCACACTGCTATCCACTTTCCCTGCCTATGATCCCAAAGCCTGCAGCATTTCAAACCAAGAACAGAGAGGAAAGTCAGCAGGCCTCGTCTGTCTCTACCAAAAAGCGTCACATCATGAACACCAGCACACACAGTCTTCATCCTGGCTGAAGTTGGGACAGCACTTAGATAATGGAAGACACAGGAGAAAAAAAACTTACAAAATGCATATAGATGGTTTGAGTACATAGTTGTTCGCTTTTGTAAGCATACCTTCATTTGCGCTGTTAAATATATCCGCTGAAGTTTAATTTTTACTGCTCAATCTGATTTAGTTACTCGAGCTATCCTAAGGATGAAGAAAAGACAGAGAATGGCCAAACATTGCTCAACTGTCACCAGCAAACCCCTCCTTGATTAAAGATAACTACAGACTTCAGGGATTCAGAGAATCCCTACAGTACAGGAAGCTCATCGGGTTCACACCGAATTGGCGGAGAAAGTCTCACCCTTACCTGTAACCCCACATTTCCCATGGCTAACACACCCTCACCTGGACATCTTTGGACTGCGGGAGGAAACCTGAGCACCCGGAGGAAACCCACGCAGATACAGGGAGAATGATGGGGGACTGCGATCAGTCAATGTGTTTCACATTAATGTGGAGTAAGCACAATGTAGAGGGCATGTGCCAGGGTCTAGGCTCTGGTGGGGCTAACATCCTGACTGACCATGACCAATCCCCTGGACTGAAATCAGATGAGCTTTTTGACTGTGGTGGTATTTTCTGACTGACTGTAAACCCCCTTCATCCCATGAAGGAGAGCATTCTTTTGAATTTCACATTGGGCCACATTGCTTGAAAACATAAAATGTGGAACCAGCTGGCGCATTGCTACAGGTGTGACCTTGACAGAGCATCGAGCCCCATGTCCAGCAACACATGCATCCCTTTGAACATTCAGTACTTCCCACTATCACGAGCTGCCTGCCTCTCCTTTTGTGCTAAACAGCAATACCAGCCACTGAGATAGGCAGCCTGGAAGAGAGCACCTTATACACCTTGAAATCAATGCTAGCCACACACAGGCTGCTATTCCATTAGTCTGTGGTAAAGTCAGTGAGTATGCTCTGCATACAATGCTGTGAAGTTTACAGAGCCTGGTAATCACCAGATAGCACAAAGTGAACGAGTGCTAAGAAAGCAAGCTATAAACTATAAAGTTAAAAATCACACAACACCAGGTTATAGTCCAACAAGTTTAATTGGAAGCGCTAGCTTTCGGAGCGCTGCCTGATGGAGGCAAAAGGATGTACTCGCTTTTTGCCAATGTCAACTTGTGGGTCAATGGGAATGGTGCCCACTCAACGAGCAAGGATGTTGTGAAGAAGCAGGTGACTGATGGCTGGGAAATGCAGTTGGTGAGATGCAGCTACCAGGTACCTGCTGTGATTTGCGTGCAGGGAATGGGCACCATCTAGTTTCCCAGAGAAGGAGAGAAGAATTGGAAATGGTGTATCAATAAGGCAACTCGGCAGCTTCAATTAGATGCAACTGCATAAAAAGAAGTTGCTACTTAATGGCAATATTCTACAGTCACTCTTTAAGGCTTAAGGGGCAAATCAGGGAACATTTTTTCAAATTCAAGATTCCAAATGTTTCATTTCCATCTTTCACAGCAGAGAAAGGGAATTAAATCTGTGTCTCCAATGCAATAATAGGCATAAACATTTCCATTGGTGTAAATTTCACCATGGGGGTATTTAGCCACATAAAAGAATTGTAAAAATATTTCTTGATGTTTTCAAAATGATTATATTCAACAAAGATCTGTCCTTTCCAGGCTTTTATCCGAAAGCCTTCTCTAGTGGTGTTGCTGTAGCATGACAACTGGATATTTTACCCCACAAGTCACTCTGATCTCTGGTCTGCCAGGAGTCAAAAGTTCCAAAAATTTGGTAAAACTACAATGTTGCCTTGAAACACTCTTGTGCTGAAAAAAGTTGGCAATGTTCCAGCCAGATGCATTGAAAACTTCAGTGCTGCAAAATTTAAACTGGGTTCTAATCTCTGAAAAGTCACGGTATGCCATCACGTGTTAACTCTTATCAGTTTTCTCCCCATGGCCACTAGGAATTGTGTTGAAAATGTACCACCTCACTTCACGCATGCCTCATAACTAACCAGTTACAGGAGACGTAAATAGTATTTTCATAACTATCCAAAACACCAGTATTCATCTCTTCCCCTTAAAATGTTTCATATTTGCTTAAGTTACCTTTGGTTGGTTTTATTAAAGAACTGTAGTTGATTTGGCAGGACATAAAGTGATTGATTCAATTCAGAGTTATTGTGTGACCTCATCTTTGGTTTTGTTTTTCAGTATAAAAGCAAGCGACTAGAAATTGAACCTGTAAACAATGCCAGTATTCCTACTAGCCCAATGGTTAATGTTGTTATGACAACACAAATGAATGAGGTAATATAGCTAATATAAAATACAAAACGAATTGCTGGAAATATCCAGCAAGTCACGCGGCATTTGTGGAGAGAGAAACACAGTAAATGAAATGATCTCTACTTGGAATGTTCAATCTATTTATTTCTCCCAAAAGGCTTCTTTATATCTTGTGTAGCATTTTGCTTTTGCATTTGCAGTATGTTGCATAACTTCTTTGGTACTCAGTTGCATCATGATATTTGCCACGCAATTTTGATAAAATGTGTTTTCAAGATCCAAGTTTCTGAACATACGCAGTACATCAGGATGAAGAAAACAGCATCAGTCTCCTCACATTCTTAGTTTTCCAGTTTCCTAGCACTAACACATCAATCCACAGAGTGAAGAGAAACACTAACCTTAACCCTGTTCCTAAGTCTCAATGTTGCATTCTAAGAGACACTGTTCCCACTTTTTATTCAGAAGCATTGTTTAAAATGGACCAATTGTGAACTGTGGACATGTGAAGTATGAGGTGTGGAGGGAATAAAATGAAGGAAAAAACAGAAGCTAAAATTCAGACATCCGCAATCTTTCAAATTCAAATTCACAACAATTATGAAATATGAAGCCTCTTCATCCATTTCAGGGATTTGCTATCCAAAGCACAAGGGTTTAATTTAGCTATACCCCGTCAATATGCAGATTATTGTCCCCAGTGATTACTACATCAAGCATGACTTCCTGATGTGTGGCATACCTTACATTGCCACTAAAAACAACTCCTAACAATGATTTTATGTCCTAATTTTTAAGTAAGGATCATTGTAGTGAAATTTGCATTGCCATGTATAGTTCTAGACTTCTTTTGAACATTATTTGCAGTCTAAAAATCAGGGAAATTAAATAGATCCTATAAACTCAGGCAAAACTTGCTTCAATTTTGAGTATGCTTCGTGAGCAGATTCACTGCTAAAGATGACCTTCCCATTTAATAATCCTCCTCCTTATTTTCTTTTGTGGCTTATGCCAAAAGATGAGTGTGCTAGAGTATGGTGCCGGCACAAAACCTCGGTCATTACATTCAAGGTGCCATGTATGTGTATCTCTGAACCTGATTCTGAAAGGAGGAATTGCTTTCTTCCCCCTCAAGTCCAAGATTATTGATTCACCCTCAAAAATGTAACTACCTGTGGTAAAAATGCCACAAAAAATTTTGACAAGCCTTAAAGTGAAGTGAGAAAATTAATGAGACTTTTGTAAGACAATCTCAGCTACTTGCTTGAATAAACTCAATGGTGTTCACAGAACATAGAACAATACAGCACAGGCCCTTCAGCCCTCGATGTTGTGCTGACCTTTTATCCTACTCTGAGATCAATCTAACCTACATACCCTTTGTTTTACCATAATCCACATGCTTATCCAAGAGTCGCTTAACTGTCCCTAATGTATCTGACTCTACTACCACCGATGGCAGTGCATTCCACACACCCATCACACTCTGCGTTCATGAAACATTACATTTAGGAGTGACTTGTTCTACATTTGTTAGTGCACCAATGGATCAGAATTAGAATTAGATTTACTGCCACATGTACACAAAAGAACAGGGAATTTAGTGAAATGTGGACAATGTTGCCAATACACAGTGCAATCTTTGAGAGATAAAAATAAAAGTAAATAAAGAAAAAAAAACACTACATTATAGATATACATAGTGTAAGTGAGGAAAATGAGAAACAAAGCTAAAATGATAGACATTGCAGTCCTTCTATAAGGGCTTCCATGTGGCTTTACTGGGCTCCACAGGTTCCCAACCAGCAGCTGTCTCTGCTCCAGGCTGCTGGCTGTACCCTCCTCTCTCTACCCCCAGACCCACTCACTGCCATCCCTGTATCCCCATCTCTCCAACCCCCAGACCCGCTCATCGCCATCCCTGTATCCCCTTCTCACTCCCCCCAGACCCACTCATCGCCATCCCTGTATCCCCTTCTCCCTCCCCCAGACCCACTCACCGCCATCCCTGAATCCCCTTCTCCCTCCCCCCAGACCCACTCACTGCCATCCCTGTATCCCCTTCTCCCTCCTCCCAGACCCACTCACCGCCATCCCTGAATCCCCTTCTCCCTCCCCCCAGACCCACTCACTGCCATCCCTGTATCCCCTTCTCCCTCCTCCCAGACCCACTCATCGCCATCCCTGTATCCCCTTCTCCCTCCCCCAGACCCACTCACCGCCATCCCTGGATCCCCTTCTCCCTCCCCCCAGACCCACTCACTGCCATCCTTGTATCCCCATCTCCCTCCCCCTAGACTCACTCGCTGCCATCCCTGTATCCCTTCTCCCTCCCCCCAGACCCACTCATTGCCATCCCTGTATCGCCTTCTCCCTCCACTCAGACCCACTCACCGCCATCCCTGTATCTCCATCTCCCTCCCCCCAGACCCACTCATTGCCATCCCTGTATCCCTGTATCCCCATCTCCCTCCCCCTAGACTCACTCGCTGCCATCCCTGTATCCCTGTATCCCCATCTCCCTCCCCCTAGACTCACTCACTGCCATCCCTGTATCCCTGTATCCCTGTATCCCCATCTCCCTCCCCCTAGACTCACTCACTGCCATCCCTGTATCCCTGTATCCCCATCTCCCTCCCCCTAGACTCACTCGCTGCCATCCCTGTATCCCCTTCTCCCTGCTCCCATGCCTGCTCACCACTGTCTCTGCTCTGCTCTGCTCCAGGTCACTGGCAGTACCCTCCTCCCCCTGTCCCCAGGCCCACTTGTCACCATCCCTGCTCTGCTCCGGGCCGCTGGCTGTACCCTCTCTGCTGAACTCAGTTAAATAAGGTTACATACATGCATTATGAGCACCCAGACCTTTGCAAATCTGTGCTGGGTGAGTATGATGCATCAATTGCAGTATTGAATGGTGGAAAGCAGAAATCTGGAAATTGCCTATGGAGATTGAAGCATAAGGAGTCAGTTTGGGCCCTCTATTGACTGAGGGCAGGATAGCATCAGTCGTCATCTTAGAGAAGGTTGCCTTAAACTTGAAGTCTTTCCCTCAAGTATACCCAGGGACAAACATTATCTACTACTAGCTATCCAACAACAAGGCTCACAGCTTCTGGTAAGTCAATTGAAAACACATTGAGGCCTTGGAAGTGAATTGCTTTCACCTCTTCCATAATTAAAAATCAAACACAAAGCTAATTCTCTTTCAGTTAAAAAGGTATTTGAACAAGCTGGAAAAGAAATATCCATATCCTTTAAACAAGTGGACATATTTACCTTTTTAAAGATAAGAACTGGCAGGAGGAAGACCCATTGATTTTGAGGTGGCCTATGAAAGACAGAAACATGAATATAATACACAATAACAAGGTTTGGCCTTGCAGCATTCTGCATCCTATTGTGACTGCAGGATAGCGCAACATTTTTCAGTTTCTTACCCTTCCACATAGTCCACTCCATGCAAAGAATTTTGACAGCATAGATAATTTTCAGATTTCAATCAGTCAATCTTGCTGCACCCGACACACATTCTATCCCTATAATCTTTCCATTCATGGCTTTCCCACAATGCTATGTGTGTAAAGCTGTCTTGTGGCAACGCAGAGATATTCATGTCACTTTCTCTCCAATCTGCCTTTGGTAAGGAATGATGAGATTTTTGAAACAAGTAAAGAGGTTAGTTTCCTGGAGGGTTACCTTGCTTACACAATAGTTACAGAGTCATATGGAGCAAGAGGGTCCCATAATTGATACCCTACAGTGTGCCCTACAGCCATCAAAGATGATATTTGTTTGGGGTGAGGAGGAGGAAGTGTTCAGTCCCAGGATTTAACCTCCCTAGAGGTTATTCAATAGTTAACCCATTAACAAGCAAAGAAATTTTTTGTTTTAATTGAATCTTGAAAATTTGGATGTGATCCCTGCAAACATTGATGTTATAATGAAACTTTAACCTGGAAGAGTCTGTCCTTGGGTTTTGTGCACATGATTTTAAAAAAAATTCATATTGCATTGCATTTGAGAGCTTCAGTTGTTGAGTGCAGAAAATGTAGCAATTCCTTGAAAAGAAGTCGTCAATGTATTCAATTAACAAATAGGTTAAAATTCTTATTTTTAATCTGTTCAAAACTCCTCATAGACTAAGAGCAGTGACTACAAAGTGATTGGAGCATACTCTGATGGACTAAATGTACTGGGCCTCATTGTCTTCTGCCTAGTATTTGGGATTGTCATTGGACAGATGGGCGAAAAAGGCAAAATTCTGCTAGATTTCTTTGATGCATTGAATGAAGCCACCATGAAAATTGTACAGATTATTATGTGGTAAGTAGAATGTTGCGTTAAAATTAATTTCTACCTTTTTTCAACACTATCCTTCCTGTGCTAATTATTGGAACCATTGCCGCAACCAATGATTGGTTTTCATCCTTGTCCATTACAAGATCCATAAACAGCAAACAACTCTCTGATGCCTTCGATCACTTCATGCAAGAAATATACCCACCAAGAAAGACTGTCCTAAGAGAGGAAGGGATCATAACTCTTTTTGTTAACAATGATCCACATTTCTCTGTTAATCACTGTTTTCATTGTCTAAGGAGACACAGAAAAATGAGAAGTTCAATACACCACCTTGTTCCCTGGCCTGTCTCACTGTATAAGGCCTGCTACAGAGCTTCAGCAAAGCTCAATGCACCTCATTTTCCACTTGGGACCTCTGCAGTCTTCTGGACTCAATAACGAGTTCAACAATTTTAGGTTTTGAGGCATCTTTTCCATGTCCTTACCCCAACCCCCATGCACCAAGCCTCGTTGTCACATGGAGGAAGTGAGGTCAGCAGATGGTGGAGATCAGAATCGAGAGTGTGGTGCTGAAAAAGCACAGCAGGTCGGGCAGCATCCGAGGAGCAGGGGAATCGACGTTTTAAGCATAAGCACTTCATCAGGAATTGTTATCACATGGTCCACTATTATACACAACCCATTGTTAGCCACTACTAGTCTGCACTAGTGGCCTATTCATTTTCCTGGGCTGACCATTATCTATGCCTTTCTCTCTCTTTGGGCTCCATCTCCACCTGCTGTTTACTCCTTACCCAAGTCCCCACCTTATCTTCTGCATAAAAACAATACTTTTGTAGCTAGCTGAAAATGTGTTGCTGGTTAAAGCACAGCAGGTTAGGCAGCATCCAAGGAATAGGAAATTCGATGTTTCGGGCATAAGCCCTTCATCAGGAATACTTTTGTAGCTACCATCAGTTCTGAGGAATGGTCCCTGAACCCAAAATGTTAACTCTAATTTTTCTTCACAGATGATGCCAGAGCTGCTGAACTTTTCCAGCGGTTTCTGTTTTTGTTTTTGAAAAGTGTTAGTCCCTGTAATCAGATTCCAGTAGTAGCATTCCACAAAAACAAAAATCTTATGTCAATTGTATTTTGGATGACTCCTGCCATTGCAGTTTGGTGAAAGTGAAAAAAAATGGCTAAACTATTTAAACTTCACAAATTAAAATGCCGAGATTTACTCTGAAAAAGCAAACTTTGCTATTTTAGTGCTTGAGCTGCAAATAAAATTAAATTAACTATCATTTCTAAACAGTGGGTTAGAAATAAACATATTTTCAATTGAAATGATATTTCCTAATTTGATCGCTTGTCAATGATTTCTTTTTAGGTATATGCCAATAGGTATATTATTTCTTATTGCTGCGAAAGTAATGCGAGTGGATGACTGGGAAATTTTCCGTAGACTTGGGCTTTATATGGCAACAGTGCTGACTGGGTATGTATCACAAAGCCTTTAAATTGCTTAAGTGGGAATTACTGAAGCAAATTTTGAAAGTTTACAAAAGCATTTGTCTTTAAATGTACAGTGTCCGGATTGAGTTATTTCAATAGAAAATATACAGACTAATGTTTCTTTATGGAGTTATCAAAGAGAACAGGCCCAGAAATGTTGGAGAAGATTCATCCAACAGTAATTCTCTATAAAATTACCCACTTATCTTTCATCAGTTTGTTTCCAGTTGAATTTCCAAGCTGAAAATGTGTTGCTGGAAAAGCGCAGCAGGTTTCCAGCAACACATTTTCAGCTCTAATCTCCAGCATCTGCAGACCTCACTTTCTCCTCGAAGAGTTGAATTTCCTAGTCAGGTATGCCACATGTGTGTCCACTGGGGGAAAACCTGTCGACATCCACCCTGTGCAGGAGTAGCATTGCAAAGCAAGACGTGCCCCCGTTTTATAGCATGCTGCTCTACTTCAGGATTTAAATCATTTGTAAATGGTTTCATAGGCTCTCTGGCAGCCAGTGAGGAGTGTAAAATTGTAATATGTGAGATGGTTTGTGTTGGTGGGGGATAGGTATCGAGTCCATTATGGGCAGGGTAGGGTTTGTAGATTTCAGATCTGGCAAGGTCAGGTCATGTTTTAGGAGGGCTGGCAGTGGGAGGTGAATCTTGCAGGGTCAGGTCTAGTGGCCAGGCCTGGAGAGTTGTCAGAGATTGTAGGAGTTGTATGTGGAGATGCTGGGTGTGGTTAGTAGTGGGTCAAACCTTCTGTTCTGTTGTTATCCAGGACTTAGAGTAAAGTTTTAATCCTCTAAGTTTTCCTGGTTAACCATGAAAGTTTGTCGGAATCCTTTATCCTAGACTTTGAGCAAGGTTCTGGAAGTAGGACAATTCCCACAAAATCATGTGCTGGGAATTCTGCATGCATAACTCAGTTCCTCAATGCTCCAACAAATATCTGGCCTTCAGAATATCTGGGTCAGAATAGTTCAGTGATGATGCAGGGTTAAACCTGGCATGGTTGAATGGTTATGATGACATCCATGATCTCCAAGGCCATTGTTAAATATATGGCACATGGACAGGAAGATTGATGTTGAGGACTTTATATTAACAAAGCACAAGCAGTTTTTATTCACATTGCACTAGCCAATAACCCAGAGATCAAAAATGTCTTCAAGTGCATCATTAATTCATATTGGCTTTGTACCCTGTCTGTAAAATCATGAAATGATGTGAGTGTATTTGCCAGATAATCACTGTAATTCATAAGCATGCTCGTTTGGGATACAGATTGAGTTTTATTGTAATATAAATTATGTCTGCATTTGTAGAAGTGTATGGTTCCAGGAGCACACAGGTGAAACATTGAAAGTTGTCCTTCTAATTCATATTAACCTTTGCCTTGCTGAGTAAATACCCTAATAATTATTTAGAGAAAATTTACAGTAGCTTTAGGGGCAGCATGGTGGCTCAGTGGTTAACATTGCTGCCTCACAGCAACAGGGACTCGGGCTTGGTTCCAGCCTTGGGCAACTGTCTGTGTGGAGTTTGCACATTCTCCCTGTGTCTATGTGGGTTTCCTCTAGGTGCTCCGGTTTCCTCCTACAGTCCAAAGATGTACAGATTAGGTGAATTAGGCCATGCTAAATTGTCCATAGTATTAGTCAGAGGGAAATGGGTCTGGGTGGGTTACTCGTCGGAGGGTCGGTGTGGACTTGTTGGGCCAAATGGCCTGTTTCCACGCTGTAGGGAATCTAATCTAATCCTTTAATTTATATGGTATCTTTAATAGAAGATATATCTCAAGACGCTACACAGGATATATCTAAGACTCTTCATCTTAGCTCAGTGATTTACCAGTGGATGCTACATATGTATCAATGGATCTTCTGAAAACCATGATATTGTTTTGAGCAGGAACGTACAGGAAATAATGGTGCAGTGGTAATGTCTCTGGACTAGAATCGAGAACAACAGGCAATTAGCTACAGGACTATGGCAATTAGTGAAATATGAAATTTAAAACTGTATAGTTATAACCACCATCGATCATTATAAAAACCTATCTGGTTCACCACTGACTTTCAGGGAAGGAAATCTGCCATCCTTACCTGGTCTGGCCTATATGTGAGTGCAGAGTTGACTCTTAACTGCTCTCTTGAATAAAAGAAAAAAAAAAGAGAGAGAAATATTAACTCTTTGAAGGTCTCAATTGAATTGAGTTGAATGAACTAGCTTTACTGTTCACATGAAAAGTTTAAAAGTCACCACTTACAGTGCCATCTTTGGTACAAAGTTGCCTCGATACGGATTCTTAAGTACAAATTCTTTGGAAAAAATAGAAAAACAAGAAATGATGATTACAATATTACACATCTTCAAAAGTACAAAATCATAGTGTAATCATTGTACAATCACAATGAGTTTTCAAATAGTATTTGGCTTAAATTGTGTAGGATGGTTTTATGTAGGATTTTACAAGCCTTTATTGAAGGCGATATTACTTAAAATCCAATTCATTTTAAATTTTGTTGCAATTTCCTTTGGCAGATTAGCCATCCATGGTGGAATTATTCTCCCTGTGATCTATTTCATTGTGGTTAAGAAAAATCCCTTTATGTTCATTGGAGGAATGGCTGAGGCATTGTTGACTTCTGTCATGATTTCATCCAGGTAATGGGATAGGTGTTAGTGACTGTTGTACAATCCAGTAAACAACCTGGACCTTATTCGGAGAAGAATTTATACTGACAGCACAGAAAGAAAAATGTTAATTTGATTAATCATTTATTCTGCAGGATTTAATTAAGATTCTAATGGTTAATGTCCGACTCAAATCAAAAATACTGAGTCCCTGCAGATTTGCTCATTGAATGCAATTCATGATCTGTTACTGAATAGAACTGACTACGTAGACAGCGTGTTTAATTCCCATATGCTGATTCAGCACTCAACAATAGGAGTAAATGTCTTAAGCATCTCTAGACCAGGAAGGACATTAGTTAGCCTTGGTTTCTGCTTGCTATGCTGTGATCCCATTGGAAACTGCAGGTTGGGTAATGACAGGCAAGGTTTGGTAACAGTTTCTTGCTATTGCATAGGGGTGTTAATGCCCCTTGTCTATACACTCACTATATCTTCCCAGGCGTTGGAATGATCACTTGGGTCAATTGCCAGTGGATAGCTTCATCTTTAAAAGGAGCTAATATGGTGAGTGAGTGAGAGTGAGATAGTGAATCTTTTGCGCAAGCAATTGTGATATTTTTTTCCGAAGTCATCCTCATAATTTTACTATGATGTTTCAGAAATGATTATTTCACTTAAATAAATCAAACAAGGCAAACATTAGCCCAATATGCCTTGGAATGAGTGATGTAATGGACCAGAATGTTCTAGAATACTTTTTGTGCATGTGACAAAAAAATGGATTGTTAAGAAAGAGGGGAGGGATAAAACGAGAGAGATGTTGGACGTAGCTCGGGGATGGTTAGAGTTGTAGCATCAGAATAGAGCAATTAGACGAAGATGTGAAAATGCTAAGAAGTTAAAAACAAAAGTGAAAAGAGCATTGCTGTGGTAGTAACATGCATTCCTCCATGCAGTTCCGCAACTCTGCCAGTCACGTTCCGATGTGCTGAGGACAAAAACAAGGTTGACAAAAGGATCACCAGATTTGTGTTGCCGGTGGGTGCCACAATAAACATGGATGGAACAGCTCTATATGAAGCAGTTGCTGCAATATTTATTGCTCAGCTTAATGACTATCCATTGGATGCAGGACAGATAGTCACCATCAGGTGAGACCTCCAGCTCAGGTTTCAACATGTAAGGATATTGGTTCTTTTAAAATGTGCTGGTGCTATCAAATTTAATAAATCATTCGAATTAAACCATTTCCCTCCATAGTTATATTCCATGTAAAATACGCAAAGACATTGTGGTCAAGTTGCAATGTCCTAAACATACCTGTAAACCACAAGGAGACTCAGAATCAAAGAGAGAATTGGCTGAGTCTTTGGGTGGAGAAGGATTGTCCCATCTACCCACTGGAAAGTTATCAAGTGACCTGTGTTGACTGTTTTGAGGAAGACCCACCAAAAGCCCCACAAGGTCAGGGTTTGTTGGTGGAAGCCTTCCCCTGGAATCATGACCCTAGAGGTGTAAGTCCTTCCCTAATGAAAACTCCACACACAGTTGCAGACTGTCAGCTAACACTGTGGAGGCTGTGATTCTTGCCAGAAGTGCACTGCCATTGTTCTGGCATTGTGGAGTATCAAGGAAACAGTGGGTGAAATTGCGCTCGGGATTCCTGGGTTGGGTGGAAAGAAGTAAGGGACTCAGAATTAAGGGCTGGGGTTAATCCCATGGGGCTACTCTGACCTCTGTCCAGAAAGTTAAAAGAGTTGGAGATTTGATGGTTCTGATTCACTTAAACTTAATACTTACCCAGAAAACATTAAAGGTTTCAAATCCTACTTCAGTTCCTGGATAACTAATAACATTAGAATTCTCTTTATTGTTCCAAGAACACGGGCTAATTATTGCCTCCATATCTTTGTAAAAATTCAGGAGGACTGGCAGCATCTGCTTTCAGTCCCCATTAGTTACTGTTTTTTGTTTTGGATTTCCAGAATCCACAGTTCTTTTGTTTCACATCTCTGTTCCTGCTGTTTGAAACTAGGAGTGAACTGATTTGTAGTGCTCAGTGCCATCCCAGTCTGGGCATTTACCCACTGAGCCCTATGAAGTGGGAGTACTGTCAGTGGACAAGATTTCACTGCTTTTCCCCTCCCTCTTTTAAACTAATTTTGCTTTTTTTTTCCATCTCTTTGGGTACCTAATTTGGCACTGATTTCATCCATTCAAATGTAGATATTTTCCTAGCTAACCCGTTCAAAGATTGTACACCTCTGGAGCAGATGGGACTTGTACCCAGGCCTCCTGGTCCAGAGTTAGGGACAATAGCACTGACACAAGAGTGTTATAGTTTTCATGATAGGTAAAGCAGCAAACGGTGTGGGGTCTGATCAGTGTTTCTCAATTGTCCAGCATTACAGCCACAGCAGCCAGCATTGGAGCAGCGGGAGTTCCTCAAGCTGGGTTGGTCACCATGGTAATTGTTCTTACCGCAGTTGGATTGCCTGCTAATGACATCACTCTGATCATGGCCGTGGATTGGCTACTGTAAGTCTGCGTGAAGTTTTTTTTAAAAGAAAGTATCTTTCTTTTAGGAAACAATATTACTCTGAAACATAGGAACAGGAGAAGGTCACTCAGCCCCTTGAGCCTGCTCTGTCATTCAGTGTGATCAGGGCTGATCTATGGTCCAACTCCATACACCTGCCTTTGGCCCATAACCCTTAGCACCCTTGCCTTACAAAAAAACAAATCTTAGATTTAAAATTAACAACTGATCTGTAATGGAATGTATTCAGTTAAAGAAAATTATATTTAGTGTTCAAGATGTTATTCACAGTACTAGTCATATGTTTTTTCTTTGATGTAATAAGTTGTTCCAGAATGGCAGGTCAAAAACCGTATCATTTACGGTGGCAGGAAGTCTGTGGATCAGAATCGATATGAAATTAAAGGAGCTCAGTGTTACAATGTGGGGCACTCCCAAATATCAATCAGGCTGCAGAATAGACATGTGTTTTGTAAAAATAAAAACAGAAATATCTGGGAAAACTCAGGAGGTCTGGCAGCATCTCTGGATGGAGGTGGGGTCCTCCCCACTTACAACAAATGAGTATGCCGTCAATCCCTTACCCAGCTTCGAAAATGCCATCTCAAACCTCTCAACATAATAATCACCCATTTGAACAATAGTATCAAATAAATGTGTTCTTTTCATTTTCTGTATTATTAAGTAGAAGTGCTGTTCTAATCCGACAGAGTTAACATTTCAGGTCCAATGACCCTTCTTCAGAAAAGATTAGAGTGGTGCTTTTCCAACACCACTCTAATCTAGACTCTGATTTCCAGCATCTGCAGTCCTCACTTATGCCTTTCTTCAGAACAGGCATTGCTTCCCTGGACTTAAAATGTTAACTCTGCTTTCTCTTTATAGATGCTGCCAGACCTGCTGAGTTTTCCCAGCAGTTTCTGTTTTCAGTTTTCACTCACAGCATCCGCAGTTCTTTGGGGTTTTTTTTGTGTTTTGCAAATGCCTGACGCACAGTAGCCAGAGAATTCATTGCTTTTGACATCACAGGAAGACTACAGCAAAGTCAGGTCATCCAGTTTTACATGGTTATTGGTTTTCTTAAGGATCAGTGTACAATCAATGCCCAAGATACTTTGTAAGCTTTTTCAAGTATCTTAAAAGAAAGTCGTCCACTTCATTCTACATATAGCACATTGTTAACATGTCAATTTGGAAAATGCCTAAAGTTTTCATAACATGTATGTCAATCAAACTTTTACCTTTCTGGACAGCTCCATGGTAACCAATCATGACAACAGATAACTTCTGAATGACATTTGCTCCTTAGATTTCGTTAATACATGTTATAGCAGAGGAGCTTTACAATGTACATGATTTTAATAGATTGATCATCAGGAGAACCTTATGGGGCATAATTTTAAGGTGAGAGGAGAGGGATTTAAAAGGGAACTGAGGGGCAACATTTTCACACAGATGTTGCTTTGTATGTGGAATGAACTGCCAGAGGAAGTAGTAGATGCAAGTATAGGTATAACATTTAAAAGTCATTTGAACAGGCACATGAATCAGAAAGGTTTAGGGGGATATGGGTCAAACGCAGGTAAATGGTACTAGTTTAGTTTGGGACACTTGGTCAGCACAGATAAGTTGGATTTGTTTCTGTGCTGTATGATTTATGACATAATGGGCTTAAAATAAAGGTTGGGAATGGTTCTGCATCATTATTTATAAATTGCTATATCCTTCACAAATGTGTCACTCAAAGTTGGTATTGCTCGTCCATACCCTAACTTTATCACATACAGAGTTACTGGAGTTAAATGTCTCGTTACTACTGCATAATACATTGCAGCATGATGTAACCTTGAAGACAGCTATACAATACAGCCTTTGACACCACTTTGTTAAGTTTATATTAATTACATTTGACTATATAGGTGGGGTCCTCCCCACTTACAACAAATGAACATGCCTTCAATCCCCTACTCAGCTTCCAAAATGCCATCACAACCCTCTCAACATAATAATCACCCAGTTGAATGACAATATTAATTAACAGTGCTCTGTTCATTTTCTGTATTATTAGGTAAAAGTTTTATTTTAACCCAGCTCATGAAAAATAGTACAGGAACAAAACTTTACAGATCTCAATAAGCCTTTATTTACAAAGATTTCTCACCCCCACAGCTACAGTTTAACTGTGTTCCTTTTTAGAGACATAATTGTCTTTTCTAGTTAATATCACAACCTGAACGCAATTACATTCAATTAATATGCAATTAACAGAAATCAATCTATTCCTGTTATGCTCTTTCTGGATTGCTACTTGCATTATACTTTCCCGAGGGCTGTTCTGTGGGCCTGTTTAACAGATGCTTGACTTCTCATATTGTGTAAATATCTTTTGGAATTGAGGTGGCCTTCTCGTGGAGTTTACTGTTTATTACATGTTTGGAATAGTTCCTGGACAGTCTGGTATCAGCTGTTAGCTTCTCTCAGTTTATTTCTTTCTTTTATCATTGTTCACTCAAGGGATATGGGCATTACTGGCTGAGTCAGCATTTAATGACAACCCGCATTTACCCTTAAGAAAAGGGGTGGTGGCTGCTTTCCTCAACCACGTGAGTCTATTTGGTCCAGACACACCCACAATGAGTTTAGGGAGGGGGTTCCAGGTCTTGGTCTGTCGACAATAAAGGAACGGCAATATATTTCCAAGTGGTTTTGGGAGTTTGCAAATGGTGATGTTCCCATGTAGCTGCTGTCCTTGTCCTTTGAGGTGGCAGTATTTGTAAGTTTGCAAAGTGCTGTCTAAGCAGCCTCGGTGAATTTCTGCAATGCATCCTGTAGGCAATACACACTGATTATCATTGGTGAAGGGAGTAAATGTTTGTGGATGTGATGCCAATCAAGCAGGCCACTTTGTCCTGGATGGTATCAAGCATCTTGAGTGTTGTTGGAGCTGCCCCCATCCAGGCAAGTGGGGAGTATTCCATCACACTCCTGACTTGTGCCTTGTAGATGGTGGAGAGGAGTTGATTACCTGCTGCAGGATACCAAACCTCTGACCTGCACTTACAGCCATGGGATTGAACTGGCTCATCCAGTTCAGTTTCCCGTCAATGGTATCCTCGGAATGTTGATACTGGGGAACAAATACAGAGAATGTTGGAGAAACTCACCAGGTCTGGCAACATCTGTGGAGAGAAAGAAGGTTCATGTTCCAAGTCTGTCACTTCCTGTGCAATTCGGCACCTTTGTCCATGTTTGAGCCAAGGCTGTAATGAGGTCAGGAGCTGAGTGACCCTGGTGGAACCCAAACTGAGTGTCACAGAAAAGGTTATTGCTGAGCAGGTGTTGCATGATAGCACTGTTAGATCACTTACGGTGTGGAAACAGTTAATGACACCTTCCAGCACTGCTCTTCTGCAGACTCAAAACATCAGTTCTATTTTTTTCCACAGACACTGCCAGACCTGCTGAGTTTCTCCAGCATTCTGTGTTTGTTTCAAATTTCCAGCATCTGCCATACTTTATTTTTCATGGACAGTGAGATATTGAATGATGGCGATGCCGTTGAATGTCAAGGGGTGATGGTTAGATTCTATTCTGTTGGATTTGCTTATTGCCTGGCACATGGCAAAACTTTACGTGTGAATGTCACTTGCCACTTGTCAATCCAAACTGGATTTTGATCAGGTTTTGCTGCATTTGAACACAAACTGCTTCAGTATCTCAGGGGTTGTGAGTGGTGCTAAACATTGGTGAACATCCCTACGTCTGATGGAAGTTGGGCCATTGAAGCAGCTGAAGATGGTTGAGCCTAGGACACAACCCTGAGAAGCTGCTGCAGAATTGACTGACCTCCAACTATGGCAACCAGCAGGGAGTTAGCCTCCTGATGCCTTTGAATTGTTTTTCTTGGGCTCCTTCATGGCACACTCTGTAAAGCAGCCTTGATGTCAAGGGCTGTCACTCTAACCTTCTCTGTGCAATTCAGCTTCTTTGTCCATGTTTCAGCCAAGGCTGTAATGAGGTCAGGAGCTGAGTGGCCCTGGTGGAACCCAAACTGGGTGTCACTGAAAAGATTATTGCTGAGCAGGTGTTGCTTGATAGTACTGTTGAGACACCTTCCACAACTGGCAGATCATTCCATACATGTACCACCCTCTGTGTGAAAAAGTTGCCCCTTAGATCCCTTCTATATCTTTACCCTCTCACCCTTAAACCCAAGCCCTCTAATTCTGGACTCCCCCACCCAGGGAAAGGACCTTGTCTATTTACCCTATCCATGCCCCTCATGATGTTTTAAACCTCTATGAGGTTACCCCTTAGTCTCCGATGCTCCAAGGAAAGCAGCCCCAGCCTACTCAGCCTGTCCCTATAGCTCAAACCTTCCAATTCTGGCATGATGCTTGTCAATCTTTTCTGAACCCTTTCAAGTTTCACAACATCCTTCCGATAGGAAAGGGACCAGAATTGCACCTGATATTCCAAAAGTGACCTAACCAACATCCTGTACGATTGCAACTCCTGTACTCAAGACTTGTGCAGGCCTGATGTTTTGAATGGCCAAGCATTGATTCGTTTATGACAGGTGGCTCAACATTCAGACCTTTAGATGACAAAGAAGCATTTTGTTCGAAGGTATCTTTGATTGCTAACAAAAACAGTAATTGCTGGAAAAGCTCAGCAGGTCTGGCAGCATCTGTGGAGAGAAATCAGAGGGAGGGTCACCAGACCCCAAACGTTAACTCTGATTTCTCTCCACAGATGCTGCCAGATATGCTGAGCTTTTCCAGCAATTTCTGCTTTTGTTTCTGATTTCCAGCATCAACAGTTCTTGTTAGCTTTATTTAACTATGATCGCTAGATCATTGGGCTAACCCTTACACCACCCCAACTCCTTCCACAAACTTCAGTCTTAAGGGAATGTATTTTTCTCTACCTCAGACTGATTAATAGATTAGGTGCACAATCTATGGCGTGTTTACATGCAAAACAGGAAATTAGTTCGTTGAAGACTATTTAACTTCAAGTTTACTATTTGACCACTCATTAGTAAAGTTTACAGTCTTTCACTTTCCTTGGAATTTTATTACTGATGGCTCAGAGAACTGTATTTTGTTTATCTGTGGTTTAGTGTCAAATTAAACCAATTTTTGGATTATAATCATATCTTACCATGATAGGTTTCTTTGTAAAAGGTTGGTAAATGTAACATGGTATCATGTGAAATATTACAGCAGCAGATTACAGGAGGATTTTATCATCTCTGGATCACGGCATTGTTAACTAAATATCGAGCTGCAGAAAGATATAATCATGCTCATTCTGTAGTGTCTAGTGATGCTAAGCTTGAAAGGATTTGTAACATATTTGTAATGATTGTTGAATTCCACAGAGCTTTTTTTGAAAACTGAGAAATTGATAACAAAATGAATTGAGCAAATTATGTTTCAAATTGTTTTACTGTAGGTTACTTCAAAAATATATGTAAATGGATGTCCAGAAAAGTTCAGGATCTTGCATCTTTACAGACTGCATGGTCAGAAAGAGTTGATATTTTTATAAAGATACTCAGTCCGTTTGTTTCTGATCCACAACGTCTTCTGCCTGCTTCCTCAGGGATCGGTTTCGGACAATGGTGAATGTACTCGGCGACTCTTTCGGAGCTGGAATTGTGGAGAAACTGTCCAGTAAAGAACTGCAGCAGATGGATCTCATAACTAGCATTGACATAGTGAATCCATTTGCTCTGGAAACCGCTGCATCTGAGAAGGACATAAAGAAGATAAAGGAAACTTATGTCAATGGAGCATTTGATGTAGATAAAACAGACTCGGTAGCTGTCACAGAAACATCGCAATTTTGAATGAGTAAAGATGAGTTGCAAATGAGTATTTGTGAATATGTTAGACATAAGGATGACCTTACAAAGCTGTACATTTGAATCTATTCATAAATGTCTCCTCATCAGTAATGAGTACCTTAAGATAAACTTTTGAAAATATAATAGACACTGGCTATTGAAACCCTGATAATCAATTGCAAATTATTCCTCCATTTGCTTGCAGACAAGGTAGGATCACTCTCCAGTCCGAATGGGAGAGCAAGGTAGCTGTTGGTGGAACTAATACAAAGCTAGTATGAATAATCTCTCCTCCATGAAATTAAAACTGTGCATTCTATAAAACGATAGGAGATGTCAAGGTGGAATATTCTCATGATTCAGACAATCCTATCTCGTGATTCAGACAATTCTTAACTCTATGCTTACCTCTCAATTAGTCAACTTTAGAATCATTCTAGGTTGCTTATATGTTCTAAATGATGTTTCAGCATTAGCAACCTTTAACAGTAAGATGAAATAATGATAATGATATCACATATGCAGTGAAATCTGTTTGAAACCAGCCTCAAACTTTACCTGTCTAGATATAATTGATTTGTGCAGTTTCAAGAATAAATTATTAACCTTTTTCATATCCATATGATATATACATTCCCTGACATCACTGTGACTCATGATTGATAGTTACAAATTGGTTCTAACTGCATTCGTTCATGAAAGGACAGGTCATTTTATTTTACTGGAGGCGGTTCTGAGAAGGTTCACTGGGATGATCTCTGGTCTGGAGGGATTGTCTAATGAGCAAAGACAAAGCAGGTTGGAAGGCTACTCACTGCAGTTTAGGAGAATGGGAGGTGATCGCATTGAAACAGATTGGATTCTTAAGGTGCTCAGCAGGGTAAATGCTGAGAAGATGCTTCCCCTCATGGGAGACACTGGGACCAGAGGACAGTCTCAGTATAAGGCAGTCCCCGAAATGGGCAGAATTTCTTCTCTGAAGGTTATGAGCCTTTGGACTCCTTGCTACAGAAAGCTGTGGGGGTAATATCTTTGTGTATATTTAAGGCTGAGATAGATTCTTGATCAGTAGAGGCGGGGGGGGGGGGGGTGGTGGGTGGTGGGGGTTACGGGGATAAGGCAGGAAAGTGGACGTGAGGAAGGATGGATCAGCTATGATCTAATTGAATGGCGGAGCAGGTATGAGGGGCCGAATGGTCTATTCCTACCCCTCTTTCATATGGTTGAAGATAGTGTTATAAAAATGGAATAATATTTGACATAAGTTCCCTCATTAATTCTTCTACTTTGCCACTATCAGTCTTGGAGATAGTTTGGTTGAAAGCACTGTCATTGTGGTGACAGATTGGGGGAAACCTCACAGAAATTCACCTCCCATTTGTTGTGTCTAATATAAATAAAAATTTCTGGAATATTCATGATTTTTCAATGCCACTGACCATGGAGGATGGTATATGGCTGCATATTAATCAGAATGCACAAATTTTCCATCTAGACATTGGCAGATGATATTCTGGTATTTAGTTGGTAATTATATGTAGTTATAATGTTATTGGCTGCATACAATGGGTTTACTGGCACTTTCCAAAACTTAGATTGCCAGTGTATTTGTCTAAATATACATGTCCCATACATTGCAGGGTCTGCGTTCGTTACTGTTACTACCACATTGTTGCTCCAAATATAAAAAAGGAGCTAAAACCTTGTTTGGTGAAGTTGAATTAGTATTGTCAATGATCTCAGCTGATGAGATCTGCATTCATTTTTGGAATTATATTTGAGTATATTACTTCTTCTGAATCTTGTTTTTGCGTTTGAGTGGCTCAGTGGTTAGCACTGCTGTCTCGCAGTGCCAGGGACCCGGGTTCAATTCCCGCCTCCGGCAATTGTCTGTGTGGAGTTTGCACATTCTCCTGTGACTGCGTGGGTTCCTCCCACAGTCCAAGATGTGCAGGTTAGGTAGATTGACCATACTAAATTGCCTGTCGTGTTAGGTGCATTAGTCAGGGGTGAATGTACGGGAATGATCTGGGTGGGTTACTCTTTAGTGGATCGGTATGGACTTATTGGGCTAAAAGGCCTGTTTCCACACTGTAGGGAATCTTATCTAATCTTGATTGCCCAATCTCAACTTGGACATTATAAGCCAACCCAGGTTTGACTGCTGGCAACTGAATGTCAAGGAGTTGACCTTGATTTTACTGAACATAATTGTGCAGTGCACCAAAGATTCATCTACTAGCAATCTATGTAAATCTGAAAGTACTTACAATGTTAGGCAGCATTTGTGGAGAGACAAAGAGAAGTAATGGTTCAGGTTCACTCACATTTCATCCGAACGGTATCTCATGGAGATGTTGCCTGCAACAAGTGAGTGCAGTGGTCATGACCTGAGTCTAAATGATTGGTGTAGAAGAGTGAGGTGTTATTCTTCAAACTTTGTTACCACGTCATGTAACAGTATATGAGGCAGAACGAGCAAGGAAGGAATGGTCTGGAGAATTAAAATGATGGGCAAATGGGAAACTTAGGACCATGCCAATGAGTCAGACAGGGTCTTTAACAAATTGATCACCCAAGTTATTCTTGATCTTCGCTGATGGGAATGAGACAGCACAATTTTCAGAGAATACATAGTTTATTAAATTGAAAGAAATATGTGCAAATAGCCTAATACCTGGAGAGAGTTTGGAGCCCCAGATAATGGGAAGCTATGAGGTAAAAAGGCTGCTCACCTGAAATATTGTTCATGTTTTCTTCTCTGCACATATTATGTACAATTTGCAGAGTTTTTTTCAGCATTTTCTGTTTCTGTTGCCGATTTCTAGAATTTTCAGTATTTTGGCTGGGTTGACTTTATTTTCATTACTTGCATCCTTTTGGACTCCTATTCACTTATCTCAATCATTTTCTCTTATTGTCATTATCTGCTTGTTTCTCAAGAGAGCTAATCTTTTAATTAGCATTGAAATTTGTTGATGTTCTCGTTGGAAACGTGAGTAGTGCTGAAGTTAAGGAGCATTTTGGCTTGATTTCAATTTTCATATTTTCCATATTGGGCACTGTCATGTTTCTTTACACAAAATGAAACTTTCTGCACAGTTCTCATGGCAAAGTGGTAACATCCTTACTTCTGAGCCTGGAGGTCTGGGTCTAAGTGCCACCTGCTCCAGAGACGTTTAATGACAGGTTGATTAGAAAAACATATCTAGAACTTTATACACGTATAAGATGCATGTGCAAAATCTTCCAGAGGGATCAAGAGACTTGGTAAAACTCAAAACGCAAACCAATAAAGAACATCACTCAGAGCAAGTATTAAATTAGACACTGGCAGAAAACTGTTGGCAATGCCTTTAAACATCTGAAGCAATTGTCCCAACATAATTTTGATGGAGCACATTTTTTCTATTTTGAGAATATAAGTCAAAAAGTTTACCTTGTGCTCCAAATAGATATAAAGTTGCCATAGTAATGGTTCCACCTTTGGGTCCATACTGGCCTGGAACCAGAGCCAAATCTGGAGGTGGGTCGCATTTAAGTGCCACTGAAGAATCGTGTGTCCTCCAATACTGATGGTGATTTCAGAGGGTGGGGATTGGACTGGTTTGTATGTGGTGCCAATCAGCAAGTTGAGTTGAGGGGAGGGGTAATCCCTGGAAGGACCTCTAGTGACATGGATGGGAATTATTACGATCCCAGGAGAAACAACCTGTGCCACAAATGTAAAAACGATAACAGATTCTTTGTTATATTTATCAATGACTACTAATAGGTCATTGGATCCCACAGAGCCTTAATTTGTTTATTCAAGCAAAAATGGCAGTTGTGCCTCAGTGAATTACACTCTAGCCTCTGAATCACAAGGTTGTGTTCCAGGCTTTAAGCACATGCAGCAAGACTGATACTCTAGTGCAGCACTGAGGGAGTGCTGTACTGCAAGAGGTGCTTGCTTTCCAATAAGACATTTGCTCATTCACATGGATTTAAAAATTTCCATGTCTCTATCGTTAAGAAGAGTGTCCTGGGTGTCCTAGCCAGTGGTGATCCCTGAATCAACATCACCAAAAATAACAGCTTACCTGCTCATTATCACATATTGTCCAGGGATGTGTAGGTTAGGTGGATTAGCTGTGGGGTTGGAAGGGTTGCAGGGGTAGGGGAGGGGGTGAGTCTTGGTAGGATGCTCTTTGGAGAGTTGGGCTAAATGGTCTGTTTCCACACTGTGGGGATTCTAGGATTCTACAATAGAGCCTTTAATTCTCAGGAAATAGCTGATCTGGACCTGGTTCTAACATTGTCAGAGTGCGTGTTCAGATCTGGCAGTGCAACTCTCATTGACAGGTTTTGTTTTGTTGCCCAGAGGCATTAACGTTGTCTGTAGCACTCTGCCACCAACTGACCCACTGGAGCAGTTCAGTTACCTCCTCAAAAGCCAAGGATCAAGACCGGAAAGTTTCTGACTCTTATTTTTTTTATGAACATTTATGGCATATCTATCCAGTTTTCTACATTGCATACCCCATCCATGCAAATTTTATACTTTGTAACAGATTTATTTGCATTTTATATGTTATCATTAACACAACATCAATGTCGTTTATTTTGGACCTCTCTTCAAAATTCTAGAGGGAATGGCAATGCTTTAAATTGTTGACTAGACATCAAACAGTCTGAGTTCTTTCCATTTCCAATGTGAAGGAATACATCATTGACATTAACAAATAGAAGGAGGACAATTCGGGTACAAGGTAGTCCCACATGGGACTGGGTCAGCTGCTCAGCAATTTGTAGCAGTTAGGGGCTGTTTAAGATCAGGATATCTGAGGGCTACACAGCAGCACTGAATTGAGGCCGATGACAGCAAGATGTAATCTGGAGGAGCAGCTTCACCTCGGCTTAGAAGTTGAAGCCCTACTTAAGAGAGAAGCCAAATTTCACGAGAGTCACGAATATATTATGAGACCTTGATTTGCATTCACGAATAACGTTTCTGCTTGAATCTATCTGGAATCTTAGCTATCACCAAAACCAACAGTAGTAATATTGCAGATGAGTGGGAGATAAAGTTCCTCCATTTTTAATACCGTCCTATTCCTTTCGACAAATTGAAGAGTTAAAATTGTCTTGTCAATTGTACATAAACACTTCCAATCATACTTTCAATTACCCATTTTAATAATGCATATTCAAAACATGCAAAGTTCAATGAATAGATTTAACATTGCAGAGGCTTCTGTGCAAAAGAAAATTTAAATAAATTTTACAAATGCAAAAGTGACATTTTCTTTTGAACCTTGGAATATTTTTATGGTAGCTAAAAGTATTGATTTTTGATAAAATAGCTAAGTCAGGGTGTATTGTATTAATTGTAGAAACCAAATATTAATGTAGATGCATCACTAGGAATAGGAATATATGTACAGTTAACTTAGAGGTAACAATACCTGCAAATATCTGCATGAATCCACAATCTAAAATATGACACACCTGATTTCTGGAACAGCATTTCTGTTGTTACTGGATCTCTGTGGAAAAAAAATGTGTATCTGCTCTTTACTCCACTTCTGAACATTACCCAAATTTGGTATAAACAGAGATTTGGTACAGGAAATGTTCAATCATTGTGAACGGTCTGAGCAGGCCAAACCAATGAAGCATTTGAAATAATTTGAAATAATATGTAAAATAAGGTGTTTTTGAGGTTAAAGCAAAAAAAAAGTAATAAAGTGTAAACAATTTAAAGAAATGCAATAAAATTGTCTTAAAGTGACAATAATAATACAATGGAATACAAATGGAAAAGAAAAGCAGATTTAAGGATTTAACTTCAATGGATTGATTGCTTTGTTGGAGCTGAGAACTGGGGAATCATCAATTTATTTGTAAATTTATCTTCTGTTGAATAAAGACCTTGCTGTATATCTGTGCAATGACTATTTGGGTCAACATGGACAATAATTTTCACACGCACAGATGTAGATCACATATTTCCTCATCTTTATTCTGTGGAAGAATAACTCCTAACTCCTGCTAGATCTGTTACTTTGAAGGTACAGCTCCGTAACATCTTCTTGGTCTACAGATCAAGATCAATGAATTCCGATAATTAGATAAAAGATAACTTCAGTAATACCTTATCTCCAAGCCTCAACCTTGCCTCTTCTACATGGTCATCCTTTTCCTCCTCATAATGTCAAAATGTAAGTGATGCATTGAAAGATCCATTGCTGGTGTGCAAGCTGTTAATTTGAGCACAGTTGAGTCAACTGAAGGCTTGGTTCATCCCTCAAAAGAATGTGAAGGTGGATTGGCAAACATTAGTAAGTAGCAAATGTCATGGCTATCTCTGCTTCATTGGATGCAACTCAGAGATAGCTTATAATAGAGCATCCTGCAACTAATATAGTGATAGTGAGAATGTGGAGAGAGTCTGGGATCTAAGCAGAAGAGAATAGGCCAGACAAGTTACTTTGTTGACTTTGTGAGGAGGCAGTGGTGCAGTGGCAATGTCTCTGGACTAGTAATCCAGAACTACAGGCTAATATCCTGAGAACATGGATTTGAATCCCACCATGACAAATAGTGACATTTGAATTAAAAATAAAAATTCTGGAACTAAAAGCTCGTCAAAAGCTATCAGATTTATTTATTGTTATGGACCCATCTGGTTCATTTCCCTTGAGGGAAGGAAATCTCTTGCCTTTACTCAGTCTGACCTACATGTTACTCTAGACCCACTGCGATGTGTGGTTGACTCTTAAGTACATTCATGGGTGATAAATGCTGCCCATTTCCCATGGACAAACCTTTAAAAACGTAGATGTAGTGTAACAAGTCTGTAATAGTAAAGGAAACTGGAGAGTTCTTTTCAAAAATGAGAATTCAGATCCAGTTTCTTTGTACAATACTAAGCCTTTAAGAATGTTATTTCCTGTGTTTACTGTCCAGGCATTTTGGGCATGGCATGAATCAAGGGATATAGGAGTAGAGTGAGAAAGTGGAGTTGCTGTAGAAATTGGCGATGACCTTATTGCTTTGTGAGGTCCATGTATGGTGTTTTCCTGATCCTATTTAATTAAAAACAGGCAACAATTTCGAGGAGAATTGAAGCCTAAATATCTGAAATGGTTAGATAAAATCATGGCAAGGTGTCAGGTGACGACTGGCTTTGACCTCAAACAAAACTGTTCAGATATTCTGCATTTATTTATTGAACTCCAAAGATCATCCTGATAGGAGTTTACCTTTCTTTGCAGTCAATGTTATTCATACTTTGCTTAGTGGTTTCAAGGGGCCCCTTACTCTTCCTTTGTTTTCAGTCACAAGAGTTCTATTCCCAGGTAACTGTACCAAACACATTCTCTTTTCCAAATGATTTTATACTCAGGTTATGTTTACTTTATACATGGGCACTAAATGCTCATGAAACTTAGAGACACAGAAATGAGGCAATTATCATATTGCGTTATTCTATTTTGGTAACTAAATAAACATTTATTCTATCTGGTTGAGAGTGACACACCTCATTAACCTGCATAAGCAACTTCAAAAATGGATAGATTCACTGAAATATACTACATAACCCATTGACAAATTTAAAACAATACAGATACAGCTCATACACTCCAGCTCCTGTTTGACTCATAGTTAATCATTAAATACAATCCCTGCAGTGTGGAAACAGGCCATTTCACCTATTATGTCCACACCAACCCTCTGAAGAGCAGCCCATCCATAAGACCATAAGACCATAAGACATAGGAGTGGAAGTAAGGCCATTCGGCCCATCGGGTCCACTCCGCCATTCAATCATGGCTGATGGGCATTTCAACTCCACTTACCAGCGTTCTCCCCATAGCCCTTAATTCCTCGAGACAACAAGAATCTATCAATCCAGACCCACCCCTCCACCCTTTAACCCTCTATTCCCCATGGATGATCCACCTGACCTACACATCTCTGAACACTATGGGCAATTTAGCATAGTAGCCAATCAACATGATCAGCACATTTTTGGGCTGTGGGAGGAAACTGAAGCAACCAGAGGAAACCCACACAGACGTGAGGAGAATGTGTAAAGTCCACATAGACAATCGCCCGAGGGCAGAACTGAATCTGTGAGGCAGTAGTGCTGACCACAGAGCCACCGTGGCACCCTAGGAAATACATTTTCCTGTAAGATATTGGGGTTTGATGGTTCTAATAGTTTCACATCATGACACAAATGGGGAAGAAGCCCAAAGAATTGCATAAAAGAAGATAGTGTCCTTAATATTCTTGGACTAATTTTTTTGCCAGCTTCCTACAAGTGGAGGAATAGAAATTTGTGATACCCCTGTAAATTTCTAGGCTTGGAATTGCCCTGAATTAAAGGTTAGGAATGATGGCTGTAATTCGGAAGTCTTTGCTGCAAAATATTGTTAAAGCTGAGTTCAACAAAAAATATCTTTAAATGCAATTAGACAATTGCTTGAGCAGAACAAATATGAGGCAGGTTCTTGTTGTTGGAGGCGAATGGCTGTCAGCTGCAGTCTCTGTAATTAATTAAGTTACATCCCCATCTGGAACACCAAGGTAACAAAATGCCACAGCAGCAGCAGAATGGAATGGCCTTTATAGACACTGAGATAAACTCTCCATTTCATACTTCAGTGCCACCAGCAGGTTTACTTGAGAACATGATTAATTGAATAAAGGAAGTTCCAATCTTTATCCCAATCTGCCATCAAAGTATTATCCCTAAACATAGTGAGTCGGCAAATTTAAAGAGCCAATGTAGAATAGGATGGAACCATGCCATGCCAGGATCAGGTTCCAGTATTATCACATTCCAGTAATGTCAAAAGCTTAAACTCACATACCAACAGCTTCTCCCTGCTGTTATTAGACTTTTGAATGAGCCTCTCAAATTTCAAATCTAATGCTGACCCTGATTTATGTACATCTTCTTTGCAGCCATAATATCATATTGCTCGCTGTGCTCAGTCACCCATGAGGACAAAGTGAGGACCGCAGTTGCTGGAGATCAGAGTCGAGAGTGTGGTGCTGGAAAAGCACAGCGGGTCAGGCAGCATCCGAGGAGCAGGCGAATTGATGTTTTGAGCATGATGAAGAGGTTATGCTTGAAATGCCGATTCTCCTGCTTCTCGGACACTGCCTGACCAGCTGTGCTTTTCCAGTACCACACTCCCGACTCACTCGTTCAATGATTCTGTTTTCAGGAAGGGTCACTGGATCTGAAACATTAACTTTGATTTCTCTTCACAGATGCTGCCAGACCTGCTGAGCTTTTCCAGCAACTTCTGATTTTGTTTCTGATTTACAGCTTCTGCAGTTCTTTCTGTTTTTATCCAAAGATCTGCCTGTACTGCACACAAAACAAAACTTTTCGCTGGATTATAAATCAAATCACAAAGCTTCTGCAGACTTGGCTGCGCTTAGAAATACGTCTTGGCAGCGTATAAAAGGTGGAGCTCTATTATTGTTGGAAGTCAGAAAAACAAGAGCAGAACTGGATACAACATATGCAGATAATTTATTTGTTCACAATGCAATGATTCAGTTCCACTCCAGCACACTATAGGTCCCTTAAACACAGTGATTATGTGTGTAGGATGAGAAATGATCTTCAGACCATGCAAAACTACCCAATCTCTGTAATATTTCCCACACACTGATATTCCTCATCTTGACGTAAAGGATAAACACTGACAAGACTCTTCCAACTGAACCTGAGTGACTGGAATTTTAGTGGAATCGTAAAAGCGATGAGAATGCAGCCAAGGAACAAAAATAAAACAATGAAGAGCAAAAAGAAAACATGAGAAAAAAAAACTCAATGTGTTTCAAAGCTAATTGCAAAAGATTTTAGAAATGGATTCAAAGAAATTAACATAGGGCAATGTGGGCTCATTAAACACGGACACATTCAAAATTATAATGGCTATTAAGAGAGTGTCAGAACCTGGAAAAGGCTTGATCCAGTCAAACATGGCTCTGGATGTAAATTGTTAGAGAGAGAAAGAGAGAGAGAGAGAGAGAGAGACCCAGGAAAGATCACAGCTGCAGATGTGGAGGAATCCTCAAAACTAAGTCCTTTCAAGGAATGGGAGAGTGGGGGAGAGGTGAGTCAAAACACCTGAACTGAACACACTCGAGAGAAAATGTGGACTGCAGATTCTGGAGATCAAAGTCGAGACTGTGGTGCTGGAAAAGCACAGCGGGTCACGCAGCATCCGAGGAGCAGGAGAATCGACTTTTCAGGCATAAGCCCTTCATCAGGAATAAGGCTTGTGAGCAGAGGGTGTAGAGAGATAAATTGGGGGTGGGATGGGGGGAGGGCTTGGGGTTGGGAGTAAGGTAGCTAGGAATGTGATAGGTAGACAAAGGTTGGGTGATGATGATAGGTTGGACAAGAGGGTGGAGTGGATAGATGGGAAAGAAGATGACAGGTAGGTCAGGTCATGAGGGCAGTGCCAAGTTATAAGGTTGGATCTGGGATAAGGTGGAGGGAGGGGAAATGAGGAAACTGGTGATGTAGTGGAGGCAGAGGAATTAGGAGTAAGGGATAGCGTTTTTTCAGAAGGTAGGGTGGGAGGAGGATTAATCCCGGTATCTGTGGGAGTCAGTGGGTTTGTAGAAGATGTCTATGCCACTGTTATTGGAGATGGAGAGGTCCAGGAAGGGGAGGGAGATGTCTGAGATGGTCCAGGTGAACTTAAGGTCAGGGTGAATGTGAGCATGAGGTGGCACTAATACAGTCATCAATGTAGCAGAGGAAAAAGATGGGGAGTGGTGCCGGTGTAACTGTGGAGGATGGACTGCTCCACATACCCAGCAAAGAGGTAGGCATAGCTGGGGCTCACGGGGGTGCCCATGGCTACTCCGTTGTTAGGGAGGAAGTGGGAGGATTCAAAGGAGAAATTATTGAGGGGGAAGACAAGTTCAGCCAAATGAATGAGAGTGTCAGTGGAAGAGTACTGGTGGGGACATTGGGTAAGGAAGAAACGGAGGTCCTGGTCATGGTGGATGGAGGTGTATGGGGATTGGATATCCATGGTGAAGGTGAGGTGTTGGGGGCCAGGGAAAGTCATGGAGGTGGTGGAGAGCATGGGTGGTGTCCCGAACGTAGGTGGGGAGTTCCTGAACCGGGGGTTAGGACAGTATTGAGGTAATTGGAGATGAGTTCGGTGGGGCAGGAGCAGGCTGAGACGATGGATTGGCCTGGATAGTCAGGCTTGTGGATCTCGCATAGAAGGTAGAACCGGGCGGTGCAGGGTTCCCGAACTGTGAGGTTGGAAGCTGTGGGTGGGAGATCCCCTGAGGCCCTGAGGTTGTGTACATTCTGGGAGATGATGTGTTGGTGGTGGGAGGTGAGGTCATGGTGAAGGGGGTAGTAGGAGGAGGTGTCTGTGAGTTGAGACCTGTCTTCAGTGGTGCAGAGGTCAGTGCGCTCCTGTAAAAATGCCATCCCTTATTCCCAATTCCTCCGCCTCTGCTGCATCACCAGTTTCCTCATTTCCTCTCCCCCCACCTTATCCCATATTCAACCTTCTAA
Source organism: Hemiscyllium ocellatum (assembly GCF_020745735.1). Taxonomy (NCBI): domain Eukaryota; kingdom Metazoa; phylum Chordata; class Chondrichthyes; order Orectolobiformes; family Hemiscylliidae; genus Hemiscyllium; species Hemiscyllium ocellatum. The sequence continues at coordinate 146,970,991 of NC_083402.1, read as the reverse complement.
CTCGTCACCGCCCTCATGACCTGTCTTACCTGTCAAACTTACTTCCCACTTATCTGCTCTACCCTCCTCGCCTGCTGAACACACTCATGTGTACCGGCCTGTGTTTGCTAACTCAATAAAAACCTGGCAAATTGGCTCCTTTTTTTGATTTTGTTTTGATTTATTGTAGTCTCATGTGTGTAACTACAGTGAAAAGTTTTGTTTAGCGAGCAGTACAGGGAGATCAAAGCAAACAAGGAAATTCTCTCTGGAGAGAAGGAGGAAGAGGGGTGACCTGATCGAGGTATACAAGATAATGAGAGGCATGGATAGAGTCGATAGCCAGAGACTTTTCCCCAGGGCAGGACTGACTGGCACGAGGGGTCATAGTTTTAAGATATTAAGAGGAAGGTATAGAGGAGACGTCAGAGGCAGGTTCTTAATGCAGAGAGTTGTGAATGCATGGAATGCGTTGCCAGCGGTGGTGGTGGAAGCAGAGTCATTCAGGATATTTAAACAATTGCTGGACTTGTACATGGAGAGCAGTGAGTTGAGGGGTGCGTAGGTTAGGTTATTTTATTTTACATTAGGAATAATCCTCGGCATCACATTGTGGGCTGAAGGGCTGTTCTGTGCTCTACTTTTCTCTGTTTTATGTTCAGATTACAGGGTGCTTAGACAGAGTGAGGCACACAGGTTACAGCTGCGCAGGAGGGGCATAAGACAAGATCAACATCAACAAGTCAACATTCCTGATGAAATGCATATGCTCAAAACATTGATTCTCCTGATACTTGGATGCTCCCTGACCTGCTGTGCTTTTCCAGCACCACATTTTTTGACTGCTACCCAGCATCTGCAGTCCTCACTTTCTCCAACATTATTTCGAGTTGGAGAGGTCCATTCTGCAGTCTAATAACATCAGGGAAGAAGCTGTTCTTGAACCTATTGGTAGGGGGTTCTGAAGCTTGTGTATCTTCTGCTTGACAGAAGAGGTTGGAAAGGAGAATTTAAAACATAAACCCGGTGCTGCCTGACCTGCTGTGCTTTTCCAGCGCCACTCTAATCTTGATTCTAATCTCCAGCATCTGCAGTACCCACCTCTGCCTATTTAAAACACAAGCTGATTTGGATTTGGGAAAAAGGTATGGGGTGGGATCTATTTTTAAATAAACAAACAGACCCCCCTCACCAAAGGAGCTTAATGATTTTGAGCATCTTGTCTGGAACACCAACACATTGGGGGTTTCACTTACTGCCTGGAATGCTTTGTTATGACTCAGCCTGGCGGTGCGAACTCTCATTCTCATTCCATTAATCCATGGGTCACAGTATAAAATAGAAATGTTTTTTTTTCCTGGTCTCCAAGATAACCAGTTAAATCATGTTGATATCAGTTTTAAACATAGAAGATTAATCAGTCAGGTTTCTTAATAAACATAGTTATGGTTATATGATCAACTTATTGCTAGGGTTTTTCTCACTGGAGTGAAGGATGGGAGGTGACTTGATAAAGGTGTACAAGGTGATGAGAGGTATAGATAGAGTGGATAGCCAGAGACTTTTTCCCAGAGCTGAAATGGCTATCATGAGAGGGCATAATTTTAAGGCGATTAGAGGAAGGTTTAGGGGAGATGTCAGAGGTAGGTTCTTTACTCAGAGAGTGGTGGGTGTGTGGAATGCACTGCCAGCAGTGATGGTGGAGTCAGATACATTAGGGACATTTAAGTGACTCTTGGGTAGACCCATAGATGATAGTAAAATGAAGGGTATGTAGGTTAATCTGATCTTGAATTAGGATTAAAAAGTTGGCAGAACATCGAGGGCTGAGGGGCCTGTACTGTGCTGTACTGTTCCAAGCTCTATGTCCTTATTCAATAGAGCTTCAATAATTGGCTCACATACGGAATCAGGATCATACACTTATAAATGTTTTTCCCTATAAATATCCCTAAAACACACAGACACGCTCATCCACATCTTCAGGCAAAGGGCGAAATTGGCTTCCTGGGAAAGACAAGCCGCTTTGGTAATGGGCTATTCTTGAAGACAAAGACATGAACTGTAGACTGTTCTGAAGTCTGCTGTTCTGATGTTCTCACATATGTGTACAAATCTGCAATCAGGCACATTCGTCGCTGAAATTTTGTGGACATGATTTGCTCAGGAAATACAATCTAGAGATGTTATTTCAATCACTCTTTCACAAGGACCAATATGTTTCACCCTGATCTGATGTAAAGTTCTGAAGAAGGGTCACTGGACTCAAAACATTGACTCCACTTTCTCTTTACAGGTGCTGCCAGATCTGCTGAGTTTCTCTAGCAATTTCTGTTTCAGACCTTCAGCATCTACAGTTCTTTATTTCATTTTGATGTAAAAGGAGTTATTTTTTGAAATAGGAGCGATCAACAGGACACAACAACAGCACAGGTCTGGCAGAATACCGAATCAGTAGTTTGAGTCCAGTGACTCTTCTTCTGTAGGGTCACTGGACGTGAAATATTAATTCTGTTTTCTCTGCACAGATGCTGCCAGACTTGAAATCAATTGGGTATCCTGTTCATAGAAAGCTTTCTGCCAATTAGTTTGTCTTAGACTCCCTAAGTTTGTGGGCGGCATGGTGGCACAGTGGTTAACATTGCTGCCTCACAGCGCCAGAGACCTGGGTTCAATTCCTGCCTCAGGCGACTGACTGTGTGGAGTTTGCACGTTCTCCCCGTGTCTGCGTGAGTTTCCTCCGGGTGCTCTGGTTTCCTCCCACAGTCCAACGATGTGCGGGTCAGGTGAATTGGCCATGCTAAATTGCCGGTAGTGTTAGGTAAGGGGTAAATGTAGGGGTATAGGTGGGTTGTGCTTCAGCGGGTCGGTGTGGACTTGTTGGGCCGAAGGGCCTGTTTCCACACTGTAAGTAATCTAATCTAACCCCTCAAATAGCAACCTCTCTATTCAAAGTCAGCCCCTGCAGAGTTTAGAGCAGAATAAGCTGTTATCGACATTCATGGATTTCCTAAGATGCTTATCTTAAAAAATGGCCACAGTGAACTTTCAATGACCTCTTTTAAAGAAACCATTCCAACTTTCACCACAATTCATGAAATGCATTCTCTTTTTCACAATTCTTAAATACTGAAGTGCTTCAAGCAAAGTTAAATATGGAGTATCATAAATGAGTTTTGGGAAGCTTTGTAGCTCAGGTTGAGGTTTTGGATGTAGGTTTGCTCGCTGAGCTGGAAGGTTCCCTTCCAGATGTTTTGTTACCCTCCTAGGTAACATCTTCAGTGGGCCTCCATTATAGCAATGGAGTATCATTATAGCAAGTTTCTATCCATTTTCACAGGAGAGGAAATGGAGCACGGGGGCCTAAATCAAGGTGAAGAATATTTTCTCTAAGACTGACATAAGACTGATGTGTCTGCAGGTCCCTGATTATTCACTTGACCCTTTTTAAAATAGTGGTGTGAGATTTGCAAGTTTCCAAACATAGGACACAGTACACCGGCAATGTTCTGGGGATTTGGGGTCGAATCTTACCAAGGCAGATGGTGGAATTTGAATTCATATTCATATTGAAGAAATATCTGGAATTAGGAGTCTAATAATGATAAGACCATAAGACATAGGAGTGGAAGTAAGGCCATTCGGCCCATCGAGTCCACTCCGCCATTCAATCATGGCTGATGGGCATTTCAACTCCACTTACCTGCATACTCCCCGTAGCTCTTAATTTCTTGTGACAACAAGAATTTATCAATCTCTGCCTTGAAGACATTTAGCGTACCGACCTCCACTGCACTCTGCGGCAATGAATTCCACAGACCCACCACTCTCTGGCTGAAGAAATGTCTCTGCATTTCTGTTCTGAATTGACCCCCTCTAATTCTAAGGCTGTTGTCCACGGGTCCTAGTCTCCTTGCCTAACGGAAACAATTTCCTAGCATCCACACTTTCCAAGCCATGTATTATCTTGTAAGTTTCTATTAGATCTCCCCTTAATCTTCTGAGCTCCAATGAATACAATCCCAGGATCCTCAGCCGTTCCTCGTATGTTAGACCTACCATTCCAGGGATCATCTGTGTGAATCTCCACTGGACACGCTCCTGTGCCAGTATGTCCTTCCTGAGGTGTGGGGACCAAAACTGGACACAGTACTTCAAATGGGGCCTAACCAGAGCTTTATAAAGTCTCAGTAGAAGAATGGTACTTTTTATATTCCAACCCTCTTGAGATAAATGACAATATTGCATTCGCTTTCTTAATCACGGACTCAACGTGCATGTTTATCTTTAGAGAATCCTCGACTAGCACTTTGTACTTTGGCTTTATGAATTTTCTCATCGTTTAGAAAGTAGTCCATGCTTGTACCCTTTTTTCCAAAGTGCAAGACTTCGCATTTGCTCACATTGAATTCCATCAGCCATTTCCTGGACCACTCTCCCAAACTATCTAGATCCTTCTGCAGCCTCCCCATTTCCTCAGTACTACCTGCCTGTCCACCTAACTTTGTATCATCGGCAAACTTCGCTAGAATGCCCCAGTCCCTTCATCCAGATCATTAATATATAATGTGAACAGCTGTGGCCCCAACACTGAACCCTGCGGGACACTGCTCGTCACCGGCTGCCATTCTGAAAAAGAACCTTTTATCCCAATTCTCTGCCTTCTGTCAGACAGCCAATCCTCAATCCATACCAGTAGCTCACCTCGAACACCATGGGCTCTCACCTTGCTCAGCAGCCTTCCATGTGGCACCTTATCAAAGGTCTTTTGGAAGTCTAGATAGACCACATCCACTGGCTTTCCCTGATTATGAAACCATTGACAATAATCAGAAAACAAAAGCTCATCTGGTTCAATAATGTTCTGGAGAGGAGTCAATTGCTCTCTTTAACTGGTCTGGCATAAATGTGACTCCAGATCCACAGCAATATGGTTGATATTTAATTGCCCTCTGGGTAATAAATGCTGGATGGGACAGTGATTCCCAATGGGGAGGCAATGGCCTAGTCATACTATCATTTTACTCCGAATCTGGAATTCCGGAATAATGTTCTGGGAACTTGGGTTCGAAAGCTTCCACAGCAGATGGTGGAATTTGAACTCAATAAAATGAATCTGGAATTAAGAGTTGACTGATGACCATGAATCCATTGCTAATTATTGGAAAAACCCACCTAGTTCACTAATGCCCTTTAGGGACGGAGACTGCCATCCTTACCCGGTCTGTCCTACATGTGACTTCAGATCCACAGCAATGAGGTTGACTCTCAATTGCCCTCTGAAATGGCCTAGCAAGCCACTCAATTGTTCAAGATGGTGGCTCACGACCACCTTCTCAAGGGCAAATAGAGATGGGCTATTAATGCCGGCCCAGTCAGCGACACCCAAGTCCCACAAATGAATAAAAAATCACCTGCATTTAAATAAAATAACAAGGACAATATGGGAGCCCTGTCCTCCCTCTATACCTTTCTGAGACTGCCTGGGAGTCATCCTTTCCCACTTTCCCTGCATATATCGATGGCGTGACCATCTCCCTGTACACCCTCAACATGGTGTCCTCTGCCTCATGGAAACTCAACAGTGACCCCCAGACACTGCACAATTTCCAAAGTTATAACTCAATCTGGTGTAGCCAATATGTTTGTGTGGGACACATGGTATGTCCGTGAGTTCACATTTACTACGTGTTGTACCCTTTACTTGTCCCTGCGATCTTGCTATCCTGAAACTTTGAAAATTATTTCTTACTCTTAGAATAAATATCAACTTATTATAAAAACTTCCTGGTTACAACTTTATATGGAGTAAGAGAGTCAGACAGCATGGAAATAGACCCTTCGGTCCAACCAGTCTATGCCGAGCATGTCCAAAATTAAACTAGTCCCGTGTGCCCAGGTTAGTCCCTCCAAACATTTCCTGTTAATGTACTTGTCCAACTGTCTTTTAAAGTTGTAAATCTACTTGCATCCACCACTTCCTGTGAAAGTTCATTCCACACATAAACCACTCTCTTTGTAAGAAGTTGCACCTCGTGTCTTAGAGTCATAGGCCCCTACAGGACGGAGACAGTCCCTTCGGCTCAAACTTATCCATGCCATCCAAAATGTCCATCCACTCTAACTCCATATCCCTTCACTTGGCCCATATCCTTCTAATCCTTTCCTATCCGTGTGTTTGTCTAAATGCCTTTTAAATGTTGTTAATGTACCTGCTTCAACCACTTCCACTGGCAGCTCATTCCATGTGCATACCACCCTCTGTGTAAAATTGTTGCCCCTCAGGTTCCCTTTTATTCCTTCCACTCTAACCTTAAACTGATGCCCTCTAGTCCTCGATTTCCCAACCCTGGGAAAAAGTGCATTCACCCTATCCATGCCTCTCATGATCTTATACACCTCTATGTCCCCCTCAGTCTCCTACGCTCTAAAGAAAAAAGTCCTAGCTTGTCCAACCTCTCCCTGTAACACCAACCTTTGAGTCCTGGCAACATCCTTGTAAATTTCTTCAGCATTCTTTCCGGTTTAATAACATCCTTTCTATAACAAGGTGACCAAAACTGAACACAATACTCCAAGTGTGGCCCCACCAGCATCCTGTACAACTGCAACATAACTTTCCAACTTCTATACTCAATGCCCTGACTGATGAAGGATAGTGTGCCAAAGCCTTCTTCACTGTCCTGTCTACCTGGGACTCCACTTTCAGAGAACTGTGCACCTGAACTTCAAGGTCTGTCTGTTCCATTACACTCCTTAAGGCCCTACCATTCAACATGAAACATTTAAAAATCTTTTTCTTTCCACCTGAATAAAAATAACCCCCTAGTTTTGAAATTCCCCCACTTTAGGGAAAAGACCTTCCATTCACCGTATTCATAACTCTCATGATTTTATAAACCTCTATAAGGTCACCCCTTCAACCTACTATACTCTGGTGAAAAACAGTCCCAGCCTATCCAGTCTCTCCTTATGACTCAAATTATCCATTCCCAGAAATATCCTGATAAATATTTTCTGAACCCTCTCTAGCTTATTAATATCCTTCCTGTAACAGAGCGACCAGAACAGAACTCTAGAAGAGGCCTCAAGGAGAAAGTGAGGTCTGCAGATGCTGGAGTATCAGAGCTGAAAATGTGTTACTGATCCTGATAAAGGGCTTATGTCTGACACGTCGAATCTCCTGCTCCTTGGAAGCTGCCTGACCTGCTGCGCTTTTCCAGCAACACATTTTCAGCTCTAGAAGAGGCCTCACCAACGTCCTGTACAAAACAATAATAGCAAAGGAAATTACAATTCTTTTGACTTCATTTACTTTACTTTCTCTCTATCAGTGTTCCTTCCTGAAACCCAATCAGCTGCTTTTTCTTCTTTGTAAATTATATTCATTTCAGTTTTAAGCTAATTAGACTCACTCCCTGACAGCAGCTTCTCAACAACCAATTAACAATTTCCTGAAAATTGCTGGTCTTCTCTCGATATGAAAAGACTCCCGGCCCTCTGCACTCTTTTAAGGTCTGCCCTTCCTTTCTCTGTGTTGGGCTGAGTATCTGATGTCTGTTTTTGCTTTCACCAGCACCATTTAAATAAAATAAGTGAGAAAATTTACAAATAAATTAATCAGAATTTCCCAAAACTCTCTAGATTTGGGAATTGCACCTTTGGATTCTAAACTCAAAAACTTTGCTCCATTACTTTAAAAATGAGGAACAGAGAAATTAGACAACTGCCAGGCTTGTATGATATAGGGGGACGGAGCAGAAGTTCACCATCAGGAAAGATACTGTCAGAAAGAATGTTCAAATATAGCCAGAACAGTTTCATTAGTGTAACTTCTTTGTTTGGTGTCATTGATTCCTTGCTGTTTGAATGTTCTGGTCATCCATCCCAACCATTCATTGGAGGTTTATGCTTTCAGATTTCTCACTTTAGAATTGATAACATTCCTAACTATTTATATAGCATGCTGCTGTTCATGCGCATGAAACTTGAACAAATTGAATAAACATGTGATTTAAGAGCTTTAATTTAATCAGATGTAATACCAGAAGTGTTGTACATCATGTATTTGGACAAAATATATGCTCAAGCTAAGGCTGTAGTATCCTGAAAATTCTGGGTCAAGTTAGGTCCATTTTATTGGTGCAACTCCTCCTCACAAGGCTGTTGATGCAGACAGGCCAGAAATGTCCTACATTAAGAGTTCCCATATCCCCAACCAGGAACAGACTGGAGAGAATCAAAGGCTGGTACAGACAATGGGGAGAAGAGGAAACCAAGCCCTCAGAGAGATGTATAGGTGACCTATCTTCAGTGCCTGAATATTTGAGGTGGCATGGTGGCTCAGTGGTTAGCACTGCTGCCTCACAGCACCAGGGACCCAGGTTTAATTCCAGCCGTGGGTGACTGCCTGTGTGGAGTTGCACATTCTCCCCATATCCGTGTGGGTTTTCTCTGGGTGCTCCAGTTTCATCCCAAAAATGTGCAGGTTGGGTGGATTGGGCATGTTACATTGCTGATGAAGAGCTTATGGTCGAAATGCTGACTCTCCTGCTCCTCACATGCTCCCTGACTGGCTGTGCATTTCCAGCACCACGCTCTTTGACTCATGCTAAATTATCCCATAGCGTCGGGGGATGTATAAATTGGGTGGATTAGCCATGGGAAATGCAGGGTGATAGGGTAGAGGCGTTAGTCTGGTTGGGACTCTTTGAAGAGTTGGTGTGGACTGATTCCACGCCGGAGGGCTTCTATGGTTAACTGTGCCCTAAAACTTCCAGAATGTCAGCTTTAGATTAGTTTTAAAGCAGTAAGGAGAACAAGTTTCCTCCTTACATTGGAGCAGCAACCCCCACTGTTTCCATGTGGACGTGATGCAGTATGATTTGCATTACAGCTTTTGGAGTAGGTAAGCTCCCAAAATATACATGCAAGTGCCATTAGAATGTAATCTGTGGAATCTTCTTCAGGTTTAGCTTTTGGATTTATTTTTTATTCATTCATTCACCTGATTACAGCATCACTGGGCAACATTTATTCCCCACCTGGCAGTTAACCACATTACTATGGGTCTGGAGTCTATAGGCAAGACCAGATAAGCATGGCAGTTTTGTTCTTTAAAGGACATTAGTGAACCAGACAGGGTTTTCCAACAATCAACAATGGATTCATGGTCATTATTACATTTTTAATTCCAAGTAACTTTTTAATTCAAATTCCAACATCTGCCATGGCAGGATTTGAAACAAGGTCCCCAAGTACACAGCTGGGTCTCTAGATTAGCAATGCAGCAATAATACCACTAGGCCATTGCCTCTCTCACAAGTCCTTGTGATTTGCAGGGTGATTGCATTTTTCAAAGTATCTGAGCCTTAACTTCTTTCAAAGGTCTGCTAAAAACATCTCTTTTCAGCTGTTCTTAAAGATTATCTATTTAAATCCACTCTTTTTAACCAATACCCATTTTCAATATCTAATTCCCTACTCAATACCCATTTTCAATCTGTACGATACTCACCAATATCTTTCCAATAAGAGGGACACTATGAAAATCAAGCTGATATTATTGCGTTTCAACTTATTGTGATGCCTGGTACTGGTGAGCAGAACCACAGAACTAATGGTTCATGCAAAAATAGGTTACAAGGTAGGTTTTCATTATCGTTTCAGTCAATTCATGGAAAGATGAGATCAATTCTCATACAGTATCTCCTGAAAGATATAGACCATGGATCTGGTTTGATGATCTGGAAAATTATCAGCAATGTCTGCAGAATTGCTAGAGCACTCAGCTTGCTTGGGCACCCAGTAATGAAATTTATTTCATTTTGCTGGCCATTCATTTTCATCATTTGTGGTTAAAATGATCCCAGTAGGAGCACCTGCAAGAACAGCGATATAACTTCAATTTCTCTTTGCTTGCACAGCATTAGTGGCTATACACACACATATTTGTTTCAACATTTTGTTTGAGTTCCCACAGTAGTTTTCTGCTTTATTTTCATGAACAATTTATCTATCTTTATCACAATTTTCTGATGCAGTGATTTTTGTTATTTTCTTCACAGATACCCATGGAGGTTCAAGGCTTTGTTTGAAGTAGCCACTACATTCACTTCAATAACCTCCAAAGTACATGCGCTTGGCTGGATTTCATTGCATTCTGAAGGTCATTAAATCCTATCAATGACAAGTGGAAGAGTACTGCACAATACTGAAAAAGCATCATTGATTGCTGCAAATAAATAAAGGCTACTTCCATGTGGCAAGTCATTTAGAGGTAGAGACATGTGGACTTTGTCTTAAATTCTTTGTTTTAATTTCTGTTTTTCCTTTATTTTATTATTGTGGAGGGACTGTTATTCTGAACCTTTTATCTCTTTATTCTTCTAGTTTATTACTCTGATTTTGTAACTTTGGAGTTTTGTTCTGGAGTTTTTATTTACTTTCTAATTTTTTTCCAAAGAATTTTACTCAAGCATCTGTATTTAGGTACCTTTGTACCCAAGATGGTGCCATATTTGGAGACTTGTAACCTTTTCACTGTACTCATCTGAATACATTAGACAATAAAGCTAATTCTAATCATTGGCTAACATTATGAACCTTAGTGTTGATGCCAGCCTTGAGGAGCGCACATGACATTGGGTCTGAGAATCTGGTTGGGTTGGTGATGACAGAAGAAATTATTATGTACTTTAATCCAAAACCTAAGGAGCTCTCTTGTTTCTCCTAGCACCCCAGACATCAACCTTTTGCAAGGCAAAAGTGAGGACTGTAGATGCTGGAGATTAGAGTCGAGAGTGTGGTGCTAGAAAAGCACAGCAGGTCAGGCAGCATCCAAGGAGCAGGAAAATCAATGCATCAGACAAGTGCCCTTCATCGGGAATGGCTGATGAAGGGCTCTTGCCCAAAATATTGATTGTCCTGCTCCTCAGATGCTGCCTGACCTGCTGTGCTTTTCCAGCACCACACTCTCGACATCAATCTTTTGCAGGCAATCCTTAAGCTTGCAATCTGAGGCATATAGGCCCTAATGGCTATTTCAGGCATTAGTAAAGACTGTTGTACATCCTGTGTGGATCAATTTCTCACCAATAAGTGCATTACACATATCAAAACTCCTTCCTTCCTTCAATGAAACAAATCCATCTCATACTTCAATTCTTGCATATTCCACTTGGCACACCACATCCTCACACTTTGCTTCCTATAAGGACACTATTCCATTCTTCTAGTTTCTTCAGCTTCAACACACTTATATGTTTTCGAAAATAGGCAGATCAAAACTGTTCACAGTATGCCAGATGTGGCCTCATGTGGTCTCGTCAATGTTAGATACAACTGTAACATAATGTCCCTAATTTAATATTGGATAGATGGTGGTGTAGTGGTAGAGGTAGTTCTTCTATATTGGAATGGTTTCATTCTTGTGCAACCCTGTGTTATAGAAAAATCACGCTTTAGAAACAGTACTTAAAGTATTGGCGATGCAATCATGTTACAGCCAACAAACATTTTGAAAGTTTGTGCTTTAGAAACAGTTTCCCCAATTCATCAATCGTGTTAGAGCAAATTCGTGTTAATGAAACGCGTTATAGCAGAACAAATCTATAATGTCACTTGTCTAGTAATTCCGAACCCCAGACTAACACTCTAAAGAGATTGATTTGAAGCCCACCTTGGTGAAATTTGAATTCAATTGAATCTTAGTCTATGTTGTGAAGTCCTGTGGCATCCACCATCTGCCAACACATCACAATCATCCTGGTACATCTAGTGACAATGCACTCTGAAAGCACACATCCTTGAAGGAAGGAAATCTGTCATCCTTCCCTGATCTAGTCTGCATGTGACTCCAGACCGGCAGAAATGGGGGTGACAGTGAACTTCCCTCTGGAGATTGGACTATAAACGCTGGCCTCACCAGTCATGCTCATATCCCACAAATAAATAGTAAAAATTTCAATTCCACTTGCAATAAACAACACTGCAATTGCCTTCTTAAGCACTTGCTGTACTTGCATACTAAATTCCTGTGAGCCATGATTCAGTTGGCCCCATGGGAAGCATTGAAAGATTCTTGGCTCCTGTTTAGTTTACCATTCACATTTTGAAAATTAAACCAATCATTCAGCTATCAAAACCTATTGCAGTCTCAGGATGACATTAATAAACGCAGCACTGACACCATGACTGCCATGGAGACTCCTATGTAAAAAGATCTTCTCAGAAATTCACTCTAATACCAGTGTTTCTCAGAATATTTTCAGAACTTCTAAAGACTAATGGAAGGGAAGCTGTTGTCTATACTTCTCCCTTGTTCTGGCCCAGAAACTAGCCTGGTTTCTAATGAAAACTACAAAGAAGCATCAGATTGTTGAGAGCGTGAAAATAAATGCAACTGTTGCTATTACTGACTGCACATGGGAAACTAATGAATTCACCTTGGCCCTCAATGGCAACGGGTGAAATTGTCGAGAGTTCTGACAAATGTGCGATATGACAAAATGTTGGGCAAAATCAGGCAACTAGTGTAGCAAGATCCATCTCGACATCAAGATCATCTCATTCCATAGTTTATGCTTTTCACAAGACTCTCACGAGGCCGTATTGAGATCCCAATTGATGTTCATTATTGATTGTTCAATGCCTAACTACCAGCCCAACTCGCCTCATTAATATTCAGACTCCCAGCTCACTAAACCCGCCAAACAACCTGGAAATGGGGAAAGCACGAAGATCCCAGAGTATCCATCTGGCACATTTAGCTCTTCACTTGATCTGATGCGCTCCAAACCACTGCCCAAGGCATGGTCCTATGGCACTAACTGTGTGCACTCCTCCTTTGTGGACATTGGCATCCATCATCTGCCAGCACAACACAATTATTCTGCAATATCTACTGTCAGTACACTCTGAAAGCACAAATTGCAAGGTTTGTTAGCAAGTAGTACTGGAAGAGTGCCGTGGCAATGCTGAGCACAAAAGGATAGGAACCTAGCTTGCAGTCTGGATCATGCTACCCCTCAGGGATGCTCACTTTCCTTTTAGCGCTCACTCACTTTGTGCCAACTGCTTGCCCAGAGCATTCTTTTCTGACTTTGCCTTGCCTTGTCATGCTGATGAGCACGATTAAGCAACCATGCAGTTACGTCTAGGGGCGGTACTCCTTATTGTGTAGCAATGTGCTGCACTAATCTCACACCAGCTCCACATGCCAGCAGCACATATGGCAAACACAGTGCCTGAGTGGCAAGCATGCAGCCATCTATCCCACTCTCAGGGGAATAATCCTGACTGAAGTCCATGGAGGAACCATGACATCCCAGTGCAGTCAGGCAAGGGCAGCCTCCTGCACTAGGTAAGGCCATGATCAGGCATCCGGTGGGGGTGACCACACGACAACCCAAGGGCCCAGTCGGGAACCTGGTCTCTCAGCAGTCTAGCGATGGTCTCCATACAGTCTGGGGTTATGGCTAATGCAGTCAGAGAGATGTATAGATACCACTCAGGGGTGAGCACACCTTCCCCGAGGATTTCTGATCATATCATCTGAGGGGAGGGCCCACAGTCGGTCTGTTTTGTCCATTCCCAGAAACGATGGGGGAATGAGGAAGAAGGGTGCGGGTGAGTGAGTAAATCCAGGCAGGTTAGCCTTTAGGACAGGGGGTTGCAGACCCTGGGTGAGGCGCAGTCTGATTGCGATGAGGTACAGCAGGATTTCGAAGGGAACAATACTGTAAAGCATGGCTGGGAGGGTATGCTGTGGGAGGGGAAATTGTCCACAGTCAGGAACACCCTGGCTTCAACAGAATGATCTTCCTGTTCATCTCATACGCCAGGGTCTGGGTGGGAACAAAGACAGGTTGGGTGGAGATTTGGGCAAGTGTCAATGCTATAGATTCTTTTATCATTTATTCACATGATGAGGGTATTGTTGGGTAGGCCAACATCTATTGCCCATCGCCAGTAGCTCAGAGGGCTTTTAAGAATCAACCACATTGTTGTGGGTCTGGAATCACATGGAAGCCAGACCAGGTAAGGATGGCATGTCTTTCCCTAAAGGGCATTAGTGAACCAGGTGGTTTTTACAACAATCGACAATGGTTTCATGGTCTTGTATTCCCAGAATTTTATTGAATTCAAATTCCACCATGTGCCATGATGGGATTCAAACCCGGGTCCCAGAACATTAGCTGGGTCTCTGGATTAACAAGCCAGTGATAACACCACTAGGATATTTCCTGCCCTTAATGGGTTAACAGGCTGTGGACATCTGCGGCCTCTTTGACACGGTCAGGCTGAGGCTGAGAGCTGTTGGAGGAGGTGTGCTCACTGTCACCTCCATCATGCCGGAAACTGAACATGTGCAATGGGAAGTAAATGGCTGTCAACCTACTCAGAGTGGGTACTGTTAGTGACCCAAGCTGCCAATGCAGCATAAGCCATTCAAAGGAGAACACCAATCACAGCTCCCCAAAAGGTCTAGCACACAGACACAGAGGATACCTACTCACTGACCATCTGTATGGGTGGCACCTCCCTGGTACAGCCACTGCTGGAGAACTCTTTAGCAGCTACATCTTTGTGCACAGAGGGAGCCGGACATCAGAGATCTTTTTCCAGGAGGGCCAAAGTATTCAGCAGCACCCACCGCCAATTAGCAGCACCCAACGCCATTTCGCAGCACCCAACGCCATTTAGCAGCACCCACCGCCAATTAGCAGCACCCAACGCCATTTAGCAGCACCCAACGCCAATTAGCAGCACTCTGTACCATTTGCACACTACATTCCCCTAGTTGCTGTTGATGTAGTAAGCTGTTAATGCAAGTGGACAGGAACTGCTGCCAAATGGTATGAAAATGCATTGACCATCTACTCAGAAAGACTCAGAAGCAGTTGCATGAACGATAAAGTCTTTAACATTTCTGTACAAAGTGTGATAAACGAGAAAGCTTACTTGCCCCACGCCTCCCAACCAACTTTCTTCATTCTGTCCATCCCACCATGTCTCAGTGTACTCCTCGGTTCTGCATCTGGGATGGATGGAGCTTGATCTGATCTGATCTGACATCCTTGGCTCTGGAGCTTTGGCAGGTGAATCCAAGGGCACTTGCGTCTAGACAGGGCAACATGCCAAGGGTCTTTTTTGCCAGAGGCAAGGTGAACCTCTAAGGATTGGAGAAGGTCAGGTAGAGTGGCGGGTGTAAGAAATGGCCACCTCTGCAGGGCCCTAAGTGGAACCTGCCAAAAGGTCTGTGCATTGTTGCAAACCCTGTTCATGCTGCCCTGTCTCCTTATGAGGAAAGGGCTCTCGCACATAGCTGAAGGTTCACCCCACCACACTACCATGGCTATACCTCAGCCCTGGGGATCAATGAAGGGGTGATGGAATACAAAGGTTTATACAGATCTGCAGCAGACTCTGAGGGCCTGGCTCTCCATGGCAATAATCACTGGGGCAGCCCGAAGGAATAACAGTGTTTGGCAGATGTTCACCAAGTGGCAAGTTGTTCTGGGGATGGGGTATTGGTAAAGTGAGACAGAAATTGTATGTGAGAGACACCATGGGGGTGAGGTAGGCTATTAATGAGGCAAATTTGGCAAGACAGGGTGAGGAAACTCACTTGGCCTCATAACACAAATCCCTTCAGAAAGCTCAACGAAAGTCAGACAGGCAAGAAACAGTAAGATTCAGTCTAATAACTCTAAACTGTATTTTATCATTTTTAACTTTGTACTGTTGTGTGTATGGGAGGGGTGAGGGTCCGGGTTTTGGAGGGTCCCAAGTGGTTGTGGGAAGGCTGTACGATTTATGATTGATCCATCATATTTATTATCTTTTTTGTTAACACCAAAAAAGAGTCTTTGTTCTTTCTTTTACTCAAGAAAACATTGTAATTGGCTCCAAATTGCTTATAGAAAATAAAATTAACTCCATTTTAAAGGGAGAAAGATATAGCTTCTTTTTGTAAGGGACTTCAAATTTTGTTGTGATTAACTGGTGAGGTTAAAAAGAGGGGAGCTAATTCACCCCTTCTCATCTGACCAAAATATGAAAGCACAGTATCATAATTAATTTGATGGCTAAGTAATAGATGTGATGCTGTTGGAAATAAGGTCAGTACCTGGAAATTGCTGATTAGGGAGTTCTATTTTATCTTTAGATTAAATTAAGTGTCATATTATTCTCAAGGATACTACCAATATCAACTATGCCAACATTTATCAATGAATCAACATATGTTCTCAAGCAGATTGCACTAACAATCTTAAAGTGGGCATATTCCATAGGCTGAGGAGAAAGTGAGGACTGTAGATGCTGGATATCTGAGTCCAAAAGTGTGATGCTGGAAAAGCACAGCTGGTCAGGCAGCACCGGAGGAGGAGAATCGACGTTTCGGGCGTAAGCCCTTCATAGTCTTGCAGAACCTGTAATGTGCATCTTTGTTGTATTCTATCATATGTCTGGATTGTGAATTACCCTGCTTCAGGTGTCAAGCCGGGATTTCATTTTTCTTCAATATAAAGACTTTGGTAGACTTCTGGTGCAGAATATGTGCACAGCTTGACACTCCATACGGAATATTTTGGAACCCATTTTGCAATTGTAAAGCAACCCGCTCATGGAAGCATGTCGACAAATTGATAAATCTTCACATAGTTCATGTCCACTTCACTTAATCAAAATGTAAAACTGAACTCTCCCCTTAACAATTTCCAGGTACTGCCCTTATTTCTGAACAGCATCTAATCTGTTACTTAGCCACAAAATTAAATGGTGTTCATCTTTTCTAATTCCACAACTGTAAATGCAATTGTCTAAAAGAGAAAAGATTGATCAGATCAATATAGTTCTGTCATGTAGCATGTTCTGGGAAAAGATGATGACAACAACAACTTGCATTTATATAAAGAATAACTTCTTCACTCAAAGTCTGTGCAATACTCTACCCGAGAAGGCTCTGAAAGTTCAGTCATTGAGAAAGTTCAAGATAGAGATCAGTAGATTTCTAAGTACTAATGACATCAAAGGAGTGTGGATAGCATGAGAAAATGGCATGAAGGACGATGATCAACCATGATCAGGAATGGAGAACAGACATGAAGGCTAAATGCCAACTTCTACTTCTACGTTCCCATATAACAACTTTAACATAAGTAATACGTGCCAAGACACTTCACAAATATCATCACACCAAACTACATAAAGATGTTTTAGAGCTGATGACCAAAAGCTAGGATGTGGTGTCAATGACTTTCTCGATCATGTGTGTTGGGAGTGCATGGAATTATAGAAAGTAGTGAATGCAAAGAACCTTAATCAATATCATTAACATGCAGATTAGAACTTCAATTCTTGGAATGTGCTACAAATTCATATCAGATGGTATATTCCTTAGCCTCTGTTTTTAGTTGTATTAAAATTCAATGAGAACAATGCTTATACTTGGCATAGTCAGAGAGATCTCACAGCAGTAGCTTAGGCTGACAGAAAAATAACAGGGGATGCTGTCACTTGAATAAATTACATAATAAAACATAAGCAACAAAACAGATTTGTGAATAGAATTTCACATCAGTACTTAGAGAATAATACGTAGAATGCAACTCTCCATTCACATTAATATTATCGTAGGCCTCAGATAATGCCAACAAATAGCATTTTAAATGCTGGAACAGACATTTTTTTCAAATCTCAGTGATTTGTTTCTTTCTTTAAAGGACAGAGGATCTAAACACCTTCAAACCTGGTTATTGCTTAACCCCTCACTGACAAAAGTCTTCAATTTTTAAAGAGTTGGAGAGTTAAGTAAATGCACGACTTTACAATGGTATATTTCTCATCCACCTTTCACCCGCAGTTTGCTATCCTCCACGATTCCCACATTGCAGGACAAGGCCTTTGCTAAGTAAAAAGTGGGGTCTGTTTGACCTTAGCACTGAACAATGAACTGATCTACGGCAATCATTCTCCCCATTTCAAAGGTTTTGTTTTCACAATCCAGTTTATTTAAATAAATGCAATAATTATTTAAATAATCAAAAACCAGGAAAGGAAATGATGATAACATCTGAATAAAGAAAATGGACCAAAAGCTTTGCATCAGTCTCACTTTGCATATTGACATTTATTTCAAATCGTCTCCATATGTACAAATAGTCTCCATATAGAAATACAAATTAAAAATGAATATTTTGATTCCATTCTGCACACAACATTCTAAGAATTCAAACAAGTATCAACAAAAAAATAACATAATTAAGATAAACAAAAAGACATGCTTTTTTTAAAGCTTGTTACATCAGAGATTCATCTGGTTTGTCTAATTTACTCAGTATCCTTCCAATTTTAGTAAATGTGTCTTATAGCTGAGCACTTTTAACTTTGGGTGATTCTGGACTAGCTATATTAATCATGAATATAATGTGAATGTTCGTGAAATACGTTTTTGATTTTTCGTGCCATTTACAAATGTGTGCTACTTCTACAAAGTTCTGAGACAGACAGGTACACTGCTATAATTCTTATATAATAATAATAGGACACATAAACACACTAGAGAATTCCATCACTGGCGATTATAAGACAACTAATTAATAAGCTAGATAAACCAGGAAAGGATGAACATTGTTTCATGTGTTAGCAACCTGTATTCAATAGTGCAAGTACAAACAAACCTTTTCACCATAAAAGAAAAGAATCATTTGCCACCAATCTTAAATTTCCATTGATATAGGAAACAAGAACATTTAATAAAAATGCCTCAAAGAATCTGGTAGATCTGAAGTG
Source organism: Hemiscyllium ocellatum (assembly GCF_020745735.1). Classification (NCBI taxonomy): domain Eukaryota; kingdom Metazoa; phylum Chordata; class Chondrichthyes; order Orectolobiformes; family Hemiscylliidae; genus Hemiscyllium; species Hemiscyllium ocellatum. The sequence goes on along the minus strand of NC_083402.1, from coordinate 146,952,214 downwards.
TTACAGAACAGAATTCCCAGCCATCCATGGAGTTTATTGAGGGCATTAACGTTCATCATTTTGGATATCATTGTGTCTCTTGATATGTACATGCTTATCCTGACTTCTCGATACAGCAGTGCTGACAAGCTGAATTGTTAGTGTCCTTCTATCTTAGTCCCTGATTACTTATCCTGCGCCCTACTTATTGCTATCTGGGGCTAATGCTTAAAGACCAAAAGAAGAAAGACATGGATATTAATTTTCCATTTACTGTTCTTTTTGTCATTTTCAAATACTTTCTCATTGCAGAAATAAAAACATTCCTGACATGTTCCTGGCATTAGTGATATTAAGTCACTATTCAGCTTCAATCTATGATTAATGCAAAAGTTCATGAGCCAAAGTTTAAAAAAAAGTAATTTCTGGAGAAACCTGGGCTAGGAGGATCAAAATATTACAAAAAACCTGTGAAGCTAAATAATTTCATTTTACAATTTCTGTTAATTTTGGTTGTGGAATTGTTGTTGTACCTCAAAACAATTTTTAATTTCAATAGTTTTCCAGTTTTTTTTATGACATGGCTGACTATGTGTTTCTTAAGTGCAGAATGGACCACAAGATCTGCTGATAAATCTGCAGGATAACAAGCTGCCTTTCGCAAAGTATCATGAAAACAGAAAAGATAAATAAAATCAAGGCACTTATCCCTTGATGTACATTGTTGAGTAGGCTGGATTAAAGAGTGAACTCTTGCAGGCTAGCCATTGTGAAAAAATATAAGAATATACAGTCATCGTCACACAGCACAGAAACAGATCCTTTGGCCAACCAGTCCATTCTGACCATAATCCCAAACTAAACTAGTTCCACCTGCTTGCACTTGACTGATAACCGTTCACACATTTCTTATTCGTGTACTTTTACCTAGATGCCTTTTAAACACTGTAGCTGTACCCGTATGCATCACCTCCTGTGGAAGTTCATTTCTCCTCTCACCTTAAAAATATACCCCCTCGTCTTGAAATCCCCCACACGAGGGAAAAGACATCTGCCATTCACCTGAGAGATTATAGATTACTTAAAAATTTTGAGTCACAGCAAGGGCAGGATATCGTTTAAAATTTATGGGTATATTTTCAATATTTTTGTATTTATAAAATTGTATTACACCTTTTACAATGACCATAATTCTGATTTTAACCTAACGCTCCAGCTCAGGGTGAGAATCTGATATGTCCAGGCCAAGTGTCGAACTGACATGTGTTTGATTTCACTTTTCACGGACTTTAGTACAGCTGAACATCATGTGATATGTAAATCGAGTCAGGCATATTCTTGGTGGGTGGTGGGGCCAGTTTCTGTTAAAATCAGGAATTCTACGTGGCACGATAGAATAAAAAGTTAAAGTACCAAGAAAAACTAGTACTCAAAATATTAAGTTCCAAATCAACCTAAAGGTAACCTTGAAAGTAAGTCGATGAGTTAATTGTGGAACACAGCAAGCCTTGAGTTCCTGCCCGATGATTTATAATGTCAGTCATCCTTTTGCAAGATGATATGAAGAATGTACTTGAGAATATTTTTTCATATTTTTTTCATGGCAGAGTTCCATCTTAGGATCAGCTATGATTCTATTGAATGGCGTAGTAAAATTGAGGGGTTGATTTGCCTATTTCCTATTTCTCGTAGTTTCATTACTGTGAATAGTGTCTTCAGTCTGCTGGTACTAATGGTAGAGATGGTTGCAGCACAGAAGGAGACTTCAGGTACATGGCAGCAACATCACCTGTAAGTTCCTCTCCAAGCCACATACCATGCTTACTTGGAAATGTATCACGCTTCCTTCAGTGTTGCTCGTTCAAAAGCTGGGTGCTCCCTCCCTAATGGCATAGTGGGTCTTCCTATAGCAACTGGACTGCACTGTTTCAAGAAGTCAGCTCCCCACTATCTTGAAGAGTAACTAGGGATGGGCAATAAATGCTGTCCCGGTTAGCAATGATCACCTCCTATAAATACATAAAACAAAACTAATTATGTATGTACCCTATCTCCAGTCAACAATGTAACTAATCCTTCTCCTCTAGCTTTTGTCAACAATCTTGCACCACTTCTTTTTCAGATCAGGTTTAGTATGTTTTTTTTCCCTCTTGTTGGTTCTCTCATTTCCTATCCCAGATAAAATCTAACAGAACTTGACCAGTCAGTCACTAGTCGTACTATCAAGCCACTCTTGGTTACAGAAGTTGAAGTCTCCCACCCAGAGTACACTCTGCACTTTTGCTACCCTCAGTACTTCCTCCAGGTGTTGTTCAACACAGAGGAGTCCTGATTCATCAGCTGAGGTTAGGATGATGTGGTTATCAGATTTCCTTTCCCATATTCCTTGCGCACGCAACTGCTCACAAAGGCTGGAGTGAAAGTTGAGGACTGCCAGAGCAACTCTCTCCTGACTTTATACCACTGAAGCCACCAGCTCTGAGCAAGGCTAACTCAGATACGTAATGCACATATCCCATGAATGACTAACATGAATGAATAGAATCTGGTCATTTATTGCAAGTGGAATGGAATATAAAAGTACAGATGCTTTGCTGTAGAACATGAGAGCACATTGGGAGTATTGTACATAGTTTTGTTTTTTCTAATAAAGGAGGGACTATTCCCCAAAGCCTGGATGAGTACAGTTCCAAAAGCTCAAGAAACCAAACAGGAGAAAACAGCTTTCTTGATTGGTGCTACATCACCAAGCATTCACAACCGCCACCAACACTCAGGAGCAATATAAGATGCTCTACAACATTGCAACAAAGCTCCTTACACAGCACCTTCCAAATCCATGACCACTAACATTTAGACTTCTTTTCAGATGTGGGAGTTTAAAGAGAGTTTAAGGGTTATTGCGGATTATATCTGCCATAAATGCTGTTGGGTGCAAATCTTATCAGGTTGAGTGGATTGGTTGGAGAGACAGTTAGAAGCAATGAGAAATTTGCAACAGTATGCGATGGATCACAGATATAGGAAGGAGGGAAAGTCTCAGATTCAGTCACATAGATGGATTAACTCCAGGCAGGGTGAGAAAGGTTGGCACCTAGGGCAGGAGGCTTTTGTGGATATACCCAATTCAAACAAGTATGCTGTTTTGGAAAATGTAGGGGGTGATGGATTCTCAGGGGAACATAGCACAAACAGCCAAGTTTCTGGTATTGAGACTGGCTCCAATGCGACGAGGGGTACGTCAGCTTCCAAGAGATCAATTGTGTTTGGGGATTCTGTAATCAGAGGTACAGACAGACGTTTCTGTGGCCAGCAGAGAAAAAGCAGAATGGTGTGTTGTTTCCCTGTTGCCAAGATCAAGAATGTCTCAAGAGAGGGTGCAGAATGTTCTCATGGGGGAGAGGGGCCAGCAGGAGGTCATTGTCCACATTGGAACCAACGATATAGGAAGGGAAAAGGTTGAGAGTCTGAAGGGAGATTACAGAAAGTCAGGCAGAAATTTAAAAAGGAGGTCCTCAAGGGTAGTAATATCTGAATTACTCCCAGTGCTACGAGCTAGTGAGGGCAGGAATAGGAGAATAGAGCAGATGAATGCATGGCTGAGGAGCTGGTGTATGGGAGAAGGATTCGCATTTTTGGATCATTGGAATCTCTTTTGGGGTAGAAGTGACCTGTACAAGAAGGATGGATTGCACTTAAATTGGAAGGGGACTAATATACTGGCAGGGAAATTTTCTAGAACTGCTTGGGAGGATTTAAACTAGTAAGGTGGAGGGGTGGGACCCATGGAGCTAGTGAGGAAAGAGATCGATCTGAGACGAGTACAGCTGAGAACAGAAGTGAGTCAAACAGTCAGGGCAGGCAGGGACAAGGTAGGACTAATAAATTAAACTACATTTATTTCAGTGCAAGGGGCCTAACAGGGAAGGCAGATGAACTCAGGGCATGGTTAGGAACATGGGACTGGGATATCACAGCAATTACAGAAACATGGCTCAGGGATGGGCAGGACTGGCAGCTTAATGTTCCAGGATACAAATGCTACAGGAAGGATAGAAAGGGAGGCAAGAGAGGGGGAGTGGCATTTTTGATAAGGGATAGCATTACAGCTGTGCTGAGGGAGGATATTCCCAGAAATACATCCAGGGAAGTTATTCGGGATTGTATTTTGGACCCCCCAATAGTCAGAGCAAAATTGAGAAACAAACTTGCAAGGAGATCTCAGCTACGTGTAAGAATAATAGGGTAGTTATGGTAGGGGATTTTAACTTTCCAAACATAGACTGGGACTGCCATAATGTTAAAGGTTTAGATGGAGAAGAATTTCAGAAGCGTGTACAAGACAATTTTCTGATTCAGTATGTGGATGTACCTACTAGAGAAGGTGCAAAACTAGACCTTCGCTTGGGAAATAAGGCAGGGCAGGTGACTGAGATGTCAGTGGGGGAGCACTTTGGGGCCAGCGACCATAAATCTATTAGATTTAAAATAATGATGGAAAAGGATAGACCAGATCTAAAAGTTGAAGTTATAAATTGGAGAAAGGCCAATTTTGACGGTATTAGGCAAGAACTTTCGAAAGCTGATTGGAGGCAGATGTTTGCAGGTAAAGAGATGGCTGGAAAATGGGAAGCCTTCAGAAATGAGATAACAAAAATCCAGAGAAAGTATATTCCTGTCAGGGTGAAAGGGAAGGCTGGTAGGTATAGGGAATGCTAGATGACTAAAGAAATTGAGGGCTTGGTTAAGAAAAAGAAGGAAGCATATGTCAGGTATAGACAGGATAGATCGAGTGAATCCTTGGAAGAGTATAAAGGCAGTAGGAGTATACTTAAGAGGGAAATCAGTAGGGCAAAACGGGGACATGAGATAGCTTTGGCAAATAGGATTAAGGAGAATCCAAAGGGCTTTTATAAATATATTAAGAACAAAAGGGTAACTTGGGAGAGAATAGGGCCCCTCAAAGATCAGAAAGGCGGCCTTTGTGTGGATCCACAGAAAATGGGGGAGATACTAAATGAATACTTTGCATCAGTATTTACTGTGGAAAAAGATATGGAAGATATAGACTGTAGGGAAATAAATGGTGACATCTTGCAAAATGTCCAGATTACAGAGGAGTGCTGGATGTCCTGAAACGGTTAAAAGTGGATAAATCCCCAGGACCTGATCAGGTGTACCTGAGAACTCTGTGGGAAGCTAGACAAGTGATTGCTGGGCCTTTTGCTGAGATATTTGTATCATTGATAGTCACAGGTGAGGTGCCGGAAGACTGGAGATTGGCAAACGTGGTGCCACTCTTTAAGAAGGGCAGTAAAGACAAGCCAGGGAACTATAGACCGGTGAGCCTGACCTCGGTGGTGGGCGAGTTGTTGGAGGGAATCCTGAGGGACAGGACGTACACGCATTTGGAAAGGCAAGGACTGATTCGGGATAGTCAACATGGCTTTGTGCGTGGGAAATCATGTTTCACAAACTTGATTGAGTTTTTTGAAGAAGTAACAGAGAGGATTGATGAGGGCAGAGCAGTAGATGTGATCTATATGGACTTCAGTAAGGCGTTCGACAAGGTTCCCCATGGGAGACTGAGTAGCAAGGTTAGATCTCACAGAATACAGGGAGAACTAGCCATTTGGATACAGAACTGGCTCAAAGAAGACAGAGGGTGGTGGTGAAGGGCTGTTTCCCAGACTGGAGGTCTTTGACCAGTGGAGTGCCACAAGGATCGGTGCTGGGCCCTCTACTTTTTGTCATTTACATAAATGATTTGGATGCGAGCATAAGAGGTACAGTTAGTAAGCTTGTAGATGATACCAAAATTGGAGGTGTAGTAGGCAGCGAAGAGGGTTACGTCAGATTACAACAGGATCTGGACCAAATGGGCCAATGGGCTGTGAAGTGGTAGATGGAGTTTAATGTGAGGTGCTGCATTTTGGGAAAGCAAATCTTAGCAGGACTTATACACTTAATGGTAAGGTCCTAGGGAGTGTTGCTGAACAAACAGACCTTGGAGTGCAGGTTCATAGCTCCTTGAAAGTGGAATCGCAGGTAGATAGGATAGTGGAGAAGGTATTTGGTATGCTTTCCTTTATTGGTCAGAGTATTGAGTTCAGGAGTTGGGAGGTCATGTTGCGGCTGTACAGGACATTGGTTAGGCCACTGTTGGAATATTGCGTGCAATTCTGGTCTCCTTCCTATCGGAAAGATGTTGTGAAACTTGAAAGGGTTCACAAAGATTCACAAGGATGTTGCCAGGGTTGGAGGATCTGAGCTACAGGGAGAGGCTGAACAGGCTGTGGCTGTTTTTCCGGGAGCATTGGAGGCTGAGGGGTGACTTTATAGAGGTTTACAAAATTATGAGGGGCATGTATAGGATAAATAGACAAAGTCTTTTCCCTGGGGTCGGGGAGTCCAGAACTAGACGGCATAGGTTTAGGTTGAGAGGGGAAAGATATAAAAGAGACCTAAGAGGCAACTTTTTCATGCAGAGGGTGTTGCGTGTATGGAATGAGCTGTCAGAGGAAGTGGTGGAGGCTGGTACAATTGCAACATTTAAGGGGGATTTGGATGTGTATATGAATAGGAAGGGTTTGGAGGGATATGGGGCGGGTGCTGGCAGGTGGGACTAGATTGGGTTGGGATATCTGGTCGGCATTGGCAGGTTGGACAAAAGGGTCTGTTTCCATGCTGTACATCTCTATGACTCTATGAGAAGCTGATTCATTACAGCACCTGCAATTTCTACTCCAATCCTCTCACCCTCTGTCCTTTTTTTAATTCATTGATGGGACTTGGCCATTGATGGCTGGGCTAACATTTACTGCCCATAGCTAGTTGCCCCTTGAGAAGGTGGTGGTGAGCTGCCTTCTTGAACTGCTGCAGTCATGTGCTGTAGGTAGACCCACAGTGCCCTGAGGAAGACAATTCCAAGATTTTGACTCAGTGACAGTGAAGGAACAGTGATACATTTCCAAGTCTCCTGAGAGTGTGGTGTTGGAAAAGCACAGCCGGTCAGGCAGCATCCAAGGAGCAGGAGAATTGATGTTTCAGGCATAAGTACTTCAATCAGGAATGCCAGAATTACTCATTCCTGATGAAGAGCTTATGCTCGAAATGTCGATTCTCCTGCACCTCGGATGCTGTGGTTGACCAGCTCTATACTCTTTGACTCTGATCTCTAGCATCTGCAGTCCTCACTTTCTCCTGATACATTTTCAAGTCAGGATGATGAGTGGCTTGGAGAGGAATTTGCAGGTGGTGGTGTTCCAGTGTATGTGCTGCTCTTGTCCTTTGAGATGGAAATGGTTACGGGTTTGGAAGACTATGGCTGAGGATCTTTGGTGAATTTCTGCAGTACATCTTATATATGCTACTGAGTGTCAGTGGTGAGAGAGTGGATGCTTGTGGATGTGGTGGCAATCAAGCATTTGCTTTGCCCTGCATGGTGTCAAGCTTATTGTTGAAACTGCACTCATCCAGGCAAGTGGGGAGTATTCCACAGTACTCCTGACTTGTGCCTTGTCGATGATAGACAGGTTTCGGGATGTCAGGAAGTGAGTTACATGCTGCAGTATTCACAGCCTCTGACCCACTCTTGTGGTCAGTGTTTATGTGACGAGTACAGTTGAATTTCTGTTAACTCCCAGGATGCTGATAGTGGGGGATTCAGTGATGGTAAAACCATTGACTGTCAAGGGATGGTGGTTAGACTGCCTCTTATTGGACATGGTCACTGCCTGGCATTAGTAGTGCATGAATGCTGCTTCTCACTTGTCAGCACAAACGTGGAAAATGTCCAGATCTTGTTGCACTTGAACATGCACTGCTTCAGTATCAGAGGAGTAGTGATTAGGCTGAACATGGTGCAAACATTGGCAAATATCCCCACTTTTGACCTTATGATGAAGGGAAAGTCATTGATGAAGCAGCTAAAGATGGTTGGGCCGAGGACACTATGCTGAGGAATTTCGGCAGAAATAGCCTAGAGCTGTGACGATTGACTTCTAACAACCATCTTCTTATGTGCTACGTATGACCATGGAGAGTTTGCCCCAGTACACATTGATTCCAGTTTTACTAGAACTCCTTGATACTACACTTGGTAGAATGCAGCCTTTATGTCAAGGGCTGTCTCTCTCACATGACCTCTGGAATTCAGCTCTTTTGTCCATGTTTGAACTAAGGCTGCAATAAAGTCAAGAGCTGATTGCCCAGTTTGACTTCCCTTCATCTGGACCCTGATGAAGGGTTTCTCGATGCTCCTGGTCCTCGGATGCTGTCTGACCTCCTGTACTTTTCCAGTGCCACATTTTTCGACTTGGACCATCACTGAGCAGGTTATTGCTGAGCAGATGCTCAGCTAACATACCCATTACTTTACTGATGATCAAGAGTAGATTGATCAGGCTGTAACTGATTGAGTTGGATTTGTCCATCTTTTTGTGTGCAGGACAGACCTGGGCAATTTGCCACATGGTCAAATAGCTGCCACTGTTATAACTGCTCTGGATGAGCCTAGCTAGACAAGTGGCAGGTTCTGGAACACAAGTCTTGAGTACTATTCCTGGAATATTACCAGGGCCCATATACTTTGCATTATCCAATGACTTGAACCATTTTTTGATACCATGTGGAGTCAATTGAATTGGGTGAATTCAGGTATCTGTAATGCTGGGGCTCTCTGGAGGAATCCAAGATAGATATTTCACTTGGCACTTCTAGTCGAAAATTGCTGCGAATGCTTCAGCCTTACCTTTTACACTGATGTGTTGGGCTCTTCCATCATTGAGATGGGAATACCTGTGCAACCTTTTCCTCATGAGTTTGTATGGACTTGTATCAAGATGGCGACACAGTAGGACACCCCAGCCAGAGCTCGTCTGCTCTGCCAGTTCTTTCTGTTTTAAATTTCTTTTTTCCTTTTCTTTTCTGCAGTGTTGCTCCCCCAAAACTTTTAACTTCTAAACTTACCCGGCGGGAATGGAGGATGCAACTCCCAGACTGGAGGCCATTGCTGGTGCAGTTGAGACCACGCTGGCACAGGAGGTGAGTCCGAGACCAGAAACCGGAGCGAGGAGGCGAGTCCGAGACCAGAAACCAGAGCGAGGAGGCGAGTCCGAGACCAGAAACCAGAGCGAGGAGGTGAGTCCGAGACCAGAGGCCGGAGCGAGGAGGTGAGTCCAAGACCAGAAACCGGAGCGAGGAGGCGAGTCCGAGACCAGAAACCAGAGCGAGGAGGTGAGTCCGAGGCCAGAGGCCGGAGCGAGGAGGTGAGTCCGATCCAGAGGCCGGAGCGAGGAGGTGAGTCCGAGACCAGAGGCCGGAGCGAGGAGGTGAGTCCGAGACCAGAGGCCGGAGCGAGGAGGTGAGTCCGAGACCAGAGGCCGGAGCGAGGAGGTGAGTCCGATCCAGAGGCCGGAGCGAGGAGGTGAGTCCGATCCAGAGGCCGGAGCGAGGAGGTGAGTCCGAGACCAGAGGCCGGAGCGAGGAGGTGAGTCCGAGACCAGAAGCCGGAGCGAGGAGGGGAGTCCGAGACCAGAAACCGGAGCGAGGAGGTGAGTCCGAGACCAGAGGCCGGAGCGAGGAGGGGAGTCCGAGACCAGAAACCGGAGCGAGGAGGTGAGTCCGAGACCAGAGGCCGGAGCGAGGAGGTGAGTCCGAGACCAGAGGCCGGAGCGAGGAGGTGAGTCCGAGACCAGAAGCCGGAGCGAGGAGGGGAGTCCGAGACCAGAAACCGGAGCGAGGAGGTGAGTCCGAGACCAGAGGCCGGAGCGAGGAGGTGAGTCCGAGACCAGAGGCCGGAGCGAGGAGGTGAGTCCGAGACCAGAAGCCGGAGCGAGGAGGGGAGTCCGAGACCAGAAACCGGAGCGAGGAGGTGAGTCCGAGACCAGAGGCCGGAGCGAGGAGGGGAGTCCGAGACCAGAAACCGGAGCGAGGAGGTGAGTCCGAGACCAGAGGCCGGAGCGAGGAGGTGAGTCCGAGACCAGAAACCGGAGCGAGGAGGTGAGTCCGAGACCAGAGGCCGGAGCGAGGAGGTGAGTCCGAGACCAGAGGCCGGAGCGAGGAGGTGAGTCCGAGACCAGAGGCCGGAGCGAGGAGGTGAGTCCGAGACCAGAAACCGGAGCGAGGAGGTGAGTCCGAGACCAGAGGCCGGAGCGAGGAGGTGAGTCCGAGACCAGAGGCTGGAGCGAGGAGGTGAATCCTAAATCAGAGTCTACAGCGAGGAGATTAATACCTCATGTTTAGGTCTGCCTGCTGCTGCCAATGACATGCCATCCTGCACTTTCAATTGGACTAGGGTTGATCCCCTGGCCTGATGGTAATGGTTGAGTGGGGAATGTGCTGGGGAGGGGACATTGCAGGTTGTGCTGGAATACAATTCTGCTGTTGCTGCTGGCCCACAGTGCTTCATGGATACCCTGTCTTGAGTTGCTATATCTGTTCAAAATCTGTCCCATTTAGCATGATGATAGTGCCACACAACACGATGAAGGGTATTCTCAACGAGAAGGTGGGACTTTATCTCCAGGAGGACTCTGTAGTAATCACTTTTATTGATATTGTCAAGGACAGATGCATCTACAGCCAGCAGATTGGTAGGGATAAGATCAAGTATGCTTTTTCCTCGAGATGGTTCCCTTATCATCTGCTGCAGAGCCAGTCTAGCAGCTATGTCCTTTAGATTCTGACTAACCTGATCAGTGGTACTGCTACTGAGCCATTCTTGGTAAGGGACATGAAATCCTCAAGCCAGGATACATTTTCCGTTCTTGCTACCTTCAGTCCTTCCTTCATGTATGGTTCAACATGGAGGAGTACTGATTCATCAGCCAAGGGAGAATGGTAGGTGGTAGTCACCATGAGGTTGGAATCAATGAGTTGAATGGCCTCTTTCTTCACTGTCAGGATTCTATGATTCTATAATTTGGGGTTACAGAGTGGGATACTCTTCGGACGGTTGGTGCAGACTGTAGGGAGCCTATTCTGTGATTCTAGCTTTCCTTGCCCGTGTTAAACCGAGATTTCATGGGACTCGGAGTCAATGTTGAGGAATTCCAGTGCAACTCCCTCCTGACTGTATGTCATTGTGCTGATCCACTCTGCTGGGTCTGTCCTGCCAGAGGCACAAGGTATATTCAAGGATGGTTATTGTGGCATCTGTCAGGTTTGACTCTGTGAGTATGACTATGTCAGGCTGTTGCTTGACTAGTCAGTGAGACAGCTCTCCCAGTTTTGGCAGTAATCCCCAGACTTTAGTAAGGAGGACTTTGCAGGGTCAACTGGGCTGTTTCTGCTGTTGTCTGTTCCAGTACCTCGGTTGGTGTCAGGTAGTCTGCTTGATTTCATGTTTTTGTTGAGACTTTGTATCAATTGCTACAACTGAGGCCATTTCAGTGGGCAATTGAGAATCAACCACATTGCCGTGGGTGTGGAGTCACAAGTAAGTCAGACCAGGTGAGGATAGCAGATTTCCATTCTTCTTTTCACACTGGTGAGCCGGATGTGTTTTTCTGACAATCAACAATAGCTTCGTCAGGAGATTCATAATGTCAGAGATTTTTTTTATTGAATTCAAATTCCACCATCTCCTGTGGTGGGAATTGGAGGCAGGTCCCCAGAACATTTAGCTGTGTTTCTGGATTACCAGTCTAGTGATAACACCTCTGGGAATGTATAAGAAATTGTTGATCTTCCATACTTTGAGAAGTTGCAGAAATATAATGGGAAAGATAAAAATATAGATCTTTATTTATAAGGAACACATAATTGTTAGCAGAATGAACAAATATTAAAATCAAAGAAGGTAAAATCCTAAACTGGTATTTGCCTACATCAAGTAGCCAAGTTTAGCAAAAGGCTCTTTGTTGTCCTACAGGATGCAGAGGCTGTTGCTTTGATTTATTGATTGGTGGTTAGTCTGCACATGGGTTCCACAGCCTGCTGACCTACAGCAATCTTTCTTCAGCTTGTACAGTATACTTTAATTGAGGTCCTTTTTGGAACAAATGTACCTTTTAAATTGAAGCTTATCCCACACATCTGGCAGAAAATGGGCAAAGGACAATTAAAATCTGAGGGAGTCTGGCCAATAGTGATTCTAAATTCCAAGGAGTAAGGTAAATTCCAATTTCAAGATACAGGTCAGGTGTTAACGTCATCACCTCTGTCCTGACTGCACATTCTTTTAAACCGGAGGTCTGAGTCAGGCAACATGCTGAGGTAAATCAAACCAGGGCCATGCAAATCTGGGCAAGTGTTAATAATCTATCGATTTCCTTGAATGGTGGGATGACCTGTCCTACAAAGAAAGCACAGGCCTTCCTAGCTCACTAGATATCCCTTTTGAAGCCCACTGACCCACCTGTATCTCACAAAGAACCATTCTCCTGGGTTCCAAATGACCACCTCTGTGCCATTCTGTTTTAACACTCAACCCCATCCAGTCAGTTTCCCACCTATTTTGGTTAATCAATACTGTTCTATTGTGATCTAACTGTTAAAGTGAGCCTTCTTGTCGATTTTTCTGAATGCACCAGCAACTAAGAGACCATATTCCTCCCTGGGTATAAACATCAGCTGCAATTTAAATGTTTTTTTTAAGAAAGATTACAAAAAGCTAATCATTTTAAGAACTCTGATGCTGGGATTTCTCTTGCACACATTCCAACAAGAGTAAAGAAAGCAAGAACTAAATCAGCACATATAATGGATTATAAAATTTAAGCAGAAAATTATGGTATTATGTACCTTATTAAATTAGTATCATCCAATATCAGAGGTTTTAAGATATTTTCTCATGAGTTATGTACAGATCTCAGTTTCACAACAGAAGAATAGCCAACTCAGGTTAATGCCCTGGATAATGGGATGAGCTGGTGTTTGCAACACTACAGCACCATTGGGTCTAAGCACATATCAGGTTCAGATTCTCAGCATGTATCTCTAGTCCATTTTTCTCTGCACCCCTCTGAGGTTGTTCTTGCATTTCGACTTATAACATCAGTACTTAACACGGTGTTTTAGTAATTGCGTTGACTTCTAATTTACCATGCACTTTCCAACTCTGACACATGGTAACACCTAGAAAATGTAACACCAGTTTCAGCATATGAAAAAATATCAAAGAAATGTTTGAATAAACTATTTGGTACTCTACTAATAGCACCTTTTTTTAAAAAATGGGTAAAGGGGAAAGAGATGACATCCTTTGACATTACATCCCAACTAAATGAATCTAGCCAATAATGGATATTTAAAATAATATTGTTTATAATTTCATAAATTTTGCCTTGTAGTACAATACTTTTAGCAAAATTAGGACTGAGATAACAGAAATTGGATAGTCAGCTTTTCAGCTTACTGCAGATGTTATAAATTACTTCAGGACCAAGAAAGAGATATTCTTAGCTATTGATACTGATATGAATTAAATGAGCTACCTATACCATTCCTGTCTGACAGACTATAAATAAGCATGGAATGCATGCCCTTGTGTTAAGGAGAACTGCCGAAAAAGAAAAGCTATGCATTAAACCAAGTACATTAAATCAGCAAATCATTTAGTTGGAAACGACTTTGTATTGAGTGGCCCCTTAAACAGTGCTGAGCTGACAATCTACTGCTAGTTTCGTCTGTTGTCTTATATTAATTGACATTAATCAGTAACTGGGCCTTTCGAGGACATGAAACAATTTTCTTCCGTGTTGAAGCATCATTAAATTGCATTTCCAAAAGCTGCACATTGCTTCATTTGTAAGTAATTAATTGCAGCACAGCAAAATGCTGTTAAAGAATCCATTTCATAAAAAAACACATTATTCAACTACAACATAGTGCACAAATAAACTGTGATGCTCCTTACATGACAGCACAAGTTATGTCAGAATAATTAAATAGCAGCAGATACGAGAATTACATTACACATTGGTGACAAATTTATTCTTGCTTTATTTGTCCATGTTTTGCTGCACCAGTAGAATTCAGGAAGATCTCTTGCATATACTGTAAAAACAAATTAACAGTAACTTTTAATTTAACTGTTTATTATATTAAAATATCAATTTGCTTATCTATTTAATTTGATGCATAAGAACTCAGTAGCAAACAACTTTCTTTAAATTATTAAGTTAGAATTCTAGAAATATCTGACAAATAGCTGAACTTGTATCAAAAGTGGGGGTTTCTTTCTTGTTAATAAAATGACTAATTTATTGTTTTGCATATGCTGATTTGACATACAATTTCAGCCATACACAGCATTGTCATCAGCAGCATGAAAAGCGTGCAGAGATATTTTACTTTGATGGCATGATTCACAAACATAGGACATTTCTTTATTTGTCCACAAGGTCATTTGTTGTCATCACAATTGTCCCATTTGCAAGGCCGGGAAGTACACTGTCCAAGTTCATGTTGAAAGCAGTTTAAAAAGTACCCAACTCCAATCTAGTCAGCCAAATTCTTTTGAGTGACTGGGGTCAGAAATGACTTGACAATTTTAGTGGCATCTGGTGTCCAGTCTTCACGTCAACAACTTGATAAAGAAAAGGAAATAAGAAGATTGGCAACAGTGGGTGTCCTAAAGCCAATTGTTCTGCTAGTGGACGGAAGAAATTAGATTGAATTGGCAGCGTAATTTAGTCAAAGATTATTTACTGATTTTGCTACCACATCTAATTGATGATGTGGAGCAGCTATTTTGCAGAGAATTGGTAATCACGGAAGAAGAATAGAAAGTAATGTGCCTGAGAAGATGCATAGTTACACATAAATGATTATTCACCAGCTTAGTGTGAAGTTAGCTGCTGAACAGAAGTATAATTTTTGCAAGCAAATAGCAGAGCACAGGAGAAAATAAGTGCAAAGTGAAGGTTTTCTGCTGCAGGCAAAACTGGCAAGATTGCCCAATAGGTTATTTATAGCATAAACTGCCAACATAAAGCTGTATAATCTCTATCAGACTTGAAGTCAACAGTGATCTGTCTTGAGTTGGCTTTGACTCAGAAACACTATTCTCAAATTAAATAAAGAGACCAGAGTGGAAGGCACAGATTTACCCACGTTGACCAGGAAGGAATCGGTCCTGTAGATTACTCGGGCAGTGGAGAGTAAATCTAACAGAAACTCTACTGCAAATTTGGTGGGAAGCTATGCAATACCTGAAAGACCAGTACTTCAAACATTAGCCTTGAATAATTTGTGTGAAGGTCTATGAGTATTTTAAATATAGCTTGGTGCGAGTCAAAATTTGTAATGGATTCAAAATACTTTGGAGAGAAAATTGGATAAATTGTAAATGCATGGCCTCCTTGAAACGTAGCCAAACAAACAACTTTCTTTGTGGGAGATATTTTTATGAGGAAATAAAAGTGGAAAGCAAACTAATGTATAATCTGTCTGGTGATGGTTAAATGTACAGCATTCCTCATCACATGACCAAAGATTTTTTTTAAAACGTGATTTCATTCTTTCTCTTTCCATGTCTTTGTTCTTGCATCCTCCACATGCTCTCCCAGTATGGCAAAGATTCTAGAATAATTGCAGAATGTCTCCTTATCGAAAGGACACTTTTGTGTAAGTTTAGTGAATTTGTTATCTGCGAGAAATGAACAGAACCCCCAAGAGAAATGGCTAAATCCCTGAAAAAAAAATCCAATCTCTTTCCAAAACATTAGCAACTGAGGACTTACAAAAAAAGACCTCAGTATTTATGTCAGATGGAAAAAGAAGCAGGTTGAAATATGTACTGAAATGATTTTACTTTCATCCAACATGAACCTCAACTTCAATATGTGTATGGATAAACTGAGAACAACCAGACAGCCAGTTGTTTAACTGATGGCATGAAAATAACATGGACAGAAAAACTAACAGTCTAGATTAGAGTGGTGCTGGACAAGCACAGCAGGTGCTCCACTCTAATCCAACACACTCTAATCTAGACTCTGGTTTCCAGCATCTGCAGTCCTTGTTTTTACCTAGAAAAACTAATAGTGAAACTCAAATGCTAATGAGAACAGCTTGTTTAACCTGAGTTTATATTCTTTAAAGTTTAGAATTTTGAAGAGGGATTATCAAAGTTTTTAAAATGACAAAGGATTTCAACACAGGAGGTAGGGAGAAACTTTTTTTTCTGATGGAGAAGCAGAGCAGGATGAATAATCCTATCGGAAAGATGTTGTAAAACTTGAAAGGTTTCAGAAAAGATTTACAAGGATATTGCCAGGATTGGCGGATTTGAGCTATAGGGAGAGGCTGAACAGGCTGGGGCTGTTTTCCCTGGAGCGTTGGAGGCTGAGAGGTGACCTTACAGAGGTTTACAAAATTATGACGGCCGTGGATAGGGTAAATAGACAAAGCCTTTTCCTTGGGGTCAGGGAGTCCAGAACTAGAGGGCATAGGTTTAGGGTGAAAGGGGGAATATATAAAAGAGACCTACGGGGCAACTTTTTCACACAGAGTGGTACGTGTATGGAATGAGCTGCCAGAGGAAGTGGTGGAGGCTGGTACAATTGCAACATTTAACAGGCATTTGGATGGGTATATGAATAGGAAGGGTTTGGAGGGATATGGGCCAGGGGCTGGCAGGTGGGACTAGATTGGTTTGGGGGATCTGGCCAACATGAACGGGTTGGACTGAAGGGTCTGTTTACATGCTGTACATGTCTGACTCTATAATTAAACTCTGCCCAGCAAGACAGATGTGCACTGAGTGGGTGATCATTGTTTGGCTGTGTAGGTGCAGGCTGTGAGTTTGTGATGTGAACTGTGAGGAATTAGCAATGAACTGCAAGTGGATCATTCAGCCTCCATTATTTGCTAAACAATTACTAATGCAATCATGTTGAAAGAAAGAAATTATGTGGACATTCTAAGCAGCAAACACTGTCTACCAAGATACAGTCAAGTGTATGAGTTACTTAATAGGCACTGTTATAGAGATCAGAAAGCATTTTGCCACACTTCTGGTGTAAATTAGTACAATGAATATCAATTCCTGGGCTTGACTGTTACTGGTTTGTTAAGGCAACCCATGCTTTGAGTCACTAGTGGCTGCCTGAAATTCAAGCTAATCAAATACCCAAAGAAGTTACAAGACCCTTTTGCCATTTAATGTAATCCATTTATTCCACACATTTTTGCTTTGAGATAGAACAACCTAAACTAATGAGCCCTCCAAGAAACTCTGGAGATCAATGAAGAAACCTAATACCTTGCCTTAACAAATCTTCCAGAATGTACAACAAGAGAAAGCAGGAGTATCCTTCATGGTTCCACATTACAGTCGGTTCTGCTACAGTGTGGTAGTTCCGTTCTCGTACAATCCCATTTATCAGAAAATTGTGTAATTGCAGCACCATTTGAACTAACAGGGTTGGAATCGCATTATAACCAATATACCATGTTTAAAAGTTCGTGCTTTAGAAGCAGTGTCCCCAATTCATCAAATGTGGTATAGTGAATTCACATTAACAAAATGCGCGTTATAGCAGATCGACCTGTATTCCTGCGTCACTGTGATTATTCTCCATTCACTACGCTGATAATCTATTACCACAACTCACATTTAAACAAGATGTCAGCCAGCATCTAAGCTGGACAGTTCCAAATTTTTCATTCCCACATGAAGAAAATACCTCAGTGACCTGTTCACAGACAGGGGCAAGGGTAGAAATAATAGCCCCAATCTGACCAGAGCCCCAGTTATTGGGTCCTGACGTCACCCCTGTCTTGGGTCCTATCACAGTACACCATTCCCCTTCTGACCATGCAAGATCATTATCACATGGTCCTCCTGTCCACTGGTTAAGGTAGTGTGACAGTTGTTACATCTGCTTGCTTTACACACAGTCATAGAGATGTACAACATGGAAACAGAGCCTTCGGTCCAACTCGTCCAGGCTAACCAGATATCCTAACCTAATCTAGTCCCATTTGCCAACATTTGGCCCATATCCCTTGTAACCCTTCCTATTTATATATCCATTTTGTAATTGCACCAGCCTCCACCACTTTCTGTGGCAGCTCATACCATACATGCACCACTCTCTGCTGTAAAAAAGCTCCCCCTTAGGACATTTAAATTTTTCCTCCCTCACCCTAAACCTATGCCCATTCGTTCTGGACTCCCCCACTCCAGGGAAAATATCTTGCCTATTTATCCTATCCATGCCCCTCATGATTTTATAAACCTCTATAAAGGTCACCCCTCAGCCCCTGACGCTCCAGGGAAAACGGCCCCAGCCTATTCAGGCTCTCCCTATAGCTCAAATCCTCCAACCCTGGCAACATCCTTGTAACTCTTTTCTGACCCCTTTCAAGTTTCACAACATCTTTCCGATAGGAAGACAACCAGAATCGCACGCAATATTCCAAAAGTGGCCTAACCAATGTCCTGTACAGCCATAATATGACCTCCGAACTCCTATACTCAATGCTCTGACCAATAAAACTCGAAAAATGATACCAAATAATTTCTAAGCTTCTGTTCAAGTGTGGATGATTTTCAGGAGTTGCAGTGTTTGTTTGCATTTTGTAAAAGGTCTGCATGGAATGCATCAGATAATTTATGGTGAACCCTGTGTATTGACAGATTGATGCATATAAGTAGCGATGAAAGAGAATTATACTGTGCCAGGCACAGTCCAAAGGGAAGGCAGAGGAGCAGTGTTCCAGATCTCCAGCAACTACAATTGAGGGGGTGAGCAGATGACTGCTACCAAGTCTCCATAAACCAGGGCAAACACATAGTCCATGTCCAAACCTCAACCGTCTTAAGGAGACATAAATCAAGGTCCTCTTTCCTGTGTCACAATCCAAAGAAGTTACAAGACCCTTTTGCCATTTAATGTAATCCATTTATTCCACACATTTTTGCTTTGAGATAGAACAACCTAAACTAATGAGCCCTTCCAGAAACTCTGGAGGTCAATGAAGAAACCTGTGACACCAAATGAAGGAGAGCTGGAGACTTCTGTTGGAGTTTACAAAAGATATTCACCAAATATAACTAACAGATTATATATCCCATTGGTATTATGGGTGCTTGTACACAAACAGTAGCCTCGTTTCCCTACGCTGGAAACATTTCTGTATTACATTGACTGTGAAGCACTTTAAAACTTCTGGGGTTCTGAAAGTTGTCTTATAAATGCATGTTTTTTTAATTCATCAACAATGTTTTGTGATGACAGAGCCAATTATGACAACAGATACCGGATTATCTAATGCACAGCATCAAATGTAGACATTTAACACATAAAAACATCTCCACATTTAACCAAGGCATCATTAAAACAAATGAATATTGAAGGCAAAGGAAAAACTCTTATGAAGCATGCCCAAAATCTGAGTATAAGATACTCTTTAAAGTGCAACTCTTTGAGGAGGAGAGGTTGGTAGAGGAAGGCTTCCAGAGTATGGGACAAAGACTGATGAAGACATAATCACTAATGGTAGGGTAAAGGTAGAAGATGCTGCAGTCAGAAAAAGTAACATTTTTGAAGAGACTTGTATCAGAGCAAATGGTTATAAAGAGTGAATTCCCAATGGTATAGTGAGAATTAAACACAAAGATGAGAATGTTAAAGGTGGGGCATTGGGGATTTGACCCAATGCAGGCTTAATGAGTATAAGAATGATGGGCAAGCAGAATTTAGTGTAGGTATAGCCATCAGAATTTGAAGTGAGCCAACTTGAAAGCAGAAAGCTAGGGAACTATTAGAATAGCCATTGGAAGGTGACAAAGATGCTTATAGGCATTGGTACTGTTATTCTGCATGATTAGCAGTTATTAAATATTCTGATTCAACAACAGTGCAAGATCCTTGCGATGAGGTAGAGATTCCTCTGAGGCAACTATTAACTTTTGCATTCCTTTGATAGTTCGCAGTTTTGAAGTAGTGGCAGAGAAAATAGCCACATCCTCAATAAGAAAATAATAAAAACTTTTATTAAAATATCCTATGACTTTTGGGGCATGCAAGTGAACACAAAAATCTATGTTGTGTCCTTGATTTTGTTTTTGAAACTTGTGTGCTAAATGTCGCCACCTCCTGGACAGTTATTTTCTCTTAACTGCTCTTTGAAGAGCACTTCAATTTTGTTTCCCTGTTGCAGTTATCTGTATTTTCTGAATCAGCTGCAATATTCTTATTGCGGTCATTGCACTAATTTATTACAGCATTTGTTTTGTTTCGATACTGCAAACATTCCAGCTCTGTACTGATTGAGTGGCTTAGTTTATTGCTTTAATTAAGATGCTGCAGTATGAAATGTGTTGTTAGAGAACATCCACAAAACTATGATACCTTAATGCCACGAGCTGGGATATTTGCTTATCAATTTCAATTGTCGTTATTACTTTTGCTTTTGTAAATAAATCACACATTAGATTGGAAAAGTTATAAGAAACATACCGGTACTCGTTAAAAAAAGTTGCTTTTTCACTTGTGTGGTCCTAGGAGCATGGTGGGCAGGTGAAATTAATATTCCTCTAAAGGGACAAATCAATTGTACAATCATTAGTAAACAGTTCCTTTAGAATCCTATTGCTAGATTTCTTGCAATGACTTTGCAAAACCAGCAATAAATTATTTTTCAATATTTCATTATGCTCTCATCAATACTCATATGTATACTGTAAATACTTCCTGCTTTCTCAGGCAAGATCCTATTTGAATTTGGTGAGAGTATTTTATGTACTTTTGCTAACAGTATGCCACAACTTGATTAAATAATGGGAGGAATGATTTTAAAATTTGCAGGGTCATGCTGAAATTACTTCATGATTTCATCCCTTTGAATTTCTGTAATCCCCTTCAGCCCCTTTATTCTGGACTCTAGATCATTTGGCCACCACTATATAAAAGCAAATTACTGAGGATGCTGGAATCTGAAACCAAAAGAGAAAATGCTGGAAAATCTCAGCAGGTCTGGCAGCATCTGTAAGGAGAGCAAAGAGCTGGCGTTTCCCGTCTAACTGACCCTTTGTCTAAGCTCATTTGGACACCAGGGGTCATCTTGCTTTCAGCTGCACAAAAAGTTCTGAATTCCCTCCAAATACCTCTCTGCTTCTCTTTCCCTTTTTGAAGGCATTCTTTAAAACCTCACACTTTGAAGAAGTTTTTGGTTATCTGACTTCATTAGTAGAATTTATGTGTCCCACCCGGGGAAAAGATTAGCATAAAATCAAGTGTCATGGCAGTGGTCCATGTTTGATCTGACCATGCTGGTAACCATCTAACCTTGGGTAAATTGCAGCCTTTCAGTGAAGATCACTAATAGCCACTTGAACCACTACCTGGGTTTATTAGTAGTGGGAGTTATCCATGTTATATGGAAAGGCCACCAGGATTCACCAGTTAACCTTCTTGTATATGGGGAAGGGGCTGTCACTTCTGTATGAAATATATATGGGTACTCTGTACCTAAAAGAAGCCCCATTACACGGTATTGTACCTTGACACTGGATGTTTGACTTCCCCACCTCTTTAACTTGATCCTCCAACCTCCACTCACTGGGGCATGCTCAGACCTGGCAGAGGTCCTCAACTTACTTTCTCATTCAACACCATTATTAGTAACTGTCGGGGAGTGCCTGCAGTCTCAGAATTGGTCACCATACCCTGTGCTGTTGATGGGATTACAGAATTGTCAGCCATGATAGGCTTGCAGAGGAAGCCTAATGGGAGGGATCTCTCACCCCAAGTTAAACAGAGGCTTGATGGGAATGAAATTAGCTTGAAGTGACCCAACCAAATAGAGGTGGCTTGGGTCTGTACCCATAGCCTTTGAATAAAATTCAGATCTATCTTCTTAGCTTGTTTGGTATAATTACAAAATTAGGTTTAAGATCCTAATTATGGCTAACAGGGAAAATTACCTTTTTAACAATGGAACCATTCTTCACGTGGTGCCAATAATCAATCTCTCTCTTTAACAGAAGAATAACAAGAGGTCACTTGTGGTATAATGGGCAGTGTCAGGAGGCCTGGGTTCTAGTTCTATATGTTCCAGTGGAGTGTCATAACATTAAATATATGAGGAGGAGGAGTTGGTATTGGACTGGGGTGGACAAAGTTAAAAATCACATAACACCAGGTTATGGTCCAGCAGGATTATTTGGAAACACTAAGTTTCGAAGTGTTGCTCCTTCATCAGGTAGCTGTGTGACAGCTCTGCTCTGCCACTTTCAATCGTGAACAGTAGTACACAATTAGATAACAGGAAGAGGGGCTTGACACAAATATCTGCATGATTTGAACAATCTTCAGCTACTTTAATGACCTTCCTTCTATCAGAAGGTCAAAAGTTCATACTTTTGCTGATGATTGCAGTGTTTGGTACTTTTTATGATTCCTCACTTACTGGAGTGATCTGTGTCCATATTCAGCAAGAGCTGGACAACATGCATTCTTTGAGAAAGACAGCACTGAAGATGCTGGAGATCAGAGTCGAAAAATGTGGTGCTGGAAAAGCATAGGGGTTAGGCAATATCTGAGGAGCAGGAGAGTCGATGTTTTGAGCATATGTGGATGAAGAGCTTATCCTCGAAATGTTGACTCTCCTGCTCCTCAGATGCTGCCTGACTGGCCGTGCTTTTCCAGCACCACACTCTTTAACATACACTCTTGGGCTGATAAGTGAAAAGTAACATTTGCACCACAAAACTGCCAATCAGATAATGCAATTCTCTTTTCCTTGATATTCAGTGGTGTTATCATCACCACATTCTCCTCTAAAAACATCTTAGGAGTTACAATTGACTAGAAACTAAACTAGACCAGCCAAGTAAGTACTTTGGATACCAGAACAGGTAGGAGCTTAGGAATTCCACAGTGGAGTAGCTTGTCTCTTGACTTCCTAAACCATGTAAAAGGCACAAATCAAGAGTGTAATAGAACACACTCCACTTGTCTCAATTAGTGCAACCCCAACTCAAAAAGATGACATCATCCAGACCTGTATGATTGGTACCCCATCCACTGTCTTTAATACTGACTCCTCTCATCACCAGTGCACAGTGGCAGATGTATGTACCATCTCCAAGATGCATTACAGTTATTCATGAAAACTCCTTCAACAACAGCTTTCTAACTCTATAATCTAGAAGGATAAGGATAGCAGATACATAGGAACAGCACCAAGTAATACACCATCCTAACTTGTAACAGCATCCCTTCCTTCACTACTGAGTCGAGAATGTGGTGCTGGAAAAGCACAGCAGGTCAGGCAGCATCCGAGGAGCAGGAGAATCGACTTTTCAGGCATAAGCCTTTCATCAGGAATCTCAGATGCTGCCCGACCTGCTGTGCTTTTCCAATGCCACACTCTTGACTCTGATCTCCAGCATCTGCAGTCCTCACTTTCTCCTTGTCTGTTGGACAGCCTTCACAATTTTAGCAAAAACCCCAAGATGTTAGTAAGAAAAACTTTGCAGGATCAATAGGGCTGCTTTTGGCATTGTCATTTCTGCCACCTATGTTAATGTTAGATGGATTGTCCAGTTTCACTTCTTTCTTAGTTCTTGTCAATTTCAGAGAGCCAGTCAACCACCGTAGCTTTGGGTTTGGAGTCAAATGCAGGCCAGACCAGGTAAGCGCAGTAAATGTTGTCCCTAAAGAACATTAGTGACCGAAATGGGCTTATACAAAAATCAACAATGGTTGCCATTAGACTAGATTTTTTAATTCAATAATTTTTTAAAATGAATATACCTTTCATCATTTGCCATGGAGTGATTCTGACCCATGTCCCTAGAGCTTTAGTTTGGGATTCTGGATTACTAGTCCAGTGATAATCCCACTTTGCCATCACCTGCCAACATCATATTATGAATGAAATGGTTATTGTAAACTAGGAATTGCTTACTGCTGTACTATTGGGATTTTTAAGATCCCTGCAACTGCTATTTTATTGTTACCACAGGCCTATCAGTGTTTAGGTAGTACATCTGACCTTTCAGATCAAAATTCTCTGAATACATAAGCTCTTCGCTCAGTAACTGCATCTTCTCGTTTCATTTTGTTTTAAAAGTCCAAAGCAGGTGTCTGGTTATTTGTCAGACAGTAAACACTCAGGGCAGGAATATCACAGGGGAATTTACCTGTGAATTACTGGAAAACCTCTAAGCATTATTGAAGATTTATATTTACAACACCATCTACTAAATATAGATTCTAAAGCATTTAATAACTAAATCAAAAATAGTTGTATAATGTTTTAAAAAAATAAAACAATTTTAATACATTGTGGACTTGTGCTTTCAAGAAATTAAGTGTAATTATCCAATGTTAAATCAATTTACTATAATGTTTAACTACCATATGTCTATACATGTATTCTTCGATATACTGTATATACTTGAGTAATAGTTGATCTCATGTAAAAGTCAACCTCCTATTTTTGGCCAAATAATCTGAAATTTCCCATACATCTCATGTAAAAGTCGACCCTATTTCTTCACAGATAACAGCTTATCGTTTTTGAGTAAGTGTGCCAGTCGCTGCGTTCCAATCCTGCTTTCCAGTCTGCCAGTTGTTCCACTCTGCTCCTCTCTTCCAGTCCACTGGCTGTTGTATTCTGCTCCGGGTTTTCAGAATTACCATAATTTGTTTCTTTTCTTCTTTACTCATTTAGACATCAATTGGGCTTCTGCTAATGATGCCGTATGAATTTTGACAGGTGTGAATTTCAGTCCCTCAAGAATAGTATCCATGTAATATTCGACCCATAAATTTAACCTTAAGAAGTGGTCAAAAAATTCCACTATTACTCGAGTATGTACAGTAAATGTTACTTCAAGGCTAAGGTCACAATCCGAAAAAGAGGCATCTAACATAAAAGGTTAACTCTGAATCTGTTTTCACAGGTATAGCCAGATTATATTAAAGACAGTGCTTTTTGTTTTCAATAATGAACATTAATGCAGATTTTTCACAGTATCATAAGCACAGATATTTACCGCTGAGGCCCTTTCCTGTGCATCAATACTCGCTAGGAGATTTTGGACTCGCTCATGAATTCTATCCCAGGCAGGGTGGCTCACTGGATCAAAATACAACCTTTTGAGAGAAAAAAAAGACAATTTTAACAATGCCATTCTAGTAAACTATATTATGATTTGTCCACTCCCACCCCCATCCTCCTATTCCTTTCTCAATCCCCTACCCCCGATGAATGACTTATGCCCGAAATGTTGATTCTCCTGCTCCTCAGATACTACCTGGTCTGCTGTGCTTTTCCAGCCCACACTGTTCGACTCTGATCTCCAGCACCTGCAATCCTCACTTTCTCCCTTTTTCCACTTGATGATCATTAAAGGAGTTGAAGTTTCTAATATAATAAATAATAGTTCTTTTTGCAGTGTTTTGTTTCATTACATCAATATTACAGAATAGAGTCATCTCACCCTTGCACCGTGAAAGCAGACACAACTGTGGATCTTTGTATTGCCCCACTGGCATGTTTAATGTTGGAATGGCCCATTAAACGCAACACATGGCCTGCTAGTCTCCCCCAAATCCCTCTCCCCAACAAGAATCTGTCTCTGTTTTCACAGGTGGGGGACTAGGGAGTGAATGCATTAAGTATTCCCCCTTCACCTGCTCTTTGGCTTACTGAGGCCCTTAAGGCTGCAAATAATGCCCAACTAACTGCCTGCCTCATCATACTCCCCACTGCAACATTACCTATGGGGAGGCCTATGTCAAATGTGTAGCTACCAGATTTGCTGGGCAGGCTAAGGTGATGCAAAGAATGCAGGGTACCTCCTTTGGGAGTACCTAGTGGCCATCGGAAGGAACTCCAACCCCAAGGTCATTCTACCCCTTTAATCCTCCCAACCAACCCCTCAAAAACAGATCTATCACCTACTTTACCCACCTCACTGGGGCTGCCAACACTTCCCCATCAATACATCATAGGCCATCAAATTCATCTCCATTACTCCACCTTCACATTCAACAGAGGATTTGCAAGCAAGGCTTACTTTATTAAGATGTAGGTGACCATCACGGAGAAGCTGACAAGCAGACTGCTGAGCAGATGCCCATAACCTCTACGCAGCATTAGCAAGATCTATTGCCAGGTCTTTGTGCTTTTCGGGTCAACAGGAAGATAAAATCTCTTCATGACGAGAAAGAGAGGCTGCTGTCAGCATTTGGGGTCTGCACCAAAGGGAGCTCCTAAGTGTGGGCAATGCTTGTTCAGCACCTCTACTAGTGATACCAATACCTCTAGTAGCTGTGGTGATAGCAAAGGTTCTTGCCGCTATATAGTAGCCTTACATGTCAGTCCTCAGAGGCCACATGAAAGCTGGCCAAAGTTATCTGCGGCTAAAAAGCAGGCCTGATCAGCACCTTGTCTCCATATCAACTACAAGCACCATGGGACCATGATAAATTCTTAATCTCGCAAGGAATTAAGGGATACGGGGAGAGTGTGGGTAAGTGGCGTTGAAATGCCCATCAGCCATGTTTGAATGGCAGAGATGACTCAATGGGCTGAATGGCCTTACTTCCATTCCTATTTCTTATGGTCTTAAAGAAGCATGTACAAGATATTCGTGAAAGGTATCTAGCTCTACTCAAAACATGTGAAAATAATACCTAGATGTTGAGCTGCTTAATAAGGTTACACATTTCATTGGACCTCCTTCCAATCCTTGCTCCCCTTTCAGAATTCATTTACAGCATTGTTCCCTCAGTGGACTGCGAGTGATTAAATATGGTGCAGGCAGTCAAGTCTTTAGCCATAACAAACACCCCTGGTCACTGAATGATAGACTGCAAAATGGAAGAAATGACAGTACGACTACTTAAATGTTATGCTGATCTGTCCCAAATAATCCTTGTGCATTTCTCATTGTGCCTTGACTGTGGTCCACTTCCTTCATCATGCAACATCTGGCATCCTCATTGTTGCATTCAACATCCTTCCTCCTCTGCTAGGTTTTGAGATGCACAACAAAACCACTATGAGACAGATGTATCAAAAGATGTCTTCAGATTTAGACACTTAAAATCACATTTCTGCAGAGATACTGCTTGCTCATTGGTTCTGCGGTTGACTTTTGCCAGATATTGTGCCTCTGTTCTGCATTGATTAGTAGGTTGCTCACATTGAAAAGCTCCCATGTCTCTACATTCTTCCAACCCGCAACATTTATGATTTTTTAATTAAAAGTCTGTAACATAAGACTCCAATCAAATAGTCTCATATTCTTGCCTTTAAAGCATTCTAAGAATGTAAGTGGATTGTGATCTGTGTACACAACCGTCTCCAACACACTGTTCGTGACATACACATTAAAACATTATAACGCCAGTACCAAACTCAATAGTTCCTTTTTGATTGTGGAGTATTTCCTCTGGTGGATGTTGATTATCTTTGAATTGTTACCAACTGGCAATTCAATCCCATCCTCATCTTCCTGTAGATGAGGATGGGGCTCCACAGCTCCAACTCCTATGTCAACAGCATAGATAGCTACTGTAAAAGTTTTTGGAAAGTTGGGTGTAGCTAAAACTAGTTTGGTGGTTAATATGGCTTTCAAATGGTAGAATATGTCCTGGCATTGTTCTGTCCACCAAAACTTTTGTTGTTCTTCAGCAAATTGGTTAACGGTGCCACTACATTGCTGCAGTTTGGAACAAACTTCCGATAGAATCGCTTAGTCCCAAGAATTGAAGCACCTCTTCCTTGATGTCCTTTGTCTTTGCATTCCATAGTGTCAACCTTCCATGACCAATGTTATGCTCCAAGAACGTCAACTCTACTTTTGCAACTCCATTTTATTTAAGCTTGTCACCAGTTTTGTTTCAAAGAGCTCTGCCAACTGTACCATGTGATCTTTCCAGGACTTACTAAAGATCAGACATCGTCCAAATAGCCTGCACAGATTGTTAGCCCAGCCACAACTCTGTTCATGAGTCTTTGGAATGTGGCAGGTGCGTTCTTCATTCCAAAGGGCATCATTTTTAAACTGATATAGCCTTTGAGGTTACAAATGCAGAAATGTCTTTTGCCGACTCTGATAAAAGATACCTGCCAATAACCGTGCATCAAGTCCAACTTGTCTTGTCAGACTTTCTCGATACAGCCCTCCAATCTAGGAATTGGATAGGAGTCCGATTTTGTAATGGCGGTGACCTTCCGATAATCCACGCAGAATTGTTGAGACACATCTGGTTTAGGAACCTCCACGTACTTTGGCTTGGTTCGATGATGTCCTCATTGAGCGTGGCCTCCACCTCCATCTGGACCTCTCTGGCTTTGAAAGGATTAAGCTGATAGGGGTATCATTTTATCGGAGCAATATTCCCTACATCTACTTCATGTACAATAGCATTAGTCCTCCCCTTCTGATTCTTACATATGTCCTTATTCTGCAGTAACAGATTTTTCAACTGTGTTCCATGCTCCTGAGACAGGTAACTCACTAACGTATCCCACTCCTCAAGGACCTCTTCATTTTTTAACCTATTTTGAGGCACCTCAAAATCCACATCATCTGGATTTGATTCCTCACTCTGTGGGTCAGTAACTAACATCCGTTTCTCTAGTTCTTTCTCTCTAGAATAATACGGTTTCAACATGTTCACATGACATACTCGATACCCTTTTTTTCTATCTTTACTAAATAGTTCACCTGACTCAACTTTTCTCAATTTGATAGGCACCATTACACCTGGTTTTGAAGGGATCTCCTATCACTGGTAAAAGTGCTAACACATTGTCCCCTCAGGAAATCGTCAGTGTCTCAGAGCTTTTATCTGCCACCTCCTTTATTCTATACTGTGCCCTCTTTTGGTGCTGTTTAGCTAACTCACCTATTCTATTTAATCTCTCTCTCACCTTTGATACCTAATCTAAATGTGGGATCTCTGAATTTGGTCCTGTCAGTTTTTCCTTAATTAATTTCAAAGGACCTCTCACTTCATGACCAAAAATTAACTCACAGGGAGTTACCTGAGTAGATTCATTTGGGGCATCATCATTCTAACTTTAAAAATCAATCCATATTTTTGTCTCAACCGATCTCTGGACCCTCATCCAAAAATACGCTCTTCCTCACATACTCCAATCTAGATATTTGTGCATTCCTTCACCTTCCTTTGCCCCACCATTGTTAGCAGTTACTTCATTTCTTAGTGCAACTCCCTACAAATTTCTTCCTCAACTCTCCTTCCTTCTCCACTATTAAAAACAATATGTTTTGAAGCCAAAGGTCAATACTACAAATTCTGGAAGCACTGCCGATTTCGCTATTCTTACAATACTATATTCCATGTTAAAGATTTCTATAGATGCATTGTGCAAGTAACAAAGACATAAAATAACAGCCTATTTTTTATAATTTTACTTCAAGAAATCAGCCTTTTCACCAACAAAATGAAGTATACAGTTATCATGACTTCCATTACCTGTTTGGATTACATGGTGGTTTTCTCCGTGAATAAACAGAAGATGAGTATGGATCATCTCGAGTAGTTGCCTTTAGTGGATAACTAATAAGTTCCTCTGCTTCACTAGACAGCTCATCCCAACTAACAGGTTCTCGAACATCAAAACTCTTTGGAATTAAAAAGGTAAAAATAGTATTTCATTTGGAAATTAAAAACAATTGCAATCATAAAATGTTTATTTTCTCCAACCATTTGATTTGCATATGTTAGATTCAACAACATTTATTTCCTATATGAAGGCAGTATAATTTCTTTCAATTTACCAACAGCGAAGGGGATAGTTAATCTTTTCTCCAATAATAAAAGAGGTGAAATCCATAAATGCAGATCTTGCCCCTGATGATTTTCTGGTCTGATTTTTTTAATACTAAGTGAAAAATTCAATGAATTTGGTAAATTCCACTCTAATAAAATTTGAATCAAACATGGGACAAGAGTCCAGTTTTAACTAACCAACTAAATGTCAGCTTTCCTTGTCATCAGTTTCAGAATCAATCATATTTAAATACTTAGACCAAGCTCCAAACATTCAAAAAGATGGATAGCTCTACCATGACAGGAGAGGAACTAGTATTTTGCTGAGGAGTAAATGGTCTCTAGCAGCTTGGAGAAACATCGAGAAGAACCGATTGGGAAATGAATAGAAAATGTTGGTAAGTAATAATGTTACGAATTCTGTAACAGGGCAGAGATATACATTAAGTTACCAAAACAGTGAAAGTTAAAGTTAAAGTTAGAGGAGGAGAAATGAACAGTGGTACATTAAGAATAACTATGTGGTCCAGCAGGAAGATTGGCTAGGTCAATCAATTCTAATATCCTGTGCACAGCAGCTCATCGTTGTGAAGAATGTGACAACCATATCAAATGAGGCAAGATAATAGAAACCAGCAACATTTTCCAGGAATGCGCAGCTAAAGCCGGTCATTTAGTCTGACCTTGCTTTTATATTTTTCTATTCATTTTTCTTCCTTACTTGAAACACACTTTTACCTTCTGTATCTCAGTCCACTCAGGAAAGTGAGCCTCTGTTCTCTTTTCTTTTTCAAGATTACTCAATTTTGCTCTGATGTCTAGATACATTGAAAATGTGCTTGTAAATTTGTTCGGATATATTATCACCACTACAATTGGGCTAGGAGGTAATGTTTTCATCTAAATAAAACCAAGAATTGTGGATGCTGGAAATCTGAAACAAAACAGAAATTGCTAGAGAAATGCAAAGGTCTCAGCAGACAGTATAGGTGGAGAGAAAGCAGAATTAATGTTTCAGATCCAGTGAGCTTTCTGAAGAAGATAGGTACTGTTCAGTACTGTGATACTATCACAGAGTAGAAACTGGATTTCAGGAATTCAGTTCTGGTCTTCCTGCTATTAGGAAAGATGCTGTTAAACTTGAAAGGGTGCAGAAAAGATTTAGAAGGATGCTGGCGGGATTGGAGGACTTGAGCTAAACGAGCAGCTGAATAGGCTGAGGCTATTTTCCCTGGAGTGGACGCTGAGGAGTAACCATATAGAGACTTATAAAATCATGAGGAACATGGATAGGTGAACTGAATAGCCAAGGTCTTTTCAGCAGGATAGGGGAGTCCAAGATTAGAAGACATTGGTTTAAGGTGAGAGAGGAAAGATTTAAAAAGGGGGCCTAATATTAACCTTTTCATGCAGAGGGTGATGCGTGTATGGATTGAGCTGTCAGAAGAAATAATGGAGGCTGGTACATTTACAACATTTAAAAAGCATCTGGATGGGTTCATGAATAGAGTAATATGGGCCAAATGTTGTCAAATGGGACTAGATTAATTTAGAATATCTAGTCGACATGGAAGAGCTGGACCAAAGGGTCTGTTTCTGTGCTGAACATCTCTATGACTCCTATAAATGTCGAGCTATAGGAAAGATTGACATGGACTTGGGAGGCAATAAAACATTCAAGGATATAAAGGAGAAAGGAGTTTAACAATGGGTATTCGCAAAGAATTGCGGTCAAGATTTTATTTTGAGAGGAGTGATAACATAAGATTTGAGGGCGGGGGGGGCAAGGGAGACAAATTGGAGAGAAAAGATTATTAACAGATATTAGCTAACTGGAATCAAGTAGGGAAGTTGGATGGTAGTGGTTTAGCGGCAATACTGAAAGGAGCAGAGGATGATCTCATGGACAAAATGAATTTGGAGAGGCCAGCAGTAAAAATACGAGAGAAACTAGAGAAAAATATGCTGGTTCAGGAATTGAACCCAAACTAATAGGGGATAGTTAGCTCAGTTGGCTGAATGGCTGTTTCATGATGCAGAATAATGCCAACAGTGTGGGTTCAATTCCTGCACTGTCTGAGGTTGCCAAGAAGGATTCTCTTTCTCAATCTCTCCCCTCACCTTATGCATGGTGACCCTCAGGTTACACCAACACCAGTTATCTCTCTCTCTCTCTCATGAGAGAGCAGCCCTATGACCTGGTAAGACAATGGTGATGTTACCTTTTACCTATAAGTTTAACATACTGAAATATCCCTAGGTTCTTCAAAAGCTGCAATGCAAATTATAGAATTAAATGTTGCAAACTTATTCTTTTATGGAATGTGATCATTATTGATAAGGTGAGTATTTGTTGTCCATCTCCAAATAGATTTGAACTGAATGGCTTGCTAGGTCCCTTCAGAGGTCAGTTAAGAGTTAATCCCATTGTTGTGGGTCTGAAGTCACATGTGGGCCAGACCAGACAAGGAAGGTAAATTCCCCCCACTAATAGGACATTAGTGAAGCACATGGGTGTCACAATGGTCAATGATAGATGGCAAGGCTGCCTTCCTGATACCGGATTTATTTACTGAATTTAAATTTCACTAGCTGCAGTGACAGAATTTGAAATGGTGTTCCAAAACATAATTTGGGCCTGGTGGATTTCTAATCCAGTGACATTGGCACTCTCTTCCCACATTTGGTATCGAGGAACACAAGGGGATCTTAGATAAAGTGACCAAACAATGATGAAAAAGATGCATTTTACAATCCATCTTATAGTAAGGGAGAATGATAATAAGCTGGAGATGTGTAGACAAGAGTATTTCAGATATTGGGGTCTAGGTCACTGAAGGCAGAGTCACCAGTGGTGATCATTAAAATGAGGATGCTGGAAATCAGAATGTAAGGAGCACAGATATCTCTGAAGACTGAAAGGCTGGAGCAGACAACAGAGATAGGGAGGGGAAAGGCTGTGGAGGGACTGGAAGACAAGGATGAGAATTTGAATTCAAGGTTCTGCTTAACCAGGAGGAAGTGCAGCTGGCCAGTGACTGGACTTAGTGCATGACATGACACCAGTAGCAGACTTTTCAATTATCCCTAGTTTACGCAAGATAGAATGTGGAAGACTAGCCAGGAATACATTGCAACAATAAAGAGCTAATGGAAGCAGGAGGGTTATAGCAGCAGATAAATCAGAGGAGAAAAGACAAAGCCAAGTGATGCTATAGAGTTTGAAACAGGCAAACTTGGTGATGGTGTGAATGAGATTGCAAACTCATCTTAGTATCAAATAGCAAATCTAGGTTGTAAACAGACTGACTTAATCTCAGGCTGCTGCTAGTGAGAGGATGCAGTCATTAGCTGGGGAATGCATTTCAGAATTGGGAACAAGAAACCATGTGTTCAGTCTTCACAATATGTTAGAAAATTTCTGCTCATCCAGTACTGGATGACAACTAAGCATAAGAGTAGAGGAATCCAGCGAAGTGGAGATTAGCTAAGTGTCTTATTTATCTACTGCACTGTCTTAGGATGATGTCACAGAGGGACAGAATGCAGATGAGAAAAAGGAGGCGCAAGGGATTATAACAAATCTAAGTTCTACTCACCTTCCCTAGATTGTACCGTGATCTGCAACTATCTAAATTAGGGAACAGAAAAAAAGGCTTAGAAACTAACAAGGCCATTTATCATGCATTGCCTGTGTATATGAGAAAATTCTGTGTTCTGCTTTTAAATTCAAACTGAACCAATAAAGCTTCTTTTCATCTGAATTCCTACTAATTGATAACGAATATCTTCATCATTCGTCTGTCAACTTCATTGTTAAAGAATATCTTTATCATTTGTCTGTCAACTTCATTGTTAAAGAAGTCTTACATATTTCTTATTGCTTTGTTATACAATTGAACAGATAAAATACTGCTTTAAAATATGTCTTCAACAAAGTAAATGAGGCATAGACCAAGATATGCCAAAACTCATTCCTTCACCTTCTCTCAGGAAGAGGCACAGTATTAAACAGTAATAATATTACACAGTATTACATACTGTTTTACAGTATTACATACAGTATACACACTATTACACAGCATCCCTACTTTTGCGACAGAAGCTCCTGATCAAATCCCTTTTCAGAACTCATGGTGACAGAAGGTGCATTTAAACTGCATCATTAATGGACTGATAGTCAGCCCAGAATCCTTCTACCAACTCCCCAAAGGGGGAGCAGGTATACGTTGATATAGATTTTTAAACGCCTGGAGGAAGAACGCCTCATCTTCCACCTCGGAACACTTCAACCCCAGGGCATCAATGTGGACTTCACCAGTTTCCTCATTTCCCCTCCCCCCACCTTACCCCAGTTCCAACCTTCCAACTCAGCACCGTCCTCATGACCTGTCCCACCTGCCAATCTCCCTTCTCACCTATCTGCTCCACCCTCCCTCTCTGACCTATAAACTTCATCCCTACCCACATTCACCCATTGTACTCTTTGCTACCTTCTCCCCAGCCACCACCATCACCACCAACCCCCCGCCCATTTATCTCTCCACCCTGCAGGCTTCCTGCCTTTATTCCTAAGATAGGGTTTTGCCCGAAACGTTGATTTTCCTGCTCCTCAGATGCTGCCTGACCTGCTGTGCTTTTCCAGCACCACTCTAGTGTAAACTCTGGTTCTAGCATCTGCCGTCCTCACTTTTGCCTAAAAAATAATGTTGATCCTAGTAACGATATCCATAATTCCACAAGTTCACACACAAAACAAAAGAGATGAAATAAGACGACGAGAAGTGTGCATTTACTTGAACTAAAAACAAAGTACTGGAGAGTCCGGCAGCATCTGTGGAGAGTAAAAACAAGTTAACGCTTCGAGTCCAATAGGTCTCTTTGAAATTGATTCAATTTTTTTTAAAACCATCCTCAGTTAATTATTCTTTCCAAACAGCTTTTGATACATCTGCAGAATTAATTACTCAACTAAATAAAATCATAATGTAAATAAGCACAATCTTACCATTATGATAGATTGATGGAGAAGCAGTCCGTGGCCTGGGCTTTGCACCTCTATTAAATGACGAGCAGGATAGTGAAGATGAATGTTTTTTCTCGCACTGATTTCTGTCACACTAATAAAATCAAAATAAACATTGACATTATAATACCTGAAATGTTTATATTATTCTTCCAAATATTGAGAAAGAAAATACCAATCACGTGAGTCACTTATTCTTATGTTAAGGAATCATAAAGCTTAGTGAACAGCCTATTAGTGAATTACGAAACAAGATTTTCACCTGATGAAATCACTGATAACATAGTCAGACAGATTTTTGTATGTGGCTAATTTCCTTTAGGTCCAATCTCATTTTCACTCTCCATCATCCACGATCACTATATTTTATTTGTAGTGTTGCCTCACAAAGTAACAGCATGAAAAGGGTTATCAGAAAGTATGTCACTATCCAATATTTTTTATCTCATGGACCATAAATGCTCTCATTTCTTTCCCAAGGAGATTTGTAAAGTTAAAAAAAACTTATTAATTTTTCAGAACACATTCTGGGCTCCATACTTTGGAAGAAGGTCAACACATTGCAGAAAGTGCAGAGGACACCAGAGATGAAGATTTCAGTTATGTGCAGAGTCTATAAAATATGAATTGGTTTCCTTAGAGTGGAGAAAGATGAAAACATGATATAGAAGATGGGTTCAGAATTATGAAGGGCTTGGCAGAATAACAAAGGAAGAAAGATCTCCCAGCACAGAACTGTCAGAACCAAAAAGCCAGAGATTTAAAGTACTTGGCATAAAAGCTAGAGGTGACACAGTGAGTCATTATATAAAATACACTGCCTGAACAGTTAGTGGAATCAGATTCAAAATTAACTTTCAAAATGAAATTGAAAGGAAGAAAATTGCAAGGCTATGGGGAAGCAGCCTGGGAATATGTCTAATTGGATAACGCTGTCAAAGGGCTACAGTGGATGATAAACGGAGTAGTCTCATTTTGCCAGATTCCATGAGATGAACATCTTGTGGGCTTTGGGACCAAATGGAGGTCCTGAACTCTCACTCACTGGGATCTATATCATCAGATGGCCTCTGAAATGACCAGCTCCATATTTATGCCCTGGCAGCCTCACAATTTTTCCACTCCAAAACAGAGAACTGGGAGGTATAGCCACACAAAAATATTTAAGCACTCTTAGAGTCACAGAGCCCTTTGGAAACAGACCCTTCATTCCAGCTCATCTATGCCAAACAGATATCCTAAATTTGATTAGGACTGGAAACTTTGTGGAGACATTATTGGGGCTGCGGGAAGGCCTTTCCTTCTGTTAGTCACTTGCCACCATAGAAAAGACATTGCAACGAAAGTGTCCATTCAGCCTATTAGATGTCCCAAAAAAAAAACTGGCTGTCTAATTCAATCTCACCTTCCAGTACCTGGATGGTGACCTTCCAGCACCAGGTGACAGCACTGCAGGTGCAGACTGCCTCTCTAAAATTCAATTATTGACTACACAGTTAATTCCTGTCACCCACTGACTAAAAACGGTGTTCCTCCTATCCACTCAAATCCTTCTACTAATCACTTTCAATGAAGCCATGAGTCCAATGTCTCCTGATTCCTGCTGTAAGGAAACTGCATTCACAAAACTGGTAACCAGCTCACAGCAGATGGGATTGTCTGTCTACCAGCAATTTGCAACAAGATCTAAAATCACCCCAATTTGGGCATCAATTATTAAACTTAGCTGCTGCCTGCAAACTGGTGTACCCATGGAAAACAGTCCAGTGGCTGGAATACGTCAGAGAATCCTGACATGGGATCCACTATTTGCTAACCACCTTCAGACTCTGCCTCATGAAGAAGAAGAATTTTGCATGAAGCCTGATTAACTCTAAACTTCAATATAAAATAATCTATTCATGTGAGCTCCCATCTTGTTATAGTTACGCTAAGTGCAACCCAGATGTCTTGATTGAAAGTCTGAAATACCCAGGACAATGTCACTTACTTTAAATGGTGTGAAATATAGAACCCTCAGCTGTTGAATTTAGAGGCAATAGTTGAAGGAGTTCTGTTGCTGAATGAAGATTGAAGAGCTTTGCTTTAAGTAATACTTAAATGTTTAAGGTCAATTGAAGAAGGATCCTCTGAGAGTCACGACACGAAACATTAACTCTGATTTCTCTCCACAGATGATGACAGACGTGCTGAGCTTTTCCAGCAATTTCAGTTTTTGAGAGTTGAGATTAATAGATCATTTTTGGATTGGCAAGCTATAACTAGGGGAACGCCTGAGGGATCAGCGCTGGGAGAAAATGAGGACTGCAGATGCTGGAGATCAGAGTTGAAAATGTGTTGCTGGAAAAGCGCAGCAGGTCAGGCAGCATCCAAGGAGCAGGGGAATCAACATTTTGGGCATGAGCCCTTCTTCTGGAATGAGGAGAGTGTACCAAGCAGGCTAAGGGAGGAGGGACTTGGGAGAGGGGCATTGGAAATGCGATAGGTGGGAGGTGGTAAAGGTGAGGGCGATAGGCCGGGGTGTGGGTGGGGGCGGAGAGATCAGGAAAAAGATTGCAGGTTAGGAAGGTGGTGCTGAGTTCAGGGGTTGGGACTGAGACAAGGTGGGGGGAGGGGAAATGAGGAAACTGGAGAAATCTGAGTTCATGCCTTCTGGTTGGAGGGTTCCTAGGCGGAAAATGAGGCGCTCTTCCTCCAGCCGTCGTGTTGCTATGGTCTGGAGATGGAGGAGTCCAAGGACCTGCATGTGGAGTGGGAAGGGGAATTGAAGTGTTGAACCACAGAGTGGTTGGGTTGGTTGGTGCGGGTGTCCCCAGAGATGTTTTCTGAAACGTTCCGCAAGTAGGCAGCCTGTCTCACCAATATTGAGGAGGCCACTTCGGGTGCAGCAGATGCAGTAAATGATGTGGGTGGAGGTGCAGGTGAATTTGTGGCAGATATGGAAGGATCCCTTGGGGCCTTGGAGGGAAGTAAGGGGGGAGGTGTGGGTGCAAGTTTTGCATTTCTTGCGGTTGCAGGGGAAGGTGCCAGGAATGGAGGTTGGGTTGGTGGGGGGTGTGGACCTGACGAGGGAGTCATCTTTTCGGAATGCTGATAGAGGAGGGGAGGGAACTATATCCCTGGTGGTAGGGTCCGTTTGGAGGTGGTGGAGATGACGACGGATGATATGATGTATATGGAGGTTGGTGGGGTGGTAGGTGAGGACCAGTGGGGTTCTCTCCTGGTGGCGATTGGAGGGGCGGGGCTCAAGGGCGGAGGAGCAGGAAGTGGAGGAGATGCGGTGGAGAGCATCGTCAATCACGTCTGGGGGGAAATTGCGGTCTTTGAAGAAAGAGGCCATCTGGGTTTTTCGGTATTGGAACTGGTCCTCCTGGGAGCAGAAGCGGCGGAGACAAAGGAATTGGGAATATGGGATGGCGTTTTTACAGGGGGCAGGGTGGGAGGTGGTGTAGTCTAGGTAGCTATCCCATATTCCCAATTCTTTTGTCTCCGCCGCATCAGCTCCCAGGAGGACCAGTTCCAATACCGAACAACCCAGCTGGCCTCCTTCTTCAAAGACCGCAATTTCCCTCCAGACGTGATCAACGATGCTCTCCACCGCATCTCCTCCACTTCCCGCTCCTCCGCCCTTGAACCCGCCCTTCCAATCGCCAACAGGACAGAACCCCATTGGTCCTCACCTGCCACCCCACCAACCTCCATATACATCATATCATCCGTCGTCATCTCCACCACCTCCAAACGGACCCTACCACCAGGGATATAGTTCCCTCCCCTCCCCTATCAGCATTCCGAAAAGACCACTCCCTCCGTGACTCCCTTGTCAGGTCCACACCCCCCCACCAACCAAACCTCCACTCCCGGCACCTTCCCCTGCAACCGCAAAAAATGCAAAACTTGTGCCCACACCTCCCCCTTTACTTCCCTCCAAGGCCCCATGGGATCCTTCCATATCCACCACAAATTCACCTGCACCTCCACACACATCATTTACTGCATCCTCTGCACCCGATGTGGCCTCGTCAATATTGGGGAGACAGGCCGCCTACTTGCGGAACATTTCAGAGAACACCTCTGGGACACCCGCACCAACCAACCCAACCACCCCGTGGCTCAACACTTCAACTCCCCCTCCCACTCCACCAAGGACTCCTCCATCGTCAGACCATAGCAACACGATGGCTAGAGGAAGAGCGCCTCATCTTCTGCCTAGGAATCCTCCAACTGGAAGGGATGAACTCAGATTTCTCCAGTTTCCTCATTTCCTCTCCCCCACCTTGTTCAGTCCCAACCCTCGAACTCAGCACCACCTTCCTGACCTGCAATCTCCTTCCTGACCTCTCCGCCCCCACCCCACTCCGGCCTATCACCCTCACCTTAACCTCCTTCCACCTATTGCATTTCCAACCCCCCTCCCCCAAGTCCCTCCTCCTTACCTTTTATCTTAGCCTGCTGGGCACACTCTCCTCATTCCTTAAGGGCTCATGCCCAAAATGTTGATTCCCCTGCTCCTTGGATGCTGCCTGACCTGCTGCGCTTTTCCAGCAACACAGCATCAGCACTGGGGGTCTCAAATATTCACAAATCATATCAATTGCTTCGATAAACGGACAAAATGCAGGTTTTCTAAAATTTGCTGATGACAAAAAGGTAGGAGAAGTAGTTATAAAGGAGTCTGCAAAAAAGATATGAAATGTTTAAGTTGACAAAAATGTGTGAGATGGAGTGTGGGCGCCCACCGTGTGGGCGGCACGGTGGCACAGTGGTTAGCACTGCTGCTTCACAGCGCCAGGGACCCGGGTTCAATTCCAGCCTCAGGCAACTGACTGTGTGGAGTTTGCACGTTCTCCCCGTGTCTGCTTGGGTTTCCTACAGGTGCTCCGGTTTCTTCCCACAGTCCAAAGATGTGCAGGTCAGGTGAATTGGCCATGCTAAATTGCCCGTAGTGTTAGGTAAGAGGTAAATTTAGGAGTGTGGGTGGGTTGCGCTTCGGCGGGTCGGTGTGGACTTGTTGGGCCGAAGGGCCTGTTTCCACACTGTAAGTAATCTAATTTAATCTAATCTAAAATGAGAGAAAACGTCAACTTGTCCATTTTGGAAGGAAGAACAGAAAGGCAGCTTATTATTTAGGACTGCAAACATCTGTGGTAGAGAGATCGGGATGTTCTAGTGTATGGATCACAAAAAATTAACATTTAGATGGACCAAGTGATTAGGAAGTCAAATGGAATGCTGCCATTTATTCCAAGGGGAACAGAATGTAAAAGTAGGTAAGTTTATGCCTATAATTCTTTGGACAGTTCTGATTTCCTTACTAGAAAGGATACAATTGAAAAGAAGCTGTTCAGAAAAACC
Organism: Hemiscyllium ocellatum; assembly: GCF_020745735.1. Classification (NCBI taxonomy): domain Eukaryota; kingdom Metazoa; phylum Chordata; class Chondrichthyes; order Orectolobiformes; family Hemiscylliidae; genus Hemiscyllium; species Hemiscyllium ocellatum. Next base: position 146,912,131 of record NC_083402.1, on the reverse strand, counting down.
TTCTCCAATTGTTCTTTGGAATGAAGGAATTTTCTATGAGAACACGTTGGACTGGCTGATCATGAATAAGCGATGACATTTTCGAAATGCAGAAGATTAGGAGGAGACTTGACAGGTTGGATGTTGGAAGGATGTGTTCCCTGTGGGAGAGACTAAAAATGGAGAGACAGTATAAAACTTAAGATAGAGACGGGGAAACAAACTGATCAGTGTTTATTCTCTCAGCCATTAGTCTGTGGCATTGTCTTCCTCAGAGAGCAGTGGAGGCAGAATCATTGAATATTTTGAAGGTTGAGCTAGATAGATTCTTGCTTGACAAGGGACTCAGAGGATTAAGGGAGAAATTGAGATCACAATTAGATTTGTCATGATTTTATCAAATGGGAGAGCAGGTTCAAGAGGCAGAATGGTTTACTCTTGCTCTTAATTCTTATGTTCATACAGTAGTGGCTCTCTGACATCTTCTGATAGGTCTGACTTTGGTGTCAGTTCCTATGCTGAGAGTATATCCACTGTTGCCTTACTACCGCTATTCCTTTCCTCTCCCTCCCCAGGCCTCTGTGCCTCTGCTGCCAAAATGTGTCTACTCTCCTTGCTGCTGGGCTCATTGATCAAACATCCATTAATAGCTGTTGCTTTGCTTGTGGTCAGCAGTGCTCCCAACAATATCAGGAACTTAACCATGTCTTATGCCCCACAATGGTAGGACGGCCATCACCTGCTTAAGTGCTGCTGATCCTGTAAGTCTACATATCAGTGGTGCTAGGCAAAAGCGAGTACTACAGATACTGAAAATCAGAGTCAAGAGTGTGGTGCTGGAAAAGCACAGCAGGTCAGGCAGCATCAGTGAAGCAGGAAAATCGACATTTCGGGCAAAAGCCCTTCATCAGGAATGAGGCCTTGAGGGTGGAGAGATAAATGGGACAGGCTGGGGGCAAGGTAGCTGAGAGTGTAATAGGTGGATGGAGGTGGTTTTAAAGGTGATAGGTCAGAGTCAAGGGTGGAGCGGATAGGTGGACAGATAGGATAGGTCACGAGGGCGGTGCTGAGCTGGAAGGTTGGATCTGGGGTAAGGTGGGGAAGGGAAACGAAGAAACTGGTGAAATCCACATTGATGCCATGGGTTGGAGGGTCCCAAGGCAGAAGATGAGGCATTCTTCCTCCAGGTGTTAGATGGTAAGGGAGTGGCAATAGAGGAAGCCCAGAACTTGCATGTCCTCAGCAGAGTGGGAGGGGGAGTTGAAATGTTCAGCCATGTGACGATGGAGTTGAATGATGCGCGTGTCCCAGAGATGTTCTCTGAAGCACTCTGCAGTAGGTGTCCTGTCTCTCCAATGTACAGGAGATTGCATTGGGAGCAACATATACAGAAAATGACATTGTGGAAGAGCTGATGCAACTTTGATGGATGTGGAATGCTCTTTTGGGACCTTTGACAGAGATGAGGAGGGAGGTGTGGGCACAGGATTTGCAATTCCTGTGGGGGCAGGGGAAGGTGCCAATAAGGGAGGGTGGGTTGGTGGTGGTGGGGTGGGGGGGGGGGGGGGGGGGGGTGTAGAGGGCATGGACTTCATGAGGTAGTCGCAGAAGAAACGGTATTTACGGAAAGCGGATAGGAGTGGGGAGGGAAATGTACCTCTGATCGTGGGGTCCGTTTGTAGGTGGTGGAAATGGTGGAGATGATGCGATGTATACAGAGGTTGGTGGGGTGGAAGGTGAGGACTGGGGTGTTCTGTCCGTGTTGCAGTTTGAGGGGTGGGGTTCGAGGCGGAGGTGCAGGATGTGGATGAGATGCGCTGGAGGGCATCATCAGCTATATCAGAGGGGAAATTGATGTTTGTGAAGAAGGAGGCCATATGGTGTGTTCTGTGGTGGAAATGGTCCTCCTGGGAGCAGATGTGACAGAGGCAGAGGAATTGGGAATCAGGGATAGCATTTTTCCAGGAAGCAGGGTGGGAGGAGGTGTAGTCCAGGTAGCTGTGGGGATTGGTGGGCTTGTAGAAAATGTCAGCGTTGAGTCGGTCACTGTTGATGGAGATGGAGAGATTCAGGAAGGGGAAACAGGTGTCAGAGATGATCCAGGTGAATTTAAGGTTGGGGTGGAATGTGTTAGTGAAGTTGATGAACTGTTCAACTTCCTCGTAGGAGCACCAAGTGGCGCTGATGCAGTCATCAACATAGTGGAGGAAACGGTGGGGAGTGGTGCAGGTGGAACGATGGAAGATGTTACACGTAGCTGACAAAGAGACAGGCATAGCTGGGGCCCATGTGGGTGCCTATGGCTACCCCTTTCGTCTGGAGGAAGTGAGAGAATTCGAAGGAGAAATTGTTAAGGGTGAGGACCAGCTTAGCCAAACAAATAAGAGTGTCAGTGAAAAGGTACTGATGGGGATGCCGGGAGAGGAAAAAACAGAGGGCTTGGAGGCCTTGGTCATGACAGAGAGAGATGTATAGAGACTGAATGTCCATGGTGAAGATGAGGCATTGGGAGCCAGGGAAACGGAAGTCTTGGAGGAGGTGGAGAGCATGGGTGGTATATCGAATGTATGTGGGGAGTTCCCGGAAGGGGGATAGGAGAGTATCAAGGTAGGTGGAGGTGAATTTGGAGGGGCAGCAGCAAGCTGAGACGATAGGTTGGCCGGCGTAGTCATACTCGTGAATCTTGGGTAGGAGGTAGAATCGGGTGGTGCGGGGTTCCCAATACATGAGGTTAGAAGCTGTGGGTGGGAGATCCTTGAGGTGATGGGAGATGAGGTCATGGTCGAAGGGGACGGGAGGAGGAGGAGGTGTCTTCAAGTTGGTGCTAACTGTGTAGATTTACAAGTCATCACACAATCCATGTTGAAAATTGACTTCAGAACTAAACATGAGCAATGTTGTCAAATGGCTATCCTTTGAAGGAAATTTTAATGAAAGATCCTCTGGCAATGTTCAAGGAACATCTTGACCAGCTTCCTCCACCAAAAACTCCTTAAAGTAAGATCTGGATTTTAGCCTGGAGGTGTAGGGAGTATTAATGGGAAGTTAGAAAACACAGACAAGGTTTTCTGAATGTCCTGTCCATTTAAAAAAAAATCTGCAAGACTCTTAACTTTTGGGATACTCGCCCTGAGGATGCACAATTGAAAGTTGCAAACCTGAGTCCAAAGTCAGCTTCATAAATCAGCAGCCTAAAAGAGCAGGTAGATGAAGCATGGGAACGGGAATGACAAAGGGTTGGATATTTGGAAGGGGTTCCCAATTATCATGATGGTGCAGCAATTGGTGGTCAGAGTGAGTTCAGAGGGGAAAGAGCAGATGATCATGTGGAGAAGACTGGTATGGAAGGTGCTAGCTATGAAGAAAGGTTGAGTAGGTTAATAGCAAATTACTGTGGATGCTGGAATCTGAAACCAAAAGAGAAAACACAGCCACGGGAAGGTTCGGGACCTGATTGCGTACAGACCGAAGGTGCTCAGTAAAGCGACCACCCAGCCGACGTTTTGTCTCTCCGGAATAGAGGATGCCACATTGGGAGCAATGAATGCAATAGACCCAATTGAAAGAGGTACAAGTGAAATGCTGCTTAATCTGAAATGAGTGTTTGGGGCCTTGGATGGTGAGCATGAAAGAGATAAAGAGGCAGGTGTTACACCTTCTGCGGTTGAATGGGAAGGTGCCGTGTGTGATGGGAGAGGTGTTAGGTGTGATGGAGGAGTGGACTAGGTTGTCCCGGCGGGAACGATCTCTGCAGAATACAGACGGGGGAGGGAAGGGGAGATGTGTTTAGTGGTGGCGTCGTGTTGGAGTTGGCGAAAATGGCGGAGGATTATTCTTTGCATGTGAAGGCTGGTGGGGTGAAAGATGTACCTATAAAGCAGTTGTGGGAGCTTCCCGTGGCTTGCCACTTCAATACACAACCCTGCTCCCATGCCCACATGTCTGTCCTTGGCCTGCTGCAATGTTCCAGTGAAGCTCAACGCAAACTAGAGGAACAGCATCTCATCTTCCGACTAGGCACGTTACAGCCTGCCGGTCTCAACATTGAATTCAACAACTTCAGATGATTATCCCATCTCGACCTCTCTGTTTTCATTCTGCTCTGTAATTTTATTTCATTAATTTTTTAAAAATGTTTTCACTGTTCTGTACCTCTTATTTTTTGATCATCTCTCTTCCTCTCATCACCTTTTTGCTCTCCTCTTGCCCCTTTGCTACCCTTCTCTCCTGTTTTCCATTTTGCCCCTGCTTCATCCATCCTCCCCATATGTTGTCACATAGCATTGGCTTCAGCCTTGTCATTCACAGCTCCTAGTTTCCCTATAATCTCTCTATGCACTGTCATTATCACCTCTTTATTGCTACCTTTGCTTCTGGAGCCATGACTCACCTTCTCTCAGCCTCATATAAATACCTTCCTACTTCTCCCTTTTTTAAAAAAAACTTTGACAAAGGGTCAGTTAGACTCGAAACATCAGCCCTTTTCTCTCCTTTCAGATGCTGTCAGACCTGCTGAGATTTTCCAGCATTTTCTCTGAGTAGGTTAGGTTTACTTTCATCAGAAAAAAAAGGAGATTGAGGGGCGACCTGATTGAGTTTTATAAAATCATGATGGGTATAGATAGGGTGGAAATGTGTTGCTGGAAAAGCGCAGCAGGTCAGGCAGCATCCAAGGAACAGGAAATTCGATGTTTCGGACATATGCCCTTCATCAGGATCTGCATCTGCAGACCTCACTTTCTCCTATAGACAGGGTGGGTAGAGACAAGCTTTTTCCCAGGGTGAAGGATTCAATAACGAGAGGTCACACTTTCAAGATGAGACATAGAACATAGAACATAGAAAAATACAGCGCAGTACAGGCCCTTCGGCCCTCGATGTTGCGCCGACCAAATCCTACCTAACCTACACTAGCCCAATAACTTCCATATGCCTATCCAATGCCCGCTTAAATGACCATAAAGAGGGAGAGTTCACCACTGCTACTGGCAGGGCATTCCATGAACTCACAACCCACTGCGTAAAGAATCTACCCCTAACATCTGTCCTATACCTACCACCCCTTAATTTAAAGCTGTGTCCCCTAGTAACAGCTGACTCCATTAGCGGTAAAAGGTTCTCAGTGTCTACCCTATCTAAACCCCTAATCATCTTATACACCTCTATCAAATCTCCCCTAAACCTTCTTTTCTCCAATGAGAACAGGCCCAAGTGCCTCAGCCTTTCCTCATACGATCTTCCTACCATGCCAGGCAACATCCTGGTAAACCTCCTCTGCACTCGTTCCAATGCCTCCACATCCTTCCTATAGTATGGCGACCAAAACTGCACACAATACTCCAGAGTCTTATACAACTGCAACATGACCTCAGGACTCCGGAACTCAATTCCTCTACGAATAAATAGACGTGGAAAGTTTAAGGGGGATACACGCAGCAAGTACTTCACACAGAGGGTGGTGGGCATTTGGAAGGAGTTTCCAGCAGAGGTGGTAGAGGCAGGCACGTTAGTTTCATTTAAGATGCATCTGGATAAATGCATGAATAATTGGGGAGTAGAGGGATACAGATTCTTAGGAATTGACTGACAGGTTTAGACAGTACATTTGGATCAACTCAGGCTTGGAGGGCCGAAGGGCCTGTTTAGATTAGACTTACAGTGTGGAAACAGGCCCTTCGGCCCAACAAGTCCACACCGACCCGCCGAAGCGAAACCCACCCATACCCCTACATTACCCCTTACCTAACACTACGGGCAATTTAGCATGGCCAATTCACCTGACCCGCACATCTTTGGACTGTGGGAGGAAACCGGAGCACCCGGAGGAAACCCACGCAGACACGGGGAGAACGTGCAAACTCCACACAGTCAGTCGCCTGAGTCGGGAATTGAACCCGGGTCTTCAGGCGCTGTGAGGCAGCAGTGCTTGTAAATTTTCTTTGTTCTTTAGGACCAGACATACAGCCTGCAAGATGGACAACTCTGGTTCAAGGTGGGAGCTCATCACCAACGTTCCAAAGGGAATTAGATAGGTCAACAGAGCTGACCTTACCCAGAATATACACATCCCTTGAAATAGTACATATATTTAAAAGTCCAGCATAACTAAGGCAAATGCATTTCAAAGTATTTCCGAGTATGCATGGCTCTTAGACTTATTCAGAAAGCCATGCTGACACCAGAGTGAATCAACCTCTCATGCTTTGTGGAGGAATTGTCTTTTGTTCCTTAAATTTTAATCATAGTAATTAATTCATTTTATCTCTAGGCCTGAGAACAATATAAAATGGATGACATTATACTGTGGATACTAATTCATGAGTGTTTTATTTTAAGTTATATTCCCGCCATTTTAAAGGGCATGTATTCGCTAATTTAAAAGAGAATGCTGAGTAACCCTTGAGAATTCTTCAATGTAATTTTAGGTCTTTTATCAAGAGTAAATTACAAAAGTATTAGAAAACTTAGAGATTTTTATAGTGACAAAAAATCTTATACATGATTAAACTCAACTAGCATATTTGTACAGAGCACTTAAATCAATTAATTTAAAAATACTTACAGAATGATTTGTAAATGAAGTCCTACTAATGGAATCTGACTTGCATGGAGATGAAAGTTGTCCATCATCTGAACAGAGCTCAAGTAAACACTTCCTACAGTATGGAGAAAGTGATCGTGATCTGACCGCTGTTGCTGGCTTCTTGTGTTCCTTTACACATTTCTTTTCACTACACGATTTTCCTATCAGGTTAAATGATTTTGCACACCTTGGTCTTCTGAATTGATTTTCCTTTCTTCCACTTTCTGACTGCATTAAAGAAATAAAGTTTCACAAAACTAAGGCAGTGCAGTTACGGTATGAACAGTTTATATTGCTTTTTTGTTTCGCCCTGAAAAATTTCTGGACATCTTGCTACTGCAATCCACAGCTTCATCCAGACATGTGGCAAAATCCCTGTTTACCTGCTTATCCAGAGTTTTACACCACATGTCTGACAAAGTTACAGGAGCAACTAATCCAACGAAAAGATATTACATGACAGGGACAATTGTTATAAATTTGCTGTATTATTTCACAAATAAATTATAGCAATGAGAAATCATTAAGAATGATATTAAATATACATTTTATGCAAAATTGACTTAAAAATATATCAGTTTCAAACCTTTGATAATCACAATTTCTTTAATCCAGGATCCTCTAAAATTGGAACATCAATATTAAAGACTCACCAGACATAAACTCGAAGAAACCTTCTTTGGTGATCTAGGGCAGCACTCTGTAATTGTTGTTGTTGTGGAGAACTCCAATTTTGGTGCAATTAACTGAAATATTGACAGAAATGTTGAACTATCTGTTTAGTTGACTGAACTATTTTCTTCATTGCAATTGTTATACCATCTAATATTGGGAAAGTATTTATGTTGTAGTGGGGAGTTGCAGACACCAGGAATATATGCAGTGTTCACAATGCTCAGACCAAATTAGTAGGAGATTTATGGGCAGAACAGTTCTGAATTTCTGATAAGATGCTGCTGATGGAGACTTGGTAGTGTACATCCATTGAAGTGCAATTGGTTGGAGAGTTGGCTTGTGATACAAAGTGATGTCAACAGTGTTGGTTGGAATCTGGCTGAAGTTATGAAATTAGTCCTTTGCCTGAGGTGATGAATCCCATGTGAACCCATCACCTCTAATGAGAGAGCAGCCCTATGATCTGATAAGATTATGTTGACTTTATTTTTTTTTAAAAATCCATCTAATTAGATATTTTAATACATTTTGATGATATTTTTATACATAAAACATATTCTAATAATTTCTAGGGCTGATATCAATTGTTTTACAGAATATGTAGCATTTCGGACACTGTGGGATGTTTGTTTGAAACCTTACTGTATCGCCTACCTGAAAGTGTTTATGCAGGATCTGTATCATTTTTATGTCTGGGCTTCATTTACGCATCTTCAGTGTGAAATCTGTTTCTTAAAGGTGATATGAATGTGGATATAGGAAATTTAGTTTGCAGTGGAACCTTTAAAGGGATGAATGTGCCTTCAAGTGAAATGATACACAAGCTTTCAGAGGTAGAGTCACTCAATCTGAAATGTTAACTCTGCTTTCCCATCACAGGTGCTGCCAGATCTACTGAGTTTTTCCATCAATTTCTATTTTTGCCACAGGCTTTCAAGAATTGACAATTTTCTTTGCAGCAGCCAGAACAATAAGGACAATAAATATAGATTTCAGGTCCCTAAAGTTACAGCAACTGATAGATAAAGAAAGTACAAAAGTTGCATAGAGCATGGAAACAGACCATTTGGTCCAACTCGTCCATGCCAAGCAGATATTCTAAATTAATTTAGTCCCATTAATTTAGTTGCCCTTCCAAGTCTCTGATTTGGTAGAAATTCTGCAAATTTCTCCACCACCTTCAGTGGTCAAATTAGGAGAATGATAGCATGTTCTTCACCTGACTGGATGTGCTCAGCTCCAATAACACTGAAGCTTGACACCATCAAGGGTGGAGCTAAGAATCTCTTTAACAGGTGCTTAAAATAGCCACTTTGCAAAGTCATACAGCCATGATTAGTGGGGTGGAACTGGGGGAAGTCTGGGAAGATGAGATGCATATGGCACAAGTAGTTATACTTGTGTTGCAATGACTGTGATTATCATCTATTCATAAAACCCAGGCTTGGACAATATATGAACCAAATGAGGAGTTAGCCTTTCAACTAGACTAATATTTTGGTAACTACTGTTGCCTGTATGTTATATATCCAGTACACAGGCATAGTGAAATGAATGGCTTCCTCCTCCAATAAAAGGTATTGGGGGACAAAGTAAACATACCCCGGAACGTTTAAATTTAATGCAGCCCCCCCAATATAAGAACCCAATCCAAATAGCTGCTATTCAGCTGGGATGGTGCTCATGAACTCCAAGTGAAGATTTATGTGTATTCAAAGATTTCATTGTGTGTCCCTGAAACAGTGAGACTCATTTCCGATAGGTTAAGACAATATGATAGTTTAATTGTTTTATTCTTGTCAGGTTAGTTAGTTTTTGTAGCTGAAAATGTGTTGCTGGAAAAGCGCAGCAGGTCAGGCAGCATCCAAGGAGCAGGGGAATCGACGTTTCGGGCATGAGCCCTTCTTCAGGAATCCTGAAGAAGGGCTCATGCCCGAAACGTCAATTCTCCTGCTCCTTGGATGCTACCTGACCAGCTGTGCTTTTCCAGCAACACATTTTCAGCTCTGATCTCCAGCATCTGCAGTCCTCACTTTCTCCTATTTAGTTTTTGTACTTTAGATATTAAGTTGATCTACCATTATTGTTGAAAGTCAAAGTTGAAGCCTATATTGTAGCTATACAATGATAATATTTATGATCAAGTTACTTAGCATTATAAAAACACAAGATACAATTTTTAAAAATCACAAACTAATCACTAAATTCTGATTATTATCAATTGAAAATGGTGTCTTACAAAAGCTGGTGAACATCTTTTCATCAGCGCTTCTCTATCCACTCCAGGATATGAAGGCGTTAACTTTGGCTCGGGGAACAAGAAATTTCTAGTATTGTCTTCATAGTTTGCTAAGATTTCATCCACTATAATCAAACGGTGAAAATACCATCAGTCTTTTAACAGAAAGCCACAAAATTTATTTTCAGGATCCTCTGGCATCAAGCGTCCAAAAGGGTCATTAACATAAATGTTATCAACAGGGTGCACCAGAAAAAAAATGCTGAATCATAGGAACTTATTCTCGATGCAAGCATCAGCTATTATGATGTACGATCTTAATTAAAGGACATTCAGAAGTTAAAGGTGATGATAAGATGTACAATTTGGAATGATGCTGTTATCCAAAAGTTCTGACAGACATAGCCCATGTCATTGCTATTTTTTGCCACTTATTTAAAATCAGATGTTAACAGCTGACAATAAGGAGTTGGGATGGAGGAAGGGACGTTCCCAATTTTCTGAGAGATGCAGCACTGCGGCCAGTATTAATAATGCTTGTATTGTAATAATCATTTGGAATCATGCTTTTTTTTTCATTCTTTCATATGATTCAACGTAAGGTGATTGTGGGAAAATGCGGTGTGCTGCATTGGTCTCGCAGGCTGGAATGGAACATCGAAGGAGCAATCGGTCCCCTAACTGAAGGAGTGCATTGTGGGGTTGAGAACAGGAAGAGGGGATGGGAAATTTGGACAGGATCAATTTGCTGAAGTCTGCAAACTCATTTCTTTAAACTGTGCTCAAGTTATGAAAGAAAAGATGGTCTCACTGTGTGATCATGAAAATGCCTCTTTCACTTGAGCATTGGACATTGATAATGATCTTGGAAATAATATCCCAGACAATTGTCTGCGTTTATTCAAGCATAACCTTGAAATTGAGGCCAGAGAGTACAGCTTTGAACAGGTCATAAAGTGATGTAATTTAGAAACTAATGAAATTTGTCAAATACAAGTATTACTTTATATGATGATATGGAGTTCATAGCGAGAAACATAATAAAGAAAACTTTGTATAGGACTTGTTGCTGCGGTGGAGAGAGTGGTTTAGTGTTCTGTTCTATGGACCCACTGATAGTTTAACCACTTGAGAGGAGCCTTAGCTCTCAGGACTTCTAAGCAACAACTGTGATTCCTAACAGTTACTTTAAAAGGAAACATATTGTGATCTGCAGCAGTTCCACTGGGAAATATTTCCAATTCAAAGTGTTCTGCTGCAGCAGAATCAATTGGATCATCCTGGGCAATAGGATGTGTCTAAGATTTCTGATGTAGGTATGGACACTATGTTGTAGGACCCTCTTTTCCAGGTATGTCAGCAGCACACCCCATCCTCAGTGATGGGGCCCTACCAAGACCAAGCCAAGGCAAAGTTCCTAATCCGAAAGCAAGCATGAAGGCAGCCTGTGAAAAGATCGCACCAGTGACACACTGATAACACAAGCAGGGCCGGGAGTCCTAAACAATCCAAACATGTAAACAGTTTTGTGGATAAGGCTCTGGCCCATTTGTGAACAAATGCAACAGTAAAATGATGATTAAATAAAGTTGGTGCTTTAATTTGTAATGGGTGATTTTGACTAATTTCTGATTTGGCTCTGCATTGCTTCAACAAGTGCCCAATTAACAATAAGAAAAGAATGTATTTTATGTACATTCAATACAGCAACCACATCTGTATGAAAGGAAGTGGCACAAAGTGAGTGACTGCTGTCTAACTTTCAGTATCTCGAATGAATGTATAAACTCAATGATTCAGCAAAAGTAACAAAGTTAAGTATTATAACTGCAAGCTTTGGTTGAATATTTTGTCTACATTTCAGATGGAAGACCTACATTCACCTAAAAATGCACTCTCAAATCTCAGAATCCAATTTGGCACCTGATGCATTTTTGATTAAAATCGAGCATTGTAAACCACAGCCTGAAATGAGTCAATGCTAACTTTTAACAGAAAAGTGGGTGTAACAAGGAGGGGCTTTTATTTTTAAGGTGAGAGAAGAAAGTTTTAAAAAAAGGACAAGAGGGAAACTTTTTTTTAACACAGTGGTTCGTTTGTGGAATAAACTGCTAGAGGAAGTGATAGATGCAGGTACGGTTACAACATTTAAAAGATATTTGGATAGGTACATGAATAGGAAAGGCTTGGAGGGATTTGAGCCAAACACAGGCAAGTGGGTCTAGTTTAGTTTGGGAACATGGTCAGCATGGAGTGGTTGGACAGAGCTGTCTGTTTCCATGCTGTATGACTCTATGACTCTATAACCATGACCAATTTCTCCCCTAGAAACATGCAGATTATTAACACTGTTGGAATTCATAAACAAAGTGAGGGAAAGAGTTGTCCAACTAGCCAGTAGGCAATTTACTGGAATTGCATTCCTTCATTTTACAAGAAAATACAGTTGGGTTTCTGAAGCAAAAACGTAGTCACAAAAGTTTATCAAAGATGAGAAGAAAGATGGATGTTTACAATGTTACGAAGTTAGAATTTGGGAGGCATGATAATCCAGTATCTTAACAGCCAGAAAATTAACCATCTAATATTGGGAGACCGAAATATCAATAGAGCCACAAAATCCTACCTACCTATAAATTACCTGCTCAATGTAGTCTTCAATTTCTGCCTCAAACTGCCTTCTCTCTCACTGGTAAATTACTGTGGACAAACTAGACCATCCTCATCCATGGTGTTCAAAATGACCCTGAGAAATCTTGTAACTATATAATTATTGCATGACTAAGACTGCCTACTTCCACTTCAAAGACCTTGCCTCTCCCGACCTCAAATGTTGTTCATCTGCTACTGAAATCCACACCATGTCTTAGTTATCTCTACTTTACAATTCGAATATTCTCCTGATCAGTCATCCATCTTCTACCCTTCATATATTTGAACTTAAGCATAAAAGTTGTTGATTTATGGTTAAGGTTCGATCAATAAATCAATAGAAAGAATCATCATAAAGTTACAGCTGCTATTAATTACTTGCTCAGTTTGGCAAATCACTTGTCTCTGATTTTATTGTACTTGTGTCCAGTCATGAATACAAACCTAGGATGATAAGAATAATGAGATTAGCTGCCTTGGGCAGCACTGAAACAAACATGGCACAAAATATGTCTCAATAAAACCTCGTCAATGGGGTTCAAAGCAGAAAACCTCACTTAATTGGAGTCTTAGTAATAGAGGCAAATGTTTGTGCCTGTCAGGAATCAATCACTGCAGCTGAAAACATCACTGCATGAATCACTTCAAAAAGCATTTTCATGATTGTTGTGGTTCTGCTCGCCGAGCTGGATGTTTTTGCTGCAAACGTTTCGTTCCCTGGCTAGGGAACATCATCAGTGCTATTGGAGCCTCGTGTGAAGCGCTGCTTTGATGTTTCTTCCGGTATTTATATTGGTTTGTTCTTGCCGCTTCCGGGTGTCAGTTTCAGCTGCACCTACAGCTGAAACTGACACCCGGAAACGGCAAGAACGTCCATCAACAGACACATCGACCTGGACCCCACATACAAATCACTGCAGCTGAAACTGACACCCGGAAGCGGCAAGAACAAACCAATATAAATACCGGAAGAAACATCAAAGCAGCGCTTCACACGAGGCTCCAACAGCACTGATGATGTTCCCTAGCCAGGGAACGAAACGTTTGCAGCAAAAACTTCCAGCTTGGCGAGCAGAACCACAACAACGGATACCCGAGCTACAAATCTTCAATCAGATTTTATTTTCATGATTGCCATCTTCATTTCCTATGCTAAGAATCTCCCCTTCATCATAGCTTAGTCTTATTGCCATTTTTTACTGAAAATAAAGCAGTCCAAGGAATCACTCAGCAAACTTGGTTAACATCCAGAATATGGCTGACAGGTAACAAGTTACTTAAATATTAACTAAATGTCAAAAATGACCACTTCAAACAATAGAAAGGCCAACTGTCTCTAATCATCTTTAGGCAAAGCGATTGAATAACCTATCAATATCTTAAAGATTGCCACTGACCTGAGATAACTAGCATAGCCATCATAATACCATGACTACAAGAGAAGCACAGAAGCATACAATTCTCTCATGTGTTGCATACTTCCAGATTCCTTGAAGCATCTTTGCTATGTACAAGGTCAGGTCAGAGATATAATGGAATGCTCACTACCTTCCTGAGTAGTTATATCTTCAAGGACATTAAGAGACCTGGAAACAATCTAGCACATTACAGTTCACATAACTGGTGTCCCTGTGACTAGCTATAATATCCATCCAATTCATCACCAGTTCATTCTGACTACTGCAGCAGTTTATCAGGATTATTTCAATAAAACATTTCCCTACAACCTCAATTACTGAAAATAAAAGAAGCAAGAAGATTATGAAAACAGCACCATGCCCAAATTCCTCTCCAACTCAGTCTGTCCTGAATTGGCTCTAAATCATCATTCCTTTTTGGTGCTGGATTAATACCCTAGAATTCCCTGTCAAACATTATGGATGTTTTATCACTAAAGCTAGAATAATTCCTTTTCAGGGAAAATAGATCTTAAATATATATTGCAAGCATTACCTTTATCCTGGGAACAAGCATATAAAAAGGTTCCAGGTTTGCAGGAAATAACATGGGAATGGAATTAATGAGCTGAAAATGTGTTGCTGGTTAAAGCACAGCAGGTTAGGCAGCATCCAAGGAACAGGAAATTCGACGTTTCGGGCCAGACATTAATGACAATAGTTTGAACAGCCTTTATTTTTGTATAGTATCTTCCTCTCTTTTGAGAAAGCAAAATTCAATGTTTTACATCATTACACAAAGAAGAGTTGAATTGATTCCTCAAATTGTTGAGGGCACTATGCTCACTTGTTGTAATAGAGGACAGCTGAGTGAGGGAGGAGCTCAGGAAAGTTATCAGAGAAGTAATTTATTGGAGCTGTAGACTGACAAAACCATGATAACCATCACTGCAGGGTGGAGATAGATGATGTTTTGGTTAACATACTGCAAAACACCTTTGATTTGGGGAGGTCTGAATAGATTGGAAGATAGCAAATGTAACTTCTTTATTCAAAAAGGGAGAGACAGAAAGCAGGAAACTTCAGGCCAGTTAGCTTAACATCTATGATAAAAAAAAACATGTTAGAAGCAAAACATTAAAGTGATGGTGAGGCAGTTAGATAAATTCAAAATAGCCAGGAAGAGTCAACATGGTTTTCTGAAAAGAACAGTCTATTGGAGCTCTTTGACGCAGTAGCATGTACTATGGGTAAAAGGGGAACTGGTGGGTACATGATTTACAATTTCAGAAAACATTTGAAAAAATGTAACATCAAAAGGGTATTGCAAAAATAATAAGCTCGTGGTGTAGGGGCTGTACATTTGTTTGGAGAGGAGACTTAAAGGCCAACAAGAAGCAGAGAGTCGGCATAAATGGGTCTTTTCCAGGTTGGTAAGATGTAACAAGTGGTGTGTCAGAGGGATTGGTACTGGAACCTCAACTGTTCACAATTTATATAAATGACTTGAATGAAGGGATGGAGGGTATGATTGCCAAATTTGCTGACAACACAAAGGTAGATAGGAAAGTAAGCTGTGAAAAGGACAGTAGGAGGCTACAAATAGGTTAAGGCTGTGAGAAAGATCTGGTAAATGGAGTATGTGGGAAAATGTGGAAATGTTTATTTTGGAAACAGAAAAAGTAGCATGCTATCTAAATGGTGACAGTTGAACAACTGAGATGCAGAGGGACCTAACGCCCCAGTGTATAAATCACTAAAAAAGGTTAGTATATAGATACAGCAGGAAAGTAGGAAAATTAATTGCATTTATCATTTACAATGAAGGAAATTAAATACAAAAGGAGGGAGGTTATACTACCGGGTTACTGGTGAGGCCATATCTCGAGTGCTTTGCCCAGTATTTAGGAAGGACGTAAATTGCTTTTGGAAGCAGGTCAGTTAGAATTGACCATAGTCATACCTGGCATGGGCAGGCTAACTTATGACAAAAAATTGGGCAGGCTCGGTGTTACACCTGCTGGAGTTCAGCAGAAACAAGGTCTTGACAAGTTGCATACAGACAGGATGTTTCCACTCAAAGGAGAATCAAAAACTAGTTTAAAACTTAAAAGGAACACCCGTTTCAAAATGAAGAGGCGGCAATTTTGTTTTCTTCTCAGACGATCATCAGTCTTTGTAACCTGCTCTCCGAAAAAAAATGTTCTTGGATATTTTTTAAAGGCAGAGATCGATATACTCTTGTTAAACAAGAAGTTAAAGCAATATCAGGGTAGGTAGGAATATGAATTTGAGGTTAGAATCAGGTCAGTCATGATCTTTGAATGGTGCAGCAGACTTGAGGGGCCAAATGGCCTATACCTGCTCCTTATTTGCGTATTTGCATCTGGCCTCATGCTCCCAATATTCCTTTGGTTTTCCCTCAAGATCGCAATGAGGATTTCAGAAAGGGGAAAAAAAGTCTACTTTAGATCAATATAAGGATAGAACATTTATACCTCCAGATTATGCTATTATATAGTGAGATATTAGGCAATATAGGCATATTCTCAATGCAAAACAATCATTGTTTTTACAGAAGTTAACAGCCAATTGTTTTCAGGGCAGAACCCAAATTTGTAAAACCTATACTGTCAGACATTTGTGTCTAGAAATGAGACAAAAATATGATACTGAATAGAACAGAATCATAAATTCAGATCATTATTTAAATTTCAATGACACTCTTAAGATAAGGGAATTTGAATATAATCTAATAAAAGACAAAATAAGACAGTGGCACCAGGATGTTGTAAATGACATTACTTTAAGCAAAATGTGATTATTACTTAGAATGATACCAGAGTATTCACTTTTGTGATCAGAATGTGTTCTTGTAGAAATAATAGTACTTATGATATAATATTTGAAATTATTGCACGAGTGACTAACGTAAAACATGCTAGAATAAGTAACAAATACAGCCAAGAACAAAAAACAAACTGTGAATGTAGGAAATCTGAAATGAAAACAAACAGCTGGATAAAACTCAGGTATGGCAGCATCCATGGAATGAAAGGAGAATGAACATTTCAAGTCCATTGAGCCTTAGTCAGGAATGGGTTCGAAGAAGAGTAACAGTTCTGAAAAAGGGTCACTGGATTTGACATGTTAATTCTGATTTCTCCCCACAGATGCTGCCTGACCGGCTGAGCATTTTTTTTTAGCAATTTCTGTTTTTCTAACAAATACAGCCATGCATGGACAGCACGGTAAAATGATCTTTATAAAGTCTGTTCACAGGATGCGAGAATCACTGATATTTATTGTCCATCCCAAATGGCTTGGAGTCATATGTAGACCAGACCATGTCAAGACAGCAGATTTCCTTTTCGCAAGAACAGCAATGAATCAGCTGGGTCTTTAGGGCAATCAACAGAGGTTATATGATTGCCATTCCACTAGCTTTTTGTTGAATTCAACTTTTACCATCTGCAGTGGTAGAATTTGAACTAATCTAGTGACAGTGGCTTAGTGGTTAGCTCTGCTGCCTCAGGGAACCAGGTTTGATTCTTGTTTGGAGATTGCACATTCTCCCAGTGTCTGCATGGGCTTCCTCCAAGTGCTCTGGTTTCTTCCCACAGTTCAAAGATATGCAGGTTAGGTGAATTGGCCATGTTAAATTGCCCATGGTATTCAGGGATGTATAGGTTAGATGCATTAGACCGGGGGGTAAATGTAGAGTAATGGGGAATGATTTTGGGTGGGATACTCTTCAGAGGGTCAATGTGGACTTGTTGGGCCAAAGGACCTGTTTCCACACTGTCAAGATTCTATGATTCTTGATTCTACATTATCACAATGCCATCTCCTTCTAAGCGATTGTCCCACTTCTGCCATAATTTAAGTAGAGACTAAAACAAATTGCATTACTTATAAAGAATGGTGGTGATACCTGAAGGACCGTACTGCATCAGTTCAAACTTAGTCGTGTCACCTGAAAGAAAATAACAAAACCTGAGTTTTGGTACCCAAACAAACAATCTTTATTGAAAATTGTAGAAACATAATTTTGCATTTTGAACACAAAATGGACAAATAAAAGCAATTGTCCTATTTGAGCTGCATTCATGCTCTGTACATCACATAATTGACACTACTCTGTGGATTACTATCATATCAAAATTCAATTTCAGCACAATCCTGAAATGGTAAGATTGATGCATGTTTCCTTTCTGAACTGAAGGATGCCTTCATTGGTAACAATATCCTCCTCATTCCTTGCTCTACAGCATCTACAAAGTGTCATCTCAATTTTAAAATAATACAAAACGGAGGTCAAAATTCATGTGTGCATCATGCATAGCATAGCACCCATACTATCAGTATTGTGGGCATCACTCTGCATCCATGGTGTGCACACAGTTCCACTGCAGACCACACCAGATGCAAATTTGGAAGTAAGCTCAATGCTCCTGCTGGGAACATGCACTGGAATAATGCAGAGGTGCCACCTTAAGATATTAGTCAGCAAGGAACCTTGGTATCCTGCTGGCAGCAGCACTTTTTTTTTACAACAATGCTACAGCTAATATCCTCACTTAACCTCGTACAACATGCATTCAACAACAGAAAGAGCTTCCCCCAACCAGTGCTACTTAAAAAACTCAATTACTTTTGAGTGAGTTCCTCGTTATTTCTTCAGGTTGTTGCCGAATTGGTAGAAGCATTTTGTGGTTTGCACTGCTACTTATAGTTGTTGATGTCTTCAGGAAGTTGGTGTGGCACATAGTGCAGGCACTGGTTCTAACTTCAAGTTCTGCTTAAATCATTGTTCCCAGACATGGGTACATTAGTTACTATCCAACTTTGTCTGCAGAATGACAGAACCAACCAGACAGTAGATTTCTAGACCAAGAAATGTACAATGAGACAGAACTAACGAACGATAGCAGCTATCATACATGACTGATTTTAGTTTGACCATTCAATTTGAGGGTGAGAATTGGAAGTCCTGTGTTTTAAATTTTAATTTACAGAATTATAAGGATATGCAGAGCTGACTAAAGTCAACTGGGAAGTTCGATTAAAAAAGTGGGACTGTTAAAATGTAGGAGCACACATTTCAGTTGATATTTTGCAACTCTCAGCAAAGATTAACAAGAGTTTCTGAAGTATTAAACAATAAGAAAAGAATGGAATGAAAGTCATTTCCACTTAGACAGGAAGAATAGAAATAAAGTATGGAATTTAAATAGAAAGGCTGCAAACTCTGCAGTAAGAGGAATCTGGGCTTGGTGGTACATCAATCACAAAACATAGGTATTGAAGTGATTTGGAAGGCAACTAGAATGTTGTCATTTATTGACATGGGAATGGAATATAAATGCAGATACATTTTGCTGCAGCAGCAGAGGGTATTGGTTGGACCACATCAAAAATATATTAACAGTGCCTTCAAACAGAGTCTCCTGAAAGCTGTCCAGAAGGGAAGATATGGGTGGGAACAAAAGGCCAGGCTAACTGACAAGGGTAGTTTGGTTAGTAGTGACTGGAGAGTTCACCATCTGGGAGCAGCTCAAGAGAACTTAGTTTAAGTGTGGCAACAGAACAAATGATTTGTTGCACTCTGGCAGAGTATGTGCCACTGCCTATGCTTCATGTTCCAATTGTGACATTGCCATTGTTGTATAAACCAAGGTTAGCACCTGGCATTTCCATCAGATGCTTGATGTAAAACCTATGTTGTCACTTCAATGAAATGACCATCTACTTCCTCCCTCTTCAGTGTCACAACTTGACTCAGAGTGGAACTGCTTTTCACGTTTTTGTCAAGGTTCACACTTAAAACAAAATGGAGCTGCTATCATCCCATCACTGACTTTTCATCACCACTAGAACATGCACTGGTTGGAGATTCTAGAATAGTGGACAGAGTTTGAGAATTACAGTCAGACCATTAGATGCTGGGAATCAGTTCTTCACGTAAGGTTGGGAGGGAGGGTAAGAGTTTTGGAATTCCTTTCCACAAGTAGCAGACGATGTTAAAATATAGTTAATTTGAGACAGAGAAGCTTTTGTCAAGCAAAGGTATTAAGGGATATAGGCATACAGAGTTAGACCACAGATCAGCCATCATCTTCCTGAATAGCAGAAAAAAAACTGGAGGGGCTGAATCTCGAGTTCTGTTCCTATTGCTGGGGTGAGGTGGTTATATTGTGAATGGTTTGGTCCTGTGCCCTAGCACAGCTGTTGGCAAGGCCCTCTGTCGGGTTTGATTTGTCACAGATGACTGCTTCACAGAAAACTCACTTGTTTGCAAAAACAACCCTTAGCTTCTAGTTGCTTGCCTCTTCAACACACCATCCCATTCCCTAGCCCAAATCTGTCTCAGGTTTGCTGCAGTGCTGCAGAGAAGCTTAGCACGTGCTGGAAGAACAGCATCATTTTCCGCTTGGAGATCCTGCAGCCTTATGGACTCAAGATCAAGTTCGGCTTGAGCTCTCCAGTCTCCACCTCACCCCCACACACCGATCCTTATTATCACATAGTCTGCCATAGCACACATCCCATTGTAGTTACTAACAGTCCCCATTAAAAACTAGTTCTTTATCCACTCCATCTGTCCAACTGCTCTTCTCTCTTTGGGATCTGTCCCTTCCCATGGTTTACTCCTTATCTCCTCCCAGAGTTGCCAGCTCTCGAACTGGATCAGTTGCATCTGCATTCTGCTGCTCTTCCTCAATTGGTTGATAACTTTGGAGATGGCCAATCAAAGACTGTTTCTTGGAAACTAGATTGTTTTTGCTTCTCTTGCACCAGTTTGGCTGCCAGCAAGATTGGCTTAGCATTCCCATTTGGTTCAATCATGCGAAGTTCAAAGCTGAGGGGAAATCCTGTCCAATGTTTCTCAGTTATGTCAGAAGAAGTTCAAATAAAATGCGATTTTGTGTAGCTTTATAATGTGCAATGCTGCATAAGAAAGGAAGACTGAAGATAGAAGGAGAACCTCATTCAACAGAAGAGAAGAAGATAGCTCTGCTCAGTGTTATAATCTGTGGAGGTGCCGGTTTTAGACTGGGATGAATAAAATCAGAAGTCACACAAGACACCAAGTTATAGTCCAACAGGTGTATTTGAAATTGCAAGCTCTTGGAGTGCAGCTCACCTGACGAAGGAGCAGCACTTCCAAGGCTTGCGATTTCAAATAAAGCTGTTGAACTATAATCTGGTGTTGTGTCACTTCTGACAGTGTAACAAACCAACATCTTGAAGTGCATCAATCCAAAACCATAGCATTGAGTTTTATTTATTTTGTACTTGTTAGGATAAACATAATAAATACTGGAAAACTTGTGAAGCATATTCCCAACTGGAGTAGATCTTGTAACTAATCAGGACTAATAAAGCTTTTAGATGGGCTCTCTCAAGCTCTTCTGCAATTGCAATTGGGCTCTTGTGATCCAGCAGCAGTGTCCTTGCCTCTCAGTCAGAAGGCTCGGGTTCAAGTTCCATCTACCTCAAAGGTGCGTCATAACATACCTGAATAGGTTCCTTAAAAATGTCTGTAATTGTCATTAACTTGGGCCTTACAATTAAATTTAAAGCAAACCTTGAAGTTTTATAAAGGGTTAAGCTCTTGGAGTGAATTATAGAGCCTTAGAGAATGACAGCATTGACACTTCGTTCCAACTCATCCATGCCAACCAGATATTCTAACATCATTCCGTCCCATTTTCCATTATTTGGCCCATATCCTTCTAAACCCTGCTGACTCATATACCCATTCAGAAGCCTTTTAAATGTTTTAATTGTACAAACCTCCACCATTTCCTTTGGCAGCTCATTCCATACACGTACCACTTTCGGGTGTGATAACGTTCCCCCTTAGGTCCCTTTTAAATCTTTCCTCTCTCACCTTAAACCTCTGCCCTCTAGCTCTGGACTCTCCCACCCCAGTGAAAAGACATTGTTTATTTACTCTATCCATGCCCCTCATGATTTTATATACCTCTATATGGTCACCTCTTAGCCTCCGAGGCTCCAGGGAAAACAACTCTAGCCTATTCAGCCTCTGCCTATTGCTCAAAGCCTCCAACCCTGGCAATATCCTTGAAAGTCTTTTCTGAATCTTTTCAAACTTCACAACATTATTCCTGTGGAAGGAAGACCAGATTTACACAGAGTATTCCAAAAGTGACCTAACCAATGTTCTGTACAACCGCAACATGACCTCCCAGCTCCTGTAGTGAATGCACTGACCAATAAAGGCAAACATACCAAAAACCTTCTTCATTATCCTATCTACCTGCAATTCCACTTTTAAGGAACTGTGAACCTGCACTTCAAGGCCTCTTGGTTCAGCAACACTCCTGGGACCTTACCTTTAAGTGTATAAGTCCTGCCCCAATTTGTCTTTCCAAAATGCAGCATCTCAAATTTATCTAAATTAAACTCCATCTGCCAGTCCTCAGCCCATGCCTTACAGCTTAAAGTTAAGAATACTAATGATCACATCAAATTTGAGCTGCATCAGTTCCATCTTATATAATCTAATTTTGTTTATTTCTTTTCTTCTAAGAGAAAGTGGTTCAATTCAATGCAAGGCAGCACTTTTCATAAATTGTATTACATTTCAACATATGAGAAATCAACTGAGTGAATTCTTGAACTCTCAAATTCATTATAGTGATGTTTTGTTTTTGCATCCAATAATTAAAATACTAATTATAGGTTTATCATTGATGATGTTCTACGTACATTCCAAGAAGGCAGCAACATCTGCAGGATCAACAACATCTCTTCCAAACACCTGTTAAAAAAAGAATCTAAGTATGAGAAAGTGATTGTAAAAATATGAAGCCTTCATACAAAATAACATGGTCCAGACAAAGCCAAGTAACATTAGTGGTACAGCGGGTAACATGTTATGATCGCATTTGGTGTTATTACTAGACAGGTCTGATCCCTGACTGAAATCTGGATTAATGGATCATATGTGATATTTTTTCCCCCAACTAAGAGGTATTTCACTGAAACATTGAGACATGCTGCAGATTCCATTTTTACAATTAAACAGAAATATATCATACAAAAGAAGCAAACTATGTGCATATTATACAGATTCAAAGATTTTGAAACACATGGTGAAATGCAATCCCACTAGGTCCAAAAACACTTCTTTACAGTGCGCACACGATAGTGTCACAGATTCATACAGCATGGAAATAGGCCCCTCGGTCCAGCTGGTCCACACCACCCATTTCCCAAACTAAACTAATCCCACCTGCCTGCACTTGACCCATATCCCTCCAAACTATTCCTATTCATGTACGTATCCAACTGTCTTTCAAATTTGGTTACTGTTCCTACATTCACCATTTCCTCTCACAGTTCATTCCACACATGAACCTCTCCATATAAAATAGTTGCCCCTCGTGTACTTCTTAAAACTTTCTCCCTCAACTTGGGGAAAAGACCTTTGCTATTCACCTTATCTTTGCTTCACGATTTTATAAATCTTTAAGGTCACCCCATAAGCTCCTCCGTTCCAGTGAAAAAAGTTCCAGCCTATCCAAGCTGTTTTTATTACTCAAACCCTCCATTCTCAGCAACATCCTGGTAAATCTTTTCTTAAACTTTTCCAGTTTAAAAATATCTTTCCTATAACAGGGCAAACCAGAATTATACATAGTTCTCCAGAAGAGGACTCAGTAATCTCTTGTTCAACCTTGACATGACATCGCAATACATTGAATGGTCTGAGCAATGAAGGCAAATGTTCTAAATGCCTTCTTAACCACCCTGTCTACCTGTGATGCAAACCTTCTGTCTGATAAATTACTCTGTTACCTTGTTCTCACATAGAATCTCTAAACCTCAGTCCTCTTCAGTAAGTCGCTCTCTCTGTTTTAAGAGAAATCATCATGGCTACAGAAATGCTCAAATTAGTTATGAAATCCCTTTGGATGTTCAAACCACATTCACATAACGTTAGTTCAGAATCCAAACTCTAAAATAAATGCTATTTAAAAATGTATATAGAAAACCATACAAACTAAAATGAACACCCCAACAAGAAGAATTCATTTTCAAGAAGCATTTTTGCTACTCAACAATGAACTTAATACTACTCCTATGTCACACTAGTAATAGTAACATGTTGACATGAAAACACACTATCACTTACATAATACGTTCATTGACATCACATCAATGTCTTGCCTATGTGCTCTCAATAAAGGTATCTGCCATAACATTTTCTTTTCATGGTAGATGAACAATCTTTAAATTATATAATTGGAGAATGAAGCTACCTCAAACAAAAATCATAAATTTTAGCCCTAAAAGTTTCCTAAGAAAATCCAAAGATTATGGTCTGTATAAATAACAGCTTCTTCTTCTTTGATGTTGATGTATATTTCAAAATGATGATGCACAGCCATCACAAAACTCCATGCGTCCTTTCCCACTGTAGAATATTTTTGCTGGTATGTGGTCATTTTCTTTGGCCTGTCACTTATTTTTCAACCAATACGTTTAGTCAGTGAAACACAGTCTTCAGACCAACATTGCTGGCATCAGCCAGTTCGACTGGCTCTGCAGAATTCAGCACAGCTAAAACCGTTTGGTTACAAAAACAACGTCCACGTTTTCAAAGGCATTTCAGCACTCTATTCATATATGTTCTGTCTTTCTTCAACAAATTCATTAAAAGATGCAATGATAGTGCTGAAGTTTAGACAAACTTGCCAGAGAATCCACTCATGCCAAGACAACACAAAATTTCATGCTTTCTCCTTGGCTCAAAAGAGTCCATACTTTCACCCTGCGGTGCTACTTGGCCTTGTCCCCCACACAATGGCCCAAATAAGTCAGCTTTGCTTGATAAGTTCACTCTCAGCCAGATTTATAGTTAACCTGGTGTTTTTGTAGCCAAGAGTTCAGTCTGGTAGTGTAAATGTTCTTCCCAGACTTGGCAAAAAAACGACCAACTTGTCAATACAAACACAGTCCATAACACTTTAATGAATTTATTGGTTAATCTTGAAATGTTGCTGGCACATATTTTTTAAACTCCAAATGGCATGGCTTTGCACTGGTAAATCCATCTGGTGTTACAAAAGTCAGTATTCCTTTAACTGTGTCAATAGGAGTTGCCAATATAATTTTAGCAAGACAATTTTATGACAAATTGTGTATGTTCTCCTTGTTCTAGGCAGTCCCCTGGTCTCAGAATAGGATTCTCCATTTCTTACTATGCTGACTTTGTGGTAATCAATACAAGATCTTTGTGTCCAATCCGGTTTTAGCACCATCTGGCTAGGAGGACTCCAACTACTATGACTTGGTTAATAATGTCAGTCCATTGTGAACTTAATCTCTTCCCTCACTTAACAGAATCTCTCTGGATTGAGTCTGTGGGGGTGTTGTTTTTTGGTCACCCCCTCCCTACCCCAACCACCCACATTAACGTCATGAACAGCTAAAACTACAATATAATTATGAAATAGCTTTCATAAGTCACTGAATAGTTTTCTAGAAGATAAAACATTAAATAGTATTATGTTTTAGGTAACTCAGTGTGTACCAATCTGATTGTTGGAGGCTTCTTAAAATAGTTGTGCCTTGTACATTATTTCTCTTTCCTATATACACGTTCTGTATTGAGAGAAGGAAACCACAACATTTGAAGGTGCTTTGCTACTAGGTTTATTTATGTACGTTACAAATAAACTTGGCCTCGATACTCTTCTGGAGATGGTTTCTGCATTGGATGCGGTGTTGGTTGGGGGAATTGCACAGATTATAATCAATGGAATCTTCAATCTCAACTGAACTGTTCGAATTCATTTTGACTGCTGGGTTTCACATGTCAAATCTGCACATCTTTATAATGCACAGTACACAAATATGTTTTCAGGATCAATGGTAATCTTGGAAGGAGGGTAGAATTCAGAATCATTGATGCGTCACTGGTATTATTGCTATGTACAGCCAGGAACAGGAGGGGCATTTATCACTCCAGCACAAGGACAAAGAACTTGTGGCTCTATGAAGGTGATGCTTGGAGATAGTTTAGTGGTTACCAGCAGGGAGCTAGTACTGGATGAAATGTGAAAAATGCTTTAATGACTTAGAGTCAGGAAACATGCAGACATTTGTTAAGTCAACGACATCCTGTGCTTTAAGCAATTCCTCCTAGACCCCACTCTATTCAGCTAAGCCTTCTCTATGCATTGTTCCTTATGCCCTTCAACTTTCAGAACATCCAGCTTTCAGTTTCTGCATCACCTTTCCATTCAGCCCAATTTTTATATTATGTAACTCATAGAACATAGAATTGTACAGCACAGAAATAGGCCCTTCGGCCCACAATGTTGTGCCAAACCTGACACCAAATTAAGTTAATCTTTTCTGCCTGCCCTTGGTCCATATCCCTCCATTTCTTGCATTTTCATTGCTTATCTAGAGGTCCCTTAAATGCCCTTATTGTACCTGCCTCCACCATCACCACCACGGCAAAACATTCCAGACTCCTACCAGAGTGCAAGAAAAAAGTGCCCCTAACATCTCCTTTGAACTTTCCCCCTCTCAAATGCACGCTGGGAAAAAGATCTAGTCATAAGCCCTATCTAGGCATCTCATAAGTTTGTAGACTTCCCTCAAGTCTCCCCTCAGCCTTCGCTGCTCCAGAGAAAACAACCAGAGCTTTTCTAGCCTCTCCTTATAG
This sequence comes from Hemiscyllium ocellatum, assembly GCF_020745735.1. Taxonomy (NCBI): domain Eukaryota; kingdom Metazoa; phylum Chordata; class Chondrichthyes; order Orectolobiformes; family Hemiscylliidae; genus Hemiscyllium; species Hemiscyllium ocellatum. The sequence goes on along the minus strand of NC_083402.1, from coordinate 146,885,894 downwards.
TTTATGCCCTCTAATCCAGACAGCATCCTGGTAAACCTCTTCTGCGCACTCTCCAAAGCCGCAACATCCTTCCTGTAATGTGGTGACCAGAAATGAATGCAATACTTTAAGTGTGGCCTCACTAAAATCTTATCGCTGCAACATGACATCCTGATTCTGTACTCAATTCCCTGACCAATAAAGGCAAGCATGCCATGTGTATTTTACCTCCCTATCTACTTACATGGCTACTTTCAGGGAGCTATTGTCTTGAACCTCAGGATCTCTCTGTATAAACAATGCTGGTCAGGGTCCTGCCATTAACTGTACACTTTTCTTTAACATTTGATCTCCAAAATGCAGCACTGCACCTTTACCCAGATTAAACGCCGTCTGTCATTTCTCCACCCGTATCTGCAACTGATCTATATTCTGCACTGCGCACAATTCTTCTCCAATATGCACAATTCCACCAATTTTTGTATCATCTGCAAACTTGCTAACCCACCCATTTGCATTTTCATCTAAGTCATTTATATATATCACAAATAGCAGAGGTCCCAGTACAAATCCCTGCAGAATACCATTAATCATAGACTTGCAGCATGAAAAACACTCTTCCACCACTACCCTCTGCCTTCTATAGCTGTCAGATTGCAGTGCACTTGGTAACAGTGGCAGCGATATGACAAAAGTGCATCAGTGATATAAAAAGACACTAACAAGTATGCAACGGACAATCTGGACAGCACCAAAATGGGACTGGTGCAGCAGAAGTAGTGAAAATGTTTTCCATGGAAAGACTGAGAACATTTATGGGACTTCAAACATGGTTTTCAAAGAAGTCCATGCAGGTCATTTAAAAAAGTGCATGCGCGGATGCTCTTTTGTAGACTTGACTTGTATTGATAAATGCTAGGCTATAATAACAACCTTCAAAGTCAAGCTGAGCTTGGAACACAATCAAATCCAAACATAAACCTTCAGATATACCTGCCCCAAAGGTGTGTCGGAACATGTTCAAAACAAGTTGATTAACATAACTATAATTGCAGATGGGAAAATATGAGTAAATTGGCATAGTAAAAAAAAACACAGACCAAAAATGTGCAACATATTTCCCCAAACTGTCCTTCTTACAATATCACTCCCACCCTTGGAACATTCCTTTTAAAAATCTCACTCTATGACTGCAAACTTGAACATTTTCTACAATTTTCATTCTGCTCCTTTGTGGGTCTGATATTAAAACACAAATCACCTTTGGATGTTTTACTATGTTAAACTGATTATGTAAGTCTGGAGTTCTTATTGTTATTCCACATTAGTGCAACAAGCACACGCAATGGACCCTTCTTTCACAGCAGTATATGTCCTGACTGATATTCTTCTCCTGCATTATTTTGAGTCAGTTTAAGAGAAAAATCATCAAAAGGTGATTACCCAACAATTTTAATTTCTGTAGTTTTATTATACCCAATTTCAATCCCATTCATAACACATTATAATTTAAGCCCTTTTATAACAAAGGAACAGTATTGGACATCACTATAAATTATACACTGCTGAGTTTATAAAGCACGTTAGTGGTATCTGGTGGTAGCAGAGAAGAATTGCATGACTTTAATTGAATCAACTTTGAAGAAAACTCTCTGGGAAATTTCTGAATAACCTTTGTTTAACTAAAAAGCTACTGCAAAGATGGGCCTTAAATTGCCAGTTTGAGAAGGCCAAGTCATTTCTTAGAAGGGTCTTTTTTTTTTAAAGAAATGAACATCTAGTAGGACAGTGCGAATCAGAGAACATGAAATTCTATGCTGAATGAACAATTGGGAAATGCCAAAGAGATTTTATTAAATAAAAGGGGAAAGGGAAGTTTTACATTAGTTCTGTGCTTTTAGTAAGATCAGTTTACCCCTGCACCCCTGGCCAGAGTTCACTTGTCATGGATGAACTTTCCTGCAATTCTGTCTACATCTTCATGGCTTCAATTGTCAGACTGAGAGTCAATGAAACCACTAGATTAAGGACTTCTGATTTTGTCTTTACCTCTCGTTTAAATGGTGATACATAACAAGCACCAAAGAGGAAGATCATCTGATTAGGGTAGGATTTAGGATTTTATGACCATGAAGAATTTTAGAAACTTTGTATATGGATTTCACCAGCTTGGAGAAGCTTTTTACACTTTTTCCCTCTACAATGTTTCACAAATACCAATATGTAAATGCTCTCACAGGATAGGTATAGCAGAATGTATTCTGTGATTCACTCACCAGAGGACCTAAAGAAGGGGAAGAGAGGTGTTGTTTAAGCTAAGGTTCACTGGGTATTATCAACTCTGGGTATGCCACCAACAGGATCTTTCAGAGGAACTCTTCATAAGAGCATGCTCATATAAGCGAGCACATAAATAAGCATTTTGTACGGTATGTTGCATGATGGGACTGTGTGCAAACATACACATTATCAAGTATTCTTTCTCAGTGGCTCCTTTAGCGTAGTTCCAGGGATTATTTGCAACGTCATATGGACTAGCAGAGGCATGTATGAAGATTACAAGATAGCTTTAAAGCAGAGCAAACCAAACATTAGCTATGCAAGAAAGCAAAGTGATAGGTTCACAGGGTTTATGCAGTTGCAAGATTCCCAAAAAGGTGCTGTGTGCAATTGGTGGCACCCACATTACGTTGACAGTGCTATTAAAACACCCACTTGGCTACTGAAAACAATTAGAATTCTGAAATTTTCCAACATGCCTTCAACTTCATCCATAGTCTTAGCCTGAACACTTCAGAGCAGAGAATCAGTTCCACAATGATGGCTGGGTTAAAAAGCAACCAAACAGCAGGACACAAATATTATTCTGGATTAGTGGTGCTGGAAGAGCACAGCTGTTCAGGAGCATCCAAAGTGCAGCAAAATCGACATTTCGGGCAAAAGGCCTTCATCAGGAATAAAAGGCAGAGAGCCTGAAGCGTGGAGAAATAAGCTAGAGGAGGGTGGGAGTGGGGAGAAAGTAGCATAGAGTACAATGGGTGAGTGGGGGAGGGGATGATGGTGATAGGTCAGGGTGGAGAGGGTGGAGTGGATAGGTGGAAAAGGTGATAGGCAGGTAGGACAAGTCCGGACAAGTTATGGGGACAGTGCTGAGCTGGAAGTTTGGAACTAGGGTGAGGTGGGGGAAGGGGAAATGAGGAAACTGTTGAAGTCCACATTCCCTCGCCTTGTTTGTCCTGCCCAAGTGAATCTTGTCACACTTATTAGGATTGAACTCTATTTATCACTGATCAACCCACCTAATCTGGACTGACCGTCCTGTAATTTAAGGCTCTCCGCCTCACTATTTACCACACTACCAATTTTCATATCATCTGCAAACTTACTGATTAACCTTCTTATATTCGCGGAGAAGAAAGGGAGGACTGCAGATGCTGGAGATCAGAGTCGAGAGCATGGTGCTGGGAAAGCACAGCAGGTTAGGCAGTATCGGAGGCCTGGAGAATTGACGTTTTGGGCATAAGCTCTTCACTTGGGCTTATGCCCGAAACGTCGATTCTCCTCATTCTCAGATGCTGCCTGACCTGCTGTGCTTTTTCAGCATCATCTCACCTCTTACATTAAAGTCGAAATAATTATGAAGTATTTCTAGAGGTTAATCATGGCTCACATCAACTCCACCCTACCAAGTTATCTTTATCCTTTGCAATTCGCCTATCAGTCACAGGTCCATAGCAGATGCCATCTCCTGGCCCTGCAATCATCCCTGGAAAATCTGGATAACAAGGATACCTACGCCAGGCTCCTACTTATTGACCAGAGTTCTGCCTTCAACACCATAATTCCAAACAAGCTCATCTTGATACTCTGAGACCTAGGTCTCAGCTCCCTCCCCCCCACCCCATAACTGGATCCTTGACTTCCTGACTGATTGCAGTCTATCAGTAAGAAGAGGTAACAACACCTCCTCCAACATAATCCTGAACACAGATGCCCCAAAAGACTGCATATTCAGCCCACTACTATGCTCCTTATACTCTCACAACTGCATGGCCAAATTCCACCCAAGCTCTATTTACAAATTTGCGAACGACACCACCATTGCAGGTCGCATTCAAACAACAATGAGACAGAAGACAGGAAGGAGGTTGAGTGTTTATCGGCATGATGGAAAGACCAGTGTCAGCAAAACAAAGAAGCTGGTCATTGACTTCAGGAAGGAAGTGAGGACTGCAGATGCTGGAGATCAGAGCTGAAAATGTGTTGCTGGAAAAGGGCAGCAGGTCAGGCAGCATCCAAAGAGCAGGAGAAATGACGTTTCGGGCATAAGCCCTTCATCAGGAATGAGGAAAGTGTGTCCAGCAGGCTAAGATAAAAGGTAGGGAGGAGGGACTTGGAGGAGGGGCGTTGGAGATGCGATAGGTGGAAGGAGGTCAAGGTGAGGGTGATAGACCGGAGTGGGGTGGGGGCGGAGAGGTCAGTAAGAAGACTGCAGGTTAGGAAGGCGGTGCTGAGTTCGAGGTGGGGGGAGGGGAAATGAGGAAACTGGAGAAATCTGAGTTCATCCCTTGTGGTTGGAGGGTTCCTAGGTGGAAGATGAGGCGCTCTTCCTCCAACTGTCATGTTGCTGGCGATCGAGGAGTCCAAGGACCTGCATGTCCTTGGCGGAGTGGGAGGGGGAGTTGAAGTGTTGAGCCACGGTGTGGTTGGGTTGATTGGTCCGGGTATCCCAGAGGTGTTCTCTGAAACGTTCCGCAAGTAGGCGGCCTGTCTCCCCGATATAGAGGAGGCCATATCGGGTGCAGCGGATGCAATAAATGATGTGTGTGGAGGTGCAGGTGAATTTGTGGCGGATATGGAAGGATCCCTTGGGGCCTTGGAGGGAAGTAAGGGGGGGGAGGTGTGGGCGCAAGTTTTGCATTTCTTGCGGTTGCTGGGGAAGGTGCCGGGAGTGGCGGTTGGGTTGGTGGGGGGTGTGGACCTGACGAGGGAGTCATGGAGGGAGTGGTCTTTTCAGAACGCTGATAGGGGAGGGGAGGGGAATATATCCCTGGTGGTGGGGTCCGTTTGGAGGTGGCGGAAATGACGGCAGATGATACACTGTATATGGAGGTTGGTGGAGTGGTAGGTGAGAACCAGTGGGGTTCTGTCCTGGTGGGGGTTGAGGGGCAGGGTTCAAAGGCGGAGGAGCGGGAAGTGGAGGAGATGCGGTGGAGGACATTGTCGATCACGTCTCGGGGGAAATTGCAGTCTTTGAAGGAGGCCACCATCTGGTTTGTACGGTATTGGAACTGGTCCGCCTGGGAGCGGTCGTGGCGGAGACGAAGGAATTGGGAATATGGGATGGCGCTTTTACAGGGGGCAGGGTGGGAGGAGGTGTAGTCTAGGTAGCTGTGGGAGTCAGTCGGATTATAGTAAATGTCCGAGTTGATTCGGTCGCCCAAGATAGAAATGGAAAGGTAAGGAAGGGGAGGGAGGAGACGGGCCAAGTGAATTTGAGGTCGGGGTGGAAGGTGTTGGTAAAGTGGATGAACTGTTCAACCTCCTCGTGGGAGCATGAGGCAGCGCCAATACAATCATTGATGTAGCGGAGGAAAAGGTGGGGGGTGGTGCCAGTGTAGCTGCTGAACATGGACTGTTCCACATATCCTATGAAGAGGCAGGCATAGCTGGGACCCATGCAGGTGCCCATGGCTACTCCTTTGGTTTGGAGGAAGTGGGAGGATTGGAAAGAGAAGTTGTTCAGGGTGAGGACCAGTTCAGCCAGTCGAAGGAGGGTATCAGTGGAAGGGTACTGGTTGGTACGGCAGGAAAGGAAGAAGCGGATGGCTTTGAGTCCTTCGTGATGTGGGATGGAGGTGTACAGGGACTGGATGTCCTCGTCAGGAAGCAGAGTGGAGGGCATGCCCCTGTCTGCATCAATGGTGCTGAGGTGGAAATGACTGAGAGCGTCAAGTTCCTGGGAGTGATGATCACCAACAACCTGTCCTGGTCCACCCATGTTGATGTAATAGTCAAGAAAGCACAACAACGTCTCTACTTCCTCAGGGGGCTAAGGAAATACGGCATGTCCACAGGACCCTTAGCAATTTTTATAAATACATCACAGTGTAGCATGGCACCTGCTCTTCCCAAGATCACAAGAAACTGCAGAGAGTTGTGAACATACGCAAACCAGAACTCCATCCATTGACTCCATCTATATTTCACACTGCTTTGGGAAAGCAGCCAACATAATCAAAGACCTGTTCCAGCCTGATTATGCTCTCTTCCACCCTCTTCTATTAGGCAGAAGATATAAAACATTTGAATACACATACGAACAGATTCAAGAAACAGCTTCTTCCCCACTGTCTGAACTGGCTTTTGAACCGATCTGTCAAACGCAATTCTGATCTCACCCTGCACCTTCTTTATGGCTGTAACACTGTATTCTGCACTCTGCTCTGCTACCCTGATGTACCTTGTATGCTGCAATCTGCCTATCTAGCATGTAAAACAACATGTTTCACTGTATTTCTGTACATATGACAGCAATAAAATTGAATCAAATGGTATAAAATATATCCAAATCCAACATACACTATGAAAAGTTCAATTCAAGCAGATAAAATACTTCAAAATGTAAAAGAAAACATTGCATATATTTGGCATCTATTGAAATCCTGGAATATCTTGTCACTTAGTCAAAGTATTTTTGAAGTAAGTACATTGTTGTAATATGGGAAATTCAGAGAAGGTTCAGCTTTGATTTTTGAGCTCAACCCCCCCCAGAGTGGGAACCAGAACCTTTGTGACAACAGAAGTAGTTTTACATCCTCACCTTTTCAAATTGCAGACTTTCGTGAATAAGAAGTGGGAATACTGGCATAAAACATTTTGTTTTCCAGTACTGACCAAGCATACAAATATTGATATAGACTTCATCTTTCCTCGGCAACATCACACCAGGACAGGTTACCTAAAAAGGAAACAAAAGCACAGTAACAGCTAAATGTGTAACTAAAATTTGAACTTTTAGAACTGTCTTTTACATGTCCATATGTGAAGTAAGAACAAGTACTGAAATTCTATTTGAAAATTTCGTATAATTGTTAAAACTAGATTAGATTCCCTACTGTGTGGAAGATAGGCCCTTTGGCCCAACAAGTCCACACTGACCCACTCCCCTAACTAATGCACCTAACACTATGGGCAATTTAGCATGGCCAATTCACCTGACCTGCACATCTTTGGACTATGGGAGAAAACCCACACAGAGGGAGAATGTGCAAACTCCACACAGAGTTGCCTGAGGTGGGAATCGAACCCGGGTCCCTGGCGCTGTGAGGCAGCAGTGCTAACCACTGAGCCACCGTGTCACCCTCTTCAGACTTTATAAAATCGTGATTTCACCAACATGTTCACTGAGAACGGCTTAAAGTTTAACAACATTTTTTTCCCCATCTTTTGAATCTTGAATACTGTGACAATTGTTAGTCCGTTCTGACTGGTGTATCAATCTCCGTGTCAATCACTTCACTGCTGACTCATCATAATTGAATGCTGCTAAGGTCTATCATTATTGATGGCCCACAGGTAGCGTCATATTGCAGGCATACTGGGTGAAATTTTGCTCTTCATATTATTGCTGTCCTCTCCAGGAGTTTTTTTTGGGGGGGGTGGTAGGGATGGTATAGTGGTAAATGTAGAAATCCAGGCTGATGCTCTGGGAACATTGGTTCAAATTCTAAGACAGATGGCGAACTTTGAATGAAATTAATTAGTCTGGAGTTAAAGTCTAGTCTAGTCTAATGGTAATTTCTAAACCGTTAAAAACTCAGCTGGTCGCACTAATGTTCTTTAGTAAAGGAAATCGGTTACACTGGTTCAGTCTTCAGACAATGTCCCAGATATCACCATCAGCAGTCTGAAATAACATTGCTGCTAGACTGGGTCTGAGTCAGAAGGTGAGGAAACCAACAGGAGCAAAACCTACTTGACTTCATGCTCACCAATCCATCTATTGCAGATGGACATGTTCAAAAGACTATCAGTTGCAATGACTACCATTGTGGAGATGTTGTCCTACCCTCTGTCATGCTGTCTTATCTTCCATTGTTCAAACTGATCAACCATCTCAAGACTTGAAATCCAACAGACACTATGGACTATCAGCAGCAATAGAATTGTATTCAGTCATAAGCTCATAACCTCATGACCTGGCATATCCTCATTCTACCATGGTCACCAAGGCAAGGGATCAACCCTGGTTCAATGAAGAGTGCAGGAGAGCATGCCAGGAGCTGCGCAGAAGGTGTTAACCTGGTGAAGGTACAACTCAAGATTGACTCCACAGCATGTTGCCTATGCGGTTTGCCAACAGCCAAGCAATCCCACAACAAATATATCTGGTCGACATGGACAGGTTGGAGTGAAAAGGATCTGTTTCCATGCTGTACATCTCTATGACTCTATATGTAAGCTCTGCCATCCTGCCACACCCAGTCATAAATGGTTACCAGATGGGCAATTAAACAACTCACTGGTAGAGGTGCTACAGCCGTTCCCATCCCAAATGTTGGGGGATCCTAGCGCACCTGCACAAAAGACAAGGCTAAAGTACTTACCAAAGATACGAAATAGATAATGAATCTCCCGGAGGTCGCTGAAGGCACAGATGCTCACCTTCAGCAAATTTGATTCACACCAAGTGATAAACAAATGGGTGAAGTCACTGGACACTGCAAAGTGATGGGCTCCAACGACATTTTAGCAGTAGTCCTGTAGACTTGTGCCACAGAATTAGCTACACCAAGCTTTTCTAATATAGTTACAATACTTGCATCTACCAGAGCCGGGAATTAATTGACCACATATGTCCTGTCTGTGAAGAGAGAAAGTATGAAATCTAGCCAAATACCACCATATCGGCCTCCTCTCAACTGTCAGTAAAGTGATGGAAAGTGTCACCAACAGTGCCATCAGGCAGCATTTGTTCACCAATCCCCTATTCACTGGACACAAAATGTTAACTCTGATTTCCCGGCCATCGCAAGTAGTGAATTTTTTTTTATGGGCGGCACGGTGGCACAGTGGTTAGCACTGCTGCCTCACAGCGCCTGAGACCCGGGTTCAATTCCCGACTCAGGCGACTGACTGTGTGGAGTTTGCATGTTCTCCCCGTGTCTGCGTGGGTTTCCTCCGGGTGCTCCGGTTTCCTCCCACGGTCCAAAGATGTGTGGGTTAGGTGAATTGGCCATGCTAAATTGCCCGTAGTGTTAGGTAGGGGTAAAATGTAGGGGTATGGGTGGGTTGCGCTTCGGCGGGTCGGTGTGGACTTGTTGGGCCGAAGGGCCTGTTTCCACACTAAGTCTAATCTAATCTAATCTAATCTAATTTCTCCCCACAAATGCTGCCAGACCTGCTGAGAGATTCCAGCAATTTCTGTTTTTCAGCAATTGCAGTTTTCTTCTGAAATCACATAACACGGTTTTGCGTTTCGCACTCACTACCCATTCGCTGTGACCCTCACCTCTTATTATCACTTATTCAGTTTATTTTCTGTAATACGCTGGTATTCATAATCCCCTCATTTGTCTACCCCTTTCATCTCTCTCTCTCTGGGTTCCATGTCCACCTATCTGCTCTCCTCTCCCACCCCACCCTTCAGCATAAATACCAGTACTTTGTAGCTGTTATTAGTTGTAGTGAAGAGTCATTTAACTCGAAACGTTAATTCTGCTTTCTTTCCACAGAGCTGCTGAGTTTCACCAGCAATCTCTATTTTTGATGCAAACAAGAAAGTATGAATATTGCTATAAAGTAGGAATACAAAGAAGAACACGTTTGTAATTAAGTACACATTTAAGAAAAAACAAAACTTGCGCTAGTGCCTATCCAGAGTCTCGAGGAAACAGCATCCTTGTTTTAAATACACAGAAATTGCTGGAGAAACTCAGTAGGTCCGGCAGCATCTCTGAAAGCACTTCAGTGACTCTTCTTCAGAGTTTCCATTTTTTCTCCTTTTCAGCAATTTTTTCCAGAGAGATCGACTCCACAGTTGAATGCAATTCATAAATACTGGCTTGTTTCAGTACAAGCTAATAATTAAATCTTGAACATTATCTGAAGTTCGCCATAGAACAAATATTTACGGTGTATCTGTAATTTTTAAATATACAGGAATATCTTACCGCGTGGATTTCAAGCTGAATAACACACTTGAGAACTTTTTGAGGCATTTTGTTGAAATACCGGTCTGGAAGGGAATAAAAATGTAAAATTAGCCACAATGCTGTGAAAATTAAGTTGCTAATTGCAAACTGATTGTTGCACTCACCGCTGCTCTGGGGAAACGACGCGTTTCCTTGGTGATTGAGCGAGTGACGCTTGATAAGAGTTTAAACACCGAAGAAAATGCAACAGAGCTTCAACACGCCATGAAAATTAGAAAAAAAGGTTCTCGCAAATATAATCTGACAGAGGTTCTCACTATTACTGCCTTGTGCTTCCAACTTATTTTAAAGAAGCCGGTACAAATCAAATCAGCAACAACAGGTAATTATAAATTCACACCAGTATGTTTGTAAACATTGACACCGATAATATAAATCTTGCAAAACTGCAAAAGGGATAATGTGCAGTTCAGGAATCGTAACAGAACATCTCTGATTGGTCTTGGTGTAAACATGTTGTTATTGAACACCTGGGAATTAAACCCAGGTCTCCATTGCACTTCAAAAGCCCCTTTCAAGATTCACCATCTGCCACGGTAGGAATTGAGCCCATGACCATTAACCTCTAGTGGGTCAGTTAACTCAGTTGGCAATGCAGAGTAATGCCAACAGCATGGATTCAATTTCCACACTGGCTGTCTTTACCATGAAGGATTCTCCTTCTCAACCTCTCCCTTCTCCTGAGGTGTGGTGATCCTCAGACTATACCACCACCTGTAGCCTCTCTCTCTCTCTCTCTTTCTCTCTGTCCAATGAGAGAGTAGTCCTGTGGTCCAATAAGGCTATGGGGATGTCCAGCGGCATTACCATGCTGCTGGACTGAGTTAGCTGCTGTGTTTGAATTTGAAAGAATGAGAGGTGATCTCATTCAAATACATATAATTCTTAAGGTTTGATAGGAAGTTCCCCTTAATGGCAGAGCCTAGGGCTAGAGGACAAAGCCTCAGAATAAAGGGACACTATTTTATAATTAATTAAGAGAATTGAGAGTCTCTGGAACTCCTTGCCACAGACATCTGCAGGGTGGGCAGAGTCATAGAAGCAGACCCTTTAGAATTAGAATCCCTACAGTGTGGAAACAGGCCTTTCAGCCCAACAAGTCCAAACTGACCCTCCAAAGAATATCCTATCCAAACCCATTTTTTTCCGAAAGATTGACTCCACAGTTGAATGCAATTCATAAATACTGGCTTGTTTCAGTACAAGCTAGTAATTAAATCTCGAACATTATCTGAAGTTCGCCACTAGAACAAATATTTACGGTGTATCTGTAATTTTTAAATATACAGGAATATCTTACTACATGGATTTCAAGCTGAATAATACACTTGAGAACTTTTTGAGGTTTCCCCTGACTAATGCACCTCACCTACACATCCCTGAACACTATGGGCAACTTAGTATGGCGAATTCACCTGACCTTATGGGAGAAAACCAAAACACACAGAGGAAACTCACACAGACATGGGGAAAATGTGCAAACTGTCGCCCAAGGCTGGAATCGAACCCAGGTCGCTGGTGCTGTGAGACAGCAGTCTAACCACTGAGCCACCGTGCCACCCCAACTTTAGTCCAACTCTTCCATGCTGACCAGCCATCCCAATCTGACCTCAGCCCATTTGCTAGCATTTGATCTATAATCCCTCTAAACCTTTCATTTCATATACTTATCCAGATGCATTTTAAATATTGTAATTGTATCTGCCTTTACCACTTCCTCTGGCAGTTCGTTCCATACATGCACCATCCTCTGCATGATAAAGTTACCCCTCAGGTCCTTTTAAAATCTTTCTCCTCTCACCTTAAACCTATGCCCTCTAGTTTCATTGATGTAAAATGTTCAAGCCCTAGCACAGCCTTCTGTTAGACTCCACTTGTCACATTCTGCAAATCAAATAAAAACTGACATATACATATTGTTTTCTATCAGCCAGACAATCTTCTTTCCATGTTAATATGCATCCTCCTGAACTATGAACCTTTACTTTCCACAATGACCTTTGCTGTGGCATTTAATCAAATGCTTTCTGGAAATGCATGTACAGTCCATCTAAAGGCACCCCTTTATCCACAGTGAATGCTACTCCTTCTGATATTTTCTAATCAACCTGTTCAGGGATACTACTTCACATCTCTGGATTGGATGGGACTTGAACCCGGGCCTCCTGGCTCAGAGATAGGGACACTACCACTGTGCCACAACAGCTCACGTTATGTCATGTTTTTCAATAAACTCCAATCCTAGTGTATATTAAGGGTGAGACAGATGCTTGATCAGTTGTGGAATTTGAAGGTTATGGGGAAAAGGTCAGAAAAGAGGACATGATAGTGTCACGTCAAAGGTTAAAGTGAAAAGGCAAGAAAGTGGATGTAAAGAGTGTCAGGTCAAGAGATAAGGGCAGAAAAGTTGTCTTGAGCTTCAGGGGTTACAGAGAAAGTGGCAGGAAAGTGGATGTGAGGATTGTGTGATCAAGGGTATGAGGGAAAGGCAGAAAATGGGCAATGAAGAGTGTATCAAATTAAAGATAATGTGGAAAAGGGCAGAAAGGTGGATGTGAGGATTGTTGCATGAAGGGTGATGGGGAAAGGGGCAGGAAAGTGGACATGAGTTTTGGATCTAGGGTTAAAGGGAAAGAAAAGGCAGAAAATGGATATGAGGAATGTTGGATAAAGAGTTAAGGGAAAGGGGGATGCTAACTTGATATGAGTTTTGGATCTAGCGTCGCAGGATATAAGGCAGGAAAGTGGATTTGAGGATTGTCAGATTAAGGATTATAGGGAGAGTGGACGTGAAGAGTGTGTGAAATTAAGGGTTAAGGGGTAAAGAGCAGGAAAGTGGATATGAGTTTTGGTTCTCAGGTTCGGGGGAAAAGGCATTAAAGTGAATACAAGTACATACAAGATGATCACAGGATTAGATCGGGTAGACAGTGGAAGCATTTTTCCTAGGATGGTGATGTCAGTTTGTACGAGGTGGGGGGTGATGAGCAACAAATTCAGGGGTGATAGATTTAAGACAGATGTCAGAAGTAGGTTCTTTATCAGAGAGTGATAAGGGCATGGAATGCCCTGCCTGTCAACGTAGTTAACTCAGCCATATTAGTGAAATTTAAACAATCCTTGGATAAGTGCATGGATGATGATGGGATAGTATAGAGAACGAGCTGAGAATAGGTCGGCGCAACATCAAGGGCCAAAGAACCTGTTCTGCGCTGTATTGTTCTATGGTCTATGGATATGAGAATTGTTGGAGAAGGGAAAAGGGGCAGAAAATAGATGTGAAGGATATTGGTAAAGAGTTGTGGGGTAAAGGGGCAGGAAACTGGACATGAGTTTTGGATCTAGGGTTAGGGGAAAGAAAAGGCATGAAAGTGGAGTGTTGGGTGGTGTTAAGGGAAAAAGGGGCAGAAAATGGATGTGAAGGATATCGGTAAAGGGTAAGGAAAGTAGATGTGGGGAATGTTACATCAATCATGATTGGGGCTGGATTACTGCTGTTGCTGTTGGTTATGAATTTTACCTGTGCTCAGTCAGTGTGTGGAGTGATGGAGGGGGTGAGGGGAGAGGGAGTGATGGAGGGGAGAGGGAGTGATGGAGGGGGCGAGGGGAGAGGGAGTGATGGAGGGGGTGAGGGGAGAGGGAGTGATGGAGGGGTGAGGGAGTGATGGAGGGGTGAGGGGGTGAGGGGAGAGGGAGTGATGGAGGGGTGAGGGGGTGAGGGGAGAGGGAGTGATGGAGGGGTGAGGGGAGAGGGAGTGATGGAGGGGTGAGGGGGTGAGGGGAGAGGGAGTGATGGAGGGGTGAGGGGAGAGGGAGTGATGGAGGGGTGAGGGGAGTGATGGAGGGGGTGAGGGGAGAGGGAGTGATGGAGGGGGTGAGGGAGTGATGGAGGGGTGAGGGAGTGATGGAGGGGTGAGGGAGTGATGGAGGGGGTGAGGGGAGAGGGAGTGATGGAGGGGTGAGGGAGTGGAGGGGTGAGGGAGTGATGGAGGGGGTGATGGAGGGGTGAGGGAGTGATGGAGGGGTGAGGGGAGAGGGAGTGATGGAGGGGTGAGGGGAGTGATGGAGGGGGTGAGGGGAGAGGGAGTGATGGAGGGGGTGAGGGAGTGATGGAGGGGTGAGGGGAGAGGGAGTGATGGAGGGGGTGAGGGAGTGATGGAGGGGTGAGGGAGTGATGGAGGGGGTGAGGGGAGAGGGAGTGATGGAGGGGGTGAGGGGAGAGGGAGTGATGGAGGGGGTGAGGGGAGAGGGAGTGATGGAGGGGGTGAGGGGAGAGGGAGTGATGGAGGGGTGAGGGGAGAGGGAGTGATGGAGGGGTGAGGGAGTGATGGAGGGGTGAGGGAGTGATGGAGGGGGTGAGGGAGTGATGGAGGGGGTGAGGGGAGAGGGAGTGATGGAGGGGGTGAGGGGAGAGGGAGTGACGGAGGGGGGTGAGGGGAGAGGGAGTGATGGAGGGGGTGAGGGGTGAGGAAGGGAGGGGAAGCTGCTCCCAAGTCGGTCCTCCGAGCCTGTAGATGTCGGTGCGGCCTCCTCTCTCCCTCCCTCCCCCACCCCTCACCAAAACCTTCCCAACTTCACACTGAATAAAAATATAAAAACTCCCTCACCTCCGTTAATTTACTTTCAACAAACAAACAGCGGAATGAACCTTTGTGCCCCCCGTCCAGAAATTAATAAAATCGTCAAGCTTTGGTGACGGTTACCATGGCGACGACCCCCTGACCCGTCGATAATTGTTAACGTATTTATCTTTTAAAAAAATTAAAATGTGTGTCCGCCTTCCCCGTGTTTATTTGTGGGGGTGGGGGAGGAGATAGGGTGAGGTTTGAGGTGTTTTATTTTTTATTTTTATTTTTGATGTTTTACCTCACGGTTGGACGGGAAGGGGGCGGCGGTTCCCAGGAGGCCGGCGGACACTGGCAGGACAGGCCGACATGGCGTCGTCCGCCTTCAGGCTCAGCTGCTCCCTCGCCGGGCACCAGATGGATGTCAGGGGGCTGGCCGCCACCCTGCACCCGGCCGGCGCCTTCGTGTCCGTGTCCCGGGACCGCACGGCCCGGGTCTGGGCCCCCCACAGGTAAACACGCCTGAAGGGTGAGGCGGCGGCGGCTGCTAGGCCCCGCCACAGGGAGCGGCACTCACTGATGAGTTGACAGTTTGGAGACTCACTCGCTCTGTGTGTTTGGGGTGATTCCTCGGCGAGGAATTGAGATTGGAACGAGTTGGGGAATAGGAGTGGCTGACTGCGAGGGTTGGGATTGGGGGCTATTTAGGATTGAGCATGGGGTGGACCAGGGGGTGGGTTGGGATTGAGAATGGGGTTGACAAGGAGGTGGGTTGGGATTGGGAATGGGGTTGATCGGGGGGCAGGTTGGGATTGAGAATGGGGTTGATCGGGGGGCAGGTTGGGATTGAGAATGGGGTTGATCGGGGGGCAGGTTGGGATTGAGAATGGGGTTGATCGGGGGACGAATTGGGATTGAGAATGGGGTTGATCGGGGGACGGGTTGGGATTGAGAATGGGGTTGATCGGGGGCAGGTTGGGATTGAGAATGGGGTTGATTGGGGGCAGGTTGGGATTGAGAATGGGGTTGATCGGGGGTGGGTTGGGATTGAGAATGGGGTTGATCGGGGGTGGGTTGGGGTTGAGAATGGGGTTGATCGGGGGTGGGTTGATTGGGGGATTGGTTGTGATTGGGAATGGGGTTGATTGGGGGCGAGTTGGGATTGAGAATGGGGTTGATTGGGGGCGAGTTGGGATTGGGAATGGGGTTGATCGGGGGATGAATTGGGATTGAGAATGGGGTTGATTGGGGGGTGGGTTGGGATTGAGAATGGGGTTGATCGGGGGCGAGTTGGGATTGGGAATGGGGTTGATCAGGGGGCGGGTTGGGATTGAGAATGGGGTTGATCGGGGGACGAATTGGGATTGAGAATGGGGTTGATTGGGGGTGAGTTGGGATTGAGAATGGGGTTGATTCGGGGATGGGTTGTGATTGGGAATGGGGTTGATTGATGACTGGATTGTGATTGAGAATGGGGTTGATCGGGGGTGGCGAGTTGGGATTGAGAATGGGGTTGATTGGGGTGGCGAGTTGGGATTGAGAATGGGGTTGATTGGGGTGGCGAGTTGGGATTGAGAATGGGGTTGATCGGGGGTGGCGAGTTGGGATTGAGAATGGGGTTGATCGGGGGGGCGAGTTGGGTTTGAGAATGGGGTTCATTGGGGTGGGGGTGGGGGAGTTGGGTCTGAGAATGGGATTGGTCGGGGGGGCGAGTTGGGATTGAGAATGGGGTTGGTCGGGGGGGATTAGTTGGGATTGAGAATCGGGTTGATGGAGACTGGTTGGGCTTGAAAATGGGCTTGGTCAGGGGGTGGGTCGGGATTGAGAATGGGGTTATCAGGAGACTGGTTGGTATTTAGAATGGGGTTGATCTGGGACAAGTTGGGATTGAGAATGGAGTTGGTCAGGGAATTAGTTGGGATTAAGAATGGGTAAAAACAATGACTGCAGATGCTGGAAACCAGATTCTGGTTTCGTGGTGCTGGAAGAGCACAGCAGTTCAGGCAGCATCCAAGGAGCAGCGAAATTGACGTTTCTGGCAAAAGCCCTTCATCAGGAATAAAGACAGAGACCCTGAAGCGTGGAGAAATAAGCTAGAGGAGGGTGGGGGTGGGGAGAAAGTAGCATAGAGTACAATAGGTGAGTGGGGGAGGGGATGAAGGTGATAGGTCAGGGAGGAGAGGGTGGAGTGGATAGTTGGAAAAAAAGATAGGCAGGTAGGACAAGTCTGAACAAGTTATGGGGACAGTGCTGAGCTGGAAGTTTGGAACTAGGATGAGGTGGGGGAAGGGGAAATGAGGAAACTGTTGAAGTCCACATTGATGCCCTGGGGTTGAAGTGTTCCAAGGCGGAAGATGAGGCGTTCTTCCTCCAGGCGTCTGGTGGTGAGGGAGCGGTGGTGAAGGAGGCCCAGGACCTCCATGTCCTCGGCAGAATGGGAGGGGGAGTTGAAATGTTGGGCCACGGGGCGGTGTGGTGTGATTGGTGCGTGTGTCCTGGAGATGTTCCCTAAAACGCTGTGTTAGGAGGTGCCCAGTCTCCCCAATGTAGAGGAGACCGCATTGGGAGCAACGGATACAATAAATTATATTAATGGATGTGCAGGTAAAACATTGATGGATGTGGAAGGCTCCTTTAGGGCCTTGGATAGAGGTGAGGGAGGAGGTGTGGACACAGGTTTTACAGTTCCTGCGGTGGCAGGGGAAGGTGCCAGGATGGGAGGGTGGGTTGTAGGGGGGCGTGGACCTGACTAGGTAGGCACGGAGGGAACGGTCTTTGCAGAAGTCGGAAAGGGGTGGGGAGGGAAATATATCTCTGGTGGTGGGGTCTTTTTGGAGGTGGCAGAAATTTCGGCGGATGATTTAGTTTTTGCGAAGGTTGGTAGGGTGGAAGGTGAGCACCAGGGGCGTTCTGTCCTTGTTACAGTTGGAGGGATGGGGTCTGAGGGCAGAGGTGCGGGATGTGGACGAGATGCGTTGGAGGGCATCTTTAACCATGTGGGAAGGGAAATTGCGGTCTCTAATGAGAATGGGGTTGATCGGGGGATTAGTTGGGATTGAGAATAGGGTTGATCGGGGGCGAGTTGGGATTGAGAATGGGGTTAATCAGGGGACAAATTGGGATTGAGAATGGGGTTGATTGGGGGGATTAGTTGGGATTGAGAATGGGGTTGATTGGGGGGATTAGTTGGGATTGAGAATGGGGTTGATTGGGGGGATTAGTTGGGATTGAGAATCGGGTTGACGGAGACTGGTAGAGCTTGAAAATTCGCTTGGTCAGGTGGCGGGTTGGGAATGAGAATGAGTTTGATCAGGTGGCCGGTTGGCATTGAGATTGGTGTTGATGCGGGGACTGGTTGGTATGAGAATGGGGTTGATCAGGGGACCGGTTGGAATTGAGAATGGAGCTGTTGGGTACTAGTAGGGATTGACAACGGGGTTGATCAGTGGTGAGAATTGGGGCTGGATTCGCGTCCAGAGTTGGTCTGATTGGGAATGAGCTGCAATTGAGTGGGGTGATTGGTCATGATTAGGACTGGGTGTGAGTTTGTGATGGGGCTGGTTATGGGTGGAAATCACACCTGATATATGACGTTCTCACATTTTAGTACTTGGGTGCTAATATTTCCTTTTAAACAATGCCACGAGAACATAAAAAGTAGGAACAAGAGTTGGCCATTCAGCTTCTCGAACCTGCTCTGCCATTCAATAGGATCTAGGCTGATCCAGAACTTTAATATCTATTTTCCTGCCCATTACCCTATAACCTTTGAATTCCCTGACTCGTCAAGAATCTCTGTCTTAAATATACACAGGGACTCTGCCCCCACAGATCTCTGTGGCAAAGATCCTCAACCTTCTGAGAGAACAAATTCTTCAGTGGTCTGCTCTCAAATTGGAGATCATGGTTTTAAATTGAGAGGTAAAAACAGATTAGGAGAAATATTTCTTTTAAAGAGATAGTGGTTGTGTGGAATTTGCTATTATAGAGTGTGGTAGACTTTCCTGCATTAGTCTCATATTCCTTGATTCCCTTCTGTACCCAAAAATCCATTGATATTTGTGTCGGAAATACTCATCGACTAAGTATCAAAGTTCTCCAGAGTATATAACTCTAAGATTCGCTATCCTTTGAATGAATAGGCTTCATTCCTCTTTTTCATTTCCAAACGGGTAAACTATTTTGAGTAAATTTAGGGAGAAGATGGACAATTTTTAAATGAATATTAGATTGAAGGATTGTGGAGAACAGCAGGAAAACAGAGGTGAGACTAAATGAGATCAATTATGATCGTATCAAATGGAGGAACAGGCTCAAGGGGCAACCAACTAACCACAGACATATACTACAAGCCCACCAACTGCCAATGCTACCTAGACTCCACCTCCTTCCACCCAGCCTCCTGTAAAAATGGTATCCCTTCTTCCCAATTCCTCAACCTCCGCCACATCTGTTCCTATGATGACCAATTCCACCTCCAGAAAGTCCCAGACAGCCTCCTTCTGCATTCCCATGTGGCTGACTATGCCTTCCAGCATATCTCCTCCACTCCACACACCACTGCCCTTGAACCGCACCCCTTCCAACATAAGGACAGAACCCCCCCCCATTCCCCGGTCCTCACCTTCCACCCCACCAACCTCTGCATCCATCACATCATCCTCCACCACTTCTGCCATCTCCAAGCAGACTCCACTGCCAAAGATATATTTCCCTCCCTACCCCAATCAGCGTTCCGGAGAGGCCATTCCCTCCAAGAGTCCCTCCTCAGGTCCATGCCTCCCAGCAGCCCACAACCCCACTCCTGGCATCTTCCACTGCCACTGCAGGAAGTGTAAAGACTGAGCCCACACCACTCCCGTCACCTCTGTCCAAGGCCCCAAGGAATCCTTCCACATCCATCAGAAATTTACCTGTACCTCTTCCAATGTCACCTACTGCATCCGTTTCACTCAGTGTGGTCTCCTCTACATTGGGGAAACAGCACGCCTTCTTGCGGATTGTTTCAGAAAACATCTCTGGGATACTCACACCCCTCCAACCCCACCGTCCCATGACTGAACACTTCACCTCCCCTTCCCACTCCATCAAGGACATGCACATTCTGGGCGTCCTCCACCACCAAACCGTTACCACCCGACGCCTGGAGGAAGAAAGCCTCACACTCCATCTTGGGACCCTGCAACCACATGGGACAAATGTGGGTTTCAACAGTTTCCTCATCTCTTTTTCTCTTCCCCCCCCCCATATCTAGTTCGAAGCCTCCAGCTCGACCCCACCCTCTGGACCTGTCGATCACTCCCCCCACTGACCTATCACCTTCTCCCTCCCCTTCATCCATCTACCGCTTGCTCAGCTACCCACCCCACTCCCCTCCTATTTATCTCTCAGCCCTGGTCCACAAGCCTCATCCCTGATGAAGGGCTTATGCACGAAATGTCAATTTTCCTGCTTCTCGGATGCTGCATGAACTGCTGTGCTTTCCCAGCAATACACTCTCAACTCCTCCAAGACTGGCCATTATCAAGTCTGACTATTTCCACCTGCATAGCATCACCTAACTTCTCACTGCTGTCTGCAGCTCATCTGCTGAAACCGTCATTCATGTCTGCATTTCCTTTAGACTTGACTATTCCCACACAATCCTAGCCAATCTTCTGCATAGTCCCCTTTGCAAACTTGAGGTCATCCAAACCTTTGCTGTCCATATATTAATTTGCAGCAAATCCCAATCCCCAGTCACCCACTGACCTATATTGCTACTGGTCAAAGAACATTTTAATTTTAGAGTTCTCAACTTTGATTTCAAATCACTCTATGGTGTCACCCTTCCTTATCTCTGCCATCTTTTTAAGCTCTCCATCTTTCTGAAATACTTTGCTCATCTAATTTTGGCCTTTTGAGTATCACTGATTTTTAATTCCTCCAACACTTGTGATCATGCCTTATGCCTTGTGATCATGTCCTGGCCTCAAGACTGGCCATTATCAAGTCAGACTATTTCTACCTGCATAGCATCACCTAACTTCTCACCGCTGTCTGCAGCTCATCTGCTGAAACGGTCATTCATGTCTGCATTTCCTTTAGACTTGACTATTCCCACACAATCCTAGCTGATCTTCTGCATAGTCCCCGTGGGCAGCATGGTGGCACAGTGGTTAGCACTGCTGCCTCACAGCGCCAGAGACCCAGGTTCAATTCCCACCTCAGGTGACTGACTGTGTGGAGTTTGCACGTTCTCCCCGTGTCTGCGTGGGTTTCCTCCGGGTGCTCCGGTTTCCTCCCACGGTCCGAAGATGTGCAGGTCAGGTGAATTGGCCATGCTGGATTGCCCATAGTGTTAGGTAGGGGGCAGGTGTAGGGGTAGGAGTATGGGTGGGTTTCGCTTCGGCAGGTCGGTGTGGACTTGTTGGAGTTCAATGTAGCTAAGTGTGAAGTGATTCACTTTGGTAAGAGTAACAAGAAGATGGAGTACTGGGCTAGTGGTCGGATACTTGGTAGTGTGGATGAGCAGAGGGATCTTGGTGTCCATGTACACAGATCTCTGAAAGTTGCCACCCAGGTAAATAGTGCTGTGAAGAAGGCATATGGCGTACTGGCTTTTATTGGTAGGGGAATTGACTTCCAGAGTCCTGAGGTAATGTTGCAGTTGTATAAGACTCTGGTGTGGCCGCAGCTGGAGTATTATGTGCAGTTTTGGTTGCCATCCTATAGGAAGGATGTGGAGGCACTGGAACGGGTGCAGAGGAGGTTCACCAGGATGTTGCCTGGTTTGGTAGGAAGATCGTATGAGGAAAGGCTGAGGCACTGAGAAAAGAAGGTTTAGGAGTGACTTGATAGAGGTGTACAAGATGATTAGGGGTTTAGATAGGGTTGACCATGAGAACCTTTTTCCACGTATGGAGTCAGCTGTTACGAGGGGACATAGCTTTAAACTAAGGGGTGGTAGGTATAGGACTGATGTTAGGGGTAGATTCTTTACTCAGCAAGTCGTGAGTTCATGGAATGCCCTGCCAGTAACAGTGGTGGACTCTCAAGCTTTATGGGCATTTAAACGGGCATTGGATAGGCATATGGAGGAAAGTGGGCTAGGATCGGCACAACATCGAGGGCCGAAGGGCCTGTACTGTGCTGTATTTTTCTAAGTTCTGAACTCTTCCAATTCTCACTGCCTCTCTGCTTGCAATTGTCTTTTGAAACACTACTTTTAAAAAGTATATCTTTGAGTAAGCTTTTGGTCACTTGATCTAATATCTCCTTAAGTATCACCATGGTTTGTGCTATGATGTCATAGACAAAGGCCCTTTGACCCATCTCATCTGCTCTGGTCAAAACCAACCACCTGACTATGCTAACTCCATTATCCAGCACTGAGCACATAGCCTTGCATACCTCAGCACCACAAGTGTACATTGAAATACTACTTAAATGGTATGAGGGTTTCTGCCTGTACTCCCTTGCTGGCAGTGAGTTCCAAATTCCCGTCGCCCTTTGGATCGAAAGCTTTTTCCTCATGTTGCCTCTAAACCTTCTTACCTTGACTCTATGCCCCTTCCTGAAGAAGGGCTTATGCCCGAAACGCCGATTCTCCTGCTCCTCGGATACTGCCAGGCCTGCTGTGTTTTTCCAGCACCACCTTTTTCAACTCTATACCCCTTGGTCATTGATCCCTCCATCAAGGGGAAGAGTGTGTTCCTGTCTATTCTACCTATGCCTCTCAAAACTTAATGCATCTCAATTATGTCCCCTCTCTGTCTCCTGTGCTGTAAGGAAAACAACCCCAGTCTGTCAAATAAATCACTGAAACTCTCCACCCCCAGCAACATCCTGGTGAATCTCATCTGCACTCTCTTCAATGCTATCCTTCCTATAATGTGAATTTCAGAACTGCACACAACACTGTAGCTGTGGCCTAACCAATGTTCTTTAAAGTTCCAGCACAATCTCCCTGCTTTTAAACTCAATGCCGTGACTAATAAAGTCAAGTATACTTTATATTATCTTATGCACTTTAACAACCTTTCCTGATACCTGAGGGATTGGTGAACATGTAGACGAAGGTTCTACTGTTCATTATTTATTCCATTGCCATGTTAGCTCTGCTTAAGTGCATCACCTCACATTACCCAGACTGAATTCCATTCCACTGATCAGCCCAGTGATATGTTCTGTTATCTATGGCTGTCTTCACTATTTACTACCCACCTTTTTTGGTATCATTTTTGAACTTCCTGGTCGATTTTCCTGTATTCCAGTCTAAACCACATACAGCAAGGGCTCCCAACACAGACCTTTGTGGGATCCCATTGGACATGTACTTCCAGTTGGAAAAAAACATCCACAACCATCACCCTCTGCTTCCTGCCACTCACCCAATTATGGATCTAATTTGGCAAATTTCCTTGGATCCCGTGGGCTCTTACCTTCTCTATTAGTCTTCATGTGGAGCTCTATCAAAAGCCTGGCTGAAGTCCAAGTTGACTACATCAAAGCATTGCCCTCATCTAAGTTGGTCAGATGTGAACTCCCTGAACAAAACCATGCTGACTGTTCTTAATTGGTCCTTGCCTCTCCAAATACAAATTAATTCTGTCCTTCAGAATTGCTTCTAAACATGAGTGTAGAGTCTTACAGCATGGAATCAGACCCTTCGGTCCACGCTGACACACAACATAAAAATCATAACACCAGTTTATAGTCCAAAAGGTTTATTTGGAAGTATTAACTTTCGGAGCACTGCCCCTTCATTGGGTATCTGTGGTGCAGGATTATAAAACACAGAATTTATAGCAAAAGATCACAGGGTCATGCATGCAACTGATATGATATATTGAACAAACCTAGATTGCTGTTAAGTCTGTCATCTTTTAGAATGGGTTGCAGGTTACGGTTTATTAATATGTAAATCACAGAACTTCTTTCAAATCACATTTTTAAGATAATTTAAGTTGACATCACAGCTCAGACAATGCATTAAAGGTGTGATGTTAGAGTCAGTCTGTATCCCTGTCTTGAGTCAGACTGGTTCTATTTCCAAAGTAGAAATTAATAAAATGTTACATGGATTGACTGCCTGCAGATTTTGTTCAAAAAGCACACAATAGAATGTATCTGCAACTACAATTCTGCAAATGCAAATTCTCCCCATAGACATGTATGTAGGTGTGTGCATATGAGGGAGAGAGAAGGAGTGCATGTGTGTCTGTCAGGGAGGGTGTGTGTCTGAAAGAGAGCATGTATGAGAGAGGGTCTCCGTGAGTCTGAGTGTATGTAAGAGTGTGAGTGTTTGAGAGAGTGTATAGTGTATTGGAGTCGCCTGTAGTGTGACATAAACCCAAGGTCCTGGTTGAGGCCATCCTCAGGGGTACTGAACTTGGCTATCAGCCTCTGCTTGGCCACTTTGTTATTGTGTACCCTGAAGTCTGCCATGGAAGAATGAACCAAAGCCTGCAACCCATTCTAAAAGATGAAAGACTTAACAGCAATCTAGGTTTGTTCAATGTATCATATCAGTTGCATGCATGATACTGTGATCTTTTGCTATAAATTCTGTGTCTTATTATCCTGCTCCCCAGCTCCCTGATGAAGGAGCAGTGCTTAGAAAGCTAGTACTTCCAAATAAACCTGTTGGACTATAAACTGGTGTTGTGTGATTTTTAATCTGTCCAACACTAGCACCTCCCTATCATTGTAGCTTTCTAGTTCATCTTTCTAGTTCTAGCTCACTTCTTGGAATATTGGTACCACATTGGCTAGTCCTTTGGCACCTGTTCTGAGGCCAGAGAGGAATTGAAAATTTCTGCATTGCCTGTGCTATTTCCTCCCTTCCTTTATTAAACCTGGGTTACATTTCATCTGGTCCTGGTGACTTTTTTACTTGGAGTAAAAAATGAGGTCTGCAGATGCTGGAGATCACAGCTGCAAATGTGTTGCTGGTCAAAGCACAGCAGGCCAGGCAGCATCTCAGGAATAGAGAATTCGACGTTTCGAGCATAAGCCCTTCATCAGGAATAAGAGAGAGAGAGCCAAGCAGGCTGAGATAAAAGGTAGGGAGGAGGGACTAGGGGGAGGCAAGTGTGTCAGAACACTCAGAACCTCTGAATATGCTAATTTCTTTAATTGTATCATGGACCATCTCCTTGATCTCTGTATGCATATTGTCTCTCTGACTACTTAACACCGACAGTTGTTCTTTTAGAACCCTACCTATGTCCTCTGGCCCCACACGCAAATTACCACTGTGGTCCTTAATCGACACTTCTCTTTCCCTTGTTATCGCTTCACCAGTGGTTTTCCTTTGTTTTACCTGCAGTATCCTTTCATTTCCCTTGAGCTCTCCTAATTTTTAAATTCCGTCTTGTCACATTCTGTATTCCTCTGTGGCGTCTGCTATTTTGAGCCCTTTGGCATCTGTCATTAGCCTCCCATTTTCTCCTAATCCAACGCATATATCCCTCTCTTCAGTCTTCATAGGAATTGATGGTCCAGTCCTATGCTGTCCATATTTCCTTCTTGAATGCATCCCACTGTTCTGGGACAAATTTATCTAAAAGTATCTGCTCCAAATCCAATGTGGCCAAATTATGTCTGGTCTTATTAAAATCAACCTGAGAACTTTCAGGCCCTTTTCCTAAACATTTTGAATCTAATGGAGTCACGATTGCTGCCTGCAAACTGATCCCCCACTGATATATATTTGTCTGGCTTTACTTCCTAAAATAAAGTCCAGGACCTGTCCCCTCTCTTGTATATTGAAGACTGTACTGGCTTAAAAAGCTGTCCTTTTTAAGAATTCTGCTTTCTCTAAACCTTGCATTCTATGACTACTCCAGTTAAGTGTCATGACACTTTGTAACGTGAAAGGTGGTGTATAGATATGAACTGTTATTTTTGCAAAAATGGATGGACTTTCCAAAGACTTCTCTCAAGTGTTGATGATTTCTCATGTAAAAAGTGAGCATGCTAATTGTCAATCTCCTTAACTGACCATTGATGGGTGGTATTAAAATTTGACATAGTCTTAAAGGCATCTAACATATCATAGTTAGTGAATTGAAAGCAACTATTGCTGGATATGACAGCGGGTCAGACCGCATCCATGGAGAGACAGCAAGCTAACATTTTGAATCTAGATTATTCTTCATCAGTGCTGAAGTGAGGTGTGGAGGGGACAGCATTTATGCTGTAGTTTGCAGGGTGATGCATGTAGGGTGCATGTCCTGCTCGCATGCCCACAAATCTTTCCTCTGCATGCTGCAGTGTTCTGATGCAAACTGCAGCAATATCCACCAATATCACATTTTCAGGTTAGGCACTTTACAGCCTTCTGGACTTAATTTGAATTCAACAGCTTCAAATTGTGAACTGTTTCTCCCTTTTCTTTTTGCTTGTTACATTCTGTCATCATGTCATCTTTCCCCTCCTCCCTCCCATTAGGCCTGTCTTTTTTAAGTTTGGAGAAGAAACACCATTGTTCTGCCATTCTTGCATTCTGATCACTCTGTCTAAAATATCAACCTCTTTTCTCTGTTAGTACCTTAGACCCACAAAACCCACCATCCCTGCCCCCCAACAATAGCATAACTGCTGTCCCCTCCACACTTCATTTCAGCTCTGAAGAGTTATCTAGACTTGAAATGTTAGCTTGTTCTCTCTGCATGGATGCTATCTGACCCACTGTGATCTTTAGCATTGATTGTTTTCAGTACGGATTCCAACACCTGCAATAACTTTCTCTGATAGTTAATTAATTGTTGTGTGCTGTCCTGGACAGGAAGATTGTGGAAACAATTTTGAGCAGATAAAATGGCAATCTCAATTGTCTTTTGAATGTGATAAATTAAAGGACGGTTGTGTAGAATACAGAATATTGGAGATTTGGCTTGCACAAAAAGGTTTTCTACACTTTAGCTTGTAAGTCTACAATTGAAGTGAACAATAAATGTTGAAGCTATTTGCATGAGAAATGTAAGATGTTAACCAATAGAACATCACGCAGAATCACAGGAGGAGGCCATTCAGTCTGTCATGCCTAGCCAATTCTCCGAAAGAACAAATTACCTAGTGATGCTCAGCAACCTTCTTCACACATCTCCTGTTCAGATAATAATCAGATTCCCTGTTGCATGCCTTATTTCAACCTGTCTTCACTGCAATCTCCAAGTAACCATAAGTGGAATGAAAACATTTTCTGTCTCCATTAGTTCTTTTGCCAATTAACTTTTGCCCTCTTGTTCTCAATTCTTCTAACAATTGGAGTAGGTTGTCTTTTCCTGTATATTCTCTTCACACATTAATTAACCTTCTAATCTCAGATTAGGTGGCTAATATGTTCTTAATGTGCTGATTTTAGCTGAAGAATAGATGAAGATCTTTGGTTAACTTTAACCTTCATTATCAGAGAGCTGTAAATCAGCCTGGCTTCTTTCAGTGTAAGAAATCATCTGACACATTTTGATGCCAGTTAGATGTAATCCTTGTTGGTCATTTTAGGATAGGCTTTTATGTGTGTCTTTTTTTGTCTATCCTCTGTGCAACCTAGTAATAATATCATTCACTTTTCAATGACCATAATGGGAGCCATTTTCATTTCCTAGGTTCTGTTTTTGATCTCAGGATGCATAAAATTATTAATACTGTTTGTTTCTCTTATTCAAATAATGCTATGACCTCATAAAAACCAAAAAAATTGCAGATGCTGTCAATCAGAAACAAAAACAACTTCTGTTTTTGTTAATACTTTAACCTTGTTTTAAGAATTGCTGTCCAAACTAGTAGAGTGTACCTTAACTTACATTGTGAATATATTAGAATTTTTGTTGGGCAATTTTTTTATCATTAGATACTAATAATGTTTACAGTTTGAGTCATTATCTCAATTTGGTCTGAAAATTTAACTGGATTGCTTCTATTTCAGTCCAAACAGGGGCTTTACACAGATGCATTGTATGAATGGACATTCAAATTTTGTGTCCTGTGTGTGCATCATAGCTCCCAATGACACATATCCTCGTGGACTAATTGTAACTGGAGGAAATGACCATAACATTTGTGTTTTCACATTGGATAGCCCGGCACCATTGTACGTTCTAAAGGGGCATAAAAATACAGGTAGGCATTTGTTATACATTATTTTAGAGTGTGTCCATTGCTTGTTTGCAGTAATCCATTAAAGTCCACAGCAAATGTAGATATTTATAGGAAAGGAATTTGTTTGTCATAGTTTTATGAATCACCCTCATGCTGCAATAACGATAGGGAAGTTTGTAGATAATTGGGATATAAGTTTGACTTATTGAACTTTTCAAAATTGCTTTAAATTTTATGAACTTCAACAGCATAACAAGCTAGAAGATTGAGTTGTTATAACACCAAGTTGAAAGCATACTTGTTTTTGGAGGTTAATTGGTTCTTAGCTCATTTTTTTAAAAATCAAACAAATGATTACAGAATTTGTACTGATTTGCTTTCATTTTCATCTGTATTTTCCCTTTGTTTCAGAAAGTTCTTATTATGTTTCACTGGACCTAGTATTTTTAGTATGCCTTCTCCCAAGTTTTTTCAGGCTGTATCAACTAGTAATTGCGAGACCCTTGCTAATGTTCTGGGAGCATAGGTTCAAATTTCATCAACTGACAGGATTTGAATTCAATAAAAATCTGGAGTTACAAGCTAGTCTAATGGTAATCTTGTCTGTTGTTGTAAAACACGGTGGACTGACTAATTCCGTTTAGGGAAGGCAATCTGTTTCCTAGTCTACCCTAATTGTGACTACAGACCAAAACCAAGGTGGTTGACTCTTAACTGACCTCTGAGATGGCCTAGATTTCAAGGGTAACAAGAGATGGGCAACAATGCTTGCTTTGCCAGCAATGCCAACATCGCACACAAGAATCTATATTTTAAAAAAAGTAGTCTGATTCAACTTTTGCCTCCAGTTCATGCACGATTTCTGTTGAAAATTATAGATAAGAGAAACTCTGGCTGTTTTTGATTTCTCTGTCCTTTATCTGCTTTGTTCTGTAGACTTGGTTGAAATTATTTATTCTGGTTTTACTTTGCCCCAGTTATTAAATATTATCTTGTTCTGTATGACTCTGTACTACTAATAAGCAATGAGGATGCTGCTCATATTTGTGATCTATTCAGTAAAATGTATCTGCTTTTACAATTTCTTCTTTACAAAAGGTATTTATCATTTGCATGAAATTAAGTTTGTAAGAAACTGCATGTTTAGTCAAGCCACATAAAATTGATGTCAAAGTAGTTATTATGGTTGTGTCCACTGTGGACAGGGAATGATTAAAAGATGGGCACTTTCAAATTTCAGCAACGTAACCACAATGCTGCAAGAATTAGAAGAGCAAGTAGTTTTATATGTAGAGAAATGAATGCAAATGCAAAGAGGTAATGACGTGACATCGAGAATAATACAGGCCATTTTTTGTCCCAAAAATGAAGTGCCTCACTCCTCTTGCCATTATACTTATAAACTGCACATAAAATTAGTGTGTCCAAACAAGATGTGGACCAGCCAGTGTTGGAATCTGGGTGGACAAAGCTCCAAATAAATCTGATGGAGTATAACCTGGTGTTGTGACTTTTTTTAACTGTGTTACACAATATAGTCTACAAGGCAAAAGTCAGGAGTGTGATACTGAGTTATGTTTATTTGCACGACTAAGTCCTGCACTGCCTGCCTACCTAGTTGTCATACTCTGTTTCCTCCTTGCCTGTGGGGTCTGAGCCTCCAGAGTGATCCTCTATCACCCACTATCCACAATGCTGTCAACAGTGACTTCAGCTGTTGCTCCAGCTCTGAAAACATGGGCTTGCTGGAGACATTTCCTGCATACATTTTGGTCCTGGGCATTAGAACTGTGGAGTGTGGTCCTGGAAAAGCACAGCTGGTTAGCCAGCATCCGAGGAGCAGGAGAATCAACGTTTCAGGCATAAGCCCTTCATCAGGAATGCCAGAATTGCTCATTCCTGATGAAGGGCTTATGCCTGAAACGTCGATTCTCCTTGTTCTTGGATGTTGCCTGACCTGCTGTGCTTTTCCAGCACCACACTCTCTTTAACTCTGATCTCCAGCATCTGCGGTCCTCACTAGAACTATACCCAAATTCCCACAAAGCAGGAAGAGCACACCATGGCCTTGAGCTCTTCTTGCATTTCTTATTACTTTAAAGTAAACCCTGAGATTACCCTTAAAATCGGATAATATTTATTCCCATGTAGGCTTTCTTCTCTAGTCCTCTGCATTATCGTCCTGACAAACTATAAACCTAAAATAGAACTTGCAAACTTGTAGCAATTAAATATAGTATAAAATACTCATAACCTTATGTATCCAGTCAGCTGTTTCCTCTTGCTCCATTTCATTTTTTGAATCCTGACATCATCTCTGGACTCTGTCTCTGGATTCATTGAAGGTTTGTTGAACATCACACCTACTGCTGTTCCAACTGACCTTTATCTGGGCCTCACTTCTCAAGCTTTTATCAGATGCTTTGCCACTACCATGGTTCATTGCGTCCTGTTGTTACAAAATTCATGGATATTTTTGAGTTCTTGGTGATGCAATGTTTCTTTGATTTATGTATTCCCATGTCTAGCTTCATTTGTTTTTTTTCCCAAGATGGATATTCTGCAGACAACTCTCATCCCATAGTGTAAATTTTCCAAAAAGTTTAAATCAAACAGGAAATAAAGATCTGAGTGACTCTTTTCAATCATTTTAATAACATTTTTTTTTAGTTCAGACTTCATAGTTTCATGAGTCTGCCTCAGTCCAGTCAAGAAACTTTGCTACCATCTTAAGTTAGCATTTTTCCTTTTTCAAACCACTTTAGCCCATGAACAATCCGAAGTATTAAAATCTATTGATGGAAATCAGAAATGATAATGATAAAAACAGATTATCGTAGCTTACCTGGACGAATGCATATCCAACGACCCAGAAAAATTTTGTTACAATCAAGGAGGTTATGCTGTCAAGCTAATATCACTGAAATTGTGACTCTATTAGCATAGATTACTGTGTCAGAGAGTCATATAGCATAGAACAGACCTTTTGGTCCACCCAGTCCATGCTGAACATAATCCCAACCTAAATTAGTCCCACCTGCCTGCCTGCCCATATCCCTGCAAACCTTTCCTATTCATGTACCTATCCAGATCTCTTTTGAACATTGTAATTGTACCCATATCCACCACTTTCTTTGGAAATTCATTCCACGTGCTCTTTTTTAAAAAAAGTTGTGTCTTTTTAAAGTCTCTCTCCTCTCACCTTAATGTGCCCCCTTGTCTTGAAATCCCCCATCCCAGGGAAAAGACAACTACCATTAACTCAATGTTCTGGAGGCACTCTTTTTAATCCTACTATGGCAGATGATAAAATTTGAAATCAGTAAAAAAAAAATTGGAATTAAAAGCTGTTTTAATGGTGACCATGTGACCACTTTATTGCTGTTTAAAAAAAAACTACTGGTCACTAATGTCCTTTATAGATGGAAATCTACCATTGTCTGTTCTGGTCAGTGTGTGACACTAGACCCACATCAGTATGGTTGATTCTTAATTGCCCTTTGGACAATTAGGCATTGGAGGAAATATTAGCCAGAGCACATTCACCTCTTAAATAAATGAAAAGATGCAAATCCCTAGTTCTACATACCACCTTCAACATTCACTCCCTCCACCAGGAGCGCACAGTGGTTGTAGTGTGTACCATACACAAGTTACAGTATAGTAACACATCAAGGTTACTTCCACAGCACCTTTCCAAACCAGTGACCTGCACTACCTAGAAAAAAGGGCATAAAAACACAGCATGTGCAATTTGCCCCCGACCCACAGCCCACCCTAATTTGCAACTATATTGCAATTCCCATCACTCTCAGTAGCTCAACATTTGGGAAGTCCCTTCCTAAATACTGAGAGCGTAACCATGCTAAATGGGCTGCAGTGGTTTAAGAATGCAGCTCACTACCACTGCCTTAATGGCCATTCGGGACAAGGAACAAAGGTTGGCCTTGCCAGTAATGCTTTTAGAGTAATAGAGCCATTCAGTACAGAAGAAGCCCTTTGACTCATTGAGTCTGCACTGACAAAAAAGCCCATCACCCATCTGTACTCATCCCATTTTACTGCACTTTGCCCAAGTTATAACATTTTAAATGCTCGTCCACATTCTAGAATGTTGAGAGGTTTCCCAGCACTATTACCCTCCCAGACAATGTGTCCCAGATTCCCAGCACCTTCTGGGTGGGAAAACATTTTCTCCAATCCCTTTTTGCCCTTGACCTTAAAAAGGAGCATAATTTTATGTACCCTTCAAATATGGGAAGCAGCTGCTTCCTATCCACCTTATCCATGTCCCTCACAACCTTAAAAACCACGATCAGGTCTGTCCTTGGCCTTCTCCGACATTAACAAAAAACAACCTGAACCTGTCCAGCCTCTCTTCATAGCTAAACTGCTTCGACCCAGGAAACATCCTAGTGAATGTCCTCTGCACCCCTGCCAGTTCAATCACGTCCTTTCTATAGTGTAACCAGGCTCTATGAAAAGATTTACCTTTAATTAGCTTTATATGATCCCTCTATTGGGGTACTTAAAACTGTAATACTCTGGTCATTTACAGTTATCTTGTTAAGAAAAAGAATTGAGCATTACCTTATTGAATTGACAACCTAGTTTATGTGCTCAAGTTCTGAAGTAATACTTGAATATTCCGACTCAGGCGACTGACTGTGTGGAGTTTGCACGTTCTCCCCGTGTCTGCGTGGGTTTCCTCCGGGTGCTCCGGTTTCCTCCCACAGTCCAAAGATGTGCAGGTTAGGTGAATTGGCCAGGATAAATTGCCCGTAGTGTTAGGTAAAGGGGTAAATGTAGGGGTATGGGTGGGTTGCGTTTCGGCGGGTCGGTGTGGACTTGTTGGGCCGAAGGGCCTGTTTCCACACTGTAAGTAATCTAATCTAATAATCTTGTGATTTGGGTCAAATTGGGCCAAATTATATTTGTTGGGTAATCAAAAGTTCCTCCACTTCAACTGCTTTTTAGAACCTAATTGATTACATAATCAAAATAAAGCAATTTTGCATCGTAAGTAAATAGGATTTTGTGTATTTTTTTAAAATGTGTTTTATGGAGAATAAATTTGGGATTTTTGATGTCCACTGCATTGGTTCCAACCTGAAACTAAATGATTTGAAGCTGAATAGTAGAGTTGCATGGAATTGAATTCTTGGCAAATAGTGGATATTCAGGTAATGTTGACTGAATCTAGAGCCTATGCAAATCAATTTTTAAAACCTGTGATTGTACTTTGTACAGATAATTCAGATAAAACTAAGTTCCACTTGTTTCTTCTTTCTTGTTTTCTTTCAGAGAGTCCAGATTTTGTACAATGATGTTTCTTGCATTTTTTTTCTTTTTAGTCTGTAGTCTGTCTGCTGGAAAATTTGGCACATTACTCAGTGGTTCTTGGGATACAACCTCGAAAGTCTGGCTAAATGAGAAATGTTTGATGACATTACAGGTATATCTTATTTTCAGTCCTTAAAACTAAATAAATGTGTATCCTCTTGCTGTGAAATCATTCGAAGTGTCTCTTGCTTTAGGGTCATACAGCAGCAGTGTGGGCAGTAAAAATATTACCTGAACAAGGTTTTATGCTGACGGGATCTGCTGACAAAACAATTAAGATGTGGAAAGCAGGCCGATGTGAGCAGACTTTTACAGGTATGCCCGTGTTTACTTTGGACAAGTGCACTTCTTAATTCCCTGCATATTCTGTGAAATAAAGTTAATGTGACTAATTGTCTCTCAATTCTTGTAAATTCGTAGCATAATCCACTGTTGTTTAAAATAACTTCTTAGAGAAAGTGAGGACTGCAGATGCTGGAGATCAGAGCCGAAAAATGTGTTGCTGGAAAAGCGCAGCAGGTCAGGCAGCATCCAAGGAGCAGGAGAATCGACGTTTCGGGCATAAGTCCTCCTTCAGGAATGAGGAAGGTGTGCCAAGCAGGCTAAGATTAAAGGTAGGGAGGAGGAACTTTGGGGAGGGGCGTTGGGAATGCGATAGGTGGAAGGAGGTTAAGGTGAGGGTGATAGGCCGGAGAGGGGATGGGGGCGGAGAGGTTGCGAAGAAGATTGCAGGTCAAGAAGGCGGTGCTGAGTCGGAGGCTTGGGACTGAGAAATCTGCATTCATCCCTCGTGGTTGGAGGGTTCCTAGGCGGAAGATGAGGCGTGGCCTTCCGATGTGGCCTCCTCTACGTTGGGGAGACAGGCCGCCTACTTGCGGAATGTTTCAGAGAATACCTCTGGGACACCCGCACCAACCAACCCAACCGCCTGTGGCTGAACACTTTAACTCCCCCTCCCACTCCGCCAAGGACATGCAGGTCCTTGGCCTCCTCTGTCGCCAGACCATGGCAACACGACACCTGGAGGAAGAGCACCTCATCTTCTGCCTAGGAACTCTCCAACCACAAGGGATGAATGCAGATTTCTCCAGCTTCCTCATTTCCCCTCCCCCCACCTTATCACAGTCCCAACCCTCAGACTCAGCACCGCCTTCTTGACCTGCAATCTTCTTCCCGACCTCTCCACCCCCACCCCCTCTCCAGCCTATAACCCTCCTTCCACCTATCGCATTCCCAACGCCCGTCCCCCAAGTCCCTCCTCCCTACCTTTTATCTTAGCCTGCTTGGCACACCCTCCTCATTCCTGAAGAAGGGCTTATGCCCGAAACGTCGATTCTCCTGCTCCTTGGATGCTGCCTGACCTGCTGCACTTTTCCAGCAACACATTTTTCAGCTAAAATAACTTCTTGTCTACTGAAAATAGTGTCTTTTAGAGCATTTTTAAGCTAGCGATAGTAAAAGCATACCTCGGCAACAAAAGCTGAAGACAATAACTGTATGTCGTAAATCAGAGACTTGGATCCTCTTTAATTTAAATTTGAGGATGATACAGGAAAATGCACAGCACCTTTGGGTCATACAGGGTCATACAGCCAAGAATTCCACTAAGTTAATTGAGCTTAGACATGATGCAAGTGTGTGTATTGCAGTCCTAACACATTATGTGCAATGCTTTTCTCTCAACTGGAAGCGAAAAGACTTTTTGAAAATTTGACATTAAATCATTCCATGAACGGATGGCAGGATACTTGAATGGAACATCCATCGACTAGTTAGGTCGAATGTCCTGGTTTTGTAGCGTTTATTTATGTGCCATTACTTACAAGAATGCTGCACTCACACTTAATAAACATTTTGGGGTTGTACTTTTTAAATTTTGATTTTTGTCACCTTGTTCACATTTTTTTTTAAAAAGAGATTTTTGGACTTTAATGAGTGAAAATTGAAAAATGTATAAATAATGTTGTCATTTTATATTAACTTTGACCATTTTTAGGTCATAACGACTGTGTTAGAGGACTGGCCATTTTGAATGAATTAGAGTTCCTGTCTTGCAGCAATGATGCCACTGTTCGTCGATGGCAAATCACCGGGCAGTGTTTGCACATTTATTATGGGCATACAAATTATATTTATTGTCTATCAGTCTTCCCAAATGGAGAAGGTAAGCTATTTTTCTAAGAAAACGTAACTATATAGCAGCCCTCATTTCTGGTAATTAAGTTTAACTGATCAGACTGCAAGTATTTGTATTCATGGAGTATACATTTTAAGTTGCTACCAACTCCATGCTAAATATGACCAGTTGAAGTTGTGCCAAGAATCTTGCTGTTTATTTTACCCATTCTTGAGTCTAAAATTACAAATATAGCTTTGAAACTAACAATGTTCTTTGGGTACAGATGTGTGCACTTGAATGTGTATGTGATGTAACCAATGTTACATTTGGGGAGAGAGAGTCTTATGCCATCAGAGAAAGCATACAAGCAAAGAGTTTCAGGAGTAGAACCTGATACTGTATAGCCAGGGAAGTTTACTTTAAGCAGCATCTAAGTATTGGCGATACTCTATTGGTAAAATCCTGTTATAATGATTGACTTCCTCAAATTTAGGACTAAATGAATCATATGCACATTTCCTTGTAAAAACTGTGCAATAGTTTTGTCCTGTTAACTAGAAGTAATTTAACTCTAGGTACAGGGCGTTTCCATTTATTGACTCAATTCCAATTTTAAACCAGTTCAGTATTGACGCTATGAAGATTAAAAATGTTTCCATTCTTGTGACCCCAATAGTTTCTGCAAAGTTCAGGAGTAGGGATGTAGCTATGCTCTTGGGGCAGCTTGTAGATTAGTTTGGAAATTGTTGGAAGGGTTGACCGAAAGTCCTTTTTACTTAGTTAAAGAAAATTGACCATAATTGGCAGTGTATGAAAAGCTATTTTTCTTCAGCACGTGTCCGTAAATTAGTTTGATTGGACTTTTACTGAAAACAACTGTGAATGAGTCTTTATGTATGATATACACTTCCTAACACGACTATAACCTTAAAGTGTCACTTTTTCGAGTCAAACTTTTTACAGAGGAACTTCGATTATCTGGCATTTAATTATCCAAATATCGTATTATCCGGCAAGATCGCAAGGTCCCGATGCTTGGCTAAACTGTTATCCTGCATTCGATTATCCAGCATTTAATTAACCGAATGGAGTACTCCCTGCCCCTGTCCTTCGGATAATCGAGGTTCCTCTGTATTCTGTTTGTCATATTTTGTAATAGCTCATCATATGTTAATAGGCTGTGGCTGCATGCCACTGACCATTAAGTGCTTTTGCCCACCAGAACAATGTCAAGATGGCACCAGGCTGCTGCTTCTGTTTCTGGGGAGCTCGAAAGGTGGAATTGCAAGTGTGTTGGATGACTAAGAGCAATTTAAACGTCATTAATTTTAAGCTGATACAAAGGCATCATTAATGTAGCAACATTGTATTTCTGCTTTAAAACAAAAATGGAAATGCATATAATGTATGGAACTTCATATATTTAAGCATATTTTATGCAGTGCTGAAGATGTTTAAGAGTTGTTGTTTCAGGAAGAATAGCAAAACAGTATTATTTAAATGAAAAAAAACTGCAGGATTCTGATAGACAGGAATCACAAAATTGTAATTGGATACAAGTGATTAGGAAAGCACATAGAATGTTGTTGTTTATTGCAAGGGGAACTGAGAATAAAAATAGCTAAGTGCTGTGACAGCTGAACAGGGTTGTAGTAAGACCTCAGAGTTGCTGATTTATAGTCGACTTGTTGTTTCAGCTCAATCATTTCAGTATAAAACCTAGTTTTTAAAGATAGCTTGTTGCAGATACTTTTCTTGAATTGTCATTGTGCATTGGTTTCTTTCTTCCCTTCAGATTTTGTTACTACTGGTGAGGATCGATCCTTAAGGATTTGGAAGCGTGGAGAATGCACTCAAACAATCAGGCTTCCAGCTCAATCCATCTGGTCCTGCTGTGTACTGGATAATGGTGATATAGTTGTGGGATCAAGGTAAAATTGCTGTACAGCTGCAGAATCTCATTGTTTATAGTTTTATTATACAACTTTGAAGGACTAAGTTCTATTCATTGGAATGTTGAAATTAAAAATTCAAATTTGGTCTTTGTTTTGGGACCAAGAAATATCTTGTTGATATTCTTTCAAACTCTCTCCCTCTCCTTAGCCATTGTCTTTATTGCTGCTGGATTATATTGCAAACAATAGTTCAGGATGTTGCTGCTTCAGACAGCAGATGTACAGAGTTGGCATTTTCAGCTTATTTGAATGTCCAGATGGTTGCAGTGAAATGAGCTAAATTGAACATTATTTCCTGTCAAAAGTTCTTCGATAATTATTTGAATCCAAAATCTTTAAACCATTTTAAGATTGCCATTGTGCTTCTACCACCATCATTTTCTTCTACAGTATGAACCGTTTTTAAATTCTGTACTTATTCTTTGCATATAACCAGTGATGGATTTATGATTCCAAGATCTTTTATTTCCTTGCTGATGCCAGCTGCATTTCAAATTAATCATACCTGAACCAATTATACCTAAATTAGCCCATTTCCTATTCTAATAGATTTCTGGGCATAAAGCAAAGCTGTCCAAAGTAGCAAAGATGTATTTCCAAGTTCCATTTTTTTTCTGATTCTGCACACCCATTTCTTGATCAACACACTTTGTATTCCTTAGTTTCTCTCTCTTCTCTCCTCCCCTCAAAATGTTGGCTATTTTCTGATTTTCTTGTAAATATTGCACTCCATGCTGTCTAAGAGACCACTACTTTGTGTTATCACTGATAGTTTGTGTTCATTGCAAAAAAATCCATTCCTATAAGAGACTAAGTATCCAAGTAATTAAGATTTGAATTTTATACCGTGAAATAGATTAACAAAGAAATCACCATTATACTTGAATTCTGATATAATACACTAGAAGCCACGTGGGATGACTATCACACCCTCTTAATTTTCTAATACAATGATGCTAGTAAGGCAACTCACTGCATTCAGACTAAAACTTAGACTTATTGAGAACTGAGATCATTCTGCAAAGACAGTGAAGCCAAGAAAAGTGCTGATGACTTCAGATACTTAGGAAGCAATGGATGAACTTCACGCCATACATATTTTTAAATATTTTGAGTATTTTTAACATCGCTTTATTTGTAAGACATTTAGAGAGAGCATCTTTGGAACAAAGGCTGTATAAAGAGGCACAATTTCTAAAGTATCCCTTGGAATCCTTTTATCTTAGCCTGCTGGACACACTTTCCTCATTCCTGATGAAGGGCTTATGCCCGAAACGTCGAATTTCCTGTTCCTTGGATGCTGCCTGACCTGCTGCGCTTTTCCAGCAACACATTTTTCAGCTTGGTTTCCAAGTACCTGTTACAGAAACTGAGCTTGACTTTGCACTTGTATTTTAAAAAATATTGACTGGTCTCTCAAAAATAATGTTTTAATCTGAAAATTTTAGTGGCAATTTATTTTTGCCAACCAACTATCATGCTAGACAAGTAGGTTTTTGTACAAATGACTTAAAAGTGTCATTGCAAATCCTGGGAAAAGTTTTGTCAATCATTGAGCTACATTTAACTTGCTTTTGGATAAATTTGGACAATTTCATTTCGATAAACTCTGCTGTCTTTATCCAAACTTGCACTGAGTCATCCATCACTGCTGCCTTTGCTGGTCTACATTGACTCTTAGTTAAACCATACCTCAGTTTTAAAATTCTCATTTTTGTGTTCAAAAAATCTGGTCTTGCCCCTTATAACTTCCTATAACCGTTAGGCCTCTACCTTCTTCACATTCTGGCTTCTTGTGTATTCCTCATTTCCTCTACCTTGCTTTTACTTTCAGCCGTTAGGCCTAAGCTCAGGATTTTTGTCACTTTACTCTGCAAACTATCTTTCTTCTTTTTAAGACATATTGCTTCAGTCTTCTGCCCTAATATCCTCCAGGTTAGTGTCATGTTTATATTACTCTTTGTATCACTTGCAAAATGTACCACAGTTATTTACTACATTAAAGGTGCATTTCCAGCAGGGTTTTGACCTCTGATTACCTGTTGTTTTCTTCATGCTACAGTGATGGCATAATAAGAGTGTTCACTGAGGCTGAAGAGCGAACTGCCACTGCTGAGGAGATCCAAACTTTTGAGAATGAGTTGTCCAGTGCAACTATTGACCCTAAAACTGGAGATTTGGGGGATATAAATATTAATGAGCTTCCAGGAAGGGAACATCTTGATGAACCTGGTATGTGATGTTATTCCATTTTAACATAACTGTTTAGCACTAAAGTATAAGTTTAGCAGTAAAATTATTATTAAAAATAATTTATAACAATTGACATTGACCAAATAAAACTTGAAACTGTTATTCACAAAATGCAAAGATTACTTTGTGAAATGCATGTCTTAGTTTTAAGTATGGAATATTTAAAGGTGCAAATGTTTATCCTATACTGCTGCTTGATAATATATCTTGCAATATTATAGTAATTGACTTTGCAGACTGCAATTAAAGGTTATATCTCAAATTTATAATTTTAGTCCTGTTTACCATTTGAGGTATGAAATATCAACATTTTACAACTTGATGCAAAACAGTGTAGCCTCTGGCTCCGTGTTTTAAAAAAAAACGTAATTTTCAGCAGTTTTTGACATAAGGACTTTTGCCTGTAAGAATTGTGTTGAGGTTCATTACTGTATTTGTACAGAATAGACTTTATAAAAAGATGTATTTCCCAAATGATGAACGGTAATAACTGCAGGACAAGATTTCTCTTGTTGATGCTTTCATGGTAACAAATTAGATATAAATCAAACATTGATTAGCATTCATCAAATGCACTGAGCTGAAGAAAAGGCAGTTAAGATGCAATTAAGATGTGTCTTACAATCATTTCCATTGTGTACTGTGTGTCTGGCGAGAGTTTAGCATTACAAGGACAAGTCCAAAGTTAATGCAGGCTCTCTAACTAGGTTCACTTCTCCCTGCCATGCTAGATCAAAACTTTGTGCTCATTTATAAATCAATTTAATCAGCCTGAGTCTTATAGATCAAACTTTGACCAGCAACACGTACCTTGTTGACTTGCTGTTCCTTAACTTTCCAAAAGACTGATCACTACTGTTTCCTTCCTTCCTTGTTTATTAACAAAAAGCAGTCTTTCTCTGCACAGTGGTACTTGCTTTGTTGGTCTCCTTCTTCCCCCATATCTCAAAATATAACTTGGAGAATTTAATGGGGGACAGTGAAATGGCAGCTTTGTTATCTGTTATTTCATTGAGGAATATGCCAGAGTGGCGACACAAGTACTTAGGAAGAAAAGGTCTCTGAGGAAGTCATTTCGGACTCAAAACATTAACTCTGTTTCTGTTTCCACAGATTCTGTTAGACCTGCTGCATTTCTCCAGCACTTCCTGTCTTTATTAGGGAAAATGAGGAGTTGAAGGAAATTAATGGGCCTGAAATTTGAAAAGTCCCTAGAATGTGATATCCTACAACAGGGTTGAAGGGGCTAGCTATCATGAGCCAATGCACTGGTGTTCATCATTCAAAATTCTCCAGTTCATAGAGTCATAGAGATGTACAGCATGGAAACAGACCCTTCGGTTCAACTCGTCCATGCCGACCAGATATCCCAAACCAATCTAGTCCCACTTGCCAGCACCCGGTCCATATCCCTCCAAACCCTTCCTATTCATGTACCCATCCAAATACATTTTAAATGTTGCAATTGTACCAGCCTCCACCACCACCTCTGGCAGCTCGTTCCATACATGTACCACCCTCTGTGTGAAAAAGTTGCCCCTTAAGTCTCTTTTATATCTTTCCCCTCTCACCCTAAACCTATGCCCTCTGGACTCCCCAACCCCAGGGAAAAGACTTTGTCTATTTATCTTATCCATGCCTCTCATAATTTTGTAAACATCTATAAGATCACCCCTTAGCCTCTGATGCTCCAGGGAAAACAGCCTCAGCATGTTCAGCCTCTCCCTATAGCTCAAATCCTCCAACCCTGGCAACATCCTTGTAAATCTTTTCTGAACCCTTTCAAGTTTCACAACATCTTTCCGATAGGAAGGAGACCAGAATTGCATGCAATATTCCAACAGTGGCCTAACCAATGTCCTGTACAGCCATAACATGAAGTCCCAACTCCTGTACTCAATACTCTGACCAATAAGAGAAAGCATACCAAATGCTGCCTTCACTATCCTATCTACCTCCGACTCTTCTTTCAAGGAGCTATGGACCTGCACTCCAAAGTCTCCTTATTCAGCAACCTTCTCTAGGATCTTACCATTAAGTGGATAAGTCCTGCTAAGATTTGCTTTCCCAAAATACAGCACCTCACATTTATCTGAATTAAACTCCATCTATCACTTCTCAGCCCATTGGCCCATCTGATTAAGATCCTGTTGTAACCTGAGGTAACCTCCTTCGCTGTCCACTACACCACCAATTTTGGTGTCATCTGCAGACTTATTAATTGTACTTCTTATGCTCGAATCCAAATCATTTATGTAAAATGACGAAAAGTAGAGGACCCAGCACCAATCCTTGTGGCACTCCACTGGTCACAGGCCTCCAGTCTGAAAAGCAACCCTCCTCCACCACCCTCTGTCTTCTACCTTTGAGCCAGTTCTGTATCCAAATGGCTAGTTCTCCTGTATTCTGTGAGAGTTTCTGGAATAATTCCTGGAGATTGGAAGCTAGCAAAGATTGCCGTTCTATTTAAGAAGGTAGCAAGAGAGAAAACTGGGACTTGCTAGCTTTTCATCAGTAGTATGGAAAATACTAGAATCTATTATGAAGAAGGTGATAAATGGACAATTGGATAATTATGTGATTAGGAATAGTCAGCACAGCTGTGTGAATGAAAAATAAATAACTTGTGGAGTTTTATCAGGAGGTTACTAACAAAATTTATCTAGTAGCATTGATGGATACGGTATAATGGGTCTTTCAGAAGGCTTTTGATAAGGTTCCCTTCTCACATGAGATTTTGGTTAGTGAAATGATTAGAACGTGATATACTGGCATGGATTAAGGATTGGCTAATTGGCAGAAAATAGAATGCAGGAATACGTAGCTGCTCTCCTGTTCGTTGGCTGTGACAGTATTAGTTCACAATATATATCGATGATTTGGATATGGGGTCCAAATTTGTGGACGAAACAAAGCTAAGTGTGTTGTGAAGAAATGTAAAATAATTTGAGGAGG
Source organism: Hemiscyllium ocellatum (assembly GCF_020745735.1). Lineage (NCBI taxonomy): Eukaryota > Metazoa > Chordata > Chondrichthyes > Orectolobiformes > Hemiscylliidae > Hemiscyllium > Hemiscyllium ocellatum. Next base: position 146,843,419 of record NC_083402.1, on the reverse strand, counting down.
AGTTGGAAAGTGGGCTACAACATAGCAGGTGGAAAATGTGAGGTTATCTGCTTTGTTTGAAGGAACAGATGTGCAGAGCTTTTCTTAAATGGTAAGAAGTTGGAATATGTGGATGTGCAGCAGATTTGGTTTTTCTTGTCAATAAATCACTGAAGGTTAATATACAAGTCCTGCAATCTCTTGGGAAGGCTAATGGAATATTAGCCTTTATTGCAAGAGGATTTGAATACAGTAAAGCTCATGTCAATTGTGTAGGAGGTTGGTTAAACAGTTCCTAGCATATTGTATGCTGATTTGGTCATCTTACTATATAGAGAAATTAAAATGAAGGTTCACCAGGCATGTTTCTGGGATGGCAGGACTGTGTTTAGTAGAGAGATTGGGCAAACTGGGCCAATGTTCTCTAGATTGTGTTTCACAGTCAGAGGTGATCTTAATGAAACCTATAAACTACTTTGAATGTAAAGACATTGAAATGTTGATCAGCCACAATTGTGTTAAATAGTAGAACCAGCTTAATGAGCTGAATGGTGTACTCCTATTCTTATGTTCCTAAAATAAAACAAACCATGCTGTCTATGTATATCAATGGAAAAGGATTTCAAACACAAGACAAAACAAAGCTCCATCTGCATCTGAACGCTATCACTATACAGTTATTTGCAGTTCAGAAAAACAATTCCTTCCCTATCAAAACAATCGGTGTTACTTGCGCTCCTTTCTATTTCTAGTCCTCTAATCTGCGAGGAGTTTTCACTGACCATTCACTCCACTGAGAACCTAGATTTCTTTAGTCCTTTAATGATCTGTAGTGTTCTAACTAAATATCCGTTGTCTAGAAGTTTTTACAAATTATAGCCCTTACACTGAGGTTACTAATTCCTACCGCTGGTCTGAACAAACTTGTTTTCTAGGACAAACTATTCTTACACCTGACTTCAGTCAGGTTGTCTTTGAACTGAATTCAGATGTCTTTTGCTTTTCTTTAAAAGAAAACTTGCTTAATTTAGGTCCGCTAAGTGAATGGTTTAATGTTTTTCTTTTCTCCAGTTGTAAAGCCCTGTATAAATGATCATCCATTATCCAGACCTCCAATCACCTCTGACACTTAATTGTTCAAAAGCGAAAAGGCTGACCTAATTAATTATTTTAGCCTTCACATAAGTAGACCAAATCCATATGCCACTAGGTTAAAATCCAAACTCATTTAAAAAAAGCATATATTGCTCAATTTCATCAGTTTCATTAAAAAAAGTATCACCTTAATTACTACTAAAGTTAATATTGGAGTTTGATAAGTGTGCACCATGCAAGAATCTTCCAATAATTTATTGTATTTTATTACATTGAGTTCCTTTTAAATTTTCGAATAGACGATCTTGACTTTGAAGAAAATGCAACATTAGAGATTTTTTTTTCTCTATCGATTTCATTCCAGCATAACAAACCTGTACTCACTCCATTTCTATATTTCTAAAGTCGGCAACCTCTGTAGAGTTCAATGTTAGGGATAAAAATCTTTACACGTACATTGGATAGGCTAGCTTATCATTCCAGTACAGGGCTGGGGAACCTGCGGCCTTCCAGGCCATTGTGTGTGGCCTTTTGAATGAATCCAAATTTTGCAGAACATATCTTATACTTTTTATTAATGTTTTTTCGTCCTTTATTATTTTAATATTAATCTTAAAATGAATGTATTTAAAATACCAGAGAGTAAAAGACAATTCAATAAAATAATCCTCACAAACTGATCGCCACAATTAAAAAAAAATGTGAATTTTGAAGAGTATATAATTGAAGTTTCTTGGATGCGGCCTTATTAGATAACAACTAACATAATGCGGCCTTCCAAAGTGTAAAGGTTCCCCATCTCTGTTCTGGTACCTAAAGCCAGAGAATAAATGTACACAACTTGGCACAAGATAATTTGAAAAATTCTGTTGTTTCCTGATAAGTCCAATGCCATAATGTCAGGACAAATTACACCCAGACAAGAAGTCAGGTTTCAGCTTCAGTGTTCAGTGTTTGAACTTGGACATTTTTTGGTTTGTCCTTATTTTCCAGGCACAAGGGAAGGTCAGACACGACTCATCAGAGTTGGAGATTCTGTTCATGCTTATCAGTGGAGTGTTATTGATGGACGATGGGTCAAGATTGGTGATGTTGTGGGCTCATCAGGAGGAACCCAGAAAACCTCAGGCAAAGTTCTTTATGAAGGCAAAGTATGTTTCAGAATGGGAAAGAAGTGTAATCTGCACTTGCAAGTATTTGTATTGTTATTTTATTTTTATAAAATAGAAAATTCTATGGTCTCAATGACGTTTTAAAAATTTAATTTGAATCTTCTATCTGACAGCAACAATGTTGTCTCGTGCATTTATTTGGTATATGTGACTATTTAACATTTCTCCTTTGAAATCATTGCTTTGTTATCTGCCAAATAAATCCCATATCAGCCAATTAATATCTTCAGAACAGCTTCCAAACCAGTGACCCCTACCACCGAGAAGGACAAAGGCAGCAAATGCACAGAAATGCTGCCAACTGCAAGTTCCTCTCCAAGCCACACGCCATTCTGAGTTGAACCTTTTACGGTTGACTCTTCGCTGCTGGGTCTAAATGCTGAAACTCCCTTCCTAACAACACTGAGTTTACTCACACCATGTGGACTCCTGTCATTTAGGAAGGCGCTTTGCCAATGCCCACATTGTTAGATTGGATCCCTACAGTGTGGAACCAGGACCTTCAGCCCAACCAGTCCACACTGACCCTCTGAAGAGTAACCCACCCAGACCCATTTCCCTCTGACTAATGCACCTCACATTATGGACAATTTAGCATGGCCAATTCACCTGACTTGCACATCTTTGGACTGTTTGAGGAAACCAGAGCACCCGGAGGAAACCCACGCAGACACTGGGAGAATGTGCAAACTCCACACAGACAGTTGCCCAAGGCTGGAATCGAACCTGGGATCCTGGTGCTGTGAGGCAGCAGTGCCAACCACTGAGCCACCGTGCCCTCGTGACAGCAATTGAGGATGATCAGTGAATTTTGTAGTGCTTACATCCTATGAAAACAAAGGAGTAAAATCTAAAAATTATCCCAACGAAATAAAAATGAAAATACATTTGAGTTTTTGCTATCTCAATTTATCTAGTTCCTGGAGCATTCATAATTAATCTCTGCTAATCTTATAATATTTGGTTACTGCTAACATGTTGCCGTTACCTGATTGAAAATGTAGAAAGCAGCCTCAAAGTCCAAGCAACATCCCATTCAGTATCTACAGCAAAATCAGAAATACTTAAAAGTTGCTACTTCCTGTAAAGTCTGCCAACTCCTTGTGTATTCTCGTAAAGATCTACAGCCTGCCATAGCATCCCACCTGATCATTGTGCGTTCTGAAGCCTATCCTGCCTCCAACACACTTTCCACATCCACAATGATGTGAATCCCCATGACAGGTTGCCCAATATCCCCAACCCAACCTCTTCCACGTCTGAAATAACACTGTGTGAACCCAGTATAATCTTGGTCCAACAGATTGATGTGACTGTGTTATAGTGTGTGTGTGAGGGAGAATGGATACGCTGGTTTGCTTCTTACTTAAGTCAACATAACAGTGAAAAAGAACTAAATTCTTTCCCTAGGAGAAAGTGAGGACTACAGATGTTGGCGATCAGAATGGAGAGTGTAGTGCTGGAAAATCACAGCAGGTCAGGCAGCGTCTGAGGAGCAGGCGAATCAATGTTTTGGGCATAAGCCCTTCTGATGAAGAGCTTATGTCTGAAACATTGATTCTCCTGCTCCTTGGATGCTGCCTGACTTGCTGTGCTTTTCCAGCGCTACACTCTTGACTAAAGTCTTCCCCTGTCAGTATACATGTGTTCCATTAGCAAGTCCTCACCTATATCTCCTCTTTGCAACATGAGGAAACTGGGTGCCTCACAGCCCCAGGCTAAAGATTTAGAGGACACTGAGAAAGTTTGGATCCCATGTGTATGTCTTGACACTCATGGATCAAACTCCCAGCTAAAAACAAATTGCTCCAAACAAATGCCAACAAAAGTAAACCCTGATGTAAAATCTGAAGTTGAACCCAAAGAGAAAGCTATTGTGGTACACTGTGCAATATGTCATCTTGTGAATTTGCAACCAAACTTGATAATTTATACTGACTTAATCTCTCCTTATCATCACATCCGATTAAAATTAAAAATTACACAACACCAGGTTTGAGCCAACATGCTAGCTAAAGTTCAGATTTTTTTTAAAAAGGCTATTGGGTTTCAGCATCTATTTTCTTCTATTTTTCTTTTTTAGGAATTTGATTATGTATTTACTATTGATATTAATGAGGGTGGACCTTCAATGAAACTGCCTTACAATATCACTGATGACCCATGGCTTGTTGCCCACAATTTTTTACAAAAGAATGACCTGAATCCAATGTTCTTAGATCAGGTTGCAAATTTTATTATTGAGAACACAAAAGGACATACACTCGGATCAACAGGCTCAGGATTTTCAGACCCTTTTACAGGTCAGTCAAACAAATGTACTGCAAATGTGTCTATTTTCTAAATGTAATGAACTCCCACACTCTGAAGAATTCCACTCGCAATGGTGTATGTTTGTTTTAACCATTGAATATGTTGTCCAGAAATTGAACAACAGCAGGCTTTCAGGAATTAGCTTAAAACATCCTTGGTCCTGCTAACTTTTTATAAATAATCCAAAAATGAAGCTACTTCGCTGACTCATACAAACCCATTCAAGAAAATTTATAGGAGTAAAAGAGTGCACTGCTGCAATTTGTTAGGGAAAAGGAAAATATTTTTTCACATTACTTTACTGATGTTATCTGATGATCAAGGTTGTAGATCTTATGAGAGGTTGTACTTTATCAAAGAATTGGCTAAAAGAATTTCAACAGCCCAAGTGAAAGAAATTTGAAAACATTTCTCGAAAGTTGATTTTGTTTGCCATTTCTTGATTAACCTATTTTGCTATCCATCTGACTCTCTATGTGCTAGGGTAAGGATGTGTCACATAGAATGGAAAAGTCTGTTTAAGGGTAGAAAGATAAGTCAGTTATTGGTCCACATGGAAGACACTGATTCAAGTTTCAGGCCTTTTTTTAACCTTAATATGAATTTGGGAGACTAAGAGAACAGTTGACACACTGAATTAATCAGATGCTTCCCATCCATACAGAATAATTCCCATGTCCCAGCATTGATGACATTGCTCAACAAATTATAATCTCTCTTTGTGACCCACACCAAGCAAACTTCCTATGTTCCTGGCTTTTCATGTTATAATACAGGGTTGGAGGAGTAACCATGAATTTGACATCAAAAATTTTGCTCCATGTTTCTTTCCTATTCTCTCAATCTCATTTTCTAGACCAAAAATAGTTGTCACTTCTCTTGTAATTGAGTTCCTTGTTACTTCATTACTAACTCTTTTGCTTTTTGTGACAGTTAGAAATATTGAACTGCAATAGATCTATCAACACTTTTGACAGTGGATAGCTTCTTACGAATTGAGAGTTTCTGATGACTTTGTGTCCCTATTGCATACCATTTTGTAAACAGCTTTTCCAGAATAAACAAATTTATTCGGATACCACAGACTCTGACTTATAGCTTTTGCCTGTAAATGAATCGGTTACTTCCAGGTTTTGCTTTTGATTGAATAGCAAATTGTTTTTCTCCTTTAGAAAGGAATCTGGTCTATTTATTGGATAATCTGTCTGATAAAAAGTTAGATTAGATTAGATTACTTACAGTGTGGAAACAGGCCCTTCGGCCCCACAAGTCCACACCGACCCGCCGAAGCGCAACCCACCCATACTCCTACATTTACCCCTTTACCGAACACTACGGGCAATTAATCCTGGCCAATTCACCTAACCTGCACATCTTTGGACTGCGGGAGGAAACCGGAGCACCCGGAGGAAACCCACGCAGACACGGGGAGAATGTGCAAACTCCACACAGTCAGTCGCCTGAGTCAGGAATTGAACCCGGGTCTCCAGGCGCTGTGAGGCAGCGGTGCTAACCACTGTGCCACCGTGCCGCCCACTAAGAAGAGGATCTGAAGAGGATTATTATTGGTTGACCAGCTGTAAGCTTAGAAGTCATAGAAATTTGAAGTTAGAAATTGTAGAAGGATATTAATGGTGGGGTGAATTTTGAGTGCAGGAATTTTGGGTCTGATTTCATGGAACATGTTGTTCCAACACTAGCATGAACTGGTTTACAGAAATGGTTGGAAACTGAAATCCGGCTCTGGTTTTCCTTTGTTCGTGGTTTATCCAATTCCCTTTTGCAGTTTATCATCTAATTTACATATACAACCCTTATAGTAGCAGATTCCAGATAATTGAACTAGCTGCTTTTTAAAACCAACCATCTTCTCTCTTCCTCTGGCACTGTTTAGCATTTATTTAAGTCTTGTTTTCTAGTTACCAATGCTACTACTAGAAACAAGATAAATGAAGAAAATCTATCTCTACTCTTTTAAGATTTTAAGATGTCAATTCTTCCCTTAACTTTCTCTGCATTAAGGAGAATAACCCAGGTTTGTCAGTCTCGCAGGTGGGTATATATTAGACACATCTGTATTATTTGTTAGTGGGAAAAGTACTTTACAACTCATGTATTTGGATAGTTGCAGAGATAAATATGCTGGCGGCAAGGTTTTTGAGCTGAGTTCAACACAACTAATGTAAAAGATTGAAGATGCTGAAAATCTGAATTAAGTGTAAGTTCACAATTGAGCAAAACTGACTGTATCTTACTCGCAAACAGACTTTATGACAAGGAAAGAAAAACATTGCTCGTTTTTCATGTAATGAAATGTAAACTTAACATGCCATGGGTGGCACTATGGCTCAGTGGTTAGCATTGCTGCCTCACAGTGCCAGGGACCCGGGTTCGAATCCAGCCTCAGGTGACTGACTGTGTGGAGTTTGCACATTCTCCCATTGTCTGTGTGGGTTTCCTCCCACAGTCCAAAGATATGCAAGTTAGGTGAAATAGCCAAGCCAAATTGCCCATAGTGTTGAGGGATTTATAAGTGGGGTGCATAAGTCAGGAGTAAGTGTGGAGTGATAGGGAAGAGAATGGGTCTGGGTGGGTTACTGTTCGGAGGGTCGGTGAGGACTTGGGCTGAAGGGTCTGGTTTCACACTGTAGGGAGATATAATTTCTGAACAACTAATCCAGATTTAAAATATCTGAAAGAGTCTACACTTTATAATCAAATCAGTCAAATTTACCAATTTATAATGCACTAATCATTTTGCAGGCTCGGGTCGTTATATACCAGGGACTGGATTGAGCTCTGGGGGCACAAGTGGAGTGGATCCATTTACAGGTAATGTTTTTCTCTGGGGAATAGCTGCTTTTAATCAAATCAAGTAATTTTATGGTTATATTATCTTGCTTTTTTTTGAAAAAGCTGACAGTAACAGCTCCTTGAAAATACAAGGATGGAGGAGAGATGTCAAAGTGAACTTAGGCCCCTTAGTCTCATTCCATAAGGAAATGATAATGGAGAATCAGGAATGTTGAATAAAGACTTTGCATCAATCTTCATGGTAAAGGACACTGGTCGTGTTCCAAAAATAGTAAATAAGCTAGAAGCTGCTGGTGTGTTTTGTGGAGGACGACAGGAATTAATCACTATAATTACAACTATTGAAGAAGTACTAGCAAAACTAATGAACCTAAAGGCCAGTGGTCCCTTGGATCTGATGGATTCATCATCCCTTTCATTTTAAAGGAATTGGTTACAGAGAGGATACACTAGTAACAATCTTCCAAGAATCCTTAGATTCTGGAAAAATCCAGAGGACTGGAAAAGCACCAATGTAATGTCCATACGCAAAGACAGGAAAACAAAAATAACAATAGACCAATCAACCTAACATCTGTTACTACGGATAATGTAAGAGTCTATTGTAAAGGAAATAATAGGTGAACATTTAGAAATGCACAATATAACCAAGTACAACCAACATGGCTTCATGAAAGGAATATCATGCCTGACACGTTTACTGCAGTTCTTTTGAGTAGGCAATAAGGACTATAAATAAATGAACAAATGAATGGCTGTCCCATATTTAATTGAGTTGAAGTAGTTCAATGTGTGTTCTTTGATTGCAGAGTTCAGGACCCAGCATACTCATGTATGTAGTTCTAGTGTACACATTTGTGTCACCCTGCAGTTGCAAGTATTAATTCTAAATTGCTTGTGTAATTCTTTGCACAGTCAAGATTAACCACCAAATGTTGTCCACTCGCAGAATCACATCTCATGTTAGACAATGTTGCGAGATTTGCTAGTGCAGGCTGGTTCGGTAGAGTCAGTATCTAACTTGTTGTGAACAATCAAAGAGATATACTGTTTGGTAAATCCGTTACTCTTCCATACCTGGCATCACTCAGGGATTGATTTCAGATACAACATGATTCATTTTGTGTGATAGGCAGGACACCTTTTCGGCTTTTTTTGTAGTATCCCATTAGTGGGAATAACCATTCATGTTGCTCCAGCACACCAGCAGCATGAAACAGCTAGCTTCACCTGTTGCTCAAACTTGTTGAGATACGTTGTCCTTCCATGGTAATATGAAATAAAGGTGAGTAATTTAAGGTGAAATCCAATGCACCATGGTCTTGGAGAATGATGTAACATATTCAAAATGGCAGATTGCTTACGCCTGTTCCTGACTCTCGGATAGTGACACAAGGTGTCTTTTTCAACTCAAGTTTTAATGGTCTTTCACTAATGATCTAGCCCTCCCTAAGATCTAGATGAACCAGTTGTCTCTAATGCTCCCAGCATTAATGACTTAATCCTGGAGTAGTTCTCCTTATCTGTGGCTTTCTATTGGTTATAATTTTTGACACTTTAGGGACTTTGCACTTCCATCTTATACTTTTTGTGGTCGTCTTACCTGAGTAAAGATAGAGTCAGCTTCGATCCACTTAATTTCAACTAGAGTTTGCACATAGCACTTGAAAATGCTTGAATTCTGATCCACCGATAAGCAAACTGGATGATCCTTGGAAGATTCTTGCATTTCTGGCAACGCAAATTGAAATGTGGATGTGGCATATTCCTTTGTAAATATGAGATAATTTTCAATGTGAAAAATTAACCTTGAAGAGGGGTTGACCCTTGATTGATGTAATGCACTTCTAAGATTGTATGAACTAACACGCATTCTGGTGTTGATATTATCGACTGTGCTTGTATTCATTGTAGGATCTGGTCGCTATGTACCTGGCTCCACACCATCGAACCTGGCTCCTTCTGCAGGAGGTGATCCTTTCACAGGTGGAGTTTGAGAATTACATGGGGAGAAATAAATCTATATTTTCCTGGTCTGCAATGCTACATTTCCTCAATTCACTGAATATTTAGTGTAATCTGGATAGTTTGCCATTTTTAAAATAAAGAACTAGTTCCTGCATCAGTTTATGCATCCTAAGAGTTACAGAGAAAAGGGATTAATTTATTGCACTTTATCTGCCCTGATATGTTTTTCAGTTTCAAAGAGCTGGAAGTTTTTAAGGGACTGAACTTCACTTTGTGGCAGATAAACCCACCCTACATTAGAAATCTAATATCTCTTGTTGTTTGTAGTTCTTTTGAGTTCATGAAAATTAGTTTTGTGCAGATACATTAATAACAATTATGAGGAAGATTTTGACTAACCTACTGTAAGGATGATTCTGAGACCAAAGTATGAATAGTGCCCATAATTTATTAAATAATTTTATTCAAATATGAAAACTACTTTTACATTATGACATGTTTTGTTCACAGGAGGAAATGCTTATGTTTCTACTGATGGACATGTAGGTACTTTACCCATCAGTAATCCTTACTTTCCTAAAAAAGATCCTGTAACATTTGATCAGGCAAATATAACCCAGATACTAGGTAAGTGTTGTCAATTTGCTCTTTTAATAGTTTTTTATTTTTTTTACACATTTATGAAAGAAATATGGGTAAATTACAACAGTATGAGGCATCTTTCATTTGGCTTCTGATAATACTATGGCTTTAAGAGGTGTATTTTGTTTTTTTTTGTCAGAGGGGTTTTGAGCCATGGGTGCTAAGCAGGAATAATAAAAGCAGGCATCAATGGGTTGAATCAGACTCCCATAGAACCAGGCTTTTAATGTCGCTTTCAGTAATTATTGGGGGTTTGGAAGTTGTTTGTGGAAGATGATCTTTCTCCTTGCTACAGCTATAAAAACTTGTGTTCTTTCTCTCTGTCAGAATTGCACATGTAAGAATTTACTGAATTTGCCTTTACCCCAAGGGTGTATTTATGGGATGTTACTATGTTGGAACAGTTGCTCTTTAGTAGTTAAATAATCTGTTGTTCTGTTAAGTTTTCCTATAGATTTAAAAATATACCATGCTTCTTTCTTTTGTTTGTATTTTAACTGTAAAGTAAGAATAAAGTGTATTTTGCTTAAAGCTAAGTAATATAACCAATCAAATTTACATCTAGAACACAGCACCTTACCCTTGTCTTTAAATAAGATAATAGTTATGGTGTAGACTATCTGTTTGATGTATTTTCAGGGAGTTTGACTTCTAAGGCTTATTTTGAAAACATTACAAATTTTTGAAAGAAACAACTGTATTGCAGGGAAGCTAAAGGAACTGAATGGGAGCACACCTACTGAACAGAAACTATCTGAAGGTGATCTACAAATGCTTGAGAAGTTTATTTCTATTGTTTCTACTCCTTCTGCACTAGAAGCCCCAACAGCACAGCAGCTGGAGATTTTGTGGAAAGCTGCTCAGTGGCCTGAAGGTAATAATTGACAATATTCATTTTTGAAATTGTCTAAAGTAAAATGGTCACTTTGAACAAATAAAAGAAAATAAACATACTAATCCCAATATTAATGATAAAGTGTTGTTGAATATTGACATTGCCATAACTGAAGATGTCTTAAGTAAATATCTTGTATGCAGCAGGAATGTGTACTAATTGATGTTGCAATTCAGTACCACCATGTTTCCTTTCCAAGAGTAGAGATAAATTCGACTGTCATTGCTGGCTAGGTCAGTATTTATTGCATGTCCCTAATTATCCTTGATGGTATTGGAACTAGTCACTATATAGGGTAGCTCCATAAATTGTCAGGTTTGCTTAGTGGCTCTGAGAAGAGTTGGGGGAGATGGGTGGGCAGTGTGGTGATCTCTCACACTTTCTGGGCTGCTGAGACGTACATCTCCTTTCAATCCCAGCTATCAACCACCACCTCCCCATGATCCCTAGCCTACCCTCAATCATGTGTGGTCTGTGCCCCTTGTCAATCCTGGGCACCTATCAGTGCATTGCCAACAGCTATCATGACTCTCATGGCAATTACAGCACCAGTGTGATTTGCCAGCAGCTGTGGAAGGAGGATTTCTGATCCCTGGGGTCTGCAGCTGGCCAATTGTGTTTAACTGACACTAGATACAAAGGGTAAAAAATGAGGTCTGCAGATGCTGGAGATCACAGTTGAAAATGTGTTGCTGGTTAAAGCACAGCAGGTCAGGCAGCATCCAAGGAATAGGAAATTCGACGTTTCGGGCATAAGCCCTGATGAAGGGCTTATGCCCGAAACGTCGAATTTCCCATTCCTTGGATGCTGCCTGACCTGCTGTGCTTTAACCAGCAACACATTTTCAACTAGATACAAAGGGCAATTCCCAAACTAACAATACATATTTACACTGGTTATCCATCTCGCGAATGAGATTTCATCTCCTGGATTAAGTTCTACCCAGTTGAACAGAGCTGATTTTCCTGTCATCACAAGTTTACGTTTTAGAGAAATCTATGGATTTAAGAAGTGCTACTTGCATAATTTTGAAACCTTAACACGAGTGCTCTGGGCAAGCTTTTCTTGTCAGCATATTTGAACTTGATGGCAGGACCTTTCTCTTTATAATTACTGTGGCTATTCTGGCCACTTTGATTAAAATCAAAATTTGGAGGTGCCGGTGTTAGACTGGGGTGGGGCACAGTTTAAAACCTGGTTTTGTGAGTTTTTAATTAAAATCAAAGCTAGAGTTTGAGAAGCTGAGGATTGTATTTATGTCAGCTGAAAGTTAATTCAAAATTATCACTAAGCATATGTTCTTGCTAGAATTGGTGAATTAACATTTTTTTAAAGTGATGTGGCAAGATTTAGCAATATTGAGTTGTGTGTTAATGCCATGTATTTTAATGTGAGTGGGTGAATAGCAAAGAAAAAAGTATTGGTCTGATGTAGATTTGGTTTGCTTTGTTTTTGATGATGCATTATTTTTAAAACAAAAAACCTCATGTCATAGAACAGTCAGTAAATACTTCCTTAAAAAGTGCGAACAAGTTGATAACATTTCATGCAATCATTCAGATATTATGTAGCATTATATTTTCATATGTGATATTGACATTGCTTTATAAATTTTAACTTGTCTTAAATCTTTTCCCTGATCTAGACATTGTGTTTCCTGTGCTGGATATTCTTCGTCTAGCTATGAGACATCCAGCAGTAAATGAACATTTCTGCAGTGGAAACTATAGTACACAGTTCAGCAACTACCTCTTAAACAAAATTAACCTGCAGGGAAAACCGGCAAATCAAATACTCGTCCTCCGAACAGTCTGCAATTGTTTTTCTAGCCCATCATATGGTTCAAAGCTCATGATGTCCTTGAGAGAGACAATACTTTCCCAAGCAATAGAAATGAAATCCGCTAGCAACAAAAACGTTCACATAGCACTGTCCACTTTAATATTAAACTATGCAGTAAATCTGCATGCAGGAAATGATATTGAAGGTAAAGCAAATTGTTTATCCATCATTAGTACAGCCATAGAAGCCCTCCAAGACTATGAAGCCATTTTCAGACTTTTGGTGGCTCTTGGGACAATTATTAGTGACGATCCTAATGCCTTGCAGCTGGCTCAATCGTTGGGAGTTGATTCACAGATCCGAAAGTATTCTGCTGTGTCAGATCCAGTTAAAGTTGGTGACTGCTGTAGATTTGTTCTAAAGATGTTGTGATTGCGAATTGTAGATTTACTTGGGTTGCATCTAAGTGGTATTAATTTTAATTACTTTGTTCTGTAACTCTAACAAATGAGTCAGATGGTAGGTCAAGAAATGCTGGAAAGTTCTATTTTTGCGATGGAACTATCACAGTAAAAGACCTACATATAAATAAAACAAAAAATAAATGATTTTCCAAAATGTGACTGTTTGTATGTTTTTTGTTTGCATTACTTGAGAGAATTCCAGTGAAGTGAAACAGTTGGCTTATCATTTTATCTATAAAACTCTACTTGTTAACATTCAGATTTGTCATGACAATTATTTTTACTGGTCATTGAATAATAATAATAATTCCCAAACTAATTTGCTGGTTTATGACAGAGAATTGATGAGGGCAGTTAACTGGTTGCAGGGCTTCTCCACTACGCCACGATATTCCCATCATCCAATTCCATTGCTTTTGCATGTAACATTTACATTGTGCACGTTCCAAGGTATAGCCACTCTCTGTCATTAAATCTTTCATTTAGGAGAGAACATTTCATCTTGCAGCCTCTTTTTCAGTTTTTTTTTGTTATTTTTGATAATAGATTTGCCAGATAATGGAGTTCAACATTTTTATCTCACATGTGGAATGCAACATTAAATAGTTTTGTTGTGAAGACAAACTAACAAAATGTATTTGAGTAAGGTCATACAAAGTGACACTAATATTAATGGACTGAGCAGGGGGATTACATGTTTTTGAGAGGCCTGGCAATGGACACAATGTACAAAATAGATTACCCCTATGCTCTAACCACTCTATTTCATATTGGGAGAGTCCATTTCCAGATTGTCTCCTCCTAGAGATGTACAGCATGAAAACAGACCATTCGGTCCAACTTGTCCATGCCAATCAGATATCCCAACCCAATCTAGTGCCAACTGTCAGCACCCGGCCCATATCTCTCCAAACTTTTCCTATTCATGTACCCATTCCGATGCCTTTTAAATGTCGCAATCATACTAGCCACCACCACTTCCTCTGACAGCTCATTTAATACAAGTACCAGCTTCTGTGTGAAAAAGTTACCCCTTAGGTCTCTTTTATATCTTTTCCCTCTCCTAAACCCCATGCCCTCTAGTTCTGGACACCCTCACCCAGGGAAGAGATTTTGTCTTTATCCTATTCCTGCCCCTCATGATTTTATAAACCTCTACAAGGTTTATCACCCCTCAGCCTCTGACGCTCCAGGGAAAACAGCCCCAATCAGTTCAACCTCTCCCTATAGCTCAAATCCTCCAACCCTGGCAACATCTTTGTAAATGTTTTCTGAACCCTTTCAAGTTTCACAACATCGTTCCGCTACGAAGGAGACCAGATTTGCACGTAATAATCCAACTGTGGCCTAACCAATGCCCTGTACAGCCGCAACATGACCTCCCAACTCCTGTACTCAATCCTCTGACCAATAAAGAAAAGCATACCAAACACCTTCTTCACTATCTTATTTACTTGCGACTCCACTTTCAAGAAGTTATGAACCTGTTCAGCAACACTTTCCAGGATCTTACCATTAAGTGTATAAGTCCTGCTAAGATTTGCTTTCCCAAAATGCAGCACCTCGCATTTATCTGAATTAAACTCCATCTGCCAATTCTCAGCCCATTGGCCCATCTGATCAAGATCCCGTTGTAATCTTCAGGACATTGGGCATCAGTTTCCAGATTGTTGTCTCCTGGTCGTGGAGTAGGTTTCCAGATTGTCTCCTCCTGGTGAACCAAGGCACAATGAAAACCTTTCTCTTGTGAGCAATACAGGCACATCACAAAGTTAAGTAGCATAGATAGGTAAACAATAGGTACACAGTGGCAAAAACAAAAACACAGGTACAGGCAAATGTTAAGAGTTTGAGAGTCCATTCAGTATTCTAACAACAGTAGGGTAGAAACTTTCAAAAACGGCTGGTGCGTTTGTATAGGTTTCTGTACCTTCTCCTCGATGGTACAGGTTGTAAAAAAACCGTCAGGGTGGGATGGATCTTTGAGAATGCTGGTGGCCTTTCCTTGACAGTGGGCCTGGTAGATGGATTCTGTAGATGGGAGATTGGCCTTTGTGATTGTCCGGGCCGAGTTCACCGCTCTCTGTAACCGTCACCGATCTTGAATGGTACAATTGCCATACCAGCTAGTGATACATCCAGGCAGAATGCCCTTGATGGTGCACCTATAAAAGTTGGCAAGGGTATTCACCGTCATGCACTGTTTCCTCAGCTGCCTGAGGAAGAAGAGCTGTTGGGCCTTTGTAATCAGAGCATCCACATGAAAAGTCCAAGAAAGCTTGTTGTGGATGACCACTCCCAGGTGTTTGACACTCTCCACTCATTCCACCTCTGTGCTGTTAATGTGTCGAGAGGGCATGAGCAACATCCCGCCGAAATTCAATAATGAGTTCCTTGGTTTTGCGACATTGAGAGCTAGGTTGTTCTCAGTGCACCATTTTTCCAGGTCTTCCACCTTCCACCTGTAGTCTCTTTCGTTGCCATCCGAGATTCAACCAACTGTGGTGATGTCATCACCGAACATGTGAATGGCCTTAGTCTGGTATTTGGAGGCGCAGTCATGGGTATACAGTGAGTACAGTAGAGGGCTGATTATGAACCCCTAGAGGGCTCCAGTGTTGAGCGGATGAAATATTAGCCCTAATCTTCACTGATTGAGGTCTTAGGGTCAGGAAACTCAAGATCCAGTTGCAGAGAGTAGGGCTTAGTCCAAGCTCACTAAGTTTAGTGATCAGTCTTGAGGGGATAATAGTGTTAAAGGCTGAACTGTAGTTAATGAGTAGGATGCTTACGTAGCTGTTCTTGGTGTCAAGATGTTCTAGGGAGAAGTGAAGGGCAAGTGATATGGCATCTGACGGGGATCTGTTGACCCGATAGGCAGATTGGATTGGGTCAAGAGTAGTGGACAGGCTGGGGTTGATTAATGTAATGACTAGCCTTTCAAAGCACTTCATGACCTCAGAGGTTAGAGTTACTGGGCGGTGGTCATTGAGACATGCTGCATGAGCCCTCTTAGGCACAGGGATGATGTTGGCCCTCTTGAAACAGGCAGGGACAGTGACCTGCTGCAGGGAGAAGTCGAAGATGTCCGAGAAGACCTCTGCCAGTTGATCTGTGCATGCTCTGACTGCATGGCCTGGTACGCTTCCTGGTCCCATTGTTTTCCTTGGATTCATATGAAGGAAAACTGATCTGACCTCTTACGCGATGACTGTTGGATTAGGTTCATAAGGACTTGTCAGAATAGGCAATACCTCTCTGCCGAAATTCAGCTCAAAGTGAGCATAGAAGGCGTTGAGACGCTCTGGGAGGGATGTGTCATCGTCTGCTATCTTGCACTGTCTCTTTTAGACCTTGTGATGTCATTCAGTCCTTGCCATAGTCACCGGGTGTCTGTCTGGGTCTCTAGTTTGGATCGGTATTGGTCCTTGGCTGTCTTAATGGCTCTGCGAAGGTCATTACTTGGATTCCTGTATTTGAGTGGGTCTTATCTTCTCCACTGGGTCCTAAGTAAAACTCCCTCTGGTTTAAAAAAATCACTTAGTAAATTACCTGCTACTCTGAGTCCAGAGCAAAAATGCACTAAAGTGCAATCTACCTGCTCCACAGGGTCATTTACAAACGATCATTTAACTGGAAGCAGTCACAATCCTCCCCACCAGACACACTGAAGTGTGGGGACCCTGTGAGGAAGCGGGGTGAGTGTGACAGCCTGGGAGCAAGGCTGACACTACGTGGGTTCAAGACCACCCTCCCCTCGCTTACTCCGAGCAAATGTACAATCTCTGGACAACAGGATGGTCACGGAGTCAGTTTCTGGATTGTTCTCCCCTGAATGCTGCATACATTTGCAGATTATCTCCTCCTGGACATGGGGAGGGTCAGGGGTCAGCTTGCAGATTGTCTCCGGAGCTCGGTGGGAAGGGAAGGGGGCGGGGCTCCGGGAAAGGGGCGGGGCTCCGAGGGAAGGGGTGGGGAAGGGGGCGGTGCTACGAGGGTAGGAGTGGGGCACTGAGGGAAGGGGGCGGGGCTACCAGTGTAGGGGTGGGGCTCCGATGGAAGGGGGCGGGACTTCAGGAAGGGCTGGGTAAAGGGGCGGGGTTCAGAAGGAAGGGAAAGGGAGGGGGCAGCGGCGGCGCAGCCGGAAGTGACGCGTGTGTCCGCCATGGCGGGGAAGAAGTCGGCGAAGGAGAAGAAACGCAAACGGAGCCGCGGGGAGGAGAGTCACAGCGAGAGGAGATGGAGCAGCACCGAGACCGGGACCGGAGAGGTGGGCTCCTCCCCGTTCCCTCCCGCTCTCCGTTCCCCCCCCTCTCCCCTCCCCTCCCCTCCCTTCCCCCCCCACCCCTCCCCCCAGCTGCCCCCCCTTCCCCCCAGCTGCCCGTCCCCTCCCCCCCCAGCTGCCCGTCCCCTCCCCCCCCCCCAGCTGCCCGTCCCCTCCCCTCCCCCCCCAGCTGCCCGTCCCCTCCCCCCCCAGCTGCCCGTCCCCTCCCCCCCCAGCTGCCCGTCCCCTCCCCCCCCAGCTGCCCCCCCCTCCCCCCCCAGCTGCCTGTTCTCCCCCCCCCAATCCCTGTTCCCCCCCCAATCCCTGTTCCCCCCCCCAATCCCTGTTCCCCCCCCAATCCCTGTTCCCCCCCCAATCCCTGTTCCCCCCCAATCCCTGTTCCCCCCCCAATCCCTGTTCCCCCCCCAATCCCTGTTCCCCCCCCCAATCCCTGTTCCCCCCCCCAATCCCTGTTCCCCCCCCCCCCAATCCCTGTTCCCCCCCCCCAATCCCTGTTCCCCCCCCCCAATCCCTGTTCCCCCCCCCCAATCCCTGTTCCCCCCCCCAATCCCTGTTCCCCCCCCCCAATCCCTGTTCCCCCCCCCCAATCCCTGTTCCCCCCCCCAATCCCTGTTCCCCCCCCCCAATCCCTGTTCCCCCCCCCCAATCCCTGTTCCCCCCCCCCAATCCCTGTTCCCCCCCCCCAATCCCTGTTCCCCCCCCAATCCCTGTTCCCCCCCCCAATCCCTGTTCCCCCCCCCCAATCCCTGTTCCCCCCCCCCAATCCCTGTTCCCCCCCCCCAATCCCTGTTCCCCCCCCCCAATCCCTGTTCCCCCCCCCCAATCCCTGTTCCCCCCCCCCAATCCCTGTTCCCCCCCCCCAATCCCTGTTCCCCCCCCCCAATCCCTGTTCCCCCCCCCCAATCCCTGTTCCCCCCCCCCAATCCCTGTTCCCCCCCCCCAATCCCTGTTCCCCCCCCCCAATCCCTGTTCCCCCCCCCAATCCCTGTTCCCCCCCTCAATCCCTGTTCCCCCCCTCAATCCCTGTTCCCCCCCCCCAATCCCTGTTCCCCCCCCCCAATCCCTGTTCCCCCCCCCAATCCCTGTTCCCCCCCTCAATCCCTGTTCCCCCCCTCAATCCCTGTTCCCCCCCTCAATCCCTGTTCCCCCCCTCAATCCCTGTTCCCCCCCTCAATCCCTGTTCCCCCCCTCAATCCCTGTTCCCCCCCTCAATCCCTGTTCCCCCCCTCAATCCCTGTTCCCCCCCTCAATCCCTGTTCCCCCCCTCAATCCCTGTTCCCCCCCTCAATCCCTGTTCCCCCCCTCAATCCCTGTTCCCCCCCTCAATCCCTGTTCCCCCCCTCAATCCCTGTTCCCCCCCTCAATCCCTGTTCCCCCCCTCAATCCCTGTTCCCCCCCTCAATCCCTGTTCCCCCCCTCAATCCCTGTTCCCCCCCTCAATCCCTGTTCCCCCCCTCAATCCCTGTTCCCCCCCTCAATCCCTGTTCCCCCCCTCAATCCCTGTTCCCCCCCTCAATCCCTGTTCCCCCCCTCAATCCCTGTTCCCCCCCTCAATCCCTGTTCCCCCCCTCAATCCCTGTTCCCCCCCTCAATCCCTGTTCCCCCCCCCAATCCCCCCCCCCCCCCCCCCCCCAATCCCTGTTCCCACCCCACTACCTGTTCCCTCCTGCTCCCCTGCCCTCTTTTCTCCCCCCCCCCCCCCCCCCCCCCCCCATTTTGTCATAGAGCCATAGAGATGTACAGCACAGAAATAGATCCTTGGTCCAACCCGTCCATGCCAACCAGACATTCCAACCCAATCTAGTCCCACCCGCCAGCATCCGGCTCATATCCCTCCAAACCCTTCCTATTCATATACCCATCCAAATGTCTCTTAAATGTTGCAATTGTACCAACCTTTACCACATCCTCTGGCAGCTCATTCCACACACGTACCACCTGCGTGGAAAAGTTGCGCCTTAGGTCTCTTTTATATCATTCCCCTCTCACCCTAAACCTATGCCCTCTAGTTCTGGACTCACTGACCCCAGGGAAAATCCTGCTAAGATTTGCTTTCCCAAAATGCAGCACCTTGCATTTATCTGAATTAAACTCCATCTGCCACTTCTCACCCTGTTGGCCCATCTGGTCCAGGTCCTGTTGTAAGAGGTAACCCTCTTCTCTGTCCATTACACCTCCAATTTTGGTGTCATTTGCAAACTTGCAAAACTGTACCTCTTATGCTCACATTCAAATTATTTATCTAAGTGACAAAAAGTAGAGGACCTAGCACCGATCCTTGTGGCACTCACTGGTCACAGGTCTCCAGTCTGAAAAACAACCCTCCCACCACCACCCTCTGTTTTCTACCTTTGAATCTGTTCTGTATCCAAATGGCTAGCTCTCCCTGTGTTCTATAAGCTCTAACCTTGCTAATTAGTCTCCCATGGGGAACCTTGTTGAATGCCTTACTGAAGTCCATTAAGATCACATCTACTGCTCTGCCCTCATCGATCCTCTTAGTTACTTTTTCAAAAAACTCAATCAAGTTTGTGAGACATGATTTCCCACACACAAAGCCATGTTGAATATCCCAAATCAGTCCTTGCCTTTCCAAATACATGTACATCCTGTCCCTCAGGATTCCCTTCAACAACTTGCCCACCACCGAGGTCAGACTCACCGGTCTATAGTTCCCTGGCTTGTCTTTACCGCCCTTCTTAAACAGTGGCATCACGTTTACCAACCTCCAGTCTTCCGGCACCTTACCTGTGACTATCGATAATACAAGTATCTCAGCGAGAGGCCCAGCAATCACTTATCTAGCTTCTTGAAGGTTAAATTTGAACTAAAGCAATGAGTAAATTCAAGATTTAACATTCATCTGTCAGTTTTGTGCAGTCTTCCTATTTGCATGTCCCTATCCATAATGTGTGGAGTCATTTATTTTACATTTTTAGTTCGGTTTTCTGTATGCATAATGTTTTTCTGTTTGATATTCTGTAACAGTTTTATGTCCTTAAAGTCAGGAAGAATTGCTTCAGAAAAGGAGGTGACCAATGAGACCAGTGACTTGGAAGAAGGAGGCCTTGACCTCAGCATTGCCTTGAAGCCAATCAGTTGCTATATCTCTGACAGGAAAGAAATGTTAGAGCAGTGCTTCAGAGTCATAGGGGAGAGCAAGCTTCAGAAAATGCTCCCAGATATTTTAAAGGTACCGTGTAACAATAAAGGATCACTTAATATATCATTGTATGGCCTTTAACACAACTTAAAAACCTGCTTGAGTAAAACTTGATGTTTTTCGCAAGCGTGTAAATGAAAAATGGGCTTTTTATGGCCAAGTAGCTGCTTTGATTGTTTAAAAATGTATGCGATAGGTATTATGATCCAGTTAATCTTATTTTAATTCCTACTTCAAGTTATAGATTAAATTTTAACAGCTTATCTTTGTAATATGACTTGATAATCTAGCTGCAATAATGTTCAGATAGATCTGGAAAAATACATATGGGAATAGACTGGGAAGACAGGAACATAGGATACTGTACTCATCTGGAATCAATTTTGAATAGTGTTAGTTGATGTATGAAGTTGTTCAAAACTTGGAAAAGAAAACAGAATGCGCAACCTCAGAAGCTAACTGGACGTTTCCATAAAGTGGCCTTAAATCCACACCACTGGCTAACTGCTCCCATTTGGCTAAACTCCTCTCTTAATGTTCAGTGGAATTTTGCCTCGCATTGGTGATTTCTCTGATGAGCAATTAAATGAGCTCAATTAATAATGAGCTAACTTGTTAAATAACCTTATTTGTAATGTTTAATAACTGCATCTTATGATCTGTTTGCCTGGCTTATGAGAGGGTATTTTTTTTTTGCAATACCTCTGCTTGTTTCCAGCAGAACTGCTCTGTGGAAGAAATTAAAGCTCTCTGCTTGGAGCAACTGACGCTTTTGTCTGATAAGAAACTTCTCCAAATTATTGAAGGTAAGAAGTAGTCTTTCTGCTTTTTCAGTGGAAGAGGATGTAATGTTGGGCAGAAAACAATTTGCAGTGTGGATCAACAATTTGTAATGTTGTACAACTTTGTACATTAGCCCTTATGAAAAGGCGGAATGGAATTTAAATGTAAGAAGTCTTGCTTCAGTTGTATAGGAACTGGTGAGACCATATCAGAACAGTACATACTGCTTTGATTCCTTACTCACATTGGAAGCAGTTTATAATAGCTTCACCAGAGGGGTTTGTCTTTTAGGAAGTGTTGAGCAGGTGAGGCCTAACCTCATGAGATATGAATAATATGGATGTTTGTATGGGATGAAACATTCTAAGAAGGAAAAGCATACAGAAAACAAAATCGCTAAAATGTAGATTAGATTCCCTACAGTGTAGAAACAGGCTGTTCAGCCCAACAAGTCCACACCGACCCTCCAAAGAGTAACCCACTCAGACCCATTTCTCTCTGACTAATGCGCCTAACACTGTGGGCAATTTAGCATGGCCAATTCACCTAACCTGCACATCTTTGGACCATGGGAGGAAACCGGAGCACCCAGAGTAAACCCACACCTACACGGGGAGAACGTGCAACCTCCACACAGACAGTCGCCTGAGGCTGGAATCAAACCTGAGACCCTGGTGCTGAGGTAGCAGTGCTAACCACTGAGCCAGCGTGCTGCCCAGTAAGCAAGGTGTATTTCCTAAGATGGTAGCTGTGCATAGGATCTTTGGTTAGACTTATTTCTAAGATTACTGGAATCAGTATGAGGGAATGCACTGGTTTCACATTCAAAGACTGGCAATGGAAATCATGATGGCAAAGAACGGGGGAGAAACAAATAGACTAACTGTGCTATATAAAGTTTGGAATAGATCAATGGGAATTGACAGACACCAGCATCTGATGCTGTCTGACAAAGTCAAAACATAAGGTAGCCGTCCACAGAAAAATACAAAGGTCACTCGTTTGGAGACATTGCATCAACATTCTTTCTTCCAGAGAAGTACAATCCCCTGTTGGAACAGGCTCTCAAAGGAAATAGTCACAACCCCATCTCTTGAAATCTTGAAATCTTCACGACTCCATGTTCAGTGAAAGCTTCAAAGATCAAGGCTGCCGCCCTCAGCAGGTCATAACTGGTTTAGCGAGCCCTGGGATATACGTGCATACTGTGTTACAGCTGAAACGGATTGTATTCTGTTTTCCAGGTGAAGTTAGGCATAAGAAGCAATCAGGCTGCTTTGACAGTTTATAGACTGAAACACTCACATTAAGTGTAACATTTCAATGTTAGAATAAATTGAGAGATTCAACCGTGCCTATGCATCTGTCTGCAAGTCACTTTTCACCATAAAGGGAGTTATTGCATTTTACATCTGATGAAGGGCTTTTGCCCGAAATGTCGATTTTCCTGCTCCTCAAATGCTGCCTGAACTGCTGTGCTTTTCCAGCACCACTCTAATCTAGACTCTGATTTCCAGCATCTACAGTCCTCACTTTTGCCTAAAATGTAATACACTACCAACATACAGGGTACTTTTCTTTACATCAAAGTGGTTTTCAATCTTCCTACCTTGGCCCCAGTGTAGAAAGAATACGAATGCCATGGATAAATTCACCGGTCTGAAACCTTAAACTAATACGGGGGGAAAGTCTTGTGTTTTGGGGGTTATTTCTACTTAATATTTGAAGTGCTAATATGTCATATTGACTTTTAAAAACAGAATTGACGATCAAGCCTTTATGGGAACCATCCTGATGATTGAAATGACTTGATAAAGAATTAAACATGACAAAAACCTAATAATAAACTTGTTCCAGCAATGTAGGATTTTAGTCAGGCCACATTGGGAGTAACCGTGCAGTTCTGGTTGCCACATTATTGGAAGATGTGGAAGCTTTGGAGAGGATGCAAAACAGCCGTACCAGATATTATCTGGATTGAAGTGTATAGTGATTGGACTAACGAATTGTTTTCTCCGGAGTGTTGGAAGCTGAGTGGCGACGTGATAGAGGGGAATAGATGTAAAATTGGAAGGCATGGATAGGTTGGAGAGTCAGTCATTTTTCTAGGGTGGTAATGTCAAATACTAAGAGCCAGAGGTTTAAGGTGAGAAGGGAAAAGTTTAAAGGAGATGTACGAGGAAAGTTCTTTTTAGAGGCTAGTCGGTGCCTGAAACTCTCTGCCAAGGGAAGTCAGAGAAGCAGATGTGCGAGCAAAGCTGAAGAGGCATTTAGACAGACACATGAGCAAGCAAGGAATGGAAGGGATATGGGCCTCATCCAGACGATGGGAGTAGTTTAGAATGACACCATAGTGGGCCAAAGGGCTTATTACTATGCTATACCATTCTATGTTCTAACATTGAAATAATTAATAAATGATGCATGTCATACTAATGTTAAATCTCTGGTCTCTATATGCTTTGTATTTGGATAAGGATTACTAAATCTGACAGCAGAAATTCTATATTTCTAAATTCAAATTTTAAGTATTCCGACATTGTTCCAAGTTCTGAAACTTACGTTGCAATATTTGAAACAATGTTTTTATTCCAGGTGAAGACCTTGGTTCATCTGATACTGAAGAGGAAGTGGGAGAGAATGATAGGTACAAGAAGAAATTGGAAACGGAAAGTCAGTAAGTAGAGTTCTGAAGCTTTCAATATTCTTAAGTTTGGTTCTTGAAGTGAACAAATGTAATCCCTTGATTTATTTTTCTGTTAAACAGTTAAAGATATTTTTTAAAAAAATTAAATGAATGAGATTACAATGTTCCCTGTGTAGTCCCTTCAAAATCTTATGTTTCAGTGAGATGAGATCTGGGTACCACACCTTACAAAGGGTACTTTAGCCTTGGAGGGAGTACAATATAAGTTTACCAGGATGATGCCTGGACTTAAGGTTGGTGCAACATTGAGGGCCGAAGGGCCTGTCCTGAGCTGTAATATCCTATGTCCTGTGATTTCAGGGGATAAATTATGAAGAGATTGCACAAATTTTAGACCTGTTTTTTCGAGAATTTAGAAGGTTCAGGATTATCTATCAAAGGGTTTCGGGTGGCACAGTGCCTCAGTGGTTAGCACTGCTGCCTCGTGGTGCCAGGGACCTGAGTTCAAAGCTCTTCGGAGGGTTGATGTGGATTCATTGGGCTGAATGGCCAGCTTCCACAATGTCGGCATTCTATGATACTTACCGGAAAAGACAGCGTAGATGAACTGTTTTCACTGATTGGGGATTCTAGAGTCTGAGAATTGGGGCCAGACCATTCAGGAGAGATGTTAGGAAGTCCTTCTACACACAGGGGCCAGCTGATGTTTGGAACTCTCCTCCACAAATGGCCATGGATTCTGGATCCGTTGTTAATTTTAAATTTAAATTCAACGTTTGGAAAGTAAAAGTATTAAGAGGTATGTGCCAAAGGCAGGTATGTGGAGTTAGGCTACAAATCAGCCATGCGCACAGTGGAACAGGTTCAAGGGCTGAATGGTCTACTGCTCCTATGTATATTATCTTTTATAACCCTTGAATATAGGCTCGGTGCTAAGATGTGACTTCACAAGCCTGTTAAAGTACAGATTTGAGACGGCCCAGGGAGTCCATTGTGGACTCAGACCTGTAAAGCCTCTCTCTTGATTCGTCCTGGAGATCGTACTCTTTAGAAGTCTGGAATAAAAACCTCTTACAGTTTAGTTTAATTTTAGTCATCCCCTTTATTCACTAATAGCATCACTGTTACAACATGATACTGATACCTATAAGCTAAATTAACTAAATTCTAATAACCTAGGAGTGTAGGGTACCAGCTCTTCAAGTGCCCCAGCAGGCTACTCCGATTCACTGATACAAAGTGGCTTCCTTTATACAAAAGTTTACAAAAACATTGCATGTTCTTAATTAGACAGATAACAGTGAAAGACAATAATTCGTAAGGAATAAAAGTTAATTGACAGGTCTGTGTGCGCTTGACTGATCACTCCTACAGGCCTTCAGCTATCCATCAGGTGGGAAAAAGAAATCCAGCAGAGTTAGGCGTCTGTGGCGCGATAAATTCCTATAAAGAAGTACCAGTCTAAATTAAGTGTGGAGATGTCATAAGGTAACCTTGCACAGCTCGCGTGTCTGATATAATTGTTTTACGAAATGGCTCCTTGGCAAGGAAGGCAAACTTTTAACCATAAAATGGCTTCCTGACAGATTGTGTCAGAACCTCTTCAATGTTAGGTTTAGAATAATTTTAAGCTGGGAGCAGATTTCTGTTTTTTTATCTTAAGCACAGAATCGTTCTGTACCTGAGGCTGAAATGTTACTGCAAGGTTGTATTTAAAATGATCAATTAGTCTCAAATTAAACATGCCTTCTTTTCAAATTTGTGATTCAAATTCAAATAAGACATAAAATCTGATTAGTTAGAACTGACAGTGGGGCAGTCTGTAAGGCCTGTAAAAACAGCAACTAAGTTAAAGCTTTATCAATATTTCCTTTTACAGAGTTTGCATTTCATAACTAGTAATAGCTACTCAAAATCATCAAAACATCTCAAAATGCAATTAAATTCGATCCAAAGCAGATAAGCACTAAAAGTTAATTTTCTCCAGGATTCAACAGCCTCAGCACTAAAATGGTCTCTCTCTCAAGTCAGCAAAGATTTTTTTTTCTTTCTCTCTATATCTGCCCCGCTTGCAAAGAGTAATAAGAATCCATTATAGTGGACAAGATCTAACCGTTAATTACAAAGCTTTTGATAGTACCAAGTTTCATTTCCGGGTCCAATTCAAACACTGTCATTAATTTCAAAGGGAACGGCTGTGAATGTTATCACTTGGTGTCCTGTTCACACAGATTCACTGATGCTTAGGCAAATGTCCTTAATTGCCTTACAGCATCCTGTTATCGGAGAGAGTGAGGACTGCAGATGCTGGAGATCAGAGCTGAAAATGTGTTGCTGGAAAAGCGCAGCAGGTCAGGCAGCATCCAAGGTGCAGGAGAGTCGACGTTTCGGGCATGAGCCCTTCTTCAGGAATTCCTGAAGAAGAGCTCATGCCCGAAACGTCGACTCTCCTGCTCCTTGGATGCTGCCTGACCTGCTGCGCTTTTCCAGCAACACATTTTCAGCATCCTGTTATCACTTGGTGAGCCCAGATGTCCCTATCTTCTGCATTCCTTGAGACTCCCCCCTTTTTCTGAGCCTTCCTGCCTGTCTATTTTCTAGTGCAGTAAATGTGTTCTATAAATCAGCATTACATTTTAGTCTAAATATTTAAAGACAAGTTTTAAGGCTATAGACTTTCTCAAGCCAACAGGCGACTTCGGTGCAAGTTATAGTTATTTACATTATGAAGTCTATTGGGTAGTGCTGAGAAATTTTAGCATATTTTGGCATGAACATGCAGCTAACTGATGTCAGCATGTGATTTTCAGCTATGTACTCCACATTATTTTCTCCCCACTCCCATCCCCCTCTCTTTTATCTCTACACCCCACAGGCTTCCTGCCTCTTCCTAATGAAGGGCTTTTGCCAAGGAGCAGGAAAATCAGTGTTTCGGGCAAAAGCCCTTCATCAGGAATAGAGACAGGAAGGATGGAGAGATGAGAGGGGGGGTGGGGAGAAAATAGTATAGAGTACAATAGATGAGCGGGGGGTGGTGATGAAGGTGGTAGGTCAGAGAGGAAGCTGGAGTGGATAGGTGGAAAAGAAGATAGGCAGGTAGGACAATCATGGGGATGAGTGCTGAGCTGGAAGGTTGGAACTGGGGTAAGGTGGTGGGGGGGAGGGGAAATGAGGAAACTGATAAAGTCCACATTGACGCCCTGGGGTTGAATTGTTCCGAGGCGGAAGATGAGGTGTTCTTCCCCCAGGCATTGGGTGGTGAGGGAGCGGGGGTGAAGGAGGCCCAGGACCTCCATGTCCTCGGCAGAGTGGGTGGGGGAGTTGAAATGTAGGGCCACGGGGCGGTGTGGTTGATTGGTGCGGGTGTCCCGGAGATGTTCCCTAAAGCACTCTGCAAGGAGGCGTCCAGTCTTCCCAATGCTGAGGAGACCAAATTGGGAGCGACGGATACAATAAATGACATTGGTGGATATGGAAGGCTCCTTTGGGGCATTGGATGGAGATGTGGGGGGAGGTATGGGTGCAGGTTTTACAGTTTCTGCGATGGCAGGGGAAGGTGCCAGGAAGGAAAGGTGGCTTGTTGGGGGGGGGGGGGGGGGGTGGGGCCGTGGACCTGACCAGGTAGTCACGGAGGTAACGGTCTTTGCAGAAAGGGATGGGGAGGGAAATATATCCTTGGTGGTGGGGTCCGTTTGGAAGTCGCAGAAATGTCGGCCAATGATGCGGTTTATGCGAAGGTTGGTAGGGTGAAAGGTGAGCACCAGAGGGGTTCTGTCCTTGGTACGGTTGGAGGGTGGAGGTGAGAGATGCATTGGAGGGCATCTTTAACCACGTGGGAAGGGAAATTGCGGTCTCTAAAGAAGGAGGCTATCTGGTGTGTTCTGTAGTGGAACTGGTCCTCCTGGAAGAAGGGACGGCGGAGGAATTGGGAATGCAGGATGACATTTGATAGTGGTTTCATTGTCATCAGATTTTTATTTCAAGAGTTTTTTTTTACTGAATTCACATTCCATCATCTCCCAAAATGGTGTTTGAACCCAGGTCCCCAGAATGTTGCCTTGATCCCTGGATTAATAGTCCAATGATGATACCACTAGGCCGTTGCCTGTCCTGAGATTATGCAATCTAGACTGCATCCTTATTTCTGCCGAGCTTAAATAAATTTTTCTTATTATGAGTGTGAATAACTGCACACTTACCCACATTGTCTGCCATCTCGTTTACTGTGTTTCCTTTTCCTGTCTGTATCGCTTTGTCCTCTTTAAAGCTTTGCCTCTCCAGCTAGCTTGCTATTGTCAACATGCTTCAATACATTGTCTATTATTTCTTATCATTAGCATAAATTATGGTCTGGATGTGAGAGAATAATTTTTCTCACTGCCAGGTAGATGCTAGTGATGTAACTGTATTGGACTAATTCTGGAGCATAACTCATCAATGGTTTTGACGAAATGCTGCCGGGGTCTTTGCAATTGTTGAAAGATGTCGTGCTGGAAAAACACAGCAAGGCCAGGCAGCTCCGAGGAGCAGGGGAATTGATGTTTCGAGTATAAGCCCTTCTTCAGGAATGAGGCTGGTATGCCAAGCGGGCTGAGATAAAGGGTGGGGGGAGGGAATTTGGGGGAGAGGCGCTGGAATACGATAGGTGGAAGGAGGTGAGTGTGAGGGTGATAGTCCGGAGAGAGGGTGGAGGCGGAGAGGTTGCGAAGAAGATTGCAAGTCAAGAGGGCGGTGCTGAATCCGGGGGTTGGGAGTGAGATAAGGTGTTTTTGGGGGGGGGGGGGGGGAAGAATGAGGAAGCTGGAGAAATCTACATTCATCCAGTGTGGTTGGAGGGTTCCTAGACGGAAGATGAGGCGCTCTTCCTCCAGGCATCGTGTGGTCAGGGTCTGGCGATGGAGGAGGCCAAGGACTTGGCAGAGTGGAAGGGGGAGTTGAAATGTTCACCCAGGGGGCGGTTGGGTTGGTTGATGAGGGTGTCCCAGAGGTGTTCCCTGAAGCGTTCCGCAAGTCGGTGGCCTGTCTCCCCAATGTAGAGGAGGCCATATCGGGTGCAACGGATGCAGTAAATGATGTGTGTGGAGATGCAGGTGAATTTGTGGTGGATATGGAAGGATCCCTTGGGGCCTTGGAAGGACGTAAGGGGGGAGGTGTGGGCGCTTCTTGCAATTGCAGGGGAAGGTGCCGGGAGTGGAGGTTAGATTAGATTAGATTACATTACAGTGTGGAAACAGGCCCTTCGGCCCAACAAGTCCACACCGACCCGCCGAAGCGTAACCCACCCATACCCCTACATTTACCCCTTACCTAACACTACGGGCAATTTAACATAGCCAATTCACCTGACCTGCACATCTTTGGACTGTGGGAGGAAACCGGAGCACCCGGAGGAAACCCACGCAGACACGGGGAGAACGTGCAAACTCCACACAGTCTGTCGCCTGAGGCGGGAATCGAACCCGGGTCTCCGGTGCTGTGAGGCAGCGCTGCTAACCACTGCCGCCCACAAAGGTTGAGTTGGTGTGGGTTGTGGACCTGACAAGGGAGTGGTCTCTCCGGAACGCTGATAGGGGTGGGGAGGGAAATAGATCTCTGGTGGTGGGGTCTGTTTGGAGGTGGCAGAAATGACAGAGGATGATACAATATATCTGGAGGTTGGTGGGATGGAAGGTGAGGACCAGTGGGGTTCTGTCCTGGTGGCGGCTGGAGGGGTGGGGTTCAAGGGCGCAGGTGCGGGAAGTGGAGGAGATGCGGTGGAGAGCATCGTCGATCACGTCGGAGGGGAAATTGAGGTCTTTGAAGAAGGAGGCCATTTGGGTTGTTTGATAGTGGAATTGGCCCTCCTGGGAGCAGATGGGGCGGAGACAAAGGAATTGGGAATATGGGATGGCGTTTTTACTGGGGGCAGGGTGGGAGGAGGTGTAGTCTAGGTAGCTGTGGGAGTCGGTCGGTTTGTAGTAAATGTCTGTGTTGAGTCGGTCGCCCGAGATAGAAATGGAAAGGTCTAGGAAGGGGAGGGAGGAGTCTGAGACGGTCCAGGTAAATTTGAGGTCAGGTGGATGGTGTTAGTAAAGTGAATGAACTGTTCAACTTCCTCGTGGGAGCACGAGGCAGCGCCGATACAGTCATCGATGTAGCAGAGGAAAAGGTGGGGGGTGGTGCCAGTTTAGCTGCGGAAGATGGACTGTTCCACATATCCAACGAAGAGGCAGGCATAGCTGGGGCCCATGCAGGTGCCCATGGCTACTCCTTTGGTTTGGAGGAAGTGGGAGGATTGGAAAGAGAAGTTGTTCAGGGTGAGGACCAGTTCAGTCAGTTGAAGGAGGGTGTCAGTGGAAGGGTACTGGTTGGGTCAGCGGGAGAGGAAGAAGCGGAGGGCTTGGAGGCCATCGTGATGTGGGATGGAAGTGTATAGGGACTGGATGTCCATGGTGAAGATAAGCTGTTGGGGGCTGGGGAAGCGAAAATCGTGGAGGAGGTGGAGGGTGTGGATGGTGTCCTGAACTTAGGTGGGGAGTTCTTGGACTAAGGGGGACAGGACAGTGTCGAGGTATGCAGAGATGAGTTCGGTGGGGCAGGAGCAGGCTGTTGATTTTGGGCAGGTGGTAGAAACGGGCGGTGCGGGGCTGTGGGACTATGAGGTCGGAGGTGGTGGATGGGAGATCTCCTGAGGTGATGAGGTTATGGATGGTCTGGAAGATGATGGTTTGATGGTGGGAGGTGGGGTCATGATCAAGGGGTCAGTAGGAGGAAGTGTCCGCAAGTTGGCGTCTAGCTTCAGCGGTGTAAAGATCGGTGCCTTTGCAATATGTGGTACCTTCAGTTTTTTTTTGATATCCAACCGAACACTTTCATACTGTTTGAATTAGCTGAGCAAGCTACTCACTTGTATACTGTGCGACTGCTTCAAAGTCTGATGGAGAGTGAGGCCAGATGGACCATCTAGCATTAAATAATAAACTGGAAATGACAAACCACTTCCAGCCCTGTCAAACCTGCCAAATTCTTCTTACTACTATTTTGAGGGCCTATACCAGAATTGGGAATGCAGTCCCACAGACTTGTCAAACAAAAGCCTGAAATGATCATTCCCCAGGCCAAATCACAGCACCAAGTCTAATTGAAT
The DNA here is from genome assembly GCF_020745735.1 of Hemiscyllium ocellatum. NCBI lineage: Eukaryota > Metazoa > Chordata > Chondrichthyes > Orectolobiformes > Hemiscylliidae > Hemiscyllium > Hemiscyllium ocellatum. The sequence continues at coordinate 146,812,290 of NC_083402.1, read as the reverse complement.
GAAGACTGCAAGAGCGAATGCTTACTGCTGCTATATGCAAATGTAAAAATGATCTGTCAACGTGGTGAAGCTACAACAGTTTGTGTGTGTGTGCGCGTGCGTGTCACAGCCAAAGGTTCAGATGTAAGATCTATATATCCTGCCACATTCAGTTGTGTGCAATAGTAGACAGTTAAACAACTTGCTTGAAGAGAAAGCTGCAAACAAATGTCCCCATCCTCGATGATGTCCAGCACGTCGCTGCAAAAGATGACGCTGAAGCAATGCACGCAGCTCCAGCCAGGAGTGCTGAGTGGACATCTTGGCTCGATGCTACAATGAAAACACTAGGATGTGTGTCAAAGAATGGCCTTTACTTCTGTAATGTTCTGCAAATGTTGGAATCTTAGTTGATCGTTCACAAAAGTTGTGGATTTTTTTGGAAGTGCAGTGGGAAATGGAGACAAGTTTTAGATCTTAAACCTTCTGTAAAATTGCATTTGTTCAATTTAGCAATCTCCATGTGAAACACATTATTGTGTTTGTTCAAATTGCTCACTTCGCTATCTTTTTAATGATCATGCCTCAGTGTTATTTAAAATAATATTTTGCCATTATAAATTCATATGTTCAGATTTTTAATATAAACAATGTAATTACAGGATGGCCTCCCTTCATTTCATATGCACCCATATACATTGATGTTTCTTTTGTGATTTTTTTCCATTATTATTCTTTGTGAAGAATAAGTGAGTCTTTCTGCAAATTCTTGTCTTTGATGCATTTGATTTGTTAGCGAGGTGTTGCAATTTAGTAATTTGAATGATTTTTAGTTGTCATCTTTTTTTCTTTTTGCTTTGCAAGAAGACATTACTTTGCAGAACCAAAATCAGATGCTTTGTGGTGTTGGGAATCATGAATTATTTCACTTGTTTACTTTTTTAAAAACTTGACATTCTCAACTGTTTTGGAGAGATAAAACACTTCGATGTACTTAGTTTTTAATCATGGTTAAAAATCTCAACGCCAGGTTATAGTCCAACAGGTTTATTTGAAAGTACACTAGCTTTCGGAGCACCGTTCCTTCATCAGGTGGTTGTGGAGGTTACGATCATGCTCACAGAATTTACAGACAAAGAATTAGATTAGATTAGACTTAGTGTGGAAACAGGCCCTTCGGCCCAATAAGTCCACACCGACCCGCCGAAGTGCAACCCCCCCATACCCCTACATTTACCACTTACCTAACACTACGGGCAATTTAGCATGGCCAATTCACCTGACCTGCACATCTTTGGACTGTGGGAGGAAACCGGAGCACCCGGAGGAAACCCACGCAGACACGGGGAGAACGTGCAAACTCCACACAGTCTGTCGCCTGAGTCGGGAATCCAGTGTTATGGAGATGTGATACAGTAAACAGTGGATGTAGATTTGCTCGCTGAGCGGGAAGGTTTGTTTTCAGACTCTTCCTCACCATACTAGGTAACATCGTCACTGAGCCTCTGGATGAAGCACTGGTGGTATTGCTGAGACATTGGTGGACTGTGTTCATTGGGTACCTGTTCTTTTTGAATACACTGTCGAGGTGATTTTCCTCTGCTCTTCATAGTTCCTCTGTGCTGCAGTCTGTGGTGGCTCATTGAAACAATGTTCTCATGCAACTCTGTTCACAGATGTTAGGATGATTGCTTCTGTAGTTCAATATCTGGTCAGTATGTGTTTTTCTGTAGACGCTGGTTTGAAGTTTCCTGTTAGCTGTTCACTCTACTGCGACACCTAGGAATGGCAGTTTGTTGTTTTCCTCCCCTTTAGTGAATTTAATGCCAGCAAGGATATTATTGATGGCCTTGAAGGTTTCCTCTAATTTGTTTCGTTTAGTGATGCCAAAGGTGTTATCCATGTAGCGGTCCCAAAGTTTGGGTTGGATGGTTGGCAGAGCTATTTGTTCAAGTCTCTGCATTACTGCCTCTGCTAAGAACCCTGATATCGGAAATCCCATGGGTGTTCCGTTGGCTTGTCTGTAGGAAATGACTGCCAGACTACTCTGATCCCTTGGTTCACCAAAAAAAGTCCCGTCGTCCTGAAAATCTCCTTTGTCTTTAATTTCCTTTATTGCTAGTTGCCAATTCTAACTTTGCTTTATTTGATATTTTTTCCACTGCCTTATAAGCGGTCCCGTTTCCAATACCCAGCTGTGCACCAGATCAGCTGTTAACTGTCACTCGCAGAAATGTAAAAAGAGAGTTCCAAGTACGTCAGAGATGCACTATGATAACGTAGCGAGGATGGTATCTATCTGACAATCCATCTTTCATGGACTGGGGGATGGTGGTGGTGGGGCTGCAGGTGATTGCTACCCAGGCAGCATACCCTGAAATGTCAGGGAGTGCTGGACAAGATAGAGGTCATAGGGTGGGTCATGTGTGGAATGACTGCCAGAGGAAGTGGTAGATACAGGTACAGTACAACATTTAAAAGACATGGGCAGGTACGTAAATAGGAATTGGATTTTACTGTCATGTGTACTCAAGTATTGGGATAAGGGAGTACAATGAAAAATGTACAGTGTCACCATTCTTGCTGACATCTTTCAGACCCAGTTACAAATTCTTAGGTACAATGTAGAAAAACAAAGAAATAAAGGTAGAAGTTCAACATTGCTAATCTTCAAGTGCTTGCCATGCTGGGCTCTCACTTCCCACAAAGGTGTGATCTCCTCCATGCTGGGCATTGTTGCTAGGAGACTTCGGACTGCCTGCTCTCACTGCCACCGCAGACACTGGGGGTCCACTAACGCTACCCTGCCGGGCTCGATCCTAGCGGGCTATGGGCCAAAGGCAAGCAGTTGTGACTAGTTTAGTTTGGGAAACTTGGTTGGGCTAAGTGGTCTATATCTCTGCTCTACACCTCTGACTAAGAAGCAAGCTGGGGTCTCCTGGGGCTCACTTTCAGATTGGGAGTTATTGTTGTCTACTCTCTTTCCATTGCCTGTGAGTTCCATGGTGAAATGAATTAGTAATTAATTCCCCGTGGGCATTGTAAGGATTATCGTGCCGAGGGTATCTTAAATACAACTGGGTGCTTGTAGACTGTGCCCCTTTCTTGTATGGCAATAATTGCAATGTATTGTGATTTGAATGTACAGCAACGCAGGCAGCGAGTTTGAAAGATCCTTTCAAAGTGTACGTACCAGAGGGGCAAGCTGTGATGGATACTGATGCACAAGATGGTAATGCCAGCTAAGTGATCCTGTGTTAAGAATACTTCAGTGTGGGCTAGAGCAATGTGAACCAATGCAGAGAGAAGGGTTTTGGGATCCAGAAGGAGATGCAAGTAGAGGGATGTGGAGGCTGTATGCACAGTGCAGAGCTTTGTGTTGGCTTGTGGGGGCGGGGGGTGTGGCGGAGGTCTCATTAAGGTGTTAGGGGAAGGATGTTTCTCTGTGTGTTTGTGGCAGGGGTGTCCCAATGTGGTGGAAGAGGGGGGATGATATGTATAGGTGGCATTGAGGGGTGGGGGGATATCTGGAAAGAGCATGCGGGTCCTGAAAGGGATGGTGGAGCTGGAGGAAGAGAAAAAAGTGCGAGAGAAAGGGAGTGTTGGATTCCTGAGGCGGGAGACTTGGCAGCAAAGTCTGGGGAAGAGGAAAGTGGGGGGAGGCGTTTGTCAGGCCATGAGTAAGGCAGAGGGCACCTGCTATTTGCTCCAGGAAAGCAGTGGGACCAAAGGGTGCAGTTGGCCCCTGGCAGGGGCAGGGTGGGGTCACCTCTCAGATCCCGGGGAGTGGTCAGGGCAAGGGGGAGGCAACTTGTGGGTTCCAGAAGGTGGAGAGGATACCGGTCGGGTAACGGAATCAAGGAAGGGGCTTCTAGTCCTGCAGGTGGGAAGGGGAATGGGCCTCGAGTAGGGGGAAGCAGTGGTGAAGGAACAAAAGAACATCAGTTTTAGTAGGGAGTGTGTCAGGGAAATCAGAGTTTAAAGGCCGAGTTCTGATTTTAATCGAAACTTTTGGAAGGTTCAAGGCACGGAATAATTGCCCATCAAAATCTTCAATTTTATTCCAGCCGTTTGGCTTGGACTCTGCTACATCAGGGATGCTGCAGGACCTGACTTGGGATAGAAACACCTGTCTGGCCAGTAGAACATCTGAGCTAGGGTTTCAGTTTGAGCTTTAGTCAGAATGCGAAAGAAATTAAAAACGTAATGGATTTTGAGCAACAGGCAAATAGGGACAAAAGGAAGGTCTGTGATCATTTGGAAGACAGAAAAGCCGAATGACAGAACAGTTCAACAAGTCGTTATAGTTTGAAATTGTTGATTGCAGTGTTGTCTCTGGAAGGTTGCAGTGTGCCTCATCTTTGGATGAAGTGCTATTCCACAAGCATGCATTGAGACATTGAACAGGTCAGGATTAGCACTGAAATACTTGCACAATTTTTAAAAGCTTCATTAGTCACCACCTCAGCTACATACCGACTATTTCATTTCCACTGAGGAAGCTACCAATTTCAGCACCTGGAAAAAGTCCAGCCATTTTTCCTGGTATCTGTTCTACACTTTGCAGTTCTAATTCCTTACTTCAATGTGAATTTGAGTGTTGTTTGCAAATTTAAGGTCTGCTATTTGCACGTATGTAGCTTTCAACTTATGTTAAAAAACATGAACGACTAAGCCTGTTGTGTCTTTTACAACTGAACAAAAGTTTGAGGGAATTTTATTCTCTTTTGTTCTCTCTTGAAAGTTTGTGCCAATTTTGAGATTTGGTATTGTGATTCTGTCCTAATAAGTGCAAGATGACCAGCTTCAGAAGTATATCTACCTTTTTCAGCAATTCTTGAGTTCTGTATTACCAAGTGACGAAATTAGCATCATGAACTAAAACAATATCGTGCAGTTGTCTGTTTCTCCTATTTGTCTTTTTTTAGTGTAGGTTCTAAAACCAAATGGAAAAAGTCATAGAAAATTGAGATTAATTAATGAAATGTATGTTTTTGACTGCCATTCTCCTTAAGTATTAGATATAGCTATTAATTGCACTGTAGGATTTTGAACAGTGCTCTGTCAATATTTTGTATAAGCACTAAATATTTATTAATTTTGAATTGGTTTTATTTATGTTAAAATACTTTTTTTCCTGTTAGATGCCTCTTGTAGTTATGGTAACATTTTCCTAAAATTTTGTAGCATGTACTCCCTCAAAGTGGCCACAAGATGGTAGAAGTAGTCTTCAGAAGTTTTTGTTTGCTCTTGGTAAATGTTAACGATTTATAAATTTGTTTATTCATCTGTTTTGTTAAATATATTGAGAAAAAAGAACAAGCTGTGAAGTTTTGATTTTTTTTTCTCCAAGACAGGACAACAATGTCGATTCCACATCTTCCTTTAAAGAATGCAATGAACAAGAGGCACCTGAACTGAAACAGGGTGAGTTAACTTAGCAATGCAATGCTGTGTTTAATTTTTTAAACTTTTTTTTATCTTAAGTTGAATACATACCTAAAGAACTTGAGATGAATTGTTATTATAGTAGTCAGTCACCTGAACAAAGAAACTAAAATAGCTTTGTCTAGGTTTTGGTTCTTGATTAACTTAATCTTTTATTTCTACCAAATTAGATATCATTTATTTACTATATCATGAATCTTTGGGATAAAGTTGTTCCACTTATCAAAATTGGGTTATTAATTCAACTGTTATTTAAATAGCTATTTTGTTCATCAAACTGAGAAAGGAAATGAGAAATTAAAAATCCTAAGAAGATCCTGCACTAGAGGGTGCCATTTTCAGTCTTTTCTTTAATGTTGCATACTTTGGATAATATACAGTGGATTGCATTCCAGTCGTCCTTTCTGATTTCTGATCTTTGTTGCATTATAAACCGTGTAATTTATTGAAAGATTGCAAATGAAGAGTTAGGGATTTTGCTTTGGTTAATTACGTGCAAAAATAATGAAAGGAATTTAAATAAGAGGTAAAGAAGAAAAATCAGCTGCCTTGATTTTGTTTTGAGGGGCAGGATCCTTTTAACTTATTTTTTTTCTAAATTTTTAATGCATAATTGCCCTGGAGAAGGTGAATCGGTTTCTTGAACTGCTAAGGTTAACGTGGTGGCGATAATCCCAGTATGATATTCGGGAGGTGTTCCAGAATTGAATGGTGGTATCTTTCCAAGTTGAGAGCGTGTACCGTTTGGAGAGGAACTTACAAATGGTGTTTCCATGTGTCTGCTGTACTGACGCTTCTGGGTGGGAGGGGGCGAAGGTTTGGAAGTTAATTTTAGGAGTCTTGTTGAGTTGTATCGAACAGTGTCCGAAGTTTATTATTTCATGGGATATAGATGTTGCTGGTAAGGTCAACGTTTGTTACACAGGTAGGCCAAACCAGGTGAAGACAGCAGCTTCCTTCCCTAAGTACAGTACTTCAAAAGTGCATTGCTGGAAAAGCGCAGCAGGTCAGGCAGCATCCAAGGTCCACACTGTAAGTAATCTAATCTAGAATATGCCCAAAACATCGATTCTCCTGCTCCTTGGATGCTGCCTGACCTGCGCTTTTCCAGCAACACATTTTTCAGCTCTGATCTCCAGCATCTGCAGTCCTCGCTTTCTCCTAGTTCAAAAGTGCATAGATTGTCACTGTTGATGGTCAGAAACAATGAAACTCTTTTAATTCCATAATTGAATGTCTTTTGGACATTCATGTACTTGTTTCCTTTGATCAGTACAAGTGAAGAAACATTGAGATTGCCTATAGTTTGACTAAATTGCCTTTATTTGTCGATAATGGGAGAATCTTCTTGCTTTGCTAGAATTTTGGGGATGTCAAGTGTGATTAGTTTTGGAGATTAATGTTCGTGTTCAGCGCACATCACTGTGAAATTCAGCTTTATATCTAGGCTTTTTTTATTTTCAGCAGCATAGTCTTCACCTGTGATGTAACTACATCAAACATCTGGAGGATTGTGGTGTTATTTATTAGTAATTTACAGCATGATCAAGTAATAATGGGCCATGCACAAACATTGGTTTAATTCCTCAGAAGTTTTGTGCTGGACCTTTTTAGATGTATGTTATTTAATACACACATTCTTACACAAGCTGTTTAAAGTCCAAAGACACATGACACCAGGTTATAGTCCATCTGGTCTGTTTGAAATCACAAGGTTTTGGAGCTCTGCTCCTTTGAGGCTTCACGTGATGCAGGAACAGTGCTCTGAAAGCTAGAGATTTCAGATAAACATGTTGGACTGTAACCTGGGGTCATGTGACTTCTGACTTTGTTCACCCCGATCCAGCATTGGCACCTCCACGTTATGGTGTGGAGCTGTTAAATTATACATTTTTGGTCCATTGCACAAACAGCAGGAAAGCCTGTGCGCTGAATCCTTTCTGGTTACAAAATCTTACAAATATGATGGTTAATAGTCCTCTTCTGTTTTACATATTGCAGGAAGTTACACATTTTGTTGAACATTCTCAACTGTAAAGAATTGAAGCACTTGACATTCTCAATTTAGTGGTTCTTCACTATTCATCCGTATTAATTACACGTAGATTGTTCGTTTATTTTAGATGAATTTCTTGTATTAAAAATGTTTTCAGATGGTTTCAGTGCTGCATATTATTGATTTCTAAAAATCTAAAGTGGTCCAAATTGTATGAAAGATTTTTTTAGCTTTAGCAATACCTTGCTAAACTTTCTGTGCAGTGGGAATTTAGTTTTGTCTACTTTTCTTCATTTGTTATATCATAAATTCACTTATACCAGAAACTGAATGTATTCTTGAGCAAGGGTATTAAGAGATATGGGCCAAAAGCAGGTATATTAGATTAGATTCCCTACAGTGTGGAAACATGTCCTTCAGCCCAACCGGTCCACATCGACCCTCCAAAGAGTAACCCACCCAGACCCATTTCCCTCTGACTAATGTACCTAACACTAGGGGCAACTTAACATGGCTAATTCACCTGTCCTGCACATCTCTGGACTGTGGGACGAAACGGGAGCACCCAGAGGAAACCCACGCAGACACAGGGAGATTGTGCAGACTCCACTGACAGTCTCCCGAGGCTGGAATCGAACCTGGGACCCTGGATTTGTGAGGCAGCAGTGCTAACTGCTGTGCTGTCATGCCGCCCTTGGAAGTTAGGCCACATCACATGATCACATTGAATAGAGGAACAGGTTCCAACAGCTGAATGGCCTGCTCCTACTTTTCTGCATTGCATGGGTACAGGCAAAAACATTTCTTTCAGTTGACATCCAGAAGATTAGCAATCTTGAATATCCAAGTAGAGAGAGCCAATGTCATTTTGGGAGCACTAACTACAAGGTCATGAATCTTTGATCTAACTCTGAGTGTTCTGAATGTGTTCGCCAGAGTTGGAGGATTTGAGCTATAGGCTGAACAGGTTGGGGCTGTTTTCCCTGGAGTGTCAGAGGCTGACGGGTGACCTTATAGAGGTTTTAAAATCATGAGGGGCATGGATAGCATAAATGGACAAAGTCTTTTCCCTGGGGTGGGGGGAGTCCAGAACTAGAGGGCATAGGTTTAGGAAAGGGGAAAGATATATAAGAGACCTAAGGGGCAACTTTTTCGTGCAAAAGTGGTACATGTATGGAATGAGCTGTCAGAGGAAGTGGTGGAGGCTGGTACAATTGCAACATTTGAAAGGCATTTGGATGGGTATATGAATAGGAAGGGTTTGGAGGGATACGGACCGGATGTTGGCAGGTCAGGCTAGATTGGGTTGGGATATCTAGTTGGCATGGACAAGTTGGACCGAAGGGTCTGTTTCCATGCTGTACATCTCTATAACTCTAATCCATTGTATTTAAAATTTAAAAAAAACTTAAAATCAGAATCTATTTAGTGCTTTCATTTGATTCTCTATTCACCATGTAATTTGTATAACTTTAGTTATCATGAGTTTAACCAAAAGTTAAAGCTCCCTGAAACATCTAAATATCTATTTAAATCCAGGCAAGATTTTTTTAGTTTAATAAGCTAACAAATATGTTCTATCCAAATAACATACCATCTACTGATCTTTCCTGAGGCCCAAAAGAACTGGTATATTGGTTGATTGTGAGAACATTAACATAATTTTGTGGGTATGAGAGATAAACTTTGTTCTGAAAAGCCCAGTTGTTACTTTGAGTTTCTGAGATGAACTGATGAGCATCATCATTTCAGCAGTGCTCTGTACTGTGCCTGTCAGCTGTCAAACCTTGTATTAATCAAACCCCTTTTGTGTTTAAGTATGTCTTTTTGCTTCACTCGTTCATGAATTTGATCTTCACACACCTTTGTTTCACCTTGTTTATGCATCCTAAATAACAGTTGCTTAGTAGGTCACTAGAGACATGATTTATCTCCTGCTTGGCAAACTAAAATCTTAAATAGAATAGTGTTGGCCATGTATCCATTGTGGATTATTGGAAAAACCCATCTGGTTCACTGATGTCCTTTAGGGAAGGAAACTGCCCAAATGTGACTCCAGACTCTCAGGAATATGATCAGCTCTTAGTTGCCCACTGGGCAATAAATGCTGGTGTCGTCAGTGACATCCACAACCCATGGATGAATAACTTACAAAATTGTGGAACTTAATTGTGTACAAGTTATCAGTAAACGACTTTACCCTGTCATAAATAATTAAAATGTTGTTTCAATGTGATCCTTGTCAATGACAAATATAGACTTTTTTTTGTTGGTGAATATGGAATGATACCTCAGCAAAGAGAACTTCATACTCTTCTTCCACAATCCATTTCTTGATGTAGGTTTGTTGGCTGAGATGGAACGTTCATTTCCAGGCATTTTGTCACCCTGCTAGGTAACATCTTCAGGCCTCTTATTGAAGCACTGCTGATGATTCCTGCTTTCTACTTATATGTTTGGGTTTCTTTGGGTTGATGATGTCATTTCCTGTTCTTTTTCTCAGGGGGCAGTAGATGGGGTCTAACTTGATCTGTTTGTTGATCAAGTTCAAGTTGGAATGCCATGCTTCTAGGAATGAGACACTCACGAGAATTCCTAGAAACATGGCATTCCAACCGGAACTCTATCAATAAACACATTGAGTTAGCCCCCATCTACCACCCCCTGAGAGAAAGAACAGGAAATGACATCACCAACCCATAGAAAGCAGGAACCATCAGCAGTGCTTCACCTGGAGGCTCACTGAAGATGTTACCTAGTAGGGTGACGAAACGCCTGGAAATGAACCTTCCAGCTCAGCGAGCAAACCTACATCCAGAACCTCAACCAGAACTACAAATTTTCTCAAACCTCACATTCCATTTGTTATTGTGAGCACGGATGAGTTATACAAAAGACATGTAGGAATTGTTTTAACTCCAGAAAGACATTTGCATCTCTATTCAGGAATCCATAAGATAATATATTAGTCAAATTTTTTAATGCCCTAAAAGAGAACTCTGCAGTAAGAACGTTGAGATACCAGAGGTGTGATCTCCACAAAGACTGAGAACTTTAATAAAGAGATTGCAACTACTAGTTACCAGTTGAAAGAATTGATATAGCAAGATTGAAGTTTTCTTAAAGCTTTACTAGAGTAAATAACAGGTGGTAGCATTCTGCATCTACCACCCTGTCCTCCTTCATGGTGAAGGTCATGGTTTATAAGTTGCATCCTGACTAGGAACTATGTCAGTGTTGCTTCACTTGTGGTGAGTCAAAATCCTGAAACTCTTCGTAACAGCTGATGGCTTTGCTATAACTGCAAGACTGCAGTACCTCACAACTGCCTTTTTTAGGACAATTCGAGATGGGATGTCTGGCCAGTGGCATCCATATACCAAGAATGAATATCAAAAATAGTTGTACCGCGAGTAATGTAGAGATCATCGATTGGATTTTCGGAGGCTTGTCATTGAGGGCAATAGTCTTTTAATTATGTGTGGGGTGGGGGGGGGGAAGGTGGAAGTGCTTAATCTATTTAATTTTAAATCTGTCATACCAATAGCTTGTGTGTGAAATATTACTAGTTCAGTAATAGATGAAGTTTTGAAATGGTAATAGAATAGCTGGGTTTTCTTGTTACATTCTAGTTATAATTTATTTACAGAACTCTTTGGGAAGGTGTGTTTTTTATTTTTGATATGAGTAGAGTTGGTCACTAATCTGCATTTCTGAATCAGGTGCGGGTTCTGGAGATGAAAGTGATGCCCTGAGCATTAATGCTGAAACGTATGATAGTGATATAGAACAAAACAACAATGACCAAGAAGACAGCACAGATGTGATACCACAGAAAAGTACCACCACCCGTGCTGGTGTTGAAGATGAAATACAAAAGGACATTGAAAAGAGTGTAAATGAGATTTTAGGCTTGTCGAACTCCATCACGGGAAGACGTCAATCAGCTGGTTCTCCCAATCCTGATGGAGATGGTCTTCAGCCTTCAGCGCAGCAGCTGGAATTACTTGAACTGGAGATGCGGGCCAGGGCAATTAAAGCCCTAATGAGAGCAGGCGACACCAAAACCCAGCCTTAGAAAATAAACGGTTTGTGCACCCATGAAGGAAAGGTACAGTGTGCTGTAGCCTGACATTGCACTTGAAGTCCAGTAGAATTCTCTACTGCCCCCACTCACCCTATTTCTCCCATCCCTCAAATTGGAAATTTACTTTATGTATCATCAGCTTTTTTTAATGTTGTTCTGTTTATCATATTTGAATTCTGTTAGTTATTAACTTTTCAGGAGTACGTTATGAGTCACAAAGTTAAAAATCACTCAATACCAGGTTATAATCCAACAGGTTTAATAGGAAGCCACATGATGAAGGGCAGCGCTTCGAAAGCTAGTGCTTCCAATATAACCTGGTGTTATGTGATTTTTAACTTTGTATGCCCCAGTTCAACACTGGCATCTCCAAATCATTATGGACCACAACTTTAATGTTACAACCACTTTGTAATAAAATGTCATTCTGTAATAATAATCTGTAATATATTGAATTTGTGTGAAGTTCATGTATATTGTACCTGAAGGCTGATTTGCCTCGTTGTGAGATGGTAAGTAGCTTTTGCTCTATTAGTTAAATATTTCCATCCTAATGCTGATGTGGATGTTGAGATATTTATCAACTTTTAACTAATGGGAAGTAATTACTCAACTGTGATAATGTCGTACTGTTTAATTTGAGTCAGCATTTTGGAGAAGACTTCAAAAGGGAAGCAAATCTCATTATTTTAAGAGTAAAAGCATAGTGTTTAAGAAGTGTATTAAAATATGTCTTGTCATTGTAATTATAAAATTACAATGGTTTTGAATGTCATTCTTTGAGCGTATCTGATTATAGTAAGTGGCCATATTTTTTAAAAAAAAACAGGACAGCAGCTCCAGTTTGAAGTTTGTAATGTTCTTAATTAAGTGTACCGAAAACCTTTCCATAGAGTTTTAAGCAAGAAACCAGGTGCATTCTTCAAGCAAGGAGCTCTCCTAATTACAGAATAATATGGAAATAGCCAGGAAATATATTTGCCCAGTTAGCAATAAAAAAAAAGTTGAGTAAAATTTGAAATTAAGACCCCACGTTTATTTACTTGTGTTTTTTTATTTAAGTTGATTTCAGTATGTGGCAGATATTGTGTGTTGACCTTTGGTTGTGATAATTCAATGGAAATAAAGATAAATATTTTTTCAGTATAGTGGAATATGAGGCAATCACTTTCTGAATGATCTGAAAACTGCCCATTGACTATATGTAGAAGTTGAATATATTTTGATTTTTTGAAGGAGAAATCCTATGGTTTCTTTTGCTGAAATCTCCATTTTCAACATTTTTCAGAACTCTGCGCCAATTTGAAAGCTGACCATGTTTAGATATTTTTCTAATCAACCTTCCAAAAATTCTGGCAAACCTCTGGAGCAGCTGAGACATGAAGCCAGGCCTCCTGGTCCAGATTTAGGGACATTACCACCATCCATCGAGCTCTAATATTCTAGGTTTATGTAATTGAAGAGTTGCATTATTGTAAACCTATTTTTTTTTTGCATACAGTTGCTTCTTAATTTAGGAAATGTATTATTTCCTGATTGAAAAGTTTTTTTTCATTAGGAAGAGTCCCCTTTGCTTTTGATATTTGGAAATCCTACACTACTTGTAGTATTGAACTTTATATCCCAAGTTCACTTCTTCAAGCAAAACGGAACAGAATTTGTGACAATAGTGATAGTGCACACAAGCATTTGTCTAAATGCAACAGAGCAATTATTCCACCCACTGTCAGATTTCCAAATATTCCCTTGAAAGCAGGATGGCATTTTCTAGTGTTTGCCATTACATCAGTTCTGAGTTGTTGTCATCCTCTCAGCTGTCTGTATTCAAATATAATTAAACCAGATTCTTTTCTTTTTTTTAATAGCTTATATGTGTATCTTTAATTTTGAGTTGGTTTGAATCATACAGACTTGCTTTACCTAACCACCTAACAATTGTAAATGAGTTAGCATTTATACTATGATGACTGCAATGCTGTCTTCAATATGTGTTTATCCTCATGGTATTTTTAAATAAGATCAACAGTTAGTATAAAAATGATTAGCCTTCAGGATCATATTGAAGCAAGTTTGCTGATTGAAGTTTGTGGGGGATGCCAAAGATGTATAGTGTCATACAATGTGGATTGGACTGAAGGGTCTGTTTCTAATCCATGTCAACCATAATCCCAAACTAAACTGGTCCTGCTCCGGATCCATATCTCTCCAAACGTTTCTTATTCATGTACTTATCCAAATGTCTCAAACCCAATTCCTCATGATTGTACCCCAAAGCACACAACTGTGGACAATTTCATTGATACCAAAAAATTTACAGAGAAAGGGAAAACAAAATTATGTAATATGTGACCTCTTTTGTGCCTAAAGTTCACAATTACAGCAGCATAAAGGGAAATTGGCTTTGATCTCCCAGCACTTGGCTGACCCAAGGGGGGAAAGAAATTCGAGCCCACCGTGCACATCTTTTGTATTGACCACAAGTTCTAAAAGTGAAAAGATGAGCTTCAATCATTTAAATGGGAAAAGCCTTGCTGGCTGGTCTAGCATATATTACCCCATCCGAATTGTCCAGAGGACAGTTCAAACACAATAACGTGCTTTTGATCTGAAGTCACATGTAAATTAAACTGGAAAAACATAGATTTCCTTCCGAAAGAACATGAGGGAACCTGATGGTGTTTTACAACAATCAACATTGGTTAGGTTAGCCTTTTTATCCTAGATTTTTAGTTTTTTGTTCAATAGTTTGGCAAAATTGCAGAATTCCAGTGTTGCAGCATGCATTTTCAGGAAATGGTGACATAACTGTTGTAGGAAAAGTGATTCTAAACAACTTTTGAAAAAAAATCATGAAAGGGTGTTTCGGTCGAAGCCAGCATTAATTGTCCATCCCTAATTGCCCAGGAGGCTGTTGAGTCAGCCATGTTGTGTGGGTCTGGAGTTACATGTAGGCTAGACCAGCTAAGGATGGCAGTTTCCTTCCCTAAAGGACATTAGTGAACCAGATGGGGTTTTCCCAACAATTTACAATGGATCCATGGTCATTACCTGGGTCTCTGGATTAACAGCCCAGCAAAAATGCCACCAGGTCATTGCCTCACCCAAACTACTGCGTGTTAACATTTGTGGCGTTTTCATCAATAGCCAGTATCCAGTAAGCTGCTTCACAAAAGTCTCAAATGATATCTTCAAAACTAACATTTTGAGACTAAAAATGTGAAAGACCAATAAAGCAAGTCAGTTAATTAAAACAACCAGATTAAACTCCTCAAAGACAAATTCTTAAAAAATCTTCTTCACTGTTTGATGCTCCATGTTTTGACTATTCGTGGCCAGAGGTGGTGTATCCTGACACTAACAATAAAAAAAACTTTGATTTACTGTGAATTTCAAAATATCATCTGAAAACAAAAAAAAAATGAAACAGGTGGGACTTGTCAATAAAACTAAAATTGTCAGACTGTCATAGTACAGGTCGCTCTGCTCTAATGTGAGTTTTATTGATGCAAGTTTGGTATAACGTAATTGATGAATTGGGGACACTTTCTAAAGTGTGAAATTTTAAAGTGTCTCATGGTTATGCAATTCTGGCCCTATTAGTATAAATGGTGCTGCTATTGCGTGATTTTCTTACAACACGGAGTTGCATGAGCACAGCACTCCTATGTTATAGCAGAACCAGCTGTACCATGTTACCTTAAATCGTTTATTGAATTTCAGTTTGTGGTCAGCTTCCTTCTTATCCTGATATTTCTGATGTGACATTGCTCATTCCTACGACATCACTTGCCCATCAAGTTGGTTATTGTGTAGTCAAGTACATCTACCTGCCAGCCAATGTCTTGCCAAACTCCTGCTCCCCAGATATCCTAAGCCGTTGTCCTTACTGGATAAACTGATCATTTTGCCGGGATCAAGTTGAAAATGTTTTTGCAATTTATTGCGGTGAAAGCTGCGAATCCTGCTCAGGAACCCCCCCTTCCTTGCTAATGTCCTTTCTCTACTACTTCCCCACCTCCCTTGCTTCTCTGAAGCCATCACAGATCTCTGCAACTATCTGTTATTTTAATGACTCTCTGCTCATCTCTCCCCAAGTATATCACTTTTTGCTCCATGTAAACTTTCAGAGCTCAGTTAAGCACTTCTGCCTTTGAGTCAGATGCTTGACCATTTAATTCAGGATCTTCGAGAGAATAGTCTACAACTGTAAATGCCATCTTTCCAGTGAGACCTTAAGTTGTGACCTACCTGGTACCTCAGGTTTATCTGTGGCTATTGTTACGGATCAGATCAGACCAGACCCTTCCAAAATATTTGAAGAAGGCAGCCTAAACTAAACTTCTTTGTGGGCGGCACGGTGCCACAGTGGTTAGCACTGCTGCCTCACAGCGCCAGAGACACGGGTTCAGTTCCCGACTCAGGCGACTGACTGACTGTGTGGAGTTTGCACGTTCTCCCCGTGTCTGCGTGGGTTTCCTCCGGGTGCTCCGGTTTCCTCCCACAGTCCAAAGATGTGCGGGTCAGGTGAATTGGCCATGCTAAATTGCCTGTAGTGTTAGTTAAAGGGGTAAATGTAGGGGTATGGGTGGGTTGCGCTTCGGCGGGTCGGTGTGGACTTGTTGGGCCGAAGGGCCTGTTTCCACACTGTAAGTAATCTAATCTAATCTGTAAGTAATCTAATCTAGGGCAAATATAAAGTGCCATGTCCCAGATGCAATGCGATTGGTCAAACTACTCTCTATTAAGCAAAATACAATTTATTTAAGCACTGTAGTTAAAATACAACCAAAGAAAGGACTTTAGCATAGTTTATCTCTATAGGAAACTTAGAATTGCAGATACAGTAACTATTACTAATTTAACTGTTCCAATATAGCAACATCCCATAAACACATCCTTTGGCAAAAAAAACAAGCAATTTCAGGCAGATTCTCACATGTAGTTCTCTAATCCATGAGGAAAAAATATCGAGAAACTTCAGAGAGTAGCAGCTAGGCTTCTGATGCTACTCAGAAATCCTGATTTGAGACAGGTGGCCATACTCATTCTGGCTGCATTTAAAATAACCCCGAGGCTTCCTGAGCTGGTTACTCGAGTGATCTTCAGTGGCCAGCTCAATGCCTCTCGGTCAATCTCTGTCTTTAAAAACACCAGCACAATATAACCTTGTGAAGTTACAGTATCACCATACAATGTTAAAAGAGCAGGGGAGCTATTCCCATGTGACCTGGCCAAATATCCATTTCACAAACAACATCATTAAAAATGAGATCAACAATGAGTAAATTTCAAAGTGCTTTTGGACATAGAGTTTATGCAAGGCGCTACATAGAGTCAGATGTACAGCATGGAAACAGAGCCTTCGGTCCAACCTGTCCATGCTGACCAGATATCCCAACCCACTCTAGACCCACCTGTCAGCACATGCCCCGTATTCACCCCCACCACCCCCCCCAAACCCATCCAAATGCCTCTTAAATGTCGCAATTGTACCAGCCTCCACCACTTCCTCTGGCAGCTCATTCCATACACTTACCACCCTCTGTGTGAAAAGGTTGTCCTGTAGGTGTGTCTCATATCTTTCCCCTCTCACCCTAAACCTATGTCCTCTAGTTCTGGACACCCCGACCCCAGGGAAAAAACTTTGCCTATTTACCCTATCCATGCCACTCATAGTTTTGTAAACCTCTATAATGTCACCCCTCAGTGTCTGGCGCTCCAGGGAAAACAGCCCCAGCCTGTTCAACCTCTCCCTATAGTTCAAATCCTCCAACCCTGGCAACATCTTGTGTATCTTTTCTGAACCCTTTCAAGTTTCACAACATCTTTCCGATAGGAAGAAGACCAGAATTGCACGCAATATCCCAACAGTGGCCTAACCAATGTCCTGTACAGCTGCAATATGACCTCCCAACTCCTGTACTCAATACTCTGACCAATAAAGGAAAGCATACCAAACGCTGCCTTCACTATCCTACCTACCTGCAACTCCACTTTCAAGGAGCAATGAACCTGCACACCAAGGTCTCTTTGTTCAGCAACACTCCCTAGGACCTTACCATTAAGTGTATAAGTCCTGCTAAGATTTGCTTTCCCAAAATGCAGCACCTCACATTTATCTGAATTAAACTCCATCTGTTACTTCTCAGCCCATTGGCCCATCTGGTCAAGATCCTGTTATAACCTGAGGTAACCCTCTTCGCTGTCCACTACACCTCCAATTTTGGTGTCATCTACAAACTTACTAACTGTACCTCTCATGCTCCCATCCAAATCATTTATGAAAATGACAAAAAGTAGAGGATCCAGCACCGATCCTTGTGGCACTCCACGAGTCACAGGCCTCCAGTCTGAAAAACAAACCTCCACTGCCACCCTCTGTCTTCTACCTTTGAGCCAGTTCTGTATCCAAATGGCTAGTTCTCCCTTAGGGAACCTTGTTGAATGCCATACTGAAGTCCATATAGATCACATCTACTGCTCTGCAATCATCAATCCTCTGTTATTTCTTCAAAAAACTCAATCAAGTTTGTGAGACATGATTTCCCACGCACAAAGCCATGTTGACTATCCGTAATCAGTCCTTGCCTTTCCAAATACATGTACATCCTGTCCCTCAGGATTCCCTCCAACAACTTGCCCACCATCAACATCAGGCTCACTTGTCTATAGTTCCCTGGCTTGTCCTTACCACCCTTCTTAAACAGTAGCACCATGTTAACCAACCTCCAGTCTTCTGGCACCTCACCTGTGACTATCGATGATACAAATATCTCAGCAAGAGGCCCAGCAATCACTTCTCTAGCTTCCCACAGAGTTTTAGATTAGACTTAGTGTGGAAACAGGCCCTTCGGCCCAACAAGTCCACACCGACCCGCCGAAGCGCAACCCACCCATACCCCTTACCTAACACTACGGGGAATTTAGCATAGCCAATTCACCTGACCCGCACATCTTTGAACTGTGGGAGGAAACCGGAGCACCCGGAGGAAACCCACGCAGACACGGGGAGAATGTGCAAACTCCACACAGTCAGTTGCCTGAGGCGGGAATTGAACCCAGGTCCCTGGCGCTGTGAGGCAGCAGTGCTAACCACTGTGCCACCGTGCTGCCCTGGTACACCTGATCTTGTCCTGGGGATTTATCCACCTTTACCGATTTCAAGACATTCAGCACTTCCTCCTCTGTAATATGGACATTTTGCAAGATGCCACCATCCAATTCCCTACATTCTATATCTTCCATTTCCTTTTCCACAGTAAATACTGATGCAAAATTCTCATTTAGTATCTCCCCCATTTTCTGCGGCTCCACACAAAGGCCACCATGCTGATCTTTGAGGGGCCCTATTCTCTCCCTTGTTACTCTTTTGACCTTAATATATTTGTAAAAACCCTTTGGATTCTCCTTAATTCTATTTGCCAAAGCTATCTCATGTCCCCTTTTTGCCCTCCTGATTTCCCTCTTAAGTATACTCCTACTGCCTTTATATTCTTCCAAGCATTCACTCGATCTATCCTGTCTATACCTGACATATGCTTCCTTCTTTTTCTTAACCAAACCCTCAATTTCTTTAGTCATCCAGCATTCCCTATACCTACCAGCCTTTCCTTTCACCCTGACAGAAATATATTTTCTCTGGATTCTCGTTATCTCATTTCTGTAGGCTTCCCATTTTTCAGCCATCCCTTTACCTGTGAACATTTGCTGTCAGTCAGCTTTTGAAAGTTCTTGCCTAATACTGTCAAAATTGGCCTTTCTCAAATTTAGAACGTCAACTTTTAGATCTGGTCTATCCTTTACCATCATTATTTTAAATCTAATAGAATTATGGTCACTGGCCCCAAAGTGTTCCCCCACTGACACCTCAGTCACCTGCCCTACCTTATTTCCCAAGAGTAGGTCAAGTTTTGCATCTTCTCTAGTAGGTACATGCACGTACTGAATCAGGAAATTTTCTTGTACACACTTAAGTTCCTCTCCATCTAAACCCTTAACACTATGGCAGTCCCAGTCGATGTTTGGAAAGTTAAAATCCCCTACCATAACCACCCTATTATTCTTACAGGTAGCTGAGATCTCCTTATAAGTTTGTTTCTCAATTTCCCTCTGACTATTAGGGGGTCTGACTATTAGGGGGTATGTTCCAGAATACTGTCCCTTGTATCAACTGACTGGGGTGCATGTTGATTCAAATATATTTGTAGCTTGTGAATTGTTTATTAATAAATCATCTTGAGCAGCAACCAACATTAAAGAGAACTTTACTCATGCCCTCAAAACATAAGAACTGAGCTGGAGTAGGTACTTCAAGTCTTTGAGCCTGCTCAGTATGATCATTGTTATCTCAATTTGGCCTCAACTCCACTTTCCTGCCCACTGCCACACCATTACTAATCCTCAAACTAATTCCATGTCCAGGCATCCTCCACACTCTGGGGTCATGAATTACCTTGAAATCCTTCTAAACCTTTCACTTCAGTCCCACTCTGTGGTAATGGATGGTCATCTCAGGATGACCTAAAGCACTAATGGAATATTTTTGAATTACAGATCCAAATTGTGCAGGCAGTTATGTAGACTTGTATAGAACACGACCCATAAATGCGAAATTAATGATAGTCTGACTTTGTACATGTTTGTGTCGTTGGTCAAATGATGAACGTTTCCAAGAAAACTAGGAAATTGCCATAATCTCCAAATAGTACCATTTTGATATTTACTTTCAGCTGAGCAGACAGATGGAATATGGATTCAGTTATCTGGATTGGACTTCTGTCAGTACAGTAGTGAAGCCTCACAGCTATGTTAAATGCTCAAATCCTGGATTGGAGTTTGAAAAGAGTGCTACCAACTAAGATAATTTAACAATTATTAACTGATAAATTTGTTTTATTCTAGAATTTGAGATCTAGCTAGCTGAGTGCAAGGTTAGGCTCTCTATCTTTTTGGTGGTACATTATGTTTTGGGCACGAATCCATTCAATCGATGCTCTAGCTAATAAGAACACAGAGATCCAAAGTATTTGGAGCTCTCTATTTGCTCAAGAATTTCTGACTCGAGCTCTGTGTCAGATGTTTTCACAAATCCTCTTTCTCCCATCACCCATATGTTTACTGACTTACATATTGGCTCGCGGTCAGACGATACTTCTTTTAAAAAAAACTGCTTGAACCTGATCTCAGATCTTTGGCTCTGCCTTTACTTTCTCTGTAATCCCCTGCAGCTCTGCAACAGAGCTGTATCAGCATTTGCTTCCAATTCTAGTCTGTTACATAAGATCACATAGCATATATAGAATAGAGGGGTACCAAATGGCCCAACTTGTTTATGCTGGTTGAAAATGTGTTGCTGGTTAAAGCACAGCAGGTTAGGCAGCATATTCCTTGGATGCTGCCTAACCTGCTGTGCTTTAACCAGCAACACATTTTCAACTGTGATCTCCAGCATCTGCAGACCTCATTTTTTACCCTTGTTTATGCTGGTGCTGAGGCTCCACACAAGCCACCTTCTATCTTACCTGTGTTTAAATTTATTATCATAAACTTTGTGCCCTTCACCATATGCTTGTCTAGGTTTTCCGTAAATGCAGCTAAACTGTTCACTTCAGCCACTCTCGGTGTTAGTGAGTTCCATACCTTGCAGATCTTTAGGAAAATGAATTTCTTGTACATTCCCAATTTTTGGTCAAATTTTGTATTGAATTTTAATTATGGTCTTCCCTAAACCCTGTAGCTATCAAACCTTTTAGATCTTTCCTCAGGCACACTCGACGTGTTTTGTAGACAAGGGAGTGACTCAGCCTGTCTTCCCATTTTTGACATGTTGTTTGTTAATCTCTGCACATTCCTATGTCTCTGTATCCTTATAAATCAAACAGCAGCAAGAACTACATATAGTAGTCTGTGGTCTAACCAAGAGTTAATATAACTTCCTGACTTTTCAGTTTGATTCCTCTAGGAATGCAATTTAGGCTAGGTTAGATTCCCTACAGTGTGGAAACAGGCCCTTCGGCCCAACCAGTCCACACTGACCCTTCGAAGAGCAACCCACCCAGACCCATTTCCCTCTGACTAATGCACCGAGCACACTACGGACAATTTAGCATGGCCAATTCACCGGACCTGCACATCTTTGGACTGTGGGAGGAAAACGGAGCACCAGAGGAAACCCACAGACACGGGGAGAATATGCAAACTTGACAAAGACAGTTGCCCGAGGCTGAAATCGAACCTGGGACCCTGGTGCTGTGAAGAACATGGTATGTTTGTGTTTATATACCATTCAGTCTATTGCATCCACACTAACCCTTCAACTCAGACCCCCACCCTAACAACCCCACAGTTCCCATAGCTAATCCACCTCGCCTATGCATTCCTGGACGTGACAGGGCAATTTAGCATAGCCAATCCAACTAACCTGCACGTCTTTGGACTGTGGGAGGAACCCAGAGCACCCTGATGAAATTCATGCAGCCATGGGGAGAATGTGCAGACTCCATAGAGGCAGTTGCCCAAGGCTGGAATTGTACCCAGGGCACTGTGAGGCAGCAGTGCTAACCACTGATCCACTGTGTTTTTCATTAACTTGTGATGCAACTTTTCATAATCAATGAATTTGTACTCTAACGTTCAATTGTTCTCCCCATCCACCCACCCATACTTATACTATACAAGAATAAGTGATATGCCTATTCATGCTAATAAAAACGAATATCTCTCATTAATAGGTGGTGAATTTCACTTGCCAATTGTTCCCCTTCTGGAAGTTAATTCATGTTTTCCTGTAACCTGTACAGTCCAACTCAGTAACCACCCAACCCAATTTTAGCACCATTTCTGCAGATGTAGAAATTGTGTTATTAATTTTTATGCATTCCCAATTTTACTCATTCCACCAATGGAAATTGTCATCGGGTGTTTGGCCCAAGTTTTGGTATTCTCTGCCCAAGCTTCTTCATCTCTCTTTCTTCCTTTAGGAAAAAGTGAAATAATTTCCAAAATTAAATGTGTTATATAAACACAAATTATAGTACCAATAAATATGTTGCAATCTCAAAATTAACCAGTGACATGTGTGCCTGAGCCATGATGAAAGTGGATGTGATAATAAGTTTGAACATTTTCCCTTATTTCTATCCCTTGCATAAAAGAAAAATTACTTGTATCATGACATGTCAAACATCAGGATTTCTCAAAACATTCTGCAGCCACTTTTAAAATGTACTCACTGTCCTGACTTAGGGAAATGCAGTAACCAATTTGCACACAGCAATAACAGAAACAGAAAAAGCTGCAGAAACTCAGCAAGTCTGGTGGATAGAGAGGAGAAAGTGAGGACTGCAGATGCTGGAGATCAGAGCTTAAAAATGTGTTGCTGGAAAAGCGCAGCAGGTCAGGCAGCATCAAAGGAGCAGGAGAATCGACGTTTCGGGCATAAGTCTTTCTTCAGGAAGATGGTGGATAGAGAAACAGAGACAAAGAATAGTTCTGAATCGGAGAGATTGTCCAACGTTTTCAAATTGTCTGGAAAATATTTAAATCTAGCATTTTGTGTTTTTACTTCAGATTTCCAAAGTCTGCAGTGTTTCCTTTTGATTTTCACACTATAATATCTCCAAACAGCAATGAGGTAAATGACAAGATAATCTGTCAATGATGTTGGTGGGGGAATAAATAATAACCAGCAAGTATAAGAACTCCCCATCTCTTCAAGTAGTCCTGTGAAATCTGCCTGAGAGGACGGACAAGACCACAATTTAATAGTTTCTCGGAAAGCTGCTACTTCTAACAATAATGTTCCCTTAGTACTGCACTGCAATTTCGGCCTGGATTATCTGCTAAATCTCTGGAGTAGAGTTTAAACCCTCCGACTCAGACAAGATCGCTACCGTTGACTCAAGCACATATTGTTGGGTTTCCTGGCAACAGATGGATGACTTAGATTATAAATGCAAAACCTAGATTCATGAAGTGTTTTGTTTAATTGTTGTTGTTTGTGTCTTAATTTTGCAATGAAATGTTTTGTATAAGGTTATGCCTTGGTCAAAAGAGAAAATTTTAATGCAGAATAGATTTTTGTTATACATGCAGATTAGATGATGCTGTAAATTAGACAAGTGAATGTTCATTTACATATGCAATTAAGCTCCTTTTTTAATGCACAAAAGATTGTGTTACTTTCATGCTTCATCTGTGTGAAAATCAGATGATCCATCATAAGAGAACTAATAATACACATATTTCAGACATCCTATGAAACATGAGAAAGGGTTTAGCTTTAGAATACAATAAAATGGACAGTTATCTTCATAATGAGTTTTGCCGAATTGATTCTGAATTGTTTCAAAATGTCTGTCCTATTTTAATTTTCCATTTACTGAATTTAAACGTTTTCCAGGCAATATGAAACAACCCATTTGGAACAAAGCTCTTAGCACTGTAATTTCATATTATACAATTGGGTTTGAATAGACCAAAGGGAAGTGCCATACTATGGGTCACTGCAGAAATCCCGGGACTTCTCTATGTCACAATGGACCAATAATTATCACTGCACTTCCCAACCTATCAATTAACCGTAGTGTTGGTAGTATTCGTGAAATAGAATGTATCCTGCAACAAAGGGTGAGTCAGTGATTAGCACTGCTGCCTCATAGTTCCAAGGACCCAGATTAGATTCCACCCTTGGGTGACTGCGTGGAATTTGCACATTCTCCCCGTTTCCTCCAGGTGCTCCAGTTTCCTCCCACTGTCCAAAGATGTGCAGGTTTGGCCATGTTAAATTGCCCCAAAGTGTATAAGGATGTAAATGTTATGTAGATTAGCCATGGAGAATTCAAGATTGCAGGGATATGGTAGAGCATGGGTCTGGGTAAGATGCTCTTTGGAGAGTCAATGTGCACTTGAGGGGCTGAATGGCCTGACTCCATACTGTATGGGATTCGATGATTTATGAACCATTTCTGGCCTTCAGCCACCATCTCCTTTCAGGTTTTGATATGCAGTATTCCAAAATATTGTTCACTTACTGGGGGCTTTATTTGTAGTTGTATCTGATTGGAATTTTGAGTCTGGTGAAAAATTAAGTTATTTGTAGTGACACCTTTCCTGTTTTGGGAGTCTCTACACTCAGCTGAACTTGTCCCACTTAAAATGCTACAGTGGACCTTATCAATAGACCACATCTTTGTATCTTCACCATGCTGCTAGAGAACTTTCTCCTCCTTGGAGTGCTATACTTTAATTTATTTTGATAGTCCAATACGTTCCTATTCTTTGCTCACCTATTCCCCAATGCCCCAAGTCCATGCTAGGTTAAAATAAAGAATCGCGGATGCTGGAAATCTGAAATAAATGCAGAAATTGCTGAAGAACCTCTAGCAGCATCTGTGGAGAGAGAATAAAACTTAACATTTCTGAGTCCCGTGACTTTTGTTCAGAATTATCTCTGTTTTCTCTCCAAAAATACTGCCAGAATCACTGAGTTTCTCTGGCAGTTTCTGTTCCCAATTCTACGTTTGTATCACATGGTACTCCATCCACCAAGTTTTTGCCCAGTTGCTTCACCTGCCTCTATCCCTTTGTAAAGTAAACGGAAAAGTTGCCGCCGTCCAACTGGACCATAAGGGTGCTCTTTTATCAGAGAGAGAGCGAGAGAGAGAGAGAGACATACAGTGGTGATTTAACCTGAGAGTCACCATGCCTCAGGTGAGGGGAGAGGTTGAGAAAGAGAGTCCTTTGTGGTAACCTCAGCCAGTTGTAGACTGTGTCATCCTCACCAATTGCTTTCCCGCCTGTTTTTTGTGTTAAATGCAAACTTGGAAAACAGTACACTCACTTCTCTACTTTTCAGGTCAGGAATATATATTGTAAACAATTATGGCCCCAGCACTGTGACACTCCATTGCTGACAGGTTGCTAACCTGACATGGCCATGAATGTGTTGTTTGTTTGGATCTTTAGGAGGCGTATGCATATAATGTGCAATGTTATCTCAATATATAAGTGTGTGAAGATTGGCTCCAGTTTTGTCCTTCACCAGCTGGTTTTCCTGTAGTATAATAGTCTGGATATATATTTTTGTGGGGAACGTGAGGAATGCAGATGCTGGGGAGTCAGAGTTGATAACGTCTGGGGCTGAAAAAGGCACAGCAGGTCAGGCAGCAACTGAGGAGCAGGAGAGTCGATGTTTCAGGCATACCCCTCGAGGAAGGGTTATGTCCCAAAACATCGACTCCTCTACTCCTCATCTATGCTCTATGCTTTATCAACCCATATATGCCCTTGGTAGGGTAGATAAAGAAAAGAAAGAATATCAAATAAGCAGTTTGAAATGTAGTCACCAGCAAATACACTGGGTTCAATCTTTTGCCAGGACAATGCAAGATAAAGCATTTCTGTTCGTGCTTAATATTACACACACCGCAAAAGTAGTGGATATGCACATTGTCAAAGCTTGGTAAGTGCTAATAAGCATCTGCTTCCTGTTTCTCACTTACTGTGTAGGTGTGTGTCTCTAAGCCTCTTGAGGATCTTCAGTTGAACCTGATGATTTACAGGGCAGTATCCTTGAGAAGCAGGCTCGAGCAATCTTGGAACTTCTTAAGAAAACTGCTCAGCAAAACATGAAACAGATTTCAGAAATGGTTCGCTACCCCAAGGGACAGCCGACTTCATTAGGAGCAGGTAATGAGCATTTAGTCATTGTATTACCTGTTGGTGAATAAGCCCAGTGTCTATAACAGCCAAGGTACTCTGGGGAATCAAACTCTCTGTCTGGAAAGAAATAAACTTCAGACACATCCATAATTCAAACTTTAGATCAATCAAAGAGTCAACTATTTTGACCTTCTTGGATTTATTTAATTTTTCAAGCAGTTTCTTACTCTCCTCATCATAAACTATATCTATTGCAAAGGCGTGATATGAAGAATAAACCACTAAAATAATAGCACAGTTACTGTTATTCATTCTGAAACATTTCAAACTATTGACCATCAAGGAAATTTGAAAACTATTTTTTAAACAAGAAACACCCTTTACCCTTTAGAGGTGTTGTACCTTCCATTAGTACGGAATGGGATATCCTGGAGAATCAGAGTTGATAAAACCTGGGGCTGGAAAAAGCACAGCAGGTCAGGCAGCAACTGAGGAGCAGGAGAGTCGGTGTTTTAGGTATACCCTTTGAAGAATCCAGGATCTGCAGTCCTCTTTAGCCTTTGGAGGTGTTGTACCTTCCATTAGTACGGAATGGAATATTCAGCAGATTAAATGCTCTTGTACTTTCCTGATTTTATGTTAAAAAAACCTCTATGAGATCTCTCAGAATATCTTGACATACCTCCTGATTTCCTGTAGTACTCCTCTTGGCTATGTTCGGTTCATTGTCCCTTTAAAGTCAATGGCAATCGTATTCCTGAATCTTTCACTATCCACATTCTGGGGGAGTGGTTACCATTCATCAGAAGCTAAACTGAACTGATTTTGTTTTAGATTAGATTACTTATAGTGCCGAAACAGGCCCTTCGGCCCAACAAGTCCACACCAACCCGCCAAAGCGTAACCCACCCAGACTCATTCCCCTACATTTACCCCTTCACCTAACACTACAGGCAATTTAGCATGGTCAAATTACCTAACCTGTACATTTTTGGATTGTGGGAGGAAACCAGAGCATGCGGAGGAAACCCACGCAGACACGGGGAGAACATGCAAACTCCATACAGAGAGTCACCTGAGGTGGGAATTGAACCTGGGCCTCTGGCACTGTGAGGCAGTAGTGCTAACCACTGTGTCACCGTGCCACCCACTCATGCAAGTAGAAAAGCAGATCAAGGCTGGAGGTTCTGTGGTGGATAACTCAACTCCAAATTCCCTAGACCCTCTCCACCATCCAAAAGCACAAGTCAGGAGTGAGAATACTCTCCACTTACCTGAATGGGTGCACAACAACACACAAGAAGCTTGACACCACCCAGGGCAAAGGAGCCTACTTGATTAGCCCCCCCATCTAACATCTTCAATAATTAAACTCCATCACCACCCCCCCACTAGGGGACACAGTGGTAACAGTGTATGTCATCTATAGGATGCATTGCAACAACGCATCAAGCTCCTGAAATAGCATCAGCCAAAACTGTAACTTGTATCACCGACAAAAACAAAGGCAGAAGATAGATTCATCCTCTTAACAGCAATGAGTGTGTGCACACCACATCGATTAAAATTTGAGAAGTTAGCTCATCACGACCAAGGAAGATTGCCAAAGGCAGTCAAGAAATGGGCAATAAATGATCACAGTGCCCACATCTCATGGATTTATTGTTAAAAACCTCATTGTTTGGCATTCTAAATGAGACTGTCAGCTTATCACTAGGGAATTAGAAAAGTTAGCTAAATGCACATGTACTGCCTCTGTGGTGCAGCACGTAAAGCTCTTGCATATATATCACAAAATAGACATTGCAACAAAACTCAAACAAATTGAATGAAAGAGTTACAGTCATTCAATCATTCACTGTTTTTGGAAGGAGACAGTAATTGTTTGCACCTGCTATAATATAAATTTAAAACATTGTATGATTTTTTATAAAATGCTAAACACATTTAATTTTCTACACAAGTTTTTATTAAATAATATCTTTGAAAAAAAGTCCAAGTCATTTTAGTGGAATGTGAAGAAATGACATAAATTAGAAAAGGAGGAGGTATCAAAAGCTTGCTTCAAAGAACACTGTATTTTCAGAGGTATCTCAGAACAAAATGGAATAATGGCAGCTGTGAATTTGACCTTCGGAAAGGTAAAGTCATTAGATTAGATTCCCTACAGTGTGGGAACAGGTTCTTTGGCCCAACAAGTCCACACCGACCTTCCAAAGGCCGACCCATCCAGACCCATTCCCCTACGTTTACCCCTGACTAATGCACCTAACTCTACGGGCAACTTAGCATGGCCAATTCAACTAACCTGCGCAACTTTGGACTGTGGGAGGAAACTGGAGCAAACCTGCGCAGATACAGGGAGGAATTGCAAACTCCACACAGAGTTGCCTGAGGCTGGAATCAAACCTGGGACCCTGGTGCTGTGAGGCAGTAGTGCTAACCATTGAGCTACTGTGATGCCTGTGCACTACACTGCTGCTTTCTTATTAGAGAGAGAGACAACTGGTAATAGTTTAACCTGATGGTCACTGTGCCTCAGCCAAGAGGAGAGATTGAGAAGGAGAATCCTTTATGGTAACTTTGGCTGATATGAGTATTGAACCCACACTGTTGGTATCACTCTATATTACAAACCAACCATCCAGCCAACTGAGCTAACCTGATGAAGGAGCAGCTGTCTGAAAGCTTGTAATTTCAAATAAACCTGTTGCACTCTAACCTGGTGTCGCGTGACTTCTGATTATGCCCACCCCACTTCAGCACCAGCACCTCCATTTCATAGAAGAGAGACTTTGGAGTTGTTAAACAAGCCAAAGGCTGCTAACAAGTAGAGAAACATGAGATGGAACAATGCACCAAGATCAAACTCAACAAATGCCACTTGTGACAGATTTGGAATAATTTCAGTGCTGCAGGAGAGACAGAACCTGGTTTGGAAGATCGAATAGTTTGTTGCAGAACTAGCATAAATGGATTTGGGTGGTGACTACATATTCAGTGACTTTGAGAGGGTTTAGGAGGGTAGAGATTGGACAGTGTTTTACATTAAGAGGTGGCTCATTTAAGCAAGGCATGGCTGATAATGGGGTCTACAAGCAAGAGGAAGGGTGCTCAAGGAGTGGAGGGCATTTATAATTGGAGCCAAGGAGGGAAGTTGGGTTGTCAGGTGTTTAGTGAGAATGGAGTTGAGAGAGCAGTAGATAAGTCTTCATGATGAAATAGGACATGGATGGGGTATGCGGCTGAGAGTAATTTGAGGGTAAGGCTTAACATTGTGTGAAAGGGAAGGTTTGGGGGACAAGGTCAAAGTGAACTGCCCTGGATTTTGAGTGTAATAATGCTCAGCCTCCCTTGTCAAGGACAGTGTGCACATATTTGCATTAAAATAGATACAACCGTAATTTAAATGGAGAAAGAATTACTCAAAAATAAGCCATTACACCGATAGATGATTGCAATGAAACAAATGATTAATCATGAAATATTTTCTTAAAATAAATGAAAAGGAAAATACAGTTTTCTCTTTATAGCTTTTTGCATGATATTATTTTGACTTGCAAAGTTTATTCTGCATTCATTTTGCAGATTAAAGCAGAGTTGCTTGTGTATAGACTCTGAAATACACAGAAAATGTATCCCATTTTGAGATGGATGAACAATCTCAACTTCTTCCGGACATCCCCAGCATCACAGCCCATTCGAGTCATGGCACGTGACATCGGCAAAGTGCTGAAGGCACTGCATATAAGGCTCTGGGTCCTGCTGACATTCCAGCAACAGGACTGTAGATTTGTGCTCCAGAACATGCCATTCCATGCTCTAGAACAAGTGACAACACTGGCATCTACCTGTCAATATGGAAAATTGTCCAGATATGCCCTGCTTTCAGTGTACAGGACAAGTCCAATCTGCTCAGAGAGACACGGTGGTTAGCACTGCTGTCTCACAGCGCTAGAGACCTGGGTTCAAGTCCTGCCTCGGGCATCTGTCTGTGTGGAGTTTGCGCATTTTCCCCATGACTGCGTGAGTTTCCTCCGGGTGCTCCGGTTTCCTCGCACAGTCCAAAGATGTGCAGGTTAGGTGAATTGGCCATGCTAAATTGCCCATAGTGTTAGGTGTAGGGGAATGGGTCTGGGGGGTTGTTCTTTAGAGGGTCGGTGTGGACTTATTGGGCCGAAGGGCCTGTTTCCACACTGAGAGTAATCAAATCTAAAAAAAAGGTAAAACAACAATAATAAAACTTGGGAAATGAATGTATTGGTCATACTGGAGCTCTACTTTAAAGAACACGAGGTGTGTCAGCACAACTTTGCTGGGTTTTCCCTCCAGGTGGCCTATTCTCACCAGGCACCTGACTTGGTGTAAGACTTAAATTGATTCGGCTAACTGCAGTTATTCAATCTATCTCTTTCGCCACTTTGAAATAATGGCACTTTTCATGTTTATTCAGGCCTCGATGAGGACATTACTGGCTGGGCAATATTTATTACCCATCCCGAATTACCCAGACAGCAGTTAAGAGCCAACCATATTGCTGAGGGTCTGGAGTCACATGTAGGCCAGACCGGGTAAGGATGGCAGTTCCCTTCTCTAAAGGACATTAGTGAACCAGACGGGTTTTCCCTGACAATCAACAATAGATTCATGATCATCATTAGACTCCTAATTCCAGATCTTTATTGAACTCAAATTCCACCATCTGCCATGGTGAGATTTGAACCCATGTCCCCAGGACATTAGTGAAAAGAAAAATGCTGGCGATCACAGCGGGTCAGACAGCATCCATGGAGAGAGAGCAAGCTAATGTTTTGAGTCTAAATGTCAGGGCCAATTGAGACCCACAGTAGCTAATTAATGGCCACTTAAAGCTCTCTTCTCATGGTGGGTGGAGATGGTGAGGTGGGTACAAGTGCTGGAGACTCAGAGTAGATAGAGTGTGGAGCTGGAAAAGGCACAGCAGGTCAGGCAGAATCTGAGGAGCAGAAGAATCGATGTTTCAGGCAGGACCCTTCATCCATGGTGGATGGAGACAGGGATCCTGGCTGCTCTCAGTGTTCAGGCTTCTGCTAGACAAAGCAAGGGCTACATCCTTTATGGTCTCCCTGGCTCATTAGAATATCCCCCTCTAGGTTTCTCCCCCATCTGGGTGCCTCCTCCACTCTAACCCTCATAGCCTGTTACCCCCCCATACCTCCACCCACCCTGTGCTTGAACCTCTGAAACATTGAACTCCTGCCACCCCCATCAATCACTTGCCTCCTCATTCCAGGCTCCAATGACCATTTCTGCTGGGCACACTCAACGCTATCCCAGGAAAGGTCCCCATTCCCAACAGCACTGCTGGCTGTACTTGGATGCCCCTTCACAGATGAGGACGGAGCCAGTTACTGGTAGCTGCTGAGTGTTAAATGGGTCTGCAGCAATGCGCCAGAGCGAGGAGGGGGGGGGCTGATCATCTGGCGTGAGTGGGTGAGGAGTTGCGGTCTGGAGGGGGCTGATGGGAACCTCAGTGTGACATCAAACATTGTCCATCATCCTTCCTCACAGCTAGGGTCAATGTTGCCAATTTTCAGCATTGTCAGAAGTCTACACTTGACTGTGCTGTTGAAACTGAGCCACTTAGAAATTTTTTTGACGAAGGACTTAATGAGCCTTCTTTTACGACAGCAACCCTGTTAGAAATTTGCTTGCCAATCTCAGCTGAGTGGGCATGACATTTGAGAATTTAAAAATAGGCCTTTTAGTTATTTAACAAATCTTTCTACATCAGTTAATTTGACATGTTTATCCATTTATTGAACATTTACTGGAGTTAGGCCTTTTCAAGTTAATATTTATACATCTGTAACTGTCAAGTTTTTGTTCCTTGTGGAAGAACATACATTCTGTGTATGTATTGCAAAAATGCAATTTTATACTGGAAAGAAAGATGGTAAAACAACAAACATCTCATGAGTGAAAGCCTTATAAATTACACAGAGCGCTGAACAAGTTCTACGCAGTGATCTTTAAAAGAGCTGAATGGTCACAAATATACTGAGTAATTCTTTTATTCTGTTTGTTCTAAGTTCACAGCAGCTACTTATCAGGGCAATATAAACAGAAAGTGAAAAATGATGGAATACATCAATGCGTTATGAAAATTAAACTTCCAACAAACAGCACTTAGAATTGGAATTTTCAAGACAGAGAAGATTGGGAGATTAGAATGGAATGAACTCTCACTTCCGCTGTTATATTTCCATCAATCTTGTAATTAATAATGTCAACCTGACAGGTTTGTTCGGCCATCTCCTGAAATTGAGGTTTGTTCTCCAGGCTGATGCTCCTAATAACTCAGTTGTAAAGTAAAGCTTTGCATTTGTCTGCCTCAGAGTTTTGCATGCGGCAAAACGCCTGGAAGTTAATGGCTCAAAGGTAGTAGAATACAACACAAACTAAGAGGGAAGAAGTGGGCTCTGTCCAATTCAGTTTTTCTGATTAATCTTTGCAATTGCTCCCCCAATTTAAATCCAAGTTGTGGAACTCTGGAAAGCCCATTGAGCCATTTCTACATTCATGGAGGCAATGAATTGAGGAGAAAGTAGAGGGATAGGGCTAAGACAACAGACAAAGGCATGGGGTGGAAATAGTTCGAGTTGACGTAAAATACAGGTAAGGTAAGGAGCCAAAACAGCAAAAGGCAGATAAAAAATGTGCAAGTAAAAAAATGGGAGCAGTTGAATGTTCTTTACCGGTATAAAGTCCAAAAATAACTCAGGAAATGTGTCACCCAAACTTGCTTTGTTTAGGCATTTTGTTATAATAAAGATGTTGCGAGGATTGGAGGGTTTGAGCTATAGAGAGAGGCTGAATAAGCTGCGGCCATTTTCCCTGGAGCGTCGGAGGCTGAGGGGTAACCTCACAGAGGTTTATAAAATCATGAGGGACATGGATAGGATAAATAGACATGGTCTTTTCCCTGGGGTGGGGAGTCCAGAACTAGAGGGTATAAGTTTAGAGTGAGAGGGGGAAGATTTAAAAGGGATCTCGGGGCAACTTTTTCACGCAGAGGGTGGAATGAGCTGTCAGAGGAAGTGGTCGAGGCTGGTGCATAGAACATAGAACATAAAACAATACAGCGCAGAACAGGCCCTTCAGCCCTCGATGTTGCGCTGACTTGTGAACTCCCGCTACACTATCCGAAAATCATCCATGTCCTTATCTAAGGATTGTTTAAATCTCCCTAATGTGGCTGAGTTGACTATATTAGCAGGTAGGGCATTCCATGCCCTTACCACTCTTTGTGTAAAGAATCTGCCTCTGACATCTGTCTTAAATCTATCACCCCTCAATTTGTAGTTATGCCACCTCATACACGCTGACGTCACTAGGAAAAAGACTGTCACTGTCTACCCTATATGATCCTCTGATCATCTTGTATGTCTCTATCAAATCCCCTCTTAGCCTTCTTCTTTCCAATGAGAACAGATGCAAGTCTCTCAGTCTTTCCTCATAAGGCCTTCCCTCCAGACCAAGGCAACATCCTGGTAAATCTCCTCTGCAACTTTTCCAATGCTTCCACATCCTTCCTGAGATATGGTGACTAGAACAATATTCTGGGAGTGGCCACACTAGCATTTTGTACAGTTGCAGCATGATATTGTGGCTCTGGAACTCAATCCCTCTATAAATGAAACCTAACGCACCATATGCCTTCTTAACAGTACTATCAACATGGGTGGCAACTTTCAGGGATCATTATAGCACTTAAAAGGCATCTGGATGGGTATATGAATAGGAATCGTTTAGAGGGATATGGACCAAGTGCTTGCAAATAGGATTAGATTAGTTTAGGATATCTGGTCAACATGGAGTTGGACCAAAGGGTCTGTTTCCATGCTGTACATCTCTATGACTCTACCTGACTGATATCTAAGTAAGCCAAAAATCAAAAGGTGACATATTTTGTTTGGCTGGTGATACTGTCCCACTTGACTAAGTTAAATGGAATAATGTTTATAACCTGTCAGAAAGTGTCACATGGACTGAATGTCACATGATCAAACTTCTAGCCATTTGGCGATTCTACATGTAGCTAGAAACAGTTTCGAAGCATTGCATTTCATAATTCTCAATTTAACTTTCTGCCTAGTCCCCATAATCCTCAGTTCCCTTATTAATTAAACATTTGTACATCTAGGCCCAGAAGGTAAGAATTCTTGGAAGATTATTCAGTCTCTTTGTAGCTACTTCCTTTAATATTCCAAGATGCATCCCATCAGGGTCAGGCCACCTATCAGTCTTTAGCCTCATTAATTTCCCTAGAACTTGTTCACTCTTGATATGTCTGGTATTTATTTCCTTTCCACCCCTTGTTCCTTGATTATTTTGTAATTTTAAATTTTTTTGTTTCTCTTACAGTGAAGACTGATACAAAGTATTTATTCAAGTTCTCGGTCATTTCCTTATTCCCAATTATTATTTCCCCAGTCTCATTCTCTATATTCACTCCATATTTATATGTTTAAGAAGCTCTTGCTGTCTATCTTGACATTACTTGCAAGTTTACCCTTAAATGTACTTTTATCTTGACATTTCTTTTGGCCAACATTTGTTGGTTTTTGAAACCTCTTCAATCCTCTGACTTACCAGTAATCCTTGCCACACTGTATACTGTCACTACTTCAGTCTTAATACTAGTGTGATTGGAAAATATTTTGTCAAAAGGATCAAAATGTGGAGTTGATTTCAAGAACTGTTCACTGTGCCATCCTCAGCAGTAACAATATACTCAGCCACAATCTGTAATAACTTGGCCTGGCAAATCCTATACTCTACTTTTACCAACATTGATTAGATTAGATTGTGGAAACAGGCTCTTCAGCCCAACAAGTACACACAACCCCTCCGCAGAGAAACCCACCCAAACCCATTCTCCTACGCTATATTTACCCTTGACCAACGCACCTAACACTGTGGGCAATTTAGCATGGCCAATTCACCTGACCTGCACATCTTTGGATTGTGGGAGGAAACAGGAGCGTTCAGAGGAAACCCACGCCGACACAGGGAGAACGTGCAAACTCCTTACAGACAGGTGGGAATCGAACCAAGGACCCTGGTGTTGTGAGGCAGCAGTGCTGACCACTGAGCCACCGTACTGTCCAATTTCTGCAAAACAAACAACAGGACAACATTCCAGGGAGAGTAACAGGGCATCTCAGAAGCAGTACCAGACACTTAAAAAAAAATGAGGCATCAACTTGCAGCTTCTCCTTACATCCCATCCAGCACTCTTCACTGAAGTAGTAGCTCTCCTGCTTGTCGGTGACAGACAAGCTTTGGATAGCTAGGAAGTAATCTTTTGCAGATTTCCAACCCCTGACCTATATAATAGAGATATATAAATATCTCCATCCTCAGTGATGGGACAGCCAAACTATTAAGTAAACAAGACAAGTTTGAAGCATGCATGACTTTTCCTCAGTCAAGTAGATGATTTGTCTTGGCTCTTCTACTCCAGAATTAACTGTGCCCATAGACAACCCACTCTATTGGCATCCGTTTGGCAATAGGAAAATTGCTCATGACACATCCTGTATGCAAAAAAGCAGGACAAATCCAACTACCAGTCTATCAGTCTACACTCAAATGTCACCAAAGTGATGGAAGGGGTTGTAAGCAGTACTAACAGCACTGTAAACAGTAATATCCCACTGGTGGAGCCTCAGTTTGGATTGCACCAGGACCATTCAAGTCCTGCCTTCATCACAGCCTTGGTCCAAACATTTTTAATGTGAGAGGAGAGAGATTTTCAAAAAGACATGAGAGGCAATTTTTTTTACGCAGAGGGTGATTCGCATGTGGAATAAACTTCCTGAGAAAGTGGTGAATGGTGGGTACAATTACAAAGTTTGAAAGACATTTGGGAAGATCCATGAACAGAAAAGGTTTGGAGGGATATTGGATGACGGACATGAAAGCAGATGGGACTAGTTTAGTTTGGGATTATGTTCGGCATGGACTGGTTGGATCGAAGAGTCTGTTTCCGTGCTGTATGGCTGGATGAATCTATGAACAAAAGTGCTCAATTCCAGAGATGATGTGAGAATGGTTGTCCTTGGTATCAAGGCAGAAATTGATTGAATAGGCCATCAAGGATTCCTAGAAAAACTGGAGTCAATCAGCAAATTCTCTTCCAAACCACACACCATTCTGACTTGGAAATACATCACACTCCTTCAAAATCCTGAAACCTCTTAACAAGACTATGCCTACACCCTGTAGACTGCAGAGGCATCTCATTGCACCATCTCCAGCATAATTGGACACAAAGGCCGGTCTCGCCACTGACACTCATATCCCTGAATGAATATAAAAAAAAACAGTCTAGCTTCCATTAAGTAAAATGCATCTGATCACATTCTTGAGGTTGTGGACCCAGTCTTCAGTATTGACAGAGCACAAGCTATGTTCTATCAACTATTCAAGCTGTGGAAAGTCACTGACGATTGTTACAGTTATATAATGCAGAAGTAAACTAATTTTACTATTTCAGAATGAAGCCAACAAAATACTAGAGGGAAAGCTTGGAGAGCTGACTGGGATAAAGAGCCACAGAGCTTTTACATTATTTTAGAACTTTTTATTTATACTGTCAGATTAACATTATGGTATTAACTTTTAAGTAGCTTTATTGCTGCAATATTTGAAGTTATTTCAGTAGAACAGAGGCTGCTAGAAATGCCTGGCAAATGATGCTTTTAATCTCTGTCAATGCTGGAATAAAACCATCAGAAGAATAATGGTGTTGGAATTAATTTCAGCAGTAATTATCTAAAGCCCACAAGTTCATTTACACTCTTTTAACTTGCATACTTCCAATGTTTACACTAAAGGAATTCTCAGAAGGATACATTTGAAAACAGAAATATGTTTTCGGTACAAATACAAATACAACCCTTGATTTTCTTGAATGTCATTGATGAGCAAAAACTGTCAGCTATATTTTATTGGAGAAAATAAGACCTAATTTATGCTGAAATTAAGAAAGCTAGTTCTTCAAGAAAACATAATTTAAAAATTCTATTTGCTGAACTCTTTTATGAAAGGATATTTTCAAGGTGTTGCTACTGGAGCTCACATTAGTTCACTCAGAGTGCTAAGGTTAATCCTTCAAGTACAGCAAATAAAGAAAAACTTTCTTTTGGTGAAATCCTCAAAGCTTTGAAAAACATGCCAGCTAATCTTTCAGCAGCACGATACAGGTAAATCTCCTGCTCTCCAGTTGTGATTCGGAGGAATTCCAATTAGCCTTGTTTGAGATTCATGGGATTAGAGAAAGTCACATGCTCCTTCCTGAGATTAGTACGCTGACATTTGCAGGTATTTGTGGACAGTCTAGGATTTTACAAATCCCATACTCATGCAAACCCTAGAATCTATACAGTCACTGTATCTGATAAGCAAATATTCGTGACAAACCTGCTGGCTTGTTACTTAAATACAGACTGATTGTACTTTGCACCTGCTGAGGATAATGCAGATGGACTGGACTATAGGGTGACTACACTTTTGGTCCTTGTGTCCTTTGTATATTTTAGAAAGATATAATTATATGATGATTGGATACAAAAACGAGACTGTAACCAGAGTTGATGCGCTTCACTGAAATTCTAAAATAAAATATAATTTAAAGACAAGAGACCAAAACTATTTATATATGCAATAATCGATTGACATTCTGCTCTTTTCAAATACTCTGCTCATGAACTCATTCTTTCTGTGCAGATTTCTGTTTTGAGCCTCCATCAGACTTAATTGTGACCCAGGAAAAGTAAGGGTATTAAAGCAGACTCTAAAGAGACCATACCTGTTCAGGAGGTCAGTAGTGCAGTATAGCACTGAGGGCTAAACCATATCCAGCAGTAAATACGGTATCCCTATGTTCAAAAATCCCAACAGCACTTTGAGAAGGTGTGGAAGGAAGGCAATCGTGTAAGGTGAGGGTCTGCGAGCATACAGTTCCAAGTGGGTTCATGAGAAAGGAGGGTACCAGGTACGTGGCTGAGGAGTGGGAGGACAGGTCAGTTCATGACATGGTATGAGACTAGATGGGTAAGGGAGTAGGATGGCAGGAAACTGGATGAGGAGTCGGATGTAATGTGGCAGAGCAGTAGGATGGCAGGTCAATTGGTGTTAGAGTGACAAATAGGTGAGAGGACAGGGTGACAGCTAAGTGGGAATAGATTCACAGGTGCCTGCAGAGGATGGGGTGGGGGGTGGGTAAGGTGGGTAAAGTGTCAGAGCCATTGCGTTGGGAGAGCTGATCAGATATTTGGGGGACAGTCAGTGTGATTGACTGACAAGTCAGTAACATAATTGGTGAGGAATTACAATAGATTTTAATCTCTTTAACTGTTCCTTGGTCACTATTATGGTCAGTATGTCAGAACTCTCTGACTCTAACTCAGAACTCTTTTGGGGAGTTTCAAACATAGTGTAGTAACCATTGAAAGTTCAAACATTTTGAGCAATTACTGTTTGATCGGACCATTGCAATTTCCAAGGGGTGCTGTGTCTCACAGTATATCCAGCCTCTGACTATCTGGGTCTATATAATGAGGCATGATGGTCTGGTTTATTGAACATTAGTCATTTTCATCAACGTGTTCAATGACATAACTCTGGGCCAGGTGGAGCTTGAGTCTGGACCTTCTGGTCTAAAGGTATGGGTACTACCACTGCACCACAAGACTCTTTGAGACAGGAATATACAACTGTTGGTTGGTCCGTGGTATGAAACATTTGCAGAAAAATCAAGCAACTCGGTAAGCCGACCATCAACTCCAACCACAAGCCAAGCTACAGATCTTCACAGGAACCTGAGGTAATATGCAATGATTCACCAAGGTATTGCACATTATTGAGCTGTATGTGACCCTAATGGTAATTAGAGGGTAAAAAATGAGGTCTGCAGATGCTGGAGATCACAGCTGAAAATGTGCTGCTGGTTAAAGCACAGCAGGTTAGGCAGCATCCAAGGAATAGGAAATTCGACGTTTCGGGCATAAGCCCTGATGAAGGGCTTATGCCCGAAACGTCGAATTTCCTATTCCTTGGATGTTGCCTAACCTGCTGTGCTTTAACCAGCAGCACATTTTCAGCTAATGGTAATTAGACCAAACCTTCAAGACAAGATGTACCAAATAACTTAGTCGTACTGCCAATTAATAAGCTGTAATCACTTTATCATTTTCTAATAAGTGTGCTCAGCAAAGTTATTACATACCTCTGGGATGGGTGGAATTTTAACCCAGATGTCCTAGCTCAGAGGTCAGACACTACCACTGCACCACACTGCCCAGTACAATAATTTTTGATATTATTTTGTAATCAACTGTTCAGAGATGTTATTGCTCATCTCTGAAGCAGTTAGGACTTGAACTTGAGACCCCTAGTTCAGAGGTATGGACACTACCATTCTGCCACAAGACCTCTAGAAAATCACTTTAATGATAGACTAGTAAAGAGCTAGGAGAAAGTGAGGACTGCAGATGCTGGAGATCAGAGTCAAAACGTGTGGGTCTGGAAAAGCGCAGCAGGACAGACGGCATCTGAGGAGTAGGAGAATCGGCATTTCGAGCATAAACAATTCTTGATGAGGAGTTTATGCTCGAAACGTTGACTCTCCTGCTCCTTGGATGCTGCCTGACTGGCTGTGCTTTTCCAGCACCACACGTTTTAACTAGTAAACAACTCGGGTAAGGTAGACTGATTAGCAGATACAAGGCAGAATCAAAAAAGCCATTCAGGTTGATTAACTGAATTTTCACTCAAGAAATTCTTACTCCATGAGCAAAGATGGTGCATGTTCCAGCTGGGACATCTAACAGGGGAAAACGACCAGGTTAAGAGATAAGGGATTTATCCTATAGCACTTCATGAAGACTGAAAAGTTTTGTATGTGGTTGTCTCTTGACCTTTCAACAAGATAGATAAATTCAGTGGGCTAAGTTGATGGAGTAACTAAGAGATAATAAAATGTATTAAAAAATAATAGTACACCCAAAAAAACATAGCTAGTTGTCTTAATTATAAAGTAATATAAAACAGGCTTTGTTAGCTTTGAAGCACTTTTAAAAGCTTGTTTGCTCCTTTCATGTTGAATATTTGAACAAAGAATCTTCAAGTATCCTATGATTTAGTGTCTTAGTATCTTACAATCAGGTTTGGCTGATTGCTTCGGGACAACCTATTTGTAAATTTCAGCTGGCAGTTATTACAGATACTGATTTGTTAGTATAATATTTTATATGATTATATTCATCTGATTACCAAGTCTTTTTTTTCTATCTTTTGTTTGGTGAAGTGCTTAGAAGTTTCATTTTGCAAAATAAATCAAATCAATTTGCACATGTGGTGACATGTAATAAATAACAAACTGTTTTGCAGAGTGACTAGATAAATTTGTAACCTGAAGCAATCGTTTATCTCCAACCTTTCATTATAATCAGTTA
Source organism: Hemiscyllium ocellatum (assembly GCF_020745735.1). NCBI lineage: Eukaryota > Metazoa > Chordata > Chondrichthyes > Orectolobiformes > Hemiscylliidae > Hemiscyllium > Hemiscyllium ocellatum. The sequence continues at coordinate 146,771,615 of NC_083402.1, read as the reverse complement.
AAGAGACTGAATATTTTTTGTCAGTCAGTTTACTCAAACTATATTTAATTCTATCAAAAGTGCACATCTTCTTTCAAGTATACAAGCTGAGAACTTTCACGCATTTAATTAAGTAAAAACAATAGCATGAACAATTGATTCACTCTAAACCTTCAGGCAACTCTGACATTACTTTTCTTTACTGTGGCACTGCTGATAATAATTTGTGATCAGCTTCTCTATAAAGTAAAAATAACAAGTGAAAAGGTCTATTAGTATCTGAAAAGTCAAAAAGTGTAGCCCTGGAAAAGCACAGTTGGTCAGGCAGCATTCGAGGAGCAGGAGAGTCGACGTTTCGAGCATAAACTCTTCATCAGGGATTTAGGTGGGGGCCCAAGGGGCTGAGAGATAAGTGGGAGGAGGGTGAGGCTGGGGGAAGGTAGCAGTCAATGAGATAGGTAGATGAAGGTGAGGGGTGATAGTGATAGTTTGGAGAGGAAGGCGGTGTGGAGAGGTGGAAAGGAAGATGGACAGGTAGGACGGTGCTGAGTTGGAGAGTTGGATTTGGGATAAGATGGGGTCAGGGGAGATGAGAAACTGGTGAAATCGACATTGATCCTGTGTGCTTGAAGGGTCCCAAGGCAGAAGATGAGGCATTCTGCCTCCAGGTTTCAGGTGGCTAGGATTTGGCAATGGAGGAGGCCCAGGATTTGCATGTCCTTGGTAGAGTGAGATTGGGAGTTGAAACGTTCGGACACAGGGTGGTGGAATTATTTGTTGCGTGTGTCCAGAGACATTCTCTGAAATGTTCCGCAAGTTGGTGCCCTGCCTCCCCAGTGTAGAGAATACCAACATTGAGAGCAACAGACACAGTGGATGAGGTGTTTGGATGTGCAGGAAAATCTCTGCCCGATATGGAAGGATCCTTTGGGCCCTTGGATGGAGGTGAGGGACGAAGTGTGGGCGCAAGTTGTCTCCTCAATGAAGCATCTTTACAAAAGAAATAATTAACAAGATTGTAAATATATGTTAAGTACTAGATCTTTTCTTTAATGACTAAGAATGGAAAGAAAATCCAAAACTTCATAATATAAACCTTCAAAGTGACATTACATTTTTTTGAGCTATCCAAAGACTGAGTTTCATTGCTGGTAATATCTGATGCTCTCACTTATATTTCTGACTTCTCATGATGCTCAGATATTAGTAATCCTGGAGACCCAACTTCATGCCCCACCTGCTCCAGCAGTGTATAATAACAAACTCTATTGATCAGACATAATATTAGACACTATATTTATAATGAGCTTCAAGCTTATCATTCTTGTTTAATGCATGTGTTCATTGATCTTGTTCATTATTTGTACCTAACTCTTTACTGAATTCAATGAGGTGAACAAAATGCCAAACTACTTCACTTCTGAAGAAGGGTTAATACTCAAAATGTTGACTTCTCCTCCTCCTGATGCTGCCTGGCTTGCTGTGTTCTACCAGCCTCCTGTCTGTCTACTATGGATTCCAGTATCAGCAAATGTTTTTGTCTCTGCAGAACAGGTATCTCAACAATAGCACTTAACACATTTAGAAGTTGCAACATGACCAATCCCATGGATTCCCTTGAAATGGATATAAAGTAAACAGAGGCAAGTCCCTACAATATTATTGTATTTAAACTTCCAAAGGTTTGTAATGAAATTTCACACAAAAATCACTGCTTAAACTTAAACTTTGAGGATTTAGGTTAAAACTTACACATGAATATGAAATGACTGAAAATAGAAACAAGGGGTTAAGGTAGAGATGAAGTACTGAGTTATGAGTCCCAGGATTCCATGTTGGGACCACGATTGTTCACAATTTTTATTACAGAGGAGGAAGTGCTGGATGTCTTGCAACAGGTAAAGGAGGATAAATCCCCAGGACGTGATCAGGTGTACCCGAGAACTCTGTGGGAAGCCAGAGAACTGATTGCTGGGCCTCTTGCTAAGATATTTGTATCATCGATAGTCACAGGTGAGGTGCCAAAAGACTGGAGGTTGGCAAATGTGGTGCCACTGTCTAAGAAGGGCGGTAAAGACAAGCCAGGGAACTATAGACCGGTGAGCCTGACCTCAGTGGTGGGCAAGTTGTTGGAGGGAATCCTGAGGGACAGGATGTACATGTATTTGGAAAGGCAAGGACTGATTCGGGATAGTCAACATGGCTTTGTGCGTGGGAAATCATGTCTCACAAACTTAATTGAGTTTTTGGAGGAAGTAACAAAGAAGATTGATGAGGGCAGAGCAGTAGATGTGATCTATATGGACTTCAGTAAGGTGTTCAACAAGGTTCCCCATGGGAGACTGATTAGCAAGGTTAGATCTCATGGAATACAGGGAGAACTAGCCATTTGGATACAGAACTGGCTCAAAGGTAGAAGACAGAGGGTGTTGGTGGAGGGTTGTTTTTCAGACTGGAGGCCTGTGACCAGTGGAGTGCCATAAGGATCGGTGCTGGGTCCTCTACTTTTTGTCATTTACATGAATGATTTGGATGCGAGCATAAGAGGTACAGTTAGTAAGTTTGCAGATGACACCAAAATTGGAAGTGTAGTGGACAGCGAAGAGGGTTACCTCAGATTACAACAGGATCTTGATCAGAAGGGCCAATGGGCTGAGAAGTGGCAGGTGGAGTTTAATTCAGATAAATGCATTTTGGGAAAGCAAATCTTAGCAAGACCTATACACCTAATGTAAGGTCCTAGGGGGTGTTGCTGAACAAAGAGACCTTGGAGTGCAGGTTCTTAGCTCCTTGAAAGTGGAGTCGCAGGTAGATAGGATAGTGAAGAAGGCATTTGGTATGCTTTCCTTTATTGGTCAGAGTATTGAGTACAGGAGTTGGGAGGTCATGTTGCGGCTGTACAGGACATTGGTTAGGGCACTGTTGGAATATTGTGTGTAATTCTGGTCTCGTTCCTATCAGAAAGATGTGAAACTTGAAAGGTTTCAGAAAAGATTTACAAGGATGTTGCCAAGGTTGGAGGATTTGAGCTATAGGGAGAGGCTGAACAGGCTGGGGCTGTTTTCCCTGGAGCGTTGGAGACTGAGGGGTGACCTTACAGAGGTTTACGAAATTATGAGGGGCATGGATAGGGTAAATAGACAAAGTCTTTTCCCTGAGGTCAGTGAGTCCAGAACTAGAGGGCATAGGTTTAGAGTGAGAGGGGAAAGATATAAAAGAGACTTAAGGGGCAACATTTTCATGCAGAGGGTGGTGCGTGTATGGAATGAGCTGCCAGAGGAAGTGGTGGAGGCTGGTACAATTGCAACATGTAAGAGGCATTTGGATGAGTGAATGAATAGGAAGGGTTTGGAGGGATATGGGCCGGATGCTGGCAGGTGGGACTAGATTGGGTTGGGATATCTAGTCTGCATGGATGGGTTGGACCGAAGGATCTGTTTCCATGCTGTACATCTCTATGACTCTATCTCTGAGCAGAATGCTTAGAAATGTTTATTTCCATCTTCAGTATAGGTGACAGTGTAAGGTGTTTGTCTTCCCTGGGCCACTGAATGTTGGATAAGAATGTGTAACAAGTTACATAGCTTTTTAAAAAAGTTTTCCTTGCCTTTTCAATAAAATTTACAAAAGCAGAGACATATGCCCTCTTTTGCTTTAAAATAGAAAATCAGAAAATCCTATTGCAATTATAATACATCACAAGCTCAGACCGTCTACATTCAAATGTTCTTATCAGTAATTCCTTGGATGCATAGATCTGTTGGTTAGTGTTGGAGTAAATAAGGTTGTTCAAATTGTAGTCGGATATGTTAACTGTGATTAACCTTGAGTGGGATGATGGATAAGTATCTGAGATGATGATAATCTTTAACGTAATTTATACACTTAGAGTCATAGTTATACAGCACAAAAACAACCCCTTCAATCAAACTTGTCCATGCTGACCAGACATCTCAATCAACCTCGTCCCATTTGGCAGCATTTGGCCCATATCCCTTTAAACGTCTTTTCATTGGCTCAGTGGTTAGCACTGCTGCCTCACAGCATCAAGGACCTGGGTTTGATTCCCACCTCGGGTGACTGTCTGTGTGGAGTTTGCACATTCTCCCCGTGTCTGCGTGGGTTTCTTCCGGGTGCTCCGGTTTCCTCCCACAATCCAAAGATGTGCAGGTTAGGTGAATTGGCCATGCTAAATTGCGCATAGTGATAGGAGCGTTAATCGGGGTAAATATAGGGTAGGGTAATGGGTCTGGGTGGGTTACTCTTCGGTGGGTCGGTGTGGACTAGTTGGGCCGAAAGGGAATCTAAACTAATCTAATCTATATAGCCATCCAGATACCTTTTAAATGTTGTAATTGTACCTATCCAAACCACTTCCTCTGGCAGCTTGTTCCATATACGCACCACCCTCTGCATGAAAAAGTTACACCTCTGCTTCTTTTCAAATTTTTCCCCACTCACCTCAAACCTATGCCCTCCAATTTTCGAACACCATACCTGAGGAAAAGGACCGTGGTTATTCATCGTATCCATGCCCCTCATGATTTGAATAAAATGGAATATGCAAGAATCTAATATTTGAGAATACAGTGTGGAAGTTTTGTTATTTCTCTTACTGGAGTTCTTCCCTCTTCTGAACCTGGGATGTCTCTACTTGAAATTCTCAAAATAATGATGAACTAATATGTCTTGGTACATGGTGCGTTTCATAGTCCAGCTTTCCTGCTGTTATATGATAGTATACCTTCCATCTCACTGTGAGTAGTAAGATAGGAGTGCAACTTAGTGCTCAGATTACTGCTGCATTTGGTACAGGTACAAATTGACAGTGTTAGGAATGAGGCCTGCGGATGTACATACACGTTTCCGAACAAAAAAACAGATGGAAAAGTAATAGACGCAATTACACAAAAGACAACCCAAAACAATAAACAAGGCCCACATTAAGATCCTGATGTGGTGAAATAATTAAATAGGCTCTGCTCATTTTGTCAGAAATATTTTTTAAAAGGTTAACATTTACATACCACTTTGCACAATCAATTAAAGATTTTGAAAAAATAGGGCTGAACTTCACTGGAAAGTGTTCAATTTCAAAAAGGTTTCATGGAGGGTTTCTCTCTGTGATCCCTGGTGAGTTTTCTCATGCCATTCTCGCCAGCTTCCTTCATTAACCTGGCACCTCGCCTCTATGGTATCCTGCTCACACTATTATACATGGGCCAACAGCATAATTGCTCACCACTGCCCGGACATCCTGTCATTCCTGGTGCCAGCGCCATAGTTAGAAAGCAGCTGTGCCCCAGATCAGTGTGGAGTGGCCATACACGGTTCCTGGGTCTGAAGAAACACCTCAGACATGGCTGATAGAGGTGCGTTAGGTCCCCGCTTTACCGACATGGATCTGGAGTTCCTAGACTACATGATGTAGAAGAGAGCCATCCCCTTTTTTCTTTCAGGACTGCCAGACGAGACCATGGCATCAGTCCATACCAGCCTGGTCCAGGTTTGCCACCTGATGCCATTTCTACAGTTCACAGGAATGTCCAGCAATGCCACTTGAAGGTTAATGACCTTCTGTGCCCCATGATGCTAAGTGTCATTATTTTCTCCCTTACACTCTGCTCTTGCATCCATTTCAACCCAGTCCTCCTGGTCCATGACTCTCACTGTGTAAAACACCTTGTCTCACTTGCTCTCACTGACCCCAAACAATTTACCTCCCATGCCCTCCGTGCTGCCTACTCACTATCTCATGACACCTCACCAATTTTCCCCCATGGGATCCCCCACACTAACAGCTGTGCCAACCATTTCTAACTCACCCAATCTCTCCTTTGTCTCCTCTTAGGAAACAATTGCCCACATTCAGCCACAGAGAAAGCCAAGACAGCTGATAGGGTTCCCAATATTTCTCCACCACGAGGAAGTAATTCTTGCCTTAGTCAGAGAGGATAGAGAGCACTCATATGGTGATGCTGAAATCTCCTTGTCTCAGTGAGATTCCATAAGACCATAAGGTTTTGAGAAATAGCAGGAGTATGCCTTTTGGCTCCTCAAACCAGCTCTGCCATTCAACAGCATGATGGACTGATCTGACAGTCTACTGACTGTTGCTCTCCTGTTATCAACATTGTGAGTGTATTCTAAACACACTAGAAACTTTACCCTTACTCTCGAACTCTTTCACCCTTTTGCTTCTGCAATGCAGCGGTTATATCTGCACAACCTCTGCGTAGCATTGCAAGGCATATCACCCTCTTCCTTCGAGGAAGACACCACAGATTCCTCAGAGGATGCACAGACAGGGCTACCTCCAGCAGCTCCAATATAGACACCTTAATGGCTACTTTTGCTGGATTAGACTCCAAGCTATAACCATTGTTTCCACAGTGTCATCCTTGTGTGGAACTGTAGAATGGATGAAGGAGCATCAGCTGTTAGGAGGACCTCCAACCGTTTGGAGCCTGCACAGGAAGATCAGAGCATGAAGCTGTATATGTAGATGGAATGATACAGTGGGATCTGCATCAGCAAACCGTCTGCAGTCAGTGAAAGACGACCTCATGCAATTCAGTTCTATTAAGGAACATTCACAAGGAGTCCTTTTTTCAGTGTTGCTTTGGCTGAAACTGCTGCTCTTTGGGAGCTGAAGGAGTGTTTCTCAGACATTACCATAATTCTGTGGCACTCCCAGACCCCCCAAATCCATCCCACAGCCTCAGTGCGTCCTCCTGTTGTTTGGAAGAAGGATTCCGATAGATGTCCTCTCTCTGGACAGTACCGTAGCAAACTCCCAGACATGACTTGAGTGGAAACCTGATAATGAGAGGTCATATTTGACATTGACCCCAGTGGAAGGAGGTGCTACATTGCTGATATACTGCACAGCATCGTAAGGTGCTCTAACCCACCCACCTCTGGAGAGCATATAGCAACACTATCTCACTCTCTCTCTCCCTTTATCTGCCTGGTGTTCCATATCAGATAAGTGACTATGACTCTCTACATCGCTGCTGCAACATGAGGGCACCTATGGCTGATAGCTCTGTTGTGGGTGTAGGCGGTGGGAGGGGGGGAGTGCAAGAGGCTTGGGCTTCCCAACACATACGTGGTTCTCATCCATTCATGTGGCACTTCTTGATGCAGCAGCTACCAAAGCGACAATCTGTACAGTGATCCATTGGGAGTCTTCATGGGCACTACCAGAACTGCCCCTCAGTCATGCGATCTTTCAGCTCTCACAGCACATGCTAGTAACATGAGAACAATGCTCTCCAAACACTGTGACAGTAAGGTCCCTGACATCAATGCCTCTGGGATGCCTCTACTGGGATTTTGGGAATCCATTGCCCTAATTCAGAATTCTATTGCTCAGACATTTTGATGCAGATGTATTCAAGTAGATATTTCGTTTGACAGCAATAATAAGTACCTCTGGCTCCACCCCCAAATCCCATATTACCTAAGAAAGATAGTGTTGTACATAGGATAACGGTGAGGATTTTATTTGCTTTATTCATTCACAGGATGAAGGTATCGCTGGCTAGGCAGCATTCAGTGTCTAGATTAGAGTGGTGCTGGAAAAGCACAGCAGGTCAGGCAGCATCTGAGGAGCAGAAAAATCGACGTTTTGGGCCAAAGCCCTTCATCAGGAATGGAGGCAGGGAGCCTCCAGGGTAGAGAGACTCTGGTTTCCAGAGTCTGCAGTCCTCACTTTTGCCTAGGCAGTATTCAGTGCCCATCCCTAATTACCCAGATGATAGTTACAATCAACTACATTGCTATGGGTTGGGAGTCACATGTTGGCCAGATCAGGTGAGGATGGCAGATTCCCCCCCCTAAAGAATATGAGTGAATCAGATGGGTTTTTCCAACAATCGGGTCATGGTCATCATTAGATTCCTAATTCCAGATATTTATTGAATTCAAATTCCACCCTCCAGTTTGGCGGGATTTGAACCTAGATCCCCAGAACATTATTTGGGGCTTGGAATTAACACTGCAATAATACCACTAAGCCATTACCTCCCCATTTTATGTGGTTTGGTCTCAGATATGAAGGGAGCAGCTACTGCACTTTGCACAGGCAAAGGGACCCTGTCAGGGATTGTTAATTTGGAATTAGCTGAATCATTCCAGATTGTGAAATATCACTCTCACAGTCACAGCCATTACTAGGATTGGTTCATAATGCAGAATGGTGTGGTCAGGAACGCAAGGAGCCAAGGAGTTTAGTTGACACAGGAGGTCAATGTGTAAGGTTCACATACAGCACTTTGTGATCTCAGATATCTTTCAGCTGTACAGTGGTAGTGTGTTTAATGTTATTTGCCAATTGAAGGGTCTCACATTGTGCGCAACTGGAGCCTTCTCCCTCACAGAATGAAACACTCATTCCATCTGCTCCATGGCTGGGCTCAACCATTTTCGTGTTCATTACACGTTTCATAAGAGTGGAAAGCAACAGTAATCACTTTTCAAATAGTGAGCCACAGGCTCAGCTTCCCAGTCTCGGCACACCCAACTAAACATGTCATATTCCCTTCTTCCTCGCCCTCCGTGTCAACCCTATGAGCTTTGAGCGTCATCACATTCTCCCCAATACCTGCATCTACTCTTCAGACTGGGTGAATTAGAGCTGTAGGGTTGATTGTAGCCCACATCCTGGACCTTATGGCTACACACTCTCTCACCCTACTTCCAGCAGCTGATTCACTGACTGTGTCCAAACCCCTGGACTGATATGAAGAGGGAATGAGATGTAGTATTTCGAATTTGCCGATGACACAAAGCTGGTGAGTTGTGAAGAAGATGCAGAGATGCTTCAGTGTGTCTTGGACAAGTTAGGTGAGTGGGCAACTGCACAGCAGATGAAGTATAATGTGGTGAAATGTGAGGTCATTTACTTTGGTTGCAAAATTGGGGAGGCAGTTTACTTTCCGAAAGGCGTCAAAGTGGGAGTTGTATTGAGACTCGGGTGTCTTTGTACACCCAGTTACTGACAGGAAGCATGCAGGTGAAGCAGACAGTGAGGAAGGTTTGTGGAATTCTCACCACATTAGGCTGATGAGGCCAAAGCATGTTTTCATGAAGGAGTTAGATCTGGTTCTGAGATCTAAAGGGATCAAAGGGTGTACAGAGTTGGATGATCAACCACGGTCATATTGAAAGGTGGGACAGGCTCGAAGGCCTACTCCTGCTCCTGTTTTCCAGGTTTCTATAAATTTCATCATCTAAGAACGTCATTGAGGACCTGTTGAAATAAAAGAATGGTCAGCTGTGTGACAGTGTAAATTGTAAATCTATAATCAATATTGCAAGCTTTTATTATTTTTTAAAGAGAGTGTGATAAGGTGTGAAAAACCTCATCTGAATGTCCCTGACTTTTTTCTCATCCATTACCATAATTTCACCTGGTTATTGTCAGAAGCGTGGTTAGCTATTTATGCCATTTCTCTGTGGGATCTGTTGGATTTCCTACTGAAAAAGTCTGCAAAAATTCTCTGTTGCATCCAGCTCTACTGAAATATGTTGGTTGCGATAGCATTCATCACAAGAAGTCATGCTGTATTGAAACAAGGGTGTGAAAATGAGCAAAGCAGTTAGCTTCAGATGAGGTGAGTCTCTCTTTCTCTGTCTCTCTCCCTCTCAGATGATATGTATAGACCTTAAATGAAAGGCTTCTAAATGGCTGAAGATATTAATAAGAGGTCTAATGAGCAAAATTAGAGACACTAATGAAGCAATGTGTGCCTAACGGAGCAGTAGAAAATTAAAGCAGGAGGTAAAGAAACGGGGAACACATGCACAACACAACAGACCTTAATGGCACAAAAGCCTGAGGGAAAATGAAGATAAATTGAAATTATGGGTGTAGAGGTAAGAGAATTTTCCAAAATAATTGTTGTCTCACCAGGAGATGATTCACAACCATTTCGGTCGTTTTGTTTGCTTCCAAATATATCAAAATTACATAAATCAATCTTGGGAACAGTCCCTGGATCTTTCCTGATTGACAGACATGTTTGATTGCTCTCCATCCTTGACCTTACGTCAGAGCAGCTTGAACCTCTTCAGCCTGGTCCGCTTCATGAGGAGCAGGCTGTTTTTTTTTCTGAGCTGTTAGCAATCTGCCCAGACTAAATGCATCAATGAGACAGTCTGATTGCCTTCAGTTCATTCTGAGATATGTTGGTGTCAGGTTAACAAAAAGGGATCCCATAATGTTTAGGGTTATGTTTTGCTCCATCAAAACACAGTTAACACTGATGGAAGACAGGAAAGATTATTACACTGGTGCAAGTTAAGTTTGTATAAATCTTACGCTGTAATTTATTTTTGCTTCTACAATATAAAACCTCCTAAGAAGCGTGGGCTAGTACTTTGTAGTCTGAAAAATATTGCTATCAGCATGGTGTTACCCATCAGTGAAAGAATGACTGCTGCTAACACTAACAAGTGCATGTGTTGAATAAACTACCAGAGGTAGTAGTAGATGTAGGTACAGTTACAACATTTAAAAGACATTTGGATAAGTACAGGAATAAAAAAGGTTTAGAGGGATATGGGCCAAACAGGCAAGTGGAACTAGATTAGCTTAGGAAATCTGGTCAGCATGGACGAGTTGGACCGAAGGGTCTGTTTCCATGCTGTAAGACTCTACACTCTACAACTGATAGCACATATTCTGTACATCATGATCTGGTTGAAAATGTGTTGCTGGTTAAAGCACAGCAGGTTAGGCAGCATCCAAGAAATAGGAAATTCGACGTTTCGGGCATAAGCCCTTCATCAGGCTTATGCCCGAAACGTCGAATTTCCTATTTCTTGGATGCTGTCTAACCTGCTGTGCTTTAACCAGCAACACATTTTCAGCTGTGATCTCCAGCATCTGCAGACCTCATTTTTTACATCATGATCTGGTGATTGGTTGAAGGAATGGAACACCACTTGGCTCTGATACCTCACAGCACCAGGGATCCGGGTTTGATCCTAGCTTTGGATTACTGTCTATGTGGAGTTTGCATGTTCTCCCTGTTTCTGCATGAGTTATCTCTGAGTGCTCTGGTTATCTCCCACAGTCCAAACATATGCAGGTTAGATGGACTGGCTGTGCTAAATGGTCCATAATGTATAGGATGGGTGGGTTAGTCCTGGGAAATGCAAGAATAGGGTTGGTTTTAGGTGGGATGCTCTTCAAAAGGTTGGTGCAGACTTGGGTCAAATAATCTGTATCTGCACAGTAGGGATGGTATCAGGAGTCACCAGGTTATAGTACCGCAGAGAGAAAATGCTGGAAAATCTCAGCAGGTCTGGCAGCATCTGTAATGAGAGAAAAGAGCTGACGTTTCAAGTCTAACTGACCCTATAGTTCAGCAGGTTTATTTGAAATCACAAGGTTGACTTCTGACTTTGGTCAGACTCAGTCCAACACCAGCACCTCCACATCATAGGGATTCTAAGGCAGTGATCTCTGCTTTTAACTTGCTTGGCCAAATTGATTCTGCAGATCCACACCTTATGGCAAATCTTTATAATATATTTAAAAATGATTTTTGATTTATATTAAAAAGGGTTTCAAGCATGGCTTTTAACAACATAGATATGTATTATCATTCTCTCCACCACACAATGATAACTAAGCCTGTTTAAGCTAAGTTAATTTGCTGCACTGTTCATCTAGCTGTTTGTGAGTATTCTGCAGTGCATGTCTTCAGGCATCTTGGTTTATTGCTTATACTGGGAAGCTGTGTTTGATCTACACTCTGCCTGATCTTTCTCTCTGTTTATTAAATGATATAATATGCTTATTTATATTCAGGACAGGCTCCTGCTGTCTGACATCTTTCGTAAAAAAAGCTACGTCTTTAATATACAAATCAGTTAGCATGTGGCACACTCTCTTCAATCAGATAAATGAAACTAGATAAAATATCACAGTAATAGCAAATCTATAATAAGTGGAAATTGTAAAGACTTACAAACAGACCGATCCTAAAGCAATCAGGAAAACTAAATTTGTACTAAATTGTAGGTTTTGCTTTTAAAATTTGATATATTTATCAAATAAAATGTCTCATAGCTATTAAGCTAATGTCTGTTTTGCCCTTTGTATTTTACAGACCTTGAATATCTGCCGATACTAAAAGGGGAATCAATGAACGGGGTTTTGTAGAATCATGGAATCATGGAATTATTATTTTTCCATGGGATATGGGTGTCACTGGCATGGTCAGCATTTGTTGTCAATTGTCCTTGAACCAATTAATTTGCTTAACCATTTCAGAGGACGGTTAAGAACCAACTGCACTGCCGTGAGTCTAAAGTCATATGGAGGCCAGAGCAGGTAAGGATGTTAGATTTCCTTCCCTAAAGGACTAGACAGATTTTTAATGACAATTGATGATAGTTGTCATGGTCACCATAACTGAGATCAGCTTTGGATTATGGATTATTTTGCTTAGTTTTTTTTCTATTCACTTGCAGGACATGGGCATTACTGGCTGGACCAGCCTGTCCCTAGTTGCCCTTGAGGTAGTGGTGTTGAGTTACTTTCTTGAACCACTGCAGGCCACTTGCTGTAGGTAGGCCCATAATGCTTTGAGAGAGGGAATTCCAGGATTTTGACCCAGTAACACTGAAGGAACAGCGATATGTTTTCAACTCAAGATGGTGAGTGGCTTGAGGGGTGGCATTCCCATACATTTGCTGCTGACTGAAACATTCCATTGCAGCTACTATGGCCCACACACCAAACTATCTGTGACGCCAGCTTCCTGGCCATTAGCTCAGATGAACAAAGACAAGACAAAAGCACTCTTCCTTCTTTACATTTCCATCCTACAATGGACAGTTCCCCGCACATGCCCTGGTAATGCCCGCTCTTGCCCTCTCAGTGTCCCCACATTTTCTTAAATGCTTGTCATTTCCTGACTGACCTTCTGTCCATTTGTCACTGTTTAATCCAATCTGTCCTGCAGCACAGCTGTCCTTCCCTTTGCTGCTTTTCCTTCGCTCCTTACACTGCAGCTCAACCTAATGCTGATTAAAATGGGGTCATTATAAGGGCAAAGCTGTATTTGCTCCAGAGTCCTGAAAGAAGTCAAGTTCACCAGGTATATGCCTCTGGTATACACTCGAGTATGTGAAGTCATGTATATCTTGTTTGAGTAACACTTAATTAGGATCCGTCAAACAGTTCTGGTGAATTATGTTTTTAATGAGAAACAAGCATTCGTGCATAGACTTCTGAGATCCACTGACCTTTTAAAGTTGGAGGACTTAATTGCAACATTTATCCCACCATTGGGATTCTGACTTTGCAACCCCCGTCACCTCCCCCAACCTTCCTCGGCTAATTTGCACTCCTGGTCATTTTTCTTCTCCCCTCCTCCTGGATCAGAACATTCTGCCCTGAGACTGAATTCAGGAAAGTTCAGACTGCTGCTGTCATGGCTGTGAAGGTCAATGTTCAAAACATTTCAGCATCTGCCGTTCCATAGCCAGGATCTCTGAGGGGCTGCTCGGGAGTGACAGGGCATCACAGGCTTGTTTATCTCTTTCAGGATGACACCACTAACCATTTGACTTGCCTCTTGAAGCTGCTGACAGCCAGCTCATCCAGGCTGCCACTGCCCGTGCCTAGATAGTTCCCCAAACCTCAAGGACTAGAGCTGCTCCAGGTAGTAACGTGAGGCTCAATGCAATCTCTCCCTTCTGAAAATCCACTCTCTTCCACTCACCAACTTGCAGCTATTGCAATAGTATTGTGTAGGAACACCAGGATGTGCAAAGGCACATTGTAATCAAGCACAAAGGGAATGCACAAGGGGGATTATTTGATGTTTCTATGCAACATCCTATTCATTTTGTCTGTTGGTTTTTAAATTGCAATGAGACTAAACAGCCAACGCAATGGCCAGTGACAAAAGGAACATAATGTGTCAGACTCTCGGTGAATGGGGAAATATGTTTGTGTTTGGCAGTGTCACAGCTGAATGAGTCAGTCTTGAGCACTCCTATCAGAAAACATTGTAATTAGTTGGCTTATTCACCTTCCTTTGTTTCCCCCTCTACCTTTTAATCTTCCTCCATTGCTTACTCTATTGCTGATAATGGGGATAAGGTTGAAGACAACCACAAATCTTGACTTGGCTTCATTGAATACTGAAGTAACAACGGAAACCTCTGGAGAAACTCAGAAGGTCTGGCAGCAGCTTAGGATAGAGAATACGGATTTAATATTTTGGCGTCCAGTGACCCTTCATCAGAATAACAGAGGCAACACAAGTGCTGTTTAGTACCCTGATGATCTGCTCAATTGGATGTTACATGGAAGCATGGGTTTTATTGTATGGCAGCTCTTGTAGATTTGTATTGTCATCAAACAATAGTCCTTATTACCAAGCCATGTTCCAGTGGCCTGCTGTGATGCCTGAAATGCAGGTGCCACAGCAGATGGTGGCCTCATGAAGACATCTTGTTGCCAGGATGTTGGGCGCTGGCCTGTAGTTATACTGAGTATGATCACACATTAGCTGGACAGGACTGCACATAATGCTTGGTTCACCACAGCAATGTGGTTGACATTTAACTGCCCTCTGAAATGGCCTAGCAATCTAGTCAACTGTGTCAAGCCACTGAAAGAAACTGAATGGACCCATGAGGCATTGATCTGAGCACTGGAGAGAAACTAAAACCTCATAATGTCAGATACCTCCATTGAATCTCTTTTGCTTCTCTGCTTAGAATCATAAAATCCCTATAACGTGGAAGCAGACCATTCAGCCCATTGTGTCCAATCGACTTTCCGAGAAGCTTCCCATCCAGATCCAACTCCACTACCATATCCCTGTGTTTCCCGCGGCTAATCCACCTAACCTGCACATCTTTGGACCAGGGGAGGAAACCCATGCAAACAAGAGGGGATTGTGCAAACTCCACACAGACAGTCGCAAATGTGTTGCTGGTCAAAGCACAGCAGGTTAGGCAGCATCTCAGGAATAGAGAATTCGACGTTTCGAGCATAAGCCCTTCATCAGGAATCTCGAAGATTTTTACCCACACAGACAGTCACCAAAAGTTGGAATCAAACCCAGGTCCCCAGTGCTGTGAGGCAGCAGTGCTAACCACTGAGCCACTGTGCAACCCCTTGCTTGAAAGGGAACCATTCATGAAATCCACACAATAAGTCTTTAGACTAAAAAGTTGCTATATTTTTACTTTAGAGAAACTAGGGGAGGGATAAAGTTTTTGGCAAGTTGTGGTGTGTTGGGAACATAGCTTTTGGAGACCGAAAAAGGTGTTGATAAAGTAGAATTTCTGAGTAATGGAAGGATGAATTGATGAACGCAGTGAGACAGGGCAAAGATAGGCAGTTTTATTGACATGCTGCCTTTGTGATGAATGGCTATTGAATGTGAAGATGGCACAGACTGAAATAGTTACAGAATTTGCATAACAAGAATGGAAAAGCATAGATTAACCAATAGAATACCATAAACAGTTATCTCATTGCTTCAAGGCTATAGTGTTAGAAAATTCTTCCATTATTTTGAATAGTACTCCTTGATTGTATATGTTTTGCCAAATATGGAGGACTAGATTTTTTTTCTGGATGAAATGTTAGAAATGTAACATTCCATCTGACTTCCTTTTAAACTTTGCCTTGTTCAGTAGAGTTCCAAAGGATCACTGCTGTGAAGGTGTATCATTTAAAAATGTAAAAGTTAACAATAATAAGTTTTGCATTAAAGGAAATGATGAGAAAATGGCCCAGGTTGAAGTACTATGAGTTCAGTCGTTGCATTTCAAAGAATGTTGATGAAGGAGTTAATAAAATTGCATTCACATTTCTCCTATGAGCCTAATATTAATAAAAGAAAGAGTCTCTTACCAATGACAGTGAGTTGCTCATACCTTTTTCACTCATCATAACTCAAATGCCTCTAGCATTTTGAGTTATGGTTCTTTCAACCCGATGAAAAAAATCACCATGACTCATTGTCATCAGTGAAAACTTTTCTATCACCTTCAAAATTAGTTCTGTCTGCACAAGTGTTTGTCACATGATCATGCCACTCCCTTAACCTAATTGACAAAATGCATTCAATAGTCAGATATTCCGCTGAAGTATTTCTGATAATTCCAAACCAGGCACAACAGCAACCTTTCTGCATGGAAAAAAGTTACAGCTTTCTCACATTCCCTGTACCTGTCAAAACAGCCTCTCTCTCTCTCCATCTTTCTAAAATTCTTACTCTGGGAGCGAGAATTGCTTCTTCTTGCTTCATTATATTGGACCAATCAATCAGGACTGGAGAGAGGGAAATGGATCTGCCACAAAATTAACTCCTGTTAGATCGTCAGAGATTGACTTTGAAATGAGAAAGAGGAAAGAAAAAGTCTATTAAGGACTTTGGGCTGAAGAAACTTCTGTACATTATAATGAGATTATTTGGATGTTCGTATTGATGTTATCTATATAAATTGCTTAATCATATTTTGCTGTGTAGTGTAATGTACCAATGCACTTAGATTAAGAGGTTTTTAAAATATGAAGCAATTTAAAAGATGTAAATGATTGTATAGGATAATGCATTGTTAGTACCTGATTTTTAAGAGTTATTTTAATTTGCATTGTCTAAGTACATTCCTTGCCCGTATTTTGGATGCATGCCAAAGAAGATTTGGAAATCTTATGTAAGCCCCCATGATTAAATATTTCTTTTTCACAGGATCTGGGCATTGCTCTCGAGCATTTATGACTTATACTTAATTGCACTTTAGCAGGTAACAGTGAGCCACCCTCTTGAACTGTGGCAGTTTGAGCAGATTACAGTCTTTTTTTAACAGTAGTTTTAATAAAACTGAGTGGTGTGCCAAGCAATTTAGAGGGCACTTAAAGGTTGACTGTAGAATAGTTTGCTGCAAGGATATTGTTCGTGGCATTAAAACAGAAATTGCTGGAATAGTTCTGTAGATCTGGCAGCATCTGTGGAGAGAAATTAGTGTTCATATTTCCGTTCCAGTGGACCCGAAACGTAAACTCTGATTTCTCTCCACAGATGCTGCCAGACCTGCTGGGTTTTTCCAGGAATTCCTGTTTTTCTGTCTGATTTCCAGCATCCACAGTTATTTTGGTTTTTAATTTTCAAGGTAGGTTGCTGTAGAACTAAAAAAATGCTTTGTTGGAATAGGATGAGAAAGAAATCATTGTATTAAGAAGGTTACTACTATATATTTTAAAAAACTGTTCATTTGATAAAAGGTTAGGTTTATTTTTATTTTGTAACATGGCCTGACAATGCTCCATACCCTCTTTAAAACATTCAATTACTGATATAAGATGTTAATTTATTGCTAATTATTTCTGGTGGCTCCCAAAAAAAATGTAAGCTATACTAATTTACCACGATTAACATTCAAAGATGCGCAAAAAGCACTCATAATTTAAGTGACATGAAAATAGTTACAATTTGAAACTTTGAAATCCGCTCATAGCCCTCGGGATTAATCAGGGAAAGTGGTTGCTTAACACTAAAAATCATTATGTTAAATGGCTTTATCCAATTCATCGAATGCATCAAACATTTTCACATACAGACCTTGTAAGTAGAATTTTCTTCCAGTTCAGACTTCATAGTGAACTGAGTTTTGATTTTTCTGCCTCAGGATCTAAGAAGATAAACCCAAAAATGCTACTGCAGAGAGTTTTTTTATTCGACAGAGAGGAGGATAGTGTGGGGCTCATGTTGGCTTAAATTCTGGATCACATTCAATATCAATAATGCTATAGAAATGATAGAGCTCAGATAATAAATAAACTCCATCTATAAAGGAAAACTTCAGAACTTCAGGAAAGGATTGAAGCAATAAGCCAGTCCAATAGGACTTGTTCCCTTTATTTGTTTTGTTCAGGAACATAAGCACATCAGATAGAGATGGAATCTAATCTTTAGCAAGTTAAAAATGCCAACATCTCCAAATCAATCTTTCGAAAACAAGTAAAACACTGAATTTTGGCTTAAGTACATCGTGTTAGCTAGCTATATACAGACTGACCCGAGGTATGACTTTTCAAGGGATTATTTCATCCCATTACTGTCCCCTGACTGTCATAGAGCCATAGACACTTGGAACACACTCTGACTTGTCCATGCCGACTACACACCCTAAATTAATTTAGTCCCATTTGACAGCCTATATCTGTCTAAAACCTTCCTATTCATGTAACCATCCAGATGCCTTTTAAATGTTGTAATTGTACCCACCTCCACCACTTCCTCTGGTAGCTTGTTCCATACACGCATTACCATTTGCATGAAAAAGTTGTCCCTTAGGTCCCTTTTAAATCTTTCCCCTCTCACCCTAAACCTATGTCCTCTAGATTTTTAATTCCCCTACCCTGGGGTAAAGACCTTGCCTATTCACTCTATCCATTCCCCTCATGATTTTGTAAACCTTGATAAGGTCACCCCCTCAGCCTCAGACGCTCCATGGAAAACAGCCCCAGCCTATTTAGCCTCTCCCTATAGCTCAAATCCTCCAACCCTGGCACATTCCTTGTAAATCTTTTCTGCGTCTCTGTCCTTTACAGAAAGAACAATTGTTCACTGAATGCTATCAGGACTCTACAGTCAAATTAACTGCTATCATGGCACTTACGACAGCAGTGGAATGCATTGAGAAGAAAGTTCGATGTCTCCCTGCTGCTACAAGATATTCCTTAAAAAAGTAATGGTAGAAAGTCAAGTGCTGGATGAGTACAAGTGGGCAGCTAATTATTCGAATTGATTGATAAATTAATTGTTATTTTTAACCACAATATGGGAATCTTACTAGAGTTGGCACAGCTCCCCCATTTCCAACCCATTCCCATCTCCACTGAATGAGGAGGCAAACGTTATTGAATTGGGGTTCCAATCCAGCAGGTAGCTGGGAAGGTTGGTGGGTGGAAGGGAGGGGGTATGCTTTCTCCTGTTGACAGAACGCCTGAAGATTTTTTTTTGATCAGGAACTAACCTGCAAATAATTTCCAGGCCTGGCGTCATGACTTGTTTGGCCTGTTTTCCTTTTAACACAAGCTATTTGTGGGCGGCATGGTGGCACAGTGGTTAGCACTGCTGCCTCACAGCGCCTGAGACCTGGGTTCAATTCCCGACTCAGGTGACTGACTGTGTGGAGTTGGCACGTTCTCCCTGTGTCTGCGTGGGTTTCCTCCGGGTGCTCCAGTTTCCTCCCACAGTCCAAAGATGTGAGGGTCAGATGAATTGGCCACGCTAAATTGCCCGTAGTGTTAGGTAAGGGGTATGGGTGGGTTGCGCTTCGGCGGGTTGGTGTGGACTTGTTGGGCCGAAAGGCCTGTTTCCACACTGTAAGTAATCTAATCTATTATTCACAGTCTAACAGTCATCTTTAGCTCACTATTCCCAGTTCGCAGCTCCAAACCAAAATTAATAAGAATAACTGCAAATAATAAAAAAAATCAATAAGGGCTCTAACAAGATATAATGGCAGCTGTTTGAGGATATCTTTCATAGCATTCAGCAAAAATACATTACAGCGAGAAAGAAAGATACTGGAGCATTTGTGGATCACTCAGGAAGTTATTAAAAATATCAAGTTGAAAGAGAAAGTGTACAATCCATGAAGATTAGTGTAGGTCAGATAGAATATAAAATCAGCAAATAATGATTGAAATGATAATAGGGAGAACTTTGTGTATGAAATATAACAACAATTATGAAGCATATTTACAAATATTCAAGGAAAAATAGTGATAATGTCATTAGACTTGTCATCCAAAGACCTAGGATTCGTGCCATACCACAACAGTTAGTAGAATTTAAGTGCAGTTGATGCACTTAGAATTTAAAGCTAGTTTCAGTAATGGTGATTCTGACAAAATTGCAGATTGTTATCTATTAATGTCCTTTAAGCAAATAGATCTATCATTTTTACCCAGTCAAGCCTCAATATGTATCAGTTAGAGTCGATAACAAATACATGTCTTGCCTGCAATACCCATATCCCATGAAAGAATGAAGAAGAGAGAAAGAAAGGACAAGTGTAACTAAACTAAACATTAATCTTTGAGAAACTGAGTTGAGGAAATATATAATGGAAAATAAGGAAATGGTGGGTGAGCCAAACAGATATTTTGCATCAGTTGTGGAATCATAGGATGCCTACAATGCAGAAAGAGGCCATTCAGCCCATCAAGTCCACACTGACCCACAAAGAGCAGCCCACCCAGACCCACCCCGTTATTTCTCATAGCTAATCCACCTAATCTATGCATTCCTGGATGCTATGGGCAATTTAGCATGGCCAATCCACCCAACCTGCACATCTTTGGCAAACTGGAGCACCCAAAAGGAACCCATACAGACACAGGGAGAATGTGCAAACTCCATGCAGTCAACCAAGGCTGGAATCAAATGCAGGTCCCTAGTGCCTGGAGGCAGCAGTGCTAACCATGGTGCCACCATGCCACCCCCTACAGAAGACAAAATAACATTCCAGAAGTAATTGCATTGAAGTGGTGAACTGGAGGGAGGAATTTACACCAATTTTGAACATCAGGTAAAAGGTTACTGCGACCTTTATTGGAACTAAAGACTGACATGAAACCGGGGAATGACAGATAGCATTTTAGGGTCTCAAAAGAAATGACTGATAAAGTAATAAATGGAATGGTGTTAATTTTTCAGAATTCCCTGGATACTGGAGAGATCTATCAGATTAGATGAGAGTCAGTGTAACTCCTCATCAGAAAAGTAAAGAAACAGAAATAACAGGTCAATTAGTTTAATATCTGTTATAGGGAATATGTTGGAATCCAGTATTAAGGAGATTGTAGCAGGAAGCATAGAGGAAAGCTCAGTCCAATCAGACACACTGCCTATAACATGCAATGTGGATAAAGGATAATTTATATTTATGGTGTACTTGGATTTCCAGAAGGCATTCACCAAGCTGTTTTCTTCAGGTTTATCAAAGCTCAGTGTGTAGGGGCTGTCACATATTTCATAGACAGAGAATTAGTTAGCTAGCAGGAAGCAGAGAGTAGAGCTAGGAGGGTCATATTTTGGGTTTGGAAAAATGTAGTAAATGGAATGGTCTTGGGATAAGTGCCAGGACCTCAGCTATTTAAAATCTCTGACTTAGAAGAAGGACCCAAACTCACCTTTGCTATATTTGCTGATGAAACTAAGATCAGGAGGAAAGTAGGTTGTCAAGAGGAGGAAGAGGGTCTGCAAAGGGACACAGGCAGGTTATGTAGCTGGGTCAAAATTTAGGAGTCAGAGTATACTATGGGAAAATGTGAAGTTGTCCAGTTTGGCAGGAAGAATAGAAGAGCAACATATTATTTGAGGGATTGCAGAATACCCCAGTCCAGGGGGATCTGGGTATTCTGGTAAATTAGTCACAAAGTATGCAGGTACAAGCGTAATTAAGAAAGCAAATGCAACATTGGTATTCATTGTATGGGGAATGGAATATAAAAGTAGGGAAGATTTACTGTAGTTGTATAAGACCACAGGAAATAGAAAGAGGAGTAGGCTGTTCAATAGGAGTATGACTGATCCAAAATTTGTGACATCCATTTTCCTGCCTTTTCACCGTAACCCTTGATTCACAACTGATCAAGAATCTATTTCCATGTAAAATCCTGAGGGGCCTTCCCCTTTTGGGAGAGAGAAAACTATAGAATGCAAGTTAATAAACGAGGGATCTCCCATTTAAGACAGAGATGAGAAGTCTTTTCTCCGAGAGGCCTGAGTCTGGGGATCTGGGGATGAGCAGTGGAAACTCTGAGGGTCTTTGAACTTTAGATGAATTCTCGGCTAACAAGGGAATCGAAGATTGCTGAGTGTAGGTGGGAAAGTGATATTAAAGCCACAGTCAGGATTGTACCGAATGACGAGGAGGCTTGAGGGGCAGATTGGTCTACTTCTGCTCCTAATGTACATTTTAATATACCACTGTCCGGTGAATTGACCATGCTAAATTGCCCAGAGAGTTAGGTGCATTAGTCAGGATTAAGTATAGGGTAGGGGAATGGGTCTGGGTGGGTTACTCTTTGGAGGGTCGGTGTAAACTTATAGGGTCAAATGGCCTCTTTCCATACTGTAGGGAATCTAATTTAATTCTCCCTGTGTCTGCGTGGGTTTCCTCCGGGTGCTCCGGTTTCCTCCCACAGTCACAAAGATGTGTGGGTCAGGTGAATTGGCCATGCTAAATTGCCCGTAGTGTTAGGTAAGGGGTATATGTATGGGTGGGTTGCGCTTCGGCGGGTCGGTGTGGACTTGTTGGGCCGAAGGGCCTGTTTCCACACTGTAAGTAATCTAATCTAGACAGTGGTCCCAGTGGCATCCTCCTAATTGGTTAGCTCTTGGAAATTCCCTTCCCAGTGTCCTGCTGTCTTCATGCATGGACTTTGGGCACACGTTTGGCCCATAGCTTTGCATAACTTTACAGAATGATCACTCTACTGTCTTGTTTCAATCTATAGTGAACTGTATGATCACCATACAAGCTTAAACAGATAGGAGAAAGTGAGGTGGTAGATGCTGGAGATCAGAGTCAAAAAGTGTGGCGCTGTCAATAAAGCTATTTCTAGTTGTACTAATATGCCAGTTAGTTTTGCTATGGCAGACATTAGAAATTATCCCACATTGTCCTCAATTTTATAAAGGCACTTTGAATAATTCTACTGTAAACAGTTACTGGTCTTAAACTCTTATGTTTTAGGATTTCTGACGATATACCATGGGCAGGACAGGAATCATAGCTTACTATATGGTAGAGATGCTGGTAATAATTTAAACTTAATTTTTATTTGATTAAATTCATGTTACAGCAGGGGTGACAACATAGACGATATGCATGCACTCCATCTAAGTCAGTGTGTTGGAGATAATGAGTTGTAGTTACACATTCTCAGGGTCATTCGCATTCATTGTCTTTGCAACAACTCTGTTCATTTGAACCAAGCAGAGATCAATGCCAATTCAGATGCGTAGATTCCATTTTAGTGCCGAGTGGGCAGTCAATTTACCAGAAAGTTGACATTCAGGTCTGAAGAGAGTACAGGAAAATTATAAAAAGCAGATAGGTTTTGCTAAAGCTAAACTGTGAACATGTACCAACAGCTGAATGGATGGAAGACAGATACCACCTCACTTTAACCAAGTAACAATATGAGGAAGCCTGGCGTTCTACTTTGCATTACACAAGGATAGGTTGTACTGATTAAATTGATCATAATTGTTGCTCTGCATTTTCAGTCACTGAAATGAAGTGGCTTATTGTTTTGTATCAAGCTTTGAATTAGCCTGTAAAAACTGAAAGAACTGTAAATCAGAAACAAAATCAAAAGTTGCTGGAAAAGCTCAGCAAATCTAGCAGCATCTGTGAAAAGACTTGAATTACCCAAGTATGTCTTCAACCCATCCTTGGAAGGATTGAGATAGAATATTCAGTTCTGGGTACAAACAACCATTTATTTGTAACCTTCCTACTTGGTGACATTATCATATATTGCATGATTAATATATGATAAAGATATAATGCTGAATCTACCTAACAGGATAAATTAATACTGCATAATGTAACAATGCATCGACAGCACATCCAAATTTCAACACAGTCATTATATGATGTGATGACCAAACTCCAGGTATTTTGACTTGGAGTTATTAGCTATGGCACTATGGAGCAACTTTAGCTCTGAATTGGAAGATCACGTGTTTAACACTTCTCGAGAGACTGGAATTTGCAGCTGTAATGATAGGAAACTATCAGTGCTTGTCATCGTTATGGTGTCAAACTGGCATCAGGTTCTGGCATTCCCAAGGATGCAGTACAAAAATCTGAAAGTTTCGGGTCATGATACAATGTTCCTCCTCTTAGGCCTTGAAGTATTTTTGATAATCTAGGAGAGGGAAAAAAAAATCAAGAAATACCAATGAATGTTCTTTGTTTCAAAGCAATTGATAGGAAATGTAAAAGGAATCACATGTATCATGCTAACAAGGGCTGGTTATTTCACATATGTTGACAAATGGTCTTTAAGACACAAAGTATATATACATAGAAAATTCTATGATACAAATTCTGTGTCTTATGATCCTGCTTCGCAGTGACCTGATGAAAGAGCAGTGCTCCAAAGTCTAGTGCTTCCAAATAAACCTGTTGGACTGTAACCTGGTGTTGTGTGACTTTTAACCATAGAAAATTAAGTCAATGTATCTGTAACCTTGCTCAACAGGTTCAATTTAGCTCAGTTGGCTGGGCAGCTGGTGACTAATACTAACAGGGTGAGTTCAATTCTCATACTGGCTAAGTCTACCGTGAAGGGGTCTCCTTTTCAACCTCTTGCCTGAGGAGTGGTGACCTCAGGTTCAGCCTTTGCCAATCATCTCCCTCTCTCCCTGGTGAGAGAGCAGCCTATGGTCTGGCAAGGTTATGGTGACTTTCTATTTAACTAAAGCAAACTGAAAGCTGGAAATACTTCCATGGGAGCCTATTTCTTTTTCTGGACAATATTAAAGGACTGTTGTAACTTTACTGAACGAATTTTAGGGAATCACAGCTATGAGACAGAATTAATTTGCTGCAAAGTTTCGCTAATATCACCATCCATATTAGCTGCCAATTAAAATTCTTGCCATGATGTTCGTGAAAAGTATACAGAACATATATCCTGAACATTTGCTGCATTGACTTTCTGGACGTTTTTCCTAGATTAAAAGTTGCTTTTCTCTTTTCAGTTCAGTAGAAATCTTTGGTGACGTGTCTTTGAACTCTACACATCTTAGTTACATAGAAATTGGTCAGTTAATACCATTAAGTTAGTAGCTCTGCATTTTCATAGTTATGAATTAGATATTTCACATCCCAAAAGACTTAAAGACATAATCCCTGCATGGTTCAAGGTTATGAAAATGTAAGTAATCACTTCACATGCTTGCACTGGGGGGAGGTTTCTAACACAATCTGTTATTATTGTCGTACTGGAGGTTTTGATGACAATTTTATTCTACGTGAACAGGTGTGCACTCATTGCCTGCGGACTGATGTACAGAACTATCTGATATACAGAACATTATCTTGCAATGAAGGTCTTTGGATAGTACCTATTACCTCAGGCCTTCTATTTTATATCACCACACCAGTCTATTGCAGTGTCATAACTCCCCAGCAGGCACTGCTGAAGATGAATGAATACTTGTCATCCTCATAGTGAAAAACTGCAATGTTATTAGAAGTGCAATTTTTCTATTGTGCACAGCATTTTATGGGGAGCAGCAAGCTAGAGCACTGCATATTCAAGTAAACCATTAAAGAATGTCTTTTGTTTTGTTTAACTCTTTTTTTAAAAGACTTCCAGTTGCAGAGACTGCATGGCCTTGTTCATCCAGGATACGGAGGTGCCTGTGCTGGACTGGGGTGGACAAGGTCAGAAGTCACACGACACCAGGTTAGAGTTCAACAGGTTTTTCTAAAATCACAATCAGGTGACAGAGGAGCAGTGCACTGAAAGTTTGTGATTTCAAATCAACCTGTTGGACTATTACCTGGTGTCGTATGACTTCTGACCTTGTTTGTCCAGAGTAATCTGGTCCTTTTACTGTGGAGTTAGAGAGGAGAGGCTGAGATCAATAGCAGTTATTTGTGCTAATGGGGACTCACACTCTTAAGAAATGATGAAAGTAATGCTTTACACACCAGACAACGAAACACTCCTACTGCACTAAAAACAGCAACACCTTTGCCAAGCTTTGCATTAAATATATGCATGATAATTGATCCCTCTGTGTAAGCCATAAACCACATTTCACAAGTTTGTAAATGGGCTTTATTGATTACTTAGGGAGATGGAGATTGGTGGAGAGATTACCTTTTACAGCACGATGAATAACAATATGCCATGTATTATTCAATAATAAATCTGAAATCTCCTGTGCCTACTCTCACTAAAACAGGTTCAATTTCATTCGGTTGTTGCATTTCCTTTTTTTTGCTTCCTGCATACCTAATGCTCGTAGAAAATATTTCTTCAACTTACTGGCTAGTTAGCAAAATGTGATATTTCATGTCATGGAAAAATATGATGTGATTTTTCCAAACAGTATGACTATATGATATGAGCTTCCAGATCCTTTTACAAGCTCTCACCACTGAGACTGACTTTATTTCAATGTGTCTTCGTTATTTTTTCAGTAAGTAAAGAACTGACCTAGATATCAGAGATGGAATAATATAACTCATGCTATTCTCTTCTGTGAGACAGTGGGATTCCATACAATTTGAATATGTACAGTATATCTGGTACATGTGTCAGGCATAATGATTATGCAAGAACTCTTCCAATGTTTGTAAAAGACATAAGTATTACAGAATTCAGAACCAGATTGTCTTCAAATTCAGGCTTTTAAGGGACTAAAATATACATATTTCTGTTAAAAATTGAAATCTAACATCTGGTATACAATTAGAGTCACATTTTACTGATAAGATGTATTTTATCTGCAGTAAGAGTATATCCTCTGTCAGAGGACTGACACTCGCCTTTGGATGGATAAATTCAGGTATGAGTTAATAGTATAATCTACCTTTCCTGTTGTTTCAACCATGGACAATAGTTGTTTACTTACCAACTGTCACGATAATAGAAATTCCTAGGGTGGGGATACATGTTTTACTGTAGATGATACATGGAATCAGTGAATCTTACAGTACAGCAGGAGGCAATTCAGCCCATCTTGTCAGTACCGACTCCCAAAAGAGCTACCCAACTAGTTCCATTCTCCAGCCCTATCTCTGTAGCCCTCTTAATTCATCACTTTCAAATACATATCCAGCTCTCTTTTGAAACCTCCTATGGAATCCACCTCTATCACTTTTCCAGGCGGTGCTTTCCAAATCCTAACAACTCTCTGAGCAACAATGTTTCTCCTCATCCCATTCCTAGCTTTCTTGTGGCCAATATGAAATTGTAACCCCCAGTTATTGGCATACTCAGTATTCACAACAGTGTATCCTTCTTCACCCTGTCAAAATTGTTCATAATTGTGAAAACCTCAACGAGATCACCTCTTAACCTTCTCTGCTTCAAGTCCAAGTTCTCACATTTTTCCTTATATCTACAATCTCTCATTCCTGATATCAATGTAATAAAGTTCCTTTACATCTGTCCCCGGCCTTAAAACCCTTCTTTAAATAAATTACCTAGACCTGAACACAATACTCCAAATGTGGTCTGAACAATATTTTTAGAGGTGTAGCATCATTTCTTTGCTTTCAATCTCTAAATTATTAAACATTATTCAGGCTTCATGCTAAAGAATTATTGACAGTGGTGCAGTTTGGAACCAAAACCTGTTGTGTTTTTTAAAACAGGTCAGTGAGATATTTTTTAAAAGGAAAGGACACTTCTTGAAAGTCACGTGGCTTAAGCGAATTGCTCGCGCTTATTTATTGGAAAGCAATCTAGCTGAATTTCTGGCTCTTGGGAATTGTGTTCTCCTTGACAATTCCTGAGTGAACTGCATCTGCCAAAGGTTTGAGAGCCAATTGCCCCTGTTTACCTGTCTACTTATGCCAGGATGCTGACTGAAAGCCAGCTTGATATTTTCATACCATTTTCTTTTCAGCGACAGTTACTTACTATCTAGAGAACCTTTCTCCTAAGTCAATCTCTTTAGAGAAGGTTTTTTTTCTGATTGCATCTGTTATTATTTTATGTTTATTTTTATTATTTATTTTTAACCTAACATGCGGAAAGTACATAAGAATATAAGAACTAGGAGCAGGAGTAGGCTGCCTATCCCCTCAAGCCTGCTCATCACTCAATAAGATCATGGCTGATCTTTTCATGGACTCAGCTCCACTCACCCACCCACTCACCCTAACCCTTAATTCCTTCACTGTTTAAAAATCTATCTGTTTTTGCCTTGAAAACATCATTGGCAACATTAGCACCTTTTTAAATCATTTAAATTTATGATTTCACCAATGGACTAATGGGCATAGACAGCCTGTGAACTCAGTCAAACTTGGCTGCAGCAGTGTATTGGTTGTATATTCTATGGAATTATTCTTTCTTCTATGCTCGGACACTACTATTTTCTAAGAGGCATGCATGAAAGTTTATGGAAAAAACAGTCTAAGTAGCTAAGCCAGAGCTATTCAGAATTCCAATACAATTTTGGTCTCGGAATAACGCTTCAGTTCTTACATCACTAGCACAGCTTCCATAACATGAGGCTGCAGCTTATTTAATGTACAACATAGTTCAGAGGCGGACACAAAGTACTGATGTGAACAAATTGTTTACACTCATTTGTTTTCTACATTTTTTTTTAAAAACACACTATTAATACACGTAAAACAGAAAATGCTGAAAATTCAGAGCAATAATAATTAAGCCAGTGTGATGTTGAAACCATTATCACTGCCTTCCCATTACTTGTAATTATTCCAGTTGTGTACCTTGATCAAAAGTCATTTTTTGTAAGCTTCCCTGTACATTCAGTGGGGGTAAAGATGCAATGTCAGGCTATAGATCTGAAGCTTTCAATTTCCTTTTGAAATAAATGATCTAGGATGGAGAAACAGAAAGGGCAATGTAATTAGTGACCCTGGATCAAAGTCTTCAAGATAATAACAGGGAAAGACAGTGTAGGTAATGATAAACTATTTTTGTTAGTTGGGGATCCTAGAACTAGGGCCATTATCTGAGAGCTAGACAGTTCATGAGAGATGTCAGGAAGCCAACAGGCTGTACTAGTTAGTGAGGTAAAATAAGCTGTTTTTGTTTTAGGCTTCAGGTACTTTCTAGTGCAGAGATACACCGTACCATCCCTCCTGGAGGCATGACTGCTTCTGGAAACATCAATCACATCCACAAGCTGAGCTGGAAGGTTCTTTTTCAGACGTTTCATCACCATATTAGGTAACATCTTCAATGAGCCTCCGAACGATGCACGCTACCACAAGCTTTTAGCCACCCAGGAGCCAATCACATAGTTGTTGACAGGCAGATGGCTTTTGTCATCCATAGTTGGCGACAATTCCACAAACCAATGAGCTACATGTTGCTGGCCAAATCTCACTTTGTAGACACCCTCTTGTGATAATCAGTCTGCAACCAATCTACACCACTGATTCAACAAAGTAATAGTGTAAGCATTACTTAGAATGAGTTTTGGTAACTTGGTATTAAAAAGTGAAGCATTCCTTACACAATCTTTGATTTATAAAACATGCATTTCAGCCACAATCAAAAATACTGAAAAATAAAACAGAAGATCTCTACAGACATCTCAACGTACTGCCCAGAATCATCTGGTGTAGAGCACATTGTGGTCAAGTGACGATGGGCCCAAAATTGGACATTCTAAATTGACTCACAGCTGGAGAATCCAAGTCTGACAGAAAATTGGTTGAATTAAAATAAATGGCAGCCAGCAGCTATCAGCTTCAGAGAACAGTAGAAACTGAGGTCAAGGAGGTCACATAGGTTCAGGGGGAACCAATTACAACCAGCCTGAGGGTTGTGTAATAGAGAAGTATCAGTCAGACTTTCTGGCACCTTGACTTCCAGCCAGTGCCTGAGGGCATTTACTTTACACTTCTCAGACATGGTAAGAATGAATTGTATTAACACCAATCTATTGGATGATTTGAACCCTGCTCATGACCCCATTGACCAAAGGCCACAGAACATTCTAGAAGGTCCAGGGTGAAAGGGGATAAAAACACATATCCGGTAGCCACCCCCTTCAGTGAAGACTCACAGCAAGACTCATGGTGGAAGACCAAGCATCTAGATTAGAATGGTGCTGGAAAAGCACAGCAGGTCAGGCAGCATCCGAGGAGCAGGAAAATCAACGTTTTAGGCAAAAGCCCTTTATCTGGAAGATCAAGCGACAACCTAAGAAGACCCAGGAAGATCTGCCCTGACCTGTGAGATCCATTTTCAAGGAAGAGAGCTCTACATCAGAGAATAAGAAGATTCCAACAGCCCAACTCAAACAGGTGGATTGTTGTGAATAATGTTCTTTCTAGATTAAGTTAAAAATCACACAACACCAGGTTATAGACCAACAGATTTGTTTGGAAGTACTAGCTTTTGGAGTACTGCTCCCTGTGCATCCTATTCTGCACCCTGTGATTCTGTCCCACTAGCTACCTGATGATGGAGCAGCACTCCAAAAGCTAGTATTTCCAAATAAACTGTTGGACTATAATCTGGTGCTGTGTGATTTTTAAATTTGTCCACCCCAGTCCAACACCAGCACCTCCACATCTTCCTTAGATTAGTAGAGTTAGACAGAGAGCCAATATTCTGGGAATTTGGGAAATATTCACATAGTGTTTCTAAAAAGAAATAGTCCATTACTAAACTTGAGTTGAATCACAAATCAAACTCTGTATCCCTTTGTCTGCCTCACCAGCAAGAGTGCTTGGATAAAGTGTTTTTAATACATAAACTGGTCAAAGTGGTCAAAGCACAGGCAACATTGTCAAATAATGAAAGTTTCAAGTGAGTACACGTGTGAGTGCACTATTGTCTACATCCATTAAGGAACGGAATGATGGAAGTACTTAATGTGAATAAAAGCACCAGAAACGTCAAAACGTGTCCTTGCAGTTCAAGTGCATATAAGTGAAGATAATGTTGGTCTTGTAGGTGTTGATACAGTGTGGATAGCTTGGACACATGCAGATGAAGAGTAGTAAGCAGCTAGCCTACGAAATTTGACAAGGCAGGCAGCATCAGGAGGTAGAGAAGTCAACATGAGGACTCGGGATGGGGGTGAGGAGAACTGCAGATAAGGAGCGGGTAGGTTGGGTTAGGAGAGTAGCGGAGTGGTGAGCTAGAGAAAGGTGGACACAGGTAGTGGGTATGACCTGGTTGGTCGATGGGAGGGATGAATCCAGTTGGTAGCTGGAAGGAAGGGCCGGTAGGTGGAATGGAAGGGAGGAGGTGTGGCTGGAAAAGGGAGCCGGGGAATTGGTGGGAAGGTTATTTGAAGTTAGAGAACTGTTTACTTTGGATTCCAGCATCTGCAGTTTTTTATTGTCCCTTGGCTACTAAATTATTTATTTTCCTGGTTATTTAACTCCACCTCATCTGAATGATCCTTTTGTTCTATGTTATGGTCGAGTTCATGGCAGTTAATCATAGACTTCCTATAGTGTGGAAACAGGCCCTTCCACACCGACCGTCTGAAGAGTAACCCACCTAGACCTTACATTTACCCCTGACTAATGCACCTAACCTACACATCCCTGACCACGATAGACAATTTAGCAATGTCAATTCACATCTTTTGTGATAGTGGAAGGAAGCTGGACCACCCAGAGGAAACCCACACAGACATGGGGAGAATGTGCAAACTCTACACAGACAGTTGCCTGAGGTTAGAATCAAACCTGGGCCCCTAGTGCTGTGAGGCAGCAGTGCTAACCACTGAACCACCAAACATCCACCGTAGTGATATATAGAGGTGAAATGGGAGGTATTTGGAAGAAAAGCAGAAGAGACGGAATTCTATGATGAATAGTAACATTGAACCCAAGGTTGAGCTGAAATTTTAAATTACTCACATTAATATTGAATCATACAAATCAAAGCAGTCTCAGATAGCATTCACGATCTGTGCTATATTAACTGGAAATAACCAGCTGATGGCAAATGTTACAGTTCAACCTGGCAACCTGGGCTAGTTCAGGGAGAAATCAGCTATGTTCTCATTACAATCACTATCCAATGACACTTCCAAGACACTGCATGAATATAAACATTGGCTGGTACTTTCAATAATTGCACAGCTTATATAGAACTTAGACAATGTTAGCAATTAATTGCCGTGGTGCTGGAGTGCAGCTAGATGCATGAATCTGCAATTTAACAAATGTTAAAGGGAAAATCTAATGTGGAAAAAGTGGACAAAGGAAATGGATAATTTCTTAACATTAATCCTCCTTGCCTGTCTGGATTTATTTTATATATGTGAATACATATTTTAAAGTTCTATTAATACAACACAACGGTGTTTCTCTGGGATCTGTGATTTCCCCTTTCCCTATAACAACTTTGAGTCTACCAACACAGGGGACCGCCTCATGTTGGGGGACAGTTTGGAAATCTTAGGAGGGGAATGCTGTTTTTACACAGCGGGTCAGTGGGGAGTAAGAGGATGTACTTTGGCTGGCAAGGGTGGAATGGTGGGGTGTGTGATGGGGGGATCTTTAGAGGGTTTTGGCCTGAAATATTAACTTTCCTGCTCTTTGGATGCTGTCTGATCTGCTGTACTTTTCCAGCTCCACACCTATTGACACTTGCTCAGAACAAAAGCATGAGTCATTGAAAAAAAAAGATATAGACATCAAGACAAACTTCTTATAATTTTTTGTCATATTCTAAATGTCAGTGTACTGATGATTTATTATTTTATAAAATGAAAATGTTTTCAGAAAGGACGTTTGTTTCCAAGAGTTTATTTGTAAAACACAGGGCTGGATATTATATGTTCCCACTGGGTGTGTTTCGGTGGGAAGGCCAGTTCACGATCTTCCCACTAACCTCTGAGCTCAACCCCATAATATGATTTTAAACAGCCCACCCACCATGTTCAAAGAAATAACTGAGGGTCAATGGAATTTGTTAAAAGCTCAGTTGAGTTACCTTAACAAACTGCTGCCAAAGCCAACCATATTTTCATCTGGGCAAATGGACCTGTGTGTATCAGCTGTTTTCTAAAGAACCTTACAAAGTAGCTGCATTTATCTTCAGCCTGACTACCTTCAGCCCCTTGACACCTCCAGCCTCTATCCCCCCATCACTCACCCCACCATTCCACCCTTGCCAGCCAAAGTACATCCTCTTACTCCCCACTGACCCACTGTGTAAAAACAGCATTCCCCTCCTAAGATTTCCAAACTGTCCCCCAACATGAGGCGGTCCCCTGTGTTGGTCTGCTGTGGAGAGCCCTTGGAAAGAGACTGTGCTGTTTCTCCAGGTAACTTTCCCCCTTGTTTATCTGACCTATGTGTATACCGTGTACAGCTGTAATGTAACTTCGATTTTCTTCATTTCTGTATTTGGTGACTGAGGATTGTACCTCGGTACTCTGTATCTGAGATAGTTGGTGACACTGTTACTCTATAATTAATCTTGATGTGTAGGTGACAATGTTGGACTGGGCTGGACAAAGTCAGAAGTCAGACAACACCAGGTTATAGTCTAATGGGTTTATTTGACATCACAAGCTACACTCTGAAAGCTTGTGATTTTAAAAAAAACCTGTTGGACTATAGCCTGATGCTGTCTGACCTCTGACATGATAACTAATCTTCTAACTGGAGAAGCTGGACCAAGGTATCTTTGTACCCAAGATAGTGCTGTAAGGGGGAACTTATAAACTTTTCACTGCACTCATTGAGTACATGTGCAACTCAGCAAGTAAACCTACGTCCAAAACCTCAATCTGAGCTACAAATCTTCTCAAACCTCAATGTGACAATAAAGCTAATTCAATTCAATTCAGTTCAATTCTCACCACACACTCCTGACCTACCTCAGCCCAGGACTTTAGGATCAACAGCTGTCCTGTTTATGTGGGATTGCCGGCAGCCCTGGAAGTGCCAACTGATGAGCTTGTGGTGCTCCTGGTACGCTTGGAGCTGGCAATCAGTGTTACCACAGCAAGGTGGACTACTTCCTTGTCTGTCATTTTGCAGCTGTCCTTCATTCTGGAGATGGTGAGCATTCAGATACCCCAGCTCCATAATTTCCAGCCCTCTTTGTTATGTTTTGCGAGGCTCTGTTACTTTCACAGATATTCTGAAGAGGAGAATGGTCTTATCAGATGATGGTCTTAAGTGTAAACAAAAGGGATTTGTATTAAAGTGTCAACATAAGTTGCTTTTCTGACACAATATATGCCTGAGGCTACCTACATTGAAATGATTTATGTGCTATTATATAGCATTTTAATCTTAACTTGTATCTTTGTAGCGATTTGGACAATACCTCATTCATGGAGATCCTATAGTGTAGCAGCGCTGTTGCGTGCAACACACAAATAAAACACCATTGTTTCTTATTAACACTCAAACATGAGATTTCTCCGGCTTCCTCATTTCCCCTCCCCCCACCTTGTCTCAGTCGGTTCCCTCAACTCAGCACCGCCCTCCTAACCTGCAATCCTCTTCCTGACCTCTCCGCCCCCACCCCACTCCGGCCTATCACCCTCACCTTGACCTCCTTCCACCTATCCCACCTCCATCGCCCCTCCCCCTAGTCCCTCCTCCCTACCTTTTATCTTAGCCTGCTTGGCTCTCTCTCTTATTCCTGATGAAGGGCTTATGCTCGAAACGTTGAATTCTCTATTCCTGAGATGCTGCCTGGCCTGCTGTGCTTTGACCAGCAACACATTTGCAGCTGTGATCTCCAGCATCTGCAGACCTCATTTTTTACTAGAAAAATAAAACCTACCAATTTCTCTGATAGAAATGAGAGACATGAGAACTTTGTCAGTCCATTGTCTGTCTCCAGCAAGAGATTTAGCGAGTGTTTGTCATCTAAATGCTAAACACCACTGCCAAAAGAAGCAGTAAAAAAACTCACAGCCCAATCCTGGACTGGAGAAAAATACCCCAGACATAATCAATTTAACGCAAAATCAACAACGGTTCGACAGCCCAAAATATTGCATTATCTGTGCTTTAAACCTGAGCATGGAGTTAGAGATTGAGGTAACTGACAGCAATAAACAGTATTATGGGCTAAATCAGACAACAATTTCTGGTGTCTGACCATGTATAGTAACTGATTTGCGCTGCTCCTTTGCAGGCGCGTTACATTGGCATTTTATTGAGAATATTAGAAAGCTTTTACCCCATGTGAGTGACATAAAACACTGGGGCAGATTTTTCCCTTTCCTGGTTTGGTGAGATATGTGGTGAGTGAGATGTCAAAGTAAGGAGAAACTGAGCAATCAGATTCTCGATGTCAAGAGAAATGTACACGTTTTCCCCTAAAGTCATTAAACAGCTTTCAGAATCTCACCTTTGAGTGTGGGTAACTACCTTATTTTCATTTATTTGCATAACATTAATAACTCAACTTACCTTATTTATATTGTGTTTTCTAATTTTCCTCTCTTTCAATGAGAAAATCTCAAAAGGCCAATCTGACCCTGGGTAAGTTCATTTGTCGAATGCCTATACATTCAACTACTTTGTCTACACAATGGCCCTGGAGAGGGTGAGTGGGGAAATGTTATACCTTCTGTGATTGCACGAGAAGGTGCCATGGGCGTATCAGGTGATGAGGGGAAGCATTTGAAGTGATAGAGGAGTAGACCAGCTTATCAGAGGGAACAGTCCCTGAGAAATGCTGACGGTGGAGTAGAGGAGAAGAGGGTTTGATGGTGGCATTCTGCTGGAATTTTTGGAAATGGCAGAGGATGATCCTTTGAATAAGGAACTGGTGATGTGAAAAATGAGGTCAAAGGAACTCTATCATTGTTCTGGGAGGGAAGGGAAGGCCTGAGGGCAGAAGTGCAGGAGATAGGACAAACACACCTGAAGATCGTAGGAACCCCAATGAGAGGAATCCTAGGTTGAGGAAAAAGGAGATCATGTTAGATACAATATGGTGGAAATTGGCATCATTGGAATGAATGCATTGGAGACAGAGAAAGTGGAAGAATGGACTAGAATCCTTATAGGAAGCAGTGGGAGCATGTGCAGTTGATATTGGTAGACAGCCTATCCCAGCTAGTGAAGACAGAACAAGAATTGGGATTGGAAGAAGGGATGGAATCAGGAGGAAGTGGAGTGGAGGAAGCATGGGGAGGGGGGGGTGGAGGGCGGAGGGGTGGGGGTGGGAGAGTCAGTACCCCTGAGGTTTTTGTGTTCCCCTTAACACCTGAAAGGAGGAGAAAATGTTTCTTGTCGAAAATGAAATAGAACTGAGGGCTGGGACGGGTTTGAGATCGGGTGAAGTGATGCTGGTGGAGAGGCAGTGGTTAAATTAGTACATGTGACAGCACACGGCACTGAGTGTGGATTTCAGGATGTAGCAGGAACACCTGCAACCTTGAAATGTGAAGGATGGGGAATGTTTCTTTCATGTACACTGGTGTTATTAAGCTGCACGCAGTCAGCCTCCACTGCAGATTACCTTTTTATTTAATAGAGAGTGATGGAGGCTGCTTCTGATTCTTGAGACCTGTAAACGTCTCAGTCTGACAGGCCAGGGGACCTGTCACTGCAATACTTTAGATTTTCTGGAGATTAGACTAGATTACTTACAGTGTGGAAACAGGCCCTTCGGCCCAACAAGTCCACACTGACCCTCTGAAGGGCAATCCACTCAGACCGATTCTCCTACATTTACCCCTTCACCTAACCTACGGGCAATTTAGCATGGCCAATTCACCTGACCTGCACATTGTTGGACTGTGGGAGGAAACCAGAGCACTCAGAGGGAACTCACGCAGACACGGGGAGAATGTGCAGACTCTACACAGACAGTTTTAGATTAGATTAGATTAGATTACTTACAGTGTGGAAACAGGCCCTTCGGCCCAACAAGTCCACACCAACACGCCGAAGCACAACCCACCCATACCCCTACATTTACCTAACACTATGGACAATTTAGCATGGCCAATTCACCTGACCCGCACATCTTTGGACTGTGGGAGGAAACCGGAGCACCCGGAGGAAACCCACGCAGACACGGGGAGAATGTGCAGACTCCACACAGACAGTTGCCTGAGGCGGGAATTGAACCTGGGTCTCTGGCGCTGTGAGGCAGCAGTGCTCACAACTGTGGTTAGCACTGCTGCCTCACAGTGCCAGAGACCCGGGTTCAATACTGTGCTATATCGATGTCAGATATACAGCCCGTGTCAACAGCTGACACAGCAAAAACCCTGCAAGAACAGGGCGATGTGTCAAAAGGGAAGAATTCTTCATCAGGTGAAGTGTTGCTGCAGTCAGTCAGGGTGTACAGCCACCATCAGTCCAGGGGCTCCACTGGTTACACTACAACAACAGTCTATCAACAGTCTGTCAGACTTTCGATCCTCCGAGAATCAAGGGGTGTGACCAGGAACTGGGACACAGTCAGTCCTGCAGATCAAGTGCATGTAATCTGAGGATTATAGCTAGATGAGTTGGGATCTCATTGAGACATTGAGAATGAACAAGGTGGCCAGGACCATGATGGGTTTGGGCTCGCCAGCACGTCAGC
The DNA here is from genome assembly GCF_020745735.1 of Hemiscyllium ocellatum. Taxonomy (NCBI): domain Eukaryota; kingdom Metazoa; phylum Chordata; class Chondrichthyes; order Orectolobiformes; family Hemiscylliidae; genus Hemiscyllium; species Hemiscyllium ocellatum. The sequence continues at coordinate 146,734,345 of NC_083402.1, read as the reverse complement.
CCAGGGATTAGTTTTAAGGGTTCTGTCAATATTGGTCTGAGGGCCAATAGTGCCAGCGATACTGACCAACTCAAAGTGTGGGGATAGGTTTCATTGTACTGGGATGTAGAGTCAATGTGTCAAAGGGCTATGACCATATTCACGAGGAACAGAAGTACGCCATTTGGCCCCTCAAGCCTACTCCGCTATTCAATAAGATGTTGACTAATCTGTTTGAGTATTGAATTCCACATTTTTCTCCAGCCTCTATAACCTCAGATTCCTTTGCCCAAGAGTGTCCACCTTCAGAATATTCAATGACTCAACCTCCACCGTCTTCTTACGCAGACAGGTCAAAGGTCACATAAACCTCTATGGGAAAAGAAAAGTCTCCTAACCTTGATTTTAAAAAGGGTGACCCTTAATTTGTAAACAGTGTCACCTAGTTATGGAAACATTCTCTCCATATCCACGCTGTTCAGGACTGTACACAATCTTATATCCTTCAATTACCTCATCCTTATCAACAGCAGAAACAAATACATTGCGTTACAATTACATTATCAACTCATTCTAGATATCAGTCTAATAACTCCCCTCTGAATCTCCTTCAATGTATTTACATCCTTTCTCAAATGAGGACACTAAAACTGCACAAAGCATTAGGTGATGTCGTGATAACAATGTCCTATACAAGTGAAATGTAAAATTCTTTGTTTTATATTCAATTGAATTTTCTTTTTCTTTGAGTTTGATAGTTTTCTTGACTCTTTTCAATAGCAATTGAAGGTGGGTCCTCCCCTTAGAATTTTTCTTTGCATTAGGAATATACTCACTGTTTCATTATTGATCCAATTCACTGCCTAGTGTTCCTTCAGCTGTTCAGCTTTCATGCCCACACAATAGCCCTTATTTCAGTTTAATGTACTAGTCTCAGACACACGTTCCTCATTTTGAAATTGAACGAAAAATTCCATCATATCGTGCTTGTCACTGTCTCGTGGTACCTTTACTGTGAGAGCATTAATTAATCCTGTCATATTAGACAATGCTAGTATAATCTGATTTCTGATTATTTCCAGAAAGTGCTGAGCTGAGTAATAATCTCAAAATAATTCTACGAACTCCTCTTTCAGGCCACTATTAACAGACTGATTTTTCTAGTTTAAGCTTCCAGTTTAAAATTATCCATGTTCATTGCTTTCCATTTATCCTGCATTCTTTTTGACTCTCAGGGTCTTTAGGTGATGTTTGTTCATGATTTCTTTCTGTTACTGTTCTTCGTCTTCATGCAATCAGATTCTGATCTCTCGAACCACGGGCATTTCTAACAGTTTCGTCAATACCACCAGCTCCTTGCAAAAACCAATGGTCAGTGCCAGTCACGTCTCACAATAACTTACCTCAGAGAATCCAGGCAGTTCTCTGTTCTTCTTCAATCCCACCATGAGATTAACCAGAAGATCATATCGAGATCCCGATCGACATCAGTTTCCCTGTGCATGCTCTGAAATAGCTTTGGAAACATTCTGCCTGTAAACTCTGTTTTTTACTCTGCAGCTGCTGCCAGTTATGTTGAGCATTTGCACCAGTTTCTGCTTTCATTTCCAACTTCCAGCATGTGCAGGTTTTCCACTGGCACTCAATAATACAGGTGACAGGCAGACACATCCAAATATGTGGTGCACTAGGAAAACTGCATTTGATCTGAAAATGTGTTGCTGGTTAAAGCGCAGCAGGTCAGGCAGCATCCAAGGAACAAGAAATTCGACGTTTCGGGCATAAGCCCTTCATCAGGAATCACATTTTCAGCTCTGATCTCCAGCATCTGCAGACCTCACTTTTTCTTCAAAAACTGCATTTGATGTCAAGAAGAGTAGAGACCCAGACATAACCCAGGGCAAAGGTCCTTTATATCATCGAACATGTGTTCTGAGACTAAGTGAGAGCATAGATTGTGGCATGAGCTTCAAACTGGCATTGAAACAGCTCTGTGCCCTGATAGGGAAGTATCTTCTCTGCAAACATGTGTTAATTCATTCAGGGGATCGGGTGCCATTGGCTGGGCCGGCATTTATTACCCATCCCTAATTGCCCAGAGAGCAGTTAAGAATCAACCACATTGCTGTGGGTCTGGAATCACATGTCGGCCAGATCAAAAGGACATTAGTGAACCAAAGTGGGTTTTATGACAATTGATTCATGGTCATCCCTAGATTCTTAATGCCAGATTTGTTTATCCACCATTGAATTTAAATTCCACCATCTGCAATGGCAGAGTTTTAACTTGGCTCCCCAAAACTTTACCTGGGTGTTCAGATTAACTGTCCAGGAAAGATATCACAAGGCCATTGCTTCCTCATCATAGATATGTTAGGTGTGCAGTGGGTAATCCTTTCAGTAGTGTGGTGTCTGGCACCATGGATGTGATTTTAAAAGCTTTAACAACCTTGTAGTACCCAACAGCTTATTCAATTTCACCCCAGCATGTTGTTTGAAAAAGTACATCTGAATCAAAAAGAACACCCAGTTGTATACTTGCATGCTTGATCCTCTGTGGAGAACGTCACACTGAAATAGGTCTGTAGGAAAGTCATAGAGTCATGGAGATGTGACAATTGACAATAAATAATAGACAATAGGTGCAGGAGTAGGCCATTCTGCCCTTCGAGCCTGCACCACCGTTTAATATGATCATGGCTGATCATCCTTAATCAGTATCCTGTTCCTGCCTTATCTCCATAACCCTTGATCCCACTATCCTTGAGAGCTCTATCCAACTCTTTCTTAAATGAATCCAGAGACTGGGACTCCACTGCCCTCTGGGTCAGAGCGTTCCACACAGCCACCACTCTCTGGGTGAAGAAGTTTCTCCTCATCTCTGTCCTAAATGGTCTACCCCATATTTTTAAGCTGTATCCTCTGGTTCGGCACTCACCCATCAGTGGAAACATGTTTCCTGCCTCCAGGGTGTCCAATCCTTTAAAAATCTTATATGTCTCAATCAGATCCCCTCTCAGTCTTCTAAACTCAAGGGTATACAAGCCCAGTCGCTCCAGTCTTTCAGTGTAAGGTAATCCCGCCATTCCAGGAATTGACCTTGTGAACCTACGCTGCACTCCCTCAATAGCCAGAATGTCTTTCCTCAAATTTGGAGACCAGAACTGCATACAGTACTCCAGGTGTGGTCTCACCAGGGCCCTGTACAGCTGCAGAAGAACCTCTTTGCTTTGATACTCAATCCCTCTTGTTATGGAGGCCAGCATGCTATTAGCCTTCTTCACTACCTGCTGTACCTGCATGCTTACCTTCATTGACTGGTGTACGAGAACACCCAGATCTCCATGCCAGTCAAAAAAACAAGAGGAAGTGAGGACTGCAGATGCTGGAGATCAGAGCTGAAAAATGTGGTGCTGGAAAAACACAGCAGGTCAGGCAACATCTGAGGAGCAGGAGAATCAACGTTTCGGGCATAAGCCCTTCTTCAGGAATGAGGCTGGTGTGCCGAGCGGGCTGAGATAAAAGGTAGGAGGGAGGGAATTTGGGGAGAGGCATTGGGAATGCGATAGGTGGAAGGAGGTGAGGGTGAGGGTGATAGGCCGGAGAGGGGGTGGGGGCGGAGAGGTCGGGAAGAAGATTGCAGGTCAAGAGGGTGGTGCTGAATTCAAGGGTTGGGACTGAGATAAGGTGGGGGGGCAGGGGAAATGAGGAAGCTGGAGGAAATCTACATTCATTCCTTGTGGTTGGAGGGTTCCTAAGAGGAAGATGAGGCCCTCTTCCTCCAGGCGTCGTGCGGCCAGGATCTGGCGATGGAGGAGGCCAAGGACCTTCATGTCATTGGCGGAATGGGAGGGGGAGCTAAAGTGTTCAGCCACGGGATAGTTGTGTTGGTTGGTGCGGGTGTCCCAGAGGTGTTCCCTGAAATGTTCCGCAAGTAGGTGGCCTGTCTCCCCAATGTAGAGGAGACCATATCGGGTGCAGCAGATACAGTAAGTGATGTGTGTGGAGGTGCAGGTGAATTTGTGATGGATATAGAAGGATCCATTTGGGCCTTGGCAGGAGGTGAGGGGGGAGGTGTGGGCTGTCAAAAAAAAACAGCCACCAAACTGTTCGAATCCCATTTTCCAGTGCTTGGTCCATAGTCTTCTATACCTTGGCATTACAAGTGCACATCTAAATGCTTCTTAAATGTAATGAGGGTTTCTGCCTGTACCACCCTGACAGACAGTGAGTTCCAGATTCCCACCACCTTCTGCGTGAAAACGTTTTCCTCACATCTGCTTTTAATTCTCTGCCCCTTTGTCATTGATCCTTCCACTCAGGGGAGAAGTGTTTTCCCCATCTAACCTATCTACGCCCCTCACAATTCTACGTAGCTCAATATTATTGGTTGTTGCACAAACACAACCATGGAAATTCTGGCCAGCTGCAATAACCATAATGTGCATTAAGTACCATTGCATCACCTTGGATCTACCAAGTAACTGAGCTTTAAACAATACAGAGGTAACCTCTGCATCCTGGAGAAGAATGGCTATTTTTATTCAAGGTAGTGAGCTTAGATCTCTCTAAGTGCAAAGAATGTAAAAGGTGATACTGTCATTTGGTGGAACGATCCAACTTTGTGGGACAGTGGAAGGTTTGCTGATAGCTTCGGATAAAGATTACAAGTATGCTGTAAAAGTAGATTGAAAAATGGATGAGATCTGTCATTTTTCTTTTGTTTGCTCAACAAAAGCAAAGAAAATGCACCTTATGTCAACACATCATTGAGCAGCCCTCCTGACAGCTGTGCAGAGCTCACAGACCAGATCAAACATTTGCTACATAGACTAGAATATGAACTGTGCTGACTCTTATCATTTCATAAGTAAGAAACTGGTGAAATTTTTCATGTCAGGAGTTTTTAACAGTTGAGAGATGTGATTCTGAAATCCCTTGACTTAATTTTGTTTCCCACTTCAAGTCAGTAACCATTTCCACTTAAAATCTACTCATAAAACAAATTCCTTAATTTTTCACTTTCATTTTCCTCTCTCCTTTTCTTAAACCACTGCCTCATGTGTTGATGTTTCTTTCTTAGGTTTGCTGGGTCTCTGGTATCTCAGTTAAAAGACGGCTGTTAATGACCAACCACAGGGTACAGATTCAAAATCCCCCAAATCTGAATGCTTATTGCTTGCAATGGACAATATCCTTCAACCTTTGAAACTGCAAAATTTAATTTTTGTTTTTGAATATTGGACATCATAGAATTCCAACAGTATGGAAACAGGCCATTCAGCCTAAACAGATCCTCCAAAGAACATATGTTCCCATCCCAGTAACTCTGAATTTCCCATGGTTAATCCACCTAGCCTGCGTGCAATGAGTAATTTAGCATGGCCAATCCACTTAACCTGCATGTCTTTGCATTATGGGACGAAGCCTGAGAAAGCCCACACAGAGCGAAGGTGCAAACTCCCAACACAGAGAGTCACCCGAGGCTGGAATCAAACCCAGGCCCCTAGTGCTGTGAGGCAGCAGTGCTAAACACTGAGCCACTGTGCCACCCCAATGAAAAGAGATAGGCTGACCTGCAGGAAACGCAAGCAAATGGTGCTTCAGATCATGATTCTGTTTGTGAAAAATAACAGCAGCTTAGCTAATGTGAAGATTATGAAATATCTTTATGGATCTTCTGTCATCAATATTTGCAGAATTTGTGGAATATATAGAACAGAATTAGGTCATAATGTGAATTCAAATCCCTCCATGGTAGTTTAAAACTCTGGATATAAAATTCTGGTAAATGTGGCATAAAGCTACTTGATTGTTCGAAACAGTCAACTGCTTCATTGACATCGTCTGAGGAAGGAAATCTATTGTAATCACCCAATCCGGCCAATTGTGATTGCACTCCCACCCTAAACGTTGGCTGATTTTTAACTGGCCACTGAATTGGCCAATCAACCCCATCTGTTTCAAGCTGACACAATAATGTGGCCCAACACTGCCTTCTCAAGGAAACATGGATTGGATAATACATACCAGCCTTGCAAATGACATCTACAGCCTGAGAATGATTTGCAAGTGCCCTGGGTAATAGGGGAATCGTATGGACAGGAGGCAACACTGCTGCATGACAAACAAGCCCTGGAGACAGATCTAACTTTGAGCATAAAGCTAATAGGTAGGGGTTTTCAAAATACAATAAAAATACAAAAATAATTGGGAAGGAAGTGCATGGCAATGTAAAAGATATTTTTAAAGAAGCATTTGAGAGAACTACAGTCCAGGATGAGATGGATGGTTGGGAAATTTATAGTCCGATCATTATTATACATGTCAATGCCAAGTTAGCTATAAAAATAAGGAATGAAGAGCTAGCATTCAACGATAAGCATCAGGATCTATTTTTCTGTGAAACAAGTCATTTTTAATTCTTATCAGCTGCTCATCAGGGCGTGAGGTATTAAAGGATGGAATGAATTTCTGTGCATTATTTTTGCATTAGTCAGAGACCAGCAGCATAGAAACACTGCATTCCAGGTAAAGTTTTGTCATTATTGGACAGGGAACTTTCTGAATTTGGGTTGAAATTAAAAGCATAGCAGTGAGATTTTTTTAAACTGACTGCCAACAGAATTAATAATTGTTAAAACCCTTAAAGGTATGGTGCACAGTACCATGCAATATATACAGTATAATGCAACATGTGTAAAGTATAACTGCGAGATTGAACTACGGGTTCCAGAGGATTGTATCTGTGTCTGGAAAATCAATGCATTCATGGTGTTAGTGCAAGAACTTTTTAATTCTCATACAATTCATCAGCTTAGACTCTGTAAACATTAACTGGTGATCTTATTCCTTGGGGTTGTCTGTGACACCATTAAGAGGTTCTATTTGAATTCTACATCATACATGATACTGCAGAGTGAAGGCACGCACGTCACAAATGTTCAATGTGAATCAAGCCTGAAGTTGATGAAATAATGGTCCGTTCTTCAGCATGAGTTCAAAAGCAAAGTCCTGGTGAAGGACTTCAATAAAACAACTAGAATTAGAAAAAAACTTGCTTGGGAAAGTGTTAGCATCGCACAGTGAATGAAAAATTGAAAGAAATGAAATGATGTTGTGAACTAGGAGATTGCCATCTTCCTCAACTCAGAATTTATCTGAGAACAAATAAGGCAACAATAAAAATACACTGGGGATTCCTTCCTAGCGTATGTGCTGACTATTTAAGTTTTGGTGTGGAGGTGCTGGTCTTAGACTGGGGTGGATGAAGTCAGAACTCACATCAGGTTACCGTCCACAGGTTTATTTGAAATCACAAGCTTTCGGAGCAGTACTCCTTCATCAAGTGAAGTCACTATAACTATAACCTGGTGTTGTGTGACTACTTACATTTTATTATGAAAAGCTTTTAGATAGCACATGCAGAACATTTTTAAATGAAGTAAAAATGTCGATAGTTTATATCTATTGTCTTTGCATCAAGGTCTAGTATTAAATGTTTCTGCCTTTTTAATCCAGTATTTATTTTTAAAATAAGGATTGGATACTCAAAATAAGTATCATTTTTCTGAATGTTTTATTTAATTTACTCAGTTCTGAACAAACACTGTTACAAATATAGAACAACAGCTGGTCAGAGCGATTACAAATATGACCATAGACTGAAACAATTCCGGAGTCAGCAAGCCGAGAGCACTTCCACAATTCATAAACCATTCATCTGAAATATTCAAGCTACCTTTATTCTCATGCTATTCCTGAGAACTGCCTGGTGTTAAAAAACTACCATCTGTATTCAATGCAGTCTGGCATCAAAACACATTAATGTTACTCAAAAATATCATTGCGTTGGCAATGATGCTCAAAAACACCATTTACTGGAATGTGAAGGCATAACAGTGGAAATGGTACCCAGCTGTTCCAGATCTTCACTTTCCCAGTTGACAATGTCAGAGCTGCACAATAAATCGGGTAAAAAGAAATGTTGGGCATTGATAATGATGAATTAGGGATTTATGACAGAAAATGTGAGTTAAATTCAGATCAATGCGAGGTGCTGCATTTTGGGAAAGTAAATCTTAGCAGGACTTATATATTTAATGGTAAGGTCCTAGGGAGTGTTGCTGAACAAAGAGACCTTGGAGTGCAGGTTCATTGCTCCTTGAAAGTAGAGTCATAGGTAGATAGGATAGTGAAGAAGGCATTTGGTATGCTTTCCTTTATTGGTCAGAGTACTGAGTACAGGAGTTGGGAAGTCATGTTGCGGCTGTATAGGACATTGGTTAGGCCACTGTTGGAATATTGTGTGCAATTCTGGTCTCCTTCCTATCGGAAAGATGTTGTGAAACTTGAAAGGATTCAGAAAAGATTTACAAGGATGTTGCCAGGGTTGGAAGATCTGAGCTACAGGCTGGGGCTGTTTTCCCTGGAGCATTGGAGGCTGAGGGGTGACCTTATAGTGGTTTACAAAATTATGAGGGGCATGGATAGGATAAATAGGCATAGTCTTTTCCCTGTGGTGGGGGAGTCCAGAACTAGAGGGCATTGGTTTTGGGTGAGAGGGGAAAAATGTAAAAGAGGCCTGAGGGGCAACCTTTTCATGCAGAGGGTGGTACGTGTATGGAATGAGCTGCCAGAGGATGTGGTGGAGGCTGGTACAAATGCAACATTTAAGAGGCATTTGGATGGGTATATGAATAGGAAGGGTTTGGAGGGATATGGGCCAGGTGCTGGCAGGTGGGACTAGATTGGGTTGGGATATCTGGTCGGCAAGGACAGGTTGGACCGAAGGGTCTGTTTCCATGCTGTACATCCCTATGATTCTGACTGTATGGCTCTACATCAAAATGTAGAGACTATTTTACGTAGGAGTATGCATTTTGCAAGGTGCAAATTAGAGGCTGATGTATTTTATATACAGTACATCATTCAAGTAGATGGAGCACTGGAGCAACTTTGGCACAACATGGCAATTTGTGGATTAAATAATCTATCTGATTTTCTTCTGCAATCAGTCGAGTGGAGGAAAATCAGGTGGGCTACAACTTTGCAACTATCCATTTTCTGACCATGCCAATTTGAAAAATACTTTCACTGACTTACTTTCTGACAGTGAAGAGCCTTTGGTAGTCCCTTCAGTTTTTTGCCTCATCGTTTTTTTTCTGGAATGTTGTGCAGAAAATGGTCGCCACATTTGATCACACAAGATATATTAAAGTAATTTATTATACATGACGTAGTTGGTCATTTTTGTGAGGTTTTGTAAAGTGATCGAAAAATCATGCAGTTTCCTTCCCTTCCCCTCTTTTCCATGGATATCTTGACATCCTTTCATATTGAGCATCTCTGTTGTCAATGGGATTGCTTCAAAACTAAATAAAAACCCTCATCAAATAAATAACAGCTAGCCCACAGTGACTACATAACCCTAATCTCATGTTGTAAACTAGTCTTGCATTTTATGAGGATATCTGAACCTTTTGATTAGATTACCGCCTATAAACCCTCTAGGTTGTCCGTTGTTTATTACATTTTAACTTTCTAATTTATTAAGAATTTTAAAAATTAGTCAAATGGTGGATTTTTCCTTTGTTGACTTGGATACATGCCTACATTGGATCTAAAGAAATGAATTGTGGGTTTTCTACTTTTTAAAAAATCAGATGCCATATCATAAAGAAAACTCAGTCCTAAATGTCACTTTTATTAGGAAAAACAATTGGACTGTTAAAGTAATCCATTGTGTATGCAGGATTGCCATGGTATATTGTCACCACAGCAGTAAACCAATGACAGAATGGAAGCTGCAATCCTTGATATATTTGAACCTTTCAGGCATATGCAGTGGGAATTTTGATACCCAGTAGAGATAATAATGCCTTCAGATGAGCAGAGTAATGTTACTTATCCTATCAGCACTTCTATAAAGGAATTATGTGGATTATTTATATCCCCATTACTGCTGCAGATGATTATATATAACCATTATCTCTTGATTAATCCTTCAATTAAAACAAACTATGTGTGAAATGGAACAGAAACGTTTAATTTTTTACAGTCATGTTGTATTCCAAGATTCTTAATGGTTTCTGTTTCAAGTATTTTCTGTATAAAGCATTTGCTTTTTGATATTTATTCATGGGAAATGGGCCTTTTATTGCCCGTCCCTAGCTACTCTTACTCCCATGGTGGTAGGGTAGCACTTTTTCAAATTTGTCTTGTATTGGTAAAATTATTCTTTTGAGCTAGCTCCTGAACTAGGGTACAAAATTGCTGTCTGGTACAGTTCCACAGCAAGTCTAATGTTGCATGTTGTTGTATATTACACTGTTCGAGCAATGGTGTCAAGCTGTAGGAAGTAAGGACACTGTGTTTCAGCTCAATCAGTTGAGATAGGCTGATGTCACAGTAGAAATAAGTATTGGTTTTAATCTTAGTTTTCAAATAAGTTCCTTTCAATATCATTAGACAGGATTTAAAAGCTGCGGGTAACTTTTAATTCAGACGTGTTAATTATTTTCATGATTTGCAATATTAATGGCGTTATTGAAATGCAATCATGTACAAATTTCAGTCCCAATCTGCCACAGTCACATTGTTTCTATCAGAGAGACGAATCCTTCAATAAAGTCCTTCTGTTGGATACACTGCTGTGGTGTACACTCAAAACATGGCTGTAATCTTGTAGCGGTCTTGGTGATATTATGGGTCGTGTGGCAGAATCTGGTGATTTATGGCAAGGCCCACTTCAATTCCAGAAATGTTCTCTCGCCATCCTTTATGGTTATCACTGGCACGCACAAACACAAGACTCTATGGGGATCAGTGCTTGTTAAATGACAACTTATTGACACAACTTGCCTCAGTAATATTCAGCCCTCCCAAGCAAACCAGACATCAGCATAATCTGAGAAAGAAACCAGAGGAGATTGCCTCACCTCTTCCTCCAATCAACCTCCGGATTGGACATTGGGCACCGACAGTTCATAGCCTGACCTGAGCACCAGCTACACATTGTTATGGACGTTGGCATCCAGCAACTGCCAACCTCATTATGACCACCTCTCCAGGACAGTAATGGGATACAGAGTTAAGATTAGAGTGGTGCTGGAAAAGCACAGCAGGTCAGGCAGCATTTGGAAGGTGCTGCACCTCAGGATTGTTCACTTGCTCTTGGTGCTGATCCAATGATGTGCTGCTTGAATGGCCATATCAAGCCTGTTAGTGTATTGCTGTTTTAGTCAGAGCCAGCGGGCTTTCGCTGCTGCTGTTTAAAGGGACTGTTTACCCCAGACACACACTGAAAGGCAGCTCGTCAGCATTGACAGGTCCTGGTTAGAGACAAAAACAGTGCAATAGCTGGAATCCAAAGTAGACAAGCAGGAGGCTGGAAGAGCACAACAAGTCAGGCAGCATCAGGAGGTAGAGAAGTCAACATTTCAGGTATAACTCTTCTTCAGGAATGGGCATAGGGATTGGGGGAGCTGCAGATAAAGGTGGAGGGGAGGGTTATGGGATGAGGAGAGGGGCAGAGTGGTGAGGTGCTGACAGGAGAATACAGGTACATCCTGGTAGGTCAATAGAAGGAATGAATCTGGTTGGTAGCTGGAAGGAGGTGTTGGGAGATGAAACGGAAGGGAGGAGAGGGGCCTGGAAAGGGAGTGGAGGGGGTGTTGTGTGGGAAGGTTATTTTAAACTAGAGAATTTAGTGACAATTCCTAGGGCTGATGGGTGAGATGAATGTGGGACAGACATCTTGGTGTCAGACAGCAATCCAGCAGCAAGGGCACGTGCCAGCAGCCTGTGTGTGATTAATAAACTGCACATTCATTCAACCATACGACCATATCTGAAACTGGTGGGGGAACAGTCCTCAGTCTGTTGGTGACGCCAGTCAGGGACACAGTCCATACATAGTCCACCAGCTTCAGCATGGTCAGTCAACTGCTTGGGAGGCAGATGGTCAAGGGTTCTGTCTGTTAATGTTCAGTGGTCAGCTCTGCTGAGCCAGCTGGTGGAATCACGTATTGCTTCTTACTGAAGTGCAAACCCAGCATCGGGGTCTGATCACTCTGGTCTAGGGGCTGTTTGTTGAAATTGGTCAGGGATCTGGGGCAAAAACAGTCCACCGTTCTGACAGCAGTGTTCAAGCAGGGCACCTGCAGGGGTAATAGGTGGGGAGGTACCAATGACAGCAGAGTTGGGGGGATAAGGCTGGGGCTGAGTGCAGAAAACACAGGTATTCAGAACAGTGCTGATAAGGACAATCCCAGAGGGAAACTCAAACTCTGTTATTTGTAACATAATCACAGGGCGCTGTGGACTGTGGGAGGGGGCTGTTGATTGTGAGCACTACCCTGGCCTCCACAGGGGCAGCATTAAGGATCAGGGTGGGCATCAGCCAATGCGTAAGACTGAGGTTCAGGAGGAAGACAGGACAGTTTAGACAAAATTCAATATGGTGGGTCACTGGGGGCATGGATGGAAATGGGCTATTGGTATAGTGTGAGGTTATAGGGGACCTGCAGAATCTGGTGATCAGATTCTGGTGATCTAAAGCTGATGAGATTGAACTTAATCTACATTGTCAGCCGTCCTTCTCCTTTCTCTAAAGGTAAGGCCCTCTTAAAAAAAACGCTGGACCAAATCTCAGGGGCAGGTGCAGGGTCAGTTCGATTGTTCAAAGTGCAATTTACTGGACACAATAATATTGTGATGAAAAAAAAAGCACAGCCATTTGCACAGTGCAGTGGCATTGAACTTGCAACCTTGAGCAGTCAGATTGAGGACGTTTAGGACCAGACGTTGGTCAAAGGCAGATTGCCGCATGCATTGCTGTTTGCGAATTGATTCTGGGTATCTCAATACTGTTGACGTTAGCATCAATGAGGGTACAAAAGGCTAGCACTTGCTGAAGGAAAACCATGGTCAGTTCCACCTTCAGGAGTCCTGGTTGAGGCATGTCATTTCTAGTCCTCACCTGTGACGAAGCATAGTGACTGTCTGCTGAACACAGTGTGAAGGTTGGCATTTGCAGTGGGTTTGGGTTGGTGTTGTACAGCAGGCTCTCCCTTTTTGTTGGCATATGTTGATCAACCAGATGGCACAGTACCTTTACCAGGACTGGGCATATGCTGAGGTGGAATATGAATCCCAATAAAGATGCTGAAGTCTATATCCAGCGTGTCTCAGTGTATGGCAACATGGATTCCTGATGAAGGGCTTTTGCCCGAAACGTCGACTTTCCTGCTCCTCGGATGCTGCCTGACCTGTTGTGCTTTTCCAGCACCACTCTTATCTAAACTCTGGTTTCCAGCATCTGCAGTCCTCACTTTTGCCTAACGTGTTCAGCTCTCACGTGCAGGGTACATCACTGACTACTATGTTGAGATCGAAGAAACCCTTTTGCTTCTTCTGTGGTTAATTTCTGTCAGGAAAGCACTGACAGAAATATGCCCAGCTGCTGGTGGGGGTGACAAACCTTTCCTTTTGACTGAGCCACATCTTCTATGATAAAGGTCAATTTGAAGGGGAGCTCCTGACTCTAATGTGGTGTGTAGCTGGGCCTTACAGAGGACACCAGTGACACAAATACCACAAGATCCTGGAAATGGGGAGCACTTCTGCCTCACCAGTGCAAGTTTACCCAGCTAAGGCACCTAAGAGCCTATTTGCATAGTTAATTAAGTTGACACTGTGCCTCTGAGCCACAGTGGAAGGGATAGCATGAATCTCACTCAACATAAGCACGTCAATTGATAATGAGAAAATCCTCCTGGAAGGATGTTGTGAAACTTGACAGGGTTCAGAAAAGATTTACAAGGATGATGTCAGGGTTGGAGGATTTGAGCTATAGGGACAGGTTGAATAGGCTGGGACTGTTTTCCCCGGAGCATCAGAGGCTGAGGGGTGGCCTTATAGAGATTGATAAAATCATGAGTGGCATAGATAGGATTAATACACAAGGCCTTTTGCCTGGGGTGGGGGAGTCCAAAACTAGCGAGCATAGGTTTAGGGTGAGAGGGGAAAGATATAAAAGAGACCTAAGGGGCAACATTTTCATGCAGAGAGTGGTGCATGTGTGGAATGAGCTGCCAGAGGAAGTGGTGGGGGCTGGTACAATTGCTACATTTAAAAATATCTGGATGGGTTCATGAATAGAAAGGTTTGGAGGGTAATGGGCCAGGTGCTGGCAGGTGGGACGAGATTGAGTTGGGATATCTGGTTGGCATGGACGAGTTGGACCGAAGGGTCTGTTTCCATGCTGTACATCTCTATGACTCTATGTGCTAGTTATTTGATTCTTCAAGGGTAAACCTCTATTTTAGAAACAAATCAGGAATGTTGTGATATGGTGCACATGTATCTGTAGGGAATATATCCTAAACTGCTATCAATTGCTATCTCTTGAGAAAGAGTTCAGAATTGCCAGAGCAGTAATAGTTCTGGAAGCCAGAAATGTATACTCAGCTTTCCAATTGACATTCACTGTATATGGTCCTACTTTCAAATAAAAGATGTACATTATTGATTTATCAATCCTTGTATGATTAGTGCATTTACATTGACCACAAAAATGTAACATGACTGCTCTGCACGAGAGATTAAGCCACCCTGGGACATATACTCACATACCAATTTATTCCTAACTCACTACAAACAATAAAACAATATAACATCCTTTTTTAAAAAATAAATGGTACTTTAATAACTCTACATCAATAGAACAGTGCCAATCAATATCATTTTCTTTGTAAACTAAAAAAGGTTACAATTGACACCCTTAAGACAATTCTTTGGTAGATTGTTTCTCTGTCTCAAAATTGTTATGGACCTGACCAGACCCCCTCAATATATTTTAAGAAGGTAGCCTAGACCCTAACCTTTTCTTATTTTAAAGTGAAGTGCCATGTTCCAGATGTAATGCAACTGGTCAAACTACTCGACATTAAGCAAAACACAATTTTTAAACTGTAGTTAAAATACAAACAAAAGAAAGAAGAATTTAGAATAATTTAACAATTAGAAAACTCAACCGAATAAGAAATACAGTACCAATTACTAATTACCTGTTCCAATATTGTAACATCACATAAACACACATCTCGGTACAAAGGCAAATTCAGACACAGATTCTCTCCTGCAGTTCTTCAATCGAGGAGGAAAAAAAAATTGAGAAAATTCAGAGAGTGTAGCAGGTAGGAGGCAGTCCTTAAAACTTCTAAATCTTTTGAGACCCCAAAGGCTTCTATTCAAAGCTAAACCTAAAAACCAAAAAAACTTCAAGACCAGGTCAGAGAGAGCTGGTCACACCCAGGCTGCTTCCATTGTTCAAACTTAAAACAAAAACCCAAGGCCTTGCAAATTGTTCATCCTAGAATCCCTGCAGTGTGGAAACAGACCATTCAGCCCAACAAGTCTACAACCAATGAGTAGGGGGTTGCAGCCTGACCTGCTGCGCCACATTCACGACTCTATTCTCCAGCATCTGCAGTCCTCACTTTCCCTCTGAAGAGCATTCCACCCAGACCTATCCCCTTACCCTATCCCTGTAACCCTGCATTTCCCATGGCTACTGCAGCTAACGTACACATCCCTTGACACTATGGGCAATTTAGCATGGCTAATCCATCTAATTTTCTTAGAGACAGCTCGTCACCTCTGCCTTAGAGTGTCTCACCAAAAAAAACAGGCAAAATAATTTATTAAAATGACAGCATTGTCACAAAATATTATTCATAGTAATACATTGGTGGTGCATTATGGGACTTTCATTTTGTGGATTTGGCATTCATCCCTGTCACTTGTAAGTCAGTACATGTCACAGGTAACTTGGCCATGTTTCTCCTGGTGTTGTAGGGGTAATTCTTGGTGTTACTGATGTTGTGTCAATTATTGGTGATGACGTTGCTGTTGTTTCACTTGTGAGTGATGTTGCTGGTGTTGTTGATCAACTTTTTGATTTTTTTTGTCCAGGTTTTTGGTTAATGATGCACTCTGTTCCCTTTCATTTGCTTTCTGTTTTTGGTCTCAATGATGTTTAGGTTTAGAGTCTGAGCTTCATGAATAACTGTTGCTGGGTTCAAGGCTTTCATGATTAGATTGGACAAGAGGTTACTGGACAAGGTAGTCACACTCGCCTTCTGAGCATGGGTGTGGTAACCTTTCTCCTTTGGTGTTGCACAGAAACACAGCAATGCAATGTGATAAAGCACTCAACCCTTAAGGATCATTCATTCATTAGAATGTTGCATACAACCAATTAGATTACTCAAATGTGTACAGGGGGCTGATGATGTGACTTGAGTTACTTCCCACCTAGCACACATGTCTTGCAATGGTTTGCCACTGAATTGTGGTCTGTGGTCAGATACGGTCTGTTCCAGAATATTGAATCAACTGAAAATAGTGCTCATCATGTCAGTGACAGCCATCTTGTTATGTTTGTAAGTTGGAGAACAATGGGAAATTTGGAGAAACGATCCATCACAAGGTTGTGATCTTCCTCATGCACTGTGAATGGATCTGTTACTGATTTAAATATTTTTTAAAAATGTTCCTGCATTTCCCATTTTACAGGCAGTGAGTTCCAGATTCCTACCATCTGCCAGGTGAAAAACGTTTTCCTCATTTCTCCTGTATATTATCTGCACCTTACTGTAACTCTATAGCCTCAATCGTTGATCCTCCTTTCGGGGGAAAGTTTCTTCCTGTGTATCATCCTGTATTGTCTATTTCACCAGGGTGGGTGTGGTTTGAAATTGATAAATTGTGAGTATACTGAGATCAGTGCATAATGGGTCACCTTATCACTGCTGGACCATTGGAATCTGCCAAGGAAAAGATTTCAGGAAGCCAATTTGAGTGTGTGTAGCTTTCCAATGTAAAAAAGCTGAAGATCCATTACCTGCTGTGAGATAATCTCTCACAGGCTGCACCACGGAATGCCACCAGCTTTTCAGGATGTGTAATAGGTGTATTAGTTGCAGCTTTTAGGGTTTGTCAACCTGCTCTTTCAGGATGTTTGATGTTAATGATTATAAAAGCTTCTGATTGTCACATGTTATGATCTGTGAGGTTAAAGACATGGAAAGCTTGTTCATTTGACATTGCCAGTGAAGAAGATTACTCCAGCGTACAAGGGGACCTTGATCAAATGGGCTAATGGGCCAAGGGGTGGCAGAAGGAGTTTAATTTAGATCAATGTGAGTTATTGCATTTTGGTAAGGCAAACCAGAGCAGGACTGATACAGTTAACGGTAGGGCCCTAGGATGTGTTGCCAAACAAAGAGATCTAGGGATGCAGGTGCATAGTTCCTTGAAGGTGGAGTCACAGGTGGACAGAGTAGGTGGGAGAAGCTGTTTGGAAAACTTGCCTTCATTGGTCATAACTTTGAATATAGGAGTTGGGATGTCATGTTGCGGCTGTATACAATATTGGTTAGGCCACATTTCGAATATTGCATGCAATTCTGGTCGTCTTTCTAGAGGAAGGATGTTGTTAAACCTTAAAGGGTACACAAAAGATTTACAAGGATGTTGACAGGACTAGAAGGTTTCAACTACAGGGATAGGATAGGGCTGTTTTCCCTGGAGCATCAGAGGCTGAGGGGTGACCTTATAGCGGTTTATGAAATCATGAGGGGGATGGATAGGGTAAATAGACAAGGTCTTTTCCCTGGGGTGGAGGAGTCCAGAACTAGAGGGCATAGGTTTAAGCTGAGAGGGAAAAGATTTAAAAAGGATCTGAGGGAAAATGTTTTCACCAAGAAGGTATGTGTATGGAATGAGCTGCCAGAGAAACTAGTGGAGGCGGGTACAATACAACATTTAAAAGGCACCTGGATGGTATATGCATAGAAAGAGTTTAGAGGGATGCAGCAAATCCTGGCAAATGGGATTAGGTCACTTTGGGATGTCTGATTGGCATGGATGAGCTAGATTGAAGGGTCTGTTTCTATGCTGTATGACTCTATAACTCTGAAACCTGTCGCTGGGTGTTTGTAATTATTCAGTTTCTTAACATGTACCCTGCTGTCAGTATTGTTGGACTCATGTATTGCCCTGTATTGTCGAGTATTATTCTGTGTTGCTGTGTTTTGTTCCATATTGTTGTGTTTTGTTATGTATTGTTGTGTATTGTGTATTATTGTGTATTGTTCTGTATTGTATATTATTGTGTATTGTTGTGTATTGTGTATTGTTGTGTATTATTGTATTTTGTTCTGTATTGTGTATTGTGTATGATTGTGTTTTGTTCTGTATTGCGTATTATTGTGTATTGTTGTGTATTGTTGTGTTTTGTTCTGTATTGTGTATTATTGTGTATTATTGTGTATTATTGTGTATTGTGTATTGTTGTGTATTGTGTATTGTTCTGTATTATTGTGTTTTGTTCTGTATTGTGTATTGTGTATGATTGTGTTTTGTTCTGTATTGTGTATTGTTGTGTATTGTTGTGTTTTGTTCTGTATTGTGTATTATTGTGTATTGTTGTGTATTGTTCTGTATTGTGTATTATTGTGTATTGTTGTGTTTTGTTCTGTATTGTGTATTGTTGTGTATTGTTCTGTGGTCTGACTTGGACTTTGGAACCAGATTTGCTGCAATTGAGAGTCCGATGTCCCCTTGCTTTGTCGATATCCAGGAACGCTGCGCAATGTAACAAATAAAATTTGTTTGAGATGTTGTTACTTTGGTGCGGGCTGCTGACTATAACAATGAAGTTGACTGCACTTCAATCTTTAAAGGTTTTAATTGGTAAAGAGGAGTTGACTATTTGACTTTAATATCCCCTCTTTGGAACAGTCACACTGATACAATTTGCTGTGACATCTGCTGAAAGAGAGTCTCATCACGAGATTTATGAGGGGGACGCTGGGACTGATCTGAATGACCTGAAATGGAAGCTGTTTAATTAGATTCATAGCACGGAAACAGACCCTTCGGTCCAACTCGTCCATGCCCACCAGATTTCCCAATCTGACCTGGTCCCTGCATTTGGTCCCCTTTCCCCCCAAACCTTTCCTGTTCATGTACCTGGTCAAATGTCTTTTAAATATTACAACCATACCCATCTCTACTATTTCCTCCAGTAGTTCATTCCACATATGAACCACCCTCAGGTCCCTTTTAAATCTTTCTCTTCTCATCTTAAACCTTTGCCCTCTCATTTTGAATGCACCTGTGCTTGGGAAAATACCTTTGTTATTCATCTTATCCAAGCCCCTCATTATTGTTTAACCCTCAGTAAGGTCACCTTCAACCTCCTATGCTCCGGGAAAAAAAAACATCCCAGCCTATCAAGTCCTCCTGATTTTGCAACATCTTGGTAAATCTTTTCTGAACCCTTGCCAAGTTAATGATATCTTTCCTACAGCAAGGTGACCTGAACTGTAGACAGTACTCCAAATAGAGGCCTCGCCAGTATCCTGTACAGCCACAATGTGATGTATCAACTCCTATACTCAATGGTCTGAGCAATGAAGGCAAGCGTGCTACTGTGATGTAGCTTTCAAAGAACTATGTATCTCAACCCTCAGGCCTCTCTGTTTGACAACACTCCCTAGGGTCCTAGTATTAAGAGTATAAGTCCTTGCAAACGGGTTCTGTGTGGAGTCCATCCACAAATTAATTTGTATGCAAGTTAGAAAACAATGCAGGAAACATGTCAGATTGTTAGAAATACATCCCTAACGGAATTGCATTCACAGGTAAGAGTGTCCCCTGAGCAATTTTGCAGTCTTAAAATTACATGCCTACAGTAGCAGGTTTCAGCCTCTGAAGAGCAGCCCAACCCCTCAAACCTATCTCTGAATGTCTTTTGGCTAAGCCACCTAGCCTGCACATCCCAGGACACTACAGGACAATTCCCCATGGCCAATCCACCTAACCTGCACACCTTTGGACTGTGGGAGGAAACTGTAGCAACTGGAGGAAATCCACACAGACACAAGGAGAATGTACAAACTCTACACGGACAGTCGCCTAAGAATGGAATTGGATCCAAGTCCCTGATGCTGTGAGATAGCAGTGCCAACCACTGAGCTGCTGTGCTATAACCCAAACTTTGTCATTCTCCAGTGGGGGAGCATTATGTACAGGCAAGCGACCTGACAATGCCAATCACACATCTTTTATTTACCGCCAGCCGAAGTGAACACAAAGAGAATGCATAGAGGCTGCAGAGCCCCTCCCCCAAAATACAAGCCAGGTACTCTCACCGTGGCCAGCAACCATTCGATACTCTGTGGTGATCAACCAAACCCAGCTCTCACCGGCTGGAACTGGATGTCAATCAGGTTCCATCTGCCTAAATGTAACCCTGCAGTTAAACTCGATCAGGCACAAGGAAGGCTTTCTCTACCTCAATGCCCTCATTCTCTTCCTCCCTGGAAGACTGCTCCTCTTCCCCCAGTTCCTCGGCATCTATCACCTCACCTTGTTTCCCGCTCCGAATGTGAATGCACGTTTTTGTGTACATTGTGTTCAACCATATTCTGCTCTACATTATCTGCAGGACCAAAAGGTGAACATATTTTGCAGTGGGTATATTAAGAACCCATAAAATATTGCTTCACACAGCAAAACATAGCAATGTAATATTCTGAAATGTCTACTTTTCTCAAATGGTATAGGACAGTGATAAAGAATGAAATGAATGATTTAGTGAAGAGATAAAGAATGAAAAGCAAAAGATACCAGCCATAAGTTTGAAGTACATCTCCAATCTCCTATCCTCCTTCCCCAGCTCCAACTATTCTCTCAATGTTTTTTCCTTCTCTCTGGCTGAATTGCCTGTATTGTATGCAGCCTTTTCCTGTGTGAGGATATAAAACAGACATAAATTAGAATGAGGAATTTGAGAGACACTATGTGTCACCTCAAGTGTCACAGACACTAACCACCTTATGTAAAAGTGAATACCAAGCATTAATAAACACTATTCTAGTATTGTGCTGTATTATTTGTTCCATTTAATGTGTAACACAGTCAGCACTTCGAAAATGCAACAATACACAGTTGTACAGAGTACATGAGTATGGCTGTGCAGTTAAATAGATGTACAGTCGATAAAGTGCATTGCAACCTCCCTCTGTGATAGTGCACCATCTTTAAAGTGCACGGTAATAAAACTGTTTAAGACAAACTGCTAGGATGTTTGCACACATCTCCCATTAACCATGCAGGTCTGGTGTTATTCCATCTTTCAGAGTAGACTTTTCCTCTGAATAGGACCATCTTTCCCAGCAGAATCTCTAATTGTTCTTGATTGAATGTCGTATTTTGCTCAAACATTTTTAATAGACACAGAACCTTAAAAGTAGCAAGAGTCCTCATATTGAAGATTCCAAGATTAACAATGATCCACTGAAGGTAAGGAGCAAATCATAGTGCAGAGATTTTGCTTTTTGACTGAGGGACATCGGAAGGTTGTACATCTTGTGAGGGGTTGTGACCTGAAAAAATGTAAATATCGAGTCTGCATTAAAAAAGTGGACAAAATTAGATGAAGGGTGGAGGAGGTCATTGAATTGAAGGAAGGATGGAGCTGGAGAGAATAACACTCTTAGGAATGCCTGAACTAATTTAAATAATAAAACAGTTCTATCTATAGCACACTGCAGTCACGCAAGCTTCTGCCAAAGCATAAATAATTTAGGAATTTGAAAAACAATGGACATGTAAGCTCAAGTACACTAAATACATATGCGGGTACACATGATGAAACATAATAAATATTTTCATGATAAACACTCTCTGGTAGCTAATAATGGTGATGCTACATTAAATTGGGGCACTCCAGGTTGTTCATAAATTCAGTCCTGGGACTAACAGGCAGATTGTAAATTGTCAGCATTTTTTCCAACACATACATGTCTTTTCTGTCATAGTGTTTCTTTAAAATAATGGGCTTGACTCTTTTTTACAGCTAGATTACACAACATTCTGTTGTTTATGTGTTTATTAAGGCATGTTCCTTAATGTGTGGTACACTCTCCTAATTTTGCTGCTTCTCCTTCATCTCTGCTATATACTCAGCTCAGATGTGTCTCTAACTTATACCCTGTTCTAACCCATACAACTCTTGTCTCGTATGTTGTTTTGTGTCTTGATGGACTTTGAAGAACATTGTTAAATCCAGGCTTCCATCTTTTCCTTTCACTCTTTCACTGACTGAGCTATTGTGCTTAAAGCATGTTACAGCCTCTTCATTGCCAGCAATAGACTTCCTGACTATGTTCAGACCCAATCAAAAATCTGCAGCTGTTTGCTTCAAAGACAACTACAGCCATATGAGAAAGTAAATGCTGCAGGCACCACCACATGAAATGTTATAATCTGATTTACAGGATAGTTCTATCTTTGTTATTTATTAATTTCATTTGTTGGAACTGATTTGTTCTGTGATTTGATGATTTCATTGCATCCCAAGTGCATCACTGTGCTCTCTACTTTCTACGAACCTTATAAATTGTCTTGCAAGACATTTACACAGACGATAATGCATCTTTTAAAATAGCAAGAGACTTGCAGGAGACTGCAAAGATCTAGAATAAAATTATTTGCCATTATTTGCAAGGCATACAAAAGACAATAGGCTACAGAAATGTAAATAAAAGAGAAAAGGTCAATTTAAAATTGAAACTTGGAAGAGCTATCCTATTGGAATTCTGTTCCAGTCGCCAGGAGCTGTAACATTAGGCATGGAAATATGAACAAAAGTGCTGGGAACTGATGAAATTGGTCCTTGAATGGTTAAGGTAGTTACTTATGTTGGTTTTATCCCATAGGCAGCTCATCTCAAGGGAGGAGGTAGTTTCAAGGTTTCAGCCTCATCAGCAATAGCCCTTCAGTAATCCCTCGATTAGAGTGTAATATGAAAGGGAGGGGAAAACTAAGTGACATGGAATCATTGTGTAATTCCCCTCTTTCTGACTCCATGTAGAGGCTTTTATTTTAACACGATTAGCACTGGGAATGGAGGCCCATTGAAGAATCCTGTGTGGGTGAAGCTCAATGTATCATCAAACTCAAACAGAAACAGCTTGAGAAATTCGGCAGGTCTGACAGCAACTGCGGAGAGAGAAACAGAGTTAACCTTCTGGGTCCCATACCCCTCTTAGAATGCGTCCAGTTCTGAAGAAGGGTCACTGCACACGAAACATTCACTCTGTTTCTCTCTCAACAGATGCTGCCCAGACCTGCTGGGTTTCTCCAACAATTTCTGTTTTTGCTACAGATTTCCAGCATCTGCAGTTCTTTATTTTATTTTAATATGATCTAACTCACAGTAAAAACGATATTTTAATTGGCATTAGGCCTCTGTGTATTCAAGGGATCTAACACTTGCTTTCAGTATCCTCTGATACAGCTGAAAAAAATAATAGTTTTCTCAATTGCTGCAGTGGAACCGCCACCTACTTCAATTGGATACAGGTCATACTGCTACATTGGTGTTTTATGAAGCTATCATATGCTGAACAGTGGGCATTATATGTTGTATTATTGAATGGAAATGAAAAGGTTGATTTAAGCTAAAATGATGTTCGGTCCATTCTGGTATATAACACAACCACTGGATGGAGCATTAGGGCAGTCTGTAGCAACGTGAGCAGGTAGCAACTGATGCTTGGCTCAGCCTCCTGTGGGGATGCATGTGTCTTACTGAACTCTTGTTAGTAACAGTCCATGTGGCCTAAGAATTACTGTAACCAGTACATAGTCCCTTCCATGTCATAATGCACTTGTTAAAAATCAATAACAACACGCTCTTCTGCTGATACTTATGCTTCATCCTTCACCACAAACAATTAAAATACTACTAGAAAAAGTGTTGGTGGCAGCATGTGACCTAAGGTATCCAGGCCTTGTAACAGCTTCTACACCAGTTAAATTTTGATAGTTCCTTAGAACTTCATGACAGACCTTTCACATTAATGTTGTATTACAGCAAAAATTGTATCTTAGGAAACTTTCATCAATCAGCTTTTTCATGATCATTAAAACTTATGTGTCCTTTTAATACAAATAGTTAACATGTTGAGTGTATAGCATGGGACATTATTCATGATTCAAATTGCTTTGTTTATCATTGGTTGTGGGAGAAAGTGAGGACTGTAGATGCTGGAGATCAGAGCTTAAAAATGTGTTGCTGGAAAAGCGCAGCAGGTCAGGCAGCATCAAAGGAGCAGGAGAATCGACGTTTCGGGCATAAGCCCTTCTTCAGGAATCAACCTTATCATTGGTTGTGTCCTCCTCACTGAATAGTTTTATAAAGTTGCTCCATTTGATTGTTTTGTGGGGATTTAGGTTTTGAAAGATTGGGGAAAGTTTCATTTATTTCTTGTGTTGGGGAATAGCTGGAGTGTTTTTTCTTAAAGAGGTAATTGAAAGGTCACAGTGTATGTTAGTTTTTTTTAACAAGGCTCCCTAGAAATCTCCCGATTGATGTTGAATGCTTATTGTGCTTTTGAAAGCTGCTTGCTATCTGGGTGGTGAGTACGTTGGTGCATGGAATTAATTAGAGAACACAAAGCCTGTGATGGCATCTGGCCAGCTGACCTTACTGATTTCTGAAAAAAAACCTTATTGAGTTCTTGGTGAAATCTACTTATTCTCCTGAAAAAGTGATTGCACTACCATCTCAATATTGTATTCCCTGAGCAATCTGTGTATGCCAAGACTCCAGATACAACCATGCGCGATTAATGGCTTGACCACATCTGCCTAAACATCAGACAGCCAGACTTCTGATGAACATTCACCGGATTCGAAATGTAAACTTTGCCTTCCAGCCACAGATGCTGCCAGATTTTGTTAGCAATTTCGGTTTTGTTACAAATCTCCAGAATCCACAGTTACGTAGAATCCCTACTGTGTGGAAGAAGGCCATTCAGACCACTGAGTCCACACCAATCCTCCGAAGTCATGTAAGCTCAGATAGCTGCCATTTATCCCTGCAGATATGAACATTTTAAGCAGCCTGCAGGGTCTCACACATTCTAGCAACTTGTCATCCAACAGATTAATAGATTTGCTGAGGCATGTGCCAAAACAACATTCAATTGCTGATTTAAGGGCCTCAATTTAGGCCAGGGTGGATAGGCAGGCCTGGGCTTCATCCATCATCATTGGAAAACTAGAGCCAAATTGAGATGGGGGTTGGGAAGGTGAAGGATCTGGACAATTTGTGGACCGTCAGCATCTCCTCCCTCCCCCATCTCCATTGAACCAAAGACAGGGGGCAGTAAAATTCTGCCTCAACTAGTATCTATCAATATACAAATAGTGACATTCATACAGATAATATCCATTACATTCTGAAGAATGGTTACTGGACCCAAAATCTTAACTCCTTTCTCTCTGCAGATGCTGTCTGACCTGCTGAGTTTTTCCAGCAATTATTTTTATTTCTGATTTCCAGCATCTGCAGATCTTGGGGTTTTTTTTGGTTAAGGCCAAGTATAGCATTTTCTTATATTGCTGACGAACTGAATGTGCTGTTGAGAGGTGTCAGGCATCACTGCAGCTTTACTGTTCCGATGTGTATTTCTCCTGTATCCATCCCTCTTGACTTGAGTTAAACTGCAGCTCTTGTGTTCAGCTTCTCTTTCAAACTATTTTCAAAGAGCGATACAGCTTTGATTCCAAAGCTATAGCTTATGACTGGAAATCGTCAGAAGTTTTATCGAAAATAGGCAGCCTAGTCTCCAAAGAGATATAATTAAAAATAGAAACACTCTGATGTGTCTAAAAATATATCTTTTGTGTAGACCAGTGTGGGGAGACTTTAGAGGACAGCTGAATAAAGTGTTAGATTTTTGCTGTCTATTGCTTTGTGCTTAATACTCCACGAGAATTGTTTCAATAACTTTCTTGAGAGCAATACCAACCATAGCAATTCAGGGGAGAAGGAGGCAATCATCTGAAGCCAGTGTGACTGCCCTGGGCATTCATCATGAACTATCCCCCGCAGTCACATTCACCTTATGTCCTCTGTCTCAAACTTTAAAGAGATGGTGTGGTGCTCCAGATTGGGTAACTTGTAAAGAAGGAAACATGCCACTGTGCATGCCTCAGTTTTTAGAGTAGATTACTTACAGTGTGGAAACGGGCCCTTCGGCCCAACCAGTCCACACCGAAGCGCGACCCACACATACCCATTCCCCTACACCTAACACTACGGGCAATTCGCCTAAGCTGCACATTTGTGGACTGTGGGAGGAAACCAGAGCAGCCGGAGGAAACCCTCACAGACACGTGGAGAATGTGCAAACTCCATACAGTTAGTCACCTGAGGTGGAATTGAACCCAGGTCTCTGGCGCAGTAAGGCAGCAGTGCTAACCACCGTGCCGCTGTTTCTCTTCTTGGGATTTCTTCTGAAATTGTAAAAATGAGCTCTTACACAATCTTATTTTCTAACGCAATGTGTGTAAACGGTATGGGATTCAGTCACTTCTCGGTAAGGTTTGGCCATTATATTGTCCGTTTTTTCAATTTTCTGGCTTACTGTTATGCACATGGCCCTCGATATATTATTGCTTCAGAGTAATTCTGATGCAAGGAGACACAATATTGGTGAGAAAGATGTATGGAGGTAACATGACACGATTTATTCCTGTTTGAATTACTTCCCGGATCTGTAAAATCACTTGTATACAGACGCTGAATTGAGCTTTCAGGAAGGACGTTAAACATCACTCTCTGCACAGACTGAAACATCCTGGCGTTCCTGGCATCATACTGATGCAACCTCCAGGTTAATCATGGTAATACTGTAACAGATTGACCAATCATTAATAAGTATTCCAGTATGGTCAGGAGTCACTGACAGGAGAGTGTGACTACAAGTGCAAGGTTAGGGAATGCAAAGGACAGGACTGCAGGAATATAGCCTGTGCAAATATCCAACAGGTTTGAAGTTCTCTCAGCTTGTTTTCATGCTGTATGACTCCATTTAGGGCGGCACGGTGGCACAGTGGTTAGCACTGCTGTCTCACAGCACCAGGGACCTGGGTTCAATTCCCGCATCAGGCGACTGACTGTGTGGAGTTTGCATGTTCTCCCCGTGGGTTTCCTCCGGGTGCTCCGGTTTCCTCCCACAGTCCAAAGATGTGTGGGTCAGGTGAATTGGCCATGCTAAATTGCCCGTAGTGTTAGGTAAGGGGTATATGTAGTGGTATGGGTGGGTTGCGCTTCAGCAGGTCGGTGTGGACTTGTTGGGCGAAAAGGCCTGTTTCCACACTGTAAGTAATCTAATCTAATCTAATGTCTCAATGACCATATGACTGCAAATGAGGTAGGTAAGTGGAACAAAGGACAGCGGTGCAGGAGTCCAATTGTCCAATTTTCAGTTGTATGCAATTATCAACAGGTTTGAAGTTCTCTCAGTTTGTTAGGGTGAGAGCGGGGGCTGTGGGTTGATTGAGCAAAATGACTGTGACACCAAGGGAAGAGGAAACCATCTGATTGGGGGAGCCAATGGGAATGTAGTGGTAGTAGGAGAGATAGGGAGATAGGGAGATAGATACTGCCCTCCACAGCACAGCATGCGTCAGGTGGCTGTGTTGTCTGCCCGGTGACAGGGCTAAGGTTATCTGTTCTGAGCTGATCAAGAACTAGCAGTGGGAGGAGGAGGATCCCGTTGTCCTACTCCATGCAGGCACCAATGACAGAGATAGACAGAGATAGACAGAACCTAGGAGAGAGGTTCAGCCCAGTCAGTATGAGGAACTAGGCATTAAATTAAGAAGCAGAATCTCAAAGGTAATATTCTCTGGATTGTTACCTGAACCACATGTAAATAGTCAGAGTGTAAACAAGGTTAGGGAGATGAGTGTATCGCTGAAAGGTTGGTTTTGTTACAGGGGGTTCTGGTACTAATACTGGAGAAAGTGGGATCACCATCAGTCGGATGGTCTACACCTTAGCCATGCTGGAGTGGTGTTCTTGTGATCCAAGTAACAAATGAAATAGGGCAGATCTTAAACTAAATAGTGGCTGGCAAAGGCCCAATTTTAGGAAGTTGTAATGAATCAAAGAAAAGGGAAAAGGCAAGAGAAGAAGTGATTAATGTGGGAAATGATGACAATGATCAGAAAGGACAGAATACAGATTAAAGAGCAAATCAATAGATAAGACTAGAGATTTTTTTAAAAAAAGGACAACATTTAAGGCACTGTATTTGAACGCATGCAGCATTCAAACAAAACAGATGAACTAGTCATACAAATTGAGATAAGTACATATGCTATGATGGCCATAACTGGGACATGGCTACAGGATATCCGAGACTAGGATCTGAATATTAAAGGATATGTGACATTAGGAAAAACAGGAAACTGGGAAAGGGTGGAGGAGACTGTGTTCATTCAAGATGTTAGCACAATGGAAAGGGATGACCTTTAGTCAGGAAAACATGACATTGAAGCAATTTGGGCAGAATCATCAAATCTTTACAATGTGGGGGAAGGCCATTTGTCCCATTGAGTAAAAAGTGAGGTCTGCAGATGCTGGAGATCAGAGCTGAAAATGTGTTGCTGGTTAAAGCACAGCAGGTCAGGCAGCATCCAAGGAACAGGATGAAGGGCTCTGGCCCGAAACATTGAATTTCCTGTTCCTTGCATGCTGCCTGACCTGCTGTGCTTTAACCAGCAACACATTTTCAGCATTTGTCCCATTGAGTCCACACTGAATATCCGCAGAGCAGAACACCCAGATCCACTCCCCTATCCATGTAACTCTGCATTTCCCATGGATAATCCAGTCGGTGACATAACATGCTGGTCTAAGTAATTGTGCTGAAAACTGTTAATGATTTCCTCATTTTGACTACTTTTCGCAATTTAATTTTTTCCAGACTATATATAGTTTAATATCCCTATGTTAATCACTGTATCCATTTGACAAGTTTTTATCATTTGTCCCTTGATCCCTTGTCGTACCATGTTGTTACTGGTCTACACATCATTGGACTGTGGGAGGCACCAGAGCATCTGAAGAAAGTCCACACAGGTCCAGGGATAATGCGCAAACTTCACACAACAATCATAGAAGTGTACAGAATAGAAATAGACCCTTCAGTCCAACTCATTCATGCCGACCAGATATCCTAACCTAATCTAGTCTCATTTGCCAGCACTTGGCCCAT
This sequence comes from Hemiscyllium ocellatum, assembly GCF_020745735.1. Lineage (NCBI taxonomy): Eukaryota > Metazoa > Chordata > Chondrichthyes > Orectolobiformes > Hemiscylliidae > Hemiscyllium > Hemiscyllium ocellatum. Next base: position 146,705,210 of record NC_083402.1, on the reverse strand, counting down.
ACCCCTCTATACCCTTCCTATTCATAAAGCCACCCAGATGCCTTTTAATTATGCCAGCCTCCACCATTTCTACTGGCAGCTCAGTCCATGCACGCACCACCCTCTGCATGAAAAAGATGCTCCTTAAGTCCCTTTTATATCTTTATCCCCTCAGCCTAAACTATGTCCTGTAGTTTTGGACTCCCACACACCAGGGAAAATCCTTTGTCTATTTACCCTATCCATGCTCCTCACGATTTTATAAACCTCTATAAGGTCACCCCTTAGCCTTAGATGCTCCAGGGAAAACAGCCCCAGCTTATTCACCCTCTCCTTATAGATCAAACCCTCCAACCTTGGCAACATGTTTGTAAATCTTTTCTGAACCCTTTCAAGTTTCACAACATCCTTCTGATAGGAAGGAGACTAGAATTGCATGCAATATTCCAACAGTGGTCTAACCAATGTCCTGCACAGCTGCAACATGACCTCCCAACTCCTATACTCAATGCTCTGACTAATAAAGGAAAGCATACCAAATGCCACCTTCACTATCCTATCTACCTGCAACTCTACTTTCAAGGAGCTATGGACCTGCACTCCACTGTCACTTTGTTCAGCAGCACTTCCCAGGACCTTACTATTAAGTGTATAATTCTTGCTCTGATTTGCTTTCCCAAAATGCAGCACCTCGCATTTATCTAAATTAAACACCATCTGCCACTTCTCAGCCATTGACCCCGACAATGGAATCAAATGTTTGGTGCCTGATGGTGTGAGGTGGCAATGCTAACCACTGAGCCATTGTGTCATGCTAGAGTAAAAATGAGGAAACATAAAGACATGAGATCACTTGTGAGAGTTGTCTACGGGCCCCCACCAGTAACTATATGGTACGACAGGGGATCAAGGGGCAAATGATAGAAGCTTGTCAAATGGATACAGTGATTAACATAGGCATATTAACCTATATATAGACTGGAAAAAATTAAATTGGAAAATAGTAGCCAAAATGAGGAAATCATTACCAGTTTTCAGCACAATTACTTAGACCAGCATGTAATGGGACCAATTGGATAGGAGGCAATATTCGAGAGAGCTTTGACCAATGAAACAGAATTAATTCCTGACCTCATAGTGAAAGTCCCTCCTGGCTAACGGTGACCATAAAATGATTGAATTTTACAGACAGTTAAAGGGAGAACAATGTGGGACCAAAACTACAATATTTAAATTTAATAAGGGCAGTTATGAGGATATAAAAGTAGAGTTAGTGGAAGTGAACTGGCAATTTAGTTAAGGGATAGACCAATAGAGATACACTGGCAAACTTTTAAGGGAATATTCCAGAAACTGCAGAAGGATATATACCAATAAACAAGAGAAATTTGAAGAACTGACCATCTATAGTTATCTAAAAAGATAATATCAAACTCAAAGGAAGTGCATATTATTGTGCAAAAATAGATGGCAGGTCAGCAGTTTGAGTAGAACATATAAAAAAAGAAGAGGCTAAAAGATCAACAAAGAAGGAAAAATTAGGGGATGAGAGAAAGTTAGCCAAAAGTATCAAAATAAGTAGGAAATGTTTCTTTGAGTATTTTTTAAAAAGTTTAGAAAATAAGTGTTGATTCTAGAGAAAATGAGTCTGCGGAATTAGTATTGGAGGATAAAGAGATGACAGATGCATTTGCTGGATGTTTAGCGTCAGTTTTCCCTATAGAGGGTGTAAGTAATATCCCAAAAGCAGCTGTAAATCAGGAATTGAAAGGGAAATAGAAACTAAAGAAGTTGCAATTACCAGGGAGATAGTACTGAGTAAAATGTTGGAACTGTGAGTTGACAAATCCCCAGGTCCTGATGGATTTTCTTTAAGAGTCTTAGAAGAAGTAGCTCATGATGCAGTTGATAGAAACATAGAAAGTAAGAGCAGGAGGAGGCCATTTGGCCCCTTCTTTCCACTCGGCCATTCAATATGATCGCGGAAGATCATCTTATTCAGTATAACCTGTTCCCACCATTTTCCCATACTATTTCATCCCAGGGATATGGACCAAATGCTGGCAAATGGGACTAGATTAATTCAGGATATCTGGTCAGCATGGATGAGTTGGACCAAGGGTCTATTTCTGTGCTGTACATTTCTATCACTATATCTAACTCCCTCTTGACACTATTCAAAGTCTTGGCCTTGACAGCTTACTGTATCAGGGAATTCCATGGGCTCACTACTGTCTGGCAAAGAAATTTCTCCTCATTTCTGTCTGTCCTGAAGACAGTTACAGTGAGAAGGTAGGAGAATGGAGTGGAGAAATATATCATCCATGATCGAATGGTGGAGCAGACTCAATGGGCCGAAAGGTCTAATAAATAAAAAGAAGAATGATGTATGCCTGCTTGACCACCATATCCACCAGTATTGCCATGTTCAGGGATCTGTGGGCCTGTATACCTTGGCCAATGCTCCCAAGGGTTCTTAACATTGTTATTGTAAACTAAAAAAAGGTTTGACTGCTTTTGCTCCTCAAAACAAAATGCAGCTGATCCTACAAAAGTTAGAAGTCAGATTTGGCTTTCACATTTGCAATAGTACCGGGTTTTATGCTGGTGGATGACTGAATTCCCTCTCCATTGTGGAGTCATAAGGATTATTGCTATTCAGTTATGCTTGAGCAAAAACGCTGCATTTTCTTCTATGATGTATGTGTCACTTTCTATTAAATCTGAGAGGCACAATGCTTCACAAACTAGGGCAAACAGTGCTGCGTATTTGATTAGATCTCTGCCGTGAATAAATTTATTTCACAGCAAGTGTAAAAATGAACAAGGCCAAAACCCCTTAGAGTAGAAAATGTCACAGTGATTCCTAATACATTACTTCACAGAGAAATGGCTAATAAAACTCCTATTAGAATGTCATACCTGCTACTACAGAATTCTCTGGAAAGTTTATTTGATATGTCTAAGCCAATTATTAAAACCTTACTGATAAGAGACAGCTCACTGGGCTTGAACAATGTCAGAATAGAATGAGTAAATTGTGTGGTATTCATGGGCTCTTGCTTTTTCTAATTAACTTGGCTCTATGCAGAATATGTGCACTTAAGAAACTAATTCTCTCCCACACACACACGTTTGACGTCCTTGCTTTGCCTTTCAGAAGTAAATGGCTTTCTGACGGGTTTTTAAACTGTTTCAAAATGAAAAAAAAAGCATTCTATCTGAATTGTTTCTTTTCGTGCATTTGAAAATGAGAAAAATAACATAAGAAAGAAGAAACAGTTTAATTTGTTGTTGACACATTTACATAATACCACTGACTACAACTAAATCACTGCACTTATATAGATATATGCACCAGTTCATTGCTCAGTCAATGACCAGGGAACAGGTCAACAGATATCTTGCTGGTTCACAGCATGCAACATTAAAAAGTACAATACCACGGTGAATATCTGAAAGATAAAGGTGCTGGACTGGAAAAAGGCTGATTTTCCAGACTTAAGGCAAATTAATCAGGCAGAAAGGTTAACAATGTAGGTCAACAGATCAGCAGTGGGAGAACTTCAAATATGTCAATGCTGGAGCACAAAAAATACAATATATTTCCACAAAGAGAGTAGGGAATACATCAAGCTGTACGGTTCCATGGATAAATAAAAAAAGAATTCTGAAGTGGAAGTTAAAAGGGAAATGCAGGGCAATGTTTGGGCTAATGTGTTAAAGGTAAGTGAAAGGTAAGGAGTTTAAATTAGATAAATACAAGGTGCTGCATTTTGGGAAAGCAAATCAGAGCAGAACTGACACACTTAATGATAAGGTCCTAGGGAGTGTTGCTTTCCTTTATTGGTCAGAGTATTGAGTACAGGAGTTGGGAGGTCACGTTGCAGCTGTACAAGACATTGGTTAGGCCACTTTTGAAGTATTGCGTGCAATTCTGGTCTCCTTCCTAAAAGAACAATGTTGTGAAACTTGAAATGGTTCAGTAAAGATTTTAAGAATGTTGCCAGGGTTGGAGGATTTGAGCTATAGGGAGAAGCTGAACAGGCTAGGACTGTTTTTCCTGGAGCTTTGGAGGCTGAGAAGGTGACCTTATAGAGGTTTACAACATCATGAGGGGCATCATGAGGATATGATAAATAGATAAGGTCTTTTCCCTGGGGTGGGGGAGTCCAGAACTAGAGGGCATAGGTTTAGGGTGGGAGGGGAAAGATGTAAAAGGGATCTAAGGGGCAACTTTTTCACACAGAGGCTGGTATGGGTATGGAATGAGCTACCAGAGATAGTGGTGGAGGCTGGTACAATTACAGCATTTATAGAGTCATAATTTAAAAGGCATCTGGATGGGTATATGAATAGGAATGGTTTAGGGGGTTATGGGCCAAGTGCTGCAAAATGAGACTAGATTAGGTTAGGATATCTGATCGGCATGGACAAGCTGGACTGTAGGGTCTGTTTCCATGCTGTACATTTTATGACTATGTAAGGTGGCATTTGATACATCCAACTGCAAGTAGTACATTGTAATGGGGTATTGGATTGAGAGATTATAAAGGCTAAAGGTACAATAAAGAATGAATTGGAGCCTGTCCACCATTCAGTAAGATTATGGATGGTCTCATTAGTTGTCATTCCTGCCTATCTCCAATATCCTTTCATCCCATTTAAATTTAAAGGCAGAATGGGAAATTACGTTTGAATCAATGACAGCTGCAGAGTGGTGAAGCCTGGGTCGGTGTCCACCATCTTTTCAGGAGGCCACTGGGGACCTGTTTTGCCAACCAATTGTTGGCAAAATGCTGGAGTTGTGGCAGTCAGTAAGTACTGGAGTGCAGTTTAGGAGTCAAGGGGAAAGTAACCCCAGGAAAGGAAGGTGATTGACCCAAATGGAAGTCCTTCTTCAGGTAGTCCATGATTAAATGAGGTTACCTACAGTGTGGAAACGGGTCCTTCGGCCCAACAAGTCCACACCCGCTCTTGCGAGGGTGTTCCAGGCTGAGGCACAATGTGAGGTATCATAATTCTTTTGAGGTTTAATGACATTTAATGTTTCATTTTAGCATTAACATTAATTGGGGGTGGAGATTTACTGAGAATTCCATGATGAATTTGGATCACATTTGCTATGTTATGAACACCATGGGATGCTTAACATAGAACATAGAACAGTACGACCCTTCGGCCCACAATGTTGTGCCGCGCATTTATGTTAATCTAAGATCAACCTCAGCTACATACCCCTCAGTTACTGCCATCCATGTGCTTGAGCAGTTGCTTAAATGTCCTTAATGTCTCTTCCTCTGCTCCCACCACTGGCAGTGCATTCCATGTACCCACCACTCTCTGTGTAAAGAATCTACCTCTGACATCTTCCCACAACCTTCCTCCAATCACCTTGAAATTATGCCACCTCGTGACAGCCATTTCTGCCCTGAGGAAAAGTCTCTGGCTATCTATGCCTCTCATTATCTTGTTAAAAATCACACAACACCAGGTTATAGTCCAACAGGTTTAATTGGAAGCACACTAGCTTTCAGAGCGACACTCCTTCATCAGATGATTGTCTGAAGGAGCGTCGCTCCAAAAGCTAGTGTGCTTCCAATTAAACCTGTTGGATTATAACCTGGTGTTGGTGTGATTTTTAACATTGTACACCCCAGTCCAACACTGGCATCTCCAAATCATCTCATTACCTTGTACTCCTCAATCAAGTCATCTCTCTTCCTTCTTCTCTCCAGTGTTAAAAGCCCTAGCTCACTCAACCTCTCTTGATTAGACAAGCCCTCCAATCCAGGCAGCATCCTGGTAAATCTCCTCTGCACTCTTGCTAAAGCATCTACATCCATGTTAACCATGATCCTGATTATTGCCACCACAATTAGAATCTCAAAGTGTATCTGTACCAAATGACTTGAGCAGCTTACATCTGAAGCAGATCAACAACATGGTAGGTCCATGAAGAGAAATCCCATCACCATTCATGACAGAGGCCTCGGTATCTCAATGTTTTGGGGATACTGCTTAAATGTCACCTGTGTGTGTTACGACTGTTGACTGAACACCTACTGAGCAGCAGAGCTCACATGTGCTCACTGCATCCCAGTGGATACAAGCACAATGCACAATGAGTGACCACAAGAATGGATGTAGGGCATGGAAGCCCATGGCTAGTATTAGCCTCCAATGGAAGTGATGCAGCCTCCTGTGCGCAGTTTCCAGCCCAAACGTGCCAAAGGTGATCCAGAAAAAAATGAAGGCGACCCTCAGAATTGTACCAAGAAAGAAATTGAGGATGTTTTTCTGAAGGAAGATGGAGGGCCATTGGCACTTCTGAAGTTCCCTCACAGACAGCTGAGAGAGGCTGGCATGTGGACCTTGTTTACTGGCACTACCCTGTTGTCTTATGAGGGAGGAGCACCTGGAGTGAGGTCGAGATCCTCTTGTTGTCTTTGATATTGGTTGTAAACACCAGTGTCTGCAGTGATGGAGTGCAGGTCTATGCATATATCCAGCAGACCCTGAGTGTGCAGGACCCTGTCTCCTTTAAGAGTTACCAGAGTGTGGATTGAGATAACTAAATACACACATCCCAGAGCCAATAGAGTGCAGATGGGGTTGGTGGATTCCTCCAGCCTTCTATCCAGTTTTCCACGAGTGTTTGAAAACTTGTCTGCTGCTCCTGCGGCTGTGTATTTTCATGACATTACTAATAGTTGTCACCATGAAGTCCTCTTCCGGAATGGGAATAAGCAGGTGCCTTGTCTCTGGCAGGCCTCCAAGTGTCAACTCCTTGGGACCTTTATACCTGACGTACTCACCAGAATGTAGTCTTGAATCTAACCTGCAAAGAATACTCGCCTGAGCTGGTGGAGGGTACAGGAAATAGTCTTGCTGGTGTGTTTCATTCAGGTGGTCATCTCTGGTTAGACCATCATTTATGGCTTATCTCTTGCTCAACAGGCAATGAAGAGCTGTGAGTCTGGAGTCTAAGTAAGGTAAGGACGACAATTTGCTTCCCTAAAGGGCATGATCGAACCAGATATTTTTCTTCACCCCAACAATGGTTTTGTTATCATTGTTAGACTGTTAATTGAGGGCTTTCATTGAAATCAGATTCCACCACCTGTCACGGTGGGATTAGAATCCAGATCATCAGGACATTACCTGGGTCTTCTGGATTCATAATCTAGTGGCAATACCATTAGGCTATTGCCTTCAAATGGCGTTTTTGTGGAGAGGTTTGTGTTTTTTTCCTCAGAGGTAGAGGAAGCGATGGTGGCCAGAGGTGTTGCCTTTCTGGAAAGATGTTAATTGGACGCTGCTGGTTCCTGCACTGAACAAGAGAGGGAATTAAATTGTGATAGGAGGAGAGGACTGAATATGGCCAAACATCAAATCACACCAGGTTACAGTCCAACAGGTTTATTTGAAATTACAAGCTTTCGGACTGTAACTTGGTGATGTTTGTTTTTTGACCTTGTCCACCCCAGTCCAACTCTGGCACCTCCATATCAAGTTTGAATATGTTAAGGATACCTTCACAATGACAGTAATGGGAAAGCAGCACTGCACAATGAAGCTTACTTGGTTGCAAGGAAATGCACGTTTTGGCATTCCCACATGATTGGTCATGGTCCTCGTTCATGGGCTCAAAGACCCTCTCCTCATGTGGGGTAAGTAGACAGGTGCTGGACACCTCACTGCCCAACCTGGATCTTTCTGCCGCCTGTGGGTCATTCTCTCCTGCAAGGGACAAAGGGAGGGATTAAATGAGATGAATATGGCTGGCATTGCTGTGTCGGTGTAGTTGGGGGAAATGTTTTGAGGTGTCCTGAGTGAATGCCGTAACAGCGTTGAGGATGGGAAGTGGTAGCAGTTTGGGGAAATGGAGCGGGTGAGAGACACTGAGGGAAGAGGAAAAACTGAAACACCATGGGTCTTGGTGGGAGGTGTCTACAAAAGCAGAATTACAGAAATGACTGGAACCAGGCGACATGCCTCAAAATAAAGGGGGAGAAGATTTAGGACTGAGTTGAGGAGGAATTTCCTCACTCACATCATTGTGAATCTGTGAAGTTCCCTGCACAGCAAAACCATTGAAACTATCTCGTTGAATGTTTTTAAGACAAAGGTAGATAGACTTATAATAGATGATAGATAGATAGATAGATAGATAGATAGATAGATAGATAGATAGAGATATACAGACAGATAGATAGATGGATAGATAGATAGATAGTAAAGAATTAAGGGATGTGGTGAATGGACGGGTAAATGGAGCTGAGTGCAGAAAATGATTAGCCATGCTATTATTGAATGGAGGAGCAGGCTCGATGGGCCAGATGGCCTACTCCTGCTCCTATGTCTTCTGTTCTCATGTACAGAGTGTGAAGAAGGAGAGAGAGGATGATGGCACACACCCTTGTGGAGTGCAGAATGTAAGTAAATGTCTCACATGGCTGGGCAATCCTCTGAGTTGTGGACACTGCGCTGAGCTGGTGGCTATCTTTGAACAAGCTGGGTGGCCCCGGCCCCCGCCCACCCCAACCCTTTGCCAGTACAACAAGAGCCTGGGTGCTCCTCATACCCAGAACCTCATCTATCAGGATCTCTGGGTGCCCGTTGTAATGCAGTGTGCCAATTCGCATTTGTCAGCCACCTCTGGGGTGAATCTTCTCAAACTTTTTAAAAATAAGCTGTGACCCATTTAAAACGGAGCTGAGGCATTTCACTTCTTGCAGAGGGTCTTTGATACTCCCACAAAGATGGCAGATGCAGAGCCCTTAAATAATTCTCAACCTGAGTTGGATTGATTTTTGTTCAGCGAGTGGGTGAAAGCTTACCTCCTCAGATTCCCATCGGTGTGCAGTAAAATGGAAGCCACATAGAAATTTCCGTCCATACTAATGTGCAGCAATGCATGATCAAAACAACCTGAAAATAATACTTTGTTCAGCAACAAATAAAAGGGACCACAACACAAAGTATCAGATGATGTTTAAAAAATGGAATTAAGTTGTGCAGTGGTGATCTCATTTTAACAGACCATTTGAAAAGGATTATTCATAAACTAATGAGCCATCTCAATGTTGGATTGGATTAGGCCAAAATATGAAATCTGGAGGAAGATTTGTATATTTCTAGTGGGGCTTAAACATGCCCAGGACAGTTTTGCTTTTCAACCAAAAGGTTTTTTGACTGTGTAAAATTACAAGATGCATATTAGAGGCAGGACCTATCAGTCTAATTTTATGATTAAACCTTTTGCACATTTTTATGTAGGTTCAGCACTAGGATTCCAACCTTAGTGAATTGTCCTTACAATTTCGGAAGAGAAAATCTCAAGCTTACTTCAACATCATGCTCTGTGTGAACCGATAACTGTTGATCTAATTATCATGAATACCTTGGGTGAACAATGGGAGGCACAGTGGCACAGTGGTTAACACTGCTGCCTCATAGGACTGGAGAGCTGGGTTTGATTCCAGCCTTGGGTGACTGTCTGTGTGGAATTTGCACATTCTCTCATGTCTGCATGGATTTCTGACAGGTGCTCTCATTTCCTCCCCCAGTCCAAAGATGTGCAGGTTTGGTGGTTTGGCGAGCGTAAAACACCCATGTAGAGTCTCAGTGATGGGGTGGGTCTGGGTGGGGTGCATTGGAGGGTCAGTGCAGACTCAATGGGCCAAATAGCCTCTTTATGCAAAGTAATGATTCTATGAACAGTCTACATGAACATAGGAAAATGCACACATTTATATAGTCATTGCATTCATTTCTTTCAGACCTCACTGAAGCAAGTTTAAAGCTAAAACAGTCACTTGAATCCTCACTGGATTATTTTGTCCAGTGATTCTAGTTGTCCAGTTCATTGTTGAACTTTTTAGATCGATAATCTCATATGATTTGAGCAGATTTCTGTAGATTCTTCTGACAATCATAAGCCTGATGAAACATGTATTAAGGAAAATAATTACAAAAGCATTGTCCTTTACACAAATCATTTTGTCATTTTTTTTCTGGCAAAAGGTTACAGCTGAAAATGATGACATGAACTGTCATTTTTAATTTCATGTGATGCACAGGAGGTGTTTTATTCCTGCCACTCCTTTACCAGACAAAATATAACAGACATAAATCCTTCAAAACTCTGTGGTCAAATGTTTGATCAATGGAGATGTATCTCTGTAATTTTGAAAGTTAAACTTGAGCTGAGCAATACCATTTCTTGATCAGATCTGTAGGCTTGGAGCATACTGAGAAATTTAGATTCAATTAAATTTATATTAGCCTTAGAGGAGACTGTTACATATAAATTTTCTAAAGTACCTTTTACCTTAATTTGAATTAACTTCCACAGAACAAAGGAATTGAAATTAGGTCAGCATCCATAATGGTTATGAATTAAATAAGTCAGGCCTGGCAGCACCACATGGGGAGACCTTTCGAAGAGGTGATCATATCTTGTAATCGTAATATATCCATAGCTTCCTGTCAGTTGAGTTAGCCAATCATAGAGTCATAGAGGATTACATTATGGAAACAGGCCCTTCGGCCTAACGTGCCCATGCTGTGCGATTTTCACAATTTAAGATAGCCCCATTTGCCTGCACTTGGTCCATGTCCCTCCAATATCTATCCCTTCCATGTATCTGTCTAAATGTCTCTTAAATGAGGAAATTATATTCACTTTCATCACTACCTCTGGCAGGCTGTCCCAGAGCCTCACCACCCTCTGTCATGTTTTCCGTGACCTACCCCAGATTCCCACCTCCACTTGACAGGTGAGCTGCTTTCGGGGTGAATGTTAATGCACCCAGCTTGCTATGGGGATGGCAGAACTGAGGCCAAAGGTACCCTCCCACAGACTCTTTATACAGAGGAGCCTCGATTATTCCAATATCGATTATCCGAATTTTGGATTATCTGAAGAGGATCTTAAGGTCCCGATAAAATAAAAACCAAATAGGTGTTACCAAAAGTGTTTACAATGATTAAAAGTGAATTTGGCTTACTGAAATGCTGCCAAGAGTATTCCTGGACAGTGATGGGAGTCCAGGCACTGTCTTCAAATGACTGACCTCCCACTCTCTCTCTCTGCCCACACTCTCCCTGGAGTTCTACACAGAGGTGTACCCTAAACCCCCCTTCCCCAGATAATCCCTCCAACATTGTCCTGTACAGGGCAAAAGTAGAACTTGTCAAAATGTTGTGTGTGTATGTGTGTGTGGCTGTGTGTATATGTGTGTGGCTTTGTGTGTGTGTATGTGGCTGTGTGTATGTGTGTGCTTGTGTGGCTTTGTGTGTGTGCGCACGTGTCTGTGTGTGGCTGTGTGTATATGTGTGTGTGTGACTTTGTGTGTGTCTATGTGTGTGTGGCTTTGTGTGTGTGACTTTGTGTGTGTGTGTCTGTGTGTGGCTTTGTGTGTGTGTATGTGGCTGTGTGTATATGTGTGTGTGTGACTTTGTGTGTGTCTATGTGTGTGTGGCTTTGTGTGTGTGACTTTGTGTGTGTGTCTGTGTGTGGCTTTGTGTATATGTGTGTGTGTGACTTTGTGTGTGACTTTGTGTGTGTGTCTGTGTGCGCGCTATATTGAGACTCACCCCCAAAGGCAGCAGCAGGCTTGCTGTTGGTGTTCAGGCTGGCTGCCGTCTCCATTCCGTTACTCCATTTTGTTCTGGAGTCCCATTGGGGAGAAGAGAAAAGAGACATCTGGCCATTTCACTCCAAACACTGGCTGGAAATGTGGAGAGTTGAAAGCACACAGTGGGTGGTGGGGTGGGGAGGAGGAGTGGGTGCAGTGGTGGTTTGGTGCACGCAGTGTGTGCTGCTGCCTCTCCTGAACGGGGAGCCAACTTAGCAAGTGCTCGCTCTGTTAATCCGATTGAAGTGAAGCAGGGAGAGACATCAGCCATGCTGCAGGTTCCTTACACACAACTATGTGTGTCTGCTTAAAAACAAACCCTGGGACAGAGAGAGGGAGCAGGGCAGGCAGAGCGAGGAGAAAGGAAACTTCAGAACAATCCGAGCCCCAGAGGAGAGGTAATGAATCAGTTATCCGAATAATCAATTATCCAAACAAAATACTGCCTGCCCATCTCGTTTGGATGATTGAGGTTCCTCTGTATGGGATGCTGCAAGCCTTGCTCCTGAATGCCGCTCTATATCCACTGTGTTGTAGTTTCCAGGTCTTCATTGCCCACACACCTATGGCTCCTCTTAACGGAGAGTTCAAACCCTCCTAAAATACTTGGGTTTCTTCAGTAAATGTTTAATGCGTGTGGTTAGTAAGTTTGCAGATGACACCAAAATTGAAGGTGTAATGGACAGCGAAGAAGGTTACCTCAGAATACCACGGGATCTTGATTAGATGGGCTGATGGGTTGAGGACGGGCACTTGAAGTTTAATTAGATAAATGTGAGGTGCTACAATTTAGAAAGGCAAATCAGGGCAGGATTTATCCACTTAATGGTAATGTCCTGGGGAGTGTTGCTGAACAAAGAGACCTTGGGGTGCAGGTTCACAGTTCCTCGCTAGTAGAGTTGCAGGTGGACATGATAGTGAATAAGGCATTTGGTATGCTTGCCTTTATTGGTCAGTGCATTGAGTACAGGAGTTGGGAGGTCATGGTGTGGCTGTACAGGACATTGGTTAGGCCACTATTGGAATACTGTGTGTGATTCCAGTCTCCCTGTTATAGGAAGGTTGTTGTTGAACATGAAAGGGTTCAGAAAAGATTTACAAGGATGTTGCCAGGGTTGGAAGGTTTGAGCTACAGAGAGAGGTTGAATAGGCTGAGACTATTTACTCTCTAGTCAAAAACTAGAGGGTATAGGTTTAAGGTGAGAGGGGAAAGATTTAAATGGCACCTAAGGGGCATTTTTTTCACATAGAGAGTGGTGCGTGTGTGGAACTAATTACCAAAGGAGGTGGTGGAGGTGGCGACAATTACAACATTTAAAATGCATCTGGGGGGTGTATGAATAAGAAGAGTTTAGGGTGAAATGGGCTGAATGCTGGCAAATGGGATTAGGTCAGATTGGGGTGTCCGGTCAGTGTGGATCAGTTGGACTGAAGGGTCTATTTCCATCCCGCATGATCAATGACAAGACTCTATCTGCTGTGGTGAGGTTCAAACCCAATACCCCGAAATATTAACATGTGTTTTGAATCACTAGGTTTTATAACATTAAGCAGGGTATTTGGAAAAGCACAGCAGGTCAGGCAGCATCCGAGGAGCAGGAAAATCGACATTTCAGGCAAAAGCCCTTCATCAGGAAACGTTGATTTTCCTACTTTTGACTCTAATCTCCAGTATCTGCAGTATCTACTTCTGCCTTTATAACATTAGCAGTCTGCTATTGCTTCCCTTTTAATATTTATTTCTTATGTTGATCTGCATGGTCCACCAAAATCTATTGACAGGGATGAAGAGAAGTAAGTTAGCTCAGTCATTATTTCCAGAGTGAAGAGGACATGCCAAATTTAATGAATTAACTTGGAAAAAAACAAGTATTGATGGGAGGGAGTGTACTGTTTGAGTTTTGTTGGACTTGAAAGTGGAAATGTGCTTCTGAATTGGTCCACCTCAAACAAATCAAGCAGCATATTAGAAACTGCCAAAAGATCTTATGTTTTCTTGACTTTGTTAATCCAACAGTAATTGCCACATCTGTTTTGTAAGGAAATGCTTCTGAAAGGGGTAATGTTGGAGATTGTTCAAGGCTTCGTTCAATGTGATAATGTCACGCAGTCCTGGGTGGAGAATTGTGAATCCAGCTCTAGGTACCAATTTGTTTAGTACAGTCATCCATGTTGACTTAATAATTATACCCAACTGGCCCACAGAAATAACTCCACAAAGGCCGGTATCACATCACCAGGTCACCCTTTATTTACATGCAGGGAGTCCCTGACGCTGACCCAGCTCCCTCAGAGCCAGCTGTCAGAGTGAACAAAACCCCTTGACACTCCTGTCTATATTTATTTTAATTTTATTAACCAGCACAAGTTATAAACAAACAGTTACCATGAACAGCCATAAACAAGAAAGAGCAATTTACATGGGAAAGGGGCGTCAATGCTAAATCCCACACCCCACTGTGCAACCAGTTCACAGGGAAAGGAGGACAAACCTCAAATCCCACTTTCACTCATCACAATGATAACAAATACAGACAAGACAGTCCGATTAAAGAAGGAACAGTGCATAGAATACAGAACCCCGAGCAAGCCACCCGTCCCTCCCACTTCACTCCTGTTTTTTTAATTTTATTAAAACAGTTCAGTTTACAAAACAATTAACATTAACAGCTGTATACAAAGAAACAGCGATTTACAAGGGAGAGGAGCAGCAAAGTCAGGCCCCAAACCCTAGACACTCCTGCTTATTTTTTCTTTTTCTTTTCTTGTGCAGGTGTGAGACACAGTGAAAGACACAAGGTGCTCAAATCTTTATTCAAATTTCTACCACCAGGAAGAAAGGAAACACCCGAGTGGCCTGTGACAAGCGATGCCCTTCACATCAAAGGGCAATGCTGTGTGATCGAACAGTGAAGGGGAGGGCAGGGGTTAAATCAAAATAGAGTTGGAGGGGGAAATAATGCACTCCACTCCCTGCGGCACCCACCTCTCCCTGAACAACTCCAGGTTGTTGGTGGAGACCACATGCTCCCTTTCTCCCCCACTACCCCCACACTACCACCTAACTTCCCCAGAGAGGCAGGGGGCAATTTATGGGCCTTCCCCACCCCACCCGCCTTGGTGGTCATGGGGCCCAAAATCCCTCTCCACCACCCCCAGCCTTTCCTGGAATACTATTGGCTGGGAGACGGCAGGGGGCAAGGCCAGGGTGGGGAGGGTCTGCTGTGTCACTTCCTGCCCCACCCCTGGTATATCAGATGAAGCTGGGCAGGGCAGGGACCCAGAGACACAGCTGCAGTAGGAGGTGAGGCAGTAGTGGTTCCCCACAGGTTAGTACCATGGTGGGGGGGCTTGGGTCCAGGGGCTGTAGTGCCAGGAGCAGGCGTTGAAGCCCCAGGGGTTTCTGTAACGGGGTGGGGGTTGGGTGTGGGGTCAGTGGGTGTACCAGGGCCAGGATCAGGTATGGGTTTGGGGGTTAGGGTTCCCGTGCCGAAGTGACACTGGCACAGCCGTGGGGGCCTTGCTGTGCTGGGACGGGGCAGTTCGTGGGCTAGTTGTAGGGGAAGGTGATAGGGTGGTCTCCCCAGGGGCGGGCCTGGTGCATTGAATCTTCCTGAGTGCCTTCCAGCTGGATGCTCGTCCCCCTCCCTGCCAGAGGCTGAGGCATTGGAAGCCTCCAGCTTTGCCTCCACTGCTGGGGCTTGTGTGTTGACTCCGGGGGAAGGGGGAGTGGGTGCAGCAGTGCCACCCTCCGCCATTGCTGTGGGCTGGGCAGCCTTCTAGGTGGGGCAGTTTTTTCTTATGTGCCCCACCTCGCAACACAGGTGGGACTGCACGCCGTCCGGAAGATGCGGTAGGCCGTGCCCTCATGGAGGAGGGTAAACGAGCCCTTGGTGACCTCCTCCCAGGCCAGGCAAATGAACACCTGGCGTCGGAAGGAGTATACTTCGGTTTTCAGGAAAAAGACGGCCTTCCCGTACGTCTTGGCCACAGCGACGATGGCCAGTGGGCCGACCACACTAGCCGTGGCCTTGCTGCAGGCCTCGATGGTCATGTTGGGGTGGGGATAGGCCTTGACCCCAGGCGTTTAGTCAGATGCCTGAAAGGGGTCATGGTTGCAACCAGGGTTGTAACTGCCAAGCCTAAGGCAGCGGCTACCCTGGCATAGGTGCGGCTGGGGCCTGCGACCTTCGGGCTCACCATACTTTGCTGTCTGCCACAGGCGTGACAAGAGTCCAGTAGGGTCCCCAGGCAGCAGCAGCGGTGGAGGCAGGCCTCAGGCAAATCCCAGGTAGCACCAGAATGAGTCCCAGGTAGGCCCTTGGTCGCAGCAGTGGGGGAAGGCCTGTTGCCTTGGGGACCCCCCAAGTCCCAGGCAGCCCCAAAATTTACTCCCGGGGTGCAGCAGTGGAGGTGGGCCTCAGATCGCAGCAGTGGAGGTCTTGGGAGGATCCCAAAGCAAATCCCAGGTAGGCCTCCAGTCGTAGCAGTGATGGAGGTTGTGGGGAGGGGCCAAAGGCGAGTCCCAGGCAGCGGTGGTGGAGGTCCTGGGAGGGTCCCAAGGTGAGTTCCAGGCAGGCCCCTGGTCACAGCGGTGGGGGCAGACCTGTTGGGGAGGGTCCCCGAGACAAGTCCCAGGCAGCCCCAAAATGTAGTCCCAGGCAGCAGCAGTGGAGGTCCTGGGAGGGGCCCAAGGTGAGTCCCAGGCAGCAGCAGTGAGGCAGGCCCCAAGCAGTAGCAGCTGAGGCAGGTCAGGGTGGAGTCCCAAACAGCAGTAGTGGGAGTGGGCCCCAAGTCAGTAGCAACACTCCCTTGTCCTGGGTGAGGCCCAGGCTGCAGCTCCAAAAGCAGCCCCAGGACTCAGAGCTCTCACCTTCTGTCTCCTCCTCCTCCTTCTACTCCTCTCTCCCTCCTCCTCTTCTTCCTCCTTCCTTCTCGGAGCTCTCTGGATGTGGGGCAACTGGTCCAGGGACAGTCCCCTTCCCCTCTGACACCTTCAAGGAGGAGAGTCCTTGCACACGCAAACACTGATCCATCTCCCCCAGAGCCAGCTCTGAATGAACAGGATGCCTGACATTACTCTTTATTTCTTTTTTTTACTTTTAACCCCCACACTACTGCCTAACTGCGGTCGTGCTTATTTTTTCCCCAGCACCCATGGTGTGTGTGTGTGCAGGTGTGAGACACAGTGAGAGGCACAAGGTCCACAAACCTTTATTCAAATTTCCACCACCAGGAAGAACACACACCTTATTTTTTTAAAGTTTTTTTATTGAAAAATTACACAACAGTTTACAAAAAGTAAACAGTTAACATTTACAATATTATTAAACAAATTACAAAACAGTTTACAAAAAAGTTAACACTTACAGCAATTTTACAAGGGAGAGGAGCAGCAAAGCCAGGCCCCAAATCCTGCCACTCAACCAGTTTGCAGGGAGATGAAGACAAATGTCAAATCCCCACACTCCTTTTTTTTCCCCAATATTAGCATTTATTACCAAGTTCAGGAATTCATACAATGCACAATAAGAAAATACTGGTGAGAGGGTGTTAAAAGCATCAGTTTTCTTGCTCATTAGGCAATATCCCTAATTTCTAATCTTTACTTCATCTGCTGTGAAACGACTTACAAATCCAGTGAATGAATCTCAAATAAGGAAAGCTGTTCAACATCCTATTAAAACCTTTGAATTAAATTCATAGCAATGCTTTTAACTCTTAAATACTTTAAGAAAATAATATTTTCTGTGGAATAGTTCCACATGCGAACAGGTTCGCCTCAAAATGCAAGTGATCAAAATCAACACAGGGCTGTAGATCAAACATTAGCAGGAACGTTACACTGCTGCTTATTTTTTGAAAAAAATGGGACTCCGTTTGATGAACATTAATTTGATATTTGCGACAGTAGGAACTTTACAGTTAGAGGGTCACAGAATTCAGCACATATCCAATATATAGTATGATTGCTTCAAAGGGGTTTTGTTAAGTTAGGTTATCACAAATCAGTGTTACAGTACCTTAAATGTCAAAGCTGCACAAGGACTATAGGTTGCATATCACATATTGCAGAATATCACAATTATTATTACATTAATATTAAACTTATTGCATTGCTGTTTGATTTGAAGCAAAATAGCTAAACATTCTTTTCCCAACTTTTCAAAATGGAAGATAATTTTAAATAAACACAAAGTAGTGCAGTTTATTTCAGCAAATATTTATTACACTCCTGTTTATCTCTGTCAGCTAGGGCTCTCTGATTGGACCAGATTAACAGCCCCAATCAGGGAATTCCCATTCTATGAATTCCACCTGGCTGACTTTGTTACAATCAGTACAGCAACATTTGCAATTTGTGGTAAGTGCTCATTTTTATCTGTTGTTCCTCGCCTTAAACTTTGCACTGCTGATTTCAAGTTTTCTGTTTTAAATTGATTCTCTAAGGGTTGATTGTGACTCCACTTACAGATCCTTCATCACCCTAGAAGTTGTAATTGCTGGAATTTCATTCTCTTCCAAGCACACAATGTTGATCTTGTGAGTCTTAATCACTGTCAGATGAGGATTCTATCCTGGAGTACTTCCCTTCTCCAGTCGTCCCTCCTTTGAGTTCTGTTAATCGTTGCTTCTCTGTTCAAACACTTGCTGCTGCTAACTGAATGATTGTAGAATGATAATGTTCTTAAAGTGGTATATTCACCTTTAATCTGAATTGTGTTATTTTCTCGGACAATTTGATTATTTTTCTCCCATTCTTACCTTGAGGTAATGAAGCAAGGCTCCCACCACTGATCACTATACTGTATATTTGCAGAACTAACCACTGGCACCTGACGATTGGAAGATGGTGTTGCCATTAATTGTGTTTTCTGCACATGGCCTCTTCTGTTTACAATGGCGGAGGATGAACCTTGCTTAACAACAAGATATACACATTCTACATTAATTAGCAGGATGAAAGACCTGAGGGCATCACTGCTAAGTTTGTAGATGACATAAAGATATCCGGACGGACAGATAGTGTTGAGGAAGCGGGGAAGCTGCAGAACGACTTAGACAGGTTCTGAAGAAGGTTAACTCACATTGGGAGGGATGGGATCTTGATGAGATGAGCTAGTGGGCTGAGAAATGGCAGATAGAGTTTAATTTAGATAAATGTGGGGTACTGCATTTTGGGAAGGCAAATAGTACTTATACACTTAATGGTAAGGTCCTACGGAATGTTGCTGAACAAAGAGGCCTTGGATTGCAGGTTCATAGCTCCTTGAAAGTGGAGTCACAGGTAGATAGGATAGTGAAGAAGGCATTTGGTATGCTTTCCTTTACTGGTCAGAGTATTGAGTACAGAAGTTGGGAGGTCATGTTGCGGCTGTACAGGACATTGGTTAGGCCACTGTTGGAATATTGCGTGCAATTCTGGTCTCCTTCCTATCAGAAACTTGCAATGGTTCAGAAAAGATTTACAAGGATGTTGCCAGAGTTGGAGGATTTGAGCTATTGGGAGAGGTTGAATAGGCTGGGGCTGTTTTCCCTGCAAAGCCTTTTCCCTGGGGTGGGGAAGTCCAGAACTAGAGGGCATAGGTTTTGGGTGAGAGGGGAAAGGTATAAAAGAGACCTAAGGGGCAATTTTTTCATGCAGAGGGTGGTATGTGTATGGAATGAGCTGCCAGAGGAAGTGGCGGAGGCTGGTACAATTGTAACATTTAAAAGGCATTTGGATGGTACATGAATAGGAAGAGTTTGGAGGGATATGGGCCGGTTGCTGGTAGGTGGGACTAGTTTGGGATGGGATATCTGGTCCGCATGGACGGGTTGGACCAAAGGCTCTATTTCCATGCTGTACATCTCTATGACTCTAGGTGGAATATAAATATGGGAAAATGTGAGGTTAAGCACTTTGGTTGGGAAGAATCAAGGCGTAGATCATTTTCCACATGAGGAAAGACGCTGGAAATCTGAAGCACACAGGTACTCCAGAGTCCTAGTTCGGGTTTCTCTTAAAGGCAACATGAAGGTTCAGAGAGCAAATGCATTGTTAGTATTCATTTTCAGTCCATATGTCTCAGCTGGAAATATACAACTCTGTCAGTCATTGCCACTCTTGGGAAGATTCCTGCCCGTTCCACATTTACCTGTTGGTCCTCATTCTTCCTACCACCTTGTATAATTTCACGCTTCTTTGCTTTAATTTTCATGAGCCATGTGCCTGTCCATTTCACCAATCTGTCAGTCCATGTCCTCTTGCGCTTTGTTGCTATCCTCCCAGTTGTTGGTTACCATTTTAATATTTTGTGCCATGCTTTCCCATTCATTTTGTGAAGTCACCACAACAGACTTCACAGATGTTTCTAATAGCCCTATCAGCACAAATCTTACAGGTTCCAGTGATATCAATATCAATCAACGTAACAATCAGGAAAAGACCTACTGGCTAAAACAGCCTGCCTAGATAGCGTGAGCTTCAGCAGGAACTCTCCATTAGAAACATATCAAGATCCTGTATACTCACGTTCACTGGGTAGATTGATATAAACTGTTGCAGCCAAAACCTCAATCACTAGGGAAAACTACTGGGAGGAATGGAAACTTCACTGCTTTGTAACTCAGACAAAAGGTTAATAGTATTTTTCTTTGTCCAATTACCCTGTAGAATTGAACGTGTTATAACAATTCACTTTATTCATTTATATTGTTTAAAAAGTATTTTTCTCCCGTTCAACTCCCTTTCTGATCTCTGTACTCTGCATAGCCTGAGGATGGGTAACTGACCTGTTGTCAAACCATTGTCACTGACATTCTTTAACCTGATACATGAAAGGTGTCAAGTAATTTTCTCTCTGATTTAACTTCTTTTCTTTGAGGAATCATTGGCTCTTGAGGAAGTGTTTGATGGTAGTGTTCATTGTGATACAAGGAACTGACAAGGTAAGCTTCAAGTCGAGGCCTGCAATCCCCAGGAGTAAACAACCTTGGGCCTCTGTCAATCTAGAATCTAAAAGTTAAATGGGTTGTGGTGCAATGGGATCAGACTACGCTTGGCTTGCTCCTTTCTAGCTAAACATTTGTGTGCAAAATGATTTAGGTTCTTACAGTTAGTTCTTAAAAGTTTACTCTTCTCTCCTGGACATGTTTCCGTATCTTTTGTACGATTTCTTCTGCAATATTTTACCCACCCTCTTCCATGTACAGCATGGAAATAGACCCTTTGGTCCAACCCGTCCATGCGGACCAGATATCCCATCCCAATCTAGTCCCACCTACCAGCAAATGTTCTTTTCCTTTTTTTTAAAGTAAACTCGTTAACTCTGGAAAGTCTTTCAGCAAATGCAAAATCTTGTGTGTTCTCTTAATAGGCTCCAGTTGAAGTTCAATAATCACAAAACTTCTGTACAGGTGGATCCCTTTCTTGAGAATAAGTTTTTTTTTCTCTCTCTCAGCATATGTGCTTTCACAGAAGGAATTCTCAAACTTAAAACAGTGTTGTCTCGAATAATACCATCTTTCAGCCACTCAAATGCACAGTGTTCTTCCGACACATCTGATTAATATTCTCCAACTCCTATTGAACTTTGTTGTTGAACAAATGCTGTTCATAAATAACAGTAATTAAAAGTATAAAACATGCCCTTACAGCCTTCAAAGTTTTTTTTACTGTAGATGTTTTAGTCTTCAGTGAGGAAAAGTGTATTATAGCCCTAGCGCTGACAACAGAACTATTATTATTTGTTCAGCTTTTTCATTTAACTTTATACCCTTGCCATAACTTGGCCATTGAGACTGGAGAAAAAGTCCAATTTTGTCTCCTATGACCTTTCATTTCTCTAGCAGCAGGAGCTAGAAAGTTCACAGCCATTCTGAATCACCCAGTTGTTCAATGTTGCAGACTGTATTGAGTCATACAGCGCAGAACAGACCCTTTGGTCTGACTCATCCCTGCCAACCAAATTTTCCAAACGAAACTAGTCTCATTTGCCTGCACTTGGCCCATATCCTTCTAATTCTCCTATTTATGTATTTATCTAAATATCTTTTAAATGTTGTAACTGTACCTGTATCTACCATACCAACATTCCTGATGAAGGGCTGATGCCTGAAACATTGACTCTCTTGCTCCTCGGATGCTGCCTGACCAGCTGTGCTTTTCCAGTGCCACACTTTTAGACTCTGATCTCCAGCATCTGCAGTTCCTCACTTTCTTCTACCACCTCCTCTGGTAGTTCATTCCACATATGAACCAGCCTTTTTGTGAAAACATCGCTCCTCATGACCCTTTCGGATCTTTCTCCTCTCACCTTAAAATTATGCCCTCTAGTTTTTAGCTCCCCTACCCTGGGGAAAAGACTTTTTCTATTCACCTTATCTATGTCCGTCATGGGTTTATAAACCTTTGGGCAAGTGTCCAAAAGCCTAAACTATCAGGCCCAACATAAAACTGGCTAAATAGTTTCTACAAGCAAGGCCCGATGGAATGCAAAGAGGCTGGGGTTACCACAGGTCAAAAGCAAACAGGGATCAACCCAGACCTGCCTTGCATATTGAGCAGAGGTGGTTGATATTAAGAATGGGAGAGTCATTACTCAACCAGAATTACTCAATCAGAACACTAAGGGGGAGCATTATGTTTGTGTATTCCCCAGCTTTGGCCAGATCCCTTGGCACCACGGAGTAATCAGATCTTGGAAAGGTAATGGGTGCACTCAGGATGGATTGGCTTAATCTCATTGGGCACTGTGACCCCAATGGCTGAAGCCAGACAGCATTCCAGAAGCACTCAGATTGGGGGGAATAATGGTTAGCACTGCTGCCTCACAGCGCCAGAGACCCGGGTTCAATTCCCGCCTTAGGCTGTCTGTGTGGAGTTTTTACATTCTTCCAGTGTCTGTGTGGGTTTCTTCCCACAGTCCAACGATGTGCAGGTTAGGTGAATTGGCCATGCTAATTTAATAATAGTGTTAGCTGAAGGGCTAAATGTAGGGGAATGGGTCTGGGTGGGTTGCTCTTTGGCGGGTCGGTATGGACCTGTTGGGCCGAAGGGCCTGTTTCCACTGTAAGTAATCTAATCTAATAATGGGGAGACCTGAAGGCCATTCTCTCAGCGAAGACTCAACTGGTGAAGAATCTGTGTTAGACCCACCTGTGTACAATGAAGGCCTTGTTGTTGGAGCTCAGTGAATTGGATCCAGCAGCTCAATCATGTTCACCTGAGCGAGTAGGGTCTGTGGTTTTTTTATCAGGCGGTCAGCCTAGTTTGGGAAAAGTCAACAATTTGTGGAAGAATTGTTTTCTTTAACTTACACATGTTTTTATAAAATTTAAATTTGAAAAGCAGCCCTTTGTCTTACACAGTAAGAGCAGCTGGGTAAGTGTCTTTTATACATAACAAATGAGTCGAAGCTTCTGGACAGAATATTTCACAGGCTACAAGTTCTTCCTCACTGTTCCTTTACAATAGCTCCTATTCAGATCTGCAAAGAAAGAACAGAGAATATTTACAGCCCAGGAACAGACCCTTCGGCCCTCCAAGCCTGAGCTGATCCAAATCCACTGTCTACACCTGTTGCTCAATTCCTAAACATCTGTATCCCTCTGCTCCCCACCTACTCATGCATCTGTCCAGATGCATCTTAAATGAATCTACCATGCCTGCCTCTACTACCTCTGATGGCAACGCGTTCCAGGCCCTACCACCCTCTACATAAAGTACTTGCCACGTGTATCCCCCTTAAACCTTTCACCTCTCATCTTGAAAGCGTGACCTGTCGCTATTAAATCCTTCACCCTGGGAAAAAGCTTATCTCTATCTACCTTGTTTATATCCTTCATGATTTTGTAGATCCCGCTCAAGTCCCCCCTCAATCTCCTTTTGTCCAATGAAAACAATCCTGACCTACTCAACCTCCCTTCATAGCTAGCATCTTCCATACCAGGCTACATCATCGTAAATCTTCTCTGCACCTCCTCCAAAGCATCCACATCCTTTTGGTAATGTGGCGACTAGAACTGGACACAGTATACAAATGCAGCCGAACCAATATCTTGTACAATTTTAACATGACTTGCCAGCTCTTATACTCAAAACCCCGTCCAATGAAGGCAAGCATACTATATGCCTTCTTGACCACTCTATGCACCTGTGCAGCAACATTCAGGGTACAATGGACCTGTACTCCCAGATCTCTCTGCCAATCAACTTTTCCCAAGGCTCTTACATTTACCATATAATTCACTCTAGAATTAGACTTGCCGAAATGCATCCCCTCACATTTGTCTGGATTGAAAACCATCTGCCACTTTTCCGCCCAACTCTCCAGTCTATCTATATCTTCCTGTATTCTCTGACAGTCCCCTATGCTTTCTGCTACTCCACCAATCTTCGTGTCCTCTGAAAACTTGCTGATCATACCAACAGTGCCCTCTTCCAGATCATTTATGTATATTACAAACAACAGTGGTCCCAGCACTGATCCCGTGGGACACCACTGGTCACCTTTCTCCATTTTGAGAAACTCCCTTCAACTACTATTTTCTATCTCCTGTTGCTCAACCAGTTCTTTATCCACCTAGCTAGAACACCGTGCACACCATGTGACTTCACTTTTTCCATTAGTTTGCCATGGGGAACCTTAGCAAACACCTTACTAAAGTCCATGTATATGACATCAACAGCCCTTCCTTCACCTATCAACTCGGTCACTTCCTCAAAGAACTCTGTTAAGTTGGTAAGGCGCGATCTCCTCTGCACAAAACCATGCAGAGGATGGATTATAACTGATAAGTCCATTCTTTTCCAAATATGAATAGATTTTATTCCTCAGTACCTTCTCCAGCAACTCTCCCACCACCAATGTCAGGCTCACTGGTCTGTAGTTACCCAGAATATCCCTTATATCCTTCATGTACAGGGGGACAACATGTGCAACCCTTCAGTCCTCTGGTACCTCACCTGGGTTTAAGGGTCCTACAAAGATATGTCAGGGACCCAGCTATTCCCCTGGAGTGTCGGAGGCTGACGGGTGACTTTATGGAGGTTTATAAAATCATGAGGGGTGTGGGTCAGGTAAATGGACAAAGTCATTTCCCTGGGGTGGGGGAGTCCAGAACTAGAGGGCATAGGTTTAGCGTGAGAGGGGAAAGGTATAAAAGAGACCTAAGGGGCAACTTTTTCACACAGAGGGTGGTACGTGTATGGAATGAGCTGCCAGAGAAAGTGGTGGAGGCTGGTACAATGCAACACTTAAAAGGCATTTGCATGTGTATATGACTAAGTGTTTGGAGGGATATGGGCCGGGTGCCGGCAAGTGGGACTAGATTGGGTTGGGATAACTGGCTGGCACGGTCGAGTTGAACTGAAAGGTCTATTTCCATGCTGTATGACACTATGCCTCTCTCGCCTCCCTCAGCAAACTGGGATAGATCCCACCCGGTCTGGGGATTTGTCCACCTTTATAACTTCTAACCTACCCAACACATCTTCCCTACTTATGTCAACGTGATCCAGACTAATCAAACTTCTATCTCTAATCTCAACATTTGTGATGTTCATCTCCTCCGTGAACACTGAGGCAAAGTAATCATTCAGAATCTCACCCATATCCTCAGGTTCGACACACAACCTTCCTTCTTTATCCTTTAGTAGACCAATCCTTTCTCTAGTTACCCGCTTGCTGCTTCTATAAGAATAAAAAGCTTTGGGATTCTCCTTAATTCTGCTCACTAAAACTATTTCATGACCCCTTTTAGCCCGCTTGATTCTCATTTAAGACTGGTCCTACTGTCCCGATATTCCCCCAGGGCCCATTCTGTTCTTAGCTGCCTGGACCTTATGTACGTTCCCCTTTTCCCCTTGGCTACTCGTACGATTTCTCCTGTCATCCACGGTTCACAAATCTTGCTTTTCCTAACCCTTGATTTCAACAGGGCATGTCTATCCTGCACTATCTTCAACATATCTTTGAAAACCTCCCACATATCAAATGTGGACTTCCCGTCAAATAGCTACTCCCAATCCACATGTCCCAGCTCCTGCCTAATTTTGATGTAATTGGCCTTGGCCCAGTTTAGTACACTTCCCTTAGGACTGCTCTCATCTTTGTTTAAGCGTATTCTAAAACTTACAGAATTGTGGTCACTGTTCCCAAAGAAATCCCCTACCACAACCTTTACCACCTGTCCTGGCTCGTTCCCCAATATCAGGTCCAATCTGGCCCCTTCTCTCGGACTATTGACATACTGCTCTAGAAAACTCTCCTGGATGCTTCTTACAAATTCTACCCCATCCAGACCTCTGACGCTAAGTGTATCCCATTCAATGTTGGGAAAATTAAAATCTCCCATCACCACCACCCTGTTACCTTTACATCTTTCCATAATCTATTTGTCTTTTGTTCTTCTACCTCATGCTCACTGTTGGGAGGCCGGTAATACAGCCCCAACAATGTAACTGCACCCTTCTTCTTTCTCAGCTCCACTCTCAATGCCTCACTACTCAAGCCCTCCATAACGTCCTCCTTTAGCACAGCTGTGATATCATCCCTGACCAGCAATTCAACTCCTCCCTCCACCCCCCCTTTTACTTCCCTCTCTGTCCTGTCTGAAGCATCTATATCCTGGAGCATTTAGTTGCCAATCATGCCCTTCCTTCAAACAAGTCTCTGTGATTTTAATAACATTATACTCCCAGGCACCAATCCAAGCCCTAAGTTCATCTGCCTTACCCACTATATTCCTTGCATTAAAGTATATGTACTTCAGGCTGCCAGTTCTTTTGCGTTCATCTGCTCTCTGCCTACTCTTCCACTTATTAATGCTAACTTCATGATTCTTACAGTTTCCACCTTGCTGTTTGCTTGTCTTCTCTTCTGGTTCCCAGCACCCTGTCGCATTAGTTTAAAATCCACACAAATTTAGCTGCACATTTTAACGGCAGGGACTTGTTGGCCAATCTGCATTGCCCTTGATCTGAATAAGTGAGAGTCAACCGCATTGACAAGAACGCTGCCTGACTTGCTGTGCTTTTCCTGCACCACATTCTCAACACATTGGCCAGGAGTGACATTAAGGCCAGACCAGGTAAGGATGCACAGTAAGGTACCAAATGGGCTTTTAAAACAATGGCCAATGGTTCCATGAACATTCATTAAACTGGCTTTTAATTCCAGATTTTATTGAAATTGAGCCATGTCCCCAGAACATTAGGATTACGACTTCAGTGAAATAAACACTACCCCACCAACTCACTTGACATTTGAGTAAAAACTTTTCGACTTTCCTCTTAAACAGTGACTTCAGAATCTTGGCAGTGAACAGCAAAGACCTGACTTCAAAAAATTTGTTCAAGTTAATTTTAGCGCAACTCGCTTTATTTCACCATCACTTCCAATCCTTCACTCTTTCCCCAATCAACTAGATGGTGCAAATTTCCAACATGACAGTCAGAATCAGTCTTTGGCAGCTGCAGCTCTCCATGCGCTTGTATTGACTATCGATGTACATCCCAATGTCACTGTATACTTCAGGCCACTGTCCTCTTCAAACCTATGCCCAATAACTCAGCATTGGACAAACCACTAGCTTCAGCGGAATAGCATTGCTGCTGCTGCCCAACTCTAACACTCCTTCAGCACATCAATGCTGCTTTGGAACTCAGGGTCACTTTGGACTTGCATAGTTCTGCCAGACAGCTTTGAGCGCAGGGACACCCATGCACCTCATGTATCAGCTCAGCATATAACAGATGGCTTTTAGAGCTCACTGTGTGGTTTGTATGAGTTTTATTTTTGCTCACAAGCTATTAGCACTAAATTACAAAGTGCCAGTCTCTGTGGCTTGTGTTGCTCTTTAGCAAAGTCATATTCATAGAGTTTTAGATTCATACAGAACAGAAACAGACCTTTCGGTCCATTTAGTCAACGTTGAACATAATCCCAAACTAAACTAGTGCCACCTGGCCCATATCCCTCCAATCCTTTCCTATTCATGTATCATCCAAATGTATTCTAAATGTTATAATTCTACCCACATTCACCATTTATTTAGGAAGTTCATTTGGGTGGCACAATGGCTCAGTGGTTAGCACTGATGCCTCTCAGCACCAGGGTCCCAGGTTTGATTCCTGCCTCGGGCGACTGCCTGTGTGGAGTTTGCACATTCTCCCAGTGTCTGCGTGGGGTTTCCTTCGGGTGCTCCGGTTTCCTCCCACAGTCCAAAGATGTGCAAGTGAGGTGAATTGGCCATGCTAAATTGCCTGTAATGTTAGGTGCATTAGTCAGAGGGAGTCTGGGTGGGTTACTCTTTGGAGGGTCAACGTGGACTGGTTGGGCTGAAGGGCCTGTTTCCACACTGTAGGGAATCTAATCACACGTGAACCACCCTCTGTGTCAAACAAATTGCCCCTCATGTCCTTTTTAATCTCTCTCTTCTCACTTTTAAAATGTGCTCCATGGTCTTGAAATCCCCCACCCTCGGGGAAAAGTCAACTCGCATTAACTCTAACTATGCCCCTCATTATTTTATAAACTTCTATAAGGTCTCCCTTCAACATCCAATGCTCCAGTAAAAAAGTCACAGTCTACACAGCCTATCTTTATAAAACAAACTTTCCGTACCCAGCCACATCCTGGGGAATCTCGTCAGAACCCTTTCCAGCTTAATAATATCTTTCTGTAACAGGGCAATCAGAACTGAATTAGAGATTTGTTCTGGTGGGAAGCACAGAACAGTGACAGGTGTGGAAATGTCACTGACCAGCAGAGGGCAGCTTGTGTCAACTGTTTCTGCATTGCTCATGTTCAAGCATGACCATGCCTGAAAGTCAAAGGGCAGCAAGTGCTGGTGGAGTCAAGGAGTCAATCGTGAATAAAAGGGTGCCATGGTAATCAGTCAAGTAGCTCAATCAGTTCCAGTCCAGGGGCTTAACCATGGTCAGTCAGAATCCAGGAATTCATACCATTGTAGTTCTGAGACAGAACCATGTTCAGTCCTGCAGGTCATGAGCAACCAGGTGGGCTTACGTGTCATGTATTTGGGTTACTGTGGGAAATCGGTTTGGGGCTGGACTGCACTCGGACAGAGTTCTCTCCACAAGTCATCCTGGAAGGTGGCCCATGGTCTGGACTCGGGGGCTTGGGCAAAAACGGTCAGGCGTCTTATCAGCAGGCAGCCACGGAGTCTTCGGGAAAATGGGCAAACATGTCTGGGGATGACAGCGAAAGGGGGCAATTGATACTGCTTAACGAGGAATGCTTAGGCCTGTGTACACGAGGGTTTAGAAAGATGACAGACGATCTAACTGAAATGATAGACATCTACAAAATTATCAGAGATACATATAGGGTAGATAGTCACAAACTTTCTCCCATGGTTGAAGTTTCAATTACAAGGGAGCCTAGGTTCATGGTGAGTGGGAGAAAATTTAACAGCGATATACAAGGGAAGTTTTTCACAGAGTGTGTGGTAGGAGCCTGGAACACACTGTCAGACGAGGTAGTTGGAAACAGGCACACTGGTGACATTTAACAGGCATCTGGATGGTTACATGAACAGGAAGGGATAGAGGGATATGGGCCAAATCAGGGCAGAAGGTTTGCTTTTTAGTTTAGAAAGGTGTGCTGCTGGAAAACTTTAGCAGGCCAGACAGCATCCGAGGAGCAGCAGAGTTGATGTTTTGGGCATGAGCCCTTCATCAGTCAGGGCATGATGATTGGCACAGGTTTGGAGGGCCGAAGGGCCTGTTCCTGTGAAGTACTTCTCTTTCTGTTCTTTTATCATCACTATCTGCTCTTCCGTTAAACTCAATCCTACTCTTTGTCTCGTTGAAGGGAGCAAGAATGGTTCAACTCATGAACTGTTGTCTCAGCAGCATCCTGACTGACTCACATGTGATCCCTGGACTGGCTGAACATCATCTGCTGGACTGGCCAGATCACTGGGATACAGGTCCTTGGAATCCAATAGGACTAAGCTCCTGACTGACAGTGATCAACCCCCTGGACAGGATTAGGGTGAGCCCTTTGACTAACTGTGGTGGCAGCCCCTGACTGATTCAGCCTTTTGACATTTGGCGTAACCATTCGGCTGAAGCATGCATGGCAGATGCTGGAGACATTGAGCAGTGTGTAGACAGAGAAACAGCGTTAACATTTCGAGTCCTTTACAACTCTTCAAAAGCACATGGAGTGCCTTGTCTATGTGAGTGACTGCCACGGGTTGTAGGTGTGACATTGATATTGTATGGTGTCAAACAGTGACATGTTCATCCCATGACGAGTTAGTGCTCCCTACTTTGTCAAATTACCTGCCTCTCCTCTATGCTAAAAAGGCAATTTAACAAGAGAGGTTGCCAATCTGTAAGTTAGGACTGAGGAGCCAATGGACTAAAACCCAAAGCAAGCCTAAGAGACTGGCGATCTGCAAATAAGCAGCAAATTAGTAATCTAAGTTAGGAGCAGCTTGTATAGATCCATGTGCTTCCTGCATGCAAGATAACATGTATTGAAATGAAAACAGGAAGAGCTGATGAAACTCAACTGACCTGGCAGCATCTGTGGAGAGAGGAACAGTGTTTGTTGGAATATTGCATGCAATTCTGGTCTCCTTCCTATCGGAAAGATGTGGTGACACTTGAAAGGGTTCAGAAAAGATTTACAAGGATGTTGCCAGCGTTGGAGGATTTGAGCTACAGGGAGAGGCTGAACAGGCTGGGGCTGTTTTCCCTGCAGTGTTGGAGGCTGAGGGGTGACCTTATAGAGGTTTACAAAATTGAGGGGCATGGATAGGGTAAATAGACAAAGTCTTTTCCCGGGGGTAGGAGAGTTCAGAACTAGAGGGCCTCCCTCAGCAAACTGGATGGGTATATGAATAGGAAGGGTTTGGAGGGATATGGGCCGGGTGCTGGCAGGTGGGACTAGATTGGGTTGGCATTCTGGCCGGCATGGATGGGTTGGACCGAAGGGTCTGTTTCCATGCTGTACATCTCTGATGCTATGACTTGCCAAACTGTTTTGTAGTTTTATGTAAGTATCAAACAGTTAAAGGTACAACTGAATAGAAAAATCTTCTGGTATCCTGAGAACAATCAATGCAACAAAAACATATTAGCTACTGCACTTAGTATGATTTGTGACATTTTGTTTTGTTCAAAATAACTGGAAAATCTACCTAGGTAATAACTACAGCACTTCAAATTTATTGATTGCAT
This sequence comes from Hemiscyllium ocellatum, assembly GCF_020745735.1. Taxonomy (NCBI): domain Eukaryota; kingdom Metazoa; phylum Chordata; class Chondrichthyes; order Orectolobiformes; family Hemiscylliidae; genus Hemiscyllium; species Hemiscyllium ocellatum. Next base: position 146,674,385 of record NC_083402.1, on the reverse strand, counting down.
GGTACCTTTTCGAATTGAATATTCTCAGCTTTAGAACTTTACACAATAGAAGAGCACATTGAGAATTTCAGCACAAAAGTCAATACACCATGACAGCATTTCCAGTCATTAAAATTAACGAGTGGAAAACTGTGTAGGACATAGTGAGACCTGCCTCGAATTTATGAATACACACTCCTGTCATGAAAAGTCTGTGCCATGAACACACATTTCTAAAGAACTTCCCTGTAAAACTTGAAAGAGTTCAAAAAGACATAAGGATTTTGCTGCAATTGGAAGGTTTGAGCCAAAGAGAGAGGCTGGATAATTGGGGTTATTTTCCATAACAAAACTTGGTCACTGTATTCTCAAAATTTAAATTCTTGCAACATGCCATATTCCTTTTATTCAAATCATGATGTGCATTGATAGGGTGAATAGCTAAGGTATTTTCCCTGGGGTGGAGGAGTCCAAAAATAGAGGGCATACGTTTAAGGTAAGAGGGGAAAGATTTAAAAGGGACCTAAGGGGCAATTTTTTCACACAGAGGGAGGTGCGTGTATGGAATGAGCTGCCAGAGGAAGTGGTGGAGGTTGGTACAATTACAATATTTAAAGAGCATCTGGGTGGGTATATGAATAGGAAGGGTTTGGAGGGACATGGGCCAATTGCTGGCAAATGGGACTAGATTAGTTTAGGATATCTGGTTGGCATGGATGAGTTGGACTGAAGGTTCTGTTTCCATGCTATGCATCTCTATGACTCTGTGTTGAAGAATTTAGAGACTTGCATCTGTATACTAAAGTGGCTGATAGTCAGTTAACCAGTGAAGAGTGTTCACAATGCAATAAGTTGTATGTGTGCCCAGTGATGTTGCAACTGGAATTCACCTGAACTGTTCCAGGTAGAAATGGTTTTTGATAACCTAACTCCCAAGTTGTACATTGATCCCCATAATTAAAATGCATAGCTGCTCCTTTGTTTTCAGTGCCGTATGTTCTTTACTTCTTCTAATCGACTACATAGTTAAAAATCACACAACATCAGGTTATAGTCCAACAGGTTTAATTGGAAGCACTAGCTTTAGGAGCGCCACTCCATCAGGTGGTTGTGGAGGACACAATTGTAAGGCACAGAATTTATAGCACAAGTTTACAGTGTGATGTAACTGAAATTATATATTGAAAAATATCTTGATTCAGAGCGGCGCTCCGAAAGCTAGTGTGCTTCCAATTAAACCTGTTGGACTCTAACCTGGTGTTGTGATTTTTAACTTTGTAAACCCCAGTCCAATAACGGCATCTCCAAATCATAATAGACTACATGTAAGTGTAATTACAGTATATACTGTAACTTTTTGATTGCAAATCTGGTTCCCTTTTATTCTTTTCCATATACAGTATTAATTCTAAAGATATATGTGTCATTGGTAAGAGTGGCATGTGTTGTTCATCTCTAGGTTTCCTTGGGAAGGTGATCATGGGCTTTCTTCTTGAACAGCTGCAGTTCCTATCGAGGTGCCTAGAGTGGATGTATTTCTGGAATTTGGCACTCCAAAAGTGATGTTGCCACAAAAGTCACAGCAGATGACTATCGTTGTATAAGCCGGCTGCCTCAGTCTTTCTAGTTATTGATAGCTGCAGGTTTCAAAGATACTGCTGTGGTACTACCATCTCATGGATAGTACGCACTGCAGCTGTGTTCATGAGTTTCTTGAGTGTTTTTGAAACTACACCCATATGAGCAAGTAAAAATTATTCCACCACACTAATCAATTCCAAACTCCACAGGGTAATTTAAACCTAACCTGCTTGGTGGCTAATTGGAAACAGCTAGGTCACTTGTCTTAGACACAGCAATTTAAATCAGGATGAGTGCGAAATGGACAATCGATCCTCTCCCTTCAGTTACCTCCTACCTCCTCCCTCCGGGACAGATTAGGTTAAAATTATGCTCATGCATCAACCCAAAATGGTTAGTGAGAAGATAGATGTTTTTAAAAAGAGCTTGCAGTGCATTTTACATTCTAGTGAAGTTCCAGATGAAATACGTGTTCATTTCTCCAGAAATCTTTACCTTTTGTTATGACGTAAACTACACTACACTACAGATCATGTTGAACTGAAATGTTGGATGATGTACACAAATTATTCAATTGCTACATAATGCATGAAATCGAATTAGATCCATCAATTTCACTGGTTCAAAGCTTATCTCTGAGCTCTGTTTTTATTTTCTTCAACCGCATTAACATCTACCTTGGATCATTAATATCAGCACTGCAGTTAAAGGTCATTTTCAAGAAAACTCAACTGGCCATCTTTTATTGTTAATTATATCAATCCACCTGGCCAAATAAAGACTCCAATTTGGACTTAAGCAATTTCATGACCAGCCATGCCCATATCTGCTAATTGAATAACTTAATTCAACCAGCCAGAGACCCATGCTTTATCCAAAATATGAATGAGACTCTCTATCTTAACCCTATATCACAGTCTGCACTCTGACCAGCAATGAATACGATAGAACATAGAACATTACAGCACAGTAAAGGCCCTTCAGCCCTCTATGTTGCGCCGACCTGTGAAACCAATCTGAAGCCCATCTAATCTACATTATTCCATTTTCATCCATATGTTTATCCAGTGACCATTTAAATGCCCTTAAAGTTGGTGAGTCTACTACTGTTGCAGGCAGGGCATTTCACACTCCTATTACTCTCTGACTAAAGAACCTACCTCTGACATCTGTGCCAAATCTATCACCCCTCAATTTAAAGTTACATCCCCTGGTGCTAGCCATCATCATCTAAGGAAAAAGGCTCTCACTGTTCACACTATTAAATCCTCAGATCATCTTTTATGTCTCTATTAAGTCACCTCTTAATCTCCTTCTCTCTAACAAAAACAGCCTCAAGTCCCTCAGCCTTTCCTCATAAGACCTTCCCTCCATACCAGGCAAATTTCTGGTAAATCTCCTCTGCACCCTTTCCAATTCTTCCACATCCTTCCTCAATCCCATGCTTCTGTATTTTCTGCAATAGTCATCTGTGGGGAACTTTATCAACTGCTTTACCCTCATCCACTTTTTTGGTCACATTCTCAAAGAACTCAAGGTATGAGTTCACAAAACTGTGTTGGCTATCCCTAATCAAATTATTCCTTTCCAGATGATTATAAATTCTATTTTTTATAATCCTTTCAGCACTTTACCCATAACTGAAGTAAGGCTCACTGGTCTATAATTACCAGGATTGTCTCTACTCCCCTTCTTGAACAAGAGGACAACATTTGCTATCGTCCAATCTTCTGGCACCATTCCTGTAGACAATGATGACATAAAGAGCAAAGCCAAGGGCTCTACAATCTCCTCCCTAGCTTCCCAGAGAATCCCAGTAAAAAGTTCTGTTGGTGTTGATATTAATTGGATTTTGTGTTCAGTAATCTGGAGTGTTGTGGAAGTAACGCCATTGTCAAATGCACTTTTTGATCCAGCATATCCTCTAGCCTAGCATCATTAATTAATAAAACCTTTGTCTGAAATCATACATGGTTATTTTTATCTTCACATGAAAACCAGAAAACCAAAGAGCAGCCAATTGAAATGCATGGTAAAAATCTGATAAAGAACATGATGATTATATTCATGTCTAAGCATCTGTTGAACAGGTAAAGCAGAGTGTCACAATACTATGGCTTTAAGAGGTGTATTTTGTCCTAGTATTTTAATGAAGAAAGGTTCAGACAGAGGTGGTATGTGATCTGCTTAAAGCTAATAAAATAAACAGCTTTTGTGACCTAGGGATATTTTGTTAAAGTTGGAACAATAGGAACAGCCTGAAGGGGTGGGGTTAAACTCTCACAGAACCACTATTTTCAGTTTCAGCTTTCTGCAGTTGCTGGGGTTTTGAAGCTGAATGTGGAAGCTCTTATTCCTCTCTTGGTTATAGCTAAAGCTGAGGTTCTCTTCCTGCTGCTAGAATTGCATATGAATCAATATATTTTACTGAATTTGCCTTTGCCAAAGGCGTGTTTGTAGAATGAAGCGATATTGGAACTAGTTAAACCAGTTCCTTTTTTAACTTTAATTTTGTCTGTATTTTAACCGGAGTGTAAAAATAAACTCTGTTTTGATTAATGTTGAGTAGTTTGACCAATGAAATTGCATTTGGAATGAAATACCTTTGACTTAACTTTAAAAGGGTCTAGGCTATTATCTTAATATATTTTGAAGGGGTTTGGTCTGGTCCATAAAAGTGTCTGGATTTAAATGACGATAAAGTATTCAGGGTTTGCTCTGAAAGTCAATTGTATTAGCTACCTTCCCCGCACCCTCACTCCCTCCCATTTATCTCTCAGCCCCCCTTGGCCCACAAGCCTCATTCCTGATGAAGGGCTTATGCCCGAAATGTCGATTCTCCTCATTGAATGCTGCCTGACCTGCTGTGCTTTTCCAGCACCACACTCTCGACTCTGATCTCCAGCATCTGCAGTCCTCTCTTTTTCCCTGTATTGCTAACTCTGATTGAATTATCAACTTTTAATTCACATACAGGTATTTATTACCCTTTATCATTATGATGGCGCAAATTGTGCCATGATGCATATTTTGATATTTCAGTTTCAGCTCTAATAACTTGTCCTAGAGCCTTTCAATGAGCTCCGATATCGCAGCTGAAGAATTGCTGAACTGACAGCCAAGAAATACTACATTTTCATGTATGAAATTTAAATTGCACACATTAATGAAACAAAATTATCTTCAATAAGCAACAGGATCGACTGTGAGAACATGAATTTTCACATATGCATGTTCAACAGAAGCTTACTTCCCTGAAAGATTCAGTAATGACACACAAGTATTCATGTCTCTACAGCCAAAAACAACAACAATCTACAAGTATTAATAATTTGGAACAAAAACAGATCAATCAGCATTTGTGGAGGGAACACTTAATATTTCTGTCCTGTTCCCTGATTTCTGAATAAAAACAGAGCCGTGACTGATTTCAGTGGAAAATAAAGCCAGGTGATACATAATGCTACCCCATTGGTCTGCAAACACAGCTTCCAGTTACTACCTTAGGACAGCATTGGGCCATCCACATTCTGATGAGTATTAGTAGATGGTCTAACAAAAGAGGTGTACAGACACTAGCCTACCTTTTACTGTATTTTTATAGAAGCAGACCAGTGCTGACTATACTACGCAGCTGCATGTCCCACTGGGTCACCTTCCTTCTAAGATCAAGCTCCTTGGATCACCATAGATCAACCCTGTTTGCAGAGGCCAGCCGGGCTACACTATGCTGCGGCAACCCGGAGTTAGTGGGCTATTCCATGGCTCTTGTTTCCTGTCAGCTAAATGCTGATAAGATTCAGACGTCCAAGTGGACTGGGACTCCAGGCGGGCTGTGATCAGACTCCAGCATGGGGGACACTAACCCTGAAATGGGGAAGTCCTGCCTGTGTCAAGCTGTTGGGAATATCCTCCTCTTTCTCCTTTGGTCAAAATAATTACCTAACTGGAGAACACTGAAGAAGGTCAGATATCAGCAAAGCTCAGTGTGAAATTAGACAGGCTGTCTGCAAACATTATTACCTGGTTTTTCTTTATTGTGTCTGCTCACATAATTACTTAAATCTTGTAATCTCCCACCACAATGGAGGTATGTGTTAATATACACACAGAGGCTATTTACTGATGTCATTTGAGGAATGATTAAGCTTCTGATACCAACAGGATTAACCTCTTTAAAACCATGCATTGATTCTTCAGTCTGTCACACACCTGTTTAACCAAATCATCCATGACAATGAGAGACTGCTTAAGGGGAAGTAGGATCTCCTCCATGTAATTTTATCTATTCCTGACTCACAAATCTACCTACAAATTTCTAACCTGTATTTCGAATCACAGTTACATATGTTGAAAAATGTGCTTGTGGCACAGTGATAATGTCCCTAGGCCTGGACCAGGAGGCCTCAGGTTCAAGTCTCATCTGCTCCAGAGGTGTCTAATAAAGTCTCTGAACAGGAAAAAAAAGCATTTTAAAAATGTGTTTTCCAGAAACTAATACTGCAAAAAGAGAAGTAAATAAAGCTGTCCTTCTCAGTGTGTAGAGAAAGATGAAGTTCTGACTTGATAAAAGTTGAAAAGTTTACTCCTGAGTCATCTATGAGATGTTACTTTGAGGAAAATAGATTCAGCCACTTGACGACGGATGCTTCAGTTTTGCAGCCTGAAATTTACAAACATGTTTCCCTAACTTGTCTCTTGCCTTTAAGATGGAACTTAAAAAACTATCTTTTTCATTTATCTTATGATATCTCATCTATTGGACTGGATATAATGGAGCCCACTGAATCTAGCAGTCTGGGTGGGGTGAGGACCCACACAATTGTGAGGAATACATTCCAATGCTTTTATCTGTAAAATAGAGCCCTGTGAGGTTTCCATGATGTAGGATTCCATGAGATATTTGTATCATCGATAGTCACTTGTGAGGTGCTGGAAAGCTGGAGGTCTGCTAACATGGTGCTACTATTTAAGAAAGCTGGTAAGGACAAGCCAAGGAACTATAGACCGTTAAGCCTGACGTGGTGGGCAAATTGTTGTAGGGAACCCTGAGGGACAGGATGTACATGTATTTGGAAAAGCAAGGACTGATTACGGATAGTCAACATGGCTTTGTGCGTGGGAAATCATGTCTCGCAAATTTGATTGAGTTTTTTGAAGAAGTAACAACAGGATTGATGAGGGCATAGTGGTAGATGTGATCTATATGGATTTGAGAAAACATTCAACAAGTTCCCCATGGGAGACTGGTAAGCAAGGTTAGATCTCAAGGAATACAGGGTGAACTAGCCATTTAGATACAGAACTGGCTTGAAGGTAGAAGACAGAGGGTAATGGTGGAGGGTTGTTTTTCAGACTGGAGGCCTGTGAGCAGTGGAGTGCCACAAGGATTGGTACTGGGTTCACTACTTTTTGTCATTTATATTAATGATTTGGATGCAAGCATAAGAGATATAGTTAAATATGCAGATGACACCAAAATTGGAGGTGTAGTGAACAGCAAAAAAGTTTACCTCAGATTACAATGGGATCTTGATCAGATATGCTGAGGAGTGGCAGATGGAGTTTAATTTAGATAAATGTGAGGTGCTGCATTTTGGGAAAGCAAATCTTAGCAGGACTTACACACTGAATGGTAAGGTCCTAGGGAGTGTTGCTGAACAAAGAGACCTTGGAGTGCAGGTTCACAGTTCCTTGAAATTGGAGTCACAGGTAGAAAGAATAGTGAAGAAGGTGATTGGTACACTTTCTGTTATTGGTCAGAGTATTGACTATAGGAGTTGGGAGGTCATGTTACGGCTGTACAGGACATTGGTTAGGCCACTGTTGGAATATTGCGCGCAATTCTGATCTCCTTCTTATTAGAAAGATGTTGTGAAATTTTAAAGGGTTCAGAAAAGACTTACAAGGATGTTGCCAGTGTGGGAGGATTTGAGATTTAGGGAGAGGCTGAATAGGCTGGGGCTGTTTTCCTTGGAGCATCAGAGGCTGAGGAGTGACTTTATAGAGGTTTACAAAATTATGAGGGTCATGGATAGGATAAATAGACAAAGTCTTTTCCCTGGGGTGGGAGAGTTCAGAACTAGAGGCACAGGTTTAGGGTGAGAGGGGAAAGATATAAAAGAGACCTAAGGGGCAACTTTTCCATGCTGAGGGTGATACGTGTATGGAATGAGTTGCCAGAGAAAGTGGTGGAGGCTGGTACAATTACAACATTTAAAAGGTATGTGAATAGGAAGGGTTTGGAGGGATATGGGCCGGGTGCTGGCAAGTGGGACTAGATTGGGTTGGGATATCTGGTCAGCATGGACAGGTTGGACTGCAGGGTGTGTTTCCATGCTGTACATCTCTATGACTCCAAATCAGCAGCACCAACCACATTAAGCATAGCCTCTGGAATCTGGAGGAACAGGGTGTTCCTGTACCAGAGCTTCCCTTCAACTGAGTAACTGACGTCAGAATAAATCCAACTTGCAGGTTACCTAAAGAACCTGACCGTGTCACTAGACACTCCAGAAATTGATTGCCACATTTCCTGGTCGAAAATGTGTTGCTGGTTAAAGCGCAGCATCCAAGGAGCAGGAGATTCGACGTTTCAGGCATAAGCCCTTCATTAGGAATGAGGAAAGTGTGTCCAGCAGGCTAAGATAAAAGGTAGGGAGGAGGGACTTGGGGGAGGGGTGATGGAGATGTGATAGGTGGAAGGAGGTCAAGGTGAGGGTGATAGGCCGGAGTGGGGTGGGGGCGGAGAGGTCAGAAAGAAGAATGTAGGTTAGGAGATCGGTGCTGAGTTCGAGGGAATCGACTGAGACAAGGTGGGGGGAGGGGAAATGAGGAAACTGGAGAAATCTGAGTTCATCCCTTGTGGCTGGAAGGTTCCCAGGTGGAAAATGAGGTGCTCTTCCTCCAACTGTCGTGTTGTTATGTTCTGGCGATGGAGGAGTCCAAGGACCTGCATGTTCTTGGTGGAGTGGGAGGGGGAGTTAAAGTGTTGAGCCACGGGGTGGTTGGGTTGGTTGGTCCGGGCGTCCCAGAAGTGTTCCCTGAAGCGTTCCGCAAGTAGGTGGCCCGTCTCCCCAATATAGAGGAGGCCTGGTTGGTCATATGCAAGGGTCAGGGCAATCCATTTGTCACAGTGGCTCCTATAGAAATAGGAGCCCCATTTCTATAGCTGCTGGTGGACCTAGCAACTATAACCTGAAGTCTCAATGTCGAAAGGCCCAGTGTGGTGCACTCCTTTTTTGAGGAAAGGGAGATAATGTCAAGCATTCAATGCTCAGCCAACCATTCTTACTACTTACCTACAGTGAGATCTCCTTGTAACCTTCTCTGTTTCAACAAAATATGTCAATTTTTAAAAGTCTATTTTTGTTTCCATACTTTGCTTCAGAGTATCATTACATTAATTTTTATTATCTCGCTTAGTGGAAACTGTGATTTTATTTTAAGGTTGTTGTTTGCTGTGGCTCAATTAGCAACACGTTTAACCTCCAAATCAAAGGCTTCACTCTGCACACTTAATCACAAACTCTAGGCTGGAGTTCCAGTGTTGCATGATCAAATATCCTGTTTTTTGGTTGTGATGTTAAGTTTAGGTCCTGTCTGTTCTAGATTTAAATGATGCCACATTGATGTTAGCCCCAACATCCTAGCCAATGCATATATAACCATCAATCAACATGAATAAAGCTGGTTTTCTGATCATTATTATATTGATTTTGTGAAAGTTTGCTGTGCGCAGCCATTGACCTAATTTCAAGCATTAGAACAGTCACTAAATTTCAAAAGTACTTCACTGGCTGAAAAAAGCACTTGGGATATCCAGAGGTTGTGAAAGATGCTACATAAATGCCAGTCCGTTCTTAGTCAATTGTCGTTTGCACGGATCCCAATCCCATTTTCATTTTTAAATGAAAGATGGGAATGCTCGCAGCTGTTCCACCTTTGTTGATGTGTTGGCAATTCTGCATCTCTCGGCTTCTGTTCTCCAAGAGTCATTTGCAGGAACCTTCTTCAGGGCTTTTCTGAACAGTAGCAGAAGTTAGATGTAGTGTACAAATAGACTTCCTGTTGATCTTCCACAGACTCTCTGCTGCCTTTTTAGTGGAGCCCTGGAGGAGCCAACAAGCATTATTGTCTTGGATATGCCCCTTACTATTATTTAATGTTATTTGATTTATTCCTTCTCGAGTGTATTTTGTTACAAAACACAGTGAAAAATGTTGCATAGAGTTGCCACTCTCTGGCGCCAAAATAAAAACACAGAAACTTAAAACAAATCATAGAATAAAAAATGCAGAAAAATAAATGGATAAAGAAAAAAGGTTCAATTTTACAGTCCTTCTTGTTACTATTGCTAATATTTCTTAATTATCTGCAGCTAACTGCAACTGTCATCCAGTTGCCCAAGCTATTTATGGCATCGGAACATGTCCTTTTATTAGACCCTTATATTCTGCCCTAGTTTTCCATTCCACTGAGTTCCATATCAACAAAATTCCAAATTATTCCGCTGTTTTCGATGTCAAAGCAGCTATACCAATGGAAAGCAAAGGAGACGCAAAATAATGCATTACTCATTGCTACTAATCTAAAAAAGTCACTTATTTATCCCAGTTCCTTACTTTGTGGCTATGAGGTGGCAGTCCTTATAACTACAACTTTCTGGTTATGACATCCATAAAGATTTAAAGCTTTCAAACAGAGCTTCAGACTTACAGTTGGTTGCTGAAAGAATTACATGATGAAATTTCATGTTATCATACTTGTACTGCAATGAATTATTAGTAGCACCAATGACTAAACGCTATTTTATTTTTTGTGTTAATCTACAGAGAGGAATGTTCCTGTTTTATAATTATCACATGTCACATTATCCATGAAATTACAGCCCTTGTCTCACAGTTCTTCTGAGTGGACAGTGATGCCAACTCCTAACAATGGACTGCACAGTGGCTCAGTGCCAAGGACCTGGGTCCAATCCCACGCTTGGGGGACTGTCTGTGTGGTGTTTGCATGTTCTCCCTCTGTCTGCGTGGGTTTCCTCTGTGTGCTCTGGTTTCCTCCCACAGTCCAAAGATGTGCAGGTTAGGTAGATTGGCCATGGGAAATGCAGGGCTACAGGCATGGGTGTCTGGTTAGGATGGTATTCAGAGGGTTGGTGTGGACTTGATGGGCTGCATGGCCTGCTTCCACACTGTAGGGATTCTAACTGTCCCATATTCATAATTCATCAAATAATAACTTAGTGATTGACTTCAGGTGCTTTCCTCACGTTTTGGAGAGGTCCTTTAAATCCACCATCTGCAATAAATACTGTCTGATGATTCTTTCCTTGGCTATGCCAAGACAAATCTCCTGTAATCCTTAGATGATGGCAAAGTCTCTCCAACTAGAGACCATCTGACTTCCCTATCTGTCTATGGAGATGCACAAAGTGAAACAGCCTCTTCTGCTGACTACACAAAGCCTCTGTCTGTTGAGATATTCATTAATTTATAGAGAAGCCTGTAACCTGATCTCCAAAATGGCTTCCTCTACCCTTGCTGGCATGGCAACATGAAAAAGAAAAACAACATTGGTTAGAAATAATGATTGGCGATCCTTGTCCATGACCCATTTTCATCCCAGCAGATTCCAGTTACGAAAAATCCAGCTTCTTTGAATCTTTTCTTGGTCTTTGAGTGACTCTGGATCTACCCATTGTTCAAAAAGAGTCTGCTGTCACTGCCTACAAGATCATCTTAGAACTTCTTCCCAATCCTTTCCTTTTATTTTAAAGAATCAAACCACCTGAACTTACTGCAGCCGATTTCCATTCCCATGATGGACTTGAGGCTATGAGACACATAGAGCCTGAAGTCAAGGTTGAGGATAACTAGTATCCTCCTCTAGATATTTCCACCCCTGACTGGACTATCCTAACAATGACCAGAGACACATCCAGGCAGTGTGGTGTTTGCCGATGATTATGGTTTTGTGCAGATGATAATATGTCTATTTCATTTCAAATCTGATAAAGGAAGACACACCCTTGTCACTCCCCACCATTGAACGTGGCTGCATTTTGCAGGGTCAACTATGCTTGGTGTTTCCTTGTCAGTTTTAAATATGTTGTTGAGTAGACTGTTCAATTTCATTGTCATCATCCCCATTGAAACAGTTTGATAGATATCTCTTTCCAAACTTCCTTCAATGCATTGCAAATAAATTAGACAATTTCAGAGGGAAGCTTATAGTCAATCTTAAATCCCTGGAGCATCAGAGTTTTGGAGGTTGATAAAATCATGAGGGGCATGGATAGGGTAAACTGTCAAGGTATTTTCCCTGGGATGGGGGAGGCCAGAACTAGAGGGCATATGGTGAGAGGATAAGATTTAAAAGGACCTAAGGGGCAACTTTTTCACACAGAGAGTGGTGCGTGTATGGAATGAGCTGCCTGAGAAAGTGGTTGAGGCTAGTACAATTGTAACATTTAAAAGGCATCCGGATGGGTATTTGAATAGGAAGTATTTAGAGAGATATGGGCCAGGTGCTGGCAAATGGGACTAGATTAATTTAGGATATCTGGTCGCCATGAATGAGTTGGATCGAAGGGTCAGTTTCTGTGCTGTACATCTCTATGACTCTATGATCTGACCTATCGCCCAGTACAGGTACAGATAGCTGATCCCCTTCTCTAAAAGATGTCAGTGAACTCTTTCGAAAGGTTGCATGGTCATCATTACTGAACTTTGTTTCTTTTTCATGAAAAGGAAATGCTAGATCTGTATGTTTCAGCTCAATTCAAATTTGCAAACGTCCATCGTCGCATTTGCCACATATCCAGATTATTACACCTGGTGCCTGATTTACAAACCCTGCAATTTAACCATTAAGATGCCTTACTCCGCATACATGATGTAGTAACAGTCCTGTAATGCACATCTTGTTTTCTTCTGCTCTCTATCTAATACTGTGTTTGCTGAACACTTTCATGCTCATGATAAATACATACTGGTATGGGCAATCATTGGCTCTTTGCAAATTATTTGCTTGTGCCCTGACCTCAAATACTTGAGCAAGGGCATCTAAGTAATCCTATCAGGTAGCTGAGTGGGTCAAGGTGTTCTGACTACGAGATGTTCACCCTTAATTGAAACAAGCATGATTTATCTCTAGCTTCCTAATTTATCCATTTCCTCTTTCTTTTGCTTTACATTGTCCATTTGACAGTGTTTCTGCTTCCAAAGATTTACGAAAATTACAGCTAGCCCCCTCAGATATCTCTTTCCAAACCTTCTTCAATGCATTACAAATAAATTACAATTACAGGCAGTTTCTGAGTTCTGCTGACAACAAAATAATGTGATCTATATGCTCATTTTCTGTGTTACCATCAGATTAAATGACAGTGTATACTGTGTATTGAGCCTGATAAATACTACTAATCAGCAGAAATTAAAAATCATTAATTTGCTTTCATTACAAAGCATTCATCCTCTTTTGCAAAGGGCTATCAACTGCAGTAAAACCATAAGTATATTAAATATTATGTATTATGATAATTAGAACTGTTTACAGTGCATTACACATTTAAAACCTAATTTCAGAATATGGTATTAGTTTTCAACTGGGCACATTTACACCTATGAATTGCAACATCATCTAGTTCCTCAATTAATAAATGTCATTCTCAATAATTCATGTTTTTCCATATAAAGGTCTTAGCATTTTCTGTTAATTAGTGATGATCATTTTATTACTAAGCTTGTAACAATCCCATCATGACAGTTCGCACTCGGGATGAATATTGTCCATAGTGCATTCTTATTACAGAGCACACAGCTGCTTGATTCTACATAGGCAAAAGTCTTTCTGATGAAGGGCTTTTGCCCGAAACGTGATTTTCCTGCTCCTCGGATGCTGCCTGACCTGCTGTGTTTTTCCAGCACCACTCTAATTTTGCTTGATTCTACATGATGAGTTTCACAGTAACAATACATGATTTAAAAATGGAAAACAATCTTCTTGAAACTTTATAACGTGCAGATCTGAAAGAATGAGTCACAATGCCTTGAATGTCGGGCTGTGAATCTTTTTTGCCTCTATGAAGACTGTTATAAAGTATCTGTGTTTTGTATTTATATAAATGACTCAGATGTGAGGCTGGGTTAGTAAGCTTTTAGGTGACACTATAATAGATGATGTAGTGAAGAAGATTATCTCAGAGTACAATGGGATCTTGATCAGATGGGACACTGGGCTGAGGAGTGGCAGATGGAATTTAATTTAGATAAATATGAGATGTTGTAATTTGATAAGGTAAACTAGGGGAGGATTTATACAGTTAATGGTAGGTCTTTGGAGAACAAAGTGACCTAGGATTTCAAGTGCATTGTTCCTTGAACATGGAATTGCAGGTATACAGGGTAGTAAAGAAGGCATTTAGCATGCTTGCTTTCATTGATCACTGCATTAAATATAAGAATTGGGATGTCCTGTTGCAGCTGTATAGGAAAATGGTGAGGCCACTTTGGAATATTATATGCAACAATGGTCACCCTCCTATAAGAAGGATTTTGTTAAACTTGAGATGGTGCAGAAAGATTTACAAGAATGTTGCTGCTACTGGAAGGTCTGAGCTTTGAGAAGAGGCTGAACAGGCTGGGGCTTTTTTCCCTCGTACGTCTGAGGCTGAGGGGTGACCTTTATAGAGGTTTATAAAATCACGAGGGGCATGGATAGAGTGAATAGCCAAGGTCTTTTTCCCAGTGTGCTGGAATCCAAAACCAGAGGACATAGATTGAAGATGAGAGGGAAAGATTTAAAAAGGACATGAGGAATAGTTTTTTCATGCAGAGGGTGGAATATATGGAATGAGCTGTCAGAGGAAGTAAAGGCGGGTGTAGGTACACCATTTAAAAGGCACCTGGATGGTGTATGAAGAGGAAACGTTTAATGGGATATGGGACAAATGCTGGCAAATAGAACAAGGCCAGATTGAGATGCCTGATTGACATGGATGGGTTGGACTGAAGTGTCTATTTCCGTGTAGAATACTTTCTGACTCTATGATTTTATTTGCACTCTATTGTCTATGACATTCTATAAATACTATCATTTGAATGCTACCTTGTTTTTATTTAAAAAAATCGTCAGCTCTGTATGTTCTGTTCTTCCTTAGTCCTTGAAATTTGGAAAATTCTTTCACATCACTTCCCACATTCAACAGAGCTAAATGTTATGACTCACTTGGGAAAAGAAAAAAAAGTATAAAAATGCTTCTATATTATCATGGAAAGTGGAAGATTGAATTTAAAATTGTGAGTTCTCCACATGGGAATTGTGTAGCAAACAACAAAAATAACAGGATATTCATCAATTTATTCGTATGACCTCCTCACAAGAATTCATGATTCCATAATTCACTAACTGACTCTGCCTGAATAAAGGCAACATCTGAGCACACAACTCCCACAGAAAGTAACAGAAATTCTTATAATTCATAATATTATGAAGATTAAGCTTCTTAAAGGAATTCTGTATCGGCAAATGAACATTATATTCCCCAATCTCAAAATATTTGTAATGTGCAGTCTGTTGCAGTGATGAGTATGGATTATGAAAAGTGATGTCGGTACTGTGTGTAATTACACTGAGTAGAAATATCCTGAGCTAAACCAGAAACACTCCCAAAAATATTCAACTCAGAGTAATTTATGTTTGGTTTTAATATTAGTTACAAGTGCTAATATTCACTGGGTCTTTATGACAACTGTATGAGAAGTTCCATGGTCACCATTACTGAAATTTGTATTTTTATGTAAAACAGTATAAATAAATTTGAATTCACAAACTTCCATTGTGACATTTAAGCCACGTTTGCAGATTATGTTCCGGAATTATTTTCAAGTAATGTGGAAGTTGAAAAGTGGACAGAGATCGGGTGTAATCAAGGTAAGATTAGAACAGCCATATTTGCATTGTGGTTCACACAATACTGCCATTAAATTTGGCTCCTTTGTTCCACTGGAGAAGGAGCTATGGAAGTTGAAAGGCCTCAATATGGGTGAAGGAGCATTTCTGGCTACTGCCATGTTGGGAATGGTGTGCGTGCATTTAGCCCGAAACCTTCTCACTTTGCAGGTTGTCGTATCTCTTAAAAGTCTCCTGTGTTGACTGGACTCAATTTTCTACACGCATGCAGATCCCGTGAATGCTGTGTGCTAATCGCTTACAGTTAAATGGACTATAGGACAGAGTCAATACCGTCAACAACCTCTCAACCCCAGATAAGTGCTATTTAAAAGGCCAGGAATCTTATGTGTGTGCAAGGTGCCTTTGACTTAGTTTTGCTTTTGCAAAGTTTATAGAATTATGGTGATGTGTTCTTGGAGATGTTTTGTTGATTTGTCGAATTTGGCAGGGAGCGTGATGCCTTTAGGACGGGATAATTGGGATAACTCAAGCCATTGTGTGGACTTCCTCCAGGTGCACTGGTTTCCATGCACAGTCCAAGATGTGCAGATTAGGATGGATTGGCCATGCTAAATTATCCTATAACATCCAAAGATGTGCAAGCTTGGGGATTAGCGGGAGGAAATGTAGGGTTACAGGATAGAGTGGGTCTGGGAGCTTCAAAGGGTTGGTGAGGATTTAATGGGCCAACTGACCTGCTTCCATACTGTAGGGTTTCTATGACTGCCCCTTTTGCAGCAGTCAGGGTGTCATTGTGGCAGGTAGATGTCCACCAGCACAGTCAGACACTTTGATAGATACTAGAAAGGATAAATATGTAAAATATGTGTGGGGTTAGGGTGCCAGATGGGTAAGGTGCCAGATGGAAAGGGTGCCAGAAAAGTGATGGACTACTCAGGACAGATGAGGAGATAGCAGGACTGTTGGCTGAGGTGGTAGGGATATTGGGGCCAGTGGGTCAGAAGGTGGCACATTGGGGCTGGCATTTGGCGAGGTAGAGGATGTTGCGGCCACTGATCTTTGGGAGGTGGGGGGTGTTTGGCTGTGTCAGCGCCATCAGGCTGGGAGGTTAGGGCCTGGCAAGGAATGGAATCATGTTGTGTTTGAGGGGGTCCTGTTGGCGGTGGGTAGTTGGCAGAGATCCAGGAGGTGTAAGGGCATGTAGTTTGGGGAGGGAAGGGTGATGGAGAGCCATTTTACATGTTACCCAGGAGCTAACTTAAGTTTGTAATTTACTAATATTTTCTTGTAACAATTAACTTGAGGGAAACGAGCCCTCCAAATTCTTCAAGATTTAGGAGAACAAGAAGAAAAGTGAGGAGTGCAGATGCTGGAGCTCTGAGTTGAGAGTGTGGTGCTGGAAAAGCACAGCAGGTCAGGCAGCACCCGAGGAGCAGGAGAATCGGCGTTTCAGGAGTAAGCCCCTCATAAAGGGCTTGTGCCTAAAACGTTGATTCTCCTGCTCCTCGGATGCTGCCTGACCTGCTGTGCTTTTCTAGTGTCACACTCTTAACTTTAGGAGAACTGGTTAAGGGTTTTGCTTTGGAGATTCTGGACAGTGGGGATTTGCTTACAGAAGCTTCAATTTCCTGTACAATGTGCAAGGAGTCTACTCTGGGATTTTTAAGGTTTCCTATTGTCAACTTCAGTCTACACTGCTCCAATGACTATCTTCCCATTGGAATATTTGTGCCAGTGTTTTGCTATAAAGCACAATGTGCCTTATCTGAAGCACTGCAGTTGTCTAAATGTTGCCTAATGAATTTTCAGTAAAACGATGAGTATTGACATTGTAAATAATATTAAAACTATAGGAGTGCTGCTGCATTCTGATGGGGAAATTGGAAGAGTTCCGTGACCTGTTTATGCAAATACAACTACAGTTACAAGAGCTATAGTTGAACTGTGTAATAGACTGTAACATTGGCTAGCTCAGTTAGCTGGATGATATCTTGCAATGCAGAGTGATGCCAATAGCATGGCTTTAATTCCTCCACCAGCTGATGTTACTAGAAAGGACTGTCCCCTCAACTTGAGGCATGGTGACCCTCGGGTTAAACCACCACCCAGCATTTCCTTCTGATGAGGGACAGTCCCAAAGGTCAGGTCAGGCTATGGTCAATGTACATTCTCATCCAGTCATAATGTCTCAGCCAAAATCCTGAAATAAACACCTCAACATTTCCCACAATAATTTTATCCAATGACCTATCCAATCATCCTTTTACCCTTGTTCATTCTCTCGGCTCTCTGGCTCATCTGCTTTTGGATGTCCCACATAATTATATTTTTATGGCTACTGCATCACTGCTGGAAGAGTGATGACTCTCCATTGGCGAGATTGCAGGTAGTCCTGCAGAATGACCTCCAATGTGTTATGTCCCACACCTAAAATGTAATATATATTAGAGATACAAACTCCCATGTCATCACCACATTATGGCATGTGACCTGATGATATAAAGTTGTCAATCTCCCTCTACAAGGGCTGCGTGAAGCATGACATGTTAAGGGAAGTGTGCTACAGTTCGTAACTGAATTGCTCAGCATTAGTTCAGACATAGCTCTGTCTATAATATAGGTAGGTAACAAAATCTGTAATAGAACACCCATTAAATCATTCAGCATGCTGTAACTCATGTCTAGTTAGAACATAGAACATGGAACAGTGGAATACGAAGAGGCCTTTTGGCCCATCATTTCTGTACTAACCATGATGCCATCTGTTTGCACGTGGTCCATATCCCTTTATTCCCTGACTGCTGTCTAAATGCCTCTTCACCTTTGCTAGCATATCTGCATCTGCCACTCCCTTGGTAGCATGTTCCAGGCACCTACACACCCCCATATAAAAAATGTGGCTCGTACATCTTCTTTAAACATTTCCCCTCTCACCTTAAACCTGTGCCCCCTTGTGTTTGACATTTCCACCCTGGGAAAGTGACTTTGACTAGCCACCCTATCCATGCCTCTCATAATTTTATATACTTCTATCAGGATGCCCCTCAGCCTCTGATGCTCTGGTAAAAATAATTCATTTGTCCAATCTCTCCTTATAGCTAATCCACTCGAATCAAGTCAACAACATTGTGGTAAACATCTTTTGTACCCTCTCTGAAACCTCCACATTCTCCCTATAGTGTGGCGACCAGAACTGTACAGAACAGACCTCATGTTATGGGAGCGAACATAAGTATCACTCATTAGGTATTGACATCCTGGTGAATGTAAGTAGCCCATCACTGCATCTATGGCAGATCATGAGGGCAGGACAAATCAGAAACAACTGTGATGCCTGTTTATGAACTCAAATCCAAAATATCAAATCAACTATGAGGAATTCTGGACTCAGATATATGACGTTTGACTGCACCCTTAGTATGGGAGGTAGGATTCTTTGCTATCTTGTAAATAGGCACTGACAAAGGCATTAATACAATGGGAGTGGAGGAACCAAGATGTTTTAAAGAATAGCAAGTTCATGGTCGGCAGAGATATCAATTGCATGGGGTGTGTAATAGGAAGATGAAGCATAAGACTGTAAGATATAGGAGCAGATTTAAGCCATTTAGCCCAATGTGCCTGTCTCCCCATTCGATCATGGCTGATAGGTTTCTAAACCCATTCTCCTGCCTTCTCTCATAACCCATGATCCTCTTACTAATCAGGAACCTATCTGTCTCTCACTTAAATATGCTTAAGGCTTTAGCCTCCATAGTCCTCTGTGTCAATGAGTCCCACAGATTAACTACCCTCTGGAGGAAGAAATTCTTCCTCATTTCAGTTCTAAATGGTCATCCCTTCACTCTGAGGGTGTGTCATCCAGTCCTAGTTTGTCTTACTAGGAGGAGGAGGAGGAGAAAGTGAGGACTGCAGATGCTGGAGATCAGAGCTGAAAATGTGTTGCTGGAAAAGCGCAGCAGGTCAGGCAGCATCCAAGGAGCAGGAGAATCGACATTTCGGGCATGAGCCCTTCTTCAGAAATGAGGAAAATGTGTCCAGCAGGCTAAGATAAAAGGTAGGGAGGAGGGACTTGGGGGAGGGGCATTGGAAATGCAATAGGTGGAAGGAAGTCAAGGTGAGGGTGATAGACCGAAGTGGGGGTGGTGGCGGAGAGGTCAGGAAGAAGATTGCAGGTTAGGAAGGCAGTGCTGAGTTCGAGGGATTTGACTGAGACAAGGTGGGGGGAGGGGAAATGAGGAAACTGGAGAAATTTGAGTTCATCCCTTCTGATTGGAGGGTTCCTAGGCGGAAGATGAGGTGCTCTTCCTCCAGCCGTCGTGTTGCTATGGTCTGGTGATGGAGGAGTCCAAGGACCTGCATGCCCTTGGTGGAGTGGGAGGGGGAGTTGAAATGTTGAGCCATGGGGTGGTTGGGTTGGTTGGTTGGTCTGGGTGTCCCAGAGGTGTTCTCTGAAGCGTTCCGCAAGTAGGCGGCCTGTGTCCCCAATATAGAGGAGGCCACATCAGGTGCAGCAGATGCAGTAAATGCTGTGTGTGGAGGTGCAGGTGAATTTGTGGAGGATATGGAAGGATCCCTTGTGGCCTTGGAGGGAAGTAAGGGAGGAGGTGTGTCCTACTAATAGAAACGTCTTCTCCATGTCCATCTATCCAGGCGTCTTGGTATTCTGTAAATTTCAATCAGATCCCCTCCAATCCTTCTAAACTCTGCCAAATACAGACCAAAAATCCTCAACCGCTCCTCATACAACAAGCCCTTCATCTCCGGGATCATTCTTGTAAACCTTCTGTGTACCCTGTCCAAGTCCAGTTCATCCTTCCTTGGATACAAGGCCCCATACTGCTCACAATATTTCAATGCGGTCTGACCAGAGCCTTATGCAGCATCAGGAGTACATCCCTGCTCTTGTATTCCAGCCTTTTTGAACTGAATGCTCACATTGCATTTGCCTTTCTAACGGCCAACTGAACCTGCACATTGACCTGAAGTGAATGCTGATTATGAGTTCCAAGTCTCTTTGTACTTCCAAAGTCTTTCCTTGTGTTAGAAAATAGCATATTTTTTTCAAGCTCTCACTTTCCTACAATGTACTCCATCTGCCACTTCTTTGCCCACTCTCCTAGCCTCTCCAAGTCCTCTGCAGCTTCTCCGCTTCCTCAACACAACCTGTGCTTCCACATGTCTTCGTGAATTTATCAACAATGTATAACGTGAATATTTGTGATCCTACCACTGACTCCTGCGAAAGTCCACTCATCAGCTGCCATCCTGACAAAAAGTTCCTTTGTCCCCCCTTTCAGCCTTCTGCCAGTCAGCCAATCCTCTATCCATGTCAGTTGCTTGCCCCTAACACCATGGGCTCTTATCATATTTAGCAGCCTCCTATGTGGCACTGTGTCAAAGGCCTTCTGGAAATCCAAGAAGATCATGGTTGCTGAATCTCCTTTGTCTAACTTGCTCATTACCCCCTCAAAGCATTCTAACAGATTTGTCAAGCATGACCTGTCCTTGATGGAACTGTGCTGACTCAGCCCTATTTTACCATGCATGCATATGAAAATGAGGCCTTCAGTCTGGCTGCTATGGATTGCTGATGGGGGAATGAATGGTTTGTACATTGACCAGACTGTAATGTGCTGTGGATGGACAAGTCATTGTCCTTTGAAAATGCATTGACTGACTTTGACCACGTGTGAGAGATTCCTGAAAATCTTGTGGCTCTGATGTCTGGTCATCAGGACTACAACCACTGACCCACCATACCACTATTCTGGATTCTATTTTATTCTATTCAAATTGGAAAATATCATGACAGTGACAGAAATAAGATAATCTGATCTCCAATAGTAATTCTGATTATTAAATGCAGTCTCAAACAGAATTCCTCTTGTAACCTACACAATGTAGTTGGTTTATAAGAGAACAAAACTGCAGATGCTAGAGATCTGAAACAAAAACAGAAATTGCTGGAGAAGTCCAACAAGTTTGGCAGCATCTGTTCGAGAGAAAGCAGAGTTAGTGTTTTGTGTCCTGTGACCTTCCATATATAGTTAGCGGTGTGCCTCTTTATATCATGAGGCATAGGGTGACAAAGTAGCTACCCTGTTTGAAAGCTGAAGCTTCAGACGACTGTTTTTTTATCACAGAACTTTATTCCAAACCTGAATTGCTTGCTGTGAGCAGGTTTTGATAAGATTTGTAGTTCAGATTTTGTGTGTAAGTTTGCTCACTGAGCTGGAAGGTTCGGTTTCAGATGTTTTGTTACCATACTAGGTAACATCATCAATGAACCTCCGGTGAAACACTGGTGGTATGGCTTTTTGTTTGTGATGTCATTTCTCATGATGTCATTTCCTGTGGTGATGTCAGTTCCTGTTCTTTTTCTCAGGGGATGGTAAATGGGATCTCAGTCAATGTGTTTGTTGATAGAGTTCCAGTTGGAATGCTATGCTTCTCGCAATCATCATGCATGTCTCTGTTTGGCTTGTCCAAGGGGCTGTGTTGTCCCAGTTGAAGAGGTGTCCTTCCTCATCTATATGTAAAGATACTAGTGAGAGTGGGTCATATCATTTTATGGCTAGTTGAGGTTCATGTATCCTGGTGGCTAATTTTCTACCTGTTTGTCCAATGTAGTGTTTGTTACAGTACTTGCAAGGTATTTTGTGAATGACGTGAGTTTTGCTTGTTGTCTGTACAGAGTCTTTCAAGTTCATTAGTTGCTGTTTTAGTGTGTTGGTGGGTTTGTGGGCTACCATGATGCCAAGAGGTCTGAATAGTTGGGCAGTCATTTCCAAGATGTCTTTGATGTAGGGAAGAGTGGCTAGGGATTCTGGATACATTTTGTCTGCTTGTCTGTCTTTGTTGCTGAGAAATAGGCCGACAGTGTTCATTGTGTACCGGCTCGTTTTGAATATACTGTCTAGGTGATGTTCCTTGTCTTTTCGTAGTTTTTCTGTGCTGTAGTGTGTGTCGCAGTGTGTTCTAATGCAGCTTCATTTGTGGGTGTTGGGATGATTGCTTCTTTAGTTCAGTATTTGATTATTTTGTGTTGTTTTCCTGTTGTTGTTTTCCTCCTCTTTAATGAATTTTATGCCAGTAAAGATATTATTGATGTTTCATTTAGTGATGACAAAGGTGTCAGCAACATAGCAGACCCAAAGTTTGGGTTGGATTGTTGCAGAGCTGTTTGTTTGAGTCTCTGCATTACTGCCTCTGCTAAAATTCCTGATATCAGAGATCCCATGGGTGTTCTGTTGGTTTGTCTGTAGGTTTTGTTGGTGAAGGTGGGTGGGTGGTAAGGTATAGGTCCACTAGCTTGATGACACTGTCCTTGCTGATGAAGTGTTGTTTGGTGTATGTGTCTTTGTTTCTTCTAATAGTGTAACCTGTGTTCCCTTGGCCAGATTGATGTTGATGGATGTGGACAGTACTGTTACGTCAAAGAAGACTATTATTTCATCCTATTCTATCTTAGTGTCTTTGGTGGTCTTCAGGAATTCTTGGGTGGAGTGGATGGAGTGGTGTGAATTTTCTACTAAGTGTTTTATTCTTTGGTGTAGCTCCTTGGCCAGTCTGTAAGTGGGTGTTCCGGGTAGCGATACTATGGATCTGACGGGGCCTCATGGTTTGTGAATTTTGGTAATCTGTAGAAGCGCAGCATATTTTAGTTTCTTTTTTTGGATGTCGGTCTTATTTATTTCTCCAGATTTCTGAAGTGTTTTGAGTAGGGCTATGATTCAGTTCTCTGGTTGTAGGGTTGGGTCTATCACCACACGTTGGTATCTGCAAGCAGTGCATTCACTTTCACAATGCAGTGTCTTTGATTTAAAATGACTGTCAAGCGCCCTTTGTCTGCAGGCAGGATAATAATATTTTTATACTTTTTTAGTCCTCCTAGTGCTTTCCATTCTTGTGTATTGAATGTATTTCCTTCCTTTTTCCTGCTTAATGTTGGTGTGACTATCCATCTGATGGTTTGCTGGGTTTCTTCAGCGAGTTGGTTATCTTTTGATGTTGCTTCTAATGATGCTGTGAAACTTTTCTTGGCCGTATCCTGGAAGTTGTAATTGAATCCTTTTACTAAGATGGCTTTTTCAGTGCGTGTTAAGGATTGGTCAGATAAGTTTTTTTTATCCATGCTTCTTAGTGAGTAAAGTTTTTTGGCGTGAAATTTTCTGGTTGTATTTACCCGAGTTTGTTGTGGGCATCATTAATAATTTCTCTAAGTATTTTGCAGCCATTTTGCTCTGCTATTCTTTCTGTGAGCCAGACAATTTTGTGTGTAAATATGTTTATCCCTTAGATTCTGATTCTCCTAAGGGAATTCTCTATGTATTTTATGATGTAAACTAATTGTCACATATGTAGCCATGATATTATGTCATACAACAGAACACTGAAACAAGAAATTTGACCCAACAAATAAATGTCAATTCAGTTCTCAACACAAACATTTTCCAAAGTTTAACTCTATCAACTTCTCCTGTTCCTGTCTGTTATCTAATGGATCTTCCTGTCCGGTAGAAACAGAAAGTTTTAATAGCGGTTCAAACAGAATTGTGTGGCAGAAGAGAATTAATGAACAGGAAAGAACATAATTTATTGCAATATTTAAAACCTTAGGTTAGGAATTCATGTTGGCAATAAAAATGGATGACCATTTAAAATAAACAGGTGAACTGCTATTAAAATGGTGAGCAGAGGAATATCATTGGGATGCTCAAGCATTCATTCAATAAAATTGCCTCAGTATATACATTTGATTGCAGATCAGGAGAGCATTTTCTGACAGGTTCATGAACTCAAACATTACTGACCTGCAACTTCATTCAGGACCCAGTTCAGAAAACTACAGCTGGAAATGTACCATGAAACTAGTTCCTGATAGATTCAGAAAACATATAGTTAAAAACCATGGATATGAATAACAAATGGTGTGGTGTTATAATCTGTACGATAAGAACACATTATTATAACAAATAGTCTTTGCTGTATGGTGGGTCAATTAATGTCATCAATCCAAGTAATGCATGAGGTGTGTAAGACAGATTGGGTTCCCACTAAATTTAAACTTGGAAAAATGACTAAAACACAGATCTGTAGATCTATTTTAATAAGAACTAATGAATTATTAAATCGTATAAGCATGCAGGTGAGTAGGTGATGAAGAAGGCAAATGGTACATTGACTTTCATAGCAAGAGGATTCGAGTATAGGAGCAGGGATGTGTTGTTGCAGTTATACAGAGCATGGTGAGACCGCACCTAGAATATTGTGCGCAGTTTTGGTCTCCTCACCTGAGAAGGCGATGGAGGGGGTGCAAGGAAGGATTACCAGACGGATTCCTGGGACATCAGGGCTGCCACATGAAGAGAGACTGGATCGACTGGGACTATATTAACTGGAGCTCATATAAACTATAAAAGTCGAACAGGACTAGATAGGTTAGATGGAGGAAGGATGCTCCCCTAGCGAGTCCAGAACAAGGGTTCGCAGGCTCAGGATATGGGGTAGGCCATTGAGGACTGAGATGAGGAGAAATCTCTTCACCCAAAGATGGAACTTGTAGAATTTTCTGAATCCAAAACATTGAATGTTTTCAAGAAGGAGTTAGAAATAGATCTTGGAGGCTCTATCACCTTTATTCTAATTGGATTAAAATCTTTTGGGGCCTCTCTTTTTAACAACAGTGTGGGGTGCACCTATATCACATGGACTGTGACAGTTCGAGAAGGCAGCTTCCATTTGCAAGAGCAATTGGGAGTGTTCAAAGAATGCTGGTCTAGCCATCTATGGTCCTACCCATCAAATACTTAATATAAAAACACCATTTGTGATATTTTCCAGAGACTTTTGAATGGGTGACTAACTGCGGAGATTCATTCTGCATTGTAGGTGAGATTCTCATCTTTCAAGTGCGGCCCTACCCTGAACCACCTTATCTTGTAACTCAGCATCTCTACCTTTTGAATGACTAGCAACGATTTGTAAACAATAGGTTTACATATATTTCTCACAAATTGTATGAATAAATGTGGCAATGTTTATAACCATAGGAATCTCTTCAATACCAATTATTAACTGTCATCTGGAATGTGCCTTCAGACCATTGTTCTTGTCCTTTGCTCTCAGCAATGGCTGTGTATTTAATCAAGGTTTCTGTAAAATACAGAGCCTGGACTACAATTGTATTCTTTAAAAAATGACCTCGAGGTGAATGCCGACAGCATTAGCTACAGAAGAAAGACCGATATTTTAAACAAACTACATTCTGAAGAAAATGAATAGCTTTATGTTATATTATTCGGTCCTGAGTTTTAGTAGAAAATAAATCATTTAATGGCAACAGTACAGGTGACATCCTTTTTGCAATGCTTTTAATTGAAACTGCTTGCTCTTCGATTCAGAAACTTTGAGGAATAGCTAAGGTTCATCAATCATCAAGGTTGAAAAGAGTTAAAGGTGCATCACACATGTAGCACCGAAACCTGGGTTAAAACACCTGCAGGTTTTAAGAGGAAGGAAACGTAATGTGTTTCATAATAGTGGGAATCTGAGGAAGTAGTAGTAAATACCAATCTGTTTTTAGTCTATTTTCACATCAGTGAACTTGTCTCCAGCTGCTAAGACGGTCAGTTTCACTGAGACAACTATCAGAATTAAGGCTTTCAAACAACTTGACCGAAACTGACTTTTTTTCTGACTACTTTGTTCTCTGCCACCACTATATAGTGGTGCATTTTCTTTTGTGGAGATGCATTTTCAAAATACTGTCTGACTGAAGGAATAGTAAATATTAACAAAGATATCATCTTTCATTGTTTGAAAAATCTGCACCAAATGTAGATAGAGCATGTTATGTGATGAAAGTATGGTGCTTTTGTGTTAATTTATGTCTTTACTAAAGATTGTCTGAAGAAGTAATAACAGCCAAATTAGAATTTTCTTTTTAGATTAGATTACTTAGTAGGAAACAGGCCCTTCAGCCCAACAAGTCCACACCGACCCTCAGAAGAGCAACCCACGCAGACCCATTCCCCTACATTTACCCCTTCATTCAACACTGCGGGCAATTTAGCATGGCCAATTCACCTGACCTGCACAAGTTTGGACCGTGGGAGGAAACCGGAGCACCCGGAGGAAACCCACGCAGACAGGGCGAGAATGTGCAAACTCCTCACAGACAGTTTCCCGAGGTAGGAATTGAACCTGAGTCCCTGGCACTATGAGGCAGCAGTGCTAACCACTGAGCCACCGTGCCTACCGCCCACATAGAGCACATAAAAATGAATAAACTGTGATCATCTGAAATAAAAACAAAAATTGCTGGAGAAACTCAACAGGTCTGGCAGCACCTGTGCAGAGAAGGCAGAGTTAATGTTTTGAATCCAGCAACCTTTCTTCAGATTTGACTCAAAATATTTGCTCTGCTTTCTCATCACAGATGCTACCAGACTTGCTGAATTTCTCCAGCAATTTCTGTTTTTAGTTCAGATGATCACAGTTTATTCATTTTTATGTGTCTCCCGCAGCCACAGTTTTTTATTTTAGTTTAACTGCGGTGAGCTAATTCTTTTTCCCAGAAATTTAATATAAGTTGCAAATGGAAAAAAAAGTAAAACCTTACCACCACTGTAAATAAGCGACAGGAATTACACACCTCTGAATTTGGGTTGTCATCTCTCCACATTTGCTGTACAACTCCAGGAACTGAAGGTCAATCTCCTGCAACTCACTAGAAAAGCCTTACTGGTATTAATGGGTGAGATTTTACTGGTCGCTGAGCAATGCGGTTGTGTTGGGGGTGGATGAAGGATGGGGCCATCTGTAAAATACAGATCAGGCCGATACATTTCTGCTGTCAAATTATTTCAACAGCTTTGGCAGTAGCAGCAACCTGATCACCCACTGACCTCAGGCAGGTGGGTAACCTAGGGAGAGAGATGCTCCTGCATTGCCAGATTGTTGCCCATGGTGACACAGAAACACCAGCCACATGAGCTCAGCTTCATCAGGTGGTGGCAATCATATCCGGAACCTTCTAAGAGATAGGAACAGAAGTAGGCCTATTAGGACCCTCGAGCCTGTACCACTGTTCAATAAGATCACGACTCATCCGACTTTCCTCATAAGCTATTTCCTGCATTTTCCCCTTGATTCTCCAACTGATCAAGAATCTATCTGTCTCAGCCTTAAATATACACAACAACTCTGCTCCCACCCACAGCTCTCTGTGGCAGGAAGTTCCAAAGACTCTCAGCCCTCTGTGAAAGGAAATTCCTCCTCATCTCAGTCTTAAACTGGTATCCCTTTATTCTGAGATGATGCCCTTTGGTCCCAGACTCTCCCATGAGGGGAGACAGTCTCTCAGAATTTACTCTGTCGAGCCCCTCAAGAATCTGATATATTCCAAAGAGATCACCTTTCATTTTCCAGTGAGCAGAGTCCCAACCTGTTTAGTCTTTGCTCACAAGACAATCCCTCCTCATACCAGTGATCATGCTTGTGAACCTTCTCTCAACAATCGCCAAAGAAACAATATATTTCCTTAAATAAAGGTACCAGAACTGCTCACAGTACTCCAGATGTGGTCTCCAATCCAGACCCTGAGATAGTTGACGTAAAGGTACACCCTGTGTATGATCATGTAGTTTGTGCTGCCCATGAACTACCTTAGTCCTGAAGAAAAGCTGTCTCGTTTTTTTACTGCATCAGTTGTATATGATAGAAATGACAAATAAAATCTACTCTACTCTCTATTCTCATCAAGAATAGGAGCAGTCATCTGCAAAGGAGGATGAGGACAAGGAAGAGGAGGAAGCTCTCCTGATGCCTGACAGAACCCAGCTACATTGAACACTATCAAGATCTGACTGAAATTATGGTGGTGATTTCAGCATCTGAGGAATTGGAGACTGCTTTTAGGGAGTTTAGCAAGCCCCAGATAAAAGTGGGAATTTAAATGTCTTTAATGGATTTAGCTGAGGTATTGAATGCTGAGGCAGATAGATTGTTGAGCAGTTGGGGAATCAAGGATGACAGGGAAAGGGCAGGAAAGTGGATGTAAGGAATGTGGAATCAGCTGCAATCTTACTTAAAGCAGGTTCAAAGGGCCAGATGGTCTATTGTTGTTCCCAGGTCTTGTGATCTTAAAGTGAGCAGCAACGTGATCAAAGGTGAGGAAGAGATTAGATTAGATTAGATTACTTACAGTGTGGAAACAGGCCCTTCGGCCCAACAAGTCCACACCGACCCGCTGAAGCAACAACCCACCCATACCCCTACATATACCCCTTACCTAACACTACGGGCAATTTAGCATGGCCAATTCACCTGACCCGCACATCTTTGGACTGTGGGAGGAAACCGGAGCACCCGGAGGAAACCCACGCAGACACGGGGAGAACGTGCAAACTCCACACAGTCAGTCACCTGAGGCGGGAATTGAACCCAGGTCCCTGGCGCCGTGAGGCAGCAGTGCTAACCACTGTGCCACCGTGCCACCCATGTTTACTACAGATGCTTGCTCCAGCCAGCCTTCCCCCACTGTACTAGGGCTTGCAGCTATCCATATTATACTTATGGGACAGTGAGAATTTGGAAGGGAGGCAAATGGAATTCCTTGCCTAGTCCCACTTGCCCATTATTACCTGCATGCTGTGGGCTGAGTGGGACTGGGTGCGGTAAGGTATAAAATCCAAATTATGGTCACAAAGAAATTGTAGGCCTCTGTATCCTATTAACTTTCTGTGTCCAATACAATCCTGCATGCAGGTGGTGGAAACTCCAGGTAAATAAATCTGGATTGCGGCGTCTCTCTCCTGAGGCGTCTTGACAGGATAGATGTGGAGAGGATGTTCCTTCATCGAGGAGATTCTAGACTGATTGGTCACGGTTTAAAAATCCGAAGCTCTCCATTTAAAACCAAGATACAATGAATTTTTCTCTGAGTTCTCTTCCTGAAAACTTGGTGGAAGCAGAGGCATTGAGTGTTTTTGAGGGAGAGGTAGACGTTATCGATGAGCTAGGGGATGAAAGGGTATTAGCTGTAGGCGGGATTGTGGAGTTATGAGGTTAGCTGTGACCTTATTGATTGGTAGCCATGAGGTGTTGGACTGAGATGGACAAAGTTAAAAACCACACAACACCAGGTTATAGTCCAACAGGTTGATTTGGAAGTACTAGTTTTCAGGTGAGCTGATGAAGGAGGAGCACCCTGGAAGCTAGTGCTTCCAACCAAACCCATTGGACTATTACCCGGTGTTGTGACTTTTAATCTTATTGAATGGTGGCAGAGGCTTGAGGGGCTGATGAGCCTGCTCCTGCTTTGAATTCATAAACTCATACATAAATATATATTGCTCAACATTTTTGAATCCATGAGAAGTTTCATGTTCAAAACCAACATAGCACAGAATCAAATTTGAATTTTGAACTCCTGTCTGAAAGTGAAGTGCCCTGTTATTATAATCGGCAGCTGAAAATGTGTTGCTGGAAAAGCGCAGCAGGTCAGGATCTGCTGCGCTTTTCCAGCAACACATTTTCAGCTCTGATCTCCAGCATCTGCAGACTTCACTTTCTCCTCCATTATAATCGGCAGGTCCACTCTGAAAGTGCATAATATCTGAAGGTAACTCCAAGTGGAATGACCCTTTGGAAGAAAGTAGATTAAATGGTAGGTAGATGCCTGGAAAACATTGTCGGGAAAGATGATCAAAATGGATAGGATAGCAATGTTTAGGAGACATTTAGACAGACATACGAACAGTGAGGGAATAGAGGGATTTGGACCATATGTGGGCGGATGTGATTAGTTTGGAATGGCAGTGTGGTCAGCACAGACAGGATGGACCAAAGGGCCTGTTCCTGTGCTGTACTGCTCTATGTTCTAATGTAACAAAAGCAAAACTGAATAATAATCAGGCTGAAAATTTTACCCCAGCAGTAATAAAGTTTAATAATGCACTCTTTGGTTTTATCAATAACTCCTGAAGCCATCCATATTTTATTCTGTGGTTTTAATATAGAGCGACCAGTTCTGACAGCAAGGGGCCTTTCAGCTAAATGTGCCTTTATCACTATTTCATTTAAATGCAGAGATTGAAACAGAGGAGGATATAACTTCAGGTCATAAGAGACAGAATTGAAAAACTTCTGCGTTCTTTGTCCTTAAGCACAAAGATTAATGTAGCATTACAAAGTAATATATATGCCCATAGATAACTGTTTAAATTACTGCATCTACCTCTTTATGACTAATTGTTTGCCTGAGATCTTTGCACATTTCATTTAAAGATTGGTGAGGGATTGCAATATTTCCTCCCATGCCAGATAGAATAAGAAACACAATAACGCTGGACACAGTGCGGAGATTAAATAAAAAGGGAAAAATCAGTCATCTGTCATTGAAACTTATGAAAATTTCAAACTTAACAAATGTTTTTTTTAATTGTCCAGTACCCTTAAAAAATGATTTTTCTTCCCTGCATTTGATCGCTGTATCAAAATTTTGTTACTTTCAGTATACAAAGGAAAGAGTTCGCACTGACCAAAACATTTTCAAAGATTTACATTGTTTTTGATTACTTGTAAAATTTCAATAATGGACATTTTTAAAATAAATTAATTACTTCAATGATTTCAGAACTCGGTGCCAAATGCTTATTGCTAAAGGTACAGACTCTATATTTCTTTTCCATGTGGCTATATAACAGGAAGAATTAGGCAATCAGCCACTGATAGCTTTTAATGAGAGTCTGCTTGTGAAAAATCTATAATTACTACCAGAGACAGTCAGTGGGAAGGAAAGCATTCATTGTCCCCACACGTTCCTTTCTTTGTTCATTCTGAAAAATAATTGAAGAAAACAAGACAACTAAGAATGTTAATTTTAATATATTCTGATTGGTTTAATTCAGATCAGTTTGAGTATGCCCGAATTTTGTTGCCTGTTAAATAAATTTGGTACAAAAGTAGAAACATGAAAATTTGGATTGACAATTTATTTGCACTTATTTGTTTTGTAGTCAAATAATACTTTCCTGTACGGATATTGCCAAATGAACACTTATCAACATCTGATATTGTAATACCAACAATAGGAAGAGAAACACTGTATTTTGTTTAGATTCTTATATCTTATTGCTCATCCTGTATCAAATATGGTGTCCATTACATTAATAATAAAATGGATGGGCTATTATTCCACATAAAATCTTTAATGGCTTCTCTCTGGAGATGGAAAACAATGGCATCAGATACCACAGGACGATGGAAAGTCACATTGTCCAGATACATTGTTCCAAACACTCCACTTCTCATTTGCGACTGAACATTACCAACATTTATGATCGTTAAAGAAAATTAACATTCATGACAAAATCTGTTCATTTATCTTAGTCTATCCCTACAAACAAATTTCAGGCATAGAACATGACTTTTCACTTTTGTCTCTAAGCATTGGAGAGGATACAGAGGAATTTCTTTTTCTTTCATGTAGTGTACTGTATAATACTTACATCCCATAATCTGGCTTTGATGTTTTGGCTATTCTTTTTGGAAATATTTCTTTCAATTTCCATAGCCTAGACATCATAAAAAAGCCATACCAACCCCATTAATACTGTTCAGCTGATGATTAGCCACTTAAAGCTTCTGCATATGTCAGTAAGTTTTCTGACAGTAGGTTTCTATCCTCCCAAACAACCATGCTGTCCACAATAATCTTTGAGTGAGCCAAATTTAAAGGATTTACCAAGCATCTGAGTGATGTCACATACCAATCAAGATCCTCCTTTATCTGGAGCTTTGATGTTAAACACCTTGAGTTCAAACCAAATCTTCAAGGCTATCAGGATTTCTCCAGTCTGGATTTTTTTCTCCTTAATGAGGTCTAAGGTGCAATATAATTTGTAGCCCTTTCTCCAACACTGTTTACAAGTAACTGTTTACTGTTACTTGTTCAGGTCCAGCACGATCCGTCATCTCATGGTCCTGCATATCCTCCTCTCAATCATTACCATCAAGCCAGGAGTTCTACTCCAGTTCAAAGGAGAGTGCAAGAGGGCATGCCAGGAGCAGGCATACCTGAAATTAAGTCTTCAACCTGGCGAAACTACCAAAGAGGACTACTTACATATTGAACAGAATAAACAGCAAGTGATATACAGAGCTAAGTAAGCCCACAAGCAATGGTTCCGATCTAAGCTCTGTTGTGAATGGTGGTGGACAATTGAACAATTCACTGGAGGAGGATGCTTCACAAGTATCTCCATCCTCAATAATGGAAGGGCCCAGCACATCAGTGCAATAGCTAGGGCTGAAGATTTCACAGCAATCTTCAGCCAGAAGTGTCGGGTGGATGATCCATCTTGTCCTCCTCCAATGGTGCCCTGCATTACATGTACCAGCCTTCAGCCAATTCAATTCACTCTGTGTGACATCAGGAAATGGTCGGAGACACGGGATCCCACAAAGGCTATCGGTCCTGATAGCATTCTGGCAGTGGTGCTGAAGACTTGTGCTCTACAAAATGCCGCTCTCTTAGCAAGGCTGTTTCTGTCCCCTTTGTTTCCAGTGGGCGCCAATGTGGAAAACTGCCTTGGTATATCCTGTATGCTAAAAACAGAACCAATCCAACCTGACCAATTACCGTCCCATCAGTCTACTCTGGAAAGTAATGGAAGGGGGCCATCAACAGTGCTATCAAGCAACACCTGCTCAGCAATAACCTGCTCAGTGACGCCCAGTTTGGGTTCTGCCATGCCCACTCAGCTCCTGATGTGATTACAGCCTTGGTTCAAACATAGACAAAAGAGTTAATTCTAGAGGTGAGATGAATGTAACAGCCCTTGACATCACAGCTGCATTCGACCGAGTGTCGCATCAAGGAGCTGTAGCAAAACTGAAATCTTTGGGTATCGGGGACTAACTCTTCACTAGTTGGCGTTATAGCTTGGACCCATAGGAAGATGGCTGCGGTTGTTGGAGGTCAGTCCTCTCAACTCCAGTTGAAAATGCGTTGCTGGTTAAAGCACAGCAGGTCAGGCAGCATCCAAGGAATAGGAAATTCGACGTTTCGGGCATAAGCCCTTCATCCCTCTCAACTCCAGGACATCTCTGCGGGAGTTCCTCAGGGTAGTGTCCTCAGCCCAACTATCTTCAGCTGCTTCATCAGTGACCTTCCCTCCATCATAAGGTCAGAAGTGGGGATGTTCGCCTATGTTTGCATCATGTTCAGCACCATTCATAATGCTTCAGATACTGAAGCAATCCATGTTCAAATGCAACAAGATCCAGGCTTGGGCTGACAAGTGGCATGTAACATTCACGCTGTAAAAATTACTATCCAGACTATGACCATCATCAATAAGAAACAAACAAACCACCAATTCTTGACATTCAATGGTGTTACCATCACTGAATCCCCCATTACCAACATCCTGG
Source organism: Hemiscyllium ocellatum (assembly GCF_020745735.1). Taxonomy (NCBI): domain Eukaryota; kingdom Metazoa; phylum Chordata; class Chondrichthyes; order Orectolobiformes; family Hemiscylliidae; genus Hemiscyllium; species Hemiscyllium ocellatum. Next base: position 146,640,461 of record NC_083402.1, on the reverse strand, counting down.
GGGTTACCATTGACCAGAAACTCAACTGGACTCACTGCATGAACACAGAAGCTACAGTGCAAGTTAGAAGCTAGGAAAACTGCAGTGAGCAGCTTATCTCCTGACACCCCATAGCCTGTCCACCATTTACAAGGTGCAAGTCAGGAGTGTGATAGAATACTCCCCATTTGCCTGAATGGGTACAGCTCCAACAACACTCAAGAAGCTTGACATCATCAGGATAAAGCAGCCCATTTGATTGTCACTGCATCCACAAACATCCACTCTCCCCATTATTGACACTCAATAGCAGCAGTCTGTACTATCTACAAGATGCACTGCAGAAATTCACCAAACATCTTCAGATAGCACCTTCCAAAGCCAGGGCCACTTCCCTTGAGAAGGACAGGGGTAGCAGATACTTGGCAACACCACCACTTGCAAATTTCCCTTGAAGCCACTCACCATCCCGACTTGGAATTGTACAAATGTTCCTTCACTGTCATTGGTTCAAAAATCCTTGTATTCCATTCTTAATAGCATTGTGGATCAACCTACAGGAGTGGAACTGCAGCAATTCAAGAAGGCAGCTCACCCTCACCTTCTCAACGGGCAACTAGGGACAGGCAATAAATGCTGGGCCCAGCCAGTGATGGTCACATTCCACAAATGAATGAAAAAAAGCTTTTCTGTTTAGCTCTGTGGCTGTCTCATACTCTTGCCATTGGTACTAGAGAATGTTCACATCATGTCTTACATCTTTCCCATATCTCGACAAGAGCACGGACTGGAAAGGTCAAGCCACCTTGACTCGCCCAGTAGTGGAAAGTTGCAGATTACAGTTCTAATGATTTATTGACTTCTTTTTATAGCACATGCAGTAGCTTTCTTACACAAGTCAAATGCATACGATTTCAGCTGTGCACGTCTGTATAGAAGTTAAATTTTAATGGTTTGCTCTTTAAACAGAAAGCAATTACATCACAGGTCACAATGCACAGACGCATTTTTCCAAAAACCTCTCAATGGATCCTGATTTCGCTAAGTGTTTTTCAATAGTCAGTCGTTATCAGCTAGTATCTTACCCAATCTTGCCCATTCCTGTCAAGACACTTTTTACCTTCAGGGGTATCACAGTCAAGTTCATTCCTGGCCTCATGCAATTTCCAATATGCGTGCTTTATAACGTGGGTCACACACAGAGCCCGACCTTACCTCAGGGCACTTCAGGGAAATGGTAGCGCTGCCATCAACATTGCAGCATTTCACTTCCCATGACCCTCCAAAGAAAAATAAACTCGTGTGTGTGTGTTTCTGTTGGCCTGGGCTCCACTCCCTGTTGTACTGATCCACCAGAAAATCCATCCCCACTCCGCTCCATCCTCCAGCCACTGACCGCCCCCACTCCACTCCAGCCTCCAGCCACATCACTGTCCCCACTCCACTCCAGCCTCTAGCCACTGACTGCCCCCACTCCACTTCAGCCTCCAGCCACACCATTGTCCCCACTCCACTCCAGCCTCCAGCCACTGACCACCCCCACTCCACTCCACGGAGATAGATTCATTTGCAGAATTATTTTACCTAGCTCTTGCCCTATTTTTCCACTGGCTGTAAAACCATATCTTTCATTTCTCTCACACATAAACAACGTTGGAGAACAGAGATGTTGAGTTGTTTTCTGCTATCTGAATTTGTTTTGAAATTAGACTGTCCTCAATGGGACATTTCTTAATTTCTCGTGAACTAGCAAAGTCCTTGGAGTCATTGGCTCTCCAACAGTTAAGGTACAAAGGGTCTGTTCATATTAGCAATATTGTTTCTGATTAATTTGTTCTCTAAGGGCTTTGAACCATTAATTATTTTAATTTAATTGAATGTGTAATTACAAGAAGATGTTAAAAAGCAGAATAACATAAACATTGCAGAAAATTCTCAATTACTCTGCTCTAATTGTATCCTTTCCCTGATTCAAAATGTATACTTTGAGACATTTCCAAAATGTCACTGGGACAGTTTGCTAACTATGAACTCCACCAGCAACTTCTTGACCCAGGGTTATGTTGGAAAATACCAAGGGGAAAAGCTGAAATTTTCTATCCATTAAAATTGGGAAAGTTGGCTCTTATAGTTTCAATATATTGGAACTATAAATATGTAACTGGACAGGACACTCGAGTGGAGCAGGGATGGTCAGTGGGCAGGAGGGTGGAGCGGAGTGGGGATGGTCGATGGGCTGGAGGATGGAGCAGAGTGGGGACAGTCAGTGGCTGGAGGATGGAGCAGAGTGGGGATGGTCAATGGGCTGGGGGATGGAGCGGAATGGGGATGGTCAGTGGGCTGGAGGATGGAGCGGAATGGGGATGGTCAGTGGGCTGGAGGATGGAGCAGAGTGGGGATGGTCAGTGGCTGGAGGATGGAGGGGAGTGGGGATGGTCATTGGGCTGGAGGATGGAGGGGAGTGGGGATGGTCAGTGGGCTGGAGAATGGAGTGGAGTGGGGACGGTCAGTGGACTGGAGGCCTTAGGGGAGCAGGGTCAGTTGTTGTATTGGGGCCCTCTGTGGATGGTCAGTGGTTTGTGAGCCCGGTCAGACCATGTGTGGAAGTCCCCTGCCCTGATCTACTGCAGGCCCTTCAGAGAAAGATTGGAATGTTTATCTTTTTAACTTAATTTTTTTCTCTAACATACTATGAATAACTAAGTTAATGTGACTTCTTCCTTTCTTTTTCCCTTTATTTGTCTATTTTCTATCTAAGATTTGTACCTCAGCACTTGTATCCCAGGTGACATCACATGAGGTGACATTGTAAACTTTTCACTGTATTTCTGTGCTTGAGTACATGTCACAATAAAGCAAATCCTAATTCCAGTATAAATAATACAAATGCAGTATTAGTAAAGAGGAAGAGAATGGGTTCAGTACACTCTAGAGAATTGTTTTGTTAGTATTTCATTGTCACTCACATTTACACGACATATATTCCATAAACAATGATAGTTGCATTGCTGCTTTAATAGCTTACTTGGGAAAACCCTCCATCATCCCATTGTCCATGGTCATGAATCACAGTAAGTATAAATCTTTCAACAGAATTAAAGAATGCAAGTCCATAATTAACTGGAATATTTTGTAATTACGGTAAATAATAGTTTTACCACAAATTCGATTAATATTCCCATTGCAACAGTAAGCACTAGATACAATATCTGCTGAAACGTTGTTGTAATTTCCCATCTTGCCGTATTTGAATTGCTCACAGTGGAATGTAAATTAACTTTGATAGATGTGATCCCAGATTAGTTTCAGGCTGATATTTGGCTTCATTGCTTATGTATCACAACAGGTTTCAATTATCCAAGATCTACTGCTTGCTTCGTTATAATCCATGCTCATCCTTCATTTCATCTCTTTGTTAATTTTACTGGTACATTTTCATTCCGACAATATTTGCTGGATTTACAGAGTCCATTTTTTGAACGATTGCAATAATTAGAATGGCAAGATTTCTGTTATTTAAAAATGATGCTGAAACAATTTACAGAACAGAAACCACAGCGATGTCCTACTATTACAAAGGAGTTTTTTTTATAAGTGTAAATAAGCAGAAACTATTTCTACTCATAAGTGGGTTTGTGGTTAGAGAACAAAGACTTACGATTCTGTCAAATAAAGTCATAGAGTCATAGAGCTGTACAGCACAGAAACAGACCCTTCAGTCCAACTCATCCATGCTGACCAGACATCCCAAATTAATCAAGTCCCATTTGCCAGCACTTGGCCCATATCCATCTAAATCCTTCCTATTCATATACCCATCCAGATGATTTTTAAATATTATAATTGTACCAGCCTCCACCACTACCTCTGGTAGCTCATTCCACAAATGCATTACCCTCTGTATATAAAAACTGCCCCTTAGTTACCTTCTAAATCTTTCCCCTCACACCTTAAACCAATGGCCTCCAGTTCTGGACTCCCCATCCCAGGGAAATGATGTTGTCTATTTACCCTATCCATGTCCCTCATGATTTTGTAAACCTCTGTAAGGTCACCTTTCAGCCTCTGAAGCTCCAGGGAAAATAGCCCCAGCCTGTTCAGCCTCTCCCTGTAGCTCAGATCCTCCAACCCTGGCAACATCGTTGTAAATCTTTTCTGAACCCTTTCAACTTTCACAGCATCCTTCCAATAGGAAGGTGACCAGAATTGCATGCAGTATATGTGAGGGGACTTCTTTTACACAACATGTTATGATTTGAAAGAGATTGTACATCAATTTCTTGTGTACACTTCTCTATATACTTCTGTAGTGTATATACTTCTGAAGGTGTATATTCTTCTGAAGGTGTATATACTTCTGGAGGTGTATATTGTTTTGTTAGTGTATATTGTTTTGTTAGTGTATATTCTTCTGTAAGTGTATATTCCTCTGTAAGTGTATATTGTTTTGTAAGTGTATATTGTTTTGTAAGTGTATATTCTTCTGTAGTGTATATTGTTTTGTAAGTGTATATTCTTCTGTAGTGTATATTCTTCTGTAGTGTAAGTGCCAGCTCAAGTTAGAAAGATTCAAAACTTTCATGAGTACAATTGAATCCTGATGTCTTCATGGTAATCTTTTAATTTCAACAATCGGAATTAAATCCATCCCCTTTACTTCATCTGGACCCTTTCTATCCTCTAGAACCTGTTAGAGATTTTGGGTTGATTCTTACAATTTTTGGCTAACTCCAAGTTGTGTTGAACATTTGCAGGGATTTCTAGTGGGGCCTATTGTGTTTCTTTGTTATCTCGCTCATCTGATTCCAGCCCCATCTTATCACCCGCCATTCCCAAAGTAACTCACCATGGGCAGGACATCTTGGAATTAACCAGCAACGTTTGTACCATGTGCCATCTTTGGAAGGTCGTTGAGCACCCCGAGAAGCTCTCTTGTTTGATCGCTGATGTCTTCCCCACCCACGGCAGATGGACAGGAGGAACTCAATGCTCCCTTTTGTGGGCAGGGAGCCGGATGTCTTGCTGGTGGTGGTGTATGGGCAAGACTTCCTCTTCCCTCTGGACAGGCAGAGGAGGCCACAACACCAATTAGGCTGCTTGAAGATCCCCATCCAGGTTAAAGCACTCTCAGCCCTCTGAAGAAATACACAGCACAGCAGGAGCATGGTCAAGGGTCCTGTGCAAAGAATAGGTACCGCTGTCACACACGAGGGCACAGGCTTAGAGTAAAGGGAAGACCCTTTAGAACAGAAATGAGGAGAAACTCCTTCAGCCAGAGAGTGGTGAATCTTTGGAATTCATTGCCATAGAGAGTCTGTGGAGATAAAAAATGCAGATGCTGTAATCCAAGGTAGACAAGCAGGAAGAACACAGCAAACCAGGCAGCAGCAAGAGGTGGAGAAGTGAATGTTTTAGGTGTGAACCTGAAGGAGGGTTACACCTGAAATGTTGACTTCTCTACCTCCTGATGCTGCCTGGCTCGCTGTGTTCTTCCAACCTCCTGCTTGTCTACAGACGGCTGTGGAGGCTAAGTCCTTGAGTACATTTAAAACAGAGATAAATTGGCTCTTAATTATCAAGGGGATCAGAGGTTATGGGGGGGAAAGAGGGAGAATGGGGTTGAGAAACTTATCAGCCATGATTGAATGGTGGAGCAGACATGATGGGCTGATTTCTGTTCCTATGTCTTATGATCTTCTCTGTGATATACCTAACATTCTCTCTGCTGATGTACCCACTCCTAACAATGCCTGCAACCTCTTTGCTCACTTGCTGTTTTGCAGCCTGGACCCCGATGTCACTAACTTAGCATGCCCCTTGTGCTGCTTAACCCTCTCCATCTGCTCCAAACAGTGCTCTCCACTTTCACCTGCCTCTGTCTCTCAGATTCCTGAAAGGAAACAACCCAGTGTAGAGCAGAAAGACCCAAGATGGCTGGTGGGCTGCCTGACATTTGGAGACCATCTTGACTCTGAGCACCTAAAATGACTGACTGACTGATGGTTTCCAAACTCCTGGTGAGGTACAGGAGGCTGTCCTTGACCTACTGTGCATGGTTCTTCTCATTAGATACTATCTGCTTGACATGACTGAGACCTGTGGACAACCTGGAGCTTTCTCCCTTTGAGTCTGCACTATGCAGCAGGGGAAAAGAGAAGCCGGATATCTGTGGATGAGGGGGCAAGGCACCAAAAATGGTATGGCAAAGCAATGCAAGACAGGGATGCTTCGGATAGGCTGCGAGTGAATGAGGGTTATGAGAGCAAGTGAAGGGTTTGGAGACACAGTCTGGTCCAGTCCATGAGCTGTGTGCATGCCCCTGAGTGCACAGTGTCCTTGGAGGAGCGTTATACCGAGAGTTGCCTTTGTAGTTTGGGATGGGCCCCTGCTACGCCTGCCTCTTTGCCAGCCGTGTTGCACAGTCCCTCTTTAGTACCTACGCAGGCACTGTGCCCCATCCTTTCTGCAGTTTGCAGCTCCCCTTACACCCATCCCCAGGCCTGAAGAAGGGTTACACCTGAAACGTTGACTTCTCCACCTCCTGATGCTGCCTGACTTGCTGTGTTCTTCCAGCCTTCTGCCTGTCTACTTTGGATTCCAGCATCTGCAGTTTTATTGTCTCTTTGCAGTTTGAGGGACAGCACTGAGTTCGAGAAGCTGTAAGTGGATCAGAGATAAAATATGGGGGCTTTTGAGGCACTGGTACATATTGGATGCCAAGGTCCATACAATGTGCCCGCAGATATTGGTGCCCAGTGGCTGACGTGGATCTCCTTCGGAGCATGTGGTGAGCCAAACTTACCAGGTACTTGCTCGGATTTCCATGCCACATTGTCTCAAGGTCTGGCTTGTGTGATAAGCCAGACCAGCTGAATATTAATGAGGGGAGCGACTCTGTTCACCTGGTGTTTAATAATGCCCTTCATTGCCACCTCAACGTTGCCTAACGAGAAACCTGCCGCTTGTCAATAAGGACAAAAGGTGGAGTGAGATGTGTCAGATGTTGCCATAGACCTTGCTGTACTTCTCATTGCCCGATTCTGCCAGAAATCTCCTGACTTTCAGAGCCCTACAAAATCCTGCCCTTCCAAGTTTTTGCTTTGCCTGGTATTTGCATTGTAACTGAAGCCTGGATAGATCCTTGATGGAACGAACAATGTTGCAGCAATCAGAATTGAAGGTCTTCTCTCTCTTGATTTGCTGGCATTTATGGAATATTCTGAGGGTCTGCACTAAAAGCAGCTGGTTATTATCACACCAGTCTGAGAGGTCATCCAGAAAGAATGCAACTCTCCATTTCTTTCCCTCATCAAGAAGAAAACTTTTTATCGGTACATAAATTATTCCATTTTTTCTCTTCTCCATCATTTCTGATGCACAGACCAGGAGTCTCTCACAGAAGAATAACTAGTTATGATTTGCAAGGTCCTAGGACTATTTGCAATGGAGCAGAACTGCCTGAAGGAAGTTTAATAGCAGCTTTTAAAATGGTGAAGAGTTTTGATGGGTTGAAAAGAGAAAGACCATTTTCTCTGGTTGGGGAGTCAGTAATGAGAGATCATTAATTTACAATTGTCACGGAGAGAGCGAAAAGTAAAAAGACATTTCTCTTTGCAAAAACTGTTGGAGCGTTGAACACTTTGCTGGAGGGAATGGTTGATGCAGAGGCCACTACAATTTTCAAGGGAAGAACAGATAAATATTTGAAACTGACAAAGACACAGCACTGTGGGCACAAGTCAGGGCAATTTCAATTGTATTTGCAAAGAACTGGAAAAGACACAATAGACCAAGTGACCTCTAACTGGGATATAAGCTACTGAGTGTCTGCATAGCCCTTCTGATTTTTTTCTCCATCCATCATCTTCCTTCATTCAGGCTTCTCAATAATCCTACATCTATTATCATCCGTTTACTTTTATTTCTAACTCACAAATTTTCCTTTCTGTGCCCTTGACAAATACAACATTTTACAATAGCAGCAAATGAAGTTCACATGGAACCTTAAAAGTAGTAAAATGTCCCCAGTTGTTTTGCATGAGCATTATCAAAAAAAAATTGATGTCAGGGCACATACAGAGATAAAAGTCAGGGCAGGAAACCAAAAGCTTGGTTAAATCTGCTACTAGGATGTTGCCTGGTATGAGGAAAGGCTGAGGAACTTGACGCTGCTTTTGTTAGAGAGAAGAAGGTTGAGAGGTGAGTTAATAGAGAAATATAAGATAATCAGATGGTTAGATAGGGTGGACAGGGAGAGCCTTTTTCCTCGGATGATGATGGCTAACACAAGGGGACATAGCTTTAAAATGAGGGGTGATAGATACAGGACAGGTGTCAGAGAGAGTTTCTTTACTCAGAGAGTAGTCGGGACATAGAATGCCCTGCCTGCATTAGACAGTAGTAGCCTCATCAACATTAAGGGCATTTAAATGGTCTTTGGATAAACATATGGATGAAAATGGAATAGGTTGTATTGGCTTCAGATTGGTTTCACAGTTTGGCACAACATCGCAGGCCGAAGGGTCTGTACTGCACTGTAATATTCTAAGTTTTATGTTTTAACATTTTAAGGGAGAAAGAAAGGTTAAGAGGCAGAGGTGTTTAGGAAGGAAATTTCAGAGTTAGGTTCTCAGCAATTGAAGAATAGATACACATTGAAGGGGTGATTAAATTGGGGTTGGTTAAGTCGCTAGAGTTGGAGGACAGCAAACAGCTTGGGGAATGAATATTGTAGCCTGGGAATAATCTCAGTGATGGGCAAGGACCGGACCATGGGTGGATTTGAAGATGAGGACGAGAGTTTTAAAATTGAAGCATTGCTTAACTAATTAGCAGCAACATGTGAGAGGGAACAGAATGTACAATGAGTCAGAACATGAGCATACAAATATATGAACAGACAAATCAGGATTAGTAATAGGCCAGTCAGCTCCATCACCCTGCCCTGCTATTCAATAACAAGACCGCTGATCTGATTAACTAGGAGAAAGTGAGGACTGCAGATGCTGGAGACCAGAGTTGAAAAATGTGGTGCTGGAAAAACACAGCAGGCCAGGCAGCATCCGAGGAGCAGGAGAATCGACGTTTATGCCCGAAGCATTGATTCTCCTGCTCCTCGGATGCTGCCTGGCCTGTTTTTCCAGCATCACATTTTTCAATGCTGATCTGATTATACATTCAGATCCTTCAAATACACGTCTATTTCATATAATTCTGTACCCAGTGCTTCACAAGATCTATCTGTCTCTGCCTTAAAAATATTCCATCACCTTTTTAGAGGGAGAGCTCCAAACACTTAGAACCTTTGACAGAATTTTGTTTGCTTAATCTATTTTTTAAATGGGCCATCCCATTTAGACAGTGATTGCTAGTTCTAGATCCTCTGATACGAGGCAGTATCCTCTCGACATTTATCTGGTAAAGGCCATTTGGGACTTTATCCGTTTCAATCAAGGCATGTCTACTCTTTTAAACTCCTGTTATCCCAAGCCGAGGCTGTCTGCCTTACTCTGAAGACAGGCCATTCAATGACAAGTCTTTCTCTGGTATACCTTCAATGCACTGCCTCCAATGCATTTGCAGATTCATTCTCATCACCTTTATTTACATTCCATCATTCCTAAATGTTCTGTTCCCTTTAACATTCAGGTTCAATCCATGTTAACCTACAATCATCTCCTTTTGCACTTGCAGTTCATGCATTTTGCTTTGAATGCTACGTGCATTCAGTCGCAAAGCCTTTAGTTTTATCCTTATATTCTGTTTGTAAGTTCTAGTCTTCTTTATTGGTTGACTCAGGTTCATGTTCTTCTAGCCCTTCTGGTTATAATTTATTTATGACCTCTCTTACTATTACATTTCTCTATGGCCTTAACCCTACACCTTGATCCACTACATCTTCAGAATTTAATACCTTGCTCCCATTATTTGGGTTAAAACCTTCTCTACTTCCTATTTTATACATTTGGCAAGAACACTACCCTCTACGTACTCCAGGTGAATACTGTCCCATTTGGACAGATCTCACATTCACCACTGCTGTGCCTGTGCCTCAGAAACTCCAGCCCATGTATTCCACACCAGTCTTCAAACCATGTATTCAGCTTTATAATCTGACTTGACCTATTCCAGTTTCCATGCGAGTCTGGTAATGATGCAGAGATTATGACCTTCGACATTCGGCATCTTAATTTGGTGCGTTGTTCCTTCTGCTGAGGAGGCAAAGCACCTTTTCTTGCCCTGACTACATTGTTGATGCCCACATCGTTAGAGCCAGGCTCTTGCCTGCTGTGAACAGAGTCAATCTGTTCTCACTATATTGTCCCCTATTACCACTACATTCCTTCTTAGCCACCCCTCTTGCATGGTTTCTCATACCACAGTGCCATGTTAGTTAGTTGAGACCCCCACAGAAGCCCTCACTCTCATCCAGAAAAGTTGAATCTCCCTCAAACCTGTTGGATAATTGCAAAGTCCTATCATTTGAGTCCTTTTATTTATAGTCGCAACCCCGTGTCCTGGACCACTGACTAAATCAGGTGATCCATCCCTAACTGTTGTGGCTGTAACCTGGTGCAATGAATCTTATCCTTCAATTCATGTAAAACTCCATTATCTCACTTTTTAGATTAGAATCAATCTAAACATCATGGCATAGACAAAGAACACAGGGGGCTAACACCTTCAACATATTGTCTAGCTAACACCAATTGTTATTGTTAACCTGGGAATGCAACTTTTAAAAAAAATGTTTTGTGATTTACACATGAAAGAAGTGAAACTATCACAGTAGTCGAAAAACTCAACAGACAGTCAAGGTATTTTTGAATGTATAATTTCAGTTACATCACACTGTAAATTTTGCTATAAATTCTGTGCCTTCCAATTGTGTCCTCCACAATCACTGATGAAGGAGTGTCACTCTGAAAGCTAGTGTGCTTCCAATTAAACCTGTTGGACTATAACCTGGTGTTGTGTGATTTTTAGCTGAAAATGTGTTGCTGGTTAAAGCACAGCAGATTAGGCAGCATCCAAGGAACAGGAAATTCGACGTTTCGGGCCAGAGCCCTTCATCATTGAGTCTCTCTCTCACTGCATCCCCCAGGTCATCTCCTCTGCACAGAAGCTCTTCAGCCACGTTCTCAAACAGCCACATCTCCTTCCTCATTCCTGATGAAGGGCTCTGGCCCGAAACGTTGAATTTCCTGTTCCTTGGATGCTGCCTAACCTGCTGTGCTTTAACCAGCAACACATTTTCAGCTCTGATCTCCAGCATCTGCAGACCTCACTTTTTACTCATTGTGTGATTTTTAACTTTGTACATCCCAGTCCAACACCGGCACCTCCAAATCAATCTTATCCTTGATGAGTTCCACTGTCTGTCATTCAGTCTCCAGCTCTGAACCCCTGAGCCAAAATTGCTCAAACTTCAAACACTTATACCTGGTGTGTCTGCCTGCAACAGAAAGCTATCCCAGAATTCCCCTGTTGTGCAACTGTGGCACATCACCAGTGTTACATCTTAATGTACTCAAGGATCAACTTAGTTATTGTTTTCAATTTACATTTAGATATGTTTCTATGTATTTTGTTAACCTCACCACCAGCTACTATTCTATTTTAAAATTTAGGTATAGAATAAATCTTAATCATTTCTCAGATACTCACTGATTAACCAGGTTCTTGTCCTGTAGCAGAGGAAGAACCAAGGAGGCTGAAAATGTTTTGGCCAAGATTAAAAACAATGGAACATTACTCTGCCTTTCTCCACTTAACTCTTTACATGATTTGGCTCTGGGCTCTCTATTGGAAGTTGCACTCTACAAAGCAGCAGAGATTGAATGATTTCAAGGGTAGAATTTTGGAGACCACTGAGCAGTGCATTGGAATAATCCAATGAAAACAAAGGCATGGATAAGTTCTCCAGCAATGGACCTGCTGAACCAAGCATGGAATCAGAACATATTACAGAAGAGGCAGGTACTCTCACAGCAGTTAAGCAGCATCTGGATTAGCACAGAAAACACCAGTGCATAGCCTGGACATAGCAGAGTATTCTGGATCAGTGGTGCTGGAAGAGCCCAGCAGTTTAGGCAGCATCCAACAAGCAGCGAAATCGACATTTCGGGCAAAAGCCCTCATCAGGAATAAAGGCAGTGAGCCTGAAGCGTGGAGAGATAAGCTAGAGGAGGGTGGGGGTGGGGAGAGAGTAGCATAGAGTTCAATAGGTGAGTGGGGGAGGGGATGAAGGTGATAGGTCAGGGAGGAGAGGGTGGAGTGGATAGGTGGAAAAGAAGCTAGGCAGGTCAGACAAGTCCAGACATGTCATGGGGACAGTGCTGAGCTGGAAGTTTGAAACTAGGGTGAGGTGGGGGAATGGGAAATGAGGAAGCTGTTGAAGTCCACATTGATGTCCTGGGGTTGAAGTGTTCCGAGGCGGAAGATGAGGTGTTCTTCCTCCAGGCGTCTGGTGGTGAGGGAGCGGCGGTGAAGGAGGCCCAGGACCTCCATGTCCTCGGCAGAGTGGGAGGGGGAGTTGAAATGTTGGGCCACGGGCGGTGTGGTTGATTGGTGCGGGTGTTCCGGAGATGTTCCCTAAAGCGCTCTGCTAGGAGGCGCCCAGTCTCCCCGACGTAGAGGAGACCACATCGGGAGCAACAGATACAATAAATGATATTAGTGGATGTGCAGGTAAAACTTTGATGGATGTGGAAGGCTCCTTTAGGGCCTTGGATGGAGGTGAGGGAGGAGGTGTGGGCACAGGTTTTACAGTTCCAGTGGTGGCAGGGGAAAGTGCCAGGATGGGAGGGTGGGTTGTAGGGGGGCGTGAACCTGACCAGGTAGTCACGGAGGAAACGGTCTTTGCGGAAGGCGGAAAGAGGTGGGGAGGGAAATATATCCCTGGTGGTGGGATCTTTTTGGAGGTGGCGGAAATGTCGGCGGATGATTTGGTTGATGCGAAGCTTTGTAGGGTGGAAGGTGAGCACCGGGGCGTTCTGTCCTTGTTACGGTTGGAGGGATGGGGTCTGAGGGCGGAGGTACAGGATGTGGACGAAATGCGTTGGAGGGCATCTTTAACCACGTGGGAAGGGAAATTGCGGTCTCTAAAGAAGGAGACCATCTGGTGTGTTCTATGGTGGAACTGGTCCTCCTGGGAGCAAATACGGCGGAGGCAGAGGAATTGGGAATACGGGATGGCATTTTTGCAGGAGGTAGGGTGGGAAGAGGTGTAATCCAGGTAGCTGTGGGAGTCGGTGGGTTTGTAAAAAATGTCAGTGTCAAGTCGGTCGTCATTAATGGAGATGGAGAGGTCCAGGAAGGGGAGGGAGGTGTCAGAGATGGTCCAGGTAAATTTAAGGTCAGGGTGGAATGTGTTGGTGAAGTTGATGAATTGCTCAACCTCCTCGCAGGGAGCATGAGGTGGCGCCAATACAGTCATCAATGTAACGGAGGAAGAGGTGGGGAGTGGTGCCGGTGTAATTACGGAAGATCAACAGTTCTACTTAGCCAACAAAGAGACAGGCATAGCTGGGGCCCATACGTGTGCCCATGGCTACCCCTTTGGTCTGGAGGAAGTGGGAGGATTCCAAGGAGAAATTGTTAAAGGTGAGGACCAGTTCGGCCAAACGAATGAGAGTGTCGGTGGAAGGGTACTGTTGGGGATGTCTGGAGGGGAAAAAATGGAGGGCTTGGAGGCCCTGGTCATGGCGGATGGAGATGTAGAGGGATTGGATATCCATGGTGAAGAGTATTGGCCAAGTGTAGCGAATCTGATTAGTGTTCCTTTGGTGTTTGTTGCTCAGCATAGGCATGGTGGGCTAGAGGGAATGTTTCTTTGGTCTATGACCCTATGACACTGTATGAACAAGTTGGTGGTTTCAGTAACCGTGCAAACATGTGTTGTATGTTCATCTGAAATACAGCACCAAGGCTGTGAACAGTCTCAAGTTACGGGAGGGACCAATTACATTGGATGGGCAGAATCTTACAGGGCTCTGACCAGTATGGGCTATGGTATGACATGGGGCAGAATTAAAAAAAATGTGATGAGGCCCATCTTGATGTCGGGAGCAACTGACTCCTTCTTATAAACTTTAAAAGAAACATAGAAGATAGGAGGGGACCATTCAGCCTTTCAAGCCTGCTCAGTCATTCGTTACCATCATGACTGATTGTCCAACTCAATAGGCTAATCCTGCTTTCTCCCTGTAACCTTTGATCCCATTCACCCCAAATGCAATATCTAGCCTCCTCTTGAATACATTCAGGTGTTTTGGCATCAACTACTTCCATGAATTCCACAGGCTCACCACTCATTGGGTGAAGAAATGCCTCCTCATCTCTGTCCTATATAGTCCACCCCTTAGACTGTCACCCCTTGTCTGGACTCACCCACCATTGGGAATATCTGCCCTGCATCTGGCCTGTCTGGTCCTGTAAGAATTTTCTGAATCTCTATGAGAGGCCCCCTCATTCGTCTGAAATCCAGCGAAAACAATCCTAACCTAGACTATCTGTCCTCATTTATCAGTCTCACCAACCCCAGGATCAGCCACAAGAGATGTGGTGTGATTCTTGCTAAGTAGCGGCGAGATATTAATATTCAGCCTCTCATTTTTCCAAACTAAGCTCCAGCCAGAGAAGCCTGACATGGAAACCCGAGCGGGTGCCTGGTAGATTCATGTCAGTGCTTGCTCTGGATGACATCCAGGCTTCCTATGACCAACTGCAGCCTGGGGCAGGACCCATAGCCACCAGCCACCCGGATCCCCTCTCCCAAATGCAGCATTTCCCAACGCCTCACGATCTATCCTGGCACTTCTCCAATTCACTGATGGTGTGGTCTGGAAGAACAGGCTTACATTACAGAAGGCACAATGATAGCTAGCATTGAGGAGGCTGCAGCATGGTTATTTTGCGCACAGGCTGGGAGAGGCAATAGCCTAGTGGTTTTGTCACTGGACTGTTAATTCAGAGACCCAGTTTATGTTCTGGGACCTGGATTTGAATCCTGCCACAGCAGATGGTAGAATTTGAATTCAATAAATATCCAAATTTAAGAGTCAAATGATAGCTATGAATCCATTGCTGATTGTTGGAAAAAGCTATCTGGGTCTCTAATATCCTTGAGGGAAGGAAATCTACCATTCTTAACTGGCCTGGCCTACATTTGGCTCCAGACCCACAGCAATGTGGTTGATTCTTAAGTGTTCTCTGGGCAATTAGGGATGGGCAATAAATGTTGGCCTGGCCAGTGATGTCCTCACCCCATGAATGAATGAAGAAAAGAAAATGATCAGACAAGCAGCTTGTGGTTTGGATAACGTTGCATCTCATAGCTGTTTACCCGCTCACTTAGCCCTCACTCACTCAGTGCCACCAGTAGGCTCCTGACATTCCTTCTCTGTCTCGCCCTGACAATCAATGCGGTCACAAAAATATGGCACCATGCTTTGCTGCTCAGTTGTAGTCGTCTGGTGGGTGTCTAGCGATCATAACGAGATCAGCCTGCTGGACCTCATAGAATATGAGTTCCCCGATTGGGGCTGTTAATCTAGTTCAATCAGGGAGCACTGACTGACAGATATAAACAGGAGGTATTTGAGGTTTGTCTTCATCTCCCTGTAAAATTGTTGAACGGTAGGGTTTGGGGGCTGGCTTTGCTGCTCCTCTCCCTTGTAAAATTGCTGTCTCTTGTGTACAGCTGTAAATGTTTCTTGTAAACTTTTGTAATTTGTTTAATAAAATAAAAAAAATAAACAGGAGATGGCATAGTGGTTCGCACTGCTGCCTCACAGTGCCAGAGACCCGCATTCAATTCCCGCCTCAGGCGACTGACTGTGTGGAGTTTGCACATTCTCCCCGTGTCTGCGTGGGTTTCCTCCAGGTGCTCCGATTTCCCTCCCACAGTCCAAAGATGTGCAGGTAAGGTGAATTGGCCATGCTAAATTGCCCGTAGTGTTAAGTGAAGGGGTAAATGTAGGGGTGTGGGTGGGTTGCAGGTCAGTGTGGACTTCTTGGGTCAAAGGGCCTGTTTCAACACTAAGTAATCTAATCTAAGTCTAAGGTCTGGCAACAGAAATCAGAATTAACATTAAAAAATAAATAAAAACAGGAGATTCAGAGTCTCCTCAGTTTAGGGAACTGATTCTATGTTGGCTGGTGTTATAGTCAGTATGTTACTGGTAGTTTCTGCTTCTCTTTTTTTGGAGGGGGAAACCTGATTCCTGACCTGGCTGAATTATTTAGCCAGTTTGTTAACTGGTATTCCTTTTAGTGAGGGCTGATTGTTAAACTCCTGATGCACATAATGTGTTTCAGGTGTAACTCAGTTCTCATTAGGGGGCTGTTGTTTCACTGGCTGGTTACAGCCTGTGTGTTACTCTTTTTTTGAGAAAAGGACACTGTTAATTTTATGGTAGGGCTTAGCCCTTGGACTCTAGTTTTTGCTTTTTGTATGTGTCTTCACTTTTTTTATTGGTGGTTGGACTGAGCCTTTGTGGAAGACATACATTTTACCAGAGGAGCTGCTCCTGTGGGGAGGCCTAGCCCTGGGACTGGGCCTCTGAAGATTGAACACCTGTGTGTGTGCGCTGGGAGGTGAGCAGTTGTTGTATCCTGGAGTTTGGGAGAACACCTTTCCCTCAGGAGTGGACCAAACTGCTGTGAGTTAACTGCAACTGTACAATGTACTGTTCCTGTGAGAGGGCCTGGTTTTCCAAGGCTGGGCCAGGACTCTATGGAGACTGAACACCTGTGTGCTGTGCATTTGCTGCCTCCAGGAGTGGACTCTGCCCTTGGTTGCGGACTCTGTTTTTAACAATGGACTCTGCAGTTTGGAGCGGACTCTATTTCTGATAATGCACATTGTATACTGGAGTGGACTCTTCCTGGCAATGGATTCTATGTTTTGAAGACTGTGTATAGATTTGGACTGTGGACCAGAAAGGACTCTGTTTTTTGGTAATTAACTGTGTTGTGGTGTTTCCTGGGTCTATTACCTGCACTGTCTTGTGTGTCCCTGGGGTCTGGCAGGCCTTGTTGTGAGCTGGGAGGCTCATGGGTCATCCTGAAAGCTGTCACCCTGAGAGACAGATGGTGGGTAGGCCGTTCTGAGCGCTGTCGTCGTG
Source organism: Hemiscyllium ocellatum (assembly GCF_020745735.1). Lineage (NCBI taxonomy): Eukaryota > Metazoa > Chordata > Chondrichthyes > Orectolobiformes > Hemiscylliidae > Hemiscyllium > Hemiscyllium ocellatum. The sequence goes on along the minus strand of NC_083402.1, from coordinate 146,623,353 downwards.
AGAAGGGGTAATCTGGACGGGCTGTCCTAGAGGTGGTTGAACGGTGTCAGAGCAGCCGAGAGCCAGAACTCGCATTGTTGGGGGTGGGGTGGGGGGGTGCCTGTGTTCTGGAAGGCTTGTGGGCTATCCTGCACACTGTTGTCCCAGGAAAGGGGACGGGCTGTCCTAGAGGTGTTTGGAAGGTGTGCCAGGATAGCCTACTGGCTGGATGGTGCTTTGGGGTGGGTGAGAGCCCAATGGTATGTAGGGGCAGGCTGAAAGCCAGAAGGCGGGTAGCCGTCCTCAGGGCTGTCACCCCGGGCAGGTACCGGGATGGTCGAAAGGTGCTGAGGGTGGTCAGTGAAGTCAGAAGGTCGGTAGGCCGTCCTGACTGCTGTCACCCCAGGCGGGTACCCGGGCAGGCTGTCCTAGAGGTGGTCAAAAGCTGTGTGAGGGCGGACTGAGAACTGGAAGGTGGGAGGGGTGGGGGCTTGCTGGGTCTGTATTGTCTGCACTTCTGTATGTAACCGTATTGTGTAATGTACAAATGTCATTGTCACTGTCTTGTCATATGTGGAACTGGGATTTGAGGTTTTTCCTCATCTCCCTGTAAACTGTTTGAACGGTAGGGTTTGGGGCCTAGCTTTGCTGCTCCTCTCCCTTGTAAAATTGCTGTCTCTTGTGTACACCTGTAAATGTTTATTGTAAACTGTTCTGTAATTTGTTTAATAAAATAAAAAAAAAGAAGTGTCACTGTTTGATCACACAGCATTGCCCTTTTGTGCTTGTCACTGGCCACTTGGAGTTTCCTTTTGTCCTGGTGGTGGAAATTTGAATAAAGATTCGCACACCTTGTGTCTCTCGTGTGTCTCACACCTGCACACATAGGGGTGCTGGGGAAAAATTAAGCACACTGCAGTTAGGCGGTAGTGTGGGGGTTTTAATAGAAAAAAAATAAACAGTAAAAAGGGAAAGAGGAGAAAAAAAACAGGAGTGTCCAATATCCTGCCACTCAGAGCTGGCGGTGAGGAAGCTGGATTAGTGTGTGCGTGTGCATTCAAGGACTCTCCTTGAAGGTGTCAGAGGGGAAGGGGAAGGGGACTCTCTTTGGACCAGCTGCTCCACATCTAGAGAGCTCTGGCAGAAGGATGCAGCAGAGGCAGAAGGAGGTGAGAGGTTTGAGTCCTCGTCCTCAGCTTCACCTAGGTCAAGGGAGTGTTGCCGCTGACCTGGAGCCCTATCCTCACCTGCCACTGCTTGGGGCCTGCCTCAGCGCTGTAAGAGGCCCACCTCCACCACTTCTGCCTGGGACTTGCCTTTGGGACCCTCCCCAACAGGTCTGCTGTGACCAAGGTCCTGCTTTGGACTTGCCTGAGGCCTGCACTCCCACTGCTGCCTGGGACTTGCCTTTGGCCCCTCCCCAAGACCTCCAGTACTGCTGTGACTTGAGGCCTGCCTCCAGCTGCTGCTGACACTGCCTGAGGCCTCAACTGGACTCTATATACACGCACAGCTGGTTCCTGGGCCTACCAACATTCAGCAGCACAGTATGGAGAGTCCCAAACTTGCAGGGCCCAGCCGCACCTACGCCGGGATAGCCGCTGCCTTAGGGGCGGCTGCTCCAACCCCGGCTGCAACCCCAACCTCTTTCAGGCATCTAACTAAACGCCTGGGGGTAAAGGCCTATCCCCACCCCAACATGTCCATCGAGGCCTGCAGTAAGGCCATGGCTAGTGTGGTCGGCCCACTGGCCATCAGCGCTGCGGCCCGGCTGTACGGGAAAGCCGTCTTTTTCCTGAAGACCGAGCAGGCGGTCCACCTAGCCGTGGAGAGGGGGCTCACTGTGGGCGGGACACATCTGCCTGTCGACCCTTTGGAGGTCACGGCCCAGAGGGTCGTGGTGTCCAATGTCCTGTCCTTCATTGCCAGTGAGCTCCTTCTTCCCCACCTCAACACTTTGGGGGAGATCCGGTCGGGGATCCAACCACTCCTGCTTGGTTTAAGGACCCTGCCCTCCAGCATGTATACTTCCGACGCCAGGCGTTCATTTGCCTGGCCCGGGAGGAGGTCACCGAGGGCTCTTTTACCCTCCTCCACCAGGGCGCGACCTACCGCGTCTTCTGGATGGCGGAAGGCATGTGGTGCCACCTGTGCTGCAAGGTGGGACATATGAGAAAAAACTGCCCTACCCAGAAGGCTGCCCAGCCCACACCAATGGCTGTGGGTGGCACCACTACACCCACTCCTCCTCCCCTGAAGTCAACACCACAAGCCCCAGCAGCAGGGACAAAGCCAGAGGTTTCCAATGCCTCAGCCTCTGGTGTGGAGGTGGGTGAACATCTGGCTGGACAGAAGGTGCTCAAGAAGACCCAACACGCCAGGCCTGCCCACAGGGAGACCACCCTATCCCCTTCCCTTATGATGAGCCCACGACCTGCTCCACCCCAGCATGACAATGCCCCCATTGCTGTGCCAGTGTTGCCCTGGCGTGGGAACCCTGACCCCCAAACCAGTACCTGATCTTGTACCTGCTAACCCCACACCCAACTCCCGTCCTGTTACAGAAACCCCTGGGTCTTCAATGTCTGCTCCTGGTGCTGCAACACCTGGCCCGGGGCCCCGGGGCCCCTGAGCCCGAACCCAGCCACACCCTGGCACTAACCTGGGGGGAACCACTGCTGCCTCACTTCCTGCATCAACTGTGTCTCTGGGCCTTGGAGAGGGAACAGGGCCCCTGTCCCACCCCCACCCACCCACCCACCATCACCTGATAGACCAGGGGTGAGGCAGGAAGTGACACAGCTGACCTTCCCCACCGTGGCCAAGCCCCCTGCCTTCCCCCAGCCAATCGTATTTTGAGAAAGGCGGGGGAGGGTGGGACCTCAGGCCCTATGACCACCAAGGCGGGTGGGGAGGGGAAGGCCCATAAATTCCCCCCGTCTTTCTGGGGCAGAAGTGCTGGCCCTTGGAGGGGAAAGATGTTCTTGCAGCATGCTGATGGTGCTATCCCTCTCTGGGGGATGAGCTTACGGTGTATCTTGCCTATCCCGCACCGTGGCTGACCTGCCTGAATCCCCAGGGGTTAGAGTAGGACGTTCTGCCTCTGGCCCCTGGGGATGACTTTAATAACCACAAGGGCCATGGTGCGGGTGACAACGGCAAACTCTCTGCTGCGTCTTTGAGCGGTGGAGGGGAGGAAGGTGTTATCCTCGCTCCTCCCACCCAGACTGTTTTTCCGGGGGCCTTTTCCCTGAGGAGCCGGGCTTCCCGGTGTCCGGAGAGGAGCGGGGCCCCAAGCCTCTGCCACCCGACGACCTGAACTCGGGGTGTTCTGGGAAGGGGTGCGCCGAGGAAGGTACCGCTGATGACCCTGAGGATGGGGTCGCCAGGGGTTTGAGATCAGTTGGCGGTGTCGAACCAGCCCCCATTCTCTCGGTGGGGGAGGGTTCGGTGACTGAGGGTGACCTCCCGGAGGAGGGTTCGGGATTGGTGGGGACGACGCGGAGTCTGTCTCCAGTGACATTTTCTAGTCCCAGGATCCCCTCATCGATCTCCCCCTTATCCCCCTCGAGGAACTCCGGGAGTTTGTTGAGGAAACTCGGAGTCGCCAGGAGAGAGCCCAACTGGCGCTTGACCGCTGGAGCTCCTTTGAAAGAGTGTACTGGTTGGCCCAAGCTGCGCGCCAGGCGCCCAGGCTTGACATGAATGAGCGAAAGCGAGTCAGGAACTTCCTGGGAGCACTCCTGGTGAGGGCGAGGGACTTCTGTGCCCCTCTCTCGTCCTCCCAGTAAATATGTATATAGTTTAACTGTGTGTACTGTTGGTGGTTGCACTATACTTCCGACATGGAGATAACTATAGCCAGCCTCAACATCAACAGCAGCAGGGAGTCACAGCGCAGATTCCAGACCCTCTCAGTCCTTCGGGACGGGAGGTATGCGGTGTGCTTCCTGCAAGAAACCACACTACCCCGGGAGACGAAGCCACCTGGCTCCTGGAGTGGCGAGGGGGGGTCTACATGAGTCACCTCACCCGCAGATCTGGCGGGGTGGCTATCTTGTTGGCCCCGCATTTTCAGCCGGAGATCTTGGGGGTCAGGGAGCCAGTGCCAGGCCGTTTGCTTCACCTGACGGTTCGGCTGGGGGGCGCGGTGCTTCACTTGGTGAACGTCTACGCTCCCCTGGCCGGGCCGAGGCAAGCGAGCTTCTTCAGAGAAGTGTCCGCTCATCTTGCTTCCATCGACGAGAACCGGTGCGTCATCCTCGGGGGAGATTTTAACTGCGTCCTCGAGGACAGGGACCACGGCGGTGCCCGCACGAGTTCGGCGTCGGGGAGGAGGTTGGGGGACTTGATCAAGTCCTTCGACCTGGTGGACGTCTGGCGGGATCTCCATCCTGACTCCATCGCCTTCACCTTCGTGAGGCCTGGGGTCGGAGCGTCCAGAATTGACCGCCTGTACATTTCACGGGCGTACACCTCCTGTTTTCCGAAGGCCTCCACGCAGCAGGTGTCGTGCACGGACCATCACCTGGTGTGGGCGGAACTCCTTCCGTTCGGCGCCAGGTTGGGCTCCGCGTACTGGCACTTTAACAACCTGCTGCTGGAGGACGAGCGGTTCCGGGACTCGTTTCGTCGTTTCTGGGCCGGCTGGAGAAGGAAGCGGGGAAGCTTCCCCTCCCTGAGGCTATGGTGGGACGTGGGCAAGGCTCACGTCCACGTCTTCTGTCAGGAGTACGCGAGGGGGTCGACAAAGAGGCGGAAATCCAGGATCGGGGAGTTGGAGAGGGAGATGCTCGACCTGGAGTCACGCCTCGGTCAGCCCGACGCGGACCCGGCCCTGCGCGGGGTGTACGAAGAGAAGAAGGCCGCGCTCCGGGACCTGCAGATCGTCGGAGCTCAGGGCGTGTGCGTGAGGTCGCGGCTCCAGCTCCACCAGGACCTGGACCACGGCTCCCCCTTCTTCTACTCGCTGGAAAAAAGACGTTGCACCTGTCAGCAGCTCCTTGTGCTGCTGGCCGACGACGGGTCCCTCGTCTCGGATCCGGAGGCTATCAGGGCCCACGTCCGATCCTATTACACGGCCCTGTTCTCTCCGGATCCGTCCAGCGAGGATGCTCGCAGAGTTCTGTGGGAGGACCTGCCGCAGCTCAGCCCGGAGGACGCCGGAAGGCTCGACGCTCCCGTCACCTTAGAGGAACTGACCGGCGCCCTCGACCGGCTCTCGAGGGGCAAATCCCGGGGCTGGACGGGCCGACTGTGGAGTTCTTCAGGGCGTTCTGGGACGTCCTGGGGAGCGACTACGCACAATTCCTGGGGGAATGTCTAAATGCCAGCGAGCTGCCCCTTTCTTGGCGCAGGGCGGTCATCGTCCTGCTGCCAAAGAAGGGGGACCTTCGTTCTTTGCAGAACTGGCGACCGGTCTCCCTCCTCAGCACGGACTACAAAATCTTCGCCAGGGTGTTGTCTTCTCGCCTGGCTTCCATGCTGGCCCACATGATTCACCCGGACCAGTCCTACACGGTCCCAGGCCGGAGGATACACGACAACGTCCATCTGGTCCGGGACCTGATCCATTTCTGTCGACGGGCTGGTCAGCCGAGCTCCTTCCTGTCTCTCGACCAGGAGAAGGTGTTCGACAGGGTCGATCACGAGTACCTGCTCAGGACTCTGCGGGCGTTCGGGTTCGGGACGCAGTTCGTCGCACGGATCCGACTTTTGTACGCCGCCGCAGAGTGTCTGGTTAAAGTTAACGGGTCCCTGACGGCGCCCCTTCGCTTCGGGAGAGGAGTGCGTCAAGGCTGCCCCCTGTCCGGCCAGCTGTATTCCCTGTGCGTGGAGCCTTTCCTGCGCCTCTTGCGGAGGAGGCTATCGGGGCTGGTTCTGCGCGGCGCGGGCACGGAGGTGGTCCTCTCGGCCTACGCCGACGACGTGCTCCTCACTTTCACCGACCCGGCTGACCTGGGGAGGATGCGCGAGTGCCAGGCCATGTACTCGGCGGCGTCTTCCGCCAGGATCAACTGGGCCAAATGTTCCGACCAGTAGTCTGGTCCATGGCGGGTGGACTCCCTGCCGGAGGAGTTACGGGGGTTCAGCTGGAGTACCACCCATCTCCTCTACCTGGGGGTCTACCTCAGCCTGACCGAGGAATCCTGGCCGGCCAACTGGCAGGAGCTGGAGGCCAAAGTCTCGGCTCGCCTAGGCCGCTGGACAGGACTGCTCCGAGTGCTATCTTACAGGAGCCGAGTGCTGGTCATAAACCAGCTGGTGGCCGCCATGCTGTGGTACCGGCTGGTCACTTTGGTCCCTCCTCCTGGCTTTGTCGCTGACAGCCAGAGAACGTTGATCGACTTCTTCTGGGACAAAAAGATGCACTGGGTCGCTGCGCAACTGAGTCTCCCTATTGAGGAGGGCGGTCAGTCGCTGGTGTGCGTCTGCATCCAGGCTGCGACCTTCCGCCTTCAGACCTTGCAGCGATACCTTTATGTCAAGCCTCCTCCTAGGTGGTGCGCCCTAGCGACGTATTTTTTTCCACCAGGTGCGTAACGCCGCTTCTGTTCGTCGACCGTGATGGTTTGGAGGTCGCCCTCACGACACTGCCTGTCTTTTACCAGGACCTGATCACTGTCTGGAACATGGTCGAATCGCGCCGCGCCTACCCTCTGGAAGGAGTAGCGGTTGTCGTCAGGGAAGCGTTGCTCAGGAATCCGCACCTGCGTGCTCACGGGTTCGTGTGGCTGTCAGAGGGGAGGGCCGTGGCGGCGAGGGTGATCAGGGTCAGGGATGTGCTGGTTGCCGGGGGCATGGGCTGGACGCTGCCACAGAACATAGTGAGCAGGGCAGTGGTAGACGTCTGGTACGTTGCCACTGCCATCCGATGCCTTAAAATGGCAGTGCTCAGACCCGACGTAGTGCACCAGTTGGAGGACGCTCAGGTGTGCGGTGGGATCCTGTCCGCGCTCACCCCAGCCTGGACGGAATTTCACATTGGCCCCAAGGTCCCGTACTTCCCGTGGGAGCCTGTGCCCCACAACCTGAGCCGTCTCTGGAATTTTCATTTTGTCCCTTTTTTAAGGATGTAAAAAGGCGGGCCCTGTATCGACTGCTGCTGCACACCGTCCACCTCTTCTCCCTCATCCACCGTCCGGACACGCCTTGGCATGCCCACTTGCCACCGGGCGGTGGGGATCCCCAGTGGAGGGCTCTCTACGCGGGAGTCCTCCCCCTTTCTCTCGGGGATCTGGGATGGATGGTGCTGCATGCAGCAGTCCCCTGTAACCGCAGATTGCGGTGGTTCACAGACTCCCAGCCCAACTGCTTGATCTGTGGAGTCCGTGGACCATGTGTATATTGGGTGTGGGCGTTTGCACTCCCTTTTTGATTTTCTGAAAAATCTTCTCCTCTGCTTTTGCTTGCATTTCAGTCCCACGCTCCTGATCTTCGGGCACCAGGTACGGAGGAGGGAGGGCAGGTCTGAAGACCTCCCATGGGTCTGCTCCTGGGCCTGGCCAAACTGGCTATAAACAGGTCCAGGCAGTGGGCCGTGGAGGGGGTGGTTAGGGCCGACTGCCTGCCCCTCTTCCGCGGTTACGTTAGAGCCCGGGTGTCCTTGGAGAAGGATCACACGGTGTCAACCAACACCCTGGAGTTGTTCAGGGAGAGGTGGATGCCGCAGGGAGTGGAGTGCATCATTTCCCCCACCAACTCTATTTTGATTTAGTCCCTGCCCTCCCCTTCACTGTTTGATCACACAGCATTGCCCTTTGATGTGAAGGGCACTGCTTGTCACTGGCCACTCGAGTGTTTTCCTATCTTACTGGTGGTGGACATTGAATAAAGATTCGTACACAAAAAGAAGGAATCTCTGCCATCTTTTGTCAAATGGGGCCTCAACATCAAGGGCTGTCACTCTCCCCTCCTTGTGGGGTTCAGCTCTTTTGTCCATATTTGAACCAAATCTGTAATGTGGTCAGGAGCTGAGTGACCCTGGCAGAACCCAAACTGGGCTTCACTGAGCAGGTTATTGCTAAGCAGGTGCTGCTTGATAGTTCTGTTGATGACAACTTCCATCACTTTACTAATGATGGAGTAGTAATTAGATTAGATTTCCTACAGTGTGAAAACAGGCCCTTCAGCCCAGCAAGTCCACACCGACCCTCCGAAGAGAAACCCACCCCCCTATATTTACCCCTGACAAATCCACCTAACACTATATGGGCAATTTTGCATGGCCAATTCACCTAACCTGCACATCGTTGGATTGTGGGAGGAAACTGGAGCATCCGGAGGAAACCCACACAGGCACGGGGAGAATGTGCAAACTCCACATAGACCGCTGCCCGAAGCGGGAATTGAACCCAGGTCTCTAGTGCTGTGGGGCAGCAGTGCTAACCACTGAACCACCGTTCAACCCTCAAATTGGCTAGGTTGGATTTGTACAGGATATACCTGGGCAATTTTCCACATTATCAAGTGGACATCAGTATGGTAGCTGTACTGGAACAGTTTGGCTAGGGGAGTAGCAAGTATGAGAGCACAAGTCTGCAGCACTATTGCTGGACTTTTGTCAGGGCCCATAGCCTTTGCAGTATCGAGTGCCTCCAATTGTTTTCAGATAGCAGGTGGAGTGAATTGAGTTGGCTGAAGACTGGTACCTGTAATGTTGGGGACTTCTGGGGGAGGCTGACATGGATTGTCACTCAGCACTTCCAGCTGAAGATTGCTGCGAATGTTTCAGCCTTATCTTGAGTGCCAGTTTCTTCCGTGGCCAGCTGTGGACCTGTTGCTGTGACAACATTGTATACCCATATCCTCTATGCCTAAGTGTGCCCCTCCTTCACTACCACCACCCCCACCCCCGCCGAGGTAGCAGTATCTGAGCTGGTGAGAGACGACGCAAGAAGCAGCCTTGCACTGGCTTCTTCTGAGGCCTCCATTCTCTCTTCTTCGGTTGGTTGAGTCTTAAATACTGGCAAGACCACTGGAAACAAGTCCCCTGTTCATCTTTGAAATGGTGCCATGGGATCTTTTAAGCCGAGCTGACAGGACTAAAAGGACCTCACTTTAATAGCTCATCCAAAAGACAGACCATCACTCTTCTGTCAGCTGAGATTTTCTGTGTAGGTCTCTGGAACCAGTTTGAACCTGTTCTCCGCACCTAAGCTCTCAATGTGTCATCACTGGCAGAAAGGTGACTGTCAGTTTAGTGATCTCAGCATTAATCTGTGAACTCACACGCTGAACCATTCCGAGATTGATTATTGCATGCTTCGCCAGATGTGAGGGAGAGAGGTTTAATTTTCCTGGACACGGAAAATCACTTCTTTTGGAACGTAAATATATACAGTCAGGAGAACCTTGACCTAAATTAAAGGGACACATTGATTTTATTTAATAGGACAAATAAAATATTGCCAGGTACTTAAACAACAGACATGAGAGAGAGAGAGGATAACAGTGTAGGACCAATAATTAGGAAGGAGTCATGGTAGTGCAGCAAGCAGGGCAACAAATCAATTTCTATTTCCCATCTATATGTAATCACTCAGCAAACTCACCCAAAAGGTTAAACTCAATTTCCATTTTAAATTTGTGAGCACTCAGCCTATCCAATCACCACAATCACAAACCCTGTTCTATATTGTCCAAATCCAGTATTTAGTATGACCAAGTTTCATCAAACTTGAATATTGGGAAGGCCAAAGCCATTGGGTTGAATCTTACACTATTTTGGAGAAATCTAGGCTTTTTTGTCAAATGTTTCGGAGGGCTTTTTGGTAAAAGGTTTATTGAGTTGCTTCACTGTCTCTTGGCTCATTTATGACCTACCAAATCCCTCTTGGACCTTTCACACCTGATTCCTGCCCTATCTTACCATGCTTTGTTCCACCAACCACTTGCCACTCAGCAGACATGGGTCAATAATTCACAATCCCTGGTATAAGTGCCATCTTTAGAATGCCACTGCACACCCGCATTCCAAAGCTGTCCTGCTCAGTCAAGGACAGAGTTGGTACATGCCAGAGACATGGCAGATGGTACCACAATTCCTTGGCAGGAAGCTGGAGGCGCTGATGGATAGGGTGGTTCAGAGGAGAGACGTCCTCTTCCTGGAGGGCTGACAGAAGAGGCTGTGCTACCAGACCCTACCAGCCTGCTCCAAGATTGATACCCAGGTTAATGCCATCCCCAGAGATTGCAGGAATGTTGTGAATGTAAGACTGGCAACATTGATATGTGGCTGAGATGTAATTTCTGAACACTGTATAGAAGTTCTGAATGAGTGGCCCGTGGAAATATGGCGCATTGAGCAGCAATGAGATGCAAGCGATGAAATGGGTATGAGACAATCTCTGAAGATACATGCAGTGACCTTGACCATGGTGTGAGACCATTGAATAGCTTGCAGACCTACTGCCACTGAGGACCACCTTCTGCACATTGAGCTCTGACAACTTGCTTCTTCATGAACCTTTGGCTGAAGTTCTCCTGGCTTCCTTTACTCATCCTTCCATCTCTTCCACAAATGTGTCCAATACTATATCAGATCCTCTCTCTGTTACACTGATTCATTTGGTGTACTTCCCATCCGAGCCTCGGACAGTCAGTCACACCTTTGATCTGATGTATGATACTCCTGGTTAGGAAGGACAGGCTGCCTTTAGCGGAGGAGGCTAGCTGACCATGTTCCACACTGTTTGGTCCTGTGTTGAACTGGCTGACAGCTAGCAGTGTGTGCACCATTGGATTGCACACTGGAACCTTTCAAATCAAGATGTGTTAAGAGGTATGCATGTGGCTTGTCTCAATGGAACCAGGCATCTGCTATTTACTAATCGTGCCCTTTCACCTAAAACTATGAGCATCCAAATTCCCCTTCTGTTATCTGGTCATTATCTCATTGATGTTAGTGACAAGTTGCTGCGTGGATATTTTCTGCTGCATTTTCCATGTCACAGCATTGATTACTGCTTTGATTCTGATTGGAAGGTGTTGCTATGTCCCGAGATTATGAAACGAATTATCTAAATTCAAGTCATCCTCTCTTTTAAAGTTTCTCTTGATCTCAAATTCTCTTTTTAAAACACATGTTCCATACTGTTTATAAACCATGAATTCAAATTTCTCTTTTTTTCAATGGAAGATTTTATCTATGTGCTTGGGGGCAGCATGGTGGCTCAGTGGTTAGCACTGCTGCCTCACAGCACCAGCGTCCCAGGTTCAATCCTAGCCTCAGGCAACTGTCTGTATGGAGTTTGTACATTCTCCCCACGTCTGTGCAGGTTTCCTCCCATAGTCCAAAGATGTGCAGGTCAGGTAGATTGGCCGTGCTAAATTGCCTATAGTATTAGGTGCATTAGTCAGAATGAAATGCATCTTGGGTGGGTTACTCTTCAGAGGGTCAGTGTGGATTTGTTGGGCTGAAGGGCCTGTTTCCATGCTGTAGGGAATCTAATCAAGTCCCAAGTGTTAACTCTAATCTTATGTGCTCTCTAGCTACTCTGTACCATAAGTCTTGTCCGTGTCATTCTCTTTGGTTATGTCAGAGGCAGAGGAGATTACCTGGGGGGGGTGCAGTGAGAGAGGGACTCACTGAGATCCTTGTAGAGGGAGGAGGACAGCTTCTTCAAGGGTAGGCATCCTTGCAAGAATCCATCGCAAATTCACCTGCACCCCCCCACACATCATTTACTGTATCCGCTGCAATTGATGTGGTCTTCTCTACAATGGGGAAAAAGGCCGCTTACTTGCAGGACGTTTCAGGGAACACCTCTGGGACACCGCACCAAACAACCCAACCACCCTGTGGCTGAACACTTTAACTCCTCCTCCCACTCTGCCAATGACATGCAGGTCCTTGGCCTCCTCCATCGCCAGACCCTGGCCACACGACGCCTGTAGGAAGAGCACCTCATCTTCCGCTAGGAACCCTCCAACCACAAGGGATGAATGCAGATTTCTCCAGCTTCCTCATTTCCCCTCCGCCCACCTTATCTCAGTCCCAACCCTCAGATTCAGCACCGCCCTCTTGACCTGCAATCTTCTTCCCGACCTCTCCGCCCCCACCCCCTCTCCGGCCTATCACCCTCACCCTCACCTCCTTCCACCTCTCGCACTCCTCCAAATTCCCTTCCCCCTACCTTTTATCTCAGCTCACTTTACTTGGGTGGTTCACTCCTGGTTTCTTAAAGCTTGATGAACAGCCATGATCAATAATGAATAGTGGAGCAGGCTCAAGGATTTGAATGTAGATAAACAGGAGGCTGGAAGAACATACCAAGCCAGGCAGCATCAGGAGGTGCAAAAGTCAACGTATCAGGTATAACCCTTCTTCATTTCTCAAGGGGCTGAATGGCCTACTGCTCCTATCTTGTATGTTTCTACATTTATATTACTATGAAATCTTTTGGATTCTACTTGTTTTTTTAAAAACATTTCCTTTGAAGCTAAAATCCTGTTGTCAGATGACTAGGTGATGAGTAATTAATGCTGATGGATGGATGATGTCAGAGAAGGGAATACAAGGCATCAATCAATGTACTTCCTATTGTTATCTCCTCTGTTTTCCCATTTTTTTTCTATAACTTTCTTTCATTAACTATCAAGGACTAGATTTTGATGTCGATGCACAACAGTAAAACTGGCATTCACTATCAGCTGCCTTGTTATAGAATCTGCCCAATTTTCATTCTTATTTGTATTTTAGTTTATGTTTTGTATTCATACCAATATCATTTTCTATACAAGCATCTCACTATTAATGTTACTTACTCTTTAATTTCAGCCTTACTCCACATAATTTTGCATTTTATTGTTTACTTGTAGCAGTTATAAATAATATAAGCCATCCTTTTAAAATGTATGATTTACGTGGAATACAATGAGCAGATTAAATACTTGCACAGGTGAATGGTGTCTTAGTTGTAAGTGCTGCTCCCTTACAGCATCAGGGAACTGGGTTCGATTCCAGTCGTATGGGACTGTCTTTGTAGAGTTTGCACTTTTTGCCGTGTCTGCATGGCTTTCCTCTGAGTGCTCCAGTTTCCTTCCGCAGTCCCAAGATGTACAGGATAGTTGGACTGGCCATGCTAATTTTCCCTGTTGTGTCCATGGATGTGCAGGTTAGGTGGTTAGCCATGATAACTGTAAGGTTATGTATATAGAGAGGCGGGGGGGGGGGGATGTTGGATCTTGCTGGAATGCTGTTTGGAGGGTCAGTGCAGATTTAATGGGATGTGTCCCTGCACTGTAACAATTCTGTGTGTTTGACATTCCCGTACATACTGATTAGACATCTTCTTAAATCCATTGTCCTGCCCCAATATATTGTGGACTATTAATTTGTACCTTTATATTTTAAACCTTAACACACATGAGTGAGGTGATGATCTAGTGGTGTTCTTGCTGGACTGTTAATTCAGAGACCCAGGTAATGCTCTGGGGATCTGAGTTCAAATCCCAACCTGGCGAATGGTAGAATTTGAATTCAAGAAAAATCTAGAATTAAGAGTCCATTTATGACTAAGAGTCCATTGTTGATTATCAGAAAAACCCAACTGGTTCAATCATGTCTCGTAGGGAAGGAAACTGCCATCCTTACCTGGTCTGACCTACATCTGACTCCAGACCCACAGCAACGTGGTTGACTTTTAACTGCCCTCTGGGCAATTAGGGATGGGCAATAAGTGCTGGCAAAGCCAGCGATCTCCACAATCTATGAATGAATAAAAAAGTGGTTGAAACAGTTGGTTGTCAGTGGGTCACTTGACCTCTTCTGTGAATTGAAGCCACTCTGCTCTCTTAATAGAAATAAACGCACTTCCCTGAAACCAATCAAAACCGATCAAATTGAATGGGTCATTTAAAAGCAAAGACAGTGACTATAGCACACTCTCAAGGTTTTATCAACAACACAGGTTGTTGGAATCAACACACACAACACCTTACGTGGAGAAATATTCTGAACCTGTAAGAAGCCACACTATGAAAAAGCCATGAGTCGTCTGCTTTTAAAATCATTTAGAAGCTGTTTCAGACAGATCCACCAGGATCTAGTAAACTAAGTACAAGTGATCCAAGCAGCTGGTAATTCACAACAATCTCTTGAAATTTGGAGATGCCAATGAAAAGCAGAACGCTTTCAATATACTCTAGTTCACATTCAGCTCAGAACCAAGACCCTACAAATTTCAAATCAAAGCAGAAACTGTTGAAAATGCTCAGCATTCTTGAGAAACTGAAACTCCAATGGGCCTGTAAGGTTTGCCTTTGTCTCCTGTGGGGGGGTCACACCCTTGCCCCTTCCCTCACCAGTGGAAATGGATGCATCGGAAATGGAGTGCAGCTTCTTCTTATCCATGACAACTGTGAAAATCAAGACCGTGGTCTGCAGACTTATCAGCAAGTTGGGAACCCAGTGGATGCTGCAACATGCTTTTCCAATTCTGCTTAATTGAGTTATGTCAGAACCTCAAGATTCTTAGGCACTGATGATCCATCTTGTTCAAAGAACTGATCCTCTGCTTGTGGGTCCACATTGAGGTTCTCACCTCCTTGGAGCTGGATTTTTGTGCCTACCCACTCAAAGCCATGGACCAGGACATGTAGCTAAGGTGTGGCCAAGGTACAGGTTTTTCTCCTGTCGCTGATGTTGGTATTGGTCTTGCTGCTGCTCTAGCAGAAGTGGAACGTAAAGTTGCATGAATTGGTCTAATTCCATCTTGAAGGCTGGCAGCAGTGACGCTGACTGAAATGCCAGACAAATTAAATGATTTCCAAAAAGTTGGCAATCACCTGTCAAGCAGAGAAAGCAGTGTCTGAGAAGGAACTCTGGACAACAGCTTTTCATCGTGACAGAGCTGATGTTCTGCTGTTTTTGCTGCCTCTGCAGCCTCTCAATTTCACTGATATATTCATTGGCTTTCACAGAAATATACTGTACAGACAATTTGACCAGTTTATTACTCAGCTGCAAATGTGTTGCTGGTCAAAGCACAGCAGGTTAGGCAGCATCTCAGGAATAGAGAATTCGACGTTTCGAGCATAAGCCCTTCATCAGGAATAAGAGAGAGAGAGCCAAGCCGGCTGAGATAAAAGGTAGGGAGGAGGGACTAGGGGGAGGGGCGATGGAGGTCGCCTGCAACCGCAGGAAATGTAAAACTTGCGCCCACACCTCCACACTCACTTCCCTCCAAGGCCCCAAGGGATCCTTCCATATCCGCCACAAGTTCACCTGTACCTCCACACACATCATCTATTGCATCCGCTGCACCCGATGTGGCCTCCTCTATATTGGTGAGACAGGCCGCTTACTTGCGGAACGCTTCAGAGAACACCTCTGGGCCGCCCGAACCAACCAACCCAATCACCCCGTGGCTCAACACTTTAACTCCCCCTCCCACTCCACCGAGGACATGCAGGTCCTTGGACTCCTCCACCGGCAGAACACAACTACACGACGGCTGGAGGAGGAGCGCCTCATCTTCCGCCTGGGAACCCTCCAACCACAAGGTATGAATTCAGATTTCTCCAGCTTCCTCATTTCCCCTCCCCCCACCTTGTCTCAGTCGGTTCCCTCAACTCAGCACCGCCCTCCTAACCTGCAATCCTCTTCCTGACCTCTCCGCCCCCACCCCACTCCGGCCTATCACCCTCACCTTGACCTCCTTCCACCTATCCCACCTCCATCGCCCCTCCCCCTAGTCCCGCCTCCCTACCTTTTATCTCAGCCGGCTTGGCTCTCTCTCTCTTATTCCTGATGAAGGGCTTATGCTCGAAACGTCGAATTCTCTATTCCTGAGATGCTGCCTAACCTGCTGTGCTTTGACCAGCAACACATTTGCAGCTGTGATCTCCAGCATCTGCAGACCTCATTTTTTACTCGAACAGTTTATTACTCATAATAGACATTTATCCAAATGCAAGTTAAAGAAATACACACAAATTAAGTTAACTTTTCCCAAACTAGGCTGAAAAAAACCACAGCCCCTACCTGCTCTGGTGAATGTGACTGAGCTGCTGGATCCAATTCACTGAGCTCCATCAACAGGACACTCAGGGTCTTCATTGTACATAGGTGGGTCTTACATAGATTCTTCGCCAGCTGAGTCTTCGCCAGCTGAGTCTTCACTGAGGGAATGGCTTCCAGGTCTCCCCATTATCCTTTCTGTCTGAGAGCTGTTTTCTGGCTTCTACCATTGGGGTCACAGATCGGGGGTCACAGTACCTAATGAAGTTAAGCCAGTCATCCTGAGTGTACCCATTACCTTTCCAAGATCTGATTACTCCGTGGTGCCAAGGGGTCTGGCCAAAACTGGGGAATATACAAACATAATGCTCCCCTTAGTGTTCTGATTGAATAATTCTGGTTGAGTAATGACTCTCCCATTCTTAATATCAACTACCTCTGCTCAATATGCAAGACAGGTCTGAGTTGATTCCTAGGAGAAAGTGAGGTCTGCAGATGCTAGAGATAAAAATGTGTTGCTGGAAAAGCGCAGCAGGTCAGGCAGCATCAAAGGAGCAGGAGAATCAACGTTTCAGGCATAAGCCCTTCTTCAGGAAATGAAATGTCGATTCCCCTGCTCCTTTGATGGGTCCTGACCTGCTGCGCTTTTCCAGCAACACATTTTTAAGCTCTGGGTTGCTTTTGACCTGTGGTAACCCCAGCCTCTTTGCATTCCATCAGGCGCTGCTTGTAGAAGCCAGTTTTATGTTGGGCCTGAGAGCTTAGGCCTTTGGACACTCAGCCACCCTGATGATGACCCCCTCACTATGCACTCAGTTTGGTGACCCTGCTGAGGGGTCAGGAAGTAGGTCTGTTCCTGAAAAATCCATAGTCATTGACTCATACAGAACCTAAAGATCTATCTAAATACTTAAATATTTTAACCAGAAGTTCACCTTCAAATCTGGTTAAATCCAACAGTGGGCTATATCATTTCTCTGATGCCTCTTTTAGGGAAATTATCTCCTCCCACTAACAAATCTATTCTACACTCAACCCACACACCCCCTTCCCCCCCACCCAACACCCACCCCCACCCCCGCCCTTGCTTGACAATTTCCCACCATGTTTCCAGTTGACAGTCATTCGTCAATACAAGTTCAAGGTAATTGACCTGAAACTGTTTCTCTCCCCTTAGGTACTGCCAAGTCTGTCGAGTATTCCCAGACTTGCCTGCTTTTATTTCAAGATGTTTTCCTGTTGTACTCCAGGCTTTTCAATGGGTTGCTACTTAGTTATTCCAGCAGAACAATCAAGCCCATTTAGCCTGGAGTGCCCACTTGAAATCAGCTATATACTGAAGCTTTGTACTCTATATACTGTGTACTCCAGCTTCACTGGATTTTGCTCTTTGCATTTATAAGGGGTAAGCTAGTTTTCAGAAACAGTGGTTAATAATTGCAATTGCAGATCTGACAATAACCCACTGCTGACTCGTGGTGAGAATGACGGTGGCTTTCATTCAATCTTTTGGGAGGGTGTTGGGGGTGGGAGGGAGGTCAGGGTCTTACCTCAATATTGTTACTACTGTCCAAAACTAACATTCCAGGAGTACCTCATGAATCTCTCATGCCCTCACTCTGTGCACTGTACCTTGCATTCCATGAATGTAATATAATGTGACACCATAGAGTCATACAGCCATACAGCACAGAAACAGACCTGTTGGTCTACCTCATCCATGCCGACCAGCTATCCTAAATTAATCTAATCCCATTTGCCAGCATTTGGGCCATATCCCTCTAAACTCTTCCTATTCATTTACCCATTCCAGATGCCTTCTAAAGGTTGTTATTGTATCGGCCTCCACCACTTCCATTCCACACACACACCGCCCTCTGCATGAAAAAGTTGCCCCTTAGGCCCCTTTTTATTGCAGTCAAAGAAAAACAGCAGTAAAGGATCAAAAATAAAAACCTTTCCAGTTTGAAGGACACTATGCAACACAAGATGGTGTAAATGGTCCAAATCTGCTCTTGTTTACTGTAGCAAAAAAAAACATAACTCATGTTTCAAGCTGGTAATTTAATATTACTTCCCGCGCAGTATGTGAGCTGACCCAAGGCAATGTGAGTTTAAGCTTTAGGAAAGAATATTCCGTGGGGATCAACCTCATCATACTGAGTGCAATGTCCCGTGGAACTTTCAAACTGGCAATTTTTTCACATCTTGTCTCTTTTTTCATCTCTTTGTTCTTGTCACACTTCAAATCTCATCTAAACTCAGAGTCTGCAGGTTATAGACTTCTCAGAGACACATCACTTGTTAGGGGCATGTTTCTCCGGTGGTGTCCCACTAATTTCTCTTCAACTGCTCTGTATACTTTCCACAAGCAGGTTTTTAAACAACTCACAGCTGTCTAACAAAAATAATTGATGGAGACTGATTGCTATATTCAATCGATAAATCCATTAATATTATATTACATATTAAAAGTCACACAATACCAGGTTATAGTCCAACAGGCTTTTGGAACGCTGTTCCTTCATCATCCAGAAACCTGTTGGACTATGACCTGGTGTCGTGCGGCTTCTGACTTTGTCCACCCCAGTCTAACACCTCAAATACCACCTCCTATCACATGTCCACCAAAATGATGCCTGGTACGGAGGGCGCTAGTTATGAAGAGAGATTGAATAGATTAGGATTATTTTCATTAGAAAGACAGAGGCTGAGGGGGGACCCTGAGTGAGGTCTACAAAATCATGAGAGGTATAGAGAGGGTGGATAGAAAGAAGTTTTTTTTTCCCAGAGTGTGGAACTCAATTACTAGGGGTCATGTGTTCAAAGTGAGAGGGGAAAGGTTTAGGGAAGATATGTGTGGAAAGTTTTTTACACAGATGATGGTGCATTGCCAGTGGAGGTGGTAAAGGCGGGAATGTTAGCATCATTTAAGATGTATCTAAATAGATACATGAATGGGCAGGGAGTAGAGGGATACAGATCCTTAGAAAATAGGCATCGGGTTTAGATAGAGGATCTGGATCGGCACAGGCTTGGAGGGCCGAAGGGCCTGTTACTGTGCTGTAATGTTCTTTGTTCTTTGATAGAATGCAAATCAGACTGCCAGTTCCTATTTCTTATAAACTGAAGTTTGTTTTCTTGTATGGAGACAGAATCCTGTTGCTTCAGTTACACTGGGCAACTGATCAAGGTTACCCATCCTAATCCAGGTTTCAAGTATGTTTCAAGGTCATTCTCTTCATTTTGTAGTGGGAATGATCTATAAAAAATCTTTCAAAAGTTCATTTTTAATTACTTGTAGTGTGGATTTGTCAGCAAAATGCATTCTTTTGACATTTTCATGACCAATCAAACACAGCCCTTCTGTTACATTAAAGAATGTAGAATTTAAAGAAAAGACTGATGTTAGTGCCTATCTCTAAGAGAGAAGATTGCAGTTCATAGCCTCCATCTACTTGCAGGTAATAACTATTAAAGTTATACTATGCAATATTATTAATATAACTACTTGTGGCCAAGTACTGACACAGCATTTATAGTGTTTCCTTAATGTATACTTTGAGTAGTAATTTAAAGTACTGACTTTGTACAAAATGGATACAGGAAAAATTAAATAGTGAAAAAAAAACCTTCTGTAACTTCAATTCAAAGTGCCTTTTATTGAAAAGTGCTTACCATCCAAGCATGAATGCTCTAAAGGATTTAACTGCTCTTATGATGGATTTGCAGACTATTGTATATGCAGATCACAGACGAAAGTAATTTTGTTCAGCTCTAATTCCATCAGGATCATTTACCTTTGAAGGATGGAAAAGAATGAATCAGAGATCAGAATCTTCTTCTGCATCATCTAAGATTTATGGCAGGCACTTTCAAGGACAGCAAAACCTGCTTTAGAATGTAAGTTTGCATCGCCCCTTCCATTCTGTGTCAGTCAGTTTGTAAACACTACTGTAAAGTTTTTTAATAAAAATAAATTGATGTTAGTGAAATATGAAAAACAACAAAAATTTTCACAGTAACCTGCAGATATCTGTTACCTACTTATTCGGTTTGTCTCGGTGTGCATTGCTACCCACCTTTCAGTCAGAGGCCACTGAAACACAGTCCTGACAACCAAGATATAAAATATTGTTTTGCACCTTGTGCTACTGTTCTGAAGAGCAATAAGATTCCTGGACAAACAACCTGCCTTGCTGTAAATGCCACCATTAATCTTTTGTTTTTGTTTGTTTCCATAATGGAAAACAGACAGCTGCATTCATCATGCAGTACCTTGCGCCGATAAATCGAGGCAGAAAATAAATTATACCTAACTTCCTGAAAATGTGCTGCAGGTACCGTTCAACGTAGTTCACTTTACTTCAGTGATGGTTCTCCACTAGTCTCTAAAGAAATGCAGCTTTTGGATTTGCAGCACCACTCACAGGTCACATGGGCACACCTTGCCAGATGGGCTTTGGTTA
This sequence comes from Hemiscyllium ocellatum, assembly GCF_020745735.1. Taxonomy (NCBI): domain Eukaryota; kingdom Metazoa; phylum Chordata; class Chondrichthyes; order Orectolobiformes; family Hemiscylliidae; genus Hemiscyllium; species Hemiscyllium ocellatum. Next base: position 146,602,941 of record NC_083402.1, on the reverse strand, counting down.
AATTGCTGTCAGTGCAATCATACTTGTGAAGTATTTGTGCTGTGTAGGAGAAGGAATAGAGAATGTCGTCTGTAATCCAGATGAGAAATAGATCTCAATCCACTTGGAGGTTGAAATGTCATATGCCTGGAAGTGTTAATGAAAGTGTAAACTCCTGACACTGGAGTTCATTTGACAGTAAAAGATTTTGTGTTCCATTTTTAAGATATGATATAAATATGCCTGTGTGGTTGCTCATCTTAAACCCTGTGATAAAGCCTTTAGTGCCCAATAGCAGTACTAGAGAGCATGTTTAAGTATTTCAAAGTGAGGACTGCAGATGCTGGAGATTAGACTCAAGAGTGTGGTACTAGAAAAGCACAGCAGGTCAGGCAGCATCTGAGGAGCAGGTGAGTCGATGAGAACTCCTGATGAAGGGCTTTTGCCCGAAATGTCGACTCTCCTGATCCTTGAATGCTGCCTGGCCTACTGTGCTTTTCCAGCACCACACTCTCAAGCATATTTAAGTATGTTAAGCTTATCAGGTGCACATCAGGTGCATTTTTTTTGGATCAAAATGGGAACATGTGCTCTGTGTCACTCAGTACCTCAACTGTTACTGAATTAGTTAGGACTGCTGCAGGACAGTTGATGCATTGCTTATTTTCAAAAATAACCAAATAAAACAATTTTACAAAATAAAAACTGAAAGACCTGTGGATGTTAGAAATCAGAAACAAAAGCAGAAATTGCTGGTAAAGCTCATCAGGTCTGGCAGCATCTGTGGAAAGAAATCAGAGTTAACATTTCAGGATTGTGGGCGGCACGGTGGCACAGTGGTTAGCACTGCTGCCTCACAGCGCCTGAAGACCCGGGTTCAATTCCCGACTCAGGCGACTGACTGTGTGGAGTTTGCACGTTCTCCCCGTGTCTGCGTGGGTTTCCTCCGGGTGCTCCGGTTTCCTCTCACAGTCCAAAGATGTGCGGGTCAGGTGAATTGGCCATGCTAAATTGCCCGTAGTGTTAGGTAAGGGGTAATGTAGGGGTATGGGTGGGTTTCGCTTCGGCGGGTCGGTGTGGACTTGTTGGGCCCAAGGGCCTGTTTCCACACTGTAAGTCTAATCTAATCTAAAACGTCACTCATCATCATCTTCTGTTCCCTAAGGAAAACAGCCCTCACCTATCCTATTATGCCTTATAGCTGCAATTTTTAATATGTTCTATTCAACCTGAAATGTTAACTTTGATTTCTCTCCACAGATGCTGCCAGACCTGCTGAGCTTTTTCAGTAATTTCTGTTTTTGTTTCTAACTCCATCAAGATATGGTTTGTCACATCAGTAAACATAAATGCTAGAATTAAAAAAAAATCAAAAGCAATAAATTAATGTATTAAATGAGTTATTCATAAAAGGAAGATCATTGCAGATGTCAAGCAGCAAAGATAACTGACAAAATGATTTATCATCTTTTCAATTAAGAACCAGAGCTAAAGAACAAAAACAATTAGATTTGATTCTTTGTTACAGGAGATGGCTATTTCCTGGCATTTCATACATCATGTAGAGGCCCTACAGTGTGGAAAAAAGGGCATTTGGTCCACTGAGTCCACACTGATCCTCCGAAGAGCATCCACCCAGACTCACCCCCTTACCATATCCTTGTAACCCTGCATTTCCCATGGTTAATCCACCTAGCCTGCACATCCTTGGACACTATGGGAAATTTGGCATAGTCATTCCACCTAACCTGCACATTTTGGGTAGTGGGAGGAAACCGAGCACCTGGAGGAAACCTGCGCAGGCATGGGGAGATTGTGCAGGTGCATGATGCAGACAATGCAGAGCAGATAATGGTGAGAAATTGAGAGAATGTGGCAAAATAGAAAACAGAAATCAGATCCGAGAAAAAAATCCATTTTGCCCTTAAGCATCTAACTGATGAATCTTACTAATGAGTTGCGACTTCCTTATTTTCAAGTGATTGTTATCATTATTTGCTAATTTTGTCTCATTTCTATGCAGCTTACAACTTTCCCATTATTCTTGAAGAAACAGGTTGGTGCCAATTCCTGACATGAACACCAGAGCGACTGCTTGGTGGCAGCTGCTCACACTTCCAACTAATGCACATGTTTAAGTGAAGGACAGTTAATTTGCCTTTTTCCTATTGTTCCCCTTTTGACCATATTTACTGCTGTTTTTCTATGTTTGTATACTCTGCCCCTTCTTGTCCCACTCTGTGTGTCATTATCCCAATCCAGTAATGCTGCCATATTCTCCTACATAGTAATTGTATATTTTCCCTCTCCCAAATCCTTCCCACCCTCTTAATTTAGTCTGAAGCCCTCTCTACAGCCCTAGGCCATTTGATTCTCCAGAACACTGGTCCCACCAGGATTCAAGTGAAGCCCATTCTCAGTGGAGCAGCTCCCTTCCACCTCAGTACTATTGCCAGTGCACCCATATATTTAACTACTTGTCTTTATTTACTTTATGCCAGTTTTCCAATAGCTTGGGGAGTAATCCAGAGGTTATGACCTTTGAGGTTTTCCTTTTTAAGTTAGTCGCTAACTTTTCAAAATCTTTAAGCAAAATCTTTTTTCTAGTCCAACCAAAGTTGTTGGCATCATGGACAATGATTACTGGATTCCTTTCTCCCAACTCCAATTTCTCCACCAGCCCTGAGGAGATGTCTTTAACCCTGGCACCGGCCAAGAAGTACAGTCTTCACAGATTCCGTCCTATCCCTGTAATTATACTGCCTGCTACTGCAATTACATTCCAATTTCCATCCCTCCACTTGAAAAGCTCCCTGCACCTAGACCCTGCTCATTCTCCCTGAAGTCTCCACTCTCATCTGAACAGTCTGCAAGAACCCTGTTAACTGCTGAATAATTGCAGGTGTCAGGACTGATTTTTAACCAGCATGTATGCTTCCAAACTATATTTCTCCTTCCTTAACACTCTGGAAGACAATTGGCATAATCAACCTGCACGTGTTACTGACTTGCTCTAATTCTCTAAATATTTTTGTTGATTTTTCATCTTAATTTGAAACATAAGGACATAACTCCCCTTTTGAGGTAAATAAAATCAAAACATCGAGTGGTCCAATCCTCCTTGTCAATATTTTAAAAAGACTTCTCATGAATGCCCTAAGACAACACTTCCTTTGTAGAACCTTCCAAAGAAATGTTCACTTTGTACTACAACTGCAGGTTTAATACCTTCTTCCTTTCCTGTTCACCCCTTCCAGAAGATTCCTTAGATATTCCTACCATTGCAATTGGCCTCCCATTTAACTTGTCGAAGTTGATTTTGACCTCTAGAGTCATAGTCATAGAGATGTACAGCAAGGAAACAGACCCTTCAGTCCAACTCGTCCATGCTGACCAGATGCTCTTCGGTGTGGACTTGTTAGGCTGAAGGGCCTGTTTCCACATTGTGGGGAATCTAACCTAATCTAATCTAATCCAGTCCCACCTGCCAGCACCTGGCCCATATTCCTCCAAACCCTTCCTATTCATAAACCCATTCAGATGCCTTTTAAATGTTGCAATTGTACCAGCCTCCACCACCTCCTCTGGCAGCTCATTCCATACACGCACCATACTCTGAGTGAATAAAGTTGCCCCTTAGATCTTTTTTATATCTTTCCCCTCTCACCTTAAACCTATGCCCTCCAATTCTGGACTCCCCCACCCCTGGGAAAAGACTTTGCCTATTTATCTTATCCATAGCCCTCATGATTTTATAAACCTCTATAAGGTCACCCCTCAACCTCTGACACTCCAGGGAAAACAGCCTCAGCCTATTCTACACCTACCCATAGCTCAAATCTTCCAACCCCGGCACCATCCTTGTAAATCGTTTCTGAGCCCTTTCAAGTTGTGCTTTTGTATTATGATGGAAGCATGTTACTTTCTTCATATTGTTTTTTTTTGGTTCCATTCTTTCTCCCTTACAACCTTTGTGACCTCTGTCTGTTTTAAAATGAGGACCTGTTTCTTGTCTGCCTCATGTTCTCTAAATTCTCCATTTCTTTGTAGATCAAGCTTTGTTTGTTCATTCTCCCTTTTCTTTCCAGTTTTCTGAATGCTATGTTTTCTGACTCCCCTCTTTATCAATGCTGGATGTTGCAACACAAGTGAAATTAAAATATACAATGACCTTCAAAAGTTCCCAAATTGTCCTAACCAGACTTTATGAATAACTGACATTGCATGCCAAGTTTATAATTTAAAAAGAATTTAACAATTTATGTTTAATACAATAATTTCAGTAGAGTCAAATTAAACAACAAGATTATCCACTTAATGTCTAAATTTAGACCTTAACTCCCTAAGGAATATGAAAGTAAGCATGTTATTTGGCCCCTTGTGCCTGGTCAACCATTCAATAGAATCGTGGCTGATATGACGTTCCTCATGTCCACTTTCCTGATCTTTCTCATAATCCTTCATTTCACGACTAATCAAGAATCTACCTCAGCTTTAAATATGCACAAGGACTCTGCTCCCACAGCTCTGTGGGGTAAGGAGTTGCACATACTCTCAACCCTCAGAGAGAAGAAATTCTTCCTCATCTCAGTGTTAAATTAGTGCCCCTTTATTCTGAGACAACACCCTCTGGTCCCAGACTCTCTCATGATGGGAAACATCCCCTCAGCATTTCCCTGGTCAAACTCCTGAAGAATCCTATATGTTTCAATGAGATCACCTCTCATTCTCTTAAACTCCAATGAGTAGAATCCCAATCTGTTTAGCCTTTGTCCATCAGACAATCTCTCCATAACAGAGAACCTTCTCTGAACTGCCTCTAATATAGCAATATGTTTCCCTAAATAAGGAAAACTGCTCACAGTACTCCACATGTGGTCTCACCAGCTCTTTGTACAGTTGCAGTAAGGCATCCCTACTCTTGTACTCCAATCTCCTTGAAATAGGGGCCAACCTTCCATTAAACCTCCTGGTTATTGCTACAACTGTGTGCTAGCTTTCTGTTTGTAAAACCATGTGATTATGTTCACCAGGTTCCATTTTCATGATATATCCCAAAGCTGAAGACATGCTGGTGCTGTTAGTGAAGTAACTCCACAGAGGCTGGTATTCCACCACCAAGTCCCCCTTTATTTACATGTGAAGAGTCCTTGACCCTGATTCAGCTCCCTCAGAGCCAGCTGTCAGAGTGAACAGGATGTCTGATGCTTCTATTTATTTCATCAAAACCCTACAGTGTGGAAACAGGCCATTTGGTGTCCCCACTGACTCTCCGAACAGTAACCCAACCAGACCCATTCCCCTACCCTATTACTCTAATGCAATTAACCTACACATCCCAGAACACTATAGGCAACTTAGTATGGCCAATCCACTCTAAACTGCACATCTTTGTACAGTGGGAGGTAACTGGATCATCCGGAGGAAACCCAAACAGACTGGGGGAGAATGTGCAAACTCCACACAGATAGTGGGCTGAGGTGGGAATCGAACCAGGGTCCCTGGTGCTGTGAGGCCGCAGTGCTAACCACTGAGCCAAAGCACCACCCCAGGGCTGCCTGATTAGAACAGGGAACCCATGTTCTATGAGGTCCATGTGGCTGACCTCATTACAATCACATAGGTAGAATACCCAAAAAATTATTTTAAATGTAATAGAATTAGTTGGTGACTCTTGCACCTCTATTGCCTAATCTGATGGTGGCAGGTGTCTGGTCAGTACTGAACCAGTGAAGGAATTTTAAAGCTTGGCTAATTGGTCAAGGTTGGTAGTGTGAGTGCAATTGCACGTTTGACAACCCTTTATGTGCGGTGAATACGTTGATGCTCCTCGATAGTCTAATGCTTCTGATGGTTGTGATGAATGGTTTGCATTACCGAACTGTCGCTAAAGGAACAGTTAAGTATTGTGGCTTCGAAAGGCAAATTTGAAATGCCTTCAGCCCAAACCTCATTCTGGGAAGTACTAAGAATGAGCATTTGATTTTTGTCAGCATTTGGCATTGACTGACTGAAGTTGTTCATACATTCTGAAATACCATGCTGGGGCATGACCTTCTCTTGTAGCTGTGTGTTGTGAAATTTTTAATCTGTTTGTGAATGCTTTCTCTACTTTGCATTTTGAGTATTATTACATGTGTACACATATATATTATATATTCAAACTCTATTTATAAATTCGCTAGACTGAGTGAATGGATTATATTTTTATATGTGCATTTATTATTTTGCTTCATTTCATGACCAGAGGAATTTCTAACTCTGTCCAAAAGCCAGGTATGAGCTCATCATGAAATCAATAGCAATACCAGCTACAGATTGTCAATAAATCAACTAATCACTAAGGCTGTGGAAAAACCCAGCACCTTATGATTAAATCAATTGGAAAACCAGGTATCTACTCATTGGTAAATTACTACTAGACAAATAGATTTGTAACTTAGAGAAAAAAATGTCCATTACAGTCACCATTTCCATTCTTTTCCAGAACCACTGAATTCTACAGCACTAAAAATTATTGAGTAAAAGAAAAATTTGGTACATCAAGTTCCACAAATACTGTATAATTTCACCTGTTCATGAAGTATATTCAAATTGTTTCATTTGTGCAATTCTGGTCTCCTTCCTATTGGAAGGGATGTTGTGAAACTTGAAAGGATTCAGAAAAGATTTACAAGGATGTTGCCAGGGTTGGAGGATTTGAGCTATAGGGAGAGGCTGAAAGGCTGGGGCTGTTTTCCCTGGAGCATTGGAGGCTGAGGGAGGACTTTATAGAGCTTTATTAAATCATGAAGGGCATGGATAAGATAAATAGCCAAAGTCTTTTCCCTGGGGTGGGGGAGTCCAGAACTAGGTGGCATAGGTTTAGGGTGAGAGGGGAAAGATATTAAAGGGACCTAAGGGGCAACTTTTTCACATAGAGGGTGGTATGTGTATGGAACGAATGCCAGAGGAAGTGATGGAGGTTGGTACAATTACAACATTTAAAAGGCATCTGGATGGGGATAGGAATAGGAAGGGTTTGGAGGCATATGGGCCAAGTGCTGGCAAATGGGACTAGATTAATTTAGGATATCTGGCTGGCATGGACGAGTTGGACCGAATGGTCTGTTTCCGTTCTGTACATCTCTATGACTCTTTGACTCTACTAAAGTGGATCTTGTGGCACAGTGGTTGGCATCAATGCCTCTAAGTCAGTAGTTCTAGGTTCAAGTCCCACTTGAGGACATGATGGCCAAGGAAGGAAAATTTATAATCTGGCGAACAGGTTGAGTATTAACTAGTAAATCCTTCAAATAAGCACAATGATAGTCAATAGGAATGGGAGAGATTCCTGGTCTGCCATGTGATGGAAAGGAATTGGAGCCTTTACCATCACAATCCATAGCCACAACCTACAATATGCTGCATCAGGAACTCAGCCTTATTGCAGGACTAGTTGGATCATTAAGCTGAATGTCTGGTGTGGATTAATTTGGTGTCAAGGGCATGGAAATCAATTCCCTGCTCTGCCTGGGGTTGTTTTGGGAGCTGCCTCTTTATGTCAGCTTTGGTGGGCATCATGCTGCTATAGGTTGAACCTACCTCTGGAAAAATAACTCAAAATGACAAATTATTACGAAGACTTTTTCAAGCTATTTTACTCAATGTCAAGTCTCCTTCACTTCTGCATTGTTCATCCTCAACTAGTTTAGTCCTTTGATTCGATATTTCAGGAAACTCCAGCCCATAATAAAGAAACACAGAACACAGGACCTGCAGTAGGTCATTCAACCCCATGAACCTATCCCAGCATGCAATCTGATCACAGCGCTCAATACTCTCATCCCACCCTCTCTCCATAACCCTTGACCTTGTTAACTACAAGAGTCAAATCCACCTCATACTTGATGATTAGATTAGATTATTTACAGTGTGGAAACAGGCCCTTCGGCCCAACAAGTCCACACTGACCCTCCGAAAAGCAACCCACCCATACCCATTCCCCTACATTTACACTTTCACTTTACACTATGGGTAATTTAGCATGGCCAATCCACCTAACCTGCACATTTTTGGATTGTGGGAGGAAACCAGAGCACCCAGAGGAAACTATGCAGACCCGGGGAGAATGTGCAAACTCCACACAGAGGTTGCCTGAGGCGGGAATTGAACCCAGGTCTCTGGCGCTGTGAGGCAGCAGTGCTAACCGCTGTGCCACCATGCCACCCACTAAAAATAAAACTAAAATTTTGGCTTTGATCACTTTCTGTGATACTGAATTCCACAGGCTCATTGCCCTCTGGGTGAAGAAATTCAGGCATGATTACTTAATTAGATTCCCTGCAGTGTGAAAACAGGCCCTTCAGCCCAACAAGTCCACACCAACCCTCCGAAGAGTAACCCACCCAGACCTATTTCTCTCTGACTAATGCACCTACCACTCTGGGCAGTTCAGCCTGGTCAATCCACTTAACTTGCACATCTTTGGACTGTGGGAGGAAACCAGTGCACACCCACAAAGACACTGGGATAATGCACAAATTCCACACAGATAGTTGCCCGAGGCAGGAAGGGACCCTGGGTCCCTACTAACCACTGAACCACCGTGACACCCCAGTATTTCAGACTTCATGTAAGATGAAGGGATCAATCCTTATGCCCATATGAGAAGATTCAAAGAAATTTTTGTTTGGTTTCAGCCTCCTTTGTCACAGAGCTGGTGATTTGCAGAGAGGCCAATAGAAAGATTAGGTCACTGCGGTGTCAAAGTGGTCCTTAGGTGATTGATGATGACACATTTGGGAAGACAAGGGACAGGGAAAGTGAATGGCTAAAGCAAAAAATGTTGGTGGCTTAGGGAAGTAATGATAGACAGAGTAGCATTGAGAGGGAGTGGGTAGCTGGTCCCCAGCTGGTTTCATTACACTGATACTTTGGTCATGAACTTTGAGGCAACATGTCTGCCAATAACCTCTGACTAAGACATAAGAGCCACACTACCAGCCTAACATATTTCCTATTCCCTCAAAATCGTTGATTACTTGTCAAGAATGTCAAATAGATGCACATCCATATCATAAATTATGAAGAACTACAAAAACAGAAGTTGCTGGAAAAGCTCAGCACGTCTGGCAGCATCTGGGAAGAGACATCAGAGTTAATGTTTCAGGTTCGGTGAACTGAGTTTTTTGTTTTTGATTCTTATTTACAGCATCTGAAATGCTTTTGGTCTTCAATATGACTGACAAGAAGGCCTGATGGATGTGATATTTTCTGTTCAATAATTGAGAATACTTTGTGAAGTTTGATGCTGTAGAAGAAAGAAACCAAATGAGTCAAAAGAAAAAAAAGGAAGCAAACTTCTCCTGTTTGATCTGTTTCTTGGCCAGAACAAATTTCTTCTGAAATAGAGAGGCGCAGTTATCGAGTAAAAAATGAGGTCTGCAGATGCTGGAGATCACAGCTGCAAATGTGTTGCTGGTCAAAGCACAGCAGGTTAGGCAGCATCTCAGGAATAGAGAATTCGACGTTTCGAGCATAAGCCCTTCATCAGGAATAAGAGAGAGAGAGCCAAGCCGGCTGAGATAAAAGGTAGGGAGGAGGGACTAGGGGGAGGGGCGATGGAGGTGGGATAGGTGGAAGGAGGTCAAGGTGAGGGTGATAGGCCGGAGTGGGGTGGGGGCGGAGAGGTCAGGAAGAGGATTGCAGGTTAGGAGGGCGGTGCGTCATGAATCTCTGAAGGGTTTTGTAGTCAAGAAAGCTTGCCAAATTAGGTTCAATCCTATTCTTAATTGGTTATCCATTTAGCTTTTTAAATACATGTTATTGAACAGAGTTTGCATTACGTTTCCTTTACAGAAGCAGCAATTTATAAGTCAATATGGATAGCTGTGAAATCAGATCTATGCAATTGGATGTATACTGGTCTATTTCTGAATCCTAGTTTGCATAGGCTACGTTTCACTTTTGTTAAAATGTATGAATTATCTAAGCTGAGGAAGATCATTTAGCTCAAGCACAATGACAGAGGAGGAAACTCTACCGATAGTAGGGTCAAAATTGCTAACACTTAAAACTCTCGAGAGTCTGGGATCAGACATGCCTAAGAATATTGAAGGAAGTGAAAAGCAGCAATTGCAGGAGCCTTAGCCATAACCTTTAAGTTTTCTTTAGGACATGCCAGAGAATAAGATAATGTAAACACATTACACACACCTTTGTTTAAGTAAGATTGTTGGGATAAGCCCAGCAATTACATCAGAGTGTTTAGCTTCATTGGTGGGGAAAATAAAACCTACAAATAATTATTCAGGTCAGAATAAGGAATCACATGAGTAAAGGTGAGGAGATTATTAGGAAGAGATAGTATGGATTTCTGATGAGGAAAATCACATTTAAATAAATTTGCTGGTACCTTTTGCAGAGGTAACAGAAATAGTGGATGAAAGGATGATCTTGGACTTCCAGAAGATGTTTGATGCAACTTATGATAAAGGTAAAGCACATGGAATAATAGGGACAGTAGCAACATGGATACAAAACTGGCTGAGTAACAGGAAACAGAAAGGAAGGAAATGGACATTACTGGAATTGTGTTGGAACAGAAAGGTATACTGGAAATTAAACATGGGAGGAGGGCACTCCTGCTTTTTTGTTTATATGATGAGATATGTAGCCCCTTTAATGAGACTTTGGTTTTGTTGTAAACCATTATTTGATTTAATTTAAAGTATTAATTTTGCTTGTTTTTAAAATATTGATTCTGGCTGTCTGAGTACTCTAATGTGTTGAATCTATCTGCTTTTGTTTTATGGCAGTCAATAGGAATCTCTGAGTTATTGCAAAGAACTGAACTTTACAATTGTGTGAATTTAAACGTATTACATACTTGTGAACAGTCAAATGTGAAACAGAGGGTTATACTGAATAATGTAAGTCATAATGTTAAATTGATATCTCGGATTTTCACTCTATTAATCTGAGAGTTTGAAAAAGATTTCGCAGTGTTCTACCTGTAGTTATTCATTTCCCCTGGATATTACATTCATCGTTTAGTCCTTGATAATATAAATAGTGCATGATCTGTTGTAAAGACGGGATTCAATGGGCTGAATGGTCTTTTTTTAACTTTTCTTATATGCATCTGTCATGATAAATGAAATTTAGATTCATGAAAAGTCCTGAGAATTTCTGTGACCATCTATATACTTTTTTAAAACAATGACTTTCATTCATTTTAAATTAATAACACATTTATCACACTGTAAATCCATCTGACAAAAGATAGAAGTCAATTGCTGAAATGGATTAATCATTAGTTCATGTACACTTCTGATTCTAGTTACTTTATGTAATTTCCCTAAGTTGTGAAATTATGCTTATATATTGACGTGAAAGAATGAAAACTTGACCTAGCCATTAACAGAACATGCAAAGTTTTCAGTTATGGTCTCTGTCATCTCTCTTTAGTGAAATAATGATACATGAAGTGAAGCAGTTGTTAAGTGATTCGTATGTGTGTATTACAGTCGATAACGGTGAGTGCTGGCCCCCTGCAATGATCATTCCAGTATATGTATGACCATCTTGTTACACATCTTTGAGGAAGCAATCTTCAGTATTTTATTGAACACTTTGTCTCTTAATAAGCTGCACTGTGATACCTGTAGCTGACAAGATACACAAAAGACTCTCAACAACACTATGTGTGAGATCAATGCAAACATTGCAGTATTGTGCGGGGTGGATTCTGGAGTTTTTTAATTGAGGGAAGCATAGCAGTACGTGTTGTATTACACTGTGCAGTATATCAGAAGCATTATTATGTGTTGTTTGATGTTGGTATCAAGACACACCTGATAACACTAGACACTGCATGCCCATTGATTGACCCAGACTGCATTTCCAGCCTGTTCACTTGCTGCCAGAGCACTTCATCTCTCTGAGTGTACCTGGATATTCAGAGCTTCCCTGATTTGAGTTGTCTAGTCTTGTTGTTAAGCAAGGAATTTTGCCTTGGTTATTACTGGACCTCAGTCAAATCAAAGGGAGACAGTCTGTGCTCAGGGAATCATGGTGCAATAAGTGCAATAGTGCCTCTGATACCAGACCATGGGCTTGGCAGTGGTCAGTCAGTCATTCGGTGCAGACGCAGGATCTTCTCCACACAAAAGGTGAGGATCTAAGTGCTGGGCAGTCCACCACCAAGCCTAACTTGTCCAAGTATGCCTCATAAATGCTCAGCTGACAGGAGAATCCTAGTAAACCTTCTCTGGAATGACATTAACACCCTTCCTTAAATAAAATGGATACTTTTATACACAGCACTCCTGATGGGATCTTACCAATGCCCCAAAGCAAACCCCTCCCCCACCTTTTGTATTCAATTCCTATGATAATAAATGCTGACATCCTATTAGTGACTATTTACGTGCTATATCTTTGAGATCCATACCAGGACACCGTGATTCCCCTGCATCACAAATCTCTCATCATACAGAAAACACACATGCTTCATTTCTATTCTTCCAACCAAAATAAATCATTTCAAATTTTCCTACATCACAGTTGATTTGCTACATCTTCTACTCTTTAATCTATCTGTATTCCTTTATAGCGTTCTTATGTCTCTTCACAGCTTACTTTTCTATATATATGTTATCAGCAAATTTCACAAGCATGACTTTGGTCCCTTCATACAGTCCCTTATGTGCATTTTTAAAATCATGTTTTATTCACTTATGTGACTTGGGCATCGTTGGCTGGCCAGCATTGCTAGCTCATCCCTATTTGCCCTTGAGGAGGTGGTGGTGAGATGCCTACTTGAATCACTGCCATCCACTTGCTGTGGGTTGACCTACACTGCTGGCAGGGAGGGAATTCCAGGATTTTGACCCAACGACTGTGAAGGAACAACGGTTATATTTCCAAGTCAGGGTGGTGAGTGGCTTGGAGGGGAACTTGATGGTAGTGGTGTTCCCAAGTACCAGCTGCCCCTATCCTTCTGGGTGGTTGTGAATTTGGAAGCTACTGTCTCAGCATCTTTGGTGAATTGTAACAAGTTGAGGCCCAGGCACTGATTCTTATGACACATGACTTACATCGTGCCAATGTGAAAATAAGGAGGAACAATAGGCTACAGTAAAAGAGAAAGTTAGCGGGAAGTATAAATGCAGATTATTATCGTGACCATACATACTTAAAAAAATGTTAACAGTGTGGAAGAATTAGTCCCGTAGAAAGTCATTCTATGGAATTGATAATGTAATATAAGTAGGTGCCAGGAAAGTTGAACAAAGATGTTCCATTTGATTTTATTGTAGAGGAAATGATTGACATTATGCCTAGTCTGTTTCCTTTTAACTATCTGATCTTTCATCCAAATGAATTCGCTACCCTGTACATCATAAGCCTTTTTCCCACAATTATCTTTGGTTTGACACTTTATCAAATGCAATCTAGAAATCAAATTACAATAATCCATTGGCTCCTACTTATCTACTGTACTCCCTCACAGAACTCCAATCAATTGGTTAAACAAGTTTTTCCTTTCTCAAAACCACCCGTCTTGGCCCAATTGTGTGGGTTTTTTTGTTAAATTTGATACAATCTTCAACCTTTTTCAGTGAATCATGAATGGTAGGTTCTTCTGTAAGAATGTTCCTGTTTTCTTCGAATTTATCTTCAAATACAATTGTGTGTGTTCTAAAATATTCCCTGAAGTATCTGTCCCTGCAGCTTTATTGATTTATCCTTAGCAATTGCCATTTCCCCTCATCTAGCTCCGCTTCCATGCCCTTGCTCCAACTCATTGCTACATTATGTTGATGTCTTTCAAAGTGACACAGCTTGGGAATACTAATTGGCCTCTCCAGAGCCTGTGCATTTTGATAATTGAACAGAATTTCGGCTTACGTGTGGAGCTTTGTGAAAGCTAGGGCCTCAAATTAGGCAGTGTTGATTGTGGTAGAGCAAATAACATGTTAAAAACAGAAATATTTAATCCTGCTTTCTTCGAGGAGTTACTGCAGATTAAAATACTGCAGATGCTGGAAATCTGAAACCAAAACAGTAAAACAAAAAATTGTTTTATCACCATTGCATCATCACAATAGTGCATCAGAGTGCACCACAAACCACATCTATCTCCACTCACCCTTGAAAGAAAATAGGCTTTCCTCAGGATGTTCTTCTGTATGAGAAATGCAATTATGAAATCTTTTGTTTATGAACTCAGAAAAGACATAGGAGCCATGATTAATTTTTAACATCCAGCTGTCAGAGGTTAATGTGATTTTGTGCTACATAGAATTGATGCCATTACATTCTAGATCTGCAAGAGAACAGCAGACATTTTCTGCACGACTTGTAGACAAAACTATGTCTTCACTGAAACTATAATTTTAATTAAGAATAAAAAATGTGATTATTTGCAGACAATAATTATATTGACAATCCAATAGATCTGACACAACTGTGCTTATTAATTTAGAGATCACAGTGTTTGAAAAGTGTACAGGGTATTGAAACAGACGAAGATGCCATATTTGTACTGAAAACCTTCAATTTATTAAGTAGACACCTTTTTTGACATTGGTTTCAGGGAAACCTTCCTTTATTCGTTGCGCTTTAATGAATAAATTACTTACTCATGTACAAGCTCCATAAATAAGTTAATCTGTCTGTAGCACAGATAGCAGCTCTTTTGTCTTTATTATCTAACTATTCAGAGTATGGCATTTATAGCAATGAGTAAAAAGTGAGGTCTGCAGATGCTGGAGATCAGAGCTGAGAATGTGTTGCTGGAAAAGCGCAGCAGGTCAGGCAGCATCCAAGGAACAGGAAATTCGATGTTTCGGGCCAAAGCCCTTCATCAGGAAATTCCTGATGAAGGGCTCTGGCCCGAAATGTCGAATTTCCTGTTCCTTGGATGCTGCCTGACCTGCTGCATTTATAGCAACGGTCAAGATAGAGTCAACAAATTTGGATGATTTTTGGATAAATATCTTGATTGCAAGATTTGGCAGAATTCTTTCCTCAGTCTATTTATTTTTGTAAGCAAATCACTGCTTAAAGGTGTACATTGCAGTAAATTAATTGAGCACAGTCCATGATTTATTGTGTAAAAATTAATAGATGGAAATTATAGACCAAGAGCCTCCAATTTTCTGTGATCTTCTTCTATTAAGAGCAGAGACCATGCTGAGATTACAGATTCACTCTTAGAAGTTAGCAAATTACCTATAGATTCAGGACCTTTTATTTAGAATCTCGCTGCACATAATAGGAGAATAGCTTAATAACTTCTGAAATCTTGATTCATAATCATAATTTTGCATGTGATTTTTTTTGAGTTCTGTCTCAGATAAACTTAAAAAGAGTTACAGAATACATAACTAACTATGAATATAGAAAGCTCAACTTCGCAATTTCATTTGTCATACTCTGTATTTGCTAAGTGAATAATTTCTGGAAGAGTTCATGCTTGGCCTTGTTTTTGCTGTTTATATAAAAGGAATTTATTACATTTGCTACACTGAAAAATAATTTGCCTAGGAATTATTCATTCATTCCAAACACACATATAGCAGAACTGAGTACTTTGCCTTACCAAAAGGAAGTCGAGAGTATGGTGCTGGAAAATCACAGCAGGTCAAGCAACATCCAAGGAGCAGGAGATGTTGACAGTTTGGAATGAAGCTTGCAAGCTGAGGGGGTGGAGAGATAAATAGGAGACGGGTGGGGCTGGGGGGGGGGGAATGTAGCTGAGCTTGCCTAACTTGAAGAAGTTCACCTCCTGTCTGTGGAAGGATCTCAGTGATTCTCTCTCTCTCACTGCAATGCCCAGGTCATCTGCTCTGCCCTGAAGCTCTTCAGCTATGTCCTGAAGCAGACTCGCTACCGCAGCCACATCTCCTTCCTACCTATTGCATTCTCTGCTACCTTCCTCCAGCCCCACCCCGTTCCCATTTATCTCAGCAACCCCTTGGCTCCCAGCCTCATTCCTGATGAAGGACTCTTGCCTGAAATGTCGACTCTCCTGGTTTTCGGATGCTGCCTGACCTACTATGCTTTTTCAGATCCACACTCTCAACTTTGATCTTCAGTGTCTGTAATCCTTACTTTCTCCTTATTAGACCATAAGACAATAAGACATAGGAGCGGAAGTAAGGCCAATCAGCCCATTAAGTCCACTCTGCCATTTAATCATGGCTGATGGGCATTTCAGCTCCACTTACTCACACTCTCTCTGTAGCCATTAATTCCTCGCGAGTTCAAGAATGTATCAATCTCTGCCTTGAAGGCATTTAAAGTCCCGGCCTCCACTGCGCTCTGTGGCAATGAATTCCACAGAAAATGGAAGCTCTGGCCTAATTAATCAATGATCAAAATTGCTCCCATTCAGAAAAGAAGAATCAGGACTTTCAGGTACAAATTTGAGTTGGAAGTTATAGTTTGGAAAATGACTAAGCCCCTTTAGAAAATTCTGCTATAAATCTGAAATGTTATCAACATAATGTCTAATACTGGTGGCAGGCAAATTAATAGAATGCACAATTTAATATAAAGTTATTAGTATTTAGAAATGTATGGCTCAATCAAGGGCAGTCAACATAGATTAGTTAAAAGCAGCTTAAATGTGATAAATTTAACAATGGGAGGTTTAAGAAAAAAAAGATTGGATATCTAGATGAAATGCAAACCAATGATTTACTTCCAAAACTGTCCTCAATAAAGCATTTAACAAGAGGCTCGTTAGAGAGAAAAAAATGAAGCTTATGGCTTATTATAAATGAGCAACATCTGCAAAACCCCAGAACAAAAGGGATAATATGGGATCCCAGCTAATTTCAATTTAAGGGAATTAAAATCCCCATGTGCAGTCAAACCTGCCTACAATTGCATGGGGGATGATCTTCACTTAACATTAGAATTACCTGATTCAAGATTTTGTGCAGGTTAATAAAGGCACAGAAAAAACCACGAGGATTTGTTTTTTAGAAATAGAGACGTACAGATAGAATTTAATTATTGGACATGTCAGTTGACTCTGTTTTCAGGTACAGAAGGGGCTGCCATGTATTTGAAGTCTCAGCCTTATTTGAATCTGACTGATGTGCCATGCATACCAACTAACCTCCTGAGACAGGTTGCTCAGATTGCTGTTTCTGGGCCAGAGAAATGACAGTTGGTTACGGTGTTAAATAGCTGCTCCTGTTAGTTCCTGAGGAGGTTGGGGGATGGGCTTTCGTTGGTGCCTGTAGGGGTAGCTGAGTTCAAGGGAGCAGAAATCCAAGGTATTATTTGTAAAACCAAGAGGGGGTTTTACCAATTCCTCTATTCAACATCACAAAAATACGGTTGTGGATAGTGTTGTGATTGTTTCTTGAGAGCTTAGAGATAGGGGTCTCTAAGATCCAGTGCTCATGACTTTAAAGTTATATGGAGGTTGCATGTAGTAATTGTGGAATTGTGATGCTAACTCATTGGATCTGATTTGGAGATGCCGGTGTTGGACTGGGATGTACAAAGTTAAAAATCACACAACACCAGGTTATAGTCCAACAGGTTTAATTGGAAGCGCACTAGCTTTTGGAGCGACGCTCCTTCATCAGGTGGTAGTGGAGGGCTCAATTCTAATACACAGAATTTATAGCAAAAATTTACAGTGTGATGTAACTGAAATTATACATTGAAAAATTGATTGTGTGTGTGTGTGTAGGAGTATCTGTATGTGTGTATAATGCAATGGTGGTCACCTGTAATGTGACATGAACCCAAGGTCCCGGTTGGGGCCCTCCCTATGGGTACCAAACTTAGCTATCAGCCTCTGCTCGGCCACTGCTCAAAAACTGCATGAATTTATGTAAAACTCCATTATCTCACTTTTTAGATTAGAATCAATCTAAACATCATGGCATAGACAGAGAATACAGGGGGCTAACACCTTCAACATACTGTCTAGCTATCACCGTTGTTAACAGCTAACCCGAGAATGCAACTTTTAAAAAAAAAGTTTTGTGATTTACATGTGAAAGTCAAACTATCACTGTATTCTAACAGATGAAAGGCTTAACAGACAATCAATTTTTCAATGTATAAATTTCAGTTACATCGCACTGTAAATTTTTGCTATAAATTCTGTGTTAGGATTGAGCCCTCCACGATCACCTGATGAAGGAGCGATGCTCCGAAAGCTAGTGTGCTTCCAATTAAACCTGTTGGACTATAACCTGGTGTTGTGTGATCTTTATCATTGGATCCGAATTGCTGAGAATCTGACTCTCTGTTTCAGGCAAGCTCCAAATCTCTTTAAAGGTAATGACCAGTCCTCAATATGAATGGAGCAGACAATTTACCAACCTTAGGTTGAAGATCTTACAACCTTATTATTATTGATTTTAGCAAATTTAAACAGCCCCACATAATGCAAGAATATTGATGTAATGATGATTTTTTTTTACATAACTTTCACAGAAATGACTGGGGGAACAATCATAAGAACGATGCAAAGTCATAACAAATAGATATTTAGATGGCAGAGGCTACACTAGTAAATGAACAAGTTAGTTATATATAAGTCTGATCATAATTTATGTTATATGTGGGTCTGTCCAAATTTATATTTAATCAAGTATAGTTAGCATCTCTTACTGTGATGAAGACAAATCTAAATCTTACGTGCTCCTAACAATCTGCATAATGTAGGTATATTCATGTAATCTGTAAATACATGAATGCAGTAATGAATAAACTTTTTTGTTTTGTCCATTAAGATGCTATGTGCTAACCATTTTTCTTGTCTATCTTCAGCTTCATTCTTCTTGTCTGTCTCAGAGGAACAAGTTTGTGCATCACTCGCAACAATTGCTCCTTAAACAGTCTCCGTGGGCGGCACGGTGGCACAGTGGTTAGCACTGCTGCCTCACAGCGCCTGAGACCCGGGTTCAATTCCTGACTCAGGCGACTGACTGTGTGGAGTTTGTACGTTCTCCCCGTGTCTGCGTGGGTTTCCTCCGGGTGCTCCGGTTTCCTCCCACAGTCCAAAGATGTGCGGGTCAGGTGAATTGGCCATGCTAAATTGCCCGTAGTGTTAGGTAAGGGGTAAATGTAGGGGTATGAGTGGGTTGCGCTTCGGCGGGTCGGTGTGGACTTGTTGGGCCGAAGGGCCTGTTTCCACACTGTAAGTAATCTAATCTAATTTAAACATGTCTGCTGTGTCCTATTTGTGGAACAATTGCTCCCAGTCTGTACTTCCCAACTCCTGTCTGATCGCGTAATAATTTCCTTTTCTCCAATTAAATATCTTCCCTTGGTGACTGCTCCTTTCCCTCTCCAAGGCTATGTTTTTCAACTTCATTCTCCCACCTTCTCCCTGTAACCTTTGATCCCTTAATAATCAAGAATTGACCTATCTCTGTCTTAGATACACGCAATGACTCAACCTCCACAGCCCTCTGTGCCAATGAGTTCCACAGATTGGCCACTCTCTGGCTACAGAAATTTCTCCTCACCTCAGTCCTAAAGTATTGTCCCTTCACTCTGAGAGTGTGCTGTCTGGTCCCAGTCCCCCCTGCTAATGGAAACATCCTCTCCATGTTCATTCTATTCAGGCCTCTCTATATTCTGTAAGTTTTCATTAAATCACTGCTAATTCTAAATGCCATTGAGGACAGATTCAAAATCCTCGACTGCTCTGCATATGACAAACCCTCTCCACGATCATTCTTGTAAGCATCCTCTGGACCCTTTCCAATGCCAGCATATCCTGCCTTAGAAAAGGGCCGAAAACTGCTCACAGCATCCTAAATGCAGTCACACCAGAGCCTTAGACAGCCTCAACAGTACAATCCCTGCTTTTGTATTTTGGCTCTCTTGAAATAAATACTAACATTGTATTGGCCTTCCTAACTGCCAACTGAACCTGTATGTTAACTTTAAGCGAATTTTGACCTAGTACTCCCAAGTTCCTTTGTTTCAGATTTCCATAGCCTTTCCCTGTTTAGAAAATAGTCTACACCTTTATTCTTCCTCGCAAAATGCATAGCATCACACTTCCCCACACTATGTTCTATTTGTTGTTTCTTTGCCCACTCTCCTAACCTGTCCAAGTCCTTCTGCAGCCTCCCCGCTTTCTCAACACTACCTGTCCTTCCACCTATATTTGTGTTATCTGCAAACTTAAAACTTAGCAACAATGCCCTCAGGTCCTGAATGTTAACCTTAAAAGAATGCTGAACTAGGACTCTTAAGGATTCCACACGCAACATGGTGACCACAGTGGGCCTTACATTATGTAGGGAACAGAGGTGATCAGCATCATTTTTAAATGGTGCCAATTAAGATAAGTTTGATTTTAGGTCTTCAAGAATCACAAAAGAGTTATAGGAATAAAACATTTTGGTCATGTCAGCAACATCAAGACAATCAGACACTGCTGATTGCTGATGGCACTGAACCCCCCAAAAACATATAGGAAAACGTAAGAGGGAAGAATATTTCAGAGATTGATACAGGAAGCATTTCAGACCTGACAAAAGATGCACAGGGACCAAAACGATGTGTAATACCACAGCACAATGAAGCAACTGTCTGTGGAAGTGGTCCTGAATCTACGTTGATCCCCTGAACCAATCAGGCATTGAGGACTGTGTGAGTTAAAGCCAAAAATCCTTTGCACAAAGGGGGAAAACTTTAAAATGATGCAGTATTTCAAGCTGATCAGGTCGTAATTTCAAGAGCTACTTGCGACTGTGATCAGACATCACTGCCCCAGCACAGTGCCATTAACACGCAGAGCTGATTAAAAATAAACTATGATGGCCACAAGACAGAGTTCATTCTGGGAATGGAGAGCAGAATCCTAACCAAAACACTTACAACAGAGAAACATTGGGCAATTTAATCAAGGACACACTTCTGGTCTAACAAGAATTGTTGTTTTTGTGAAACTTGCATTGCATTTGTGTGTCACAGGGGAACCCCCCAAAGTTATGAGATGTATTTAAACCTCTGTATCATCTGCAAAAATCTTCAATTCCACCTTGATGTGTTTGAAAACCCTCTAGTCAGTTGCAAAGTGTGGGAGAACTGCCAATGCTACAGAACAAATAAGTATGAAGAAGGTAAAATATCTAATCAAACGAGGAAGCCAGGGCATCAGACATAATACTGCCAAGAAGATCTGATTGCAGAGGTGGAACAATTAGATTGGATGTTCGGAAGAAAACAATTATTCAGAAATAGAAAGCTTCTGAACTGGATGAGAAATGAAGAAGTAAATTGGGGGTATAGCAGGTGATTTTATTTCACTGAGGAATACTTGCAACATCAAACAAATTCAATGGTCTCTTTGAAAATTATTTCAAAACCAGGATTGAATAAATTATTGAAAGAACAAGCTTCAATAGAAGACGGCAACATCTCAGTTGATGTTTTCATCCCTGAACCTTATCAATTACTGGAGAGGTGCTATTATTGTGACTTCAAGAATTAAGACTTAAAGAAAGAGGGCAGACTATAGTCTCCATGACTAATGAATCCTTGTCAGATATGTTACAGGCCAAAAAAGACCTCGCTCAGCAGTAAGTTACTTAGATTGTGAATGAAGCATAGGTCTGAAATCAAGAAAGATTGAGCCTGGTGAAGAAGATATAGTTTGGCATTGGGAATTCTGCAGAATCTGTTCATTACTAAAGACATAACACCACAAAAAAACACTCACTGAAGAAGCCATTGCAGTGTGTCAGATAGATGCCTGACACATTGTCTCAGCATGCTCCTGCCTCACTGAACTCATCTCTACCTATCTCGACACTGTCCTAACCTGCCTAGTACAGGAACTCCCCACATATGTTCGAGACACCACCCACGCCCTCCACCTCCTCCAAGACTTCTGTTTCCCCGGCCCCAAACGCCTCATCTTCACCATGGATATCCAATCCCTCTACAGCTCCATCCGCCATGATCAGGGCCTCTAAGCCCTCTGTTTTTTCCTCTCCAGACGTCCCCAACAGTACCCTTCCACCGACACTCTCATTCGTTTGGCCGAACTGGTCCTCACCCTTAACAATTTCTCCTTTGAATCCTCCCATTTCCTCCAGACCAAAGGGGTAGCCATGGGTACCCATATGGGCCCCAGCTATGCCTGTCTCTTTGTTGGCTACGTAGAACAGTTGATCTTCCGTAATTACACCAGCACCACACCCCACCTCTTCCTCCGCTACATTGATGACTGTATTGGCGCCACCTCGTGCTCCCGAGAGGAGGTTGAGCAATTCATCAACTTCACCAACACATTCCACCCTGACCTTAAATTTACCTGGACCATCTCTGACAACTCCCTCCCCTTCCTGGACCTCTCCATCTCCATTAATAGACCGACTTGACACTGACATTTTTTACAAACCCACCGACTCCCACAGCTACCTGGATTACACCTCTTCCCACCCTACCTCTTGCAAAAATGCCATCCCCGTATTCCCAATTCCTCCGCCTCCGCCATATCTGCTCCTAGGAGGATCAGTTCCACCATAGAACACACCAGATGGCCTGCTTCTTTAGAGACCGCAATTTCCCTTCTCATGTGGTTAAAGATGCCCTCCAACACATCTCATCCACATCCCGCACCTCCGCCCTCAGACCCCACCCCTCTAACCTTAACAAGGATGGATTGCCCCTGGTGCTCACCTTCCACCCTAAAAACCTTCGCATAAACCAAATCATCCACCGACATTTCCGCCACCTCTAAAAAGACCCCACCACCAGGGATATAATTCCCTCCCCACCTCTTTCCGCCTTCTGCAAAGACCATTCCCTCCGTGACTACCTGGTCAGGTCCACGCCCCCCTACAACCCACCCTCCCATCCTGCACTTTCCCCTGCCACCGCAGGAACTGTAAAACCTGCGCCCACACCTCCTCCCTCACCTCTATCCAAGGCCCTAAAGGAGCCTTCCACATCCATCAAAGTTTTACCTGCACATCCACTAATATCATTTATTGTATCTGTTGCTCCTGATGCGGTCTCCTCTACAGTGGGGAGACTGAGCGCCTCCTAGCAGAGCACTTTAGGGAACATCTCTGGGACACTCACACCAATCAACCACACCGCCCCGTGGCCCAACATTTCAACTCCCCCTCCCACTCTGCCGAGGACATGGAGGTCTTGGGCATCCTTCACCGCTGCTCCCTCACCACCCGATGCCTGGAGGAAGAACGCCTCATCTTCCGCCTCGGAACGCTTCAACCTCAGGGCATCAATATGGACTTCAACAGTTTCCTCATTTCCCCTTCCCCCACCTCACCCTAGTTCCAAACTTCCAGCTCAGCACTGTCCCCATGATTTGTCCGGACTTGTCCTACCTGCCTATCTCCTTTTCCACCTATCCACTCCACCTTCCCTTCCCTGACCTATCACCTTCAACCCCTCCCCCACTCACCCATTATACTCTATGCCACTTTCTCCCCACCCCCACCCTCCTCTAGTTTATCTCTCCACGCTTCAGGCTCACTGCCTTTATTCCTGATGAAGGGCTTTGGCCCGAAACGTCGATTTTGCTGCTCGTTGGATGCTGCCTGAACTGCTGTGCTCTTCCAGCACCACTGATCCAGAAACTAACAATCCTTGTCAAGGGCCTAAACATTCTCACAAACATGATCAGTGTTCATGTTTAAAATCAAATGTTTTTATTGGAAGATGCCACTTTCAGAAAATATGCCAAAACAAGACACTGACACAGAAAAGTAAACAACCAAAGATCTATCCATACAAAGAGATAAATGAGGTGGAATGTGAAAGAAATACAACGATTTCATAGGGGAATTGAGTGACATAGAGCAAACATTCATGTCAATGGATGTCTCATGAGTTTCAAGTCAAGAACGAGAGCAAGTGTTGCAGTATTGTCAGGTAGAGAGCTTTAGTTGACAAAATATTGTGGTAAATATCAACAGAAGATCAGATACATGGTACACAGGCATCACACTTAATGTTGAAGTGACTCTTCAACATAAAGGCCACCAAACACTATAACGCCTTTATGTATCTCACAACAATAACTTCTTTCTCCTGAGTCGAAGGACTCAGGAGAAAATAGTTTCCAATCTCATTGAAATTGTCTAAGAGGTTAAAAAACAAAAGATCAAAGAAAAGCTGGTAGAAAATTGTGTTGTTCTTTGTAAGCTCAGAGAAACAGATTCTCCCACAGTAGTAGTGGAAGGCTGGGATCATAGTGTTAAAAATCACACAACACCAGGTCCTAGTCCAACTGGTTTATTTGGAAGCACTAGCTTTCAAAATGCTGCATTTTCATCAGGTGGTTGTGGAGCAGAATCATAAGACACAGAATTTCTAGCAACAGGATTGCAGTATCATGGATCAATATTAGGTCAGATTGATGCTATTTCTAAATATTTATCCTTAGAAATAGAATCAGTTTGACCTAACGTTGGGACACAGATAGACTTTAACCTCAGACCTTTAATGCATTGTCTGAGCTGAGTTGGCACCTATTGTTAAACTATCTTGAGAATATAACTTTAAAAATGTTCTAGGACTTACATATGAAGGAACCCCAAACTAACATGATCATTTTAAAAGATGAAAGAGTTAAATTATATTTGTTTAATATTACATTCCATGACACTGCAATCTTGTTGTTATAAATTTCTGTGTTTTATGATTCTGCTCCTCAAACACCTGATGAAGAAGCAGTGTTTCGAAAGCCCGTGTCTCCAATTAGACCTGTTGGACTATAATCTGGTGTTGAGTGATTTTTAACTTTGTCCACCCCAGTCCAACACTGGCATCTCCAAATCAGGACTATATACTGGCTGGCCTGAAATCTATTCCACTGCAAATAAACTGAGTTGAGTCAGACTTCCACACAGTGAATGATGATTTAACCCAAGTTAAAGTCATTGATTGCAGATGATCAGATGAAGTAAAATGTCTGACCTTCCCATTTTCCAAACCATGTACTTGCTCTGCAAAGGCAACGAGGTGCAGCTATAAACATGTATTAAGAGACTGCAGCCAGGCTGATTGAGCCCCTCAATAACCTACTGCTTAGACCTGTCAATTACCACCAGGAGCAGTCCACTACAATGAGGAGCTCCTTTGATCTGCCATCCCTCTGCACTGGTTTGACAGAGATCAGATAGCATGCAATTGCAGAGCAGTCACAAGTTGTGGCCCAGGCTCATGTGGGTAATAGAAAAGGAGCTGCAGTCTCACTGTGCAGAAAGGTGAAGCATAACTTCCTTTACTTCAGAACTGACAGGTAGCCTGGGAGTCTGGGAGTCAGAGAGTCATAGAGATGTACAGCATGGAAACAGACCCTTCAGTCCAACTCATCCATGCCGACCAGATATCCTAACCTAATCTAGTCCACCTGCAAGCACCCAGCCCATATCTGTCCAAACCCTTCCTATTCATATACCCAGCTGAAAATGTGTTGCTGGTTAAAGCACAGCAGGTTAGGCAGCATCCAAGGAACAGGAAATTCGACGTTTCGGGCCAGAGCCCTTCATATATACTATTCATATACCCATCCAAATACCTCTTAAATGTTGCAATTTTACCAGCCTCCACCACATCCTCTGGCAGCTCATTACATATACGTACCACCCTCTGTGTGAAAAGGTTGCCCCTTAGGTTTCTTTTATATCTTTCCCCTCTCACCCTAAACCTACGCCCTCTAGTTCTGGACTCCCTGACGCCAGGGAAAAGTCTTTGCCTATCTATCCTATCATACCCATCATGATTTTATAAACCTCTACAAGGTCACCCCTTAGCCTCCGACGCTCCAGGGAAAACAGCCCTAGACTATTCAACCTCTCCCTTCAGCTCAAATCCTCCAACCCAGGCAACATCCTTGTAAATATTTTCTGAACTCTTTCAAGTTTCAGGAAGGAGACCAGAATTGCACGCTATATTCGAAACGTGGCCTAATCAATGTTCTGTACAGCCGCTACATGACCTCCCAATCCTGTACTCAGAATTGACTTGAATCTTTATTGCTGAGGTTGTCATGTGTGGGAAGTCAGGGTGCATCTCCTCTGGACAGCAAGATACATCTCCATGATATGATTGGACCCTAGAGAATGGAGAAGGAGTCACCAACAGGGACCACCGGATCATCCTCACTAAGTAAGAGACCCAGCAAAGGCCCCAGGAAGCATTATTCTGCAAGAACCCAACCAGCTTCTTCTGCAATGATGACAATCCCGGGGGAAAGGATTGCAGCGATCATTCAGGACTACAGATGCCGCAACGCTTGAGCCCTGGAGAACAGCACTGTAGAGCGGTCGATCCAGCATCCTGTGTGAATTGTGGTGTGGGCCTTCAGCTCCTGGCAGCTCATAAGGCAAATGTCCTTGGCTGGTCTTGGAAAGACTTCCAGATAGAGGAGAATTGTGCTCCAGTCAAAAGGACTGAGTTCTGCCAGCACGGGTTTAGCTCCTATTGACTCACCAGCTGCCCGGAACCATTAGTTCCCAGTTGATCCTGTTGGAGACTATGTGAGGTAGGGCTGACACGTGCCAATCCTCTGCACATTCACAAGATTTAGGATTTACGAGGATGATGCCAGAGTTGGTGGATTTGAGATATAAGGAGTGGCTGAATAGAATGCGGCTATTTTCCCTGGAGCATCAGAGACTGAGGGGTGACCTTATATAGGTAGGGTCTATAAAATCATAAGGGGACATGAATAGGGTGAACAGCCAAAGTCTTTTCCCTATGCTAGGGGAGTCCAAAACTAGAGGGCATAGATTTAAGGTGAGAAGGGAAAGTCAAGGTGAAAGCATTTACAACTATCCCCTGCAGGGCGAGTCACATCAACATTCCTTGGCAGTATTGCAGGAAAGTCTTCACTTTGGTGGAATATGGACGAGAGCAAAAGAAGAGCACCAAGCACATACTCCATTGTGCTATAAAGAAGTCAAATATGGGGAGAAAAACATATTCCAAACCCAAAGATCCACAACGTCATTAATATGTATGCATCACCTTCTCTGTTGATCACCTCCCTGTGATCAAGGGAAAGGAATGTGACCATCATAGAGTCATAGAGTTATAGAGATGTACAGCGTGGAAACAGACCCTTCGGTCCAACCTGTCCATGCTGATCAGAAATCCCAACCCAATCTAGTCCTACCTGCCAGCACCCAGCCCATATCCCCCCAAACCCTTCCTATTCATATACCCATCCAAATGCCTCTTAAATGTTGCAATTGTACCAGCCTCCACCACATCCTCTGGCAGCTCATTCCATACATGTACCACCCTCTGCGTGAAAGCTCACCTTCTGGGTATAACAGAACTAATCCCAGAACAAATGAATAGTTGGGGCTGCACCACGCTTAAGACTCTTTATCTGAACTAAGTCGGCATTTTTAACAAGGCAAATGAGTTGATGAGAAAATAGAAGTAAGTTAATATGGCTTCTTCACTGTCACAGAGATATGGTTGCAGGGCAAGCAAAACTGTGAACACAATATTTATGTGTTTTAACTTTCTGGAAGAAAGACATTCCTGGGCAACTTTTTGCTGGGCCAGGCTGGGTCAGCCTGATTGGATGTGGATAGTTTATGGCATCTTTGACTGAGATTGAGATGGATCACCCACTCAGCACTTTCGACTGAAGGTAATTGCAAATACACCAGTCTTGCCTTTCAACAATATCGTTTCTCATTCTTCCAACAAATAACTGCGCGTAGACCCAACTTGCTCAACCTCTGCTTATAAGATAACACCTTTTTTCCAGGAATCAAGCTTGTAAATCTTCTCTCTACTGTGTTTAGTACAAATGGGCCACTTAAGTAGGAGATCAAGCATATAAGAAGGACTTTTAGTGTCATTTCACCAACACCTTGTAAAGATGTAGCAACAAATCACCACTAGATGATCGACATCCCTACATCGACATTACAGCATAGCACTGGCTATATACGAATGGAATCAGAGGGAAAGAACAGAGAAGAAAAAGAAACTTCAAAGCAATGGCTCAAATTCACATTCCATGTTAAATATATAGAACAAAAGCAGAAATTACTGGAGAAACTCAGCAAGTCTGGTAACATCTTTGAAATGAAAGAAAAGTTACCATTTCGAAGTGAAGCGTTACTGGACCCAAAATGTTCACTCTGGATTTCTCTCCACAGATGTTGCCAGACCTGCTGAGTTTCTCCAGCAATGCCCGTTTTCGGTTCAGGTTTCCAGCATCCGCAGTTCTTCGTTTTATTTAGGTCCAATAGGTTCATTTGGAAATACGGGCTTTCAGAGTGCTGCTCCCTTGTCAGGTAGCTAGTGGGGCAGGATCATAGAACACAGAATTTATAGCAAAAGATCAAAGTGCCATCCAACTGATGTGATGTATTGAACAAACGTAGATTGCTGTTGCGTCTTTAATCACTTAGAATGGGGTTGAAGGTTTCGATTCACTAATATGTAAATCCCAGAACTTCTTTCAAGTCACATTCCCAAGATAACTTAAGGTTTTATTAAACTAAGGTGACATCTCAGCTCAATCAATAAAAGTGTGAGGTTAGAGTCTGTCTGTATTCTAACCTTGAGTCAGACTGGTTCTATTTCCAAAGTAGGAAATTAGAAAAGAAGACTTAGCAGAAATGAAGGTTTGTTCAATACATTGCATCAGTTGTATCTTTTACAATAAATTCTGTGTTCTATGATCCTGCCCACTAGCTACCTGATGAAGAAGCAGCGCTCAGAAAGCTTGTACAGGTACATAATCCTTTATCCAAAACTCTTGGGACCAGCTGGATTTTGGAATTCAGAGTTTTTCGGATTTCGGAATAAGTGGCAGTTTAACAGTGAAATTTTAAAAAAAATACTGAACAGCAGACCCACTCTGAGACAGAATTGATGCCTGACAGTGCTAGGCCATGCCCCCAGCATGACGTGGGTCGAATGGGTGTGGAGTCGGGTTAACTGTTTGCACGCCAAACAACCTTGTTAATGAGAAAAAAAGTTCACTAAAGAAACTTGGGATTTCAGAGCTTTTCGGATTTCAGAGTTTTTCGGATTTCAGAGCTTTTTGGATTTCAGAGCTTTTCGGATTTCAGAGTTTTTCGGATTTCTGGATTTCAAATAAAGGATTGTCGACCTGTTGTTCCAAATAAGCCTGTTGGACTATAACCTGGTGTCATGTGATTTTTAACTTTGTCCACCCCAGACCAACACTGACCCCTTCGCATCATTAATGCATTCAAGATGAGACTGGACCATTTGACACAAACCAAACTAGCTGTGAATTATGTTTGACTTTATCTCTGAGTCAGAAGATTGTGGCTCAAGCCCCACTTTAACACATAACCTAAATTTGTGAAATGTCGGCCCCATACTGATGTGTGTTGCACTAAGGAAGGTACTGTCTTTTAAATGTGATGGTAAACTGAGATTGTGTCTGCCTTCTCTGGT
Organism: Hemiscyllium ocellatum; assembly: GCF_020745735.1. Taxonomy (NCBI): domain Eukaryota; kingdom Metazoa; phylum Chordata; class Chondrichthyes; order Orectolobiformes; family Hemiscylliidae; genus Hemiscyllium; species Hemiscyllium ocellatum. The sequence continues at coordinate 146,573,538 of NC_083402.1, read as the reverse complement.
GAAGATGAAGAATCCCATAGCACCACTTGAAGGGAAACAAAAGGTATCTCCCAATGTCCTGGGCTTGACTATCATTCACTAAAACAATTTTGCATCTCATAAAATGATGTGTCTCAATGCTGATTATGAGAAGTTGCTTTGAGCACATTACTTGCTGTTCTTCCAACATTACAACAGTATTTATACTTTGAAAAAGGTAACTTGAGCTTCTTTGGAGCAACCCATGCTTATGAAGGATGGCCTATAGAAATACAAGTAAGTGTATCTATAACTAACTAAATATACCTCACTTTTAGTATTTGAGTTCCAGAAAAAATCAATTTTGTCCACCATATCTTACTGCACAGAAAAATCTGTAATTGTATTTAATCTGAGAACATTTCACACAAGCAGCTCTCCAACTTCACAACTCTGTTTAGAGCATAATTTTGAAATTTCATTACATGCTAGAAATAATCTTCTTAGGCTTTACTTCAGATAATCTGAATGTCACACACACAACACAGCTCTCTTTCTGATATGAGAAAGGATCAGGATTTGTACAGCACAATCTTGAACCTCAGGACAGCTGGAGGCTGTTTGTGACCAATAAATTAGGATTAAAAGAAAACATACAGCAGCAAAGTCGTTAAAAGATTGGCAGCACTCGAAGTAGAAGAGTCACCCTGGCCAGAGGAGATTCAGTCTAGTTTGCTGAAAGAAAGAACTGTGGAGAGAATAATGCTCTCGGTACATTTCTCCTTTGACATGGGAGCACTGGAGATTTGCAACTGTTCCATTTTTGTGCAAAAAAAATGAGGTGGGATAGCCACACAATTGCAGACCGAGATAGGGGAGGGTGGGATGTTTGCTGACGATAATTTGGATTTTCCAAAGATTTTTGAGCGAGTAACACAGAATCTGCAACAAAGTTGAAGTTCACAAGATTCAAAGACGATGGTGACAGTGATAAACAGTTGGCTTTTCAGATTGGTAATGTGTACACTGGATCCAGACATTCCAAAGACCAGAAAGTTGTTGGAACATTGCAGACTAGAGTTGTGCAAAAGGATCATATGGAATCCCAGACACAGGAAATTGAAGATTCCAATGGGCAATTCCCATTCCATCTGGATACTCTGAAAGAATTCGAAAAAATTAGAGAATTCAGAGGGTTTCAATAATGACCGAAGAAAGTTTAGAGGGTTAAACACATAGTCATTCCTCGGTAATTATTAGTCTAAACACCAAATTCACTATTCACTCCTCCGATTATACCTCTTCTCACCCCACACTTTCCTTGGATCCTGGCTACAACATCCAACTCTAGTGAGCCTCCCCCGTTCCCAGCCAACATGTTTCCAGATCCCCACCCTGGGGACACCCGATATCCTCCCAACTTGCTGGTCTGAACCCCTTAATCAAATACCCCTGGTTTCCCACCCCTATCCTCCCGAACTTGCTGGCCTGACCCACTCAGACCTTAGAACTCTCCACTGGATGTGACACACTTTATTCCCCACCATCAGAGCTGACATCACTCAACACACCAACATGACAGCCCCTGGGTGATACTCAGCAACACCTCTCCTCTTCAACCGGAGCTACCATACCCCCTTCGCTTTCTCCTGCCCTGTGCCAGCCCAAACATTCCATCATTTACCTAGTACCCTCCCTACCGAGCACCCTACCTACCTATACCTTACCTATCTGGCACTCTAATTCTTTAACCAGCTGCCATCCTAACCTCACACATACCTATGTGCCTGTCATTGCATACGAGCTGTAGAGTGGCTGGATGTGGTGCTAATCAAATCACTCTCAGAACATAACAAGCAAGCTGCTGCAAAAGGGTTCATGGTTTCCATGTCGATTCTTTCTGCTGCTGGATGTGTGGATTTGCAGTGGGTGGCTCCTAACCAGGAATCTCTACACAGAAGCTATCAAAAGTTAAGTGGGTATGTTTTAATGCAATCAGGAACTGAAGTATGGTTTCTAATATTGAATGAGATGACTTGGGCCATTTTATCAATGTTAGGATCACACTCTTCTTTCTTAATACAGTAATGAGCCATGCATTGGTATACGCTAGAATTACAAAGTTTGCACATGTCTTAAACACTGAAAATGCAGCTAATAATCTTGAAGATAGTGATAGATATCGAGCAGGACATAGATGGACTTGTGAAATTGACAGTCTCATGGCAGACCAGTTGAATACAGTGGTGTGAAATGATGCATTTTAGTAGGAAAGGCAAGGAGAGGCAGTAAACAAAACAGAGCTGAAAATGTGTTGCTGGAAAAGCGCAGCAGGTCAGGCAGCATCCAAGGAGCAGGAGAATCAATGTTTTGGGCATGAGCCTGCTTGGCACACTTTCCTCATTCCTGAAGCAGGGCTCATGCCCGAAACGTCGATTCTCCTGCTCCTTGGATGCTGCCTGACCTGCTGCGCTTTTTCAACAACACATTTTCAGCTCTGTTCTCCAGCATCTGCAGTCCTCCCTTTCTCCTAGTAAACAAAACGGCACAAGTTTAGAAAGATTGCAAAAATAGAAAGCCCCTGGATGTAGATGTACACAAACATTTGATGGTGTTGTCACCATATGCAATCCCTCCACCACAGACCCTCAGCAGCATGTACTATCTACAAGGACACACTTCTATAGGAAACCAGTCACCCTGATTATTCTATCCAAGCCCTTCATTATTTTGTATACTTTGATTAAGTCAGCCCTCAGCCTCTTCTGTTCTAAGGAAAGCAAACCTTTTATTTTTCTGACCAGTTTGTGATATGGGACCTTGTCAAATGCCTCACTGAAATCTAAGTGGACCGCATCCACTACACTACCCTCATCAATTCTCTTTACTTCCCCAAAATGTTCAATTAAGTTAGTGAGGCATGATTTTCCCTTAAACAAGTGAATCCTATCTCTCAATATTGATCATCATCATTTGCCTAACACCAAGATCAAACTGACTGGCTGATAATTATTTAGCCTATCCCTCACACGCTTTTTGAATGATGATACAATCTTTGCAGAATTCTAATCTTTTAGCAACATGCATATGTATAGTGAAGATTGGAAAATGATCCTTAGAGCATCCATTAGTATGTACTAGATTTCTTCTTCAGCTTAGGGTGTAATCAATCCAGCCCTGGTGATGTAGGTACCACCAAAGAGATCAATCCCTCCAGTGCTTCCCTTTTTGTTTTGCTTATTTCATTTAATATTTCACACTTCTCCTCTTTTGTGAAGGCAAAGTATTCATTAAGACCACTGCTCATATCTTATGTATCCATGCACAAACAAGCAAACACATCTCTGATAGAACTTTGTGCATTTGCTTGCTCTTAATGTACTGATAAAACATTTTTCAATTTTCCTTAATTTTACTGGCCAACTTTTTCTTATGGAATCCAAAGTTTGTCTTTCACTTCACTGCTATACTTTCTGTACACTTCTAAGCTCCCTAATGTATTATTTAGAGCACAGAACATCGAATGTTACAGTGCAATACAGGCCGTTCAGCCCTCGATGTTGTGCCGACCTGTGAAATTAATCTGATGCCCATCTAACCAACATAGTTCCATTATTCCCATATGTATGTCCAATGACCATTTAAATGTACTTAACTTTGGTGAGTCTACTACTGTTGTAGGCAGGCCTTCCCACGCCCCTACTACTCGCTGAGTAAAGAAACTACCTCGATATCTGTCCTAAATCTATCACCCCTCAATTTAAAGCTATGTCCCGTCGTTCTAGCCATTTCCAAACTGAGGAAAAAGACTCTCACTGTGCTCCCTATCTAACCCTCTGATTATCTTACACATTTCGATTAAGTCACCTCTCAACCTTCTTGTCTCCAATGAAAACAGCCTCAGTTCCCTCAGCCTTTTCTCATAAGAACTTCCTTCCAGACCAAGGCAACATCCTTGTAAATCTCCTCAGAACCCTTTCCAAAGCTTCCATATCCTTCCTATAATGCAGTGATCAGAACTGTACACAATACTCCAGGTGCAATCTTACCAGAGTCTTGTACAGCTGAAGCATGACCTCGTGGCTCTGAAACCCAATCCCCCTACCAATAAACACCAGCACACCATATGCCTTCTTAACAACCCTATCAACCTGGGTAGTAACTTTCAGGGATTTATGTACCTGGATACCGAGATCTCTCGAGGAGAAAGTGAGGACTGCAGATGCTGGAGATCAGAGCTGAAAATGTGTTGCTGGAAAAGCGCAGCAGGTCAGGCAGCATCCAAAGAGCAGGAGAATCGATGTTTCTGGCATAAGCCCTTCTTCAGGAATCGGTTTATGCCCGAAATGTCAATTTCCCCTGCTCTTTGGATGCTGCCTGACCTGCTGCGCTTTTCCAGCAACACATTTTCAGTACCGAGATCTCTCTGCTCATCTACACTGCCAAGAATTTTATCACTAGCCCAATACTCTGCATTCCTGTTACTTTTCCCGAAGTGAACTACCTCACACTTTCCCACATTAAACTCCATTTGCTACTTCTCAGCCCAGGTCTGCATCTTATCTATGTCCCTCTGTAACCCACAACATCCTTCGGCACTATCCACAACTCTGCCTACCATCGTGTCATCTGCAAATTTACCAACCCATCCTTCTACATCTCATTCAGATCATTTATAAAAATGACAAACAGCAGTGGCTTCAAAACAGATCCTTGCACACACCACTGGTAACCAAGCTCCAGGATGAACATTTCCCATCAACCACCAATTTCTGATCCAAACCTTCAATCCCGAAACTCCATATTTTGTGCAATAGCCTAACATGTGGAACCTTATTAAATGCCTTACTGAAGTCTATATACACCACATCAATCGCTTTGCCCTCATCCACCTGTTTCATCACCTTATCAAAGAACTCAATAAGGTTAGTTAGGCACGACCTACCCTTCACAAAACCGTGTTGACTATCCGTAATCAAATTATTGCTTTCCGGATGATTATAAATTCATCTCTTATCACCTTTTCCAACACCATCCCCACAACTGAAGTAAGGCTCACTTGCCTATAATTAACAGGGTTGTCCCGATTCCCCTTCTTAAACAAGGGAACAATATTTGCTGTCCTCCAGTCTTCTGGCACTACTCCTGTCGACAATGATAACATAAAGATCAAAGCCAAAGGCTCTGCAATCTCTTCCCTGGCTTCCCAGAGAATCTGAGGATGAATCCCCTCTGGCTCAGGACTCTTATCTATTTTCAGCTCTTCCAAAATTGCTAAAACCTCCCTTTGTCAACCTCAATCCCATCTAACCTTGTAACCTGTATCTCTGTATTCTCATTAACATTGCCCTTTTCCAATGTGAATACTGACAAAAAGTATTCATTAAGCGCTTCCCCTATGTCCTCAGATTCCACACACAACTTCCCACTACTGTCTTTGATTGGCACTAATCTTATTCTAGTCATTCTTTTATTCCTGATATACCTATAGAAGGCTAAGGGTTTTCCTTGATCCTATCTGCCAACAACTTCTCATGTCCCCTCCTGGCTCTTCTTAGCCCTCTTTTAGATCTTTTCTGGCTAATATATACATCTCAAGCCCTCTAACTGAGCCTTCATGCCTCATCCTCACATTATCCTTCTACTTTCTCTTGACAAGAGCTTCAACTTCTTTAGTAAACCATGGCTCCCTCTCGCGACAACTATCTCCCTGCCTGATAGGTATATACTTATCAAGGACACGCAATAGCTGTTCCTTGAATGAGCTCCACATTTCAAGAGTGTCCATCCCCTGCAGTCTCCTTCCCCATTCTATGCATCCTAAATATTGCCTAATCATATCATAATTGCCTTTCCCCAGTTACACTTCTTTCCCTGCAGTATATACATATTTCTGCCCATTGCTATTGTAAACATAACCGAATTATGGTCACTATCGCCTAAGTGCTCACCTACCTCCAAATTTAACACCTGGCCGGGTTCATTCCCCAGTACCAAATCCAATATGACATTGCCCTTTGTTGACCCGTCTACACGCTGTGTCAGAAAACCCTCCTGCACACATTGAACAAAAACTGACCCATCTAAACTACTTGAATTATAGTATTCCCAGTCAATATTGGGGAAATTAAAGTCCCTTATAACAATTACCCTGTCACTCTCGCTCCTATCGAGAATCATCTTTGCTATCCTTTCCTGTACATCCCTGGAACAATTCAGAGGCCTATAGAAAACTCCCAACAGGGTGACCTCTCCTTTCCTGTTTCTAACCTCAGCCCAACCAACCTCGGTGGATGAGTCCATAAACGTTATCTCGGCTGCTGTAATACTACCCTTGATTGACAATGCCACTCCCCTCACCTCTTTTACCATCTTCTCTGTTCTTACTGAAACATCTCAATCCCAGAATCTGCAACAACCATTCCTGTCCCTCCACTAGCCATGTCTCTGAAATGGCCACAACATCAAAATTCCCGGTACCAACCCATTCCACAAGTTCACCCACCTTATTCTGGATGCCCCTGGCATTGAAGTAGACACATTTCAAACTAACATCCTGGTGCCCTTTCACGATCTTGTCAACCTATCCCTGACCTCACTCCCCTCAACCTCCTGGACACTGGAACTACAATTCAGGTGCCCATCCCCCTGCTGCATTAGTTTAAACTCAGATATACAGAGTGAAGAACTCTGGTTCAGGTGAAGACCATCCTGCTTGTAGAGGTCCCAGCTTCCTCAGAAAGAGCTCCAATTATCCAAGAATCCAACACCCTCCCTCCTGCACCATCCCTGTAGCCATGTGTTCAACTCCACTCTCTCCATGTTCTCACTTCACTAGCATGTGGAGCGGACAACAAACCAGAGATAACAACTCTTTTTGTCCTAGCTCTAAGCTTCCAGCCTAGCTTCCTAAGATTCTGCCTTAGATCCCCACGTTTCTTCCTACCTATGTCGTTGGTGCCCATGTGGACCATGACTTGGGCTGCTCCCCCTCTTCCTCAAGGATCCCAAAAACACAGAGACATCACAAACCCTGGCACCTGGGAGGCAACACACCAATCGTGAGTCTCTCCCTCATTCCCTCAAAACCTCCTATCTGTCCCTCTAACTATGGAGTCCCCAATGACTAAAGATCTCCTCCTCTTTCTCTCTGACCAGCGGGTACAGAATCTGCGCAAGAGACCTGTGGCCCATTGTTTAACCCTGGTAAGTCAATCCCCCCTCAATGGTATCCAAAATGGGAAACTTGTTGAGGCAAACCACCACCTGAGATCTCTGCACCACTTGTCGGTTCCCTTTCACATCCCTGACAGTAACCCATCTACCTTCTTCACATGGCTGTGGAGTAAGTATCTCCCTGTAACTCTTCTCAATAACCCTCTCCACCTCCCTACTGATCCGAAGTTGATCCAGCTCCAGTTCCCATTCCCTAACGTGGTCCTCGAGGAGCTGGGGTTGGGTGCACTTCCCACAAATGAACTCAGCAGGGACACTAGTGGTGACCCTTACCTCCCACATACAACAGGAGGAACATTCAACTATCCTAACCTTGATTCCCTCTATTCTGAATTCCCAAATAGACCACTGAAAAAATGAAACGCAAAAGAAAATATTTGCCACGTTACCAACTAATGCACAGAACTGCATTTTTTGGTTAGAAGAGAAGGATGATGGGAGACATTACCTGAGTTGTGTTTCAGGTAAAGCAACCACCTAAATATGTGACCTTATGACCTCTCCAACTGCCTCCAGGAACCTTTGAGATTTATTTGAGGTTGTCCTACTTTTTTTACTTCACCCAACCCTAAATCCTCTGGATAACCAGAGGGCCATGATTTGGCTATGCCAGCCTTTCTCTTTATGCAGATATATTTACACTGTACTTCTGGAATCTCACTTCTGAACGTTTGTCCTGAATTTGCCACAGACTTTCCTTCAAGTAGCCGTAACCACTTCACTCAGATTATCTCTAAATTTTGCATAATCTGCCTTGTCCCAGTTTAGAACTTTTAGTCCTACTCTACCTTTGTCCCTTTCCAAGACGATGCTAAATTTAATTATTTTATCATCACTATTTCCAAAATGGTCACCCACTGTTCCTACATTCACCTGTCCAGCATCATTAAATCAAGAATTGTACCCTCTCTCATTTAGGTTGTTATGGACAGTCATGTATGAGCTAAAATGTTCTCTGTATATAGTTCAAAAATTATGCACCCTTGGTACTTTTCACTCTGTTTTCACCCCCGCTCATACTTGAACAGTTGAGACCCCAACTCTGCTGTTTTGTAATTAGAATTTTGCCAACATATTTGTTCCTTTAAATTTCTACCTCTATTTGGGAGTCTATTGTACACACCTGGCATTGTGTTTGCCTGCATTTCTCAGTCCTTGTGGCTTAATTTGATGAAACATACAGAGTATCTTCCTAACTGCTGTAATAGATTTTTTAACCAATAAAACTGCATCCCACCTTTTTGTTTATCCTTTCTCTGTTCTTTTTGAAAACTCTATTTAGCATGCTTGCTTTCATTGCTCAGTCCTTTGAGTATAGGAGTTGGGACATAATGGTGAGGTTGTGCAGGATGTTGGTGAGGCCTCTTCTGGAGTACTGTGCCCAGTTTGGTCACTCTGTTAGAGGAAGGAGATTATTAAGCTCAAGAGGGTTCAGAACAAATTTACCAGGACATTGTCATGAATGGAGGGTTTGAGTTATAAGGAGAGGTTGGATAGGCTGGAAACATTTTTCACTGGAGTGTAGGAGGTTGAGAGATGACCTAATAGAGGCTTATAAAATAATGAGGGAGATAGGTAAAGTGAATGGCAGGTGTCTTTTCCCCAGGGTAGGGGATTTCAAAATGAGGGGACACATTTTTAAGGTGAGAGGGGAGCGATTTAAACATGATATGAGGACAAATTCTTTGACATAAAAAGTAGTTTCTGCATGGAATGAACTTTCAGAGGAAATGGTGGATGCTGGTACAGTTAAAACATTTAAAAGACATTTTAAAAAGTGCATGTATAAGAAACATTTGGAAGGAAATGGGCCAGGTGTAGGCAGGGTGAGACGAGCTTAGTTTGGGATCATGGTCAGCACTGGTTGGACTGAAGGGTCTGTCTCTGTGCTTCTCACTCTGTGACTTTATGACTCTATATTCAGGAGTCTTGATTTACATCCTTGCCCTCTTTTAACCCAGCTTTCATTATAATGCCTGCCCTGGGTCTAAAAAGTGGGGTCTCAGGATGCAACTTGGCAAAGTCAAAAATATGAAGAGGAAAACATGATTCATGTTTTTTGGAGGGTAAAGCAAGAAACAGGTTTTTCTTTACATTGGCTCTCAAGGGACTATTACACAAAAGTAATGGTTGTAAGATTGGCAAGTGGGTAGCATTTAAGCATCAAGCTCAGGCCTCAACTATTCATAATCTATGTCAGTGAATTGACCACTTATAGTGTGTTCAAGTGTGCTGACAATATGCAGTAGAATGGGACTGAGTTTATTCGAATTGTAATGCTGTGGTGGTGTTGATTCATTCAACATTGAGTTTTAAATCAAAACAACTCATACAATTTGGAATCACACACCAACTGCACTTCTCCAAATACCTAGAAGCGAGTGTGACATTTGGCATCTCCTTAACAAATATTATTTTACCATTCATTCATGAAAATAATAACTTCCAGTCTTTTCCAGGGAACGCATATTTTTGAGGTACTTTGATGCAAAAACACTAAAAGAATAGGTATTTATGAGTAGCTTACCGAGTCTTAACTAGTTTTTGCTGTATGTGTAAAATATACTGTTCTATGAAAACATTTGCACTTCTACATAATCTCAATGTCAGTCTTGAAATAGCAGTCATTCTATAACCTTGTGTTGGATCAGGACAGTGCAAAGGGAATATTTGTATCACAAATGACTCAGTTTAGACTCAATGAGGTGCCTTTTGTGCATCAGGGCCACAAATTATTTTTTATTACTGTGTTATAGGAGAGTTTTGGGACAAAAAGAAGACTTGGCAGCAAAATACAACATCATCAGCATTTAATTTTCAAATGAATTATGTTGTTTATTAGTCATTGTGCAACTTAAATGCCTGTGGTATTAGATCATTGCAAATGACTCAGTGGTTTTTGTCATTAGAACAAATTCTACAGCTTTGTTTTGATTGTGAAGGTTTGTAATCCCCTTAAAGATCTTTGATGGGAATATCATTTAAGTCAATAAATGATTAAAACCTCCTTTTGTGTAAATACATGTATGCATAAATGCTTTCCAGTCCTTTACACTTTAGTGAATTGAAATTATTTTCAATAAAAGAGGAGCCATCTATCAATGTCAAAGAAAAGCCCATGAGGAGAACTCCAAACATAGCCTTATTGGTTTTCTTTTCACTACACTATGGCTTTGCCCACTTCATACTCCAGTTTGGTACTGTATTTAGGATTGTAAAACGAGCAGAAGATTTCCCTCAAAGGCAATTTTCTTCAGCTTGATGCATCTCACATGTAAGTTTAATTCCCATAACTCATTGCCCTATGTATTTTAATGGGGGAGGGCATAGGGAAATGAAAATCAATGTTCCTACTTTAATTGTAAGTTTTTTTTCATTCCCTGTAGTGTCTAAATAAAGCAATCTTGTTAATCTAATTTCTAGTCTTAATATCTTGATAGACTCCTGCCAAGTATCATCCTGTGTCCCATTCAATTCTATTAGACAGAATTTGTGATTCAGCAATATTACTTTAATATGTAACCACATACCAAGGTTAAAGTGTTTTCTAATTGCTCACACCATTAACAACAGGGTGTGGAATTGTCCTGGCATTATTAAGTTGTGCTTAGGGATAATAGTACATCTTACCAAATTAAATTGTGATCTAGCTGCCAAATAAACACTGATAATTTTGCCATGATTTGTTAACGCATTATAATCTAACATTGGTTAAGTTGTGGAATCAATGATTAAATGAGCTGAGATACAAATAAGATTAATTGCTTACTCCTTTGAAGTGTCAGACAATGAGAATATTGATATCCGAATGCTGAAAGTGTGTACCAAAATTTTCTGACACTCCACTAGTGGACTTGGTGGAGGAAATAGAAAGGGAAAGGGCTATTCGATCTCAGCTGTGAAGAGCAGTGAAGGAGGGGAAGGGGATAAGAGTCATTAACATTTGAAGGTGGAACAAGCACATCAGGTCAAGCAGCATCAGAGGAGAAGGGGAACCAACATTTCAGGCAAGACATTGCATCAGGGCATCAAGACAAATAGTCAGCTAAATGACTGCAAATTTATTGGAGCTGGGATTTGCAACTAGCTGCTTTATGCGTTGTTTGTCTCTTTAATGATGTAGCGTCCAGTAAATTTGAATCATGTTACCGACAAAATGACAATGGTTCTGCCCGCACTAAGCATGTCCCAGCCAGCTTCTGGTAATAATTTACATGAACAAGAGATGGGAAAGTGACAGCAGGGAGTGTAGCTGTCTGTGGACACAGCTGTAGTGGACTCCATCTGGTCACAAGACTCCCTCCTTCCCAAAGCCTCCATGTCCCCTTTTACCTTGGTCAACTCTGAAAGCCTTTTTCCATGCATCCTGCAGCCGCCCCCCCACCTCCCCCCTCAATGTGAGACACACCACATTGAACTTTGTCTTCAACTATCCTCCCTGCCTCCTAAACCATTGCAATATGGCATCACTCATTCAAATTATTCATGTATGTCACCCATGTGGAGTCCACAGAGGCAGTTACTGCCAATATGCCTCCCTTTCTGAGACTCTTTTACATATTACCCCTCCCCCAACAATTAATACACTTTCTGACTCCCCTGTCATTGACCTTATCCCTATGTCTGCAAATTACTTTATTTCCTCACCCCCATCCCCCAAAAAACTTGACTTCGCCCCCACCTTAATTTGGTACCCAATGCTCCTACAGGCCTCCTTGTAGTCTCCTGAATGACTGATGGATAACCCCCGGGCCTCATGATGAGAATCTCTACAAAAAAACTCAATGCAGCTCACAGTTACCCAAAATGTAAAGAAGATTCAGCCTATATTACTCAGGCTCATGTTTCTGCCATGCATGGCACACAACTCAGATTATAATTTACTTTTCCAGAAAGGAAATGCACGTTAGGTATTATGGGATATCTGACTCAGTATAAGTTGTCAGGCTGTCACAAGTAATCCGGGAGTGAGACAGCACAATGGAAGCCAGCACATGAGTTTCTCTGAGCTCCTGCATGATACAGCTGTAAGTGTGTAACCCCGATTCTCTGCACTCCAATCCACATCACTTCGTCAGTGTGGCTCATCATTCAGCCTGCAAGATTTCACTGTTACACTGCGCGTTCCACCTAACTTCTTAACTTTGTTTAACTCTTACGATCTTGCCGTTCGGAGGCAAAACTTTGGAAAATCTGTAAGATGTCATCTAACATCCTTCTTGTTGGATTAGATTGCATGACAATTCTGTGGTCGAAGCAATTTGAGAACAAATTATGTTACACGCAGCACTGAATCAGCTCTTGTCTGCAAACCAAAGGAAATAATTGAACAACGAAAGGTACACAAGAGTGCACAGAGATAAGATAAAATCAGCTTGATTGTAAAGCACTACCACATTGGAACTGAACAGAATGTCCGTGAGTTTTAAATTCATTGCTATAAAATGAAATGCAGCAACAGAATCACTGACTGAGGAACAATTTTCAGAGGTGACCAACCTTCACCAAAGTGTCTGATTCTTATTTTGTGAACAAGATTTAAAGTTGCAGCAGAAATATAAATTCTCTTTCCTTTCATGATTTTAAATAAAATAAATGTACATATAGAAATGAATTTCCTTGAATTTATGCAGCATTCTAGATGTGATCTATCCAGGGTTTGGTAAGACCATAAGACTGTAAAATATAGGAGCAGAAATTAGGCCATTCAGCCCATCCAGTCTGCTCCGCCATTCAATCATGGCTGATCATTTTCTCAACCCCATTCTCCCACTTTCTGTCCATAACCCTTGATCTGCTTGATACTCAAGAACCTATCTATCTCAGTCGTAAATATACTCAATGACCTGGCCTCCACAGCCTTCTATGGCAATGAATTCCACAGCTTCCCCACTCTCTGAATGAAGGAGTTTCTCCTTAACTCCTTTCTAAAAGGTCTTCCCTTTATTCTAAGACTGTGTCCTCAGTAGGTAGTCTCTCCTTCCAGCTGAAACATTGTAGTGTTACCTTCTCCACTATCTATTCTATCCATTCAGTTGGAATAAACAAAACCAAACAATGTCTGAAATGACATGGACTGCAGTGAGATTTGTAGCTGAATCATGCGAGAGTTGGTGAGTATTATTTTGGGAGACAATTGTTGCATCTTTTAGGCAACTGTTGGGCATTGAAGTGAGTCTCTTGTCTCAATCACATTCAGATTCCTTGAGCAAAGACATTGAACAAACGAAACACCAAGAATCCTTGCGATGGAAATTAGAGCAAATGCTTGAAGATGGTTCTGTTTTGTGTGCTCTCCAGACAAATCATGCTTTAATAAGTATATCAGAACAGAATGCAGAATATAACTACAGAGATGCTGCAGAGACAGATCAATTCTGATATGTGCGAAGTCTGTTCATAAGTCTTATAACAGCAGGGAAGTAGCTGTTCTTAAATCTGTTGGTGTGTGCTTTCAAACTTTTGTATTTTCTACCCATTGGAAGAGGTTGGAAGAGCGTATAACCAGGGTGGGAGGAGTCTTTGATAATGTTGGCTGCTCTCCTGATTCAGTGGGAAGTATAAATGGAAGGAAGGCTAGGTTTTGTGTTGGATTAGACTGTGTTCATAACTCTCTGTAATTTCAGATGGCCTTGGGAGGAGCAGTTACCATACAAGGCTGTGATGTATTCAGATAGGATGATGGTCCATCTATGAAAATTGGCAAGACTCGCTGTGGGCATCCTGAATTTCTTTAGCTTCCTTTGGAAGGAGAAGCATTGGTGTGCTTTCTTGACTGCATTGTTGACTTGAATAGACTAGGATAGATTGTTGGTGATTTTTACTCCTAGAAATCTCAAGCTCTTGACCACCTCCATCTCAACACCATTGATGCCGACAGGGACATATGATCGTCCACACTGTTTCCTGATCTCAGTGACCAGCTCCTTTGTTTTGCTGACATAGAGGGAGAGATTATTGTTTTTACAACATGCCACTGAGCTGTCTATGTCATTCTTGTACTCTGTTTTGTCGGTTTTTTTGTGAGCCAACCCACTACAGTGATGTCATCAACAAATTTATAAATGGAGTTGGAGCTGAATTTGGCTTATCCTTACTGATGGCGGCCTGTGCTTCAGGAAGTCAAGGATCTAATTGCAGAGTGGGGAGCAGAGTCCTAGATCTCAATGTTTGGAGATGAGTTTCTTTTTGGAATTATGGTATTGAAGGCTGAGCTAAAGTCAATAAATAGGATTTTGATGTAGCTGTCTTTGTTATCCAGATATTAAGAGATGAGTGTTCTGTACAGAAATAAACTTTTACTTTCTAATGCAATTTAAAGCTTTAAATAAATAACACATTACTGTATTGGCTGGTGAATTGAATTTAAAGCTTTATATAGGAACTTTATATGGCATTGCCAATACAACATGAAGAAGACAAAGGAAATACTGGAACAATGCAGAGGTTATAACTCTGAAGATGTTTTAAGACAAAAGGATTTAAACACCATTGATTTAAGGCAGAAAAACAAGCCTGAAGCCAACAGATTACATGCAGTAATATAAAATAAAGCACTTGCAGATGCTGAAGATCTGAAACAAGAACAGAAACTGCTCATAAAACTCAACAGGTCAGGTAGCATCAGTAGAGAGAAAGCAAAGTTAACAGTTGAGGTCCAGAGACCATTCTGCTGAATTGAAGAACTAAAATTATGTATTTAGATTAGATTACTTACAATGTGGAAACAGGCCCTTTGGCCCAACAAGTCCACACAGACCCGCAACCCACCCATTCCCCTACATTTACCCCTTACCTAACACTACAGCCAATTTAGCATGGCCAATTCACCTAACCTGCACATCTTTGGACTGTGGGAGGAAACCGAAGCACCCGGAGGAAACCCACGCAGACACGGGGTGAATGTGCAAACTCCACACAGTGCAGTCGCCTGAGTCGGGAATTGAACCCGGGTCTCTGGCGCTGTGAGGCAGCAGTGCTAACCACTGTGCCTACCAAATTTACTTTGAATATTTTCAGCCCTGGAAGTTCCAGGGCACGGCCTTTTTTGTATAACCTGTTCTGAAGAAGTCACTGGACCCCAAACGTTGACTCTGATTTCTCTTCACCGATGCTGCTAGACCTGCTGAGCTTTTCCAACAATTTCTTTTTATTTTGTCTCTTGCAAAAGTATTGAGATGCTACAGATTTGAAACAGCTTTAAAAGATGAAGAATAAACATTTTATGAAATGGAAAGAGACATAATGGCTCAGGGATTCTGATCAGATATAAAATTATGCATTTATTTTTAAATACCTTCTTCCCAGAAGATTCTTCAACAGACTATTTTTCTTACAACCTGTTTTCTGCTTGTTAATCCCTAACATTAGCTCAAACTATTGATCTTTCCTTCTTCTCTGCTATCATTAGCATGCTTTTTGCCTTTTTATTTTTGTCTAGCATATTTTTTCTAATTGTTTGACTTATTCCTCCTTTTCCTTTGTCTACAGAATATTTTAAAAAATCACTTTTCCAGCCTCCTTCACCTCCAAAGAGGAGTCATTTTGAACTTGAAATGTTAATCCTGTCTCTCTCTTCCATGATGCTACCCAGACCTGCTGAATTTCTCCCGCA
Organism: Hemiscyllium ocellatum; assembly: GCF_020745735.1. Lineage (NCBI taxonomy): Eukaryota > Metazoa > Chordata > Chondrichthyes > Orectolobiformes > Hemiscylliidae > Hemiscyllium > Hemiscyllium ocellatum. The sequence goes on along the minus strand of NC_083402.1, from coordinate 146,557,730 downwards.
CTTCCCGGTTTTAGTTCAGATCTGCAGCATTTGCTATACTTCTCTTTGAGTTTAGTGCTCATGTCATGCTGGTTCTATCATTTACTGATCTAAGTGAAGAGAAGGAGTTCTACTCTGGCTCTCAGAGGGAGCAGACATATCTGTACCAGCTCTCCAAAATCCTGAAAAATGTGCATGACTAAATGGAATTGTGTGTACTGTTATCATACGGTGAACTTCGATATCATCTAGGAAATGTATCTCTTTGAGAGATATTCAATGGTGATGTACCCTGCTAATCACAACTAATCACAAGATGGGCCCAGTTCAAAGCAGGGATGAGGGAGGATTGGTAGCAATAACTGCCTCAACTAGCCCTTACACAGTAGTGTGTGCTGGTAAAGGTGGGTATTACTGCATGGTACTAGAACCAATCATCTCACCAAATCCCACAAATGCATTGAAACTTGGACTGAACTTTACACTTCTCCTGTTTGACCTTCTGATAAGAACTGAACTATTCAGTAAGACTAGAGCAAACAGTGGAGCCAATGAGAAGCAAAATCCCCTCTGGAATTTTCTTCTTGCTCAGACCTTTGGGCAGGTAAAGGAAAATGCAAGTACTGTCAGTGCCAGGTTTTTACCTTGGACACCGAGAACCAAACCTGGACCTACAATGTCCCCAAATTAACCACATTGTAGTGTCGCAACTTTGATAAGACCGTGGTTAAATTGAACTGAATTGCAAGGATAGAGTTACCAGAAAGCTCCATCTGGCGAATGGAAAAAGCTCCAAGGAAATTTGAAGAGTCTTAACCCAGAATGACATACATTTGAGCTTATAGGAGCCCGATATATTTCCAAAGCTTGCATAAAAACATGGCATATCATAAATTTTGATGCATAACCACTGTAATAAATGTTTGCTGATGAGTTCTGTTCGAGAGTTAAAGTGTGCAAAATGCCTTGACAGAAAGTCAGTTCTGTGAAAATTATGTTTTGAGTTTCAGGTTTTACATAAAGTCGGCATTCAGCTTTTCAATTCATCTAGTTATGCTTGGATTAATGTTAAGATCTGTCAGTGAGGAGTCTTGAGAGTCAACCAATTTTTTGTCACCATTCTTCATTCACCACAAGATATGCTTGAAGTTGTGGAAAGACAATTCATTCTTTTCTGATTGAAATTTAATAAAAGAGGAAGCTTTGAAAGTGAAGCAAATATCAATAATTGATTGAAGCCTTTTATCCTGTTACTAGTCATTAAGGAGGACTTCAACAATACATTTTTAAAAGGGATGAAAATGCACAAAATTACTTTCAACCAATGCAATAAAAAATTGCAATTCTTGCTTGATTTGAAAAAAAGTATTAAATCAAATCATATCTGTCTGATCTATATGTCACAATTTTTTAATAACAACAAGTTAAAAGAAAAAGTAAGGCAAAGGAAGGAATCAGTTTTGGTCGAATCTGGACTTACTTATACATATCTATTTGAAGAAAAGGAAATGGTTTAAAATTTCTTGATTTTTTTTGCACAGCTGCAAAATGAGAGACCTTAGACTATCTCGGGAATCGAGATACCATTCCTGAGATTTTTGATTTCATTTATTCAAAAGCAAATATCATCAGGGTCCCAGAACTGAAAGCAAGAACCTTCAACACCAGAAGTTCACATTATACAGTCTCATTTAGAACCTGATGTGCTGATGAGGGGTGGTTAGTCATGGCAGACATGTTATGGTCTCCAGGCAGCAGCCTCCAAACCCATGGCCATTTCCATCTTGAAGGACAAGGTTGGAAAGATACATGGCAAAATTACTTCCCGCAAGTTCCCCTCCAAACAACTCACCATCCTGAGTTCGATCTTCACTTCACATTTACCAAGGTTGAACACCATCTGCTATTTCTCAGTCCAGCTCTGCATTCTGTCTATATCGTGTTACAGCCTGCAATAGCTCTTGATACTATCAATGGCACCTCCAACCTTTGTGTCATCTACAAATTTACTAACCCACCCCACCCAACCTCCTCATCCAAGTCATTTATAAAAACTACAAAGAGCAGAGGCCCAAGAACAGAGCCCTGCGGGACACCACTCAACACTGACCTCCAGGCAGAATACTTTCCATCTACAACCACTCTCTGCCTTCTGTCAGCCAGCCATTCTGAATCCAGATAGCCAAATCTCCCTGTATCCCATACTTCCTGACTTTATGAATAAGCCTACCATGGGGAACCTTATCAAATGCCTTGCTGAAGTCCATATACACCACATCCATTGCTCGACCTTAATCAACATGTCTTGTCACCTCCTCAAAGAACTCAATAAGATTTGTGAGGCATGACCTGCCCCTCACAAAGCCATGCTGACTGCCTTTAATCACACTATGCTTTTCCAAATAGTCATAAATCCTATCCCTCAGAATTCTTTCCAAAACCTTACTGACCATAGACGTAAAATGGACTGGTCTGTAATTGACAGGAATTTTCCTATTACCCTTCTTGAAAAGAGGAGCAACATTTGCCTCCTTCTAATCCTCTTTATGACTCCCGTGGAGAATGAGGAAGTAAATATCTTCGCTGGCAATTAGCAACTTCCATTCTCGCTTCCTGAAACCACCCAGGATAAATCTGGTCTGGCCCTGGGAACTTTTCAATCTTAATGTATACAAAATATTCCTGCACCTCAACTTCACCATCTTGATCTGTTCAAGCCTGTATCCCAGCTCCTCAAAGCTCTCATTCACAGCAAGGTCTGCTATTGATGGAGAAAATGTATATTTGTGGATGTGGTGCTAATCAATCTGCTTTGGCCTGGATGGTGTCAAGCTTCTTGAGTGTTGCTGGGGCTGCCCACAGCCAGACAAGTGCAGAGTTTCCCATCATGCTCCATCCTGACCTATGCCTTACAACTTGATGAAGCTTTGGGGAATCAGGAGGTGAGTTATTGGCTGTAGGATTCATAGATTTTGACTTGTTTGTGTAACCACAGCATGCATCTGGTTGTTTCAGTTCAGTTTCTGGTCAATAGTAATCTCTAGAATATTGATAGTAGGGGGATTCAGTATTAGTAATGCCATTGAAAGTCAGGGCCCCAATACATCCCAGGTATCTCCAGCACACTGGCCTCCCGGAGGTATAATTTCACAAGCAATCTCTTGTATCTCACTAAAGAGCATTCTTTAAGCCTAGACATTGAATACTGGGAGTTTGCTGTCATGGATGAGCCTAACCTGTACCACACTTATTTCATCCATGATTCAAAGGCAGGTTTGAGATCTCATGATTCAATGAAAAGTGGCAAATGGAATAATGTTCACACTTTTGTAATTAAATAAATCTGCTAAATAAAGGATGGTAGTGCGCATATAGAAACAACAATGAATGAGGTATTAATTATAGAGAATGCAAGGATTCTCTCTTATTTCATTTAGGAGTTCAGATTCTGCATAATTTTCTTCTCCTCAGCCCAGGACAGTAATGTTCTCACTCTGCAATGACCAAACATGAACTGCAACAATAGCCTCAAATGTTTATTTTGTCAGTTCATGTCCCAAAGGAGAATTCACTCTTCTCTCATATTTTGAGATCACATAGAGACTATCTGCTAACCTGATTAGACGCAGGATAATTATTATATAAATAATGGTGGTGGGTCCCTCAATGTGTATCCAGTGAAATTCACCTTCTCATTTACGAATAACCCGTACAAAACAGGTTCCTCCTCTGATTTTACTATGCAACTCCACTTCTTAAAAGCAGGTTGGCTGATGGTAGAGATATTTCCCATTGCTTTTGGTGAGATAAAGTGAGCATTATATGTTATAATTAGTCCATTATTTCCTTCATGTTGCTTGTTGATATTTTTCTGCTGTTTTGGATCTAATCAAGCCCAGCCATTGTTACAACCAGACGATTAGGGACACATCGGCGTCTCTCTTTTCAACTTCTTCATTTACCACAGCAAAGATGCTTTTATTCATTTTTAGCACAAGTTTATATATCTCTCCAATTAAAACATAATTCACTATCTCACCAGAAACAATAAGAAACCAGTTATAAGGATTTTCGGATGAATAAATGAATTTAAGAAGCAGAAACGTTATTAAGTGCTAACCCTCAGAAAAAACATTTAAAATGTAGCATCAGTAATGATGCAGTTGCCGTAGTCCCAGAGGACAATGCTCTTGCATTAGAGACAACTGCTGGTGAGATTAACCCTCAGGGTTACCTGCCTTAGGTAAGGGTTGAGGTTGAGAAGTTAAGACCTTCATGGTATCTTTAGCTTTTACAGGAACTGAACCCACACTACTGGTATCACTTTACATTGCAAGCTAGCCAACTGAGCTAACCAGCCCCCTACACACTGCCAAGCATGAATGCAAACACAGGATGTCCTTTAGGTTCTCGCCAGTTTGAACACTTCCTTTTAATTAGGATTGTCACTGGGCACTAACCACCTGGAGAGACTGAGGGTGCATTTTCTTCAGTGGGTTCCAGTTTCAAATCCATCTCCTCATTTCTGCCTATGGCATCTCCATGAAATGGAGCTGGCTTGTGTATTTTGGAGTCCAGTTCCTTGTTTTAGAATGTGACAATTGTAGGTGATGTCTTTCATAGTCAATATGCAGAACAGATGTAACACAAAATAAGAGTAGAGTGGTTCTTTATGCCTGACTGGTTGGGCTAGTTTCAGTGGATGGAATCTTATAATTCTTTGGCTCAATGTAAATTGGGTCAAATTTGGAAGAAAATTGTAGCAAAGTTGAGGGGTTTTTTTGCTATATGTTACCAAGCCCAGCATTTTTACTGAAGTTGTTGAGCTGGTGCTAAGTACCACATCACATCTCCATCCCATGTTACCACACAGCATTCCCAGAAGAATTTGATTTGATTTATTGTTGTCACATGTAGCTAAGTACAGTGAGAAGTATTGTTTTGCATGTAGGACAGGCAGATCATAGCATACAAGAACATACAGATTACAGGGTGATTTTGACAGAGCGCACAAGGTTACAGCTGCACAGGAGGTGTACAAAAGCAAGATCATCATTAGATTTAAAATTAGAGAGGTGCATGCAACAGTCTAATAACAATGTGGAAAGGATGTTCTTGAACCTGTTGGTATGTGTGTTTAAGATTCTATATGTTCTGCCTGACAGAAGAGAGTATTACTGGGGTGTGTTGGGTCCTTAATGATGTTCGCAGCCTTTCCACGGCAACGAGAAATGTAGATGGGAGGTCGGCTTATGTGATGGTCTGTGCCGTGTTCACAACTCTCTGTAGTTCCTTATGGTTTTGGGCAGAGTGGTTACTGTACCAGGCCGTGATGCACCAGATAGAATGTTTTCTATGGTGCATTTGTAAAAGTTGGTGAGGCTCCTTATGGTCATGCTGAATTCTCTTAGCCTCCTCAGGAAGAAGAGGCATTGTTAAACCTTCTTGACCATTGCATCCACATGGAACTTGCCACTCATTGGCTACCTGCCATAAGGCCAGCCACTTGAAATCAATTTCAAGAGGTCCAATCAAATCCAGCAGAATGCCACCACCAAACACATCTTCCCCTCACTTTCCTCTGTCTGCATTTCACAGGGATCATTCCCTCTGGGACATCGAAGTCCATTCCACAACCACCAACATCACTCTCATTTCCCACAGCACCTTTCCATGTAACCACAGAAGGTGGCAACACCTGCCTCTTCCCCTCCTCCCTGCTCATCATCCAAGGTCCGAAACAGTCTTTCCAAGTGAAGCAGCATGTTACCTGTACCTCCTCCAGCCTTGTGTATTGTATTCACTGCACCCAATGTTGCCTTACTCTACATTGGAGAAACCAAACGCAGACTGGGTGACCACTTTGTGGAACACCTCCGGTTCATGTACAAGCTGGTCATTTTAACACAACGTCCTGCTCCCATGTCCCATGTGTCTGTCCTCGGCATTCTGCAGTGTTCCAAAGACTCACAGCACAAACTGGAGGAACAACATCTCATCTTCAGAATCGGCACTTTACAGCCTTCTGGACTTAATATTGAGATCAACAGCTTCAAATTATGAACTAACCCCCATCTTTTCCCCTTCTTTTAGCTTGTTACATTCTGTTTTTATGTCCTCTCTCCCCTCCCCCCACCCCAGTGCGACTGTCTGCCATCCTCACATTCCGATGACTTCATCTGAACATCAACATCTTTTCTCCACCAGCACCCTATACCTGCTATCCCACTCCCTCACCCCCAAACTATAGCATAAATGCTACCCCCTCCTCTCTTCACTTCAGCTCTGATGAACAGGCATCTAAACTCGAAATGTTAGCTTGTTCTCTCTCCATGATGCTGCCTGACCCACTGTGATCTCCGCCTTTGGCTGTTTCCAGTTCTTCATTGTGTATCTGGGGGGAAAACAGGCATCTGTGCTGTCTGTGATTGACAACTGGGTGGAGACAGCTGACAAGAATATGTAGGCACCGAGGCTCTTTCATAGGCACCTGGGACCTGGTTGATGGGTTGTTGAGTAGGGGGACTGTGCCCTTCCCAGGGGAAAGAAACAGGAGGTTGCTCCATCACAACATCTACCTGGTCAAAGATTCCCACCTGAGTCAATTTACTCTCCAGGGAATTGGAGAACTGAGAAGCAGTGCCAAAAAAAAATCAATGGCCTTCTCTTTGTTACCAGGATAAATGCAAACACTGGTCTCTGCTACCTCACACTCACTCTATTTCTGAAACAGCCCTCACCTTTCACTGAGGCTAATATACCCTCTCCAATGCTTGCTCTCCTTAATCACCACTAATCCTACGGCCCTTCCACATTACCTCTTTAATCCCTCTGAACATCTCAACACCCTTCCCTGACATACAACAGCACCAGCAGATGTGCCCTCCACTTGTGTCTAAACCACTCGCCTGGTAGATAAGGATCTAGATATCAGGGTCCTTGTTCCCCAGTGAGGAGGGGTCTCCTTTCTCAGGACAAGTCCAGCAGAGGTGCAGAGATACCCATGTCCCTTCAGCTGGGTAAGTACCCATTATAATGGCAGTGAAATGCTGAGGTTTACCAGGCAGTCAGTGAGCTGCATCAGACAGCATCTTTAACCAATGCCCTTAGAGTATGTGTAGCCAGTGCGCTGAGTGCACCAGGAGAAAGTAAGGACTGCAGATGCTGGAGATCAGTGTCAAAGAGTGTGGTGCTGGATAAACACAGCCGGTCAGGTAGCATCCAAGGAACAGGACAATCGACGTTTCATGCATAAACTCTTCATCAGGAATTGGCCTCTGCCTGAAATGTCGATTCTCCTGCTCCTCGGATGCTGCCTGACCTGCTGTGCTTTTCCAACACCACACTGAGTACACCGGCCAAGAGGCAATTTTCTTCCATGGGAGAGATCTCCTCCCTGTCAGAGGACGAGACTGTTCAATGTTTGGTGGAACCATTGGCCAGTCTGCCCATTGGATTCCTCACCAGGGTTGATGCTGAAATGTCAGTGTGTTCGATTGGCAAAAGGAGTGTGGGATTGGAGGCTGCTGGGGACCTCACACTCACGGTTGTGCAGATGAATGAAGGGACAGGGTAAGGGGGTGGGGAGGATTCTTTGGAATAGCCCAGGCCATTCGGAGGAGCGCTGGTGACCAGGCAACTGGTCATCCCACAGCAGGAGAAGACCCTGTGGTCTCAGCGATGAGGCACGTCATGGAATAATGTAACAAAATAATGATTTGCATGAAATCCTGAGGCCATTGTCTGGTTCCCAGCTACTGTCAGAAGTTAAAATAATGTCAATGGGATCCCAGCAGAAACAAAACTATAAGGCTGCATTCTCAACACCATCAGAGCTTCCATGCCATGTTTCACTGACGTGTGGTCAGGAGTAGAAATGTCATAGCCTTTCTAGCTGTTGCCCTTTACTGCCTGCTGCACCCAGGAAACATACTGCCTGGATACAGTAATTTGTTTTATAACTCATTAATGGGATCTGGACATCATGAGCCAGGTCACCATTTATTACCCATGCGTTATTTACCTTGAGAAGGTGATAGCGAGTTGCCTTCATGAAGCACATCAGTCCTTAGAGAGTAGAGACCACTACCATGCTCCCCCCACCATGGCTGTTGAAGAAGGAATTCAAGTATTTTTAGCCATTGACAGTGAAGAAATGGCAATAAGGTCCCAAGTCAGGATGATTTGTGGCTTGGGGGTGAAGTTGCAAATGATAGTGTTCCCATGGGAAGAAAATAAAAAGTGATAAATAGGGTGTCAATAAACCACCTGCGTATTCGAATAGATATCTGTGCATGTGGAATCAAGTGGCAAGGAGTGGGTCTGGACATATGATGGAGTGTTGGAGCCCTGGCCTCTTTTTAACTCCTTTTGATCATTGAGTCTACGACTAAATCCATATAAAAGTTGCATCAAAAGTAAAAATCAGAACTGTTCATATAATAACACTTGAATTATTTTTATTCTGTTGCAATTTGTTCAGTACTTTATTTTCCTTACAACAGACTTTCTTTTTTAAAACAACTGTCACAAAGATACAGCCATGCAAGAACTGTTAAATTTTGCCGAATAAGTTCACACATTTTTAACATTACCATGATCTGGTAGATTGTACATTGGACAAATGCATCCAGCAATGTCAAATGATTGTGTTATAATCTTTTCAGAAGTTCTAAGTAATTTTGTATTTTATAAATAAAGTAAACACAAACTTACTACATTTACAACACTCCACGTGGAAGGAGGGGAGGGGAGGGGAGTTGCATTTCTGATTAAAGGGAGTATCACAGCGGTGATCAGAGATAAAATAACTGATGGATCATCCAGTGAGGCTTTGTGGGTGGAGAAATAACAAGGGTGGCTCAGTGTTTAGCACTGCTGCCTCACAGCACCAGGGACCCAGGTTCAATTCCAGCCTTGGGTGACTCTCTGTGTGGAGTTTGCACATTCTCCACGTGTCTGTGTGGGTTTCCTCCCACAGACCGATGATGTGCAGGTTAGATGAATTGGCCGTGCTAAATTGCCCATAGTGTTAGGTGCATTAGTCAGAGGGTAATGGGTCTGGGTGGGTTACTCTTTGGAGGGTTGGTGTGGACTGGTTGGGCCGAAAGGCTTGTTTCCACACTGTAGGGAATCTAATGTAAATCTAATCTACTGTAGTAGTTCTTTGTATTTCACATTATAGTGGATGTCACTTCAAGTTGTCCAATCGTGAATTAATTAATATTCTAGTGCTGTCTTTCCTGTTTAGTTTCAGCTGCTGAGTGCATGTGCAATTTTTCGGTATGCTTTATGAATCTTTTTGGCCTAGTCTCAGATTTCCGGTGAAACAGGATTCAGATGATTGCCATACTCATAGGTACAGGGTAAATTATCACCCCACATAAAGCTCCTATTAACTTAAATTATAACAAATGCACCCAACCAAGATGCAGTAAATATCTGCAGGAGCAGGCCATTAGCTTCCGATTGTGGGAATCCAAGATCCACATCAGCAATTTTATATTAAAATTAGCCTGAGCTCAGTCTAATGAATTCTATCTCCAATGCATCACAACAGTTATGTGTATCTCTTTCAGAAAGCAGCTCGGTTGCCACTTATTGAAAGACAGCAGCGATGGGAGGCTTTAGACGAGGGTTGTGTACAGGAAGGGAAAATGGATGTGTCACTCCTCCTGCTTTCAGTAGGTACAGTGTGTGTAGATACAGAAGGAGGTTGGAAGTAAACATTTGTAAAGTTGTGAAGTGGGCAAATATATGTCAGCAAATGTGAGACAAAGGCAATATTTTTGCTTTGAACATTTGAGACTGTGCAATCTGGCAGGGCAAAGGGATTTGAGGATTCACTATCACAAGTTATTAAAAAAACATAAAGCTGTGAAATGTTAATACCACACTTTATGGCAAAGATGGGAGGGGGATGCACCATGAAGTACACCTGATAGCCAGGGTATGGGGGTGCCGGTGTTGGACTGGGGTGGACAAGGTCAGAAGTCACACGATCTCAGGTTATAGTCCAACAGGTTTCTATGAAATGTTGCTCTGAAAGCTTGTGAGTTTAAATAAACCTGTTGGACTATAACCTGGTGTTTTGTGACTTCTGACCTACAGCTGTAGGACATGGTGTATTCACTGGGTGCTCCTGATCAGCAAATGAGAGACTTTCTAAAGCTCGTACAGCCTTCCTTTCTTCTTTTTTAAAAATTTCTTAATGATTTCTGTTTTTATTTTTGTTTTCATTTTGTCTTTGCTTTTATTTCTTGGTGGATAGTTGGAGTCTTGGTGGAGTCAGAGTGTTTTTCCCAGGGTCAACATGTCAGCAGCATAGGTTTAAGGTGAGGGGGAGGGGGGCAAGTTTAAAGGAGACGTGCAAGGGACATTTTTTACAGAGAGACGGTTAGGTACCTGGACTATGTTGCCAGGGGAGCTGTTAGAAGCAAGCATGATAGCAATGCTTAAAAGACATTTAGGCAGACACATAGACAGGTAGGGAATAGAAGGAGATGGGCCTTGCACAGGTAGATGGGACTAGTTTGGAATGGCATCATGGTCAGCACAGACATGGTGGGCCGAAAAGTCTGTTCTAATGCTGTACTATTCTATGGGTTTCCCACTCTTGGCATGCCAACCATTTGATGGCATTGACAAGGTAGTACTGGAGTCAACTGAGCTTTTAACAAATGTGTTGAAACTGCTCCTTTAACAAGGTGGTGCAATCCTTGGCTTTGTTTTTCACAGAGGTCGTAAATGACACACACTCATAAACGTCTGGGGTGGAAGGGATTTAGGGCCAATTTGATAACAGCTAACAGACACTGCCTCAGGCAGCAGGCTTTCAGGTTTAAAATAAACTTGTACAATGAAAGTGGTGTGGTTAGTTGCCCCAGTTCAGCTTTTGTCTGGTTGGGTTTTGTTTAACAGTAATGTGAAGAAAGGTTGTTGGACCCACAGAAGCAGGTCCAGGCTGGTCCTCTCTCTGTGACTTATCTCCTGTAAGACCCTGGGTTTGATTTTATTTTTTGTGCCAAGGGGTGTTTATGGGAATTGTTGCGAATATTTTGAACAGTCTCATTAAGTTGGGATAATCTGTTGGGTTTTCGGAGAGGTTAAGTTATTCGGTATTCTGCTTTCTGTTATCTGTATTTCATTCAGTAATCTTGTAAATAAATTCTGTTTTGTTTAAAACTAAATGGTTTGACCAATTGTATCCAACCTGGAATGTCCACTTTCCATCTGCTTAAAACAACCAGCAAAATTAGGGTCTGGGTTACCTTCTTGGAATGTTTTGAGGGCTCTGGCTTGGTCCATAACAGATTGGGGACTCTTTGCGGGATTTGTTCTAAATTGGGATTAGAGTTGTTGGACTCGAAGGCAGTGAGTGGTAGGTGTTGGTGTCTTTTGTTCCAGATGTTCATTTTAGTTGGTTTAAACAGTGCTTGGAATAGCAATGCCTCTTTATGTCACCAAGAGTTTTTTGGGGTGGAAGAAATGACCTTAGGGTTTTTTGCCAAAAGATAATGAAGGCTAAGCTGCTGGAATTAGCAGACAAGTTGGAGTTGGAGCTGCCTCCTTCTGTGAGGAAAGGAGAGATAGTTAAATAGCTCAGCATTTAAATTTATTGGAAACACCATCAGATGGCTAAAATTCAATTGAACATGAGGCAGCTCGAGTTAGATGCAAAAGACAAGGAACTACGATTAAAAGCAGAGGAAAGAGAAAAAGAACAAATTGTTTTAGCAGAAGAGACAGAAAAAAGGAGAGAGTTTGAACTTCAGAAATTGGCACTTAGACAGGAGTTCAAAAATTCACTTTCTGAAATAGGTAGAACTCATGTGGAAGAGCAGAGAGTTAAAATGGCAAGATTAGCAGCTGAAATGGCTGATGGTTATGAATTGGTCCAAAAAATAAAGGTTATGAATTGGTCCAGAATCAATTTCAATCTGTGAGGGATAGAAATTAGGGAAAAGAGAAATCTTCACGTGGAAAGAGAAAGGTTGATCTCAATGAAGATCATAAGGATAACTTTCCACAGGGTAGAATTGAAACCCTAGAAAGGGATAGAGAAGTTAAAAATCTCAGGTGCTGTCACTCCAATAAATTAGGCCACATAAAATCACCCATATTGTTGGGTTAGGAGAAGCATTGGGAAGCCAGATGTAGGAAAATAGGATAAGTCAGCGAACTTTGTTGGAGTGGTAACAGAAAGCACAGAGGAGGCTAGAAAGCTGTACCAGAATGTATAAGTTGGTCAGAGGTTTGTTAAGGAGGAAGTGCCAGATCTTCTTAAAACATATAGCTGCGAAGGTAAAGTCTGTTCACTTAGGCCAGGAGCAGCAGTAAAGAGGTTACAATATTAAGAGACACAGGATCCTCTCATGGTGGATCTGAAGGATGAGGAGGTATGTACTTCTGAAGGACTATTGACAGAAAATGTACTGGTAACATGAATTCATAGTGAGACAAAAAACACTAAATTACTTAAAGTGAGGTTAGAATGTCAAGTGAAGAGTGGAGAATTTTTGGTAAGAATACTGGACAAACTCTCAGCTCTAGGAATATTATTTGTTCTTGCTAATGATATAGCTGATTCACTGGTTAGAGTGCTGCCTACTGTGGTTGAAAAGCCAGTGGAAACTCAGGCAACTGAACTATTACAGGACACATATCCTGGAAATTTTCCTGACTGTATGGTAATGAGGTCACAAAGTCATCAGTTGAAACAAGAGAGATGAAAGAGTACAGATAAGAAAGTTGAAGTGGAATTAGCAGAGACCCTGTTTGATTAGATCATTGAAACAAGCCAGGAGCAGATGGATGACACAGCAGATATCTTTATCTCAGATAAATTAAGTGAGTTACATCAGAAAGATGGAAACTTAAAGCAATTGTATCAAAAGGCATACACAGAGAAGGAATCCAAATGTATCCCTGAATGTTATTATCTTAAAAATAATATCTTAATAAGGAAATGGAAATCATCACATATTCAAACAGATGAGAAAGGGGCGGATGTTCATCAAATCTTTTTGCCAGTGGGCTATAGAGAGAAGGTGTCGCGCATGGCTCAAGAGCTACCACTCATTTAGGAGTGAGTAAAACTTAAGCTAAAATACAAAAACTTTTTTTTTTGGCCTGGACTGCACAAGGATGTAGTTGAATTTTAAAGATGTATCATACATGTCAGGTAATAGGAAAACCACAGGTGGTAATAAAACCGGCCCATTTAATACCTATTCCTGAATTTGATTAACCTTTTACAAGCGCCTTAATTGATTGCATAGGTCCCATACCAGAAACCAAAGTGGGAAATCAGTTAACAATAATGGATTTGTCAACTAGATTTCCAGAGGCCGTTCCATTACGCACTATCACAACTAAAAGGATTGTAGAGGAATTACTCAAATTTTTCACTAGATGCAGACTACAAACAGAGACATAATCAGATCAAGGGTCAAACTTCAATCAAAATTATTCAAGGAAGTTTTAGACAACTTAGGAATAAAACAATTCAAATCTACTATATTACATTCAGAATCACAGGATCAGGTGCAGCAGTAAAAGAGGTTCCAATATTAAGAGACTCAGGATCCTCTGAGTCTGTGATGCTGAAAGATGAGGAGGTCTGTACTTCTGAAGGACTACTGCCAGAAAAGGTACTGGTAATGGGAATTCCTGGTGAGGCAAACTACCATCTAGAAAGGTGGCATCAGACATTGAAAACCATGTTGCGGGCTTATTGTCAAGGCTATCCAGGTGATTGGGATAAGGGAATTCTATTTGTGCTTTTTGTGATCAGAGATGCACCAAATTAATTGACCAAATTCAGACCATTTGTATTAGTTTTTGGGTATGAAGTGAAAGGACTGGTAAAATCAGTTAAGGAGAAATTGGTAAGTCAGAATTCAGAGACCACATATTTGGACTTTGTGTCAAATTTTAGGGGACGATTAAATAGAACTGGGTAGTTGGCTAGACAGCATTTAAAAGTATTCACAGCATACAATGAAACAGGACACAAAAGAAACCAAAAATTTGCAATTTTGATATCGGGGATAAGTTATTACTGCTATTTCCTGCGATTGATGAACCTTTAAAAGAAAGGTTTACAGGACCTTATCAAGTTGTAAGAAAATTGAGTGAGGTGAACTACTTAATAGGGACTCCAGACAAAAACAAATCTCACAGAGTGGGTCATGTGAATATGCTCAAAAGGTATTTTGGCAGAGAGGGAAAACAAGAAGAGAATGTGTTATTAATTACAACATAGAGGGAAGAACCAAATTCAGAGGATACTGAATTGGACAATTGTCAAATTAAATTGGACAACGAGGAAGTTGTCAAAAATTGGGATAAGTTATTGAGTAACCTTCCACAAGAAAATTGAAATGATCTGAAAGAGTTGTTACTATCACACAGGGAGATAAATAGAAATAAGCTGGGAAGTACTAATCTAATAATGCACGATGTAGATGTAGGGGATGCTGTTCCGATTAAGCAACATCCTTATAGGCATAACTGTTGTGGTTCTGTTCGCCGAGCTGGGAGTTTTTGTTGCAAACGTTTCGTCCCCTTTCTAGCGACATCTCCAGTGCTTGGGAGCCTCCTGTGAAGCGCTTCTGTGCTGATTCCTCCAGCATTTATATTCAATGTGTCAACTAGACCCTATATACCGACCACTGCAGCGGACAGCTACTGACAACCGGAAGCGGCAGATTCAAACCAGTATAAATGCCGGAGGAATCAGCACAGAAGCACTTCACAGGAGGCTCCCAAGCACTGAAGATGTCACCTAGAAAGGGGACGAAACGTTTGCAACAAAAACTCCCAGCTCGGCGAACAGAACCGCAACAACGAGCACCCGAGCTACAAATCTTCTCACAAACTTTGTATAGACATAACTCTCTAAAGTGGGCACAGGTTCAGAAGGAAATTGAATGTGTGCTCCAAGACAATATAAACAAAGTGAGTTACAGTGACTGGAGTCAAAATGGTGTCAAAAATAGATGGTGCCCAATGGTTATGTATAACTATCACAAAGTTAATGCAGTTTCAAAGGCTGATGCGTATCTGCATTTGGAAGACTGTGCTGAGAAGGTGGCACAAGCAATTTATATTTCGAAGCTGGACTTGCTCAGACGATACTGACCGGTACCTCTGTCAGAAGGAGCAAAGGCAATTTTGGGTTTTGTAACGCCGAATGAACTGTCTCAGATTAAAGTCATGCCATTTGGCATTAAAATATGCCAGCCACATTTCAGATACTAACCAATAAGGTCATTGCTGGATTACCTAACTGTGTTGTATATATAGATGACCTGGTGATTATTAGACACACATGGAAGGAACATGCAACATTTATCTGACTTATTTGATCGACTTCAGAAGATAGGCTTTGTGATACACCTGGCTAAAAGTGAAGTTACCAAAGCCCAAGTCACCTTCCTGGGTTAAGTTATTGGACACGGACAAATGGCCCCATGGGATGCAAAAACGAAGGTAATTGGGGAGTTTGCCATACCATCGCCAAAAAGAGCAGTACTACCAAAGGGTCTGTTTCCATGCTATATATCACGATGATTCTATGACTCTACGGTTCCTGTGACTGAGTGGATTTTATTGAAAATTCGTACCAAATTTTAGCAGTGTGGCTGCTCCACTCACTGAATTGCTAAAGAAAAGCAAAAAGTTTCAGAGGACAGCAGCCTGCCTGAAGGTATTTGACAGCCTGAAAGCTGCATTAATCACTGCCCCAATGTTAGCCACACCTACTTATGCAAAACCATTCAAGGTGGCTATCGATGCAAGTGATGTGGGTAGTCAGTGCTGTGCTTTTGCAAGAAGATGATGAGAAGATAGAAAGACCTATCGGGTATTTCTCCAGGAAGTTGAACATTCATCAGCAGAAATATTCAACAGTTGAGAAGGAGACTTTGAACTTGGTGTTGGCGTTACAACATTTCGGTGTTGACATTACCAGTAACCTATCTGAGATAATAACATACACTCATCAAACCCTTTGAAGTTTATGGAGAAATTTAAGGACAAACATGCCAGACTGTTTAGGTGGAGCTTGCTGTTACAGCCATTCAATGTGAAATTTTGCATGTGGCAGGAAGAGGAAACATGATTGCCAATGCATTGTCAAGACTCGAATAAGAAATGGAAACGTTTAGTGGTAGGAGTAGAACAGACTGAAATGGAATGTAGTTGTGTGTGTTTGCGCACTCATAGTCAATGTAATGTATATGTGTCTTTGAAACGACTTAACAAAATATTTTAAGGGGTTTTAAAATGAAGTCATCTTTGGATATTGATCGTTTTTTTTTTAAAAGGATGATGTGTGTTGAAGCTGCTCGGTGGCACAGTGGAGTGGACGGCACGGTGGCACAGTTAGTGGGTGGCACAGTGGCACAGTGGAGTGGGCGGCACGGTGGCACAGTGGAGTGGGCGGCACGGTGGCACAGTTAGTGGGCGGCACGGTGGCACAGTGGAGTGGGCAGCACGGTGGCACAGTGGAGTGGGCGGCATGGTGGCACAGTGGTTAGCACTGCTGCCTCACAGCGCCTGAGACCCGGGTTCAATTCCCGACTCAGGCGACTGACTGTGTGGAGTTTGCACGTTCTCTCCGTGTCTGCGTGGGTTTCCTCCGGGTGCTCCGGTTTCCTCCCACAGTCAAAAGATGTGCAGGTCAGGTGAATTGGCCATGCTAAATTGCCCGTAGTGTTAGGTTAGGGGAAATGTAGGGGTATGGGTGGGTTGCGCTTTGGCGGGTCGGTGTGGACTTGTCGGGCCGAAGGGCCTGTTTCCACACTGTAAGTAATCTAATCCAAAGTAATCTAATCTAATCCAAATGCTCCTTTAACAAGGCGGTGCAATCCTTGGCTTTCTTTTTCATAGAGGTCGTAAATGACACACTGCAAAAAGTCTGGGGCTGAAGGGTTTTAGGGTCAATTTGATAATAGCTAACAAATACTGCCTCAGGCAGAAGGCTTTCAAATCTTATAAAAATAAACACTTGTGCAATGAAAGGGGTTGAGCAGTTCTCCCAGCTCAGCTTTTCTCTGGTCGGGTTTTTTTTAGCAGTAATGTAAAGAAAGGTCATTGGATCCACAGAAGCAGGTCCAGGCTGATCCTCTCTCTCTGACTTCTCTCCTGTAAGACCCTGGGTTTGTTTTCACAATTTGTATAAAGGAGTGTTTATGGGAATTGCTGCAAGTATTTGGAACAGCATCATTAAGTTGGGGTGATCTGTTGGGTTTTCGAAGAGGTTAAGTTATTCGGTATTCTGTTTTCTGTTGTTTGTGTTTCATTCAGTAATCTTGTAAATAATTTCTGTTTTGTTTAAAACTAAGTGGTTTGACTAACTGTATCCCACCTGGAATGATCACTTTTCACCTGCTTAAAACAATCTGCAAAATTAGAGTCTGAGTTACCTTCTTGAAATGTTTTGAGGGGGGCTGGTCTGATCTGTAACACAAGAGACCATTAATTCCTTATAGGGGTAAGTTCAGTGGTGGATGAGAAGGTGGTGGGTTGGCCACCTGAACTCTTTCGGATGTTTCCTTGACAGAAATACACCCAGCACAAGTATGCAACAGTCTGTAATAATGGAGCAATTTAAATAGTGTTGTTCATAAATTTCAAGACATTTGTCTCAACAAATAAACTGTGTTTGCTTTATATGTTGTGTGTTCTAACATGTAAGGTAGCCATCAGACCTACATAATAACACTGATGCTTGACAAGAAATAAAATTGCTAATGACTCAATCATCTGCAATTTCTCATTAAACACAGCATTTTCAAGCAACAGAAAAGGAAAAGAAACAATTTTCCCTGAGAAATATTGCAAATGAGCCTTTGCATCTGCATATGCATGACTGTCACATATGATAAATCAAAGAGTTTAGACCTTATTAACTACATTTTACAAATTTGCCCCTAATGTTCCAAGAGAAATGGAACCGTTGGCAGGATTTTATAGGAGTCAGTGTGATTTGGACCACATCAAGATGTGTGGTGGAATTCAATGAGAAGTCTGTCGATGTCTCCCTCAATTATGGGGGCATCTTGCTGCAGATTTTGTTTTTCGTTCGTGGCGAGGTGGGTTTCTCACTCGATAGCAGTGAGCTTCAATAAAGGGGATTATCACATGTTCAACACCCCATTGATAGCCCAGCTCACCTCATTAACATCAAGGTTGCTATTTTTACCAAACTACCAGCAAGAAAGCTTGACATGGAAACCAAAGTTGCTACCTGGTGAAGTCAGCTCACTGTTATCTCTGAAGTGGCCTTCAAGTTGCATACCAGATGCCAACAGTTCCATGGGTACTGGCCATAGGGCACTCCACCACCGCAGACATTGGCATCTAGCATGTGCCAGTCTCTAAGAACTCTCACAGCACATCATTGATCCACTGCTTCTGTACTTCAATGTTTATAGACTGGACCATGCTGCATCTTGGAGCTATTTGTTCACTGTCACTGGGGACATTCACTCTTAGCCTATCAGGATGTTCACTGCATCCCTTCTTTGCCTTGTCTTTTTGCACAATGCCAGAGATATCAGACTCACATTCCTTCTGTCTTACCTTGGGGCAGACACGTCTAGGGCAGACACACAAGGTGGAAGCTTGTCATGGTTGTCAGAGGCCTCAGTCAGGTCAAGAGGCACAACCTTTAGTCAGGGGGTCTCACACAGTAAGTGGAAGGTAGCATCCTATACTGCCCATGGGGGGTGGATGGCCAATGACTCAGGGTGGTCAGAGTCAGGGTGTTCTCCAGCTAAGGGTGAGGAGCTAGTTGTTGGGCAGCCTACCATCCATCTTGACATTTAGTGCTCTATTATGTGCTTCTTTCCTCCAGGAATGAGATTCAGGCAGGGACTTAGGCAGATGGAAGTGGGTGGGTGGGTACTTCCATAAGGGAAACTCAAAAAATGCTGGTAAAACTTATAGAGTCATAGAGATGTAAAGCAGAAGCAGACCCTTCAGTCCAACTTGTCCATGCCGACTGGATATCCTAAATTAATCTAGTCCCATTTGCCAGCACTTGCCCATATAACTCTAAACCCTTCCTATTCATAAACCCATCCAGACGTCTCTTAAATATTGTAATTGTACCAGCCTCCACCACTTATTCTGGCAGCTCATTACACATACACACACACACGGACACACACACACACACACACACCCCTTCTACCCCTTCGCGTGAAAATGTTTTAGGCGCCTTTTCTATCTTTCCCCTCTCACCCTAAACCTAATACCTCTAGTTCTGGACTCCCCCACCCCAGGCAAAAGATCTTGTCTATTTACCCTATCCATGCCCTTTAGGATTTTATAAAGCTTTATAACTTAATGGGTCCAGCAGCATTTATGGAGACAGAAACAGAACTGAAGGGAGTGAGAAAAGAATTGGCTTTTATGCTAATGGAAAAGAGGGAGAAGAGCAAGTGGAACCGAATGATGAAGGAGCCCCAGAACAAAAGGCAATGGTAATGGTAATAGCAAAGCAATGTAGATGAAGTGTAAATATTGATCTAAGGTAATAATCGCAAAAATTAGCTCAACTGACCTAAGAGTAAACCCAAGCAAACAAGGCACTGATAGGGGATAGGTAAGGGGTAATCAAAATGGAGGACAGGATTTATGATCTGAAGTCATTGAACTCAATATTGAGTCCAAAAGGTTATCAAGTGCCTAAATAGAAAATGAGGCATTATTCCACCAATCAACATTGGACTTTGTCAGAGAATTGAATACCACAGCAGACCTAGGATAGAAATGTTAATGATTAGATTCTCTACAGTGTGGAAACAGGCCCTTCAGCCCAACAACTCCACACCGACCCTCTGAAGAGTAACCCACTCAGACCCATTTCCCCTCTGACTAATGCACCGAACACAATGGGCAATTTAGCATGGCCAACCCACCTGACCTGCACATCATTGGACTGTAGGAGGAAACCTACGCAGACACGGGGAGAATGTGCAAACTCCACGCAGACAGTAGCCCATGGCTGGATTCAAACCGGGCACCCTGGTGCTGTGAGGTAGCAGTGCTAACCACTGAGCCACTGTGCCACCCGTTGTTGGAGTAAGTTGATGTATTGAAATGGCAAGCAGGGAAAGGATAGAGCTCATTAGAGCAGACGGTTTCTACAAAGCAGTCACCCAGTTTGCTTTTGATCTTGCTAAAGTAGAGGAGACTGCAGTGTGAGCAGTGAATATAGTAAACCAGTTTGTAAGAAATCGAAGTCCAATGCTATTTCACATGTAAGGTGTGTTTGGGAAAAAATCGATTGGATGTGACGTAGGCAGTGTGCCATCTTTGTGTATCATTCTGTTATAAAGAGTGTTTTGTCAGCACGAATTGGCCAAAAGACAAATTGTGGATGTTGTTTGGATAATGCAAACTTTCTACTGAATCGGTATAGCGATTTTCTATTAGGGATCTTTACAGTGGCTTCTATAGCAGTTTTCCATAGTATAATTTTCTATAGTGGTTTCCTATAGCATGATTTTCTATATCAGTTTCCCATAGCACGATTTTCTTATGCAGTTTCCCATAGCGTGATTTTCTATAGGGGTTTCCTATTGCGTGATTTCCTATAGTGGTTTTCCATAGTGTGAATTTTTATAGGTGTTTCCCATTGTGCGATTTTCTACAGCGGCTTTCCATAGCATGATTTTCAATAGGGGATTTCCATTGCGTGATTTTCTATAGCAGTTTTACATCATGTGGTTTTCTATAGCGGTTTTCCATAGCGTGATTTTCTATAGCAGTTTTATATCGTGTGGTTTTCTATAGTGGTTTTCCATTGCGTGATTTTCTATAGCAGTTTTATATTGTGTGGTTTTCTATAGCGGTTTTCCATAGCGTGATTTTCTATAGCAGTTTTATATCGTGTGGTTTTCTATAGTGGTTTTCCATTGCGTGATTTTCTATAGCAGTTTTATATCGTATGGTTTTCTATAGTTGTTTTCCATTGCGTGATTTTCTATAGCAGTTTTATATTGTGTGGTTTTCTATAGCGGTTTTCCATAGCGTGATTTTCTATAGCAGTTTTATATCGTGTGGTTTTCTATAGTGGTTTTCCACAGTGTGATTTTCTATAGCAGTTTTATATCGTGTGGTTTTCTATAGTTGTTTTCCATTGCGTGATTTTCTATAGCAGTTTTATATCGTGTGGTTTTCTATAGTGGTTTTCCATAGCGTGATTTTCTATAGCAGTTTTATATTGTGTGGTTTTCTATAGTGGTTTTCCATTGCGTGATTTTCTATAGCAGTTTTATATCGTATGGTTTTCTATAGTGGTTTTCCATAGCGTGATTTTCTATAGCAGTTTTATATCATATGGTTTTCTATAGCAGTTTTCCATAGCGTGATTTTCTATAGCAGTTTTATATCGTATGGTTTTCTATAGCAGTTTTCCATAGCGTGATTTTCTATAGCAGTTTTACATCGTATGGTTTTCTATAGTGGTTTTCCATAGCGTGATTTTCTATAGAGTGAGGGTGCAGAGAAACACAACAGTCGTGTTATAGCAGAGCGACTTGTATGTGAATCTAAAACTGAAGATAACTTCACTGTGGATGTAGAAGAAGCGTGCATTTTGATCCCCATCCCGTTTGTAATTTAAATTTAGCCTCCCTGAAGTATATTATATACAGGATACTTAAGAAGGACACAAGAACATACCGAATAGGAACAGTAGGAGACTGTTCAGACCCTCAAACCCCTCACAGGATAATAGCTGATCGGACATTCCTCCCAACCACTTTCCTGATCTTTCTCCATAACTCTTGATTCTCCTACTGTTCAAGAATCTATCCATCTCAGCTTTAAGTATAAAAATAAATTAGACACTTACTTCTATTATTATAACCATTTTCTTCAGACAGTGCAGAAAGGATTTAATACCTCCAACCACCATCAGAAAAGAATGTGTTTTATTTGATTAACTGAGTGAAGCTGATCTTGCAGCTTTTCTCTTCAAATTTATCTTTTATCTTCTATTGAGGCCTCCTTTCTTTGCGATCCACTCGATACCTGCCTTGTGATAATATAGAATTCTTCTATTCTTTTCCATTCTCCCTAATGAAAGTTAATTTACACTTTTCACAAAAAAACGGATTGAATTGTGAAATGCAATTCTAAAATTGATATCAATCTCAGGCATATTTATGATACCAAAGGTACTTGATTTATTCAGTCACCATAAATCAATGTTCCTGCTCATAATAGTTTTCCAAGTGGATTAGTCATTAACTTGCTCATATTTGTAACTCTAAACACGTGCTCATCATTCTATCCCATTACGATGAACTGCACATAAGCCTGCAATAATTCTGCCCAATAGCCCTTATGAAAAGTGATTGTTTACTCAGCCTTCATGGATATCCATGGCAAACATATGATCTTATTCTGACATTGTTCTGGGTCATCCATCACCACCACTGTCAGTAAAGTTTTCGAATATAATACCCTGTAGTGTTGCCATATGGTAGACGGTGCTGCAGGCAGCAAGTTATTTGTTAAACCATATTGCTATATTGAATTTTATTGTAATGCACTGGCCTAATAAAATCTAACCAACAGAACTGTATTTTCAGGATCCCAAATGTGTACTTTATTACTGCTTACACGGATGTATGTGTCCCATCAAAGCTGCATTGCCGTAGGCTTTGGGGCTTTAGCACTGCGTGAGCCAAAGCTTAACATCACAGTTTCTCTCATAAGAAAGACAGCATGATGTTAAGTATACAGATGCAATGATGTGATAACTCCAGGGTAGCTACTTATCTCACAGCTTAGTTCTTGTTTCTCAAAAATCTTCCTCAGAATGTGTGAAGCAGCATAGTTTGCAACACAATCCAGGATAATTGGTTACTGTCTAATAATCACTTAATGTCTGTATGTATGTGTAATAAATGGAATGCTTTCTTGTTACAGCGAACAGGTCTGGGTAGGAGCAGTTGCATGGTTGGTGATATAGGTACCTTCGAGAGGGATGGTCATTAGAGAAGGCAGCAATGGGAAAGAGTTGTGGTTCATCTCCTCAACAGCAAATGAGAAACAACTGGAAACCTGATAGAGTGTCAGTAGGGGGGTGACTCTTCATTTCCTCACATAAGATGTGAAACATCTGTTTATTAAATCTAAATCTTTGAAGACAGGATGTTTCGCACCAATGAATAAAGTTATCTTCTGCCTGCACACAATCTAGATGTTTACTTCTGTGATACAATCATAATAGCACCACCAATCCCTAGCAATTATTTTGAAACTTGTATCATTAGTGTGCAAAGAGTTGCTTTGTGAGTTATTTCACCTCGTCTAAGCTGACATCATGACTTGTTGTAGAGTCTATTTTAAGGAGATCATACCTAGCTTAAATTACTGATTACAATTTAAACGAACTATTCATAATGTAGTTGTCCATGTACATCACATAAACAGAACATTGATGAGTTGATGAGTTAAATTGGCTGGAAACTGGAAACCCAGGGTCATTTTTGCAGGCAGACCATCATAAAGCAGTCACCAAGTCTATATTCCACCTCCCCAGTGTAGAGGAGACCACAATGTGAGCAATCTAACAGGTCATGTTAATGACCTCCATCTCAGTAGCTCCAGATGCTCTTTGCCACTCCATGGAAAGGGTTGCTCTGATGTATGTTTTTTTTCCTCCCCTTTTTAATCCTCTCCACACGTGTGCTGCAATAGTCCCCCAACCAGCATCCTCCTCTTGGTTGGTTTTGTTTGAGTGATGAAGTCCTTGTTTCAGCTTTATTTCCTATCCTGTGATTTTTTAAATATTCATTTGCAGGGTGAAGGTATAGCTGGCTAGGCCAGTATTTATTTCCCATGCCTAATTGCCCAGAGCGCAATTAAGAGTCAACCACATTTGTGTGGGTCTGGAGTCACATGGAGGCTAGACCAGGTAAGGACAAAAAAGCTGCAGCTGGAATCTCCACCCCCTGAAGCTGCCTGGCTTGCTGTGTCCAGCCTCCTGCCTGTCTACTTCAGACCAGGTAAGGACAGCAGGTAAAGGTTCCAACAATGCTTTCATCATTAGATTCTTAATTCCCGCTTTTGTTTAATTGAATTCAAATTTCACCATCTGCCATGGTGGGATTCAAACCCAGGTCCCAATACATTCCTGGGGCCCTGGATTAACAATCCAGTGATAATATCGCTAAGCTATCTGCTATCCTGTTCTCCTCCCTGCCTTCTGTGCCAAAGGTCTCGGTTTCAGTGTCTGTCTCTATCCAGTGTTGTCTAATGGCCCCTTCTCCATTCTGTCTCTCATCAACTCAGTGGCAACAATTGTTGCTATAGTTTAGTGGCCAGTCCAGTGTTGCCTGCTGCTCCATCTCTCTCTCCCTCCCTCACTGTTCTCAGGAGGCAGAGCTGTTACACACTCAGTCCCCTCCAGCTCTTAGGATGAAGGTCTCTGGGTTGTGACAATGTTGGCTCTCTGCCTGTAGTCTACTCTTCAAGATTATTTTCTACTCAATTTGTTCAGAGATGTTGTGACATACGTCTGTAGCTGATGGAATTTGAAACCAGACCTCCTGGCTCAGAATTAGGGACATTGCCACTGCAACACAAGAGCATCTATTAATCTTCCTTTCAACTCTGAATCTATGTATCTGTCCAATTATTGGTGACTGGTGATAGAGTCATACAGCATGGAAATAGACCCTTGGGCAAAACTTGTCCATGCTGGCCAGGTTTCCTAAACAGAACTGCCTCAGGCGACTGACTGTGTGGAGTTTGCATGTTCTCCCCGTGTCTGCGTGGGTTTCCTCCGAGTGTTCCGGTTTCCTCCCACAATCCAAAGATGTGCAGGTCAGGTGAATTGGCCATGCTAAATTGCCCGTAGTGTTAGGTAAGGGGTAAATGTAGGGGTATGGGTGGCGTCCGCTTCGGCGGGTTGGTGTGGACTTGTTGGGCTGAAGGGCCTGTTTCCACACTGTAAGTAATCTAAAGTAATCTAATCTAAACTAGTCCCATTTTCCTGCATTTGGTCCATGTCCCTCCAAGACCTTTCCTATCCATGTGCCTGTCCAAATATCTTTGACCCATGAGAGAATCTTAACAAGAGGAGGAATTTGTTTTCATAACAAGGTGTAGCTAATTGCATGATAACAATAGGTGCAATTAAAATTAACTGGTTAGGCCTAATTGCAACTATCAGAGTTTGGGAGAACACAGCTGTCTCCATCAGGATCTCATGCAAGACTGCCTAATTCGCCACTCAATTCCTGTGTTACATCATCAGATTGGGTAGAGTTAATGTAACTGCAAAACTAACTTTTTCAGAAGGAGGGACGTTGTATAATACAATGAGGAAACCAAATTCCTATGGTACTTTCCAGCTCATGGCTTTTGGTGGATTCACCCCATGACTGCATTCCACAACAGGACTTCTAGTGTTCCAGATCTGTGAAAATTAACAGCTGTTTAAATAAATATTTTTTAAAGAATCAATCTAATCTTTCATGGAAGTATCTTCTCCTCCCAAAAATGTCCTGGCTTCTCAGAGATGTAGCTTCATCTCATCACTGTGCTGCAGGTGTAGTGCCCTGCAGTTTGTTGAACACTTTTACTCTATTTCTAATTTGCTCAATCTCATTCTTGTTTGTTGAATCTCTGCTCCTAGCTTTTGCAAAGGAAAGGTTAATAACATCACCACCGCCTTTCAAGTCTCAGGAGCACTGTTGTAATTTCTGCCACAAGCAATATCCTTTGCTGAATTTAAAACAAGACAAAAAAAGTGTCATTTCAGCTGATCCATGATCTAATTGATCTGCTTAGTTGAGCATTTCTGTGATATTCAAAGCTTGGGATACTTGTCCTACTGGATTGTCCTGTTTCAAGGCAGTTTGACAGACCCAGAATTAAATATACCTCTGTCAATAGGAACTGAATGTGGTTTATAATACCTGAAACATAATTTCCTCAAACCCTCCTACAGTAAAGACCAACGTTACATCAGCCTTTTTGATTCCTTGTTGTACCTGTGCATTAACATTTAATAATTTATATACTTTGAACTCAAATCACTTTGCTCTGCCACAGCTCCTAGTCTGTCAAGATTAAGTAAACTTTGTGATTTGTCTTCCTCATATCCAAAGTGAAAGACCTCAAGTCTTACACAGTGAATACCATGATTTCCTCACTCACTTAGCCTATGACCTGTCTCAGTAGTTCTAGTCAGATAGTATGGAAGGTCTGGAGACAGTAAGGACTCCAGATGCTGGAAGTCTGAGTCAATAGATGTGAAACTGGAAAAGCACAACAGGTCAGACAGAATCCAAGGAGCAGGAAAGTCAACATTTCAGACCAAAACCCTTTGTTTCAGCCCAAAACATTGACCTTCCTGCTGCTCAGATGCTGTCTGACCTGCTGTGCTTTTTCAGCTTCACATCTATTGATTGTGACTGGTCAATCAATTATAATTGCCACTTCTCAGTCCTCTCACCACCCTTAATTGGGCTGAGTTGTCAGAGGCACTTCTTACTTGTCCATCTTGTGAAAGATCACAACCAACATCCTACAGTAACCTTACCTTTATTCTCAAATTAGAACTGAATCCAGCCTTTGGGTTTCAATGGAAGAACACGGCACGGTGGCACAGTGGTTAGCACTACTGCCTCACAGTGCCAGAGACCTGGGTTCAATTCCCGACTCAGGCGACCTGACTGTGTGGAGTTTGCACATTCTCCCCGTGTCTGCATGGGTTTCCTCCGAGTGCTCTGGTTTCCTCCCACAGTCCAAAGATTTGCAGGTCAGGGGAATTGGTCGTGTTAAATTGCCCGTAGTGTTAGGTAAAGGGTAAATGTAGGGGAATGGGTGGGTGCGCTTTGGTGGGTCGATGTGGACTTGTTGGGCTGAAGGGCCTGTTTCCACACTGTAAGTAATCTAATCTAAAAACACCTATTGCTCATGCCACACACCTACAACCCATCTTTACTAATTTGGAGTTTTATCAAAGGACTTCTGGAAGTTAACATGAACAACATTCAGATGCTCACATATCCGTGGTGGTAATGCCTGCTTTGAAAACTTCAACTAGATTAGTCAGGCATGACAGAACATTCAGAAGTCCAGGCTGAGTTTTTTTGAACAACTGATTTCTAACGAAGTGCCCAACCACTGGCTCTGGAATCCATTCTCTGCTCTTTGCAGTCAAAGCCCACTTTAAATCAAACAAAAATCATTTTACCTTTTCACCTGGAGCTGCTGTAAGTTTAGACATTTTAATTTATAAATTGATACTCTGTGCCTCTTGTAAACAAATGGGAGTATGTGAAACAGGAAGACTGAGAAGATCATCAAGAAGCAACTGGACTGATCTTGTGAACGAAGAGTACCAAACTGATTTTGTGCTTCTCCCCTCCATCCATTTTTGTTTTCTTTCTGTGTCTGTTTGTACGTACATGTGTGTAAGGGAGAGTTTATAAGATGATTACAGTTTTGATTGCTAGTGTTATATGCTGTCAGTTTATAACAGTTGGAGAATTTGGAGGATTAATTTGCAGTTCAGCTAATAATTACTCAAGAAATATTAAATGATTAAAGACCTCCTTAAACTCCTGGAGCATATTATTAAACTAAACATCAGACTTAGTACTGACCCCTGTAATTATACCCCTTCAAGTACAGCCCTGAGTTTTTATACATCCTGGACCACTGACAACCATCTTCTCAACTGGATACACCCATTTGCTCAACACAATTCCATCCCCATATTATCCAACACCCCACAGCTTGCTTGATGCCAACTCAAGGCCTGACACCTCTGACTAATTGTATGACCCCCATCCCCAGATCCGAAAACCACTCCTTGCCCGGCCTGACCTTCTGCACCCAAACCCCATCCAAACCATTGGCACGGGAGCCCTGTAGATAACACCAGCACACACCCCTGACGCTGGGGCAAACACCAGCCCACCATTGCCAGGCATAACACCTCACTAATATGCCAGCCTGGTACCTCTATTATGCCCAGACATCACCCATTCCCTTGGCATCTCAAGATCATCAAAAACAGATGTTGCTTTTATCTTATCGATGGCAGAATTTAAAATGCTATGGAAAAATTATAAAAAACTCACTGTAATTTAGAAAATTAGTAACATCATCAAAAACTTAAAATGCAACTGGTTGAATCTGGAGATTTGCCTTTCTGCAGCTCAGTTACTTTCCCCATTTCCATTTTTATAAATTGATATTAACTCAATTAAATGCCTGTCCTACTTTATTTTTAGGTCCACTAATATTAGGTATTCCCCTCCCATTTTACCCACTCTATCTGATTTTAAAA
Organism: Hemiscyllium ocellatum; assembly: GCF_020745735.1. Taxonomy (NCBI): domain Eukaryota; kingdom Metazoa; phylum Chordata; class Chondrichthyes; order Orectolobiformes; family Hemiscylliidae; genus Hemiscyllium; species Hemiscyllium ocellatum. Next base: position 146,529,412 of record NC_083402.1, on the reverse strand, counting down.
TATTGTATCGCAAAATATATAACCCACTGTCTTGAACTTACCATACCATGGCTCCATAATGTCCGTGCTTTTTCCCTCTCAATGCACGATTGCCTGAAACTGCCCTGTTTTATTATGGATACTAAGCATGTTCCTCAGCAGACATTCGATTAATTTTTAATCAGCTTTCCTGTCACTTCATGTTTAGCTATCTCCTTTAGATTCTTACACTAACACTCCATTTATTTCCTCAGCATCAATATTCTCCAATAGTTTATGTTTTCCTGATGTTTGTCTTTCCTGTTCTGTTTACATTTCATGTAGATGTCCCAATCCCTAACTTGTTGTATGAAGTTTTCTGTTTCCTATTCTGAAGGAAGGTCACTGGACTTGAATCATTAAGTCTGTTTTTTTTACTGCAGATGCTGACAAAACTGCTACATTTCACCAACAGTTTCTGTTTTTGTTTCAGATTTCCAATGTCCACAATTCTTTGTTTTACTTTTAAGAATGTATCATCTGCTACTAATAATGCCTCTGGACTTCAATTCGCAGGGATCTCTATCCCGGATTCCTTTTTTTTCAGAAAATTCCTTGCTCTGTAAAGGATGTAAACAGCATCTCTTCCCTCACTCACCAAATTCTGTTAATCAATAAATTCCCCAAGTCAAGTAAGTGTTCAATCTTAGAGGTAGAACAAGTTTAAGGTATCAGAAAGAAAATTGTAACATTTAAATTGGTGGAGTCATTGACGTTCCTTCTAGATTGCAACAGTAGTCTTTACAGTAGGACTTCATATTACTTGAGAAAGTACAACAAATGGCTATGGCACAAGATCAAGGGTTTGGGATTCGGAATAATACATCTGAATGGAATGATGTTGGTTTAACAGTTGGTAACAAAGAGTAAGAATACATACGTAATTTTCACGTCTGTAGGATCTTAATAGTTAGATGCTAGAAAAAACAAAAATGTATCTATTATTGTCAATTATATTATGATTTCAATGAAGAGATCGAATTTAATACTTTGCTGACAACTACAAAACTAAGTGGAAAAGGAAGCTGTTCAGAAAGACAACGGATGAAAAAGGGTTTATAAACAATACAATTGAGTAGCAGGAAGCAGGTAGGTAGAGTAATAATGTAGAGAAATGTAAAATTGTCACTTCGGTCAAAAGCAAAGAAAAACAGAAGTATTTTTAAACCTGAAGTTATTACCAAACATTGATATTCTGAAGGATTTGGAAGTCCAGGGACAGGAAACACAGATAATTATTGTGTAGCTACAGTAAACAATCAGTAAGTCAAATTCCATATTGATCTTTCTTGCAATAAAATGGGCTGAATCTTATTTTTTTGGGTAAGTCTGAGCTGTCTTTATGCATTTTGCATGGATTCTCATAAGATGGCCTGGCAAATTTTCTTGTCAAAACTGTTGCATTAACTATCTAAAGTATCTAACGACTTCCCTCACGTCTGATCCTAGTCCCACCTTACCACACTTTGTTCCCAGAAAATCCTGCCAGTCGGCGGTTATCCTGGAATTCATGGCTTCCCTTGTGCCCATGCTATTACTGAAAGGCCATTGTGCATACTTTCAGTCTAGAGATAGGTTAATGAGGATATATACTGTTAGAATGAGCCTACATTTCCACCTGCCTGCTATTTCCATGTAAAAGCAAGAGCTCAAAGTGTTAAGGCGAAGCAATGCAAGGCAGGGAGCATTCAGATAGGATCAGGGTGAGTGAGTGACAAGGCAGTAAATAAAGCCTGGAGATGCAGCCTGGTCCAGACCATGAGCTAGATGAACACAAATTGTCCTTGCTGCAGCATCATAGATGATAGTTGCCAGTGTAGGCAGAGATGAAAATGTGTTGCTGGTTAAAGCACAGCAGGTTAGGCAGCATCCAAGGAACAGGAAATTCGACGTTTCGGGCCAGAGCCCTTCATCAGGAATGGCTCCATCCATTCCTGATGAAGGGCTCTGGCCCGAAACGTCGAATTTCCTGTTCCTTGGATGCTGCCTAACCTGCTGTGCTTTAACCAGCAACACATTTTCAGCTCTGATCTCCAGCATCTGCAGACCTCACTTTTTACTCTAAGTGTAGGCAGAGAGGCAACATTGTAGTTCAGAACGTCCTGGACATGGATCAGAGGTTGTGCCATGAGGGTTCATAGAGACTGGCAAATGTTGGCTGTCAATATCTGTGGCCATGGCTGTGTAAGGCTAGTACCCATGAAGTGTGTCCTGAGATCTTTGTGCCCAGATGTCCTTTAGAATTAGCAGCTGAATCTGCCAAAATCCAACTCTGGTTTCCATGTCCTGATTTCTCAATGTCTGGCTTGTTTGGCAACTTTGGTTAAGTTTGGAAAGCAGAATGTTAGTGGAGCAACTTGGGCCCTTAACAAAACATTTAAGAAGCAATTACTGGTGGCTCAATGGTTAACACTGCTGTCTCACAGCACCAGGGACCTGGGTTTGATTTCAGCCTTGAAAATGGAGTGTGTAAATTGTCCCCATGACTATGCGGGTTTTTACTGTCCTAAGAGATGCCGGCTGATTTCTTCATGCACATGGTTCCAGTCTTAAGAACTTTCTATCCCATAGAGCTTGGATACATAGTCATTGAGCATCTTCAATGTAGAGATTCATAAGCTTACAGATTTTGCAATCAAAGGATTTAGGAAAGGTGGTGTTGGTTTGTGAGGTAGTCATGATCTTATTGAATGGTGTTACAGCCCTGAGGGACCATTTGCCTTATTCCTGCTCTATTTCTTATGTAGGTTCTTTTCCATGCCATGATATGTGACCAAGTAAGATGCTGCAACTAATTGGGGATAGGTCTCTTTAAAGGCCAGCATAGAAACAATTGGTAAATGACTGCTTTCTATACTTTTACTATTCTGTGATATGGCCTGTCTTTTTTTTCTCTGTCTTTTATTGTCTTTGTCAGAGACATGTTTACTGAAGGTGTCATTTGTGCTTGGTCTTTTCATGTCACTACAGCATTGTGATATGATGAAGCACCTCTGTGTGCATAGCAACCCACGGAATGAGACTGTCGTTTTGACAGAAGACTTGAGAACTATTAATGGTTTTCCTTGTCATCAGGCCAACTGAGGGCAGGCTGATCATTTTTTGGGTTCTGTTGAAAGGCTATTGAGCTGAAATATTGTTATTGTCTATTTCTATAGATTTTGCCTGATCTGCTAAGTGTTTGCACAATTTTCTGTTTTTGTTCAGTTTCATAGCATTGTTAACAGCAGATAACCTAGTCTCTGAAATTGATGACACACACATGAAGTGAGAGTGCCTCAAGGCACCAGTGGACGATGCTAAAAGTGATCATTTTACTTGTATTCATTGGAAAATCAGATTCTGTGATTCAGTAACAAAGCATGGTGACACAAAATATACGCAAGTTTAAGTGAAAACTTCAAAGAACAGAAAGTACAGCAAGCCTATACATCATTTCGAAAGGATACATTTCGTACTGAGTTTCTGATAGATAAAAACCTTTTCAAAGCACTTCTCACCATACATTGTTACACTAAATAGTTATCCATTCACAGCAATTCAGTATAGCAATGAAATACAATAAAAGCATTCTTCAACCAGAAAGGAGTTAGAAACAGATTTATCCGTTAGGTGAATGCATTAAATTGTGTTTTCAGCTTGGTAATGTTCCATTATGCTGAGGTTTCAGACTGATACCACATTGTGGTTTCTTCATGCTTGCTCAGTCTCTACTCTTCCCATCTTAACTTCACCACTTCTGAGAAATGACTCTGTGTCACTTTTCCTTACATTGGCCACAGGATAACTAAATCTGACGCAACAACCACTTACAACTTTTTAAAAGCTTATGCTTCCCTCATGTAGTACCATTCTATTTTCAACTCACTGAGATGCTTGTCAGCTCCTTTCCGAATCAAGAAGAAAAGCTATACACGTGCTCCCTTGTACACCATTCTGAATATGGATGCCTAAATTGAACTTACCTGAAAACTGCCTCATGCTAACTTCTGCCTCTATAAAGTTTAAAATTCACTTCTATCTGAGAGCATTCTTTGAGAGGTTTTCTGCTTTTCCCATTTTACTCCAGTTATCCTTCTAGATTCTAATTTTATTTTACCACCATGCTAGATAAGACTTATTTTACCAGCGACCAGGCAGCCTGCAAAATTGGACTCCATATTGCAGTGTTCTCGGCAGGATGGGAACCTGAAGGGCCAAGAGAGCAGTCAATCAGTGCCCAAAATCGCTTTTTCACTTGGCCTACAATTTTTTCATAGAGTCAGAGGGTCCTACAGCATGGGCACTGGCCCTTTGGCCCAAACTGGTCTATGCCACCCAAAATGTCCATCCATGCTAACCCCATTTCCCTGCACTTGGCTCATATCCTTCTATACCTTTCCAAATACCTTTTAAATGTTATTAATGTACCCGCCTCAACCACATTGATGGCAGCTCATTCCATATGTGTACCACCCTCGATGTAAAAAAATTGCTCCCCAGGTTCCCTTTTATTTTTTCTCTCTAACCTTAAACTGATGTGACCTCGATTCCCCAAACCTGGGAAAAAAGACTGAGTGCGTTCACCCTATCCATGCCTCTCATGACCTTATGCACTTTTATAAGATCCCCCCTCAGTCTCTTACACTCTAAAGAAAGAAGTCCTAGCTTGTACAACCTTTACCTATAACTCAGACCATTGAGTCCCGGCAACACCCATGTAAATTTTTTCTGCACACTTTCCACTTTAATAACACCCTTCCTCTAGCAAAGTGACCAAAACTGGACACAAAACTCCAAGTGCAACCTCACCAACGTCATGTTTAATTGCCACATAACTTCCCAACTTCTTTAGTCAATGCCCCGACTGGTAAAGGCCAGTGTGCCAAAAGCCTTCTTCACTGCCCAGTCTATCTGTGACTCCACTTCCAGGTAATTGTGAATCTGAACTCCAAGATCATTCTGTTCCGCAAAGCTCCTTAAGGTCCTACCATTCACCATGAAACTCCAACCTTGATTTGGCTTTCTAAAACGCAGGATCTCTCACTTATCTATATTAAACTCCATTTGCCATTTCTCGGCCCACTTCCCCAGCTGATCAAGGTCCTATTGCAATTTAGATTAGATTACTTACAGTGTGGAAACAGGCCCTTCGGCCCAACAAGTCCACACCAACCCGCCGAAGCGCAACCCACCCATACCCCTATATGTACCCCTTGCCTAACACTACAGGCAATTTAGCCTGGCCAATTCACCTGACCCACACATCTTTGGACTGTGGGAGGAAACCGGAGCACCTGGAGGAAACCCACGCAGACACGAGGAGAACGTGCAAACTCCACACAGTCGCCTGAGTCGGTAATTGAACCCAGGTCTCTGGCGCTGTGAGGCAGCAGTGCTAACTACTGTGCCACTGTACCACCCACAACCTCACTGTCCACGATACATCCTATTTTAGTATCATCTGAAGGCTTACTAATCATGCCATATACATTCTTATCCAAACCATTGATATACATAACTAACAGCAATGGGCCCAGCAATGACCCCTGAGGCACTCCACTAGTCACAGGCCTTTCAGTTCGACAAACGTCCTTTACTTCCCACCGTCAAGCCAATTGTGGATCCAATTTCACTTGGCCTACCCTTGGATTTCATGCAATCTAACCTCGCAGAGCAGCCTATCATGTGGAACCTTATCAAAGACCGTCCTGAAATCCACGCAGACTATGTCTACTGCCCTGCTCTTATCAACCTTCCCGGCCACTTCATCAAAGAATTCTAGCAAATTTGTGAGGCTTGATCTCCCACACATTAAACCATGTTGACTATTCCTAAACCTTGTCTTTCCAAATGCATGTTCTCAAGTAACGTACCTACCAAAGTTTCTAAGCTCACTGGCCTATAGTTCCCAGGTTTTTCTTTACAGCCTTTCTTGACTAAGAGTACAACATTCGCTATCCTCCAGTCTTCTGGGACCTCATCCGTGGATTTTTTAAATTTCTTCATTCATTGGATGAGGGTGTCACTGGCTGGGTCAGCATTTATTGCCATCCCCAATTGCTCAGAAGGCAGTTAAGAGTTAACCGCATTACTGTGGATCTGGAGTCACATGTAGGCCAGACCAGGTAAGGATGGCAGATTCCCTTCCATAAAAGGGATTAGCGAACCAGATGGGTTTTTCCGAAATTTAACAATTGATTCATGGTCATCATTTCACTCAACTCCAGAATTTTTTATTTTATTTCGTACTTTGGAACCAGTAGTGAGGAAGAAGGGACCTTTTCCAATGGGACTGTCTTCATCTGAACCAAGCTGGGACCAGAGTCCTAGTGAATTGCATAACTAGTGCCGTAGACAGGGCTTTAAATTAAATAAGGAGGGGCAGGGTGCAGTTATAGGGGAGATTTGAAAACCTGAATTAAAGGAAGAGGTAAGAGGTCAGAACTCAGGAGAGATTATTAAAAACTCCAGCACAGACACAAATAGGATAGTGTGTATGGAAAGGGTTAGTAATCAAACTTCAAGGACACTAGACAAACGAATGACAATGAGAAGAGGGACGGTTAATGCAGGACTGAAGATATTAAATGTGAATGCACACAGTTTAAAGAGTAAGATAAATGAGCTTGTAGTGCAGATCGAAATTGGTGGGTATCAAGGAGACATGGCTGAAAGGGGATCAGGATAAGGAGCTGAATATTCAAAGATATGCATCCTATTGAAGAGATTGGCAAGTGGACAGAGGGAGTGGGTTTGCCTTATTAGTAAGAAATGAAATGAAATTAATTTGTGTGGGTGGAATTGAGGAACCGCAAAGGTAAAAAAGCCATAGTTGGAGTTATGTACAGACCTGCAAACAGTAGTCAGGAGCTGAGCACAAGATACAGCAGGAGATGAAAAAGATGTGTAGGAAAGGCAAAATTACAGTGATCATGGGAGATTTCAGTGTACAGGTGGATTGGGAAAATCAGGTTGGTAGTGGTTCACAAGAAAAGGAATTTGTGGAATGTCTCCAAGATGGCTTTTTGGAACAGCTTGTGGTGGAACCCATTGAGGAACAGGGAATGCTGAATTTAGTGTTTTGCAATGAAGCAGACTTGATAATGGAGCTTAAGGTGAAGGAACACTTAGAAAGCAGCGATCATAATATGATTGAGTTTATTCTGCAATCTGAGAGGGAGAAGATAGAATCAGAGGTAATGGTATTACAGCTGAATAAAGGCAACTACAGAGGCATGAGGGCGGAGCTGGGTAGACTTGACTGGGAGAGGAGACTAGCAGGAAAGATAATGGAACAGAAATGTCAGGGGATTCTGGGAGTAATTCAGGAGACACAGCAGTGTATCATCCCGAAGATAAGGACGCATGGTACAGGGAGGATGAGACAGCAATGGCTGACTGGGGAAGTCGGGGATAACTTAAAAGAAAAGAGAACACACATCATGTGGTGAAGGGCAGAGAAAACTAGAGGATTAGGAAGCTTACAAAGACTAACAGAAGGCAACAATAAAAAGAAATAAGGAGGGAGAAAATTAAATATGATAGTAATATAAAGGAAGACTGGAAGAGCTTCTTTTAATAAATAAAGGGCAAAAGAGGTGCAAACGTGGACATTGGGCTGCTGAAACATGACACTGGAGAGATAGTAGTGGGGAACAAGAAAGTGGCTGAGGAACTGAATAATTACTTCACGTCAGCCTTCACGATGGAAGACACGAGTAATGTCCCAAAAATTCAAGAAAGTGAGGGGGCAGAACTGAGTATAGTGGTCATCACAAAGGAGAAAACACTGGAAAAACTGAAAGGCTTGAAGGTGGATGAATCACCTGGACCAAATGGACTACACCTAAGAGAGATAGTTGAAGAGGTAATAGGAGCATTAGTGGTGGTCTTTCAGGAATTGCTAGAATCAGTGAGGGTCCCAGAGGACTAGAAAGTCACTAAAATGACACTCCTGTTTAAAAAAAGAGTAAAGTAAAAGGTGGAAGATTACAGACCCGTTAGCCTAATCTCGGTTGTTGGATAAGATCCAGGAATCCATTGTGAAGGATGAAATTTCTGAACACTTGGAAGCGCATGATAAAATAGGGCAAAGTCAACACGGTTTCATCAAGAGGAGGTCATGCCTGACAAATCTGCTAGAATTCTTTGAGGAAGCAATGAGTAGGTTAGACCAAGGAGAGCCAATGGATGTTATCTACCTGGACTTCAAGAAAGCCTTTGACAAGGTGCCGCATAGGAGGCTACTGAGTAAGATAAGGGCCCATGGTGTTAGAAGTAAGATGTTAACATGGATAGAAGCTTGGCTGTCTGGCAGAAAGCAGAGAGTGGGGAAAAAGGGTCTGTCTCGGGATGGTTGCCGTTGACAAGTGGTGTTCCGCAAGAGTCAATTTAGGGACTACAACTTTTCACTTTATACTTTAGCAATCTAGTTGAGAGAAATGAGGGCATTCTGCATAAGTTTGCAGATGATACAAAAGAGAGTAGGCAAAGAAGTGGAAGATGGAGTACAATGTGGGAAAGTATAAGGCTCTGGTTAGACCACATCTGGAGTATTGTGCACAGTTTTGGGCCCCAGGAAGGATGTACTGGCCCTAGTGTGTGTTGAAAGGAGGTTCACGAGAATGGTCCCAGGAATGGAAAGCTTGACATATGAAGAATATTGGAGAACTCTGCATCTATACTCAATGAAGTGTAGAAGGATGAAGGGATATCTAATTGAAACTTACGGAATACTGAATAGCCTAGGCAGAGTAAATGTTGGGAAGATATTTCTATTGGTAGGAAACAAGGGCATAGCCTTAGAGTAAAGGGAAGACCTTTTAGAATGGAGATAAGGAGAAACTTCTTCAGCCAGAGAGTGGGGAATCTATGGAATCCATTGTCACAGACGGCTGTGAAGGCCAGATCATTGAGTATATTTAAGATGGAGATAGATAGGTTCTTGATCCTCAAGGGGATCAAGGGTTATAGGGAAAAAGCTGGAAAATGGTGTTGAGAAGCTTGTCAGCCATTATTGACTGGCATAGCAGACTTGATGGGCTGAATGGCCTAATTTATGCTTCTATGCCTTACGGTCTTATGATGTAAGATGCTGGGTACCTACAAACAGATATGGAGTTCCCCACTATTTTTAGACTGAGAAAGATGGGCACTAAGAAATTAATCCCAGGGCTCTTCCATTCATCCATGGTCAGTCACAGTGACACGAGATTCTGTACCCTGTATTTCTATGTGCATGACCATCAACAATTTTTCTATATTTCATCTTCATCTGAGACTCTACAGTACAATTCTGAAGTGAGTTTCCCCTCTTATCCTCTCAGTCTGGCTATAGCACACATATAGGTGTTTCTTCTTTTGTCTTCTCCCATTTTCTTTGGGAGTGTGACAACATTTTGCGGTCAACTGATTTCATCTCCTCCTGTCAGTTTCTCTTCCATTCATAGTGTGTTCAAGTCTTGTACTGCTTCCTTCTGTCTAGTCTTAACCTTTTATTACTTGGAAGTCCTACTTCCATCATGTGTCTCATCACATTTCTTTTCTTTTTCTGAAATAGACTACCAAATTATGACATCGAATTTCTTCAATGCTCCCACATTCACCACTGAACCTCTGATGTATTGGATCCTGATCATGTCCTTTTGAGGAAGTCCACTCATCAATATCATACTTTGCATCATTCATATCAGTTTGATGTTGTCCATGTTTCTGCAATATATAACAAAGGCTGCCACTCACTATACAATAAATTCCCCTTTTCAGTTCCAACAATACTATTCCTCCACACAAACTTTACTGAACTTCATTCAGTTACTCCAACTTGAATAACTCACCTGTTGCTTACTTTCCATGCTTTCATCTTTGCCATAACTGATCGAAGCTACTTTCTCCAGGATTTCATTCAAAGTCTTTCCACCTTCATTCTGATCCCCTTTCTTAGACTGTTCTAGACATACTCTAGACATGGGTGCATTTTTCACTGATTCTCTAGATGCTCAGTCACATTCTCAATGTAAAACTAAATTTCATCTTGAAACACCATTTGGCACTTTGAGTCTCACTTGCTCAGTTAGAACATTTATGACAATCAGGAAGAGGAACAGACTGATCTATCGCAAAATCCAACTTTTGCTTCAAAACTCTCAGTATCCACCATGTTGTTATCTGCAAACTTGTTTGGCAATTCTTGTATGTGTTTTGTAATAGTCATATGTGCCTCTCAGGGAATTCATCTTAATCTTCTCCAGATTGATGAATAAAATTTTCATCTTGCATTGCCCTTCCTTATTCTTCCAAGGTTGAATTTGATTGGTTTTCATGAAGTATATTATATTTCACAGTGTTTTCTCCCAGTTTCTTGAACTTACCGGGCAGACCTTGCAATCTCAAATTAGTCCTTTCCCTTCAAATACTGGCGCCAAAATATTTTTCCAACATTTCCCTGGGATTTTCTTTCTTATCATAACAAATCTGATTTTTTTTTTAGGATCTGAACTCATAGAGTCTTACAGCATGGAAACAGGCCCTTTAGCTTAACTTGTCCATGCTGACCAGATATTCTAAACTGATCTCATCCCATTGGCCAGCATTTGGCCCATATCCCTCCAAACTCTTCTTATTCATGTACCTATCCGGGTTTTACATGTTGTAATTGTACCATTCTCCACCACCTCCTCTGGTAAGCCATTCCATACATGCACCATCCTCTGTGTAAAAATGTTGCCCCTCAGGTCCCTTTCAAATCTTTCCCCTCTCACTTGAAAACAATGCCCTCTAGTTTTGGACTCCCTTACCTTGGGGGAAATGACCTTGGACGTTAACCCTATCCATGCCTCTCATGATTTTGTAAACCTATATAAGGTCACCGCTCCGTCTCCGACGCTCCGGGGAAAACAGCCCTAGCCTATTTAGCATGTCCTTATAGCTCAAACCTTCCAACCCTGGCAACATGCTTGTAAATTTTTCTGAACCCTTTCAAGTTTAACAACATCTTTTCTCTGGCAGGGTGGCCAGAATTGACTGCAGTAATCCAAAAGTGGCCTAATCAACTCCATATTCAATTAGGCAGATTCATAGTTCCGCAGGTATCTCAAACAGTCCTGTTGCTTTTAATTCCTTGCTGTGCTATTGTGCTTACTTCCAGCTTGATGCTAGCTGTCATTTCTTGACTTGCAGCAATCTGTTCTGTCTTTGGCATTGAGCTTTCTTTGTGTTAACCAGTCTAAGTATTGTCTCTACCTCCCTTTGATTTCATCCTTTCATCATTGACTGTACATTTTCCACTTCTTTTGTTAATATATCTCTGTCAGCTTTTAGTCTGATTGTTTGTCTTTTGTATACAGAGTTTTATATAGTTCTTCCATCACCAGGATCTTTTGCTTGAAATCATCTTTATACATTCCTTTATTCACTGTTCCTTATTTTCTTTGAACTCTGATGTCTCCATTTCTTTAAATTTTTCATTATGTTCTTTGACTACACTTTGTGGTTTGATTCCACCACTCAGTTCCTTTCCAGTCTTTCTCCTCTGATGATCTTTCACACATCTCTTCACTAGTTTCCCTCATCAAATCTGCTACCAAGTGCCACCAACCTTGTACAGTGTTTTTTGTAACATCTTCTATTTCACTAACTGTCTCTCCATCTCCTCTCTCAATACCTCCTTAGTTCTGAAACTTTGTGCTTCCACCACCTGACGTTCTGTCTATTTGTCTGTTGCTAATTTGCTTTCTTTGCAATTAGCTCCACCATCAGCACTCCATGCAGTCTGTCAGTATCTCACTTTCAGTTCTTTGCTTCTTTTGGAGGTTCTCTTGGGTAAGGTCCTGGGGACTGTTGCTGAACAAAGAGGCCTTGGAGTGCAGGTTCATAGTTTCTTGAAAATAGAGTTACAGGTAAATGGTGTTTGGTATGCTTTCCTTCATTGGACTGGGCATTGAGTATAATAGTTGGGAGATCATGTTGCAACTGTGCAGGTCATTGGTTAGGCCACTTTTAGAAGATTGTGTGCAATTCTACTTTCCCTGCTACAGGAAGGATGGTGTGAAACTTGAATGAGTTCAGTAAAGATTTACAAGGATGTTGCCAGGGTTGGAGGATTTGAACAATAGGGAGAGGTTTGGGCTGTTTTCTCTGGAGTGTCGGAGGCTAAGGGGTGACCTTATACAGGTTCATAAAATCAAGAGGGGCATGAATGGGGTAAACAGACAAGGTCTTTTCCCTGGAGTGAGAAAATCCAGAAATGGAGGGCATAGATTTAGAGTGACAGGGGAAAGATATAAACGGGACGTAAGGGGAAACATTTTCATGCAGAAGGTGGTGCGTATGTGGAATGAGCTGCCAGAGGAAGTGGTGGAGTCTGGTAAAATTACAACATTTAAAAGGCATCTGGATGGGTATATGAATAGGAAGGGTTTAGAGGGATATTGGCCAGGTGCTGGCAAATAGGACTAGGTCAGTTTGGGATATCTGGTCAGCATGGATGAGTTGGTCCGAAGGGTCTGTTTCTGTCTGTACATCTCTGTGACTCTATGACTTTTCTAACAATTTCTACAACCCCATTTGCTGGATTTAAGTTGGATTTTGTGTTTTGGTATCACAGTTTTTTATGTTATCACTCCAGGATTTTTTCTCCTTCTTTGTTTGCTTCTCCAAAATTCTGTTCTCTGTGCCTCACCTTTGGTCCTCCCTAATCTCACCCACAATTTCCTTTAGGTCACTTGCTATGGTTCGTCTGTCACTGTCTGGCATTGTCGGAAGTTTTTCTCATCTCTGATCCATATGCTATCTGTGATTCATAACAACTGTTTTCAAATTATGTTCTTAAATGTTAGTTTTACTTTGATTATTCTTTACTGCTAACATCTTGTTCTTCATTACTAAACCTTTTCCAGTTAAGTGTCTTCTCCAATTCCAATTACGGTAGCAAAGTGTATCAACTACTCCCTTCTCTTGATCTTCTGCCCTTCTCCTTCATGTTCTGGAGAGCCAGGTCTACTTACCATCAGTCAGACACTGTACTGAGTCTCCTGGTAAACCCATTGTCATTTAGAGTTGTTATTTTGAGTTTGGGCATCTTTTCAGCTTTCATTTGGATTTTCTTCTTTAGTCATATTTGTTTCTCAGATAGTCATCCTTCCTCAAAAGGAGGATAAGCCACAAAATGGGTGCCATTTCTATTTCGATCAGCTATAATTTGGACTCATTGGCTTGTTTTGTAGCTAGATGATCTTCCTACCACTAGGTGATTTGTCAAAATTTGTGACATGCTGATTTGCCTGCACAATGTTTCTTGGAGTGAAAATAAAGCAAACATCAAGCCCTAGGTCTAGAAAGGTTAAACATTCCTAATTTATAAAGGTGTACTTTTGGTTTCTTGCCAAGGAGGGAAGGAGTCCTGGATCTATTTCAAGGGATTGGCTGGGGGGAATGTGCATGGTGAGGCTCAGTGGTTAGCACTGCTGCCTCAAAGCACCAGGGGCCCATGTTCAATTCTAGCTTTGGGAGATTGTCTGTGTGAAATTTGCACATTTTCCTGTGCTGCATGGGTCTGCTCCCACAGTCCAAAGATGTGCAGGTCAGGTAGATTGGTCATGGTAAATTGCCCATAATGTCCCTGGATAGGTGGGTTTGCTGTGGGGAATGCAGGGTTACAGGGAGTGGGTAGGGGGTTGGGTCTGAGTGGGATGCTCTTCAGAGGACTGATGTGGACTCAGTGGGCTGAACTGGCCTGCTTTCACACTGCAGGGATCCTATGAAATAAAGGAAACTGATTTTACTGTTGCTTGAGATTGTGAGCACAAAGAGGTTTCTGAAAAGGGTGGTGTTGAGGGAGCAGAATTAGTAGAGAGAACACACATCATTCTAATAGACTGGTTTTGATGAGAGTTCAAGGAGTCAAGGTAAAATCATAAACTTGTATCCAAGATTTTTTGAAAATTTTTGACAGTTTCTAAACTGCTACCAGAGGCAACTCTCCCATATAACCTGCATATGTTCAAAGATGATTGTTAAAACTAATAACATTGAAATAAACCACTGGAAACTGAGACTAGGTCCTCAGCAATTGAAGACTTGGTCCAAAACTAACACTTACATTTGACAGCATAGGACTAACTGTTGTTACTCCAAAACATAGTTGCATAAGGTATTTCATAGATTTCGTGAGATGAAGTATCATGAAAGTGTAAGCTTCTCTTTTTAAGATTCCAAAAATCCAAAATGGATGAAACACTGTCATAGTTCCATCTTGGATAAAGTTTGCAGCTCTAATATTGGTCTTACCCTGCTCATCACAAATATAGCTGAAAATGTGTTGCTGGAAAAGTGCAGCAGGTCAGGCAGCATTCAAGGAGCAGGAGATTTGACATTTCAGGCATAAGCCCTTCTTCAGGAATATCCCAAGGGATACACTGCTGCTTCCGACCAACAATCTCTAAAGAGCAATGTCATGGAAATTAGTTATCTCCACTGCGTTACTTTCATGTGTCACACTATTCTGACTTGAGCACAACTTGTTCCTTAATTGCTGTTTGGCAAGTTGGCAGTGGGAGTGGGGGGAGCATGGAGTTAGCTCCGTCAGCAAGGTGGTTCAGATTAATACCACCAGCGTGGTTTCCATTGCCATCCTGATTAAGGTAGACTTGGGACTTACCTCTTTTCCCTACCTGTGCTAAGACAACAACTGCCACAAATAATGGGCATATGAGCCGAGGACCTGGCTTTGGACAAAAGCACGCAAGAAGAAGGAATTATTGCTGCATCAATATCTAATTTTCCTACATTACACAATTCCAACAAGGACTGCAATTGTGAAAGATGAAGATTCCAGTCTCACAATCTTTTTGGGGCAATTATTGTAGCATTGCCAAAAGCAGGTCATACCTATTATGGTTGGAACTTGCAAAAGTATTTGAAAACATTCTATAATCTCTATTCTTGTGCATTATACACTTCAAATTTAATCAGACCTTTGTATAAGCATAACCTGGAAAAGAAAAATATTGTTTAGATTGAGAAAAGATAGTTGAAAATATGATAGTTAGAAACTCCCAATGAATAGTGAGATTTAAGATTCATTGAATTGAAATTTGTTCCACTATTTAATGTGTAGTGAGGAAGTGTTAGACTATATGTGGTACTATTCATTCAAGAAATGCCCTTGGATGAATTCATTTAATTTAATTTGTAAGTACTGTTTGTTTCACTTGGAAATGACAGGCTGCTACTGATTACCAGGGGACATCTCTGCGTGCCATTTAGCAGCAAGGACTCCTTAAAATTTTACAATTATTTTATCATTGGAGGTCCTTTGGTTATACACTGTGCATGAACAAGTAAAGCAATTATCTAAAATGTTTGAATAATAATGACTGTATAACAAGCGCAATTCTCAAAACAAATTCTTATTGAGCTTTCTTTTGTGCACATATACAAAGCAGGTTAGAATTTATGGCATCATTTATCCAACATAAAATAATAGTTACAAAGCAATTAACAAAATAAAAATCAGAGGTTCATACTATTCTTTGGACCACTTGTACTGTTCATGTGTTGAAAACATTCAAAATATCAGGACAAGAATAAAGAAATTGCAAAATCGACAAAAAAGATTTGTTGTTTTGGCTGCTTTCTGACTTGTTTTTAAAGAAGCAAGTCTGCAGGAACATTTGATTTCTGTATGAAACATCACATCCGAACACAACAATCAATCACACACCTAGCCCCTATCAGTTGAGTATAGGCTTGAGAGCAGCTGTAATTTTTCTTTCAAACACAATGTAAACAATTTAGTCCGATTCCGAGGCCCAGTGATGATTTATAAGCAATAAACTGCAGAGTGACATCAGGTCACCTAAACACCCTGAAAAATAGATTCATATGAAGCATGTTCCCTGCTTAAAGTTGAGTCCCCAGTTTGGAATTCTTATCTCACAATATGTGTAAAAAATTAATCTCATGCGTACAATCCAAAAATAATTTACATAATAATTATTTAATTCCACTTTCAGAACCAAACATTGATTTTGGAATTAATCCCTTGGATTTACAGCTGTAGAACTTTCTCTACACTGTTTCTAGGACACGGAGATATGAGCAAAGAGGAGGGGTAGGTTATTTCGATCCCTCAAGTCTGTTCTGCTGTTCAATATGATCATGGTTAACCTGATTGTAACCTCAGCTCCCTGGCTGGAATTTTCCCATTCCTGTTTAAGATTCATGGCAGGTGGTGTGCCACAGCCCAGAGCAACTTTACCCATGCACTTCGCTGCTCTTCACCTGTGAAATAACTGCAGCGAGGCTGGTATCCCGTCAGCCTTTATTTAAGTGTGCGCAATAGATGCGCTCTGACCAGCCAGTTTAAAGCCAGTCCCTAGACTGAGGGGACCTACTGAATCTCTTGTTTATCTCTGTCAGGCAGGGCTCCCTGGCAGAAAATGAGGACTGCAGGTGCTGGAGAGTCAGAGTCAAAATGTGTGGAAAAGCACAGCAGGTCAGGCAACATCTGAGGAGCAGGAGAGTTGACATTTCAAGCCTAATAAGCCCAGGTCAACAATCACAATCAAAGATCTGTGAAGGTTATCAGTTGATGTTGGTTTTTTTGAGATTCCTGGCTTTATAGGGTGACTAATATTCCTCTGTCTTGATTCCTTTTTTTTAAACTAGTTTGTGACATTTGGAATGAGAGGAGGTCTTTACCTGTATTGCACGGCTAACTAGTATGCTAAGGCTTGAACCCGGGCTCATACAAATGACAGTGTCCATTCCTGTTAGTTCACTTCAGTAAAGTTGAAACTGGCTTTCTCCATTCTGCATTTTAATGGACATTTTATGGCCATGTTCATGGTGTATTTCAGCTTGGAAAGATATTTAATCAGGTTAGATAATGGCCTGCCTGAATCCCACATCTTCCTACTTCCAGTGAGGTGGGGTGGACATGGGGGTCTGGATGTCCACTGTCAATTAAATCCATTCAGAGTGTTTTGTGATTAAATTGTACAAATGCTGGAAATTACAGTAGGTCAGGCAGCAGCCATTGAGAGAGAGCAAACTAATGTTTCAAGTTGAGTTGAGTCATCTGGACTCAAAATGGTAGCGTGCACTTTCTGTCCATGGATGCTGCCTGACCTGCTGTGATCTGCAGCATTTTTTTGTTTTCAGTTCAAATTCCAACATCTACAGTAATTTGCTCCTATTCACCACATTGTATTTGTTTCTATGATTATTTTTCCTTTATTTATTTCATGAGGATGTTGTTAGCAAGTTCAGAATTTCTTGCCACTTCTTAACTGCCCTTGAACTGTATTTGTTATTTGGTTATTTCATAAAGAACATGGAAAATAGAACTGTTCAGCATGAGGCTAGGCCCTCTGGCCCACTTCATCTGTGCTGACCATGACACCTTTCTAAACTAATCCCATCTGCCTGCACATGGTCCACATCCCTCTGTTCCTTGCCTGTTAACAGTTAAGATCTATTGTGAGTCTGAAGTCATGTGTAGGCCAGACAAAGTAAAGATGGCAAATTTCTTTCTCTAAAGGACATTAGTGAACCAGTTGGGTTTATTTGACAACTGATGATAGCTGTGCTAACCACTGAGCCACCGTGCCACATGTTGGGATTTGAACACATGACCCCAAACCATTAAACTGAGCTTCTGGATTCTAGTCCAGTAATACTACCAATAACCATCACCTCACCTTAATGATAAAGCTATTCACTTTAGTTCTTGCTATAGATAGGGAGACACAAGAGAAAAACAAATTACTCCATTTCTCACCACTCAACTGACTGCAACAAGATATATTTTAGAAAATAAATGTTTTTTCCTTTTGAATATTGTGTTTTCAAAGAACAGATACAAAATTGATCTTCTGTAAGTCAAAAGAAAAAGAGTAAATGTTTACCGTTCACAACATCAGTAATTGTAGCAACACTCAATCTTTACCAATACTGTATTTACACACATATATATAAATAAGAACAGATGATTTCTAAAGATGTAGCATACATTTAGATTGTGAACATTATTTGGAGGTGTCAGTGTTGGGTAAAGTTAAAAATCACTCAACACCAGGTTATAGTCAAACAGGTTTATTTGGAAGTACTAGCTTTCAGAACACTGATCCTTCATCAGGTGGTTCTGACCCGATGAAGAGGCAGTGCTTTGAAAGCTAGTGCTTCCAAATAGATCCGTTGGACTATAACCTGGTGTTGTGTGGACAGTTCTATTTTTCATGTTCTTTATGAAATAACCAAACTTAGATTGTGAAGTAATACAGAACATCTATTTATGTTAAGATGGTGGTTGAAATGTCTTATGGTCTTATGGTCTTATGAAAATATTGCAAGCCTGAGGGATTCTTTTTTGGTTTTCTGGAGACAATGGAGGTTGGAAGTTTCTGCCTGTGTTGGTTCGTTTTGTGAAGTTATAGTCTCCATATTCATTTTTAAAAAGTAAAGTGTCCAACTCCTAATAAGTTCCATAGGTCTATGATGTGACTGTAACATTGTTGAATCCTATTTTACTACCTTTCCCTCCATGTGACGATTCTTTTTCTCCTCAGGAATATGAGTTTCTGATGTATTTGAATCAAGAGATTCAGGTGCAAACATATGGCATAAAAGTGATGACATTTTGAGTGTTGTGTGTGCAAGTACAGTGTATACCTAAATGTGTTTGATCTTTTATAATGCAAATAAGACATTTCCGTTGAAATACAACTCCATCCGTAATAACTCCACATCAAATTTACAGAACTTTGTATGCACGATTCTTGCAATTATATTCACTCAGAGAATCCCTTCAAATTAAAAATAGCTTTTCAGGCACAGCAGGAGTCAATCACTTCTCTGCTGTTTTATTGACATATTTGTGCATTTATAAAAAGAAACCTTGAATGGGTTTTTATGGCATATGTATATGACATTAACATTAACATTGAAATGCTTCCCTAATTGTAGATTCTTCAACATGCTGTGCCTAATTTGCAGGGATGATTGTTATGTGACTTCAAACTTTTTTTTATGCTTAAAAAGAACATGGTGTAAATTCAATATTTTCCTTGGGTACTAATTGTGTTCAGGATACTACTCGTGTACAATAGATTTTGATTATGTCCATTTAACTATCAGGTATATTTCAACAAGATTTATAAAGAATCTGATTTTGGTAGAATGAGCATTTTTGAAATAGGGATGAGCTGATGAAAGAAACTCTTGGCCAAGTGTTTAATTTCCTCCTAAATGTCACGATTAACTCTTGCTTCAATGTTCCTTTAATTTCATTTATCAATAATCAAGGAAGAAGTGTGAAAAAATGTTTTCTTTTGTATGCTGCCCATACTCATTCTAAATTTATACCATTTGTTGTCAATTTACTTAATGTTTTTCTACTGACCTGTTTACTGTTCCATACATCCATTTGCATTTTATAGATTAAGTCAAGATTGAATAAAATGCTTATCCTGCTATCTTCCAAAGTCACAATGATGATATAAAGTCTTGAGAGATAGTGAAAAGAAAAGTGTTCTCTTGTCAATCACTAGGTTCACTTTTAGCTATATAGGACAGATAGAGATACAGAGCAGTTCAGGACTAGGTACTTATCCTAGACGTTGACTGTTAAAAAAAATTCTGAAAGTAAGTTGTACAAAATACATCATCTCATCATATTCCCAGCTTCTTTTCCTTGGCTTTTCCACCCGTAAGTAAAAAGTGAGGTCTGCAGATGCTGGAGATCAGAGCTGAAAATGTGTTGCTGGTTAAAGCACAGCAGGTCAGGCAGCATCCAAGGAACAGGACTTTGCTGCCTGACCTGCTGTGCTTTAACCAGCAACACATTTTCAGCCTTTCCACCTGTAAAGTAGATTCTTTGCTGCTCAGATTGCAGAGCACATTCCTTCCCTCCCTTTCATCAACATGTTCAGTCATGACAGACCTCTGAAACATGTGGGACTTGAATCTACATCTTCTGGCCCAAAGGTAGGGACACTATCACCATAAGAGCCCAACAAAGAGTTCCATTTTCTAAATTTATACTATTGGCGTGATGGAGTCTTCTTTATTAGCAAAATGCATGTTATAATTCATTTCTGAACCATTAATTTAAAGACTTAAAATATCCTGAAAAGCACATATTTGAATTCTACATTGCAGTCTCAGTGGTGAATCCAAGCACCATATAGCAATCAAAAACCACCCACATCTCCTGAAGGGGGCCCGCTATGTGTTTATGAAATTGTCGCAACATCTAACTTCATTTTCCATCTAGGGTGATGAAGGTTTTTGCATCTACAATTTGTGCCAAAATTTCTTTGATGGTTGGCTTGGGGTCCTGAGATCTGTTCAGGGCTTTATTTAGATTATTTGGGTCAATACACACTCTGAGCTTTCCAGATTGCTTTCCTGGTACTGTGTTGCTAATCCATTTTGTAGGTGTTACCACTTTCCTGAACTCTCACTTTTTGTCCAGATTTTCTGCCTTGTTTCTCAGAATGGCCTTAAGGGCAGCTGGACTTCTTGTCACATTGAATTGGTCTTTTGTTCTCTACTTTGACATGATATTCTCCTGGAAGACATCCTAAAGCAGTGAACACATCAACTAGGATGTGTTCCAAAGTTAACAGTACAGAGTATAAATCTTTGTTGATATGTTGAAGATCCAAGATTTAGACTTTATCCAGCTGAGATGAATGCCATTTGCTTGCTCTCTATGATCTGTAATTCTAAATCCTTGTTATTCTAATGGGCTCACAGAGTAATGTGTTACCTCAGCAAATAGATGGTGCATCATACTGCCTTAACCTTGCTTTTGAGGGCTTCATTTTTAGATCTTCGTATTGAAGCTGTCTTGATTGTAAGTTTGTCTTCATTCAGTATCTCTCATTCCTAACACAGTCCTATCTCTAATTAGCACATTCTGTGACCTGAGTTAATAATGCAAACTATTGATCCACATTTTTTCCCTTTGTTCTCTACAATTGAATATATAATATTCACACATAATACTCACTTGGGGCTCAAAGTATCCCTTCAAAGCTTTTAACATTTCTATTATGTGCTTTTTCTTCTGTGCATGAGAGAGCATTTGGGTGGAATACATTTTGAAACAGTCTCTTCCTAACAGCGATGAAAGCATAATAACTTGTAATTCATCTGGTTTGCTCAACAAATCTACAACTATAATACAATTCTGCGCTTGTTCATAGAAGTACTCCCTGCGCTGTCTCATATCCCCATTAGTTTGAATAGGAGCTGGAAAGGGAGAAAGTGCAGCCATTTTCTCAGTTCTAATTCCAAACTTTGTTTTTATTTTGATTGAGGGCAGCTATGCTTTTCATTTCAGCTCACTTGAATGCCTCTTCTGACATGTGATGCCTGTTTAACACAAGGACCTTATTGAGGTAAGGGTTAAGAGGTTTGCCTACAGAATGTGTTGAGCAGACTGGGAGACGCATTTCAATTCAAACATATAAGATACAGACTGCTGCCGTTATGTATTGACAATGGAGGGACTTAATACTTAACTTACTGGATAGGTGTTAATAAAGCAGATTTCTTTAATGGATGATGTTGGATTTCCATATATTTTTGGAGCTGTATTCCTCTACATCGATGGCATTCCACCACAATCATGACTTGTACCTTACAAATGGTGGACAAGTTTTGTAGAATCAGTTGGTGAGTTGCCTGTCTAAGAATTTACAATCTCTGGTTTAGTCTTGTGGATATATTTTTGTATGCCTGGTACAGTTCAGTTTCTGTAATATGATAACACTTGCCAACACAGACACCCAAACATACACACACACACACCCTACACACACACCCTACACACACACACACACACACACACACATGCACACACACACACACCCCCTCATGGTGAGGGATTCAGTGATTGGATTACCCTTAAGTATCATCAACAGAGAGTTAGATTCTCTCTGAGCCGAGATGATTACTGCCTAACTTGTGAAGAATGATTATTACTTGCTCCTAATCAGCTCAAACCTAGATATTGTCCAGTTCTGGCTGCATATGAATATTCTGCTTGAGTATCTGAGCTGTTGCAAATGGTGCTGAACATTGTGCAATCATTGACAAACATCTCCACTTCTGAGCTTATGATAGAAGAAGGGTTATTGATATAATAGTTGAAGTTGGTTGGGTCTAGGACACTACATAGTGATGCTCCAATAGCGATGTCAATGGGCTGATATGCTCAGCATCAAACACTGTTGTGCTGGGTCTGACTATAAGCACTGAGCTCAGCACCCAGACACTTCATTCGAACTGATAGTTTGTTAAGGCTGGTTGGTGCCACACCAAGCCAAGTGAGGTCTTCTTACAAAAGTCTCCCCTTTCCTCAAGCACAACTCTTTTATCCATGGTGTGATCAATGCTCCAAGGAGGTTAGCAGCTGGATGGTCTTGGCAAAACCCAACCTGCCAATGAGTGAGTAAGTTACTGCTGCATTAAGCATCACCTTAAAGCATTGTCGATTTTGCCCTCTATCAATTTGCTTATCAGAAAGTAGAATTATAATATGGTCGTTAACTAGATTTGTTCTCCTTGCAGACACAACTTATTGGGCGATTCTCTATCTTCTTGGGTAATTACCAATGTGTTAGCTGTACTGGAACAGCTTGACTTATCCTGAGGCATAAATCTTCAATAATATAACATTCTTAGAACTGGAGCCTTTTGCCTGCATCCAGTGAATTCAGCCATTTCTATGAAGTGAGTCAAGTTGGCTGAAGTTGGGCAATAGTTTCTGAGTGTGAGGTCCTGTTGTTAAACTGTCTCAGTCGCAAGGCTGGTGTATTATCCCTCAAGCTTTTTGGCTGGAAGCTGCTTTACCGGTGCTTTGTATGGTTAAATTAATCCCATTGAGTCCTATACTTGTTTCCGTATACTTCTGCTAGTGTTAGTTATTGAAAGGAACGTATATAAAAAAATAAGAAATAGAGACAGCAGTAAGCCGTTTGGACCCTCGAGCTAGCTCTGCTATTCAATAGGATAATGGCTGATCTGACACCCTTCACATCCTCTTTCCTGCCTTTCCCTCGTAACCCTGAATCCCCTACGTCACATGAGCTCTGCTCAGCTTTGCCTCCTCAGTACAATCATAGAATCCCGACAGTGCAGAAGCAGGCCATTCAGCCCATCAAGTCCACACTGATCCTCTGAAGAGTATCCACCCATTCCCATTTCCCTATTCCATTACTGTACATTTTTTCTGACTAATGCACCTAACCTACACATCCCTGAACACAATGAGGCAATTTTAGCATGGCCAATTCACCAAACCTGCACATCTTTGTGGTTGTAGGTGGAAGCCGGAGCACCCGGAGGAAACCCACACAGACTCGGGGAGAACGTGCAAACTCCATACAGTCACCCGAGGGTGGAATCAAACCCGGGTGCCTGGCGCTGTGAGCCACTGTGCTGTCCTACAATCTTACAATCACTGAAACAAAAGCCCTTAAAAGCATTGCTGAATGTTGCCAATGATATAGTAGAGCAAGTGTCTCCTAGCTTTAAAGCAATGTCAATCTCACCAAAGCTCCCATAAACCACCATTCTTGAGTCCCAATCTCACCAACAAAACTCCCGTAACCCTCCATTTCCTGAGTGCCAATCTCACCAAGAAAACTCCCATAACCATACTTCATTTCCTGAGTACTAATCTCACCAACAAATCTCCCATAACCCACCATTTCCTGAGTACTAATTTCACCAACAAAACTCCCATAACCCACCATTTCCAGAGTGCCAATCTCATCAACAAAACTCCCATAATCCCCCAGTTCCTGAGTGCCAATCTCATCAACAAAACTCCCATAATCCCCCAGTTCCTGAGTCCCAATCTCACCAACAACTGCTTTCCCATTGCCACTATCTCCAACTCCTAAGTTGCTAATGAACTTAATTCCAGTTTGCTCGGTGCAGGTTCTTGGCGCACATTTTTCCATTCTGTTTGCAGACACTTTTAAATCAGTGACAGAATCTCTATTGGCAGGGCCACTGGCAACACAGAGCAAGAAGAGGAATGAGAATGAGGTGAGAAATTCAAAGGCGCAGACCTTCCTGACTAAAAGATGGCACCAATAAGGCAGGGCACAACTTATCATATTCCAGAAAGAACTATTCCCTGTGCATTATGTTGACACTCCTATTTGATATGAAAAGGTGCAGGGATATTTTCTTAGTGTTCAGGGTCCTCAACCAACATGATTAAAATCTCTTTATTATTTACTTTACTGCTATTTTATGAACCTCATTATTTGTAAGTTGACTGCTGTATTTCCCTACATTGCTTCAGAAGGCAGCGCTGTGTGGATGTCCTAAATGCAAAAACACAGTACAGTGCAAGGTCTTCTTGTTATATTATATGAGTTATACAGTCACAAAACTGACCTCAGATATCGATCCAAACAAAGATCATATTAGAAACAAAAGGTTAACTCCGTTTCTCTCTTCACAGTTTCTGCAGTGCTTTCAGTTTTTATTTCAGAAATACATCAGTGTGTGAAAATAAGAGGCTTTGAATAAAGAATTTTGACTAAATTGATAATTTAATTCAAATAGCCATGGCACAAGATGAAACAAGGGGAATCTATACAGTGTTAGAACATAGAACAGAACAATTCAGCGCAGAACAGGCCTTTGGCCCTCAATGTTGTGCCAACCTATGTACTAATCTAAGCCCATCGCCCTAAGCTATCCCATCATCATCCATGTGCTTATCTAAGGATTGTTTAAATCTCCCTAATGTGGCTGAGTTGACTACATTAGCAGGTAGGGCATTCCACGCCCATACCACTCTCTGAGTAAAGAACCTGCCTCTGACATCTGTCTTAAATCTATCACCCCTCAATGT